>NC_136926.1:61089556-62289556 GCF_949752795.1 Hyperoodon ampullatus | reverse complement strand
ATTACCAATGTCATTTTTCACAGAATTAGAATAAAAAATTTTACAATGTATGGAAACACAAAAGACCCCGAATAGCCAAAACAATCTTGAGAAAGAAAAACGGAGCTGGACAAATCAGGCTCCTTGACTGCAGACTATACTACAAAGTACAGTTATCAAAACAGGGCTTCCCTGGTGGTGCAGTGGTTGAGAGTCTGCCTGCCGATGCAGGGGACATGGCTTCATGTCCCGGTCTGGGAAGTTCCCACATTCTGTGGCACAGCTGCACCCATGAGCCATGGCCGCTGGGCCTGCGCGTGCTCCGCAATGGGAGAGGCCACAACAATGAGGGGCCCACATACCGCAGTAAGGTACTGGCACAAAAAGAGAAACATAGAACAATGGAACAAGATAGAAAGTCCAGAAATAAACTCACACGCCTATGATAAATTAATCTATGACAAAGGAGGCAAGAACATACAATGGAGGAGACAATTTCTTCAATAAATGGTACTGGGAAAAATGGACAGATACATGTAAAGGAATGAAATTAGAACATTGACACCATACAGAGAAATAAACTCAAAATGGAATAAAGACCTAAATATAAGACCAGATACTATAAAACTCTTAACAAAAAACATAGGCAGAACACTCTTTGATATAAATCACAGCAATATCTTTTTCAATCCATCTCCTAGAGTAATGGAAATAAAAACAAAAATAAACAAATGGGATCAATTAAACCCAAAAACTTTTGCACAACAAAGGAAGCCATAAACAAGACAATAAGACAGTACACAGGATGGGATAAAAGACTTGCAAATGATGAGACCCACAAGGGATTAATCTCCAAAATTTACAAACTACTCAGGCAGCTCAATATCAAAAAAAAACCACCCAATCAAAAAATGGATAGAGGACCTAACTAGACATTTCTCTAAAGGAGACATACATATGGGCAAGAGGCACATGAAAAAATGCTCAACATCACTAATTATTAGAGAAATGCAGATCAAAACTACAAAGAAATATCATCTCACACCAGTCAGAATGGCCATCATCAAAAAATCTACAAACAATAAATGCTGGAGAAGATGTGGAGAAAAAGGACCCCTCTACACTGTTGTTGGGAATGTAAGTTGGTATAGCCACTATGGAGAACGATACAGAAGTTCCTTAAAAAACTAAAACTGGGGCTACCATATGATCCAGCAATCCCACTCCTGGGCATATATCTGGAGAAAACCATGGTTTGAAATGATACATGCACCCCAATGTTCACTGCAGTGCTATTTACAATAGTCAAGATATGGAATCAACCTAAATGTATATCAACAGATGAATGGATAAAGAAGATATGGTACATATATACAAAGGACTATTACTCAACCATAAGAAATAATGAAATGAGATTCGTTCAAGGTGGTGGAGTAGAATGACGTGCGCTCACTCCCTCTTGCAAGAACACTGGAATCACAACTAACTGCTGAATAGTCATCTACAGGAAGCTACTGGAGCTAACCAAAAAAGATATCCCGCATCTAAAGACAAAGGAGAAGCCACAATGAGATGGTGGGAAGGGCCCCATCACAATAAAATCAAATCCCATAACTGCTAGGTGGGTGACGACTCACAAACTTGAGAACAATTATACCACAGAAGCCCACCCACTGGAGTGAAGGGTCTGAGCCCCACATCAGGTTTCCCAACTGTGGGGTCCAGCAACGGTAGGGGGAATTCCCAGAAAATCAACTTTGAAGGCTAGTGGGATTTGATTGCAGGACTTTGACAGGACTGGGTGAAACAGAGACTCCACTCTTGGAGGGCACACACAAAGTAGTGTGGGCATCAGGACCCACGGGGAAGGAGCAGTGACCCCATAGCAGACTGAACCAGACCTACCTGCTACTGCTGGAGGGTCTCCTGCTGAGGCAGGGGCTGGCTGTGGCTCACTGTGGGGACAAGGACACTGGCAGCACAAGTTCTGGGACATATTCCTTGGTGTGAACCCTCCTGGAGTCTGCCATTAGCCTCATTAAAGGGCCTGTAGGCTCCAGTGCTGGGTTGCTTCAGGCCAAACAACCAACAGGGAGGGAACTCAGCCCCACCCATCAGCAGACAAGTGGATTAAAGTTTTACTGAGCTCTGCCCACCATAGCAACATCCAGCTGTACCCACCACCAGTCCCTCCCATCAGGAAGCTTGCACAAGCCTCTTAAATAGCCTCATCCGCCAGAGGGCAGACAGCAGAAGCAAGAATAACTACAATCCTGCAGCCTGTGGAACAAAAACCACATTCACAGAGAGATAGACAAAATGAAAAGGCAGAGGACTATGTACCAGATGAAGAAACAAGATAAAACCCCAGAAAAACAACTAAATAAAGTGGAGATAGGCAGCCTTCCAGAAAAAGAATTCAGAATAATGAGATTGAAGATGATCCAGGGCCTTGGAAAAAGAATGAAGGCAAAGATCGAGAAGATGAAATAAATGTTTAACAAAGACCTAGAAGAATTAAAGAACAAACACCTAGAAGAATTAAAGAACAAACAAACAGAGATGAACAATACAATAACTGAAATGAAAAATACACTAGAAGCAATCAGTAGCAGAATAACTGAGGCAGAAAAACAGATAAGTGACCTGGAAGACAGAATGGTAGAATTCACTGACATGGAACAGAATAAAGAAAAAAGAAAGAAAAGAAATGAATACAGACTAAGAGACCTCTGGGACAACATTAAATGCACCAACATTAGAATTTTGGGGTTCCAGAAGGAGAAGAGAGAGAGAGAAAGGACCCAAGAAAATATTTGAAGAGATTATAGTTGAAAACTTCCCTAACATGGGAAAGGAAATAGCCACCCAAGTCCAGGAAGTGCAGAGAGTCCAGGCAGGATAAACCCAAGGAGAAACAAGCTGAGACACATAGTAGTCAAATTGACAAAAATTAAAGACAAAGAAAAATTATTAAAAGCAGCAAGGGAAAAACAACAAATAACATACAAAGGAACTCCCATAAGGTTAACAGCTGATTTCTCAGCAGAAACTCTACAAACCAGAAGGGAGTGGCACAATATACTTGAAGTGATGACCTACAACCAAAATTACTGTACCCAGCAAAGATCTCATTCATATTCGATGGAGAAATCAAAAGCTTTACAGACAAGCAAAAGCTAACAGAATTCAGCACCACCAAACCAGCTCTACAAAAAATGCTAAAGGAATTCTCTAGTGGGAAACACAAGAGAAGAAAAGGACCTACAAAAACAAACCAAAAACAATTAAGAAAATGGTAATAGGAACAAGCATATTGATAATTACCTTAAATATGAATGGATGAAATGCTCCAACCAAAAGACACAAGCTTGCTGAATGGATACAAAAACAAGACCCATATATATGCTGTCTACAAGAGACCCACTTCAGACCTAGGGACACATACAGATTGAAAGTGAGGGGATAGAAAAAGATACTCCATGCAAATGGAAATCAAAACAAAGCTGGAGTAGCAATACTCATATCAGATAAAATAGACTTTAAAACAAAGACTATTACAAGAGACAAGGAAGGACACTACATAATGATCAAGGGATAAATCCAAGAAGAATATATAACAATTATAAAAATGTATGCACCCAAAATAGGAGCACCTCAATACATAAGGTAAATGCTAATAGCTATAAAAGAGGAAATCGACAGTAACACAATAATAGTGTGGGACTTTAACACCTCACTTACACCAATGGACATATCATCCAAACAGAAAATTAACAAGGAAACACAAGCTTTAAATGACACAATAGACCAGATAGATTTAATTGATATTTATAGGACATTCCATCCCAAAACAGCAGATTACACTTTCTTCTCAAGTGCACATGGAACATTCTCCAGGATAGATCACATCTTGGGTCACAAATCAAGTCCTGGTAAATTTAAGAAAATTGGAATCATATCAAGCATCTTTTCCGGCCACAACTCTATGAGATTAGAAATCAGTTACAGGGTAAAAAAAGTAAAAATAGAAAAACATGGAGACTAAACAATACATTAATCAATAACCAAGAGATCACTGAAGAAATCAAAGAGGAAATCAAAAAATACCTAGAGACAAATGACAATGAAAACATGATGATCTCAAACCTATGGGAGGCGGGAAAAGCCGTTCTAAGAGGAAAGATTATAGCGATACAATCCTACCTCAAGAAAAAAGAAAAATCTCAAATAAACAATATAACCTTACATGTAGAGGAACCAGAGAAAGAAGAATAAACAAAACCCAAAGTGAGCAGAAGGAAAGAAATCATAAAGATCAGAGCAGAAATAAATGAAATAGAAACAAAGAAAACAATAGCAAAGATCAATAAAACTAAAAGCTGTTTTTTGAAAAAAATTTATTTTGTTTATTTACTTTTGGCTATGTTGGGTCTTCGTTGCTCCTTGTGGTCTTTCTCTAGTTGTGGCAAACAGGGGCTACTCTTTTTTTTTTTCCTTGCGGTACGCGGGCCTCTCACTGTTTGGCCTCTCCTGTTGCGGAGCACAGGCTCTGGACGCGCAGGCTCAGTGGCCGTGACTAATGGGCCTAGCCACTCTGCGGCATGTGGGATCTTCCTGGACCGGGGCATGAACCCATGTCCGCTGCATCAGCAGGTGGACCCTCAACCACTGCGCCACCAGGGAAGCCCAGGGGCTACTCTTCATTGCAGTGTGAGTGCTTCTCATTGTGATGGCTTCTCTTGTTGCGGAGCATGGGCTCTAGGTGAGCGGGCTTCTGTAGTTGCAGCGTGCGGACTCAGTAGTTGTGGCTTTCGGGCTCTAGTGCACAGGCTCAGTAGTTGTGGTGCACAGGCTTAGTTGCTCCATGGCATGTGGGATCTTCCTGGACCAGGGCTCGAACCTGTGTCCTCTGCATTGGCAGGCGGATTCTTAACCACTGCACCACTAGGGAAGTCCTAAAATCTGTTTTTTTAAGAAGATAAACAAAATTGATAAACATTTAGCCAGAGTCATCAAGAAAAAGAGGGAGAGGACTTAAATCAATAAAATCAGAAATGAAAAAGGAGACGTTACAACGGACACCGCAGAAATACAAAGTATCATAAGAGGCTACTACAAGCAACTCTATACCAATAAAATGGACAATCTGGAAGAAATGGACAAATTCTTAGAAAGGTATAACCTTCCAAGACTGAACCAGGAAGAAATAGAAAATATGAACAGACAAATTACAAGTAATGAAATTGAAAGTGTGGTGGGAAATCTTCCAACAAACAAAAGTCCAGCACCCGATGGCTTCACAGGTGAATTCTATCAAACATTTAGAGAAGAGCTAACACCTATCCTTCTCAAACTCATCCAAAAAATTGCAGAGGAAGGAACACTCCCAAACTCATTCTACGACGCCACAATCACCCTGATACCAACACCAGACAAAGATACTACAAAAAAAGAAAATTACAGACCAATATCACTGATGAATATAGATGCAAAAATCCTCAACAAAACACTAGGAAACAGAATCCAACAACACATTAAAAGGATCATACACCATGATCAAGTGGGATTTATCCCAGGGATGCAAGGATTCTTCAATATACGCAAATCAATCAATGTGATACACCATATTAACAAATTGAAGGAGAAAAACCATATGATCATCTCAATAGATGCAGGAAAATCTTCTGACAAAGTTCAACACCGCTTTATGATAAAAACTCTTAGAGGAAAACATAGGCAGAACATTCTTTGACATAAATCACAGCAAGATCTTTTTTGACCCACCTCCCAGAGTAATGGAAATAAAAAGAAAAATAAACAAATTGGACCTAATGAAACTTAAGAGCTTTGGCACAGCAAAGGAAACTATAAACAAGATGAAAAGACAACCCTCAGAATAGGAGCAAATATTTGTAAACGAATCAACAGACAAAGGATTAATCTCCAAAATATATAAACAGCTCATGCAGCTCAATATTAAAAAAACAACCAACCCAATCCAAAAATGGGCAGAAGACCTAAATAGACATTCCTCCAAAGAAGACATACAGATGGCCACGAGGCACATGAAAAGCTGCTCAACATCACCAATTATTAGAGAAATGCAAATCAAAACTACAATGAGGTATCACCTCACACTGGTTAGAATGGGAATCATCAGAAAATCTACAAACAACAAATGCCAGAGAGGGTGTGGAGAAAAGGGAACCCTGTTGCACTGTTGGTGGGAATGTAAATCGATACACCCACTATGGAGAACAGTATGGAAGTTCCTTAGGAAACTGAAAATAGAATTACATATGACCCAGCAATCCCACTGCTGGGCATATACCCAGAGAAAACCATAATTCAAAAAGACACTTGCACCCCAGTGTTCATTGTAGCACTATTTACAATAGCCAGGTCATAGAAGCAACCTCGATGCCCATCGACAGATGAATGGATAAAGAAGATTTGGTACATATATACTATATATATATATATATATATATATATATATATATATATATATATATATATATATATATATATATATATATATATATATATATATATATATATATATATATATACAACGGAATAGTACTTAGCCATAAAAAGGAACGAAATTGGGTTATTTGTAGAGACGTGGATGGACCTAGAGACTGTCATACAGAGTGAAGTAATCAGAAATAGAAAAATAAATATTGTATATTATGCATATATTCGGAATCTAGAAAAATGGTGCAGATGAACCAGTTTGCAAGGCGGAAATAGAGATAGAGATGCAGAGCACAAATGTATGGACACCAAAGGAAGAAAGCTGGGGGTGTGCTGCTGGTGGTGGTGGGATGAATTCGGAGATTGGGATCGACATGTATACACTAATACGTATAAAATAGGTAACTAATAAGAAGATGCTGTATAAAAAATAAATAAAAATCAAATTAAAAAAATAAAATAGTTACTCTTAAGCATTTTATTGTACTTGCAAGTAGCTATTGAAGGAAAAAAAAAAGAAAGCCAGAAAAGGCCTGGTCTGTGGGGTGTGGAGCTTAGGCATGGGTGGAGTTTAGGTGGGGGATGGGGCCTATGCTTAATACCCACATTGCCCTAAAAGGTGGCCCTGGAGGCGGTAGGGGGTGGGGCTTAGGTTCAGTGCCACAAGAGGGGCCCAGGAGTGCCTCTGGCCTTGGAAGACAGAGGACCAGTCCTGGGAGCCCAGCAGGCTTCCCAGGGCCCAACTGGGCAGGGGAAATGTTAGCCATGCTCTCCCCTGTCCGTCTGATCTTCCAGACCCCTGAGGGTCCCTCCAGGCATGGGAACCCCTCCCCTCTTCCAGCCACCACTCAGGGGCACAAGTCTTGTCTGGTCTTCACTTCTCCTCCCCCTCACTCCCCCCAACGTTCTGCTCGGTCACTCGGGGGTTCCTCCCATCTCCTTGGGTGTTGAAGTCCCCGCCAACGTCTGGCAGGTGCCCTAGTTGTGGGGGTATGCAAACTCCACATCTTCCCACACCGCCACCTTGACCCCAGGTGTTCTTAAGTAGCCTTCACATGAACACTGCTCTGAGGCAGGTACAACCCTCATTTCGTAGACAATGAGCTACAGGCTCTGAGATAACCTCCCAGCCTGTAAGGACTGGGTTCAAAACCAGGCTAGTCTGAATTCACAGCTGGGACCTCTTCAAACCTACCTCCTGACTCACCAACTAGGTTTGATGACTGTAGGAGGTGTTGTGAATTTATTATCTTTCTCGTAGGTTCATGGTCTTCCTGAACTCAGTTTATATCCTCAATTCCTACATCTTTCATTTTTGGAAATGTTCTTTCCCACATTTCTCAACACTGTTGAGCAGTCTCAACAGTGACAAAAATTTCCTCTTATTTCTACATTTCATCAGAGATTCTAAAACATTCTAAAAGAAGAAATAAAACATACGTTCTTTACTATTGCTCTTTTAGGGGTTAAAATATGTTCAACTAATTTGGAGGCGAAGTGCAAAATCTTCATATCTATATCTATCTATGTATCCATGTATCTATCTATCATCTATCTATCTATTACCTATCTACCCATCTATCATCTATTATCTATCTATCTATCATATCTATCTATCTATCTATCATCTATCTATCCATCTACCTATCATCTATCTATCTATTTATCATCTATCATCTATCTATCATCTAAGTATCTATCTATCTATTGTTCTATCTATCTGTCATCTATCTATATCTATCAATCTATCTATCATCTATCTATCTATCATCTATCTAAGTATCTATCATCTATCTAAGTATCTATCTATCTATCTACCTACCTATCTATCATCTATCTATCATCTATCTATCTCAGTTTGTAGTGTGGCCAGAATGCTTCCATATGCTAGTGGAGGTAGACGGGATGCTCTCAGGCTTTACAGGTCGACCCCGCCCAATTCTGGGTTCACTCTGAGGCTCTGACAGGGCTGAGCAGAGCACACATTATGCCCCACCCTTTTTATAATTTCTTCTGACCAAGAATTGAGTTAATCATGTGGCTTAGTCCCTCCATATTATCTTCTTGGTCTGTGCAAGGCCCCTCTCTTGAATGTATGAAGGTCTGTATGTCTTTTCATTTTTATACTCCATTCTCTTTTCTCTCTCATATTCTAGTGTACCTCTTTTTCTGTTTGCATACTTGCAATATATCTGTTGTTTTGTGTGCATTTTAAATTTATGAATTGGTATGATTATAAATGTCATTTTCCTCTTTATGCCAACACTATGTTTTTAAGATCTATCCTCACGGCTCTACGTGTGGTTCTGGACTTCTACCTGCTGTGCTGGCTCCCTGGTGTGCAGCACCCCATTCAGCCTCTGCCCTCTCTCCAGCTCTCTGCAATGCAACCAAGGCCGTGGTGAACAGCCCCACCTGGAACTGTTTATACTCTGGCCAGGAATTTCTGGGCCACAAGGTGTGTAGATATTCAACATGACTGAATTCTAAGGACCTGGTCTCCAAATGGCAACCGTGTTCAATTTCCCACCAGCATCTCATGAGGACCCCAAGCTTGCTCCGTGAGTGCTTTAAAAGAACATCTGTTCTCTATTTGAGAACACATTTTTTGGGGGGTGTTGAGTGAGAGGGTTTGGAATCCTACATGTACATAAGAGCTCACACTTATTAATCACATTGTTCATAGACCTGATATCTCTGCTCATTTTTTGTTCTCTTGATATATCTGTTTCTGAGGTTTTGGTAAAATCTTAGCTACAGTTATTAATTTGTTTGTTTCCCCCTGCCGTTCAGTCATTTGTTGCTTGATGTATTTTGAGACTGATTGTTCAGGTCACAAGTGTTGATGATGAGTGTGTGCTCTTGGCTTATTGTTCCCTTTACATCATTCTTTGTCCTTTATTTTTGGGCTTTAATTTAACTTTTCAAGGTATTATGGTTGATACCCTAGCTTTCTTTCAGCCCGGATTTGTTTAGTATATCTTATTTCATCCTCTCGTATTCAAACATTTATGTCTTTCTGTTTTAAATGTGTTTATTGTAAATAGCAAATTGTTCAGTCTTTAAAAAAATGCAGCCTGAGAGTCTCGGTCTTTCAGTGGTGAATTTAATAGTTTTAATGTTTTTTTATGGTCAATTACTGTCATATTATGACTAATTTCTACCTTCTGCTTATTTTTTTGTGCTTGTTTTTTTTTTTTTTTTTGGAAGGGGAGACTTTCTATAATATTTTACTCCTTTTTTGCTTTCCATTGCAAAGAGAATTTTCCTCTGGTTTAAAATTTATAATTCTGATTTTGTTCTCATGGTGGTTGCCCTTATCAACCATGTTTATTCCTCCCTGTGGACCTTGTAAACGTACAAATTTTTATACAAGCTAAGTACTCTAATAGGCTCTCCTGCCTCTTCCCCACCCACCCTGCCACCATCATTTGATATTCCAGTTCTAGGTCTATTTCTTCTGTTTTTCCCCTTTGGTCCTAATAAACAATAAACATATTTGATCACCTTACACTTCTTGTGTCCTTTGCAGCATTTCCTGGTTTCATTTTTCTCCTTATTTGGATGCTTCCACTCAGAGTGTTTGCAGTACAGGCTTCTGTGGGTAAATCTTATGCTTGAGAACCCTTTGTTATTCTCTCAGATGCCTCCTGTATGTAGAGTGGCATCCATGTAGCATCACTGGATTGAATATTTTGGCCCTAGTCTTGGAGTCTCTGGTTAGGAAGCCTACATTAGTTCCTTCTCACCAAACTGACGTGTCAGTGATGTGCTGGTGAGTTGTCCATCCAGGAAAACAAATCTCAGATTTGTAATTTCTGGGGTGTAAATACTCCCACCCTCTCCGATTTCCAGCTACCAAGGTGATGTCACTAAGTGTGGCACCAGAGGGATATGCCAATTGAGTAACCAGCTTTCAGGAGCTGGTTGGAGCTGTCTCCCCTCTCCACTGTTGACATGTAATTGAAGGGCTGGAGGAGAAGAACTACTTTGGTAGCCTCTAGATGTCATACATTTTGTAAATCAAATTCTTTTATCCCATCTATTTCAACCTTGCTTGGTATCCTGGGCCAACTCAACTTGCTTTATAGGTGAGAATATTAAAATAATTAGAACAGCTGATGGATTTGTTAGTGGTCAATAATCAGAATGGCATGCATGTGGAGGGTTTCCTGCTCTTAATAAAACCAGATTATAACACTTTGGTGGAAAATGCATGAAAAATTGTATTTTAATTGTTCTATGTTATCACTTAGAGGTTCTGGGGCAGCTGAGTGAGCTGTGAGCATAAACAGCCTTCTGGTGAAATTCTTGGATCCTTGATCCTCAGACAGCCATAACTCACTGGTCATGAAAATAGAGCCTGAGACCTTCTTGGCCTCCAGGTGTGATCACAAACTCAGAGGTAGCCTCTGGAGTGTGACTTGTTCCCATTTCCTATGTGGGGCATTTGTTTCCAGCGAGAAGTGTTCTGTTTTCCTGGAGAAGCCATAATTGGCTAGATATAATCTGGAAGAGAAATAGGCAGCCAAGTATTCTTGGGCTGATGGAAGAGGGCTGGGATCTCAGGGCTGACAGAGGAAAGAAAATATAAACGTAGACACCAGCTTTTGCTAAATGATGGATTTATAGTTTGTCCACTCACCCTTGTTTCCTTCCCTCATCTCCCGCCTTATGTCCTCACCCCACAATGCTAACCTGGAAGGGTGCAGGGGCTGGGCACTGAGGCACTATAAGTGGTTCAGCCCTGTCTTTTGGGGGAGGGGTGGGAAGGCTGAGCCACGTGGCTTCCCACAAAGGGACCCTGTGTTTTAGGAGCTCAATGCTATAACCAGAGCAACTAAATAACAAGAGTTACTGGCCATTCAAGAAGGGCTGGATTAGTAATTTTAGGGTGCAAGGCTATCCCCTAAGAAATGAGATGGGTTGCAACAACTTGCACTTCAACTGAAACAGAAAACAATGACCATGGTCATTACTGTATAATTCCCTTTGTAAGCAAATCAAACCTTCTTCTGATAACTTTCAACTCACCCTCCTCTCTCTCTCTTTTTTTTTTTTTTTTGGAAGAGGTATCTTTTATTGTTTTGGACTTTATGTAATACAGTCATTACAGTGAATACATAGCTGTTGTTTTTCAGTGTTAAGACAGAATTGGTGGCAAGTGATTCTGTGGAAAGAGGTAAGAATGCATTTTATCTATTCATCCTCATCTCTTTTCAAACACATCCTTGACCGTGGAAAACCCCTCAAATGAGCATGGTGTGGACAATGTAGGTGAGCTCCATTTTAAGAAAACCCTGACACCAACTTGCAACCTTAAACATTTAATGAGAGTATGCTTATGAATATCACAAAAGGAAACACATTTGTTTAAAATATGATTTAACTGTTGAAAAAGATCAATTTTCATCTGATGACATTTCTAGTAATATTTGTTACGTAAAGAAGGCATGTTGGCATTTCCAGTGAACTTAGGTTCCTAATCCCAAGTCTGGAGAACATCTCATGACTCAAGAATAAATCTCCATACAACATTAAAATTGTCCTGCCTCTTCTCCAGATAGCCCTTTCATCTTTTACTTAAAGTAATTATTTATTGGTCATGCTGATTTTGTCAGTTTATAGGAAAGAGAAGAATCAATACTTCTGAGGTGGAAGGGACTGTAGGGCCCCTCCTCGTCATGAAACCAATAAGAAATTGAGGCTGAGAGGGGGGATGGACTCACCCAAGTTGTTGGAGTTCACTCATGGCAGAGCTGGGGGTAGACCTGCCCTTTTGCCTTGTAGACTGATTTCCTGACACTACATCACTGCATTAAATGACTGAGTTGACTAAAAATGTCACCCATCTCTGTCCCCTTCCTGGTGAGTTCTCTTTAGAGGTGTGGCTTATTTCGCAAAAGAGAAAATTCCCCACAAAGAGAGCCCTTATGGAGTGAGCTATAGGTATAAGGTCTAAATAAACCATGTTTTTGATAAGTATTGTGCATCTTAGAACAGAGAACTTCCTGAATAGGGACTGCATGTGTATTTCCCTGTTCTTGGGAATAACTGGGGTATAGGCTTGCTTGGGGGCAGAATCACAGAACCATCAGAAGGAGAATTTAAGTGGCCTTCAGCCTGGGGACCTGGACAGCCTGCTGAAGGCTGAATTTACAGTGACATGTTTTGGAAAGGGCAACTTAGGAGATATCGTAGGCCTGGTACTTTGTGATGGTCGATGCTCTTCTGTTTTTCTCCTGGGACAGGTAGTAGATGCGGTTGGCCTCTGGGTAGGTGACCTTGCTGAGCGGGAGCTTGTAGATGGCCGGGTTGTTGGTCGTCAGGAGCAGGAAGGTGAGTGCCGAGAGGCAGAAGGGCCAGGTGCAGGGCGGTAATCCAAACTGGGGGGAGGGGGATCACAAGGGAAGCCTTGGTTACATCAGATGACTGTGCTCGTCTCATCGGCCCTTCACAATCACCTAGGGTCCTGGGTGGAGGAGGGGAGGCTTGGTGGGCACTGAGCAGAATAATACTTAATTCATGACCAACATTAATCAAATCGTGCCATTGGGGTCAGTCTGCATTGTAACAGGGAACACATATTCTTCAAAATGCAGCCGCTGGAACCCTCTTATAATATGCCTTTATGTAGAAGACATATTTTGTCTTGGGTGTCTGGCCAGGCTCTACCTCCCACTCTAGGACTTGTGGCCGTTCCCCACCTTCTCCCAAAGCCCCTGTTGAAGGAACAGCATCGGCAGCCATTTTTTGTTCAAAACCTTTTTCTCTTTGGTCACGTCTGCCTGCACTAGAGATAAGCACCTGACCCAAATGCAGCTTCCCATAGGCAGGCTACCTGGGAATAGAATCCCTGTCTTGAGAATTTGAGCTAAGAGATACAGAGACTGTGTCCAAAGACTCGATCTGAAAAAACTAGAGAGCCAACCAATGCTGGGTGGATATTTGGGGGCCTCTGTGCAGTAGAAGAAACCCATCCCAGAGAGACACAGAAACAGAACAGACGTATGGAGAGAGGCAGAGACGTCACATCCTAGTCCCAGGGAGCTGGAGATCAGGAGTAGCTACCTCTGTCCTCAAGGGCTCTCCCATTCCCAACAGCCTTTCTCATGATGTTCCCCTGTTTTTTATACCTTAAGATGCCCCAAGGCTTTTAAATACCCCTCCCAACTCTTCATTTGAGATAACCTGGATAGCTTGTTAGCAAAGAGCCTACAAATTCAACTATGAAGCTGATCAAATCAACGCCCCTTCTCCCCCAAACATCCTTTTATCATAAGCAGTAAAAGCCTCAGGGAGCACCACTGAAGGAGTGATTCCAGTTGGTGTGTGTTCAAAGATGGCCCTGTTGGGTGGGACTTAAGGAGGAGCAATGACAGCCTGGTACCAGAACTGTAGCCTTAAGGAACACCCATGACTGAAGAATTCCACTCTGTGAGTCTTACCAAAGCCCTGCTAAGACTGCATAGGGTGTTTTGGAAAGCATCTCCTTCAAGTCCTACAGTGGGAAGGATGTGGGCTGGGAGTTCCACAGACCCAAATCCAAATCTCAGCTCTGGTTACCTTGTTGGAGCCATTTCCTCTTTCTGACAACTATTTCCTCAACAGCAAAATCGGGATAAAGATATCTACTCAGAGTTGGTGCCTAGTGCATACTAAGTGCTCAGTAAATGGTCCTCAGTTTGTGGTCACTGTCATGAAGCAGAGGGCAGTGCTGTTGAAAATACAGGGCTGCACATGCAGGAGCCGATTAGAAAGCAAAATTGTGTGGCTCCTAAGTGCCCTCTTCTGTGGAGGCTTGAACGGTCTCATAAATGTCATTCAACATTTTTATATCCTGTTCCTCAAGGAGACTGGAAATTCCTTCAGAGTGAATTAATAACCTGCACTTCTTTTGTATCCCTGAGAGTGAGAAGTATAGTGTCTTAAACATAGTAGGCACACAGAAAATAAACATGATTTTGTTTGGAAAAATGTCTAGGTAGAGTGATATAACCTGTAACTTATCTGCACAAGATGAAGGGGCCAGTTACCCTGTGAATCCCTATGATCAGGAACCAAAGTGTCCCGTTTGCATCCCTTCTAGTACCTTGTGCAAGGAAGGCACGTGACACATATTTACTGGATGGACAGTTGGGTGAAAGGATGGGGGCAAGAAGAGGTGGGAAAGCCTGGGGCAGACAGAAGCCTCAGAGGCCAGGCTCCATCCCGTTTCTGATGGTCGGCTATCTAGCCCCAGCTCTAATGTATCCCATGGTGGGGACTCACTACCTTAGGGTTTCATTCATTCCGCATTTCTTGAGCACCTACTATGAGCTGGGCACTATAATAGGTACTAGAGATAAAGATAAGAATACAACCAGGCCCCTGTTCAGAAGGAGCACAAGGGCTGAAGGTGGAAGAGGACTGGTATGTACTAGGCTTGTCACAATGTTGTCAAGCGTCGTAGCAGATACGTACACAAAATGTGATGGGGCCCAGAAGAGGGACTTAGTCCACTGGAGGACACAGGATGGTGTTAGGGAAGTCCAGTTCTATTGCTTACAAAATTCCTTCCTATGCTCTGTCCAAACCACCCAATTTCACTGAGGAGGGAGGAGGGTTTTAAACAGGGGTTAGTGGAATGCCCATCTCCACCTTCACCTGCAGGACCAACGGGACTTTTCCTGGTTGCCTATGTGAGCTGTGTCTTGAACCTTTATGGAGGGGGAGGCATCGGCTGTAGGCTGAGCCCTGTGTGCTCTGTGATGGGGCCAGTGTCCCTCCTGTGTGTGTTGGGGGCTGGGCTGGCCGTGTGGCTCCCCCGACCTCACAGACCACCTGCATTGGGGCTCAGGCAAAGAAGGGTTCTCAGACTGCTGCACAGGCCCTCAGCCGCCAGCTCTGGCTTCTCTCGGGCTTGGCTTCCTGTCCTCCTGGAAGCCTTGCCTCGTGACTCCTGACTCCCTGGTAGTTGCTATGGGGTGAGCAAAGATGTACACTGGCCCACAAGCTACTTGGGTAGATGATCTAGAAACATAGGAAAAAAATTAAATATGAAGATTTAAAACTAGTTGTAGAGGAGTTTGATTTACAAGAAATTTACAAGAAACAAGTCTGATTTACAAGATAATGCTCTTCAGACTGTCCTTCTATACGCAGCCCCACTGGCCCACTGACCACAGGATCTGATTGACCAGTGTTGACATTAACACTTTGGAAGACCAGCTCTTTCTGTCTGAGGCTGTGGAGGAGGGAAGCGTGGTTTGAGACATGAGAGATGGATTGCGAAGGGGTTCCTGGAGGAGGGGTTTGGGGAGCTGAGAGAATACAGGGGAGGGTGTAATGCACATTCCTAGCCCATGTTGACTCACCACAGATAATACGTTAGCCAGGGCAGCACCCAGGTAGGCTGCAAACAGAGCTGCAAAAGAGCCAAGAAATAGTCAGGTGACTAAGAGTGCCTCGAGTTTACATATTCTCTCCCTATACGTTTTATGCCACAAATGCTATCTCTCAGGTTAAAAAAAATCGAGTTATGTTTCTGTTGCTTGGCAGCTTTGAAAAGTGTTAAATTCCATGCAAATTCTGGTACAACTAAGACAGCAGATGAAATTTGTTAAAAAGGACCAGAATTTAGCTGTTACATTTCTCCTGGGTCCCACCACCTTGCATTCTAGCAAAGGAACACTTAGGAGCATAAACCATAAATGAACATTTTACTATACAGCCAAGGCACGTGAATCCCAGAACTCCCTGCTGTGATATTTCATCACAAGTTATTAACATAATATGGGTTTCCAGGGAGGAACAGCATTCTTTAAGCTTGAGGAAGACCACATACACCTACTGCCTCATCTTCTGGGCTTTGTGTGTGGAGGGTACCACTAGGCTGGCCACTGGGAAGACCCAAGTGCTGGTGAGAGGTGAGGTTCCGTGAAAACGGGCCACAGTAATTGGGCTTTGCTTCTGAACTCTCACTTTCTCCACTAAAACCATCCCAATGGTCCCTAGGATATTAACAACAGCAAACCTTTATCAGAGAGTTACTGAGTGCCCTGACTGCATTCTTCAGCATTCCTACAAGCATTATTTGAAGGTTCTATGGTTAATGTCTGGGCGCATAAGGTTAACTGCTGTATCTGATGTAAACTGCCCAATTCCACATATAAAGATTAATTTGCATAAGACTTGCTCTGTCGGAAAGTTCCAGTCACCAGCACGGAAATCAGCAATCACAGCAGACAGCCCATGGGCAACAACCGAACAACCTCCATCTGAAAACTCTGTCTCCATGTGGCTGAACACTTAGTGTTCAGTGAAAATAGTTTTCAATGTACTAATCACTAAAGGACCATTCAAAACAGTTTAAAATAAAAACGCTTTTATAAAGCAAACACATCCTCCCATTTATCTTTGGAGGACCAGCAGAATTTCCGCAGGGCGGTTTCCCTGTGGGCATGGATGCCGGCATCATCTGAGGTGGAAAGGGAATCCCGCTGGCGGTACCCACCACAGGCAACGGCGAGGAGGTGCGTCTGCCAGGTGATGACGTAGAACATGCCTCCTATGGCGATGCAGGCCAGCGTGCTGTTGAAGCCACACAGCCCAAAGTAGATGGAGTCAAAAGGTGTCGCGAGAGTGAGGGCTGGGGGAGAAGACAGGCTGAGTGCTGTGCGGGTCGCGTGGCCCCACCCACCAGCCCCAAAGCCCTCCACAGTCCTCAACCCAGACCAGTTATCAACACCAAAGTACGTATAAAAAGGACTTCTGACTATTCAGTGAAAAAACATCTAAAGGAAACAAATGGCCTTAGTCGCATGCATATCAGTGGTTAACCTGGTATGGGTTCAAGAGACCCTTTTGAGTAATGATCTGAAGTCTGAGTGAGCAGTCCAGAGAAGGTCCCTTCCCTGCCAGAAAAAGGCGGGTTAACAGAACATTAATGTTCTCTAATGGAGGACAAATGCTTCTTATGTGATTAGAGATAAGACTTAAAATATAAACATGCCTGGAAGCAACTCCTCCCCAGCTTTTAATTTATACTGAGGTGGAAATGACTAACACCAGAGCCTTTCCTGAGGACAGCTTTTGTTCAGGAAAGTAGGAGGGCACCGGCACCCAAAATGGAAAGACAGGTGTAATGGAAGGAGGGAGAGTTTATAGGAATAAGCTGGTGGAGCACTGAAGACACATGGCACCATCTTCTTTGGAGCAGGCCCCAGATACAGCATCGTTACGGCCCATTAATAAGGGGCCCATTAATTAATAATGACACTAACCTGCTAACATCCCCATGGTGGATCCGATCGCAGCATGCAAGCAAATAAGAGGTGACGATATGAACAAAGCTATGAGGAAAATGCCTCCAGTCCAGGGGTTATCGCAGCCGTACACTTGGCCGATTCCAACAGGGATGGCTCTCAAAAGCTGCCGGTCCAACAAGAGCACATTCAATTATGGAGGCAAAAGAGACAACTTGAAGCTTGGCTGGAAAAGATTTGGGGCCAAACCCTCCATACTAATATTTTGCAACAGTTTTCCAAGATATTTTCAAATAGGTTCACTCTAAAAGGCACACAAGATTTATTGTTGTAATCTTAAGTTCTTAGAACAGTAAGGGGTTAAAATGTCATTTCCTTTATTTAGAAACATGAGTGTAAGGCACTAAACTCTCAGTGGAGAGAAACTGAATACTTCAAATGAGGGTGTTATTCATTCGAAAAGTAATAGATGTCTGACCAAAGTTGGGGTTGAAAAACTCTTGTAACATTTTTTTTAAGCTAAAAACATGATGAGAAGGCTAAATATTAGATGGAAAAGTGGTCCTTTTTGTTTCCAAGAACAGCATGTCTGAGCTGTGGTCACGTTTGCGCAGTCGTCTGTGTGAGGAGATGGACTCGTATCCACAGAGCAGCCCCTGGGCAGGTGGTATCCTGGCATCTGTGGGTTTTATTGATAAACCTGTCACGTGGCTGATGGAGGAGCACCCTGATGTGTTAGGCCTCCGTGTGTCTCAGGTAGCGGACCTGTGTGTGAATGAGAAAGGAAGGCCAGGGTCCACTGTCGAGTGGGCACTTGCACACGTACTCCGGAGTTTGGGAAAAGGATCCAGGGCACATGGGCTTCCCCAGCGACTGAGATTGGGTCCTGTGTTTTGGAAGGTTGGCCGAAGGCCCTTGAGCAAAGAAACGCTTACAGGAGGGGCTCTGGGCCCTGCTGGGATGCACTGGGGTCCGTCCTTCCCCTTGTGTATATTTCATGATGAGGCAGTTCCTCCCTCAGCCCAAGTCCTCTGAGGACTCCTCCTGGGGTGCAGGGGAGGGAGGTCCTGTAGCTCCAGGGCCCTTGCCCCACACGACAGTGTGCAGGGACAGGACTGCAGGGTAGTCTAGTGGGCAACCCTCTGGGCTCCGTCCCTCGTTATCCCAGGACAGAGAACAGGACTGGGCTCCGGCCTCGCCATGCGGGGGATGGCGGGCCAGGCAGAGGGTTTGGTGCAGAGGCAGTGGTGCTGGGTCCTCGGTCCCCAGCCAGTTGCACCCTCCAGCAGGCTCTCCCCTCGCCAAAGATCAGAGGAGCTTGTGGGGCCTCAAAATCGTTGGGAGGTTTAGACCCTCTCTCTGACATCTACCACTTGTTTCCCCAAAACTCAAGGCTCTAGTTATAATTGTCAAAATGACAAAACATACTCATTCTTACCATAATCCATTCAAAATTGGCCAGAAAGGTATTTCTTAAAGAATAACCACCAAACATTGAATTTGTCTTTCCTGGAAATTTGGGGGTTCTAAAGCATTTGTACAGTATTTTCCTTTTTTTTTTCATTTTTACAAAATTCCTAGTTATCTTTTCAATTGAAAATGTGGTTTGGAGCATGCAAAATATCTTAAACTTGACTTTTCTACCACCATTTCCCCATAGCATGCCAATTAGAGCAATTTTGACTTCAAAAGATACTGGTTGGTTGAATATCGCAAAAGGGAAGCCTGAGGGGCTGAACTGCTAACAGCACCTTTTCTCACCTTTGGCTCATGAAGGTACACACACACACACACACACACACACACAGAGAGACACACAGAGACACACACACACACATACCAACAAGAGTGGGGCTAATGTGAATACGTCTCTTTCTAGATAATGCGTCTTGGACAAATGGAGGGCTCTTTCTGTCCCGCCATGCTGTTGTCTCCTTGAACTGTTCAGAGAAACTAGGCACCATTATTTCTGACACAAATTCCCTTCAACAAGCCCAGGTGGCTTTGTGGTTAGATGATGAATTGCCAATAACAAAGTTCAGAGTGATCTCTAGCCTATGGAGTCATTTAGTGTAACAGAGAGTAGGGGGACCTCAGAGAAAATGGGCCCAGTTAGAAAAGAAGGCTGATGGGCATAGTTCTCCAGGCTGACTTAACGCTTTTAGAGTAGCTTCTTATTTAGTTTGGCAGACTGACAGCGGCCAGCAGTATATACAGAATACTTGCAAAAAGCTTAAAAATCTCTGTTATATAGATATTTCTTAGTGGAGCAACACCTGTGCTTTAAAGTGTGAGGATGCCCCAGAGAGCAAGGGGAAGCAGCTCCCCAGGCTAGAGCAGAGACTTGTGGAGCCAACAGATGGCAGTGTGTGCGATGTGCACGTCTTCAATGATTCAACGACATTGAATGAGAAAAAAAATACACAGAGTCACTTGGATTGAAACTGGAGTAAAGCATCAAAAAGGCTTTTAAAAAAAAAAAAGATAAAAGAACCCAAGTCTAGGAGTCAGGAGGCGGGAGCTCTAGTCTTGACTTTGCTCCTTACTGATTAACCATGTGACCTCAGGCAGTCTCTTAACCTGGCCTTAGTCTCTCCCACTGTGCTATGATAGGACAGTGTGTGGCCAAAAATGGCCTTTTTAGCTCTTAAAAAGAGGAAAGAAAAAGCTGGTGGCTAATAAGATATTGAGGTAGAGTGTCTCTCACAGTATAATTGGTAATAGTTGGTAATTGGTATATATTTGGTAATTGGTATATATATAATTGGTAATAGTTACTCATGGATGTTTCTGACATGCAAACTAAGTAAATGCCACTTTAACACTGAGTTTGGACAGACGCTGTCCTTCCACCTTCCACGATACCTACCAAGGGCACTTGGACCTCCGACCAGGTGATATTGGGTGTGGAGGAGGAGGGCTGCAGCAGCGTCGTGGGGAAGAAGAGGTTGTAGTGGCCCGTGGCCGCCAGGTACAGGGTCACTGCGATGTTGAACGGCAGCGTGAAGACCGGGAGGTCCCACTTGCTGAAGATGGTGCCCAGGGCACTGGAGAGGATGGGGCTGAGGGTAGAAGCATAGGAGATGCTGTTCAAGATGCCCCCTGGCCCTGACACTAGCCTGAGTGGGTTTAGGGGGCCCCCTGTGACTTCCCAGGGAAAAGCAGCTGGCTGGCTCCCTCTCCCAGCCGGACTGGCCCTGGGCAGCTCCTCCCCTGGACCTCCTTCCTCTGCGCCTGCACAGCAGCAGGGTGGATGCCC
The DNA here is from genome assembly GCF_949752795.1 of Hyperoodon ampullatus. Lineage (NCBI taxonomy): Eukaryota > Metazoa > Chordata > Mammalia > Artiodactyla > Ziphiidae > Hyperoodon > Hyperoodon ampullatus. The sequence continues at coordinate 62,268,589 of NC_136926.1, read as the reverse complement.
AGACTCAACTTCAGGAGGGCTTTCAGGGGAGGTCCTAAGGGCCACAGAACTTCCCTGAAGAGCCGCGTGGCTCCCTCCGCAGGCATGGGGAGAGAGCACCGGCTGGAGAAGTGGCTGATGGTGAGGGGAATCACATTCATTCAATCATCCAACAAATGTTTGTTGAGGAGCTGAGAGCGCTCCTGGCCGGGGTGCCCTGTGGTTTCTGCAGGTGAGTGAGGACCTGGAGCCTGGCCGTCTGAGGGCTCTAGGCAGGGCTGGGCCTGCAGCCTCCCCCACTGGGAGGTTGTCCCCGTCTGGTCAGGGTGCCCAAGGACAGGGCAGCACTGGGGGAGCAGGAGGGATGGGAAGATTTCCAGACACTGGCAGGACCCCGTAGTATGGCTCTTGACCTCTGTGGGCCTCAGTTCTCTTCCCTGTGCTCTGCCGGGGTAGGACCAGGGGCTCTTTTAGATCTTACAAAAATGAAGAGTAAAGGAGGGTATGTACTGAGATACTGTGTACAGATCACCTAGCACAGTGGTGCTGTTGCCGTATAACGTCAGTAATTATTTCTAGCGGCTGTTTCTGATGTGCAAGCTAAGGAAATGATTCTTTAAACTCCAGTTTGGACAGACAGTCACGGAGTTGGGGTAGAAAGGCTGGCAGCCCTTGATCTACACCCACAGCCTCAGAAGCAAACTTACCAAGACATGGACATCACGATGACGGGGAGTAGAAGCCACCAGTAATAGTCGCCTTTGTCCGAGAACACAGCCATCAGCAGCCCCACCAGCACCCCGTTGTAGCCGTGAAGTCCGGCTGCGATGGCGGACCTGGGAGGGGGAGGGCTGGTGAAGAAGGGCTTCCCCAAGGCCTGACGCAGGGCACTGCCTTCCTGATTTTCCTTCTGAGGCAGGCTTTTCTCAGCCGGAGCCTGACCACACACCCCTTCAAACCATCAACCCTTCACAGTCCCCTAGACAATGTGTGGTTGTTAAAAGTAACCAGGGAATGGCTGTTTTGAGTGATTAGTGACCTTATTTTGAGGGGTTTCTGAGCCGGGAGCCAGGCAGTGAGGATGCGAGGCTGGTGAATGTCCCCACGGGGAGCTACCTGTGGTCTCAGGCCTGGACCCTGGGTTTCCTGGGACTTACTTGTCCTGACTCAGGATGAGGGCTGTCAGGGTGGACACCACGGTGCCCAGGCAGCCCAAGATGGCCCACCAGGGGTTCTGGACGAAGAGGCCGAGGACGATGAGGATGCCACTGAGGGGATTGTTCACAAACATCACCTGGGATGTGCCCCGGAGGACCCAGTCGAGGAACTGGAACACTGGGGATTTGTCTGAAATGGAACCAGTCAAGGCGTCAGTCAAGGCTCAGCTGTTACAGCTCTAGGCGAGGCCCCAGAGGGCGAGGGAAGCTGGGCATCCAAGGTGGGTTCAGCTCCCTGCTGTCACCTGCCACAGAGGGGGGTAAACCAAGAACCTGAGGGGGCATCTGACTGCCCAGAAAACCCTTCAGACCCACTGAGAGCTGGCTGTGGTCTTTGGGTGGCCACTCAGGCAGTGGATACCCTGTGCGACCTGTGCCCCTGTGAGAGTGGCGAGAATTTTCAAGAGCAGGGATCCAGAAAGGAAACTCTTGCAGCCCAGCAGGCATCAAACCCATGGCCTGAGGTCTGGAGGATTGCTAATGGGAACCTATTGGAACAGTAGACACGGCTCTCCCATGATCCATCTCTAGGGCAGGCATTTTTCTAGAATGCTGGCTCTAGAATACCAGTCCTACAATGTGACATTCATATTTTAAAAAAAATTTTATTGGAGTATCGTTGCTTTGCAATGTTGTGTACAATGTGACATTCTGAGGGGATATTTGAAAGCACATGACTGTTATGTATGTTCAGAACCGAGAGCTTGCACACCTACATGTATTGGCATTTACATGCTGAGAGACTGCGTGTGTGTCATAAGAGTGGAACTCCTATCCTGCCCTACCCTATCCTATCCATGGGAATGGGACTCGGTCTCATCTACAGAGATCTGTGCAGCATGTTTCCTGGGGGACAACCAGAGGGTACGTTTTTAGGGATAGGAGCACGGGCTGTTCTCACGGAACCTTTACCTTTAAGTCCCTCTCCGCACTCCTTCATCTCTCCTGTGATGTACCCGAGGGCTTTGCGGACCCTCTTCCCGCTGGCGGCCAGGGAACTCTGAATCCAGGAAGTCTTGGAGATGCCTGTTTCTACCTTTATCTCGGACCTCTCCTCCATGGTGTCCAGATCCTGTCCAGGGACAAGAGATGGGCAACAAGCTCCCACATTCTGAGCCTCTCACACTGAAGAGTGACTTGCTTGCTTGGGGACAAGCTAAGATTTTCACTTGGTGTTTAGTGAAATTGCTATTTAATCATTTTTGTTTCTGTAGACCAGAATATCTTTGTTTGATCTTTTACCTCACTTAATATAGGCAACAGCCTTGCACAGTCAGCCATCTGTATCATCCGTGGATTCAGCTAACTTTGGGTTAAAAATATTCAAAAAAAAATTTCCAGAAAGTTCCATAAAGCAAAACTTGAATTTGCTGCACACTGGCAACTTTTTACATAGCATTTACATGGTACTTACAACTATTTACATAGCATTTACATTGTATTAGGTATTGTAGGTAATCTAGAGATGATTTAAAGTATTCCAGAGGATGTACATAGGTTATATGCAAATACTATGCCATTTTATGTAAAAGATTTGAGCATCCACAGATTTTGGTACACATTGGGAGTCCTGGAATCAATCCCCCGTGACTGTAGTATAACAAGACAATATCTTTATCCTCATTCTGTGGATGAGGTCTCAGGCATGGATGGAGAGGTTCTCATTTGTAAAGGTCAAGGTCAAATGATAGAATTTAGATTTACCCACAGATTTTTAGATTCTTTTTTTAAAACAAATATTACTTCTACTCTACCATACTCTTTCCAGAAGAAAGTATCCCCTCCCACCCCAGCATGTCTAGTCTTTAAAATTTAACTGTCCATAAAATTAAACAAGTAAATGTTCTGTTTTGAAAATTGGCACCAGCTTATTTCCTAAATGCTTGAATGCTGGATTCAGAGGAAGAGGGATAAGAAATAATTAAACTAAAAGAAACATGAAACTTTATAAAGTAAACTGAAAAGTAGACATCTTTATCCCATATAATTATGTTTCTGGAAATATGAACTCAAGAAAAGTTTGCCTAAATCAGAGGACGTCTTTTCTGGACCTCAGCTCTCTACCTTGCTGCGGACTCTGTGATGTGGGCGCTGCCCCTGATTCGGGCCACTCTTTACTTACCAGCAACTCGACCGTGGGCTTCCGGTATTGGTGGGGAGAAGGGTCTTTGGTGCGCCTTTCCTGGTGTTCACCTTTTCCAAATACTGGAGTTGGCAGAGAGAACATCATTTGTCAGGACCTCTACCCTGGCACCTTAGCAGCAAATTTCCTGCAAGGCTCAAGTTGGAATACTCAGCACTTTCTACCCCAGTGAGGATGCCCCAGCCTCTGCACCTGAGGCAGGAGGACCCCCTCCTCTGCTACTGCACACACCCAATGGGGCAAGCTCTTTGGGGAAAAAATGCACATCTTCATGTAAATTGCACATTTTACAAGAATTTAGGGAATTCAGAGACTCAGCTGACTTTTAGTTAAGAGGCTCTGATCTTGTTCAACTCCCCTATTTTTTAGGTGAGGAAACAAAGCTGTCTGCAAGCCCTGAACCCAGGGTTCTTTTCCCACATGAACACGAAGATTGGTATTTATGAGGCATTATTGCTCACAAAGCATTAAGCTGCCTGAACCGTAGGAGGTCTGTGTTCAAATTATACTACAACTCTTTCCAGCTGGATAACCTCAGCTGTTTTGGTATTTTTAGGATGTATGTCTTAGAATTTTAGGTATTTTAGCAGCAGCTTCTTGTAGGATTAAGACAAGTGATATCCATGTTGTCACTTGAAACAGATTTTGGCATGTCCTTGTAATTCTAGAAAACTGTTATTAAGTGGCTCTGAATGTATTTTTCATTATTACAAGATAATTTATTTGTAAAGGTGAGTAATTTCAGAAAGGTTTTAAGTATCATGAAAGGCGGCCCTCGGAAGTTTTGCTGTTTATGCTCTGGTGCCCTCTTGTGGTCAAGTGTGAGAATGGCTGTCTGGGCTCAGAATGCCCTGTATCTTCAGACAATTGGCCATTCTGTCTGCATTCATGAGGTTTCAGGGCACCTAAACACTAGAAGAGATACGTCAATGGCTCTGTGCTCCCCCATCTGAAGGAGCAGGGACTGCAAATACCAGTGTGGTTGGAAAGTTACACTATGCAAGAGAAGCAAATTAAGGAAGTTTGAAAGGAAGAGTAGGAAGCAAAGAGGAAGACTCTAGACTCTGAGGCTAGTGTGTTTGATATCCTGATGGATTCTCTGCTTCTGTCTGAAGCGCCAGCTCTTCAGCAGCTTCCGCTAACCAGCCTCCCAGGCTCCTTTGTGTGGAGCTCTCTGCTAGGCCCTCTTTCACCCCAGCCCCCAACCACTCTCCTAAGAATATGTCTGCAGGGAGATTGTTAACTTTTTGAGGCAAACTTGCTTTCTTCCTGAGGATGCCCTGGGGCCTCTGTCAAACACAAACTCCTGGGCTAAAGGGGTCCTTGATTTAATTCGGTGCCCTCTCCCCAGTGTATGAGGTTTTCCCAGACCACCCCAGGCCATTTCTCTGGCTGGCTACTTTGGGTATAAAACAAGGAGGCTCAGACAAACTGGGGCAAGAAAGTCATATGCTTCTGGGAAGCATGTGATACTGTAAAAGGACGCTAACCCAGGAATCAGTTTTATCCCTGCCATGCCCTAACCAGCTGTGTGACCCTGGGCAGGTCGCCTCCCTTCTCTGGAGGGCAAAGTTAGATTGCCCCTCTGCCATGGGTCTTCATGACATTGCTCCCACCATGCATCTGACTGGGGAGACCCCCACTTGACCCCCCACCCCTCCCCTGCTGCCAGCTCTTCCCTGTTTGAGACAACATGTCCTCAGCGTCCAAATTCAAGTTTCTGGCTTCCCTGCTTTGGCTGCCCTCTGGACCCTTCTCTTGGCCTTTGGGAGCCCATCCCCTCCAGGGCTCTCCATCTGTTCCCTTGTCTAGACATCACCACTGTCTAGCATCAGGACCAGCATCAGCATCAGGACCAGTAGCATCAGGATCAGTGGTTGTGACTTGGCAGCACATTAGAATCTCATGGAGAGCTTTTTTTGGGGTCATTTTAAAAGTGCAAAGTTTTATTTATTTTTATTTTATTTTTTGTATTTTGGCTGTGCTGCACGGCATATGGGATGGTTCCCTGACCAGGGATCAAACCCAGGCCTCTGCAGTGAACGGGCCGAATCCTAACCATTAGGCCACCAGGGAACTCCCTCATGGAGAGCTTTTAAAACTCCTTCTGCCACCCAGGCTGCTTCCTGGGTGAATTGGATTAGCACTTCCGGGAATGAGATGCAGGTGGTTCCAATGTGCAGTCAAGTTTGCAACCTCCTGGCCTAGACTGACAGAGTCAGCTGCTTGTCGTGGCTCCAGTCTCCCCGCCCCGGGGCGTCTATAGACCCTGGAACCCGTGGCTGTGGTCAGAAGTGGGGGGTGATGAGACTGAACCTCACCCTTGTGGGTCTCCCCACTGCCTTGTGATGGAGGTGTTGCCATGGTCCCCATTTTAGAGGTGAGCAGATCAAGGACCCGGGAGCGGGGTCGGGGGTGGGTGGGTGGGAAGCGCACACCTTTGCTCCTTCTGCGAATGGATGACCACTCGATGTGGAACACGTTCCTGGGCTTGGGGTGCACAGTCTCCGAGCCCTCATCTGCCTTTGGGCTCGTCGTGGGCGGCTGCTCCCCAGCGCTGCCTGGCCGGGGGCAAAACAAGACAGGTCAGTGTCCCACCCTGCACCACCCCCGAGAGGCAAGCAGAGAGTGCAGGGAAATCATGTGCGGAGCCAGAGGAGCAGTGTGGTCTGAGCTGCAGCAGTGATTGCACCAGTATCTGCGGAAAAATCCCTCTTTTCCATTCTTCCCGATGAAACTTCCACTTCCTTTCCTCACAGAAACTGCATCCCAGACACCTGTCAGTGTCAAAATACGGACGGGCCAGCCTGCCTTGTTTCCCCAGTAATGCACTGCTCTAAGACCTCCTTCACTCGGCCTCGGACTGGCGTGGGTGGTGGACCCGAGCCGACTGCCCGTTCCCGTCCTTCACCCGGTGCCCTGGCCTCCGCCTGCGGGAGGGACCTTGTGTGTGTGGGTCCTCAGTGCTTGCTGCACATCAGAATCACCTGGGTGCTTAAAAAAATGCCTGACCCCTACCCCAGACCAATTTTAAAAACTGGAGTTTTTAATGCCCAAGATATTTTAGGAGGTGGCCCTAATGTGCAGATTGGGCTGAGAACCTCTCATCTAGGGTCTTGCTACTCAAAGTGTAGTCCCTGGACCAGCAGCACCAGCCTCCTCTGGGAGCTTGTTAGAAATGCAGAATCTCAGTTTCCACCCAGACTGATGGAATCAGAATCTACAGTTCAACAAGACTCCCCAGGTGATTTCTGTGCACATTGGTTTGCTCTGTGGGGAGCTAAGAAGCTGAATCAGCTACAAGAAACATTTCTACCCTTGTGGAGAACAGAGTAGCTTATCACGTGGGACAGGGTTTCTCAAATTGGGTCTGAGAATTGACAGTGTCAGGTCACCTGACACATGTTATGATGCATGCCCCAAACCCTACTACGCCCGGCCCACACTGACTAATTGGAGTACGTGGTGGTCCCCGAGATAGGCACTTCTGACACTTTCTGCTTGTGGTTCCAGTGAAGTCTAGAGTTAGATGATCAAGTGGCTGCCTGGAATAGTGGAGAGCTTTCACACTGTTACTACATTTGCACACTTTTGTAAGTTAACTCACTTGGGCATTGTTATCACCAAAAGATGGAAAATCAAGGCTCAGATGATATCTGAAGCATCCTACAGACAGTGAGCCGTGTGGCTCTCAGCCCTCAGTCCTCTTCTCTGCAGCTTTGCTGCTCAGTGTCTGGTTTGTGGACCAGCTTCACGGACATCCAAGGGAGCTTGTTAGAAACGCAGACTCTCAGGTCCCATCTCAGACCCATTGAATTGGAATAAGTTTTTTTTTTTTTTAAACGAGATCTCCAACTGACTTGTGTGCACATTAAAGTTTGAAAAAACTGGTCTAGTTCACACTGCTCATGTAGAAACAACATTAGCAAAGCTGAGAATATAGCAGGACCAACAACCGGAGTATGTGGGACATGTGTGAGCAAGGAAGGTATTCTGTCTATGCTCTCATAGATTGAAAGGTCACACATATGACCGTGTCCCTTCCCTCTAGGCTTGGGATGGGAAAAAAGCTCCTGTTTCACTCATCACCCTGCCCGTGGGTCACCATGGAGCCATAACTCCAGAGGCTAGAGAAGCCCCCTTGATCCTGTGCTTAAGACACACGTGGAATGTCAGCCTGCCCTAGGGCACCTCTGCAGATAGGTTCTGGGCAGGGGGCGTGAGGACCGAGGGGATATTATTGCATCATCTGGCAAAGCAGGGCATTCTCCCATAGCCAGTCCACAGTGTACACCTCCCAGGCTGGAAGGACACCTCTGCTGGCCCAATGCTTCTCATTTCTCACGTGCCAAGGGTCAGCCACCCTAGCCACACCCTGCGCAGAGCCATATTTTGACCTTAGCATCATAGGTTTAGACTTGCATGGATCTTCAAAATCACAGTCTACCTCCCATGTCCAGAGAAATCACCTCCCCCCACCCAAGTCACATAGTTTATTAATTATGGCACAGCCAGGAGCTGCACCCAGGTCTCCAGACTCCCAGTTCACTGCTCTACAGATGGCCGCACAAGACCTGGTTCCTGTTTCCTGCCCTGGCCCTTTGCTTTCAGCAATTAGATTGTGCTGCTTGCTCAGAGCCCAGGAAAGTGGGTCAGGGTCCACAGTACTATGTGTTCCCAGAATCGATGTCCCAGCCACAGAAACAAAAATGAAGAGTATCTTTCTTTTCCTTGAACACATTTTTTTTCTTATTTGGGGTGATTGGGGAGGTAGCCCCAAATGTGGTCTGACATAGTGCTGCTCCTGGACCTCCCATGGGCAGGACAGGAGTGCTGAGCTGTAGACCAACCACCCAGGGAGGGCGATGGCCCCTCCAGATGTGCCGGCCAAGCGGTGAGGATGACAGGTGGGAAGGATGCCACAAGGAAGATTGGAGAGAAGATAACACATTTCCTGAGGCTGTGAAAATACTTAAAGCTAAGGCGATAGCAACTTACCACTACCTTTGGGACGGATTCTCAGGGCTTTCATAATGGATAAAGGCAATTTCAAAAATATCATGAACACATCTATCAAATGCTCTAGAAATAAATGTTCCATTGGTGTGGTGGGGAAAAAAGAAAACAACGAAAACACTGGCCAGGAACCAGCATCGCTCATTCTGCACGGCATTTTGCAAGTCAAGTAATTTCATCAACAGTTTCCTGCACTGCAAGCACGGCGCTCAGAAGGAGATATACAGACCCCGTAGAGCTGACCTTGCAAACCCAACCTACAGAATGATGAAAGATATTTCGGAGGGTACCTGCTATTTCGTTCTCATATTGTTATGAAGATGAAATCAATGCTTGCAAAATGTTGGGGAAACTAATTTTGCAGCGCTCATATCAGTATCTCCTCAGGGAGGCCATGTCTCTGGAACAGCTTGTGCTCTGGGCTGGGTGGGTCCTTAAGTCAGGGCAGGCCTGGCATTTTATGCCTACCATCACCCATTCCTACCTCGTGTTCCTGTCTGTCACCTTCACAGGATGGTGGGATCCTTGACAGCCTGGGTTACAGAGGTTTACCTTGGCACTTCCAGCACCTAGCATGAGCCTGGCCTATTGTAGGCACTCAGAAGTATTTGTTGAATACATTAATGAGGGATAATTATCCTACACATTTTAATTTCTGAATAGTAAAATGAACAACCGTTGGCTATTTCGGGGTATGAACTATTAAAAAAAAATATCTCATTGTAAATGTTAAATGCTTGATAAATATTGAAATAAAAGTGAGTCTTTCATAGGTTAACGATGGTAATAGCTGAGTTGTGTAGGGATTTGGAAGTTTCAGGGCAAGAGCTGATTATCTCCAGCAGTACCTGGAGAAAAGAAAGGAAGTTTATAGATGTGATAAAGTGACTGGTCGTCTATGACCAACCAACCAGAAAACCAGAAATCCTTCATGAGTGGATAGAAGAACCCAGTTAATGAGAGAGAATAAAACAGGCCACTGAAGACAGAGATCTTGCTTGATGTGATTTGTTTTGGTTAACAAGAGATTACACCAGGCGGTTGAAAACCCCAAAGCTTCTTGGAAGAGGGCAGCTGGGTGTTCCGAAGCCCAAGAACACATTTTTTTTTGACAATAACTCACTCTGGAGAGTTCTTTCCAGCTTCCCCTTCCCCCTGCCCCCCAGCATCATGGCACACATAAAAATAATACTGTGTGGCATGGTGCAGAAAACAGATGATGATGTTTATGTCCTGGGCCTGAGGACTCTAGCCACACCAGCCCCGCTCTGTCTGCTTCGAGGACTAAGGGCTTTGCTTTCTTGGCTCAGCTACCTATGTGCTGAGAAGCTCTGTCCTTGAGAACCTGCAGGTAAACCTTAGCAGCTGAGTAACTCCTCGGCTTTCCCACCTGGTGTAGGAACTGCTGCTCCCTCCTTCTCTAACAAGCCTTTTAAGTGTCCCAATGTGTGTAGCTTCACACTGGGGCTGTTCAGGACCCTTTCAGGGGCACGGTCCCTGCCCTTGAGGATTGCCACCATCCTGCGTTTTAACAGGCAGGAGTCCAGTGATGCTTTCCTCCCATTGACTCAGAGAAGGAAAAAATAGTCATGAGCCATAATGATTTGTTCAGAAGCACTTTTTTTTTTTCTTTTCTGGAGAGTAGTATCCCATAGTACCCACACCTCTACTGACTGCTAACATACAGAAAATGCCATCCGTTCAAATATCATGGGTAAAAAACATTTTACAGAAGAGCCCACCCGTCAAATACAAGTTTGAAGCTTACTGCAATTTCTTTGAGGGGAAAAAAACAAACCCAAACCATATATGACATCTTTCAGAAGAGGAAAAATGATCTAGTCTATTTTACTAAAATCAACCTTTACTCAAGCCTTTACCTATACTCCTTTCTCAGGTTTTGAACAGGTTTTCCTGTCTCCTGGAGGTGGACCAATACTGTCCATCTATCACTAGCAATGCCCAACATATAGAAGATCTGGAACCTACTATCAAGACCCTTTTGTTGTCCCTCCCCAGATCACTGGGTCTCTTATTCCTCCAACGTACTGTGGCAGAAACAACCACACACCATGAGGCAATTTCCTAGCTACTATGCCAGAAGGATTTTTTGAAGTGACAATAGTATATAATTTGATTTTTTCCTACACCCAGTTCTACAGGATAACACTTTGGCTGCAATTTGGGCATATGTTTCCCCATGTGGAAGTTGAGCTTTGCACTGTGATGTGTAATTTTCAAGGCTACTCTGTGTGTGTATATGTGTGTGTGTGATATAGATACCTGTGGGTGCTAAATGAGGTGCTATCTTTTTCTGTGAATTTGTGTTTAGTTGACATTTTCAAAGATCATTATATAAACTATCAGAAGCATCGAACGTTAGAATTGGAAAAGGCTTTAGAGATTATCCAGTCCAGCCCTCTCATACAGTAACCGCCCCCCAGTACCCGCCCCCTCATAGAGGAGGAAATGAAGGCTTGGAGTATTGGGAGGACTTTGGTGTCTCTGTCTCATGCCATGAAGACATTCATTAGCATATATGAGTTGGTCCTTCATTTAACCTCATGATGCCTTATGACAACCTCATGAATGAGGCTGAAGAGAGTGCAAAGGTCAGAGTGCCCATTCTGTCACTGGGGTAACACCTGACTGACCTTCCTTTAGAGTGAGTTTTCACTCTCCTTCCCCTATTTACACCGAGCTCACACCTCAGAATTACCTGTCTACATTGTCAGTTTCCCTCCTTTCAATTCATTCTGTGCTTCAACTGTTAGACCATATCATTACATGACTCTGTTACTCAACAATCTACATGGCTCCCTGTTGCCAAGAGTACAATAATGCTCAAACTCCTCTACCATGCTTTCCAGGTATCCCACAATGCAGCTGATTTCATCACCCTGCTCAGCCTTCCCTGCCCAACACACACCCTGCCTTGGCATTCTGGTCTTATCTCTGGCCCTCTGTGCCTCATCTCTGGCCCTCTGTGCCTCTTCTTGCCTAGCTTCTCTCCACCCTTCAATGTCTGCTTTATGTTCTACTTCCTCCATGAAGCCATCCTTGGCTTATTTGGCTACATGGATCATTACATTATTTGCAGAAGGTACCCTAGATCCATCTTTTGGAGTTAGGGCCATGGTGGACTTTTATAGTTACAATGCACATGAAAATTTTCCAATCAAATGAAACTACTTGAAATTATCAATCCTTTATAACCAAGTGAACTTTAGGTCTAGGCATTAGCAGAAAAAAACTGAGGCCCAAAGAGAAGTAGCTTCCTTGAGGCTATACAGCTAATTAGTCATGGAGCTAGATTTTGACGTCCTGGTTTTGATTCTTTTCTCATGTAGTGTAGGTGTTTTACAGATAGTTGGAGCCTTCGCAAATGGTATCAATGGACTTGTGACTTTTTTATTTAAAAAAAATTATGAAGTATATCATACCTTAAAAGGAGTAACAAAAGTCACCAAAAACAAATAAAAAGAACCCACCTGTGTACCATTGCATTTGTGACATTCAATGAAAGCCCAAGGAAATTCTGGGCCATTGTATACCAGCTTCTTCTCTTGTGGCAATGTTCCCATACACCCTTTCCCCACATCCTCTTCCCTGTCACCCTTTCTTTGCATTACCAATGGCAAACATAGCTAACTGATCATAGCACTCTTTCCCAATAAGTTTCAATACAGCCTCAGAATCCTTCTTAACACAAAGCTCCAGACAAACAATAGCAGTTAATCACAGTTGGCACTTGAGAGTAAAGTTATTTTTCCCCTCTAACCTTAAATGAGGGTGTGGATGCTATACAAGTCTGAGAGAAGGGGTATGTGAAAGAAGGCAGAGGCCTGGCCATGGGCTTTCCAAGACTCACAGGATGGCCTAACTTCAGCAAGTTCACCAAGGCTCATATCCTTTGGGGCCAGTTTTTGAGGAGATCCCATTCTCTGATCAGATAACTTCAATGTCCTGGAATGTTGTTCCTCATGGCATGGCTATTTGTTTCCATCTGGATGTTTCTACATCCACTCTCTGTAGCTACACACAACATGTCTAAAGTAATCTAAGATGGCCATGTAAGAGAGGGCCATTGAGGAGATGGGCTGTTAAGCTGGGATGTTAAGATATTTGCGGTTCCTGAGATGTTCTAGTTCTATTGGCTTGTCTGTGGAAGGGGTACAGGACCTGAGGAGAGAGGCCAAGGAGCCTGGACCAGGTGTCTCCACCCTGGAAGCAGCAGGTAAGGAAGGACTCCTGGGAAGAAGGTTTTCAAATCTATCTCATTAGCATCCCACAGTCAGCTCAACAAGGGGCTGCCCTGGGAACCATACTGATGTCAGAGCTGTGGAAAGGATGATAAATAATATGACGGCTCATCCAGTGGGCACGTAGGTGGTAAGGGGATTTGAGGGCTGACGGGTTAACCTGGATCCATCACCAGATGAGCAAGAAGAGCTCAGGGTTGTGAGTTAGAACACCTGGGCATTTGTCCAGGCTCATTTATCACCTGGGCAGGTTCCTGGACAAGCCATGGTTTCCTCATCTAAAAGTAAAGGGTTTGAACTATAACTATGTAAGAGCCCTTCCAGCTTCAAGCTTCCAGGATCTGAACTCTCTCTGGAGTTCTTAATAAGGTCCCCCACCCCAGGATTGCCCTCCTGCAGCTCAGCAGAAGAAAGGAATGGAAAAAGATTGGGCTACCTTTTTTCTCTTCCTCTGAAAACTCAGATAGATGGTCCTGTTGGCTAGGGCTCTATCTGATTCATTTCTCTCCCCCAGGACCTCTTACCTGAGCTCTTTTTGATTTTCTGCACAGGGCTGGAGGGATCTAGACCACCGGGATTTGGGAAGAAGCTTCTTTCCAATTGGGCGGCGTCTCTGAGGAACTCAGGCGCTGGACTTCTCCCTAAAGCCGAACCCCTTCAGTTCCCAGAGCCCGCAGCTCATCCTCTTACTGGCTTTCTGTAAATTCCCTTTGTGTTTCCTAACCCTATGCCTTGTGCACGTCTTCCACTTGAGGAAGGGTACCATGGAGGAAGAGGGAGAGGAGAGACAACGTTCTTCCTGCAGCTTGCTCACTCTCCGACCTTCCTAAACTCCCCGAGGAAGACTGGCTTGGCTACCATGGTTTCCCCAAACTGGTTTGATCAGGCAGGTTTCCTTTAAAGGGCCAGAACCTGGACTGCCTGATAATAGCTTCCCTGTCTTCCCTCAGGCATCACCTCCCAGTTACTCCTCTTCTTAGAATTCTTGCTCCAGTATTTGCCTTTAAAGCAATTACCTAAGTGTTGTCTCCTCAGGGTGCCAATTTGCCTTCCCACATCAATGAACTCCCTTAACTACCCCCACCACAGGCAGGGCACAGGCTGGGGAACAGTATTGCCATCGGCGTCTTGATGGATATTTCTGCACAGCCTAATACTAGATGCTGTCTTTCTGGTTTTGTGGAAATTTTTAGACCTTTCCTCCTTCTGACTTCTGCTGACTGGGTCCTGGGGGCTGTCTCAGAGCAAGAAGGGCATGACCTAACCCCCGCATCCAGAACGGACTCTGAGCTCTATATATTAGGGAAGCGGCCCTCCCAAGTCCCATGAGGCCTTTGGGGGGGCGGGGCTCTGGTGGGCTGGAGTCTGGGGATGAGGCCCAATCCAAACATGTTTTGTTTGGCTTTGTGAGTATGATGGGTCAAGCATCAACTGTATACCCACCCCCACCCCTGCACACGTATACCCCCAACCCCCCTCAGCGACAGGGTGTGAGGTGGCTACCCAAGTTCAGAAACAGAACCTCACACTGAGGATATTAGCTACACCTGAGTAGACAAACTCCCCACTGACGTCAAAGGCCCCCTTCTCACAAGGCCAGGTGTTTTGGAACTGCAGAGGAGGGGTCCTGATCACGGAGGGCCTCATGAAGAAGGAAAGCAAACAAAAGAGTGAGGGAGGAGCCCTGGAGGGACCCACATTCCTGGGCGGGGTGGGGAACTGACAAGAGGCCAGCTTACTGCACAGGGGGCCTTCCTTTGGTGTTGCAAGTTCAAGGCCCATGGCTGTCTGCTGAGGACACGTTCCTTGTCCCCCCAGCTGGCTGGTCTCTTGGCTCAGCTCTGGAGGCCCATCTCTTGACCTCTTGCTCTAGCCTCTCCTTGAAGGCTCCTGAACTTCCTGTGGTGTGTTCACTCCAGCCCCTAAGCACCTAAAAGTGACAGGGAGATGCTACCCATGTACAACATGTAACCAGTTTGAAAAGACAAGAAATGATCACCCGGGAGGGAGGAGCCATCCAGGAAATTCTCACACATTCCATGAGCCAAATGGAGCTGTGTACTCAGAAGTGTGGTGAGTATCTGTCACGCACACTAGATTAGGGAGGGGCGGTCGAGTGCTCCTGGAAAGCAGAAATCTGAGGTGGACTCTTGTCCCCTGAGGGTCTTACCAGAGGCAACAGCTCAGATTCTGGGGTATCCCCAAGATAATCTATGCGTACAGATTATCTCCTGGAGGGCTTGGTCATCAGAATTTACTTCAGAACTAAGTCTTCTTCATAATGCTTATGGCTTCAACTCTGCATTTCCAACTTCGTAGGGGGAGGAGCCTGCATTGACCTCCAGGAGCCAAACTTGGGGAGGTCGGATTCCTCCAGGGGAAAAGCCTAGAGTTCCTGTGGAATAAATGAAAGCCGAGCTAGAAGTTCCCCGGAGAGTTACTTCCTTTACTTCATTCTGTTCCAGCAGCCTGTGCAGCTGTAGAGGGGCTGGCAACTCCTAGTTATCAGTTCACAGAGAATAAGGACTTACCTAGCAATGCCCCCTGCCTCCCTCCTTGGGGCCTTGGAATTCTAGTTCCATTAGGGACAGAAGTGTTCTCTATGGATTCTTCTATCTTCTCTGAATGGCAAGAGGCAGGGAAAGCCAGGCAAGTTGAAAAATCTCACATAAAAATTGAATACCTTTTAAAGTTGTCAGGTGAGACTGTGGTTTATTGAGTGGAAATCATACCTGCACCGAAACTGCCAGCTCCTAGCTGGTTTTAGGTAAGAGTCGTCCCCAGGCCCTCACAGCCTTTATGACCTGAGGAGACAAAGCTCAGACTCATACAGGAAGCACAAACAAACTGGGGCACACAGGTTTGATGTAGCCACAGATGCAGGCCAGGAAGATTAAGTTTTTTGATGGGCAGATCTTGGAGGGTTGACCAGAAGAAGAATCCCTGCAGAGGGGAGAGTGATGAAGAGGAGAAAGTCAAGGACAAGGCACAGTTGAGTAATGCTGGCCCCTCAGTTTGCATTCACACAAGTAGCCATGTTGAGCATTTTGGTAGACTGACCAAATGGCTAACTAGTCAAGCTCTAGGAAAAGCTATAAAGGCAGCAATGGTATACTTTTGATATATTTATCTCCATGTTCTTAACTTTTTGCCACCTTAATGATACCTCCTCCTTATTCTTCTGTAGGAACTCAGGGCTATAGAATCACTGAAACTTGGAGTTGGAAGAGAAGCTGCAGTTGTCAGCTGGTCTACCCCCACCCACAGCAAGCATCTCCAAGAGGTCAGGGTCTCACAGGACAACCATTTTTTCCGGCAACTTCCACTGTGAAAAAGCACCCCTCTCCACTGATTCAATATCTGCTTGCTTATCACTCCCACATAGTGGTCCTTATTCCATGCTCTGAAGTATTGTTGAGTAAACTGACTTATTCTTCCACATGTGTTACCTCATACTACGGACAGTCATGGCCCCAGATGTTTCTTCTCCAAGCTGAATACGACAGTTTCATCATCATTCCTGATGAAACAAAGGGGCCTCCAGACCTCATTCACCCAGCCCGGCCCCATGTCAGGATGCCCTCTCTTGCCAAAGATGCTCTCAGAATGTGCTGCCCATTTTTTCCTTTGTACTCTCCCCTCCTTTTTCGTCCAACTTATTCTCAGAAATGACTCCTTCAAACTAAGATGCAAGTGACTGATCATGCTTACCGTGTTACCTTCCCAGGACTGTTTACATTTTAACAGGTTCAAAGACTTGAACTGAAGGGATGGTTGGGAATGTTTGGGCAGCAGGTAATGACAAGATAGAGGACAAGAGGAGAAGAGGCACAGAAATTTTCCTGAAACCCTTAACATCATGCTTGATACTTTTCCTAAACAGAAGACTAAACCGACAAGATAATTCACTCAAAATCATGAAACTGGTGCTGTGACCTTATGTGGCACAGGTAGTCTGTGGTGACATCCTCACTTTTACCTCAGGTGAGACTAATCACCTGGTCAGGCAAATCCCCATAAAGTGAATTCCTTGAAGGCACAAACTGGTCTGATTCTTTCCTGGTTTGTTGTCAAGGGGGCCTGAGTAACATATTATTAGTTCCCCATACAATATCTTCTGGATGAATGAGTGAATGAAGTCAGAAATACAGTTAAAAGAAAATGATAAAGTTAAAAGGAAATGATAAAGGTTAAAATAAAGGGATAAGAAAACACCAGGGAAAAAAAAAAAAAAAGAAAATACCAGAAAGAAAGTAAGTATGGCAACATAAATGTCAGCTGAGTTGGAATTTGGTTAAAGGCACTAATGAGTATAAAAATGAGTACTTTGTAATAGTAAAAGATAAAATTTAAGAAGAAACAATGACAGTCATAGTCCATAGGCACCAAACAACGTAGCTGCTAAATATATGAGACAAATATTTCAGAAATACAAAGAGAGTTTAATAAAACTATACAATTATAGTTGAATTTTAATAAACACTTCAGAATTAAGATTCATAGACAAAAAATAAATAAGTGCATAGAAGAGTTGAATGTTGCAATTAATAAATGAATTTAATATGTATTTCCTTCAAATCAAAAATCTGCATTTTGTATGTCCAAAATCAATCAAATACTTGGCCACACAGAAAAATGCATAACATTTTAAAATAAAGATTGAACAGACCATATTCTTTGCTCATAATCCAATAAAACTAGATATAAGAAGTTAAAAAATATCAAAAAGTTTAAAGTGCTAGAAATTAAAAAAACACATTCTTAAATAATCCTTGCATCAAAGAGAAATATAAAGTAAAGTTATGAACTGTTTAAAACTGATGAAAGTAGAATACTTTATTCCAAAAACCTACAGTACACAGCTAAAGCTGTACTCAGAGGGAAATTAATAGCCTTAAAATGCCTTTGTTGTTAAAAGAGAAAGATCTAAAATAAAGGAACTTTATATGAATTTTAAAACATTAGGAAAAAACCATTTAAGTAAACCATGAGAAAACTGGAAAAAGACATAGAAAAAAAAACCAAAATGAGTATAAAAGGACAAATAAATTCTAAACTGTTTCTTTGAAAAAAACCAATAAAATGGATGAACCCCTCACAAGCCTGATTAAGCAAAAGAGAGCAAAATCACATAAGATTAGAAATGAAAAAGGTGACAAAGCAACAGATAACAGGAGAGATAGAAATTATCATGAGAATATTATGAGTAATAGTATGGCAACAAAATGTAAAATAGATAGCTAGTAGGAAGCAGCCGCATAGCACAGGGAGATGAGCTCGGTGCTTTGTGACCACCTAGAAGGGTGGGATAGGGAGGGTGGGAAGGAGGGAGATGCAAGAGGGAAGCGATATGGGAACATATGTATATGTATAACTGATTTGCTTTGTTATAAAACAGAAACTAACACATCATTGTAAAGCAATTATACTCCAATAAAGCTGTAAAAAAATTTAAAAATAAATAAATAAATAAAAATTTCAGCAGTTAAAAAAAAAAATAGTATGGCAACAAAATTTTACAATGAAAGAAAATGTGTTATTTCCTAGCAAACTCCCAAGTTTGACCAAGAAGAAGTAAAACATTTTATTATGTTAATTATCATAGAAGAGACAGGAGAGATGATTTAAGACTATTTAAAAATACAGCACAAAAATAGAACAAAAATAGAATTTTTTGTTCTAAGAATAGAACAAAACTATTTCACAGTGATAGTAGAACTCATCAGTGTTGTAGGAGAGAAGATGAAAATGGGAGGGTGAGATGGCCAGGTCAGAGGGAAGAGACAGTGGAGAGAGGGAGAAAGGGGTATGTTGGGGAAAGAGAGTTTAAGACAGTACCTCCTCTAAAGCACCCTCCTCCCCAACCCCACACATACATTCCTACTCTCTTTAATGACTGCTTATTTCTGTTCATCCATAAATACTTATGTTCAACTATCATTTGTATACCCAAGGGCTGCTGCTGCTAGTTTGGGGTGATAGTAGAAAAACATTTATTATGTGCTCCCTGAAGCCCTTCTCCTTCCCTCCTGGGGGCCTGCTCCCAAGCAACCCCATGTTGGTGGTGAGAATCTGTAAGGTTAGGGCTCGTGACATACTCATTCAAGGGGACAGTAGTTGGCGAAGCTCTGGTGAAGGTGGGACAAGATCACTCCAGGGAGCTAGCTCTCAGGTCCCGAAAGGCTATTTGGGCTACTTCAGAGGACATCTGGGCATCTGTCTATGGTCTGTGGGAAGAGTGCCCTGCACTGGGCAGAGTTTTCTTAGAGGGGTGGGGATTTTCACTTCTGCCCCACCCTCATCCATACTAGAGGGAGAGAGAGAGAGATGCCGCTTCTGCCCACTAGCCTGGCTTAATGAGATTTGTTCTGCCTCCGGAAGGAGATTGTTTGACCAAATTTGAAAAGTTACCATCAATTTTCAGCCTCTTAGCCCCAAAAGATTTTTTTAAAAACATTTTTATCACTCCTGTACCACTTCTCTTGGCAAGAGAATTCAGTGATTAATAATACTTGGCCCCAGTGGTTCTTTCTTACATCACACTAGCAGATAATGTGTTTTTCTATTTGTACATATATACCTGGTCATATTGATCACAGTGCATTATAAAGTTTCTGGGGTCCTGTGGCTTTTCCAGACTTGCTGGACATACTTTTTCCTTTCTCTGAATAACTTAGCTTTTATCCATTTTTTTCCAAATGAGTTTGGCAGTTTGTATTACAGTTAACTTTTAATTCCTGTGGGGGTTAAAGGTGGAACTTGGGAGGGAAAAACAACCCAGATACCAGTGACCAAAGTGGTACCTTGTAAATGACAAACTATGAAGTGGTGTGGGGAGAGAAGGGAGGGGGAGAGAAAATCTTGTCCAGTTGAGCTGAAAGCATTTTTCATATCCAAATAGTTTTCCTCTCCTGAAAATCCAATAGAAAGCATGGTTAAAGGAGTGCTCCCATCAGATCCAGTGTTTTGGGTGGAGATTCTCAAGGGCTTAACAGAGAGAAGAGGGGATTTCCTACGACAATTTGCCCATAATGAAAGAATAGGGTTTCTGGTTCTATCTCTTGTTAGAATAGCCGGGGTGGGGGTGGGGTGTCTCCCTCCGTTTTGGGTGATTGAGCCCCAGAAGGCTTCATCCTCCATATGGAGGGGATTCCTCATCACAAGATGGTGGGACAACCTGGCCTGCATGCTCCCTTCTAACCCTGAGATTCCAGAGCCCCCCTCCTCTTCCTGCCTAGAAACCCCTGCACTGAAGGGCCTGAGTTTTCTTCTTCCTCTCATGGTGGTGCACCTGCTGGCAGAGGGGAAACAGAGCGAGGGGCCGGAGAGGGTGAGCCTTAGGGGTGGTTCCCAGACATGCGTGTGGAAGGAAGTCCTGGTGTAAACTGCGTCTCTTAGTGCTCATCACTGGGCCTGTCAGTCTCTGAAGGAGCCTCAGGGCAGATTTTCCTGCTTCCGGTCACACTGATCTCTGTTTCTTGAGTGCCCTCCATTTCTTAAGAATCTTCACACTATCATCCAGCATGTAAATGCCTTGTGGCTTTATCTGGTGTAAAGAACATGGTGGTGTCCTTTGGGTCTGCCCACTTCCCACCAGCTCCTAACTGTTATATGTGGATCTCCAGCTCTAAGCATTGTTATATTCATCATCTACCTCAGGGACTAGCCAACTATGGCTTGTGGGCCAAATCTAGCTGCTTGCTTAATAAAGTCTTACTGGAACACAGCTACCATCATTGATTTACATGTTGTCTAAGACTGCTTTGCTCTACGATGACAGAGTTGAGTGTTTGTAAGAGACTGTATAGCCTCCAGAGCCAAAAGTATTTACTATTTGACACTTTCTGGGAAAAAGTTGACAACCCCTGATCTATATATAAATAAAGATTGAATGTAAGCTAATGCCTATAATTGGGAAGGCAAATTATGAAATCATGGATAAGTTTTGTTCTTCTACTCAAGGCTAACCATTTGTTTAAAGTATCATAAATCTCATAAAGCTTCCAACACCCACAAGCAGACAGGAAAATGAAATAAATTTCCCCAGCCTCTCACATACTGAGCTCAGGTACTTTCCTCAACTGAATTCCCTGCTCAAAGTTGCTGGCTTGACCTACACTGAGAAATGCTTATCCTTCATCATGAGTCATATAGGATTCTAACTTACTGATTCCTTCCCACTATGGAATACCCTCTTGTCCTTTACCTTGACCCCTGAACATTCAAGACTCCCTATTTAGACACTTTCAGTGCCCTAGCTGTCCCTGTTTTTACTTTAAAACTACCTGTGTGAAATTCCTCTCTTTAATGTAAAGCTGTATGTGCCCATCAGCCATTAGCTCCGTGCACCGTGGTGCCTGCATACCCCGAATTTTCACCCACTCAGGAACCACTCAGCAAGTTCAGTTTCACAGCATCTATTATTTAGTTAAACATGCCAAGAAGATCATCTCTTAATCACCTTTCCAAAAGACTAAATACAAAGAATGGTTTTAAGCCAATGACATTGAAAACACATGCCTTACTACTGGTGCCAGCAAGCTCATCACCAACTTCCTCTAACGATGCACAATGGTTAGTTAAGGTGATTTGGGCAGGAAGAGAAAATCAGCACCAGGGAAAGGGAGTTACAGGTGTGTTTGGTTCCACACGGGTACAAAGAGAAGCAAAGAAAGTGAGTGCTGCAGCTGATTGACCCAGAGTTGAGATTACAGGGAGCAGACCCAGGTCCAGGCAAAGAGCATTTCTGCCTGTAACTTGGTTAATCACCACTGAGGGACTTCTCTTCTTCACTGCTTTTCACTGTCAGGTAGTAGATGCGGTTGGCCTCTGGGTAGGTGACTTTGCTGAGTGGGAGCTTGTAGATGGCTGGGTTGTTGGTCGCCAGGAGCAGGAAGGTGAGTGCCGAGAGGCAGAAGGGCCAGGTGCCTGGTGGCACACCAACCTGAAATCAAAAACACTGGGGTCTGAAAATGTTCCTGGGTTCCAGGGAACTTGGGGGAGAAGGATGACGTAGGGATTGAGGATGGGGCATTGGTTTCTGGGTTTATCATGTCAGAGTATTTGGTTTGAATTTGAGGTGTTGGTACCTTTGGGCACAATCAGAATCTTTTAATGATGGAGCTGGAAACCCCCCAGGGATGATCTCCCATATCCGGCCAAACATGAGTACCTCCATCTGTCCATCCATGTTCTCCACTGCTGGTTACAATACTCTCTCTTTCACACACACACACACACACACACACACACACACACCCCCTCAGAGGCACATGTATGCTATTGCCAGTCCTTCTCTGCACAGACCCTGGATAAACCTTGACAAGGGTGTTGTATGGAGTGCTAGCTACCAGAACACAATCACAAGACTCCAAATGTCCTGAAGCCATGGCTGGGGAGGGGCACTTTAGGGTAGTGTCAAGAGACCCCAAACTTACCATTGACATTATGTTGGAGAGGGCTGCTCCCATGTATGCACAGAACAGGGCTGTGGAAAAACAAGGACCATCAGGAGTCAGCTTTCCAGGGCCGGCCCCCAGCCCTCCCCAAGAACAGATCTCCACTCTGGCTCCAGCAGCTTTGGTGTTTGCACCATACCCTGACATCTGGCATGTTTGCCTGACATTATTAGTTATCTTTGCAGGTAGATGTGACCCATCTCCCATCAGGCTGTGTGTTCTCTAAGGGTAGAGGTTAAAGCTTACATACCCCTTTATCCCCTCCCCACTTCCATGGTGGCCTTGAATAGAGTCAGGGGTCAACAAGCATCTTTCACAAGTCCACACTGACCTTGGTGATGGTCTAGCACAGGCTTGATGGCTGGATGATTATCTGTCTGGGGAGTGAGTGGTCAGACTATGTGAGCTCTGGATAAAGTCCCTCCTGTCCAAGATTCTGAGCTGCTGTGATGCTGTTGGACCTTAATCAAGTCCCACCACGGCTGGACCTTATTGGGTTCCTGAGCCAGGCATCTGGGTTCACCCATAGGATGAGAGTAGTTGGACAGTTAGGGGAGCTCATCCATACCCCTGGTGCCTCTGGACAAGCTCCTTCTACCGTTTTACCTTTGCTCTGTTTCTCTGTCCAGAACACCTTTTCCCCATCTTTGCCTATCTAAATCCCACCCTAAAAGTGTTGAGATAAACCCCAGCCTCCCCTTGAAGCCTTCCCAGATGGTTCCAGCCACAGGAATCTGTCACTCCTCTGAAGGACAAAGACAATTACAGTCTGAACCTCAAAATACCTGGCATTTTTGACTCGGTGAATATTTACAGAGCCCACTGTCTCCAAGCCCAGCCTTGTGCTGGATGCTGAGGAGAATACAAGAGACATGGAAGTCATTTACAGTCCCCACACATAAGTGGGGAAAAACAGGAAAAGCTCTTCTAGATGATATTCTGCCCTTTACAGAGCATGGTGCTGGGGTGCAGGTGTAATGCCCGTGGCCCACTTCTCTTCTCTGTTTACTCTATGGAAATCAAGCTTCCTTAGTGCTATGTTATCATTTTCTGGGACCTCAGCGCTCCCAGGTACACACATCATCTCACTGGATCTTTCCAACCATCTTTTTAGATATCTTAGCCTGAATAATTGTGTAATTATTTCTCCTCTGCTAGACCATGGCTTCATGAGGATGTGGTCACCTCTGTATTTTCCGTGCCTAGCCAAGGGCCTAGAACTTAGTGGTGCCTTAAAAATAGTGGTTGAATGAAGAGTTATTCAGGGCAGGAACGCTGCCACTAGCACATGAGGAAACGTGTGTGGGATTTCCTCGTGAAATTTATAACACTGTGTACATATAGTAGCAGTAATAGTGGTGGTGACTCCATCTGACAGTGGAGGAGCCTCAAATCCGCCAGCTGTTAGGGACCCTACCATTAAACCCTCTAGTGATAGGACCCCAGCCACAGTTGTTCCATCACTACTGCTCAGTACTGATTAGCGGCCATCATGGATGTCACATAACCAGGGGAGTGGGGAGGGCAAGGAACAGAAGAGTGACTTGGTTGCCAGCTTTCCCAGATACCCACCGCAGACAAGGGCCAGCAGGTGGGTCTGCCAGGTAAGGGCGTAGAACATGCCACCGATGGCGATGCAGGAGAGGACGCAGTTGTAGCTCCAGAGGCCCAGGTAGATAGTCTTGAAGGGCGTGGCCACTGTCAGGGCTGTAGGACAAGGTGTTGCATTTCTGGCTGATTCAGGGTCACAGCACAAAGATCACCCCACGCTGGTGCAAGGTCTCAGGTGGCCTCCCTTCTGTCGTTCCGCCCACACCTGCTACCCTTACTCATCAGAGGAGCCTCTACAAATAGTGTCCAGTCTTAGGAAACCAACAATGGGAGGAGAGCAGTGGTATCCACTGTTTTTCAAAGACTTCACTCAGAGATATGACTACTTCTATGGTGAGGGTAAGCCAAGGAGGTGGGACTCCAGGCCCTCCCCATTCCTTTGGCCAGAGCAACTGCATTTTTAGCAAGAAAGATTTCAATTGAAAAAGTTCTGCTTCGGGCTTCCCTGGTGGCGCAGTGGTTGAGAGTCCGCCTGCCGATGCAGGGGACGCGGGTTCGTGCCCCCGTCCGGGAAGATCCCACATGCCGCAGAGCGGCTGGGCCCGTGAGCCATGGCCGCTGAGCCTGCGCGTCCGGAGCCTGTGCTCCGCAACGGGAGAGGCCACAGCAGTGAGAGGCCCGCGTACCGCAAACAAAAACAAAACAAAACAAAACAAAACAAAACAAAAAAAAGTTCTGCTTCAACTGGTTGAGAAACATTATGTATATACAGATATAGCTATATCTATACATACAGATAGAGAAATGAGACAGCAAAAGGGGTAGGATGTGAACAGCAGGTGATCTGGGTAAAGAATTTGTGGGTGCCTCTTGGACTATTTTTATTTTCATAATTTTTTTTTTTTCCGGTACGCGGGCCTCTCACTGCTGTGGCCTCTCCCGTTGCGGAGCACAGGCTCCGGACACGCAGGCTCAGTGGCCATGGCTCACGGGCCAAGCCGCTCTGCGGCATGTGGGATCTTCCCGGACCTGGGCACGAACCCGTGTCCCCTGCATCAGCAGGTGGACTCTCAACCACTGCGCCACCAAGGGAGCCCTATTTTCGTAATTTTTGATAAGTTTGAAATTATTTCCAAATAAAACAATTTTTTTAAAGTTGTGCTTCCAAGAAATTTTTGAAAAATATTGCGATAAGTCAACAGGCTCCTATTCTTAAAGCGCCGACGTCTGTTTCTGACTCTACTGTCTGCACTTACATATATAAGTGTGTATATATACACATATATAGAAATTAAATGACATTTGTCAAATGACAATTCAATTTCTGAGAAAAGTTTTCCTTTTAGCTTAGTCAGAATTTCGAAGGGCTGGGTCATTTATGCCTCTGCTTGGTCTGCTACTGGCCCCCACCCTCACCGGGTTACCCTCCTCCTCCCACCCCTCAGCTCCTAGGGGCTCAGTTTACAGGCCAACACGTCTCAGTCCCTTTGCATCTCTCCACACATCCTGCTACTGCAATCTGCTCCCTTTGGAGACTCGAGAAACGGAAAAATAATTCTCAAGCCCTGGCAGTGTTTAAAAACTCCAGTGAAGATAAGTCTAGACAATTTGCTGTGTGCTGGGGAAAAATGACCCCAGGAAAATGATCCCTGCAGAGAGGGGGCCCTGTCCTACCTGCTAGCATCCCCACGATTGAGCCAATGGCTGCATGCAAGCAGATGAGTGGTGAGCAGATGAACAGGGCCACCAGGAACACGCCACCTGTCCAGGGATTGTCGCAGCCATACACCTGTCCGACCCCAATGGGGATGGATTGTAGCAGCTGCAAAGTCAACAGAATCCTGGTCACTGGAGCGTGGGCTGATAATGCAAGGACCAGGCCCTCGGGCCAGGAGTGAGCCATTCCTGGCTGGGTAATGGGGTGGAACGGAAGGATGGCTGTGCCCTCGAGTGTGTGGGAGAACGTGGGAGGGCACAAACTGGAACAAATAACTCCTCACTCCACCACCTGGCAGGCATCTGAGCATCCCTCATGCAAAGCCGGGCAGGTCCCCCAACACAGAGGCCGGACACAGGTGCTTCTGAGGGACACATGGATTTTGCTTTGAGGGGACCAGAGGATACCTCCCTGGACTGCCATTGGGGGTTTCAGGCACTAGGGGATTTCCCCTAGACCTTCTGAAATTCTAGAAATATTCCAGGAATTTTGGAAATATTCTAGGCCATTTTGATGAATGATTTGACCAAAGGTCAGCCAGCTCATGGTGGCCAAGCCCAGGCTAGAGCCTCTGAGCTTGATCCCTAGTCTACTGGCGGCTGCCTCACATTCAGTGCTACCTGGGGGATGGTGGGACCCTGGGAAGGAGGAGAAGACACTTCCCCTGCTCTGGAGGAGCACTTCACATTGCAGAAAGGTAGCGCGAGGAACATCTGGAGAATAGCACGGAGCCCCAAATCCCTGGGCCTGAGAATCATTGGGTGGTGCTGGAATTGGAGATGATTGATTTGGCAGTGATGTCAGATAGCCTTTTTTTGCCCTAGCTGAACCACCCACACTTTGGCAAAAAGTTCTTTGAGGGCAAAAAGGAAAGGAGGGAGATTGACAGGGCAGGGAAAGGACTGGCTTGGGAGTCGAGAGCTCTAGCTTTTAGGGGGCTCTGCAGGAGGTCATTGTGTAACCGTTGGCATGTCACCTCCTCATCTGGGCTCTGGTGACCTCCTCCGTAAGATGGGGAGGCTGTCCTAGTAGACTATCTTCCAGCTTTAAGATTCTGCCAACTCCTTTCTCCATTACCAGCTCACATGACCTTTTTGAGGACAGGGCTCCTTTACCTGGGCCCATAATAGGTGCTTAATAAATATGTGTTGATTAGCTCAGTGGTTTCCAAACTTTGTGTACATTGGAATCACCTAAAGGTCTTTTTAAAAAATGTTGGTGTCTGGCCCCTCCCCAGACATTCTGTTTTAACTGGTGTGGGGGGTCGGGAGGCTGGCTGGGGCCTCTTCTGACTCTAATGTACAACAGAGCTTGGGGACCAATGGATTAGCTACAGACAATCTACTGTAGATGTTGGGAGTGCATTGCATTTCTCCCTTTGATGAAATTTTGCTCTTTTTAACAACCTGACTTAATTCTGGAGTCAATATGATTTCTTTAGAGAATTTGAGGAGTCCCAGAGAGCTTTTAAACTATGTCCACTCTTGTCTCCGAATGGGTGGTCTTTTAATCACCAAGCACTGTTTGGGCCAGAGTCTATAGACTTCTGCAAGGAATCATAGGGTGGGGGCCCTGTCTTATTTAAAGAAACCCTGAAAACCCTTTGTACCAGTCCAGGGACCTCAGCTTCAGAGTGGGAACAGGTTGGAAATCTACTCAGTAAATATTCCATGACTTCCCTACATCTGAGGAATGCAGGATGCTGCGGGGAATCTGATTCCCACCTTCCCAACTGGGAACCCAGGTTTAAAGCCCAAGCAGGCAAGAATGAGAAGAATGAGGGGACAAGCCGCTTTGGAGTGAAGCCTGGGTTTAGAATGAAGCTCTGCCGGTTTCCAAATCTCAGCCTGGCGAATGGTGGCCCTGGTCCCTCCAAGCTGTGCTCCGGGCCACAGCGAATACCCTGGTGCGAAGTGCAGTCAGGTGTGCGGTGGAAATTTACTAAGGACCGGCCTCCTATGTACTCCGGATAATCCTTGTGTAACAACAACAAGCTGGTTAAACAAAACAGACGTCACTCCCCTCATTGTTTTGAAGAGAAAGAGGGAAATGGCATTGATTCTTCAAAACTCAGATCTGGATGTGCAGAAGAAAAGGAGCCAGTGGTCAGAGTGGTGGTGGTGGGGAATTCAGAGGGTGAGCTTGGGCCTCAGGGTATCTAGATTTGGCTCCTACCACTTTGTTTGTTTTGAAGATGATCAAGAGGTACCTCTTCTGTGTGGCTGTCTCCACTCTGGTCCCCTCAGCACAGGACAGTACAGCCTCACCCTGCAGGGTGGGTGGGGGGCTTGGTGGCCCTTTCTCTCTGGCAGTGCCACATGTCCCTGTGGCTGTCACTCAGACCAGCCTCATCCCTAGGGCTCAGGGATAGCGGGTTGTGCCCCTGAGGCCGTGTGTGTCCAGTTGCCAGATGGCTGATCATTGATAATTCAAAGTTAGTTTCGTCCCTGCTCTGACCCCAGCAGTTTTCCATTTGAGAGGGTGGGCTTTTGCTTAAATGCAGGGCTCTGTCTTTTCCATTGTCTTGAATTTAGGCCCTAATCTTGCCTCTGATCCCATTCTAACCTCAGCCTCAGGTAAAGCTTTTAAAAAGACAAAAGCTTCAAAAAGTTTGGCATTGCTGGCAGCAGCGTTTCCCATGAGGGGCAGGGGAGGCTTTCCTTTTCTGACAGGTTCAGGCTCGGAGTTTGGCTGATGCTGCAGGGCCTGTGCTGTCCACCCCACCTGGTGTCTGCCTGGCACCAGGGCCACCCAGAGGTTTAAGCACATCTAGACAAAGGACTTGGCTGGTGGGGAGGGCTCAGAAATCAGATTTTGTGAACAATATTTGAGGCACTAGCTACAGTTTGACCTCGGGGATCTAACCACCTCTGTGCCTTGGTTTTCCCATCTGTAAAAGGGGATGATGATAGAACGTACAGTATTGGGTTATGATGAAGGTTAAATGAGTTAGTAAGCTAAGGGCTTGGAACAGAGTCTGATACATAATAAACTTGCTTTAGTGTAAGCTGTTAGCTATCTCTATATTCATTAACAAAGGCAAAATTTTACAATTCTATATATCTAACCTTATGTTAGGTTTTTATTATATCTCTTGATCTCTGATGTCGAGAGATCAGTAGAATAAATGAATATGTACATGTGTGATAGAATATAAAGCAGGGTTTCTCAACTTTGGAATTGCTGACATTTTGGGCTGGTTAATTCTTTGCTGTGGGGCAGGGGCTGACTTGTGCATTGTGGGATATCTAGCAGCATCCCTCGCCTCTACCCGCTAGATGCCAGTGGCACCCTTTCTCCCCAGTCTTGATAATTATAACATTTCTGCAGACATTTGCCTTCCCCAGGAGGGCAAAAATCACTCCTGCTTGAGAACCGCTGATATGGAAAATAAACAAAAATGTAACCCCATCTTCTATTGATAGCATCTTTGAAATCTTAATTTTAAACATTATTTTAGTGTCCTGACCCTTCACCCAACTACCCATTTTATTTAAAATTTTCCCCTTAATCCCACCGTTCTGTATTGTCAACTTAACCTTTATCTGTAAACTTGTTTATTATCTGTTTCCCTGTGCAGAGTGTAGGCGTTATGAAGGCAGAGCTGTTGTTTTGTTCTCCATGTATTCCCAGTGTCTGATAAAGTGCCCAACAAAAATAAGGTCTTCAGTAGGGGTTTATTGAAAGAACATATGGAGGTGGCAGTGACCGTTTCCTGTCCTCCTCTCTGCTAAGACCCATCATCTGCTGGAGGTGCATCTAGAGAAGATGAGAGCCTGAGTAATCCACAAAGTGGTGAGTGAGATGGTCTGCAGTGGAAACAGGGCCCCACACACCTGCCACTGGTGACTTACCAAAGACATCTCAATCTCTGACCAGGTGATGTTGGGCACTGAAGACACGGGCTCCACCAGCGTCATGGGGAAGAAGAGGTTGTAGTGGCCCGTGGCCGCCAAGTACAGGGTCACTGCGATGTTGAAGGGCAGTGTGAAGACCGGGAGGTCCCACTTGCTGAAGATGGAACTCAAGGCGCTAGAAAAGACAGGGCTGGAGATGGAAGGGGCAAAGGATTAATCGCTGCGCTCATCCTTCAGTCTATACTGTCTAGCCAGCTCCGGTCACTGGACCACTCACTATCCCCTCTCCTTGGCACAGCCATTCCTGGCTCCCTTGAGACTCGAGTGGTCCATTTACCTGGGACTGGAAACAAGGTGTTCAATGTAAGTCTACATCTTTGGGAAACAAAATTTAAAAGTCTTATAACTTGTTTTCTATAGAAAAGGTTATAAAATAATTTATATATTTCCTTGTTTCTTAAACCGAGGAAACTAAACAAAATCTTATCTTTACAAGATGTCATGTATTGCCTTTGGATCATTACAATGTACATCACGATGTATCCTGGGCTGTGATAACATTTAGAATATATGCTTTAATTAACCTTCTAAGAGGAGGCTGCTATGAATATAGCAATTCAGCTGAAGTACTTGGAATTATGCTAGGAGCCACCATGTGAAAATGAAACCTTCAGTTGACTGTGTTCTCTGTCTTCCTGGTGTCTTCCTTGGGGAGAGAGTGGATTCTGGAGAAAGATGGAGCGAGGTGCAAATCCTAACTCCTACACTTACGGGCTGAGTGAGCTGTGTTAGGAAATTAACCTTCCTTAGCCTCAGTTTCCCCTGAAAGGGCCATCCACCTGGCAACCAACACTCTACATCTCCCACAGGCAGTGAGCTGCAGGACAAAACTTGAACTTGTGATGCAGCTGATTGGTTCACTTTTAACTAAGTATGATGAATCTCAGTTGGGCATTTAAGACTGCCTGAAACCCCTACTATACGTCCCTAGCAAATTAACTCTCCAACTTGCTGAGACAACAATTTTGCATTTTCTCCTTTCTCCTCAATTCTTCACTTTCTGCTTCCCTTTAGTTTCAGCTAACCACCTTGCTTTACTCCACTAAGAAAACAGAAATGACAAGACGAGAAATGCTTCGTTTTCCCGACCATAAGATTCATACTCCGACTGCTTTGTTCCCACATACACTGCCTCTCTGCCTTGTTCATGTAATGGAAGTGTCCCTGCTCCCTTATCAGGCCAATTCTTTTCCTTGTACTTTGGGATCCAGTCTCTCAAAGACTTCATTCTTGCAATTCTCTCCTTTCTCTCCTGCAGCTTCAACCTCTCCTTTTTCTCCAGGTCACTCTCATAAATACATAATGTGTTCTAGTATCTCTACCTTAAAAATCCTCCCCCTTTCTGATTTCTGCTCCAAATATTGCCCCTTTTCTCTGCCTCCTGCACAACAATACTCCTCAAAACGAGTCTATCTTGGTTGTCCCCAATTTTTCTACTCCCATTCTTTCCTAAACCCACTCCAATCAGGTGGATGTTCTCCCCACACCACAGAAATGGCTTTTGTCCAGTTCACCGATGACATCTCTCTTGCCGTGGTCATTCTCTGCTCCTTTCATTTGACAGTTGGATCCTCCGCCTGGATCGAAACACTTTCTGTCAGGGCTACCACGACGCTGCACTTAGTTGCTTCTCTAGCTGCTCCTTCTCAAGTCCCCTTCAGTGGTTCTTCCGCTCTTCTGCCAGGCATCTAAATCTTGGAAGATCCTACAGCTCTGTCTTGGATCTTCTCTTTTTGAATCCTCTCCTCCTGGGTGATAACCTTTAGTTTCAAGGATGAAATATCTTCTATATGCTTCTGCCTTCCTAATCTTGACCAGATCACTACGTTCCAGATTTGCACATCCCATTTCTTTCTCAGCATCTCTACTCAGAAGGCTGAAGTTTAATATATCCAAACAGAGCTCTTGACTTGTGTCCTGTCCCTCACTAGCAACTGGTTTTTCTTTCTGTCTCCTCTATCAACCCGGCTGCTCAGGCAAATTATAGGAGCGCACCGAGTCTTCCTTCATCCCCACCCCCAAACTCCACAGCCTCCAAGAAAGTCCTGCCAACTACCTTCCTTAAAATATACCCCAAGCCCAACCACTTCTCTTCACCTTCATGGACATCACCCTGGTCAAAGCATTCCTGTCCTCTGTGGGTTATTGCAGCAGATTCCTAACTATGCTTCTAGCATCCACTCCCGCTCCAGCTAAAATCCATTCTCCACACTACCAGCAGAGTGATTTGTTTAAATTTAAACCACATCCTATCACTCCTCTGCTTAAAACCCTTTCACTGCTTCTCATCACTGTTGTAAAAATCAAAAGGCTTACTGGAGAGGTACAAACTATTAGGCACAAAATAAGCTACAAGGATATATTGTACAACACGGGGAATAGAACCAATCTTATAATAACTATAAATGGAGTATAATCTTTAAAATTTGTGAATCACTATAGTGTACACCTATAACTTATATGAGGTTGTACAGCAACTATACTTCAATTAAAAGAAAGGCTTACTAGACCCACAAGGTGTATGGGCCTTGGCCATCATCTACTTCTGCCCTCACCTCCTGCCACCGCTCCTTCATTCACTAGGCTTCAGCCCCTCTGGTCTTGTTTCTTGAACACATCATGCTTCTCCAGTTGGTGTCTTTGCATATGCCACTGGTTCTGCCTGCAATATACTTCACACAGATCTTCAGATGGCAGGTACTTTCTTATTTAGGTGACAGTTCAGATGTCTCCTCTTCAAAGTGGCCTTCCCTGACCACCCAAGTCTGGGATCACTCTTTGTCCCGTTTGCCCCATTTTGCTTCCCTCAAAGCACTTATCATATCTTGAAAGGATCGTTTTACTGAACAATTGATGAGTTTATTTCTATCTTTGCCAAGAAGAATGTCAGGTCCCAGAGGATGGAGACTTTCTCTTGCTCACAGCTCTCCCCGACATCTAGAATAGTCTCTGCACATAGCAGGCCCTCAGCAAATTTTTGTTTGTTGGATAACTCCAGCAGTACTTAGGACCTGCACTGTGGATTGGATTTCCAGGATTGCATGAGTGGATTCGTGAAATGCCGGGGGAAGTATCACAGAGCTCAGCCAGCGTAGGGGCCCAATGTTTTTTTTCTTTTTTTTTTCCACTTTAAATTGGGAAGTGAGGGTGGGGATGGGGGCACGGTAGACACACTGCCACCCAGTGCACTGTGTCTGAGGGGCTTAATCTATGTAGTTATAAACAAAATGTATGCAAATGAAGACAAGTTCTCCTCCCCCTCAGGCGTGGCGTGTGGGGGACATTAAGGAAATCCCCGCAGAAATGACTGTGTTAGCATTTTGTCCTGATAGATTAACGAAGAAATCCTAAGAAGAAATGTAAATTGCCCAGAATGCTTAATGTAGTAATTTATTTGCAAACACTCCTAAAAAGTAATGGAAGAGCACTTAAACTAAATTCAACTAACTGGTTTTAGTAACTCCAGACTTTGAAACCAAAGAAAGATGTTAAAAATCAGTTGGCATGTCAGAGAGTGGTAGAGTTCAGGGGTTGGGGGACATGGGCTCCCCTCAGGCTTCCTGCCACCATGTGACAGTGGGTGCGACCAGACCCTTTGACGCTATAGACCCACTGTAGGTTCAAGTGAACTGAGCATTACATGTGTAAAAGGCTATTTGTTCCTAACACCCTTCATCTTGACTTTTATTCCTTCTGAAAAATGAGGCAAATGCACAGCAAGACCTCAACTGATGCTTCTTGTTCAAAGATACTATGCTTTAAATATAGACATTTTGTTTCAGGAAAGCTCTCTGATTCTATCACAAGTGAGTTTCAGCTTTTGGGTCTTGGTTAGGCCACGGGATAGACAATTCCCATGTAGGCTGGAGTTGAATAGTGCAGACTCTGGGTTCATCATCTGGGACAGGTTACATAGCCTCTGCATGCCTTAGCCTTCCCTTCTGTAAATTGGGGACAGTAATAGTCCTCCCTTGCCTAGCACTGTGCCTGGCATGTAGAAAATACTCAGTAAATGTTAGCCTTTATTACTAAGCCTATCATTCAGAGGAGGTTATCAGCACAGAAAAAAAATGTAGCGTTTGCTCTTTGAAAGTTCCATGTTATTCCAAACTCAAAATGATCCTCTTGTGTTGCAACTCAACTCATGGACTCTTGCAAGACAGAGACAAACCAGGTTGACTATGAAGACACTGGGCCCCACAACAGTGTCAGACACAGCACCTTGGGGCCCTGTAGGTCCGAGAGCAGAAAGAAGGAGGTACCTCACCAGGACATGGCTGTGAAGGTCACAGGAAGCAGAAGCCACCAGTAGTAGTCTAACTTCTCGGAGAACACAGCTATCAGCACTCCCACCAGCATCCCATTGTACCCATGGAGGCCCGAGGCGATGGCGGTCCTGGGGTTGAAAACAGAGGTACTGTGTGAATTTGTTGGCACTTACTGGGTCTGTTCCTCCTGGTGCTCACAGAAAAAAGTCAGCTTAGTCAATGAATATAGGGTAGTCACACAGCTGCCGGCACATTTCTAGATCACACACACACACACACACACACACACACACACACACACCTTGATTACCCTTACTGATCTAGAATTAAATAATGCACTTTGTGTCTAAGCTCCCCTGTGCTTCTCAGGGGAGTCTAGACTGCTTGATATAGAGGGAAATCTAAGAGAAACCTGAGGTGTGTCACAGGGAAAGGGTGTGTGTGTGTGTGTGTGAAAGAGACAGGACAGGAGGAGGAAGGAGGGAGGCAGGGAGGAGGAGAGAGTGTGCTCTGACTGCATTGTGTGACACTGTAATCATCTGAATTTGGCCGCTTTCCCCCTCTCTGAAGTTAGCCCCAGGGTGCACAAGCCGAGTCCGCTGTGATGCCCACGTCCCTCCCCGCGGCACAGCAGGAGGGCCCAGAGGCACCACAGAACCCAAGCTTGAGCCTCCTTCTGCTTCATCAGAGTTGCCTGTATGCACCTAGACTTCTCTTCCTGATCCACATAAACACTGCCCTTGACCTTTCCCATTTCTCTGCTGGGTAAGGGGAGAGGGGAGTGGGCTGAGGCACAGGCCTGGACAAATCACATTGCAAGGCCACTGCAGAGAATGAGCTCTGTGTGCTGTGGTCTGCCCTGCCTTCCACTGAAAGTTGCATGAGGTCAAAGCTGATCTGATGACAGTGTCAACAACAGTCAACAGTGTCTGGTGCACGGAGCATGCTAGGCAAGCAGTTGATGAATGGATGTGAGTGTGTGTTAAATCCTACCACAGATGCTGACTGTTTTGTAGGCAGAGGCACCTGGAAGCGTGGTGCCTTATGGTGGAGGAAGGGAGTTCTAGCCAGAGGAGGCCGCTGCCTGGCAGAGGCCACAGCTTAGGTGTGGAATAGGGGAACCTTCAGCTCTGGAGTGACCAGGAGATCAGCTCAGTGAGATTAGGGGAGTGAGAGCAGGGGAGAGGGTGGGAGAGCATCTCTAGGCAGTTTCCAACAAGAAAAGCTGAACATGGGGCACTTGTGTGGGGACACTTGTATGGGACATGGGACAGCTGGGTCTTTAGCTGCTCCAAGGCCAGGAAGATATGGGGCAGCTGGGGGCAGGCAGGGGGCTGAGAAAGAACGGGGTGGCAGGGAAGACCACTGGAGTTCAGAATCTCCTCAGGACTAGAATAACTACCTGAGAAACCCGTGCTTGGGGAATAATCATTATTTTTAAGTGTGTTTGCATTTTCTCTATATTTTCTCATTTCTGTTCCATGTTAGAATTTAGTACATTTTTAGTTTAATACCAGTTGCTTCAGGCAAACTGAGCAGAGACTGATGACCCATACTGGGGGAGAACCTCAGCCCCAGTGGCTGGGTGTATAGGAATAGCAGGAATAAAATGAGGGAATCCAGGGGAGGTAAAATTAGGGAGACATCTACAGGCTGCCTCCATAGCTGCCCCTCCCCATAGGGAGTCCCCTCCCAGAACCCTTCTCTATCAAAATGTTGGTGGATTCTGGCTTGATTGTCAAAAGGAGACCCATTGCCTCACATCCCCATCCCTGCCCTGACCATCAAAAATATAAAATTAGGTTCAACCTCAATGCCCAAAAGACCTTCATTAGGACCATGTTCCACCAGGACACTGCAGCATCATGCTGCTGAGCTTGAGGCTGCAGTGGTAAAGGGCTGTCTCGGGCTAGTGGGGGTGGGATAGTAGAAGTAAGGGTTGGGGAGTGGGGGTGGGAGGAAGCAGGAGTGGTGGACAAGGAGAAGAGGTAGGGGCTCTGGGGGTAGGCAAGTCGGATGGTGGAGGGGGGTGGTAGAGGTTATGACTAGGATATGCAGCTGCACCAGTGGTTCACTGGGGACAGTGGTGAAGTTGGGGCTCCTCAGAAGGATGTGCATGTACACATGTCATGTAGGGTGCCTAGAGCTTTGAGCCTATGATGTAGAACATGGCACCGACCTACCAGCAATGAGGCTGGAATCTTTTCTAGGCACCGTGGTAGAATATGGAACATCTGAGATGGACTTCCTGTTCTGAACATAGCCAAGGAGAGAAGACTCAGAAAGCAGAGAATGATCCAAGATAGTATGGGGGTAAGTTCTGTGGTTTTTCAGAGAGAAAGGAGGGTTCAGAGAGCACTGGGGTAGTCAGGGGTGGCTCCCTGGAGGAGGAGGGATTTGCAGGAAGGGTAGGATTAGTTAGGCCGAAGCAAAAGTGCTCAGTTGGGAAGAGTGTGATGCTACATGGTAGGTTGGGTGAGGCCCGTCAGGGAAGGCTTTGGAAACCAAGCTGAGGGATTGGGTTTTTAGCTAATGCACACTTGTCTTAGATTCTTAATCAGGATATTTGGGAAGATTAGGCAGGGAATGTGTGTGTTTCCCTCATAAAACTGGGAGCAAAAAAAGAGTCCATGGAGCAACTCTTTGAATGGCTTGGCAAGTTTTCCAGTGGATTATGGTCAGGAGGGAAGTTGGCGAATTAGACTGTCAGAGCAGGAAGGGACACAGACTTCTTGAAGGTGACCTGTAGGTGGGCTGGATGGAGTTCACCTCAGGGGAGTTTTGGTGAACAGTGATGGAACAGTAGGACAAGAGCTGACCCTGCCAGAGGCCATTTCTATGCCAGCTCTCCGTGAGGCTATAGGTGAGTGGCAGCAAGGAATAGGGAACCCACTGCTTGAAACAGAGACACAAATCCTGGCTGGAGCCCATTTCTTCTGTCACCTACCAGCTCTACACCCCAAAGAATTCAGCTTCTTATTCATCTGATCTCGTATGGCCTCCCAGCTAGAATTGGCGAGGTCCCCCAAGGCCACCTTAGAGGGGCACTGACACTTCTCATGGGAGACAAGTGGACCCATGCCTGTGCCTTGGTGGAGCTGGAATGTCGGGGGGTGGGGGTGGGGAAGTGCAGCATTGGTTATAACACAAGCAACTCAGATCACTCCCCAGGCTCTGGGGTCACCAGGGGCCCCTGGCTCTGCTGTCCACTCTGTCCACGTGCCAGGGAGATCACTGACCTCCAGCCTAGAAGACGCAGGTCACGTGTCCAAGCCTGAACCCTGCCATCCACTGGCTGTGGCTCCTTCCGTGAGCACCTTACTCCTCCTAGCCTTCTTTCTCTCACTTGCAAAATGTGGACCCTCTAACCTTCACTGTCTGCCTTGTGAAGTGGCAGGAAGGATCACAGGTAACAAGGCACGACAGTGCTTTTCAATATTTGACAGTACCCATGGTAAGGAAGGAATGTGTTCATATTTTATAGTATGGCCCAGTTTCTCTCTCTCTCTCTCTCTCTCACACTCCCACCCCCCCCACACACCCAACATGATTGAAACAAAAATTTCACAAAATATTTACCTTTACTACATATGGATTACTCTAATCTGTTTTATTTTAATTTTTAAAAATCCTGTTTTTAAAAATTCGTGATCTACAAATGAAGTGGTGACCGCCAAATTTAAAAAAAAACTGAGTCTCCAAAATATAGTTTGGAGACTCTGGGCATTCCCAGACCTCTCTGGTCATCAGAACTACCCAGGAGAATCTTGTTTAAAACACGGCCCACCTCCAGATCCATTGAATGGGAATATCTCTGGGAGGGAGGGGGACTGGGGTGGTGCTGAGAAACTACATTTCTTTTTTTTTTTTTTGCGGTACGCGGGCCTCTCACTGTTGTAGCCTCTCCCGCTGCAGAGCACAGGCTCTGGATGCGCAGGCCGGCCATGGTTCACGGGCCCAGCCACTCCGCGGCATGTGGGATCTTCCCAGACCGGGGCACGAACCCGTGTCCCCTGCATCGGCAGGTGGACTCTCAACCACTGCGCCACCAGGGAAGCCCGAGAAACTACATTTCTTAACAATCACTCCAGGTGTTTCTGGCCATCAGGAAAGTTTGGGAACCATAGGAATAACATATGGCAAAGTCTGAGGAAATGGTCCCGTTCTCTAAAATGCACTTGTTGTTGTCACTGGGCTTTGTGACCACCGGTGCAGAGCTGCCCCCCCCGACCCAACCTGCCCCCTCTCAGCTCCTGTTGTTCCCTTCTCCATGCCACCCCCCACGCCCTCACTGCCCTCTCCTCTCGCCTTCCTCCCTCCCACATCAATGTTACTAGCTCAAGGCTGCCCTCTCTAAACTTCCCAACACTTAATGAGGTCTGCCTTCTCTGAGCTCTCCTGTATATACTGTCTTGTATTATTCTGAGACATTTCTTATCTGTTAGTCTTACCTCCCTCAACTAGATTGTAGGCTCCATGAAGGAAGAGCAGCTTAAGTGTTCCTCTGCCCCTGCCTTCGAGCGAGTGTTTCCAGAAGTCTCTACAGTCAGATGGAGCCTGGTACTGTCACTTGCTGTGAACTTAGGAGAAGTTTAACTGTGTAAAGAACTCCAGTGACATGTTTAAAGCTGATACTCAGGAGACTGTGGTTGGCTGATACTAGAATAAGGTCACTCAAGTAAACACTTCTCCACCTGTCTACCCCAAGAACCCAAGACCCTCAGAGAGAGGAACTCACCTGTCCTGGCTCAAGACAAGGGCAGTTAAAGTTGACACCACTGTCCCCAGACCCCCAGCAATTGTCCACCAGGGATTCTGGATCAGGAGCCCTATGAAGATGATGAGCCCGCTGAGAGGGTTGTTGACAAACATCACCTGAGCGGCCCCCCTCAGAACCCAGTCTGTGAACTGGAAGGCCAGGGGCTTATCTGAAAGAGATAGGCAGAGTCATCAGCAGTGTTCAGCCTGTGCTTCCCTGCTGGGCCACTGATTGGTGAGGCAACCAAGGTAGACAAAGATGCACTAGCCAGGACATTTTCCCTCATTCAGTCTGGCGCCCAGCCTGAATCTCTGCGTGGCCTGACAATCAGTCCACAGTGGTGTCAGTTTTGCCATACAGACTGAGGCACCATGCTGAGACCAATTTAATGTTATTCCAGCCATCGGCTTTGTTGGTAAGGAAGCCCCAGGAACATTCCAAGGGAAATTTATTGGTCCAAAGGAAGAGGTGGGGAGAGAAGGAAACTCTTTTTGTGTAGAGCTGTATGACTCAGTTGAGGGCTGGTATCTGAGCAGCAAAGAATATAGTCTGGAGAAAAAAAGGCTGGGAAAGAAATGATTTTAGCCCAGCTGTGAAATCAGTATTGAGTTATATATTGGCATTGAGTATTGACATGCATTCTGTTTCATTCTCTGGTTTGGTTTCCAGGACAACATATACAAGTGGGGGGCAGGTGGGGGAGGGTATGTTAGAGATATTTGTTGCAACATTTAGTTTAGGGAAACTAGGAGAAGAATGATGTTAAAAGGGAAGAATCTGGAACATTGGGGAGGGTGAGGCCAATATTTTCTTGGCACATAAAAAATGGCTGTGGAATAAGTGAAGGAATGGCCATTCAGTTTGTTTGAAAATGGTTCCTACATTGCTAATGTGGTTGTCCTATATCTATTCCATGTAGGAGTGAAGAATTTGCAAAGAACTAAAATCAGTGGAATGCACTGAATTCTGAAACCATGGGAATTCAGGTAGTAGGATACATTACGGCCACCCAGAGCCAGCCCTGAGCTGGAGCACCTCAAATGTGGGGGCCCTGCCATGGGTGAGTGTGGGAGCAACTTCCTCAGTCCAAGCCAGAGGGAGGGCTGGCTCTCTGGCCTGGTCTGGCTGCTTCTGCCCTGGGCATTGGCCTACCTTTCAGCCAGCTCCTGCATTCCTTCATCTCGCCTGTGAGGTAGCCCACAGCTTGAAAGAGGCTGATGCCCCCTTGGCCCGAAGAGCCCTGAGGGGCTACCCCACTTTCTCTTCTTCTACCCTTTTCATTGGGTTTTTCAATCTTCACAATGTGGCTTTCTTCGCTGGATGACCGAAGATCCTTTAAGGAGAAGCCATGACAAAACATCAAATAATATAGCTTTTTGAGAGCAGGGGCATTTGGGGGTAGGGAAGATTGTCAGATTTTTTGATAAAGATAGAGGATCATGAGACAAATAAATGTCCATTGTGCAATGCTGTCTAGAGTGCCCTATGCAGGCCTGCTCTTCCCAGGACTTCTAAACATTCCTCATAGCAGGGTTCTTAACTTTTTGTGCCATGGATCCCTTTTGGCAGTTTGGTAGGCCTGTGGACTTCCTTCCAGAATGTTTGTAAATGAATAAAATAAATAAGATCGCAATGAAAACCAATTATATTGAAATGCAGTTATCACAGTATTTTAAAAAAAACCTGCTATGCACATAGGGGCAGCAGATCCAATACCAATTATAATTTTAAAGTATTGATGAGTGACTATGTGGGATAACAACTCAGGACAACTCTATAGGGCCATTCTAGCTCCAGAACTCACCGTAGGCTCACCTGAGGCCTTTATTGTGACTGCATCACAGCCCAACTTCGGCCTAATTCTGCCGCCTTTACTTCTCTACAAGTATTGACCCCAAGGACACACCCCAGTAAACTTCTTACATCCAACTCTCCATCTCAAGGTCAGCTTTCTGGGGGAACCCAATCATGTGACAATGACAAAAATCTCAGGTACTACTAATACAGCTGTTGTTCTTTGCTTATCTTTATAATTGAAGTAAATGCTAAAGTTCATTGGAGGTTAGTGAAAATAAAGATAAATTATTTTTTCCATCCAAGTTCATATCCCTGTCAATCTTGTCTATGGACGCCTGGGTCAGGACTCCTTGCTCTAAAACTGTGCTTTCCGATATAGTATCCATATGGCTCTTGGCACTTAAAATGTGGCTAATCTGAACTGAGATGTGCTCGAAGTAGGTTTTGAAGGTTTAGTACGAAAAAAGAATGTGTAAAAGATCTCAGTGATAATTTATATTGATTAAATATTAAAATAATAATATACGTATTCATATATATTAGGCTAAATAAAATATATTATTAAAATTAATTTCACCTGATTAATACAGATAGCCAAAAGGCACATAAAAGATGTGCAACATCACTAATTATAAGAGAAATGCAAATGAAAACTACAATGAGGTATCACCTCACACGAGTCAGAATGGCCATCATCAAAAAATCTACAAATAATAAACGCTGGAGAGGGTGTGGAGAAAAGGGAACCCTCTTGCACTGTTGGTGGGAATGTAGATTGGTGCAGCCACTATGGAGAACAGTATGGAGGTTCCTGAAAAAACTAAAAACAGAGCCACCATATGATCCTTCAATCCCAATCCTAGGCATATATATGGGGAAAAGCGTAATTCAAAACGATACATGCACCCCAATGTTCATTGCAGCACTATTTACAGTAGCCAAGACATGGAAGCAACCTAAGTGTCCATCAACAGATGAATAGACAAAGAAGATGTGGTATATTTATACAATGGAATATTACTCAGCCATAAGAAAGAATGAAATAATGTCATTTGCAGCAACATGGATGGACCTTGAGATTATCATACTAGATGAGGAAGTCAGTCAGAGAAAGACAAATATATGATATTGCTCATATGTGGAATCTAAAGAAAAAATAATGCAAAGGAACTTATATATAAAACAGAAATAGACTCACAGAATTAGAAAATAGACTTATGGTTACCAAGGGGGAAGTGGGGGGAGGGATGGTTGGTTTGGATTAACACATACGCACGACTATATATAAACCAGACAACCAACAAGGACCTACTGTAGAGCACAGGGAACTATACTCAATATTCGGTAATAACCTATAAGGGAAAAGAATCTGAAAAAGAGCATATATATATATATCTCTGAACAATAATATATATATATAGTTATATATATAACAGAATCACTGTGCCGTATATCTGAAACTAACACAACATTGTAAATCAACCATACTTCAATAAAAAATAAAATAAATTAATTTCACCTCTTTCTTTTTCTTTTTACTTTTTAAGATGTAGTTAATATAAATTTAAACTTACATGTGTGGCTCATATTATATTACTATTGTATACTGATGGTCTACAGATTTCTCTAACCTCATCACTGCATCAAAACTTAAATGTCTTGAAGATGTCAGTAGAAATGGTGAAGTGAGGACCTCCTCAAATTCTCTCCTCCATTAAGGCAATGAGAACACTGGAAAAAAATGTGCCGGAGGTGGTGGATAACAGTTGAGGAAAACAAGAAGCTAATCAAAAAGCTTAAAAGGAAAAACTGGGGAATGAGATATCCAAAGGGGGCTTTAAAAGGCTTGGGTATATTGCTGTGAATCTAGAACACCTCATGCATGTGTAGGGCTTGCACATGCCCAGGACAGCGTGTATGCTCAAGAAAGACCTGAGAATGCCCTAAGCTCTCACCTCTGGCTGAGTTTGAATCTCTATGGAAGCAGAAATTAAAGGCTAGGTGGAGTTGAAAACTGCCTAGGTGAGTGTTGAAGATGCCCCAACACACAGACAGCTCTCCTTGGCAAAGACTGAGAAGCTTACTGATCCCAGGCATTTAAGGAAATCTCTGTCCCATAATTAAACTTTAAGCTGACTGAGCAGAGATTTCAGTGGCTACAAATGACAAAAGAATAAAGACTTTCCAGGAGTAGTCCAGAAAAGCCATTAAACAAACAAGCCAGCAACGACAAACCCTGGGGAGAGGGAAGAATCTGATTTTCAGAGTTGTCACATTATTTAAGACATCCAGTTTTTTTTTTTTTTTTTTTTTTTTTGCAGTACGTGGGCCTCTCACTGTTGTGGCCTCTCCCATTGCGGAGTGCAGACTCAGCGGCCATGGCTCACGGGGCCAGCTGCTCCGCGGCATGTGGGATCTTCCCGGACCGGGGCACGAACCCATGCCCCCTGCATCAGCAGGCGGACTCTCAACCGCTGCGCCACCAGGGAAGCCCGACATCCAGTTTTTTAACAAACAATTATGAGACATGCAAAGAAACAAGAAAGTATGAGACAAGGGAAATAAAGCAATCAATAGGAACTGTCCCTGAGGAAGGCCAGACTTATTAAACAAAGATTTTAAATCACCTTAAAATATCATCAGGGAATAAAAGAAAACCATTTTTAAAAACTAAAGGAGATTATGAGAAATATGAGAACAATCTCACTAAATAGAGATTATCAATAAACACGAAATTATAAAAAAGAAACAAATAGAAATCCTGAAGTTGAAAGGTATAAAAATGGAAATGAAAAATTTGTTTAGAGGAGCTCAACAGCAGCTTGGAGCACTCAGAAGAAAGAATCAGAAAACCTAAAGGCAAGTCAATTGCAATTGTCCCATCTGAGGAACAGAAAGAAAACAGAAAGATGAAAAATGAACATAGCCTCAGAGACCTGTGGGACCCATCAAGTGTACCACCATATGCATAATGGGCATTCCAGAAGGGAAGGAGAGAGAAAGGGGCAGGAATATTTGACAACTTCCCAAATTTGATGAAAATCAGTAATAGACACATCGAAGTAGTTCAACAAACTTCCAGTAGGATAAACTCAAAGAGATCTTCACCTAGACATATCATAAACTATTAAAAATCAAAGACAAGAGTAATTTTGTATAGACTCTTGAAAGCAGTAAGAGTGAATCAAGTCATTACATACAAGAAATCCTCAATAGAATGAACACCCAATTTCAGAAGCCATGGAAGTCAGAAGGCAGTGGAATGACATACTGAAAGTGCTGAAAGAAAGACTGTCAATCAAGAATTCTATATTCAGTAAAATAGTTTTTTAAAAATGAAGGAGAAATTAACACATTCTGAGATAAATGAAACCTGAGAGAATTTATTGCTAGTAGACCTGCCTATGAGAAATATTAAAGTGAGTCCTTCAGGCTGATATGAAAGGACACTAAGAAGGAAACCAGTATCTCAAGAAGAAATAAAGAGCATTAGTAAAGGTAACTACATAGGTAAATATAATAGACAGTATAAATGTATTTTTGGTAATTCCTTTTTTCCCCTTCTGATGTAAAGACAACTTCATAAAACAATTGTAAGTCTGTATTGGTGGGCATACAATGTATAA
The DNA here is from genome assembly GCF_949752795.1 of Hyperoodon ampullatus. NCBI lineage: Eukaryota > Metazoa > Chordata > Mammalia > Artiodactyla > Ziphiidae > Hyperoodon > Hyperoodon ampullatus. Next base: position 62,224,879 of record NC_136926.1, on the reverse strand, counting down.
AGATGTAATTTGTATGACAGTAACAGCACAAAGGAGGTGGGGATAGAGCTACATAGGAACACAGCTTTTGGAAAATATTGTAATTAAGTTGGTTTTAATCCAAGCTAGATTGTTATAAATTAAGATGTTTAATTGTAATATCCAGGGCAACTACTCAGAAAATAACTAGAAACATATAGAAAACAATGAGAGAAGAATTAAAATGATACACTGGAAAATATCTGTTTAAGACAATAGATGACATAGTGAAATAATAGAGAAACAGAAAAAGGTCATAGAAAACAAATAGCAAAGCGGCAGGCATAAATCCTACCTTATCAGTAACCTTATCAGTATTATAAATTAAATATAAATGGATTCACGCTTCAATTAAAAGAAATTGGCAGAACAGAATTTAAAAAGTTATATAACTATATCTTGTCTACAAGAGACACAATTTATATTCAAATATGTAAATAGATTGTAAGGATGGAAAAAGGTATATTGTGCAAACTGTTACCAAAAAAAAAAAAAAAAAAAAGCTGGAGTGACTATACTAAGATCAGCAAAATAGATCTTTTGCTAAGACAAAAATTGTTACTAGAGAGTAAGAAAGACAATTTTAATGATAAAAGGATCAATCTATGAAGAAGATATAAGAATTATAAACACTTACATGCTTAACAAAGCCCCAAAATACACGAAGCAGGAATTGGCAGAATTGAAGGGAGGAAAAAGTCAACTCAATAATAATAATTGGAGACTTCTATACTCCACTTGAAAAAATGGATAGAATAACTAGACAGAAGATCAAGGAAATAGAAGACTTGAACAACACTATAAACTAACTAGTCCTAGTACATATCTATAGAACACTTCACCCAGCAATAGAAGAATATACCTCTTATAGTGCACATGGAACCTTCTCCAATATAGACCATGCTAGGCCATAAAATAAGTAAAACATTTTTTACTGATAAAAATATCAGTAAAGGGATTGAAATCATTCACAATATATTCTCTGGTCACAATGGAGTGATATTAGAAATCCAACATAGAAGGATATTTGGAAAATGTGTGGAAATTAAACAACACACTCCTAAATAATCCATGGATCAGAGAGGAAATCAGAAGAGAAATTGGAAAATATTTCATTCATTGAGATGAATGAAAACAAAATCACAACACACCAAAACTTATGGGCTGCAGCTAAATCAGTGAGTAGAGTGAAATTTGTAATTATAAATACCTATGTTAAAAAAGAAGAACTATCTCAACAACCTAACTTTTCACTTTAAGAAACTAGAAAAATAACAGCGAATTAAACCCAAAGCAAGTAGAAGGAAAGAAAAGTTGGTTCTTTGGAAAGATCAAAATTGACAAACTTTTAACTAGTTTGACAAAGAAAAAAATGAGCAGATTGAAATAACTAGAATCAGAAATGAAAGAGGGTGCATTACTACTAACCTTAAAGAAAAAGAAAGGATTATAAGGAAGTGGAATATAAAGAAATTAATAATTGTATGTTAACAAATTAGATAACCTAGATGAACTGTATAAAGTCTTAGAAAGCCACAAACTACGAAAACTGACTCAGGAAGAAATAGAAAATCTGAAGTGACTCATAACAAAGTAAAGCAACTGAATTAGTTAAAAACCAAACCAAACCAAACCAAAATTTCCCACAGAACCCCAAGTCCTGGTGGCTTCACTTGTGAATTGCATCAAATGTTTAAAGAATTAATACCAATATCTTCTAAAGAGTAGAAGAGAAGGGAACACTTCTTAACACATTCTATGAGGCTACTATTATCCTGATATCAAAACCAGACAAAGTAATCACAAGAAAGAAAACTATAGACCAATATGCTTTATGAATATAGATGCAAAAATCCTTAACAAAATACTAGCAAAACAAATCCAAGCAGGATATAAAAAAGATTATGACCAAAAGAGAATTCTAAGAATTTGAGGCTGTTTCAACCTATAAAAACTATCAACAGATTGTTTAATAGAATAAAGAAAAAAACTCACATGATTATCCTGATAAACACAGAAAAACCATTTGAAAAATTAAGCAACTTTTCCTGACAAAAAACAATCAACAGACTAGGAATAGAAAGGAAGTTCCTCAACCTAATAATAAAAACCCACAGCTAATATCAAACTTAATGGTGAAAGACTGGATGCTTTCCCTCTAAGATCAGCAACAAGAGAGAGATGTGTGCTCTTGTCACTACTATTCAACATTGTACTGGAAGTTCTAGCCAGAGGAATTAGGTAAGAAGAAAACGGACAAAAGGGACCCATGTTGGAAAGAAAGAATTTAAACTATCTCTATGTGAAGATGGAACATCCTTTTATACATAAAATCCTTAAGGAACCTACAAAAAAACTATTAGAGATAATGAATGTGTTCAGCAAGTTTGCAGGATAGACAACCAATATACAAAACAAATTTATTTCTATACATTGGCAATGAACAATCAAAAAATAAGTTTAAGAAAACAATTCTATTTATGCAGCATGAAAAAGAATCAAATATTTTGGAATGAATTTAACAAAAGAGGTGCAAGACTGTACACTTAAAAACTACAAAATATCACTGAAAGAAATTAAAGACTCAATAAAAGGAAAGATAACCTATGTCTAAGGACTGGAAGACTTAATATTGTTAAGATGACAATATTCTCCAAATTGATCTATAGATGTAACACAATCGCTATCAAAATGCCAGTTGCCTTTTTATTTTTATTCAGAAATTGAAAGTTGCATCCTAAAATTCATATGGAAATTTAAGGATCTCAGAATAGATACAACAATCTTGAAAAAGAAGAACAAAGTTGGAGAACTCATACTTTCTGATTTCAAAACTTACTGCAAAGCTACAGTGATCAAGGTGGTGTGGTATTGCCATAAGGATAAACATATAAATCAGTTCAATAGAAATGAGAGTCCAGAAACAAACCCATACATTTGTAGTCAATTGATTTTTGATAGGAATATCAAGACAATTCAGTGGAGGAAGGATAATCTTCTTAACAAATGATTCTGGGACAAGTGGATATCCACTTGGTAAAATATTAAAATTGGACCCCTACTTAATACCATATACAGAAGGGAACTCAAAATGGATAAAAGACTTACATGTAAGAGCTAAAACTATAAAACCCTTAGATTAAAACATTGGAGTAAATCTTTGTGACCTTGGATAAGGAAATGGTTTCTTGCATATGACACCAAAAGCATAAGCAATCAAAGAAAAAATAGATAAATTGGACTTAATCAGAATTAAAAACTCTGCTTCTAAGGACACTATCAAGAAAGTGAAAAGACAACCTACAGAGTGGGAGAAATTATTTGCAAATTATATATCTGGACAGGGTCTAATATCCAGAATATAAAAAGAATGATTACAACTCCACAATAAAAAGACCAATAACCCAATTTTTAAAATGGGCAAAAGGTTTGAAAAGACATTTTTCCAAAAAAGATATACAAGTGGCCAGTAAGCACATGAAAAGATGTACGACATCATTTGCCATTAGGGAAATGCTAATCAAAATCACAATGAGATGCCATTTCACATTCACCTAGGCTGTAACAAAAAAGACAACACATTTTGGTGAGGAGGTGTAGTGGCACGATGTGCACATTGCTGGTGAGAATATACACTAATGCAGCCACTTTGGAAAAACAGTTTGGCAGTTTGTTAAAATGTTAAACATAGATTTACCATATGACCCAGAAATACCACTTCTAGGTATATACCCAAGAAAAATAGAAACGTGTCCACACAAAAACTTCTACACAGATGCTTATAGTAGGATTACTACTTATACAGCCTCAAAGCAGAAACAACCCAAATGTCCATCAGCTGATGGATAAATGAAATACAGTACATTCATACAATGAAATATTATTTGGCCATAAAAAGGAATGATCTACTGAAAGAACCCAAAAACATTATGCTAAATGAATGAAACCAACCACAAATGACCACATATTATATGATTCCATTTATAGGAAATGTACAGAGTAGGCAAATCCATAGGGACAGAAAGTAGATTGGTGGTTGCCAGGGGTTGGGGGGAGGATGGAATGAAGACTGACTGCTCATGAGTATGGATTTTCTTTTTGAGGTGATAAAAATATTCTGGCATTAGATAATGATGACATTTGCAGAGCTTTGTAAATATGCTAAAAAACAGTGTAATGTATACTTTAAAGGCGTGAATTTTATGGTACCTGAATTACATCTCATTAAAAAACCTAAGCAGTCTTGGGTCCTCTTCCACTGAATCTGTAGCTAGCCAGGCTGCCTTGGTGCTTCTGGGTCCAAGGAGTGCTAAAGGCCTGTGTTTGAATGAGGGCTTCCTTTTGGAGATAGTAGAGTAATTCAAGGGAGAAGGTATAAAGGGGAAAGATTTTGGGGACTGGTTGGAAGACTGGTATGTGTGTGTGTGCATTGTCTACTTGTCCTTAAAATCATGTCGCACACAGGGCCACATTTTCCATCTAAGGCCAAGTAGGGCTGATTGTGGGTGTGAGCACGTATGGGAGGGGCAGAATCTCCCCAGCGGTGACACTTCCATGGCATTAGGTCCCATGTGCTGGGAGAGCATCTCTCTACACTCTTCCTCCCACCATCCACCTGGGAGACACCCTGGGAGGGACATTCCTCACCTTTTCTTCAGGCATTTCCAGGAGGGGCAGGGCCAGGTGTGTATCCTGGGGGCTTGAGGGCCAGCTAGGGCTGTTAAGCTCTGACTCGTAGAGTTTTTGTCTGCTGGAAAGAGGCTCTGCCAGGAGAGGACTGCTGTGAATGTGAGTGTCAGACATCTCTTCCATGCGGCGGCCACTCATGGATCATGTGACTGGTGAAAGAAAAGGGAAAGAGCAGGTGAGTCAGGATGGGGCCTCAGGGACTTGACCAAGGCTGGATGGAGGCCCCAGGAGGACTGAGGTCTGTCCTGACACAAGGGACCTACTCCTCCAGTCTCTTGGGCTACCAGAGGGGCCTGAAGCCATTCCTCAACCCACGTGACCTGTACCTTTCAAAATCCCCCCATTCTTCCAAGCCCAGAAGAAAGTCCATTTCTGCTGTGCAGATTTCCCTGACCACCCAGTTAGACTAGATCTCTTTTTTTTTTTTTCTGATCGCTAAAATATTTTTTCTCTACCTTTCATATCGTCCATTGTACTCTCTTATTGTGGTAATTAGTTGTACATATATTTTCCCCTTGACACATACATGTGGATCTGGGTCTTCCAACCAAATGGGGGTCTAAAGAGATTTGTTTTCTTAGTTGCTGTGCAGCTTATATTGCTGACAGTTGGCCTGCAGTGCCTCCTCTCTCCCCTCTGCTCTCAGTGCCCTTTCCAGCTCCTGCCGCCTTCCCTTCCCCAGGAGCAGTAAGCAGCTCTGCTATGATCTCTCGGAGGCTATGTGCACCGGTCCCTCCATGGGGGGCTCCTTTTCCTTTCACCACTGGGCCAGGGCTTATGCCAAGACTTGGTTTTAGAGCAACCTCTGCCCAGCGTCCTTAGTTTCCAGTTTAGTCCGGCTGCCCCCTGTTGGTTCTGTACTTCTCCTCTTCCTGTCTCAGCCATTCTTCCTTGGCCTCTTCCAGCTCAATTACGTCTTCCTTGACTTTGACTTCATTGCTTCTTTGGGAGGTGGTTTTGGATCTGCACACAGTCTCATCTCAGTATGAGCTAGAGGTTTCCTCATTGGTCCGTGCTGCCATGGGTTAACCTTCCATCTACATACCTGTAACTCCCAAATCTAACATTTCCAGCCCAGTGTTGAGCACTAGATTCATAGATTTAATTCTTTACTTCATACTTGCATGTGGATGTTCCAGAAGCAGCTTAAACTTAATACACTGAGACAACTCATAATGTTCCCTTCCCAAGTCCTGTCCTCCTCCCTCAAAGTGTCCCATCCCAGGAAAAGTCCCCTCCCCCTTCCAAGCTGCTCCTTCAGACAACTCAGGAGTCAAACTTCATGCTCTCTTCTCTTCCGCTCTCCAAATCCAGTAATTCTATCTCTAAGATACACCTTGACGTACAGTATCACCACTTGGTTGCCATTACTTCTTGTCACTTCTCCAATAACTCTCAAATGATCACCTCTACCTCTTCTCAGATTTCTCCTCCAAGCCGTGCTCCACAGGCAGTCAGAGTCGTCCTATTAACACTCAAAACTACTCATGTGTTTCCTGATTAAATCCCTTCAATGGCTACAGAGGGAAAGCCACATCTTTAACATGGTGCTCAAGGCTCTGCATCACCAAGTTCGTCTATGCTTTAGCCCGCCCTGTGCTTCTCCTGCCCCTCATCTCTGGGCTCCACACTGTCCTCCTTCTAGCACTTTCTACCTCAGGGTCATTGTAAATGCTGGTCCATCTGCCTGGAAGTCTTCTCCCTCACTCTTTACCTGGGTGACTCCTACTTTTCCCTTTGTGTCAATTATTACCTATCAGTGATGCCTTCCCTGATGGTCTCCTGTCACATGTTCTCATGGGACCCAGTATTTTTCCTTATACTGATGTATCCCAGCTCCTAGCACAGAGCCTGGCACATAATAGGTATTCGATAAATAAGTAGCTAAGTGAAGGAGAAGGAGGGAAGGAAGAAAAGGGGGAAGGAAGGGTGGAAGGCTACAGGTAACTGTGAGAGTGGGGGCACTTTACAAATCACCGTGGGTCTCAGGTGTTGAATGGTTTAAGAAGGTGTGGGGCTGCCCACCAGCTCTGCACTTTGAGGCAAAACTCTGCTGTGTCTAGCACTTGTTCTCATTCCCAGGAAGAGCTCATTTAAACCATGGGTGATTTTTAGCATGGGTCAGCAAACATCATTCAGATCCCACCAACTCCTCTTTCTCGTTCTTCCATGGCTCTGAAAGAGGGCCTTTCCTCTATTCTGAAAGGCCTTTCCTCTGTTCTGACTTTGCAGGTGGCGTTTCAGTGAGTTTCAGACTGCCCTGGAGGGGGCACCCTGGAAAGGTTTAGGAGAGGGAAAGCCCGCAAGCCTGAGAATCGGTCCCTTCCCAATGCACTCTCTCCCTCTGGTGGCCAAGAGGTGATACAGCATCCCAGCCTGTTGGTATGATTCCTTCCAAGTCACCTAATTGAAAACGTGAGGGGCAGTGAGATATCTAGACACACGATCTGAATGACACTATATATCTGAATGAACTAGAAATGTTCTGGAAAAATCGTGTATTAAATTCAGTGGCTGTGAATTACATTAAAAATCCAGTTGAAAAATAACTTTTTTCCCCAAGCATATTTCATTGAATCTAAGATGTTATCAACTGTAAGATATATCATTGTTTTTTCTGTAACCAAGAAAGAAGAAAATGCTGCCAATTAAAATTGCAGGTTACACCCTGATTTAAGAAATGTTAAAATGAGAAAGAGGTATATTATATAATCAAGGAAATATGATAAAAAAATCATAGTGATGCGGCTCAGGAATACAGGAGTAGGAATTGTTTTCTAACTGCGGGACTTCAAACATTTATATATTTTTTTGATGAAAAATGTGTGTATATATTAGGAGCCCTTTAAGAACAGGACCTGTTACCTTGTTGATTTCTGTATTTGCACTGCTCAGCAGAAAGCCTGACACATAATAAACCCTCAATATATGTTTAATGATTATGGAAAAAATGAATGACTGCACAATGGAAGTACTCTCCAGAGTGTCTCCAGAAAGGCTCCATCTTCTCTTCCTTTGAGTCCCTCCTGTATGCAGATAATATTCCCAATTACCGATGGAGAAATCAAGGCCTAGGAAAGCAAAACAAGAGTTGTTTCTCACGTGGATTAACTCTCTGCACTTTCTGAAGCAAACTTGCTGCCTTGTGGTGGCTACAGGGAGCAGAGACCCAGGGAAGCCACCAGCTTGCTGCAGAGTCAAGATTAGACCCAGTTTCCCACCCTGGGCTCCTTCTATTACTCCAACTGCCTTGCAGGGCACAGCTGGGGGAGGCGGGGGAGGCAGGCAGCCCTCCAGCCCGGGGCCAGGCCCTCAGCCCAGTGTCCTATTTCATAAGCCCACATAACCTCGGCAGGAACAACGTGATTGCATCTCCTCTGGGGAACACAGCGTTCCTTTGCCATGGGAATGTTTATCCTGTTCAAATGGGGGAATTTTGGCTTTGGGGTAGGGGCGAGACATGCAGCAAAAATGGCCTTGTAAAGAGAAGGTCACTGTTTGGAAAGAGAAAGGCTGTGGAAGCTGAGATGCCCAGCTTCACTCTTTTCTCTGCCGGGAGGTGCTGCATGGGCCTCTGTCTCTCCCTCTTTCACGGGTTCTTAGGACAGTGAAACTGCTGACTTGGTTCTTGGCACACAGTAGGTGCTCAGTGATTTTTATTTTCCTCCCTCAGTGTGCTCCCAAATTGAAGGGAAAGACGGCTAAAGCAACCAGATGAAGTGCAAGCTGGCTGGTCTGAAACAGAACGCCTTTCAAAAGTTTCCATAAGGCGTTGGCCACTTGTTAAAACTGGACAGTGAAATCGCTGCCCGAGCCATGTCCCGTCAGAAGGCGGCAGCCCTCAGAGCCCATTCCCAGTTCAGTTCTGAGCCAGTCCATGAAACCTGCTTCCAAGAACACATAATTATCTGCTTGGCGTGAGAACGCTCTCCTTGGCCGCCCGCACCTCCTCTTCTCCCTCAGAAATGTGGACAGAAACGGTTGTTTGGATCAGCCTCCTGTCTCTCCAAAAAGCCAGGCCTCAACGTTCCGCAAGGGGGCTCCCCAGATAGACTGGGCCCTCCTTCCTCTTTGTAAGAAGCTCCCTGTTGAATACCTACTGTGTGCCCTTAGGCTACCCCAGGGGGCACGGAGCTGCGGTGGTAGAGAGGCAGGGAGAGAGGCGGCAGACTGTCAGCGTGGAGGGAAAGTGGGGCAGGGTGGGGGGGGTGCAGGGACGGCTGTCGAAGCACAGGGCAGTTCCCCAGCCTCCCTGCCTCAGGGAGACCAGCCCAGGCTTTCCTGTTAGGGCTTGGCTGAGCAGGCAAGAGGCAGGCGAGCACTCCAGCCAAGGAAATGCCTGAAAAAATACACACCTGTTTTGTGCCAGGAAATCCCAGTTGTGGGCCTGCTGGAGCCGGAGTCAGCCAGCAACCAAGGCGAAGCTGGGTGTTAGAAGCCAGACTGTGAGTTCTCAGTCCATATACTTGGACCCCATTTCACCTCCCAACATCAGAAAGCGTGGCTTCCACTCTACTGTACTAATTTTGAAATTCTTCTTCTAGCTCTTTTCTCTAAAAGACTGTTTCCAGTAGCAATGTAAAAACATGCCTCTGCCCAGTGGAGAGAAGCTGCACCCTCCCTGGCATATTCCTGAAATTATGAGAGGAAAGGGCCTGTGATTGAGGGGTTTCTGTTTTTTTGTTTTGTTTTGTTTTTTTGCGGTATGCGGGCCTCTCACTGTTGTGGCCTCTCCCGTTGCGAAGCATAGGCTCCGGACGCGCAGGCCCAGCGGCCATGGCTCACGGGCCCAGCCGCTCCGCGGCATGTGGGATCTTCCCGGACCGGGGCACGAACCCGTGTCCCCTGCATCGGCAGGCAGACTCTCAACCACTGCGCCACCAGGGAAGCCCCTCTGTTTTGTTTTTTTGAGGGGTCTCTTGAGGTTTTGGTGTGAATCAGTGCACAGTTGAAGCTCTCCCTCGCTGTGGCTTGTTGGGTTTAAGTCTGCCGGTGACCCTGTCATGGGGGTTGAATCTAAAATGGCCTCATTTACGTCATCTTCCACCCAACTGAGTTACTGAGGCTGCAGTGTCCTGGAGAAGGAAAAGTGATTAGTAGGTTTTCCAAAATATTTACTGAATTGATTAATTTTGCCCAAGACTTTACAATTGATACAATTATGGAAAGGGAGAGTTTCCATAAATTTCTTCAACCGTAAGACAGAAAGGGATATCCTTTGCCTCTCTCAAACTTTGAAGGTCCATTTTTTAGTGCCTCTGACTGTTGGCTGGGGTCCCACAACCCCATGAGGCAGTCTGCTCTCACTGTGAACAGCTCTGATTACTGGAAACCCTTGGGTCTGTGGAGCTGACATCAAGCCCCTGAGTTTTACCCATCGCGGGCTCTGCTTCTGTCTATCATGTTGGCACAGGATGCTCGCACTCCCTGTGCCACATAAGAGCACTTCAGAGATTGAGTCCAAACCTTCCTTTCTCTAGGGCAGACCCCTTGAGCTTCCTTTGATTTGGCTCAGCAGACAAGGCCCCCAGACTCTCTGCTGTCTTGCTACGATCACAGTGACAGCAGGATCAAAGGCAGGGACTTCGCTCTGAAGGACCTTGCTGTGTCAGGCTGGGTCCCTAGGCCAGGGGCTCTGCTGATCCCTGAACTTGGTGGACAGCTGCTGAAAGGGAGAAATCAGCTGTGCAGGGCTCAGTGGATGCTGGAATGGGGACAGAAGAGGCCCATGGCCTGGTGGATCATCCCCAGGGAGGCCAATGGACAGATAGGCTGGAGAAGAAAGGAAGGGGCCAGGCAGGCCACTGGGCCTAGGTGAGAGGTGCCTTTCTCAGGGCCAGTTGTTTAAGAGGTTGGCCAAGTGCTGCCTCTTGTTAGGAGTGGCTCAGAGCTTTTCTTGGCAGCTCCAGCCCAATGAGTTTGATTTGGGCTCAGAGGAGCCTGACTCACTGGGGCCAGAAGGTCAGGTGGGTGGGACGGGAGTCAGGAGGCAGCAAAACTCTTCTGGGCCATCAGCAGACTGTCTGGGGTTAGACGGCTGGTGGCCAGCGTGCCGGGGGCTGTATCTTTCTGGCCTCTCCTTCAGGGCCAGGGCTGGGGCCTGTAGCTGGGAATTTAACCAGGGCCCTCAGCTGAAAGTCTCAGGAGTCTATGTGAGGCAGAGGTAAGAGAGCAGACCTTTGATCTTCACCTTAGATACTAGCTTGTGTTTGGAAGGACATTCAGGGGTGCGCACCACACTGTTCTCAGCTGACACTTTTCAAGTGGGATGACCCTTCCATGTGCTGTGTACTGAGCCCCTGCCTCACCATCCCAACTGCAGAAATTACCAGGCCATCAGAGTTCCCTTAGAGGGTCTTTGTCTGCATCAGTCTATTCTCTCCCTCTGGGCCAGGCCCTCCCCTGTCCAGGCCAGCTCACATCCCTTTCCACCTCCCCACTGGTGGTGGATATATTATCTTAAAACACTACTTGGTCCTGCCACGGCTCAAAAAGCTTCCCAGGCGCTCCAGGTCTGAGTGTCTCATTACCTCTGGACGGGATATGCACACTGCTCCAGATGCTAATTGTTTTTGGTGAGAAATTGTTGTATATTTAAGCAAACATGGCTTATAAAAGAGTAGTGTGCAAACATTTTAATTTTTAAAATAAACATTTCTGGACAGACATTTCGAGTCTGTAGCTGGCTGCTTTGGGCATGTCCCCAGACCACCTGGGGACGATGTGTCAAGTGCCTCCATCAGTTGGGGCTAGTTGGGGGAAAACTTAAGCAGCACTGAAGGTGGCAACTGTCCTTGCTCCCCTGCGGCTCTGCCTGAGGGCTGGGCCCCCCTGTGCCTGAGCATGTGCCCCTGGCTTGGGCAGGAGGTCTCCTCTGGCCCCATGGCCCCCTCAGGCTTGATTCTGCGTCATGTGTGTTGTTCTCCATTATCCACCCTGATCCTGCCCACAGCCTGGCCCTGTCATCACTACGGTACCTTCCTGACCACCCGGAGGTGCTCTGACCTTGCCTTTGACCCATGTGGTGGTTGGGATCTGTTTTACAGTGCAAGAGTCGCAGACACAGACACACACACACACACACTCATCCACACATTCACTCATGTACATGCCCCCTCCACACGCACACAATCATACACACACTCACACACATATCTCTTGCACACACACATACGCACACACTATGAACACTACAAACTTTGCACTGCTTTAAGCCTTCGTAGTATTTCATACTTTACAAAGCACTTTCCTTACTATAACTTCATTTGTCTCCTCAAACGATCCCATGATGTGTGGAGAGAGGTAGGATGGTGTATTCATCTCACTTCACAGGCCCAGGGAAGTGAGGCTAGCTGCCTGAAGTCACGTGGGGGTTGACACAGGAGCTGGGGCTGACCCTGCCTCCTAATGCTCAGACCTGGGCTCTTTCTGCATCACTGACACCCTTGCTACGGGTCCTGGACTCTTCCCTGAGGATGACTCTCTCCTCCCATGCATATACCAGGGGCCTGGCTGTATACAGTTTATGCTTCTGGTCTTTGGATGCAGTGTGTACAAACACATGCCTCCTTTCATGAACTGGACCACAGTGTGAGCTGGGACTTTGCGTGTGTAACCGGGATGGTGTGTAGCCCCATCTGCCACCGTGGCAGGGAGGGAGTTCTGTACTTGACCTCTCCAAAAGGCTTTGTTTGGCATGTCTGTAAGGCCCTTGAGCTACACCCTTTCTTTTCAACCAAACTTTGATAATTTTTTTTCCCGGCACCGATGTTTGCTTTCTGAAAGTGACACTGATTAGAGAGGGGAGTCAGGCTGTCCCTGGGAGGGTGCAGAAACTGGGACAGATCCCATCGGGCGCTGTCCTTGGAGCCTCTTATTCAGCTAAAACAGAGTCAGGTGAATATGGAAGGCCTCTGTGGACAGAGTGGAGGCGTTTTGAATGGGGTGAGGGGTACTGATGGGAGGGGGAAGGGAGCCAGTTAACGGGCCCGTGTTCAAGCTCAGGTCATTCTTCAGCACCAGCCGAAGGGGCGACTGGACTGGATTCTCCCAGTGCAGCATCCTGCCTGCCCCATCCCCCGTGGCTTCAGACAGCGCTTCTCAATGTGCTGTAACATGCTTAGGAGCTGGCTTTCCCCCAGTCTCCCAGTTTTCAAAACTGGCTTCACATAAGCCATTTTCTGCACATGATGAACCCAAGCCACTGTTTTCACCTGGTTTGGTGGGAACTGAGTAAGGATGAATTGTTTTCAAAGCACCTCCCTTTTCCCTTCAGCCAGATGTGAATGCTCCTTCCTTTAAACCCTGAGAGCAAAGGTCCTCAACCTTGACAGCACAAAGTCATCGTCTCTTTCTAGGGAGCTTTAAAAATGCTGCTGCCTGGGCTCCTTCTCCAGAGATTCTGACTTAAGTAGTCTGGGCTGTAGCCTGGGATGGTTAAAAGCTCCCCAGGGATGCTGACGTGCAGCACAGATGGAGAAGTGCTGACCTAGGTCTCTAAGTCTGTTCTTGTTTTGCACACAGTCTGCTCCCTCCTGCTCAAGATGAGTGATGAGCATCAGCTCCAGTTCTAAACTCAGGAGCTCAGCCCCACCTGCAGAAGCAGAATCTGCATTCGAAAAAGAGCCCCAGGTCTGCTCCTTCAGGTCTGAGTGGCACAGATGTAGGGGTCTCAGCTGGTGGCAGAGGTGGGCTGTGGGCATGGTAAGAGAGGGCCTGGAAAAGATCTTCATTCAATTCAGAACTTTTTTGCTTAGTGGTCAGAGAATTCAGTAAACAAGCAAAACCAGACAGATTTAAGAACAACAAAACAAAATCAAAACAAAAGACTTATGACTTTAGTTAAATGTCATTACGTCCTCTATCTGCAGATGAAAGGATGTAGCAAACACTCCAGTCTTTTCCAGTGTGTGCCTTGGCCTGTAGAAGCTAAGTCCCTGCTTCCCATGCAAGCTGCTCAGGGTCAGAGCAATGGCCTACTTGCAAGGAAGCTAGTTATAGGGGATGCACAAGTTCAGAAATAAACATGTACTGCCTATGGAAACAGAGGCTCATTCAGTTGTTAGAATATTGAAATCGAATGCTCACCTTGCCTTGTAAGTCCATACAAGAACGTAAAGAGGAGACACAGATGGGTTGTTGATTTGCCCATCCCCGAAGAGAACAGAAGCTTGGACCCACATTGGGGTGAGTGGAAGTTAGGGGGCTTCGGTTGTGGTGACCTCATGCAGCCTTGCCAGAAGCTTCAGTGGGGGTGAACACAGCAGGAGGGCACCAAGGGAAAACCCTCAGTGATCAAGAGATTAGTGTGCGCTCTCAGAGAGGAGAGGACAGAGAGAGCCCCACCTGATGTGGAAAGGGACACTTTGTGCAGGTAGTGAGAAGAGAAATACAGTTGGGATTGGCAGAAATGAAAGAAAAAGTGAAAGGATTGGAGAACTCTAGACACAAGAAAGAAGAAGGAGAAGAAGAAGAAGAAGAGGAGGAGGAGGAGGAGGAAGAAGAAGAAGAAGAAGAAGAAGAAGAAGAAGAAGAAGAAGAAGAAGAAGAAGAAGAAGAAGAAGAAGAAGAAGGAGGAGGAGGAGGAGGAGGAGGAGGAGGAAGAGAAGAAGGAGAAAAGATGTGACTGAGGAGAGGAAAAAAGAGAAAATGAAGTCACAGCACGGTAGACGCTGTAGACACTGACGTGCTGGTAGTAAAGGAAAGGGGGCAAAACCAGGCTGAGGAGGAGATGGACGGAGCGGGGCAGGCAGACAGCAGCCCCTGAGCCAGTTGTCTCTGCTCTGATGGGGCAACGGCCTTCAAGCTGCCACACCCCTTGGCTTGGCTTCCCCCTCCTCCCCTCTTCCACGAATCCTGTGAAGGATAGAGAAGAGGAATTGGGGAGCTTCTTTTTCATCGCCCTGGCATATCATCTGGATTCAGAAATAGCCCCTGGGCCAGCTATCTAAAAAGGAAAACAGGAGCTTAACAATTCCAGCTCCATCCCGCCCTCACTCCTCCCATATGACTAGTCAGATTGACAAAACAATCTTTCTTCAGATGCCCAAAGAAGCCACTTGGGGTTGCATCAGTTGGGTGTCAAGGAATGTGTGCATTTGGAAGTGGCTGAAGTCATTTGCTGAGCTGCTTGTCCTCTGACTCCCTGAGGCTTGACTGAGGTAATGGGAGAGCTAAGTTGGCTATATTTAAACAGCCAAAAATCTGAAGAGATGGAATTTGTCTGGACATCACTGGAAAGTAAATTGAGCTTGTTGTGAAATCGCTGAAGATGTGTTTTCTCTTGAGCATCTGAAAGGAGGGTGAGTGTTGATGAGCAAATCCCACTGGGATGGAACAAAAAGCACATGGACTCTGGAGTCCAGCCAACTTCCAGCTCTGCCACTCACCACGGTGCCACCTCAGACACAGATCCTTCCTCAGTGTGAAGCAGGATGTTGGTAACTACCTTGCAAAGCCACATGAAGAGGGCCTAGCTCACTGCCTGGCATGAGGTGGGTGTCAACCGGTGTCAGTTTCTACCTCTATCCACCCACATGTTCTGGGGTTGTCCACAAATTCTAAGGACTCCAACTACCAGGGATTTTAAGAGAGTGGTTTGGCTGATGTAAATATTTAGAAATGTTAATCTTCCAAAAATTTCTTCATAGCAGGTCTTATATTGGATGTTATTCTTTCATTCAAAAGTATTTGTTGAGCACCTACTATGGGCCAGTCACTGAAGATTCAACAGTGAGCAAGAAAGAGCCCTTCTTGTCCTAATGGAAACCAGAAGGTAACCTGTAAGTGCCCAGGGATGGGATTGTCTGGCTCCCATGGAGGGAGGGTAGGTTATGGAAGCGAAAACAAGGGAGCACCTCTTGGTGACCTGAGGGACTGAGGGACATAACTAGGATGTTTGGGAGGAAGACTGGGGAGGCTAAAAATCCTGCAATATGCAGGACAAGCCTATATGACAAGGGATTGTCCCACTCAAAATGCTTGGTTAGAAACCATCATAGACCAAGTGTGAAAAAAGTCATGGAAACCAAAAACTTGCCTGCTGGTAGAAACATTTTTAATATCATCATTTCTCTAACATCAGCTTTTAAGAGATCTTTGAATTGGGTGTTAAGGGATCTTGTATCCTGTTTCTTTTGTTTTCCAGATTTTCTAGGCCCTTTTCTCCTAGGGCCTTTCCTTCTATATAATGATTGTATTCATTTTTTGGTAATGTTCCTAATTCCTTCATGCACAAAGCTCATGCAACCAACTGTGAACTAAGAAGTGGGGTTTAATCAGGATTCTAGGATTCACATACCCCCTTGATCAGTGATTTGCCTCTACCGGGGGTCTAGCTTTGATTAGGGGTACAGATGGGGATCACAGATTTGGGAGAAGACAAATGGCTCATTGGGGATCTGAACCCACTGTCTTTGGCTGCATTATGTCTGTACTCTAACTCACTAAGACAAGAGCCAGGAAAACCCCTCTAAAAACTGATGACCCATCTATAACATCTTCAAGGGCTTCTGAGGTTCTAAGATATAAATTTTGGGGAATACATATTAAAAATGATATGACAATATAACCCACCCAATAATCATATTCTTTTAAGAATTAAATTAAAATTAATTTAATTGTAATTAAATTAAAATTTAACCATGTTTATACTTATCATGTTCATAAAATCATATACATTCATTGTGAAAATGTAAACTACTGAAGAGTACAGGAAGAGAGCAAAAACTTATTCCATTGTTCAGATGTAGAAAAGGCCATCATAAACATCGGGGGTCTATCATTCCAAACAACTCTTTGCTTATATTCACAAGCAGCCAGAGAAATGGACAGACAAAAATAATTTTCTAGAAATAGGATCATGCTTTACAAGATATTTTTTAAAGTTAAAAGTATTATATTTAATGTTATGTGAACTTAACAAAAGAAAAATGAATTAAAGTGAAACTAAAGGAACTGCTGATCTTCAGATAAGTGTTTATCACAGGAAATATTTTTGGTTTTTATAACCCTCTAAGACTAAGAAAACAGAAAAACTATTTGGAAAAAAATCAAGAATTCAGTATCTTTAAAAGAATTCCATGTTTCATTTTTAGGTAGTGTTGATTACCTCTTCACTAAGAAAAATGAGGAAATTGGTTTTCCATACTTTTATCAATTTTTATTAATTTTATTACCATTATTATTTTTGCTTTGTCAAGGTTTATACGTTTTTATTTTATTCTTTAATTGTAATTCAAAGTTGTCTTCTATCTCTAACACTATTTATCTATCCAGAGTAAAAAGAACTAATATATTAGGCTATTACTAGGTGGGCCTCAATGCTCCTTGCCTGCTGGTAGTCACAGCACTGACCTGTGTAACCAGTGGGACATTGTAGAAATAATGGTCTGTGACTTCTGAGGCTGGGTTATAAGAGACAGCCTTGCACTCTTCGCTCACTTGCTCTGGGGGAAACTGCTGCCACGTCATGATGACACTCAAGCAGCCTTAGGAGTTCCTCAACAACCAGCATCAGCTTACAGCTGTGTGAGTGAGCCACCTTCAGAGTGGATCCTCCAGCCCTGGGCAAGCCTTCAGATGACAGCAGCCCTGTCACCATCTTGACTGCTGTCTTATTGTAGACCCAGAATGACCCAGAACGACCCAGCTGTGCTGCTCCTGGATTCCTGGCCAAAGACATTCTGAGGATAATAAATATATATATAAATATATTTTGCAGTACGTGGGCCTCTCACAGTTGTGGCCTCTCCCGCTGCGGAGCACAGGCTCCGGATGCGCAGGCTCAGCGGCCATGGCTCACGGCCCCAGCCGCTCCGCGGCATGTGGGTTCTTCCCGGACCGGGGCACGAACCCGTGTCCCATGCATCGGCAGGCGGACTCTCAACCACTGCGCCACCAGGGAAGCCCCGATAATAAATATTTATTGTTGTTTTAAGCTGCTAAGTTTTGGGCAATTTATTACACATCAATTGATAATGAATACATTAGCCATCAATATGTCTTCAAGGATCTGATTTTAGCCAGTCTCTTAGCAGGAATCTTGAAAGGCATTTTTTTAATAGGAAAAGGTTCTTGGGGAGAAGGAAGGAACCAATATTTATTGAACAGCTACAGTGTGGTAGGTATTGTTACCCTATGTTATCTTATTTAATCCTTATAGCAACCCTGTAGAATAGTGTGGAGGGCACTTGCTTACCAACTTGGAGGTAGTCTGCTGCCAAAATGTGATGACAGGACCTATAAAAAAGATCTGTTTGCCTCACACTTTTGCAGGAAATTTGTTTCCTATTGATTATCATGGGGCAGAAATATGTTTTGGGAAAAAAATATTGACTGTGAATATTTTTGGCTGTGAATATTGGCTGTGAAACACAATCAACCCAGTGTTTGTGGAATGTATATACCCAGCCCTGTGGCACATTCTGTGGGGACATGCCTGAGAAGTACTAACCAGTATTACCTTCAAGGAGGCAGAGACAACACTTAAATGCAGGAACAGAATCAGAAAGCAAACTGAGAAAGTACTGACACAGTTAAAGCACTCCATCATTTAATTGTTTGGCTGTCCTTAGCAAGGGCCTCTTATTTGCAAGGCTGTAGCCTTGAAGAATGTGAAATACATGATTTCCTTCCTCTGGGGACTGAAGGATGGTTAGACATGTAAAAATGACGTAGGATGTATTATTTGGAAAATTCCCATGGTGGAACCTGTAGCTTGGATTGCCTAATCCTCCTTCTAGGGTACCTTACTATACCCAAGAGGCTGGAAAGTTAAATGTCAAAATTTTCAGCATCCCTTGAAGCTAGGCTTTAGAAGAAAATCAGGTTTTGTCAACTAGAGGCATTTAGGAAATATTTAGAAGGTGTAAGTGAATCAGAAGACTTTAGTTGTTTCCTGGTGAGAGTCAGGTCATGGACATATGATGTTTTCTGCCACTCAGTGCTCAGCCGCCAGCGTTGTGGGGTTTGAGAGGCAGTAGCTGTAGTGACTTCGTGATTCTGGCTTCCTGATTCCTGGAATTCAGTGGTGGTTCTTGAACTCAAGTTTCAGTGGTGACCTCAGAGGTAGTAGCTCCTATGGTAAATCAGTTCTGCAGTGTCCGGGAGTAATTTCTGGCCCAACCTAGAGAGCTCCCTCCTACAACTCTGCCCCAAATTTTGTAAGTCCCTAAATACCTGTGTTAAATCTCTTTCTGCTTACAATACCTGCAAGGTTTTCTGTTTCCTGTACTGAACCTGACTGATAGATGTCAGAGTAAAAACCCAGTGTTCAGAGATTAGAGCAGGTGACAGTTGAGAAGGGGTAATAAGAAAGGAATTTGGGGAAGAGGTAAATTTTTAGCATAAAGGAATAAGGATTTCAAACAGCCGAGAGGAGAGATGAGGGCACCATGGTGAGAGTGAGTAAAAGAGCCTGTTTCTCCTTCTCCCAAGCTGGTGCCTCTCTATCACCTTCCTCCCTTCAGCAGGATGGGTTATGTTTTTCATTAAAGCCTAGACTTGAATGAACAGTTTCTTGGAGTTTCTGTTTGTTGTCACTGGGAAGTGTGTTATTTCAATATGGGATTCAATACCCAGAAAACAGACTCTCATGGAGCCCCTTGTGGATCTTGCAAAGATAAATACATCTGGAGAAAGCAGTGCTTTTCCTTTCCTTTTACCTTCCTCCATCACCCCGCTGGAAACTGCAAGCTGCTGTCCAGACTCAGTTCCTGATCACCTGTCTCCCTGGGGGAGGATAAAACAGAGGGACCAGGTGTTCTCTGACATGGCAAATCAGAAGAAAAATCACTCTATTGGGAGTGAGGAGACCTAGGATCTAAATTTAGCTCTGCTGCCTACCGGCTGTTTAACCTTGGGCAGATTTAATTAATAACCAGATCTTAACTATTTCATGAATCTGCCCACTTTGCTCCATTTAAAAGGCTGCAACCTTAACGCAGACCATTATCATTTCTCCTGTTACAAGTCCTGATATCTGTGCATGCTACACAATCCATTCTTCTAGATGCCTCCAGAATAATCTTATAAGAATGCAAATCAGGTCATATCACCTCTTCTTTAAGACACTTTAATGCTTCCCAGTGCCCCCAGGTTGTCAAAAACTCCTGGGCAGGACATTAAGTCTGATTTGGTCTCAGTAGGCATCTCCACCCTTCTCTACAGAAGAGGCTGTATTTTAAGGTGAACTAGAGCCAGCGGTTCCCAAAGTGGGACATTCATCCTGAGGGGTACATAAAACAGTCCACTGGGGTGTGAGTAGAAAATACTAGAACTTCTATATATATTTTTATCTAAAAATTAAGGTGAATTTAAGATAAGGAGTCTTGGCTCAGATCATTTTTCAAGTCATCACATGTCACAAGTGGACATTGGGTACCATGTGTGAAGGTCAGCACTGCAAGTTCACCTATGCAGCCTCTGGAGTCAGACTTCCTGGATACGTGCTTTTTATTTGTTATTAATATTATATTATTATTCTTAATTTTATTTTTATCATCCTGGTAAAGAGTGGAACTCCCACGGTACAAAAGGATTTACACAAAATGGACAGTCGATTAATAAGACTCTTGTAAAGAAACTTCAGGACTTCCCTGGTGGCACAGTGGTTAAGAATCCGCCTGCCAACATAGGACACGCAGGTTCGAGCCCTGGTCCATGAAGATCCCACATGCTGCGGAGCAACTAAGCCCGTGCACCACAACTACTGAGCCTGAGCTCTACAGCCTGCGAGCCACAACTACTGAGTCCGTGTGCCAGAGCTACTGAAGCCCACATGCCTAGAGCCCATGCTCTGCAACAAGAGAAGCCACTGCAATGAGAAGCCCACGCACCGCAACTGAGTAGCCCCTGCTTGCCGCAACTAGAGGAAGCCCACACGCAGCAACGAAGACCCAACGCAGCCAAAAATAAAAATTAATTAATTAAAAAAAAGAAACTTCAGATTATAAAGAAAGATTGACTAATATAAGCCCAAATAAATCACAAAAAAAAGTGGTGGGGCTATTGCTTCCCCAGTTCTGATTATAAACTCATTATCAGCCATATTAGGAAGTAAAGGCAATGACAATCTAATTAGCCAAGATGAGAATTAGGCCAAACAAAGATAAAAATAATGAAGTCGACTTTAAAAAGGATTTACATTCACTGTCATTAAAGATGACCCTCACCTAAGTGTGTATTGTGCCTTGACATATTGACTGCTGTAAGTACATGAGTATAAATTATAATTAAACAAACATATTGGGGTGCCTGCTCAAAAATATTTTTATGGTAGAATTGCGCAGTAAAGAAATTTGGAGACCACTGAGCTGCGCATAGACTTGGGTCTAGGCATTGTAAGAACCTGCCCTAGATCCAATTAATGAACTCTGGCCTAATGCAAGTATGTGAACTTCTTGGTTATTGACGCTTTTATTGCATTTATAAAGTGGAGTTGTTAATGTGTAGTATATTCACAGTGTATTTTAAAGGAGTAGACTTGAAAATTTGGAATATTTTATCTGCAAAATCATTTGATCTGGATATTGTGCCATATTTACTTGAATTAGAAAAGGTAATTGTTATATACCATACAAAATTATGTCCCTGCTAGGATGGGTTATGGCACCCTGCACCCTTGTGATGGTGAATTGCTTGCTGACATTAGGACCAACTGGATCACACACCTGTCCATCATTTAGAACCCAGCAAGCAATGCCCTTTTTGCACCACAGCCATTCTTGAAGTAATTTGTTTAACCCAGCCAACAGAACACAGTCAATAAAATGCAGGGATTGACAAAGTGGCACTGTATAGGCAACACAGGAAAACTGGAAAAGTGAATTGTAGGTGGTGAGTGACTAACAATAAATAATCAGCTTATTCCCATTGCAGAAATGTCTGTGACCAGGAGAAAAATCTGACCAGTGGAAAATTTGAATCAGACAAAAGTGGGTCGTTTAATTCTGTATGAATATTTTTGAGAGTGAATATGTTCTGATTCCCTAAGCAAGATGGCTCTTCACTCTACCTGGTTTTGTTAACACCATGTCTGCTGACACTTGGACTCTGCCCAGTTACCTGGCATCTGAAATTACTGTTGGCTCTGCATACCATGGGATCTGTATCCACAGATACAGAGAGCAGACTGTACTATGCCATTTTATATAAGGGACTTGAGCATCTGCAGATTTTGGTATCCACTGGGGTACAAGAGCCAATCCCCCGCATTTACGGAGGGACGACTGTATGTCATTAGTGATTTACTCTTCTGAGCTAAACCCAGATCTCTTCAGGTATCTTCTGTCGAAAAACAGGCAGCCCTGGAAAGAGCACAGAGAGTCAAAGGTCCCTCGGTGTGTCTTGGTCTATTAAATGGTTCCCCCTGTGGGGAGAGCTCTGGGAGAGTACTAGGGCTCTGAGCATCCTGGGAGGGGATGTAGGAGGAGGTCGGGAGCTGCTGGCGCGTGGGAGGAGAGTGAAGTCAGAGGAGCACAGCACCAAAAGCCAGCTTTAATGGTTTCGTTTGTAACAAAAAAAGAACCTGATTTTAACCCTTTAGTTCAGGTTTAAAACTGACTGTATCCAACACTGAATTTATCATATTCCTCTGGACTTGGGTAGGAATCACATCTTTCAGAATTAATTCAGTGTAATACAGCCTTCAAGGAGTCCCCATAAACACAGTCTACTTCCAGTTTTCAGTGAACTTGCATTGGCTTGTTTGTTGAAGGACAATCCAGGCACAGTCAGATTCTGGGCAATCATACCATTTTCTTATCAACTATGGACAAACAAGAGACAGGAAGGGGAATTTCTAGGGAGAATAGAAAAATGCTTTTGAATGCACAAAATTGTTGTGATTAGGGGTTACCTATCCTCTTGCAGGATCCTATTTCTCCCTGTTATTGTGGATTATTGAGCGTGATATCGTGGCCGTCCTGATGGCACGTTTTGAAGATTTCGTTTCTGACGTTCACCTCCCTGCTTGTTCAGCAAGCTGACCCATCTGTTCGATAATGCACCGCCACACACAACTGATTGATTGATTTAATAGATTCAGTGAAAAAAATCAAAGTAGTTTGACAAAAATGTACTTTTTTGATGGAAGTTATTAGTCAGTTGCTAAATAAATGGATAGATTATTTTTATCTTGATTTTTTATTTTTGTTTTTAGACATAAGTTTAACTAACTAAAAAGACCAGGTATATAACTGACTTGGCTGGTTATGCTGACAGATATCTGATATGACATCAATTGACTAAACTGATGGGAATTTGAATGAGTTCAGTCAAAATGTTTGAATTCATCAGCGGGGAGTGTCAACCAATTTTTGCTCTGGAGAAAGCACTCAAGTGTCTGCGTTTTAGAAGGTGGAAGTACAAGCTGTTTGGCTTCAAGAAACAAAAAGCTGAGAGGAGAATTCTTTGAAAGACCTGAGTGATTTTTTTGTGTCTTCTGATCTCTGAAAGGACGTGAGTTTCTCCAGGAAAGACCAGCTTATGTGCCCCGTCACAATTACATGTTTTAAGTCTCTGGAGAGGGTAGCAGCAGCGGAAGTGAACCTGAGGGTAGATGTTTTCTATGTTTCACCAAAGACCTCATACTAACTCTGTCCTTGGGGTGTCCAGAGCCGGACCATGGAAAAGCCTTGCCTACCAGTAAAATGAGTTTTCAGTTTTCGTGATCCGCACTCCTCAGCCTGCCTCTAATGACTTTTTCCACCCTCCTACTTTCTTCATCAGAGTGTCTAACGCCCTCACACTGTCCCTCTCTAGGATAAATAACCTCTAATAGCCCCCAGGAAGGAGGGGCAAATCTCTCCGCTCACTAACGCTCTCCGAGAGAGAATATATTCCCATCGGAGACTGGCATTTCAGTACATACTGTGTACCAGGTCTGTGCTGAGCACTTTACACACGCTACCTCATTTCTTCTTCCCAACAACCCCTGACCATCATATGGCTCATCTACAGCTTTTGGGTAGTTCATGAATTAACGTTCTTGGCTGCAGTTTAGAATTGAAGTTCTGGCAAATTTCTGGGTGAATTTGGCTTGATCTGGGCAGTGAATTGGCACTCCTGGAACAGGCCCTGAATCCCAGAATGATGGAGACCCTTGGGTATCATGTATGGCCATGTACACCCTCACCGAGAGTGAGTTATTGCAGTGGCCGATGCCAAAGGCTCTGACCGTTCAGATCTCTCAGACAGTGCTGCCAAAGTAGCAGCTTCTTTGATGAGACCAAAGGAAATTCTCCTGACCTTGTCTGAGAAAGCCCATGTCACTCTAGTTCAGCAGAAAAGACTCAGAGGTTGAGGGTCACCAAGGCTATGTCTCATCACACTGAGACAGGCTGGGACCTGGGAACATTTGCTGCAGTGTTTGCACCTGGAGCACCTCTCATCAAGCAACAAAACATAAAGAAACTATATGGGACTAAAAATAACTTAGTGCATATGCAGTTGGGGTGAATTCTGGACCAAAAGATACAAAAAAACCAAAGGGAAAAAAAACCAACTGCCACTTCTGAAGAGCTGGGAGCAAAAACTGGGTGTCAGGAGCAAAAGCAGTGTACTGTGCATGCCCCCTGCACTCAACACCACAAAGGGGTGGGCAACACACCTAAGCCACCCCTCTAGACAGACCTCTGGACACACCCCTACCCTTACCCCATACAAGGAACAAGCTCGGCGCCCCTTGGGGAACGAGAGGACAAGGGGAACTGTTACTTGTTCTCGCTCCCCCCTGCTGCAGCAGGGGCCCCAATAAAGCCTTGCCTGAATTTCTTGTCTGGCCTCTAGTCAATTTCTATTGATTGGGGAAGGCCAAGAACCCTGGTTGGTATCAGTACTACAGATTTGGTGTTCCTCAAGTCAGTGTTTACTAATGGGTCAGTCTGATCAATGCATTTGAGGAAAAACATCATGCAGACTTTTCCTCCAAAGGCATTCATTCAGCAAACATCTGTTCTGTGGTACAGATGTCAGCTGGGCTGGGGGCATCCTTCTGGATCACTAATGGAGAGAGCTACCCCATTGGACTAAATATATAGAGAAAAAAACCCCACTGGAATTAGACGATGAAATCAAAGCATTTGTACCCAGACTCAGAAAATATTACAGCCCTAAGTGGCCTGAGTGGTGAATTGGTCTAACCTTGTCCCTTTCTCACTGAGGGGCTACAGAGCAGTTACAAAGCGTGTATGCTCTCCTCTCTGGACATTCAAGGTTGGGGTCAGTTGCCTGGTGAGGGGTGGGGAAAAGCCTGGGAAAGGAGGAGATGGTTCTGGTCAGGTTCTCCCACTTCTATATCTTAGGTGACACTGGTGCTTCCATATAAATGAACCTTTAGGATTCCATGTTTTTTCCACAGCGCCCCCATGTGGCAGGTTGGGCTAATAGAGGCTAAGGAACTGCCCATGGTCACACAGCCAGTGGGTAGCTGACTGAAAAAGACAGTGCAGATTGGGGCGTACACTCTCTTTTGCCTGTTCTGCAAGACCATGTAGTATTGTACTGCACAGGGGCAGCCAGATTTGATGGAAAAAGGAACAACATAGGGAAGTGGTGAAGAATGAGGCTCTGGAGCCAGATGACTGAGTTTGAGTCTCAGTGTCCCCTACCCCTGCCAAAGTATCATGACTTTGGGCAGATTAAAGGGCCTGAGTTCCCCCCTTGGGCAAAATGAGGACAGTGGTATTATCTGCCCAGAGTCGGCTTCATGGGCACACGACCAGTGCAATTGTATATGGTTTTGAGCTTAAGAGGGTCTGGGCTTGGGGTCTGATTCTCTATAATTGCCATCTTAAAATTCTTCATAACTCAAATACCTTCAATTATTAAAAATCTTAAATTTGCTTTGAGTACAGTCTGATAGGACAATGGGTCACGAGTCGGGGAGGCTTGGATCCTCAGCTCACACTCAGTCCTGCCTCCTGATGCCTCCCCTGATCTCTCCCGCCTGCTCCCCCATCTCCAGGTGCCCAGGGCCCTGCCTAGCTTCTCCCTCTTTGCCCTGAGTCTAGGGACGGCTGCTGCCCTCTGTGCGCAAGTGCGTTCAGGCACCTGGGCACAGGTGTAGGGCGGTGCATCCTGAGGAATCCTGGCCATTCCTGGTACCAAGTGAATCCGGGCACAGAAGTTGCCATTCCTTGTCGGGGGGAGGGGTCACCGTTCACAAAGGGCTGGGGTGGAAGCCTTACAGTGGGAGACACCTGGCTCAACTCCTCCACGCTGGACCAGGTGTGCCTGTCTGAGGGCTGGGGGACGGGAACCTGGCAGCCAGTGGGCCTTCTGTCTTTGCACTGAGATGCAGGGTGGGGCTCCTGGTATCTGGGACGGTCTGCACTCACCTGGCCAGTGCAACATTAAGTAGCAGATGAAAACACCATGACAGGCCAAGGTGAGAGAGGCAGAGGGAGCAAGAGAGTGAGAGAGGGAGAAAGTTACCCAAGGAAGCATAAAAAAATTATATTTCAGCACCTTTAACCGTAGATTTCTCCTGCTTTTTGAACAAGGACCCCATATTATCATTTTGCACGAAGCCCCTGATACAGGCTCTGTATCAGGCCTGAATATGCCCCGGGTTGCGGTGAGGGTTAGATGAGCAAGCACCTGAAAGTGCTGCGGACAGGGCCCAGCGGAGGCGTGCTCGGCGCACGCTTGTCCATTTCCGGCTGGAGGTGCGGACCAGCTCAGGTTCTGCTCCTCTTCAGCAGGAGGGCTGCAGTCATGCTCCCTGGGGGGCGTCCCTCCACCCATCAAGCTCACAGTGAAAGAGAGAATTCTCTGCTCTCTTCCTAACTCCAGACACACTTCTTTAAATCGGGCCAGGTATTGACAGGTAACTACGTTTGCAACAGACAGGGCAGGTCGGGACCAGGGCTGTGGCAGGCATCTCACTGAACTCAGTTGGAAGGAGAGCAAGGGACTCATCAGGTGGTCACATCCACTGCGATTCAGCTCATTTCCAGCATGATAATGAATTCAAGAATGAGCTTCTGAAATGAACTCTTGATCAGGAGGGAGGTGATAATTACGCTGGTTATTAACGATTACTCCTGGATAGGGGTTAGGGGCGTGAGCAATAGAATTAAATGAATTTCCTTTGAAAGTTCTGCTGCGCAAAGTAAGAGATACAAATACTACATTATGTGTTTAAAATACCTCCAGGGTTTGGTTTATAGACTTGTTTATATTTATATATTTATTTGAATGTTTATGGCTTTCTGTCATTTTCATGTTGGTATCTCCACACTCATTATGGTTTTATGGCTGCTTTTTGGAAATCAGTGGCTTCACACACCAGCACATGATTTGATGAGAGAAGGAGATCCAGAAAAGGAAAACAAGTTTAATATTGTAGTTGCAGGGAAGAGCCTTCCTTTGGGATCAGAAAGTTAAAAATGAATATTTGAATGAAAGTTAAAAATAATGAAATGAAAAAATGAAAGTTAAAAATAAAAGCTCGAGGTCTGCACGATTTAGGTAGAATCTTGGAAGGTTACTGCTTAGTAGGCAGCTGAGAGATGGTCAAGTTCCACCCCTCTTAGGAAAGTTGGGGAGGCAGAGGCCTTGAGAGGTGGAGGGACTGATCAGAGCTCTTAACAGCTTATTGCTCAGAAGTCAGGGTGAGGACCTGGCTCTCCTGATGTCAAGTGCTCTTCCAGACCCACCCTCCTACCTGCCCTGTACACAGGGCGACTTCCCCGTTGCGCACAGCAGGCACAGCCCACAGTACCTTTAAGGGTCCACAAAAATGCTTTAATTTCTTTTAAAATCATAAGAAAAACATGTACATAATCCAGCCTGCATTATATTTATCTCATTATCAATGCAGTCATAAAATATAATTTTTAATATTTTTTATGGAAGAAGGAATCTATGAAAGCCAAGTGCCTAGGGTGCCCACAAGTCATAATGTGGCCCTGCTGATACAGACCAACCAAGATAGCCATGGGAGGAATTTGGGGGTGGGGGGACCCAACCTCCTGAATCAGCCCCACCCCATGGTGATGAGGTTCTGCTCCCTCCCCATAACTCTTTATAAGTAAACTCTTTTGTCTCAAATGTCTTTTTGTCTATCTCTCTGCAGAAAGATCATTTCAAACTGGGAAGAGGGGCTCTGAGTAACATGTTATGATGGGTAAAGAGCGATAGAGATAAGCTGCATGAGCAAATGCACAGTGAGTAGCAAACCCCTGCTAACTCGGTTCTGGTCAGAAGGCACTTGAGGGTCTCCAGGGTATGTATCAGTCACAGCTGCTATGTCAAAGTGTGGGTGTCCATTTATAGAAAGTTCCACGTAGTAAAATGTAAGATGTGTTTCATACCTTTGGTTGGGTGTGTGTTGATTGGCCTGCACTTCCTCAAACCTGATCAGCTTTCTAGGCTCCCGCATCTCAGTAAGAGCAACTGTCACTCACGGTAGTAGACTGAATCTTTGCGTTGCCCTCGAATTCATGTGTTGAAACCTAACCCCCAATGTGATGGAATTGGGAGATGGGGACTGTGGGAGGTGATTAGGTCATGAGGGTGAAGCCCTCATGGATGGGATTAGTGCCCTTATAAGAGAGGCCCCAGAGGGTTCCCCAGTCCCTTCCTCCATGTGAGGACACAGTGCAAAGACTTTCTAGGAACCAGGAAGCCAGCTTTCACCAGACCCCGAATCTGCTGGCCCTTTCATCTTTGACTTCTAACCCCCAAAACTGTGAGAAATAGATGATTGTTGTTTACAGACCACCCAGTCTATGCAATTTTGTTATATGACCTGAACAGACTAAGGTGCCCAGAGAGGCTCAGGCCCTTCTTTCTCTCACACTCCATACCCAGGTGCACCAGCTATTCCTATTAGCTTCTCCTATAAATCACATGTGGAATCAGCTTTTCTCATCAGCTCATCGCTAGGTGGCCGAGCCTAAGGCACCATCATATCTCTCCGGTGTTATGTGAGCAGCCTCTGGACCAGGACCAATCTCTCCACTTTCTCCTTCAGTCCAGCCTGAGCAGCCTGAGTGGTCCTTTGAGTATGTAGCTGGGATCCTGCTCCTGCTCAAGAGCCCTTGGTGACTTCCCAGCTCACTCAGACACAGGTCAGAGTCCTTCTGCTGCCCACTGTGTCTCCAGAACCTAGACTCTGGCTACTTTTTTGATGTCAGCTCCTTCCTGTTACCTCCTCCCCTGCCTCGAACATGTGGAACCTGCTCCTACTCCAGGACCTTTGCATGCGCCATTCCCTCTGCTTAGAATATCCTCCCTGGTTAGTCATGGCTCCTCAGAAATGCATCCTCCTGCTCCCTCTCTGCTATCGCGGCCCCAACTGGACTTTCCCCCACACACTCACTATCACCTGCTGCTCTAACATCCCCCATTTGTTTACTGTTTGTCCCTCCCATCGGGATAAAGCACCTCGTCTCTCCCTGCCCAGGGGGGGACCATGTCTTACTTGTTGTATCTCTAGGCTTACAAGAAATCATATTTCAAATAATATTTGTTGAATGAATGGAAAAAAGATTGGGACTGTAAAGTAGTTTACTCTGAAAATGTCTGAACATCTGCCTGTATGGTCAGGTTTTCTATTTTCATCCCAGATTTGGAACCGCAAATCTTTCTGATTCTTCCTTGTCTCATGGGGGCCCCTGCCTAGTTCCATCCCTCACCCTTTTCAAATGTCGGGTAGCTGGTCTCCCTTGCCCCAACCACATGTTGCCAATGGAGAGTATTTCTAAAATATAGCTAGAGCCTGTGCCTCCCCTGCGAGAATCCTGCTGAGGCTCCCGGCAGCCTTCGAGGGAACGGCACACCCCTCAGACCAGCATCCAGCCTCCATGCCCACCCCACCCACCTCGCCCTCTGGGCGACAGCTATTCTGTGCTTTTTCAGTTCCTGAAGCTGACCCCACGGTTTCAGGTCATAACTTTTTTACACCATAAATTATCATGATACTATTATTGCTCAAAACAGTCCTCAAATTGACGGGCAAGGGAGAGGGAGAAGAAAAATATCATTTCCCCACCCCAATAAATTTCAGATGGATCTATGGGAAGAGGAAGAAAGTGAGGAGCACTGCTGGAAGAGCTGGCAATGAAACAGAGGGGCACTGGGGTAATTTCACTGGCAAACATCTTGTTCATTAATTCAGCCAACATTGATGAAACACACATTGTGAGCCAGGTGGACTCTGGGACCTGCGCTGGGTGGGGGGTGGGGGCAGAGATGCGATGCTCATTGGTTTGTGGAGGGGCAGGCGGTGGACAGGTAGTTACGCCACAGAGTGATGAGTGCTGGCAGAGGGAAGCAGGGGTGCTGAGGGAGCCCAGAAGAGGGGCTTCCCACACCAGGGAATGTTGTGCTCTGAGCTAGTCATCAATGGGGAGGAAGAGGTGGTGAGGCAAAGACCTGGGCTACGGTCAGAGAAGAGCATGGCCCTCGTCAGGGTTGAGGATGGAGTGTGATCGTCCAGGAACCGTGAAAGCACAGGACAGTTGAAGCAAAGAGTGGGCAGGGGAGGAGTGCAGGTTCACCAGGAGCTGCAGGGGACCTAGCACAGAACGGGTTGGTCCTGTGCATAGCTCAGAAATACACTGGGTAACATGGACTTGGAGGCATGGAGAGCAGCCAGGAGGCTGTTCAGGAACTCACTTGAGATTGATGTAAGTAAGAAGTGATGAGTAAGGAGGCATGCAGGCAACCACCTTGGAGACCTTTTTGAGGTTTGGATGGGGTTGGTTGGCAGACAGCTCAAAGGCCATTCTCAGGGGACAGGGACACTAGGAGCTACCTGAGGAGGGGAGACTTCGGGAGGTAGTCGAGGGTCTGACAGTAGAGGAGGTGGGCTGACTGGTGAGGAGGGCAGGCAGCTGAGAGTCCCCTATGGATTTTAGACTCGCCAAGCCAGCCCCCACAATCCCATAAGCCATAAGCCAGTTCCTTAAATAAGTCTGTCTATCACCTATCTATCTGTCTATCTATCTATCTATCTATCTATCAGTGTGTCTGTCTATCTATCTATCTATCTCTCTATCTCTCTATCTCTCTGTCTATTTATCTATCTATCTATCTATCTATCTATCTATCTATCTATCTATCTATCTGTGTGTCTATCTATCTATCTGTCTGTCTACCTATCTATCTATCTATCTAATCTCCTACTGGTTCTGTTCTTCTAGTTGACCCTGACTAATACAACAGTTATGAGGGAACAAAACCCACACCTCACCTGAGGAAGGCTTCTTGGTTCCCTGAAGCCATGTCACTCCCCAGGCCAGGATGCCTCTTCCCCTGCCTCCTTTATCAGGAGCCCCTTGGAGGAGCCAGTAGCAAAGATGAGTCTGTTTGGGGAAGGGAAGCACGTACCTACCCACCTTGTGTGTGTGCGCCGAAGTACACGTCCCTGCAGAGGCAGGACTGATTCTTGGCTCTCAGAGAGCCAAATCAACCTAGCCCAATGCACCTCACTTTAGAAGTACCCCCTTTCTCTTGTCAACTCCTGGGCAATTCCCTGTGGGTTTATCACATCACAGGAGAATCCCCATCCTCGCTGTCTCTCCATCTCCTTTAATATTTTAATAATATCTCCCTGCTCCCCAATAAGGGTTTGAAATATATCCACAAAGTTTCTAATGAAGACCCTGCTCTATCTGCATATGCCTCAATTAACCAAACTGAATCTCAGGAGTCCTGGGGGTGAGATCAGTTTTGTTCCAGATAGCTGTGCCAATTTCCACTGCTTCCAATAGTATTTCAGACTCACTTAGAGCACTTGGCAAGCCAAACATTTCCACATGGTTTACCCACATTAATTAATTTAGCCTCATGCTGCCATGGAGAGACGGGAGAGGGCAACTGGGTGCATAGGTGGAGTTTAAAGGAGGGCTGACAGGGAGAGGGTCCTTGTGAGCTGGGGGAGGCCTCCTTCCCCCCATGCCTCTCCCCCCACATCCCCCCCCCGCCCCGTCCATCATGATGGGTGGATTTCCTTTTCTTGGATGTAATTTACACGGCTCAACAGGAGGGCCTCCATGAAGCATAAGCAACACGGGCCCCACGATCCCATTTCTGCACTGTCTTCATGATTGTCGGGGTGGCAGAAACCTTCTTAATGCATCTGCTAGGGGTAGCAGGCTCAGTCTGATGCTGGCTCCCAAGGACTGAGTCAGACAGCTTGAACAAGGATGCTGCCTGCAATGCTGCAGAGTGTGTGGGAGGGAGAAAGGAGGGCTGGGAGGGAGAGGCGAGGCTGGAGGCTGCCACTAACTGATTGCAGGAGGCCATGGGTTGTTCAGACTCTGCTTTCCCTTCACCCCAGGCCTTGGCTCCCTTGAGTCTTGTATCTAACGCCCAATATTCTGTGATATGTCTTATACTTCAATCCCTCATTGCTATGGCAAGACCCCTCATACTCTGCATCCTTGAGTCGTCTAGCCTGGTATCCTGTGCTGGAATCTATACCGTGGTGCTTCTCAAATCTGTAGTTTAGCAGCAAAATAATCTGTGCCATTCGTATTCACAAAACCTTCCCTCTGCCCCCAGTGCCCTGACTGTTGTAAACCCTGCAGCCATGCAGTCTATCCTACCAGTGTCCTCTGCTCTGGTGTTCGAGGTCCTCATTTAAATAACATTTTAAAAAAGTAAACAGCACTGAACACTTCAGTGAGGAGCTCCCGCAGGTGCATTTTTTGCCTTCTCCACCAGTCAGTCATAGTTTCAAACATTTTTTATTGAAGAAGCTTAGGGGCAATAGTCTGGCTGGGAGGGTGAGGTGTTAATACCTTCCAGTTGCATGTGAAGAGCAAGCCCAGAGATTTTCCTTAGCTGGAATCCTAGAGATAAATAAAAATAGCAAACTTTTCTAAAAATCCTTTTACTTAAGATTGGGGAAATGCCTAGTCATTGTATCTAAGAACATTAGTCTTAGGGTTTTATTGTTATTAATAGGATTATTATTTGGAATGGCTGGGGGGTGGTGTCAGAGATGATGGGAAGGCTAAACGCTACCCCTGGCATGGTGCCCACTGGTTCTTCTGTATCCACACTGTTTCGTAAGTCACCACCGCCTGCATGTGGCCACTGAGCACTTGAAATACGGCTAGTCCAAATTGAGATGTGCTGTAAATGTAAAATACACACCAAATTTCAAAGACTTAGTACAAAAGAAGAATGTGATAATTTTCATTAATAGGTTTTAATGTCAATGACATGTTGAGATGATACTAGTTTAGATATATTAGGCTCAATTAAATATATTATTAAAATTAATTAAAACTTACTTTTAAAAATGTAATACACTTAAAATTTTTAAACAGTTTTTAGTAAAAATTTTTAAATTATGTATGCAACACACATCAATGGCTCATGGTATGTTTCTATTAGACAGTGCTGGTTTAGAGCCCTGGATCGTTGGCTGTTTGATGATGCTGGTTCCAGGGGTACCCTTGGACTCTGTCAGTTTGAAGAATAGATCTGGGGAGTGTCTGATTTATTATCAACAGTCATGTGAAGGAAAGAATAGCTTCACCTTATTGCCTACCTACTCTGCACCTAGTCTTATAAGGAATGACACTCACAGTGACGTTAGAGATCACAGAGCTTGAGATCTGGAGGAGCGAGGATCCAAGCCCAGCTCTGGTGGACCAGATGTCCACTGGGCCCCCTGCCCCTCACTAGGCTCCTTGTCAGAGAGAGCCAGATGGAGGAGGCCAGGGGTTAAGTGCTGCCCCTTCCTGATCTAAAATGCCTGTTTCTCTTGGCTGAGTGAAGCCTTCAGAACTGGTAGGCACAATATGGTTGGTGTGTTTGGGCTGTGAAGCAGAGCCCTGGGGACTAGGCTCCACCTTCCAGTCTCTGGCAGCAGGCTTGGCTGTGGCAATCAACCTCCTGCATCTGCTTCCCAAGATGTGGACGGGGATGGGATGCCCAGGTTCATGGGAGAGCTGTGTTTACGGTACTCAGCCACCAGATGGAAAGGAAACTGGTTCCATCTGATACCCTGATGTGGGGCATTGGCAACAAGACGTCAGAATATTTAGACATGCAGATAATTGGCTGAATTTTTATTTACTGTACAGGCATTTAGAGACTCAGAGATTGGAATAGGAAGGAGAGAAGAGATTGAAAGATTCTCTAGTGTGATCCTCTCATTTTACATGTCAAATAATGGAACCAGAAAGGTTAAACTTCTGCCCAAACTCGCCATCAAGAAGGTGGAAGCTGGGGCTTCCCTGGTGGCGCAGTGGTTGAGAATCTGCCTGCTAATGCAGGGGACATGGGTTTGAGCCCTGGTCTGGGAGTATCCCACATGCCGCAGAGCAACTAGGCCCGTGAGCCACAACTTCTGAGCCTGCACGTCTGGAGCCTGTGCTCCTCAACAAGAGAGGCCGCGATAGTGAGAGGCCCGCGCACCGCGATGAAGAGTGGCCCCCGCTTGCCACAACTAGAGAAAGCCCTCGCACAGAAACGAAAACCCAACACAGCAAAAATAAATAAATAAAAAGTTAATAAAAACTCCTACCCCCAACTTCTTCTTTAAAAACAAAAAACAAAAACCCTATTTGAACAGTAGTGGCAATATATTATGCTCCTACTCAGTTTTAAAAAAAAAAAAAGAAAGTGGAAGCTGCCACACTGGGCCAGTGTCTCTTGGCCAGCAGCCTTCCCTTCGAGATGTGGGAGAGGTATTGGTGCTGACTGTTC
Organism: Hyperoodon ampullatus; assembly: GCF_949752795.1. Lineage (NCBI taxonomy): Eukaryota > Metazoa > Chordata > Mammalia > Artiodactyla > Ziphiidae > Hyperoodon > Hyperoodon ampullatus. The sequence goes on along the minus strand of NC_136926.1, from coordinate 62,190,496 downwards.
CTGACCTCAGTGATTACAGCACACTCATCACCGCCCCTGCCAGGGATGTAGAGATACTGGACTCTGTTCCTGCGGTGCCTGGCTGTTGCCAGCTGCTGCAAAGATTTCAGTCAAAGGGCTTCTCATGGCCCCAAAGACTCTGCACTTTCCCCAGGTCTCCCAGTGCCCGAGACTTGAAGCTTGGGAATCTGTTGGCTCTACTGACGGGTGGCAGGAGGGCTAGTTTGGGTCACAGCCGTGAGGTTAGTGAAATGGCTTTGGCCCTGCCAGCTGCCTCCTGTGCGTGTGCCTTCGTGGCCCAGCAGAAGCACCTGTGAGCCTGTTAGAAATGTGGACTCTCAGCTCCACCACAAACCTGCTGACTGATAACCTGCATTTCAGCAGGATTGCTAGGGAATTTGTGTGCTCATTACAATTTGCGAAGCCTTGGTTTAGGGTAATAGTGACTTAATTCATTGCCGCATTGGGGGTATTTACACAACAAAAGGGTAAGGAGAGAGTGTGAAGTGTTTATTTCAAAAAGTATACCTCCAACGGGGTGAGAAGGGGAGAGTTAAGACCTGTGTCTGATATTGGTCTGTATTTGGGCGGGGGTGGGGGGGGTGAGGTGGGGGGAGGTGTGGTGGGGAGGGTGGTGGGTAGTTTCAGAGCTTAGGCTCTGGAGCCTGATTGCTGAGGTTCAAATACTGACTCAGTGACTATGTCAGATAGCTTAGTCTCTTTTGAGACTTTGGGCAATTTGCCTCAGTTTTCTCATATGCAAAATGGGGATAATGGTATCACTACATCATCTCGTCGTTGTTAGGATGAAATGATTTAACTCTTGCCAAGCCCTTAGAACAGTGCTTTAGCACACTGCACACGCTTAATTAAAGTCAGTTTTTATTCTGATCATTTCCATGCATGAAGCCACCCCTGACAACTGAGTCAGAGATGTTGCTGCCTGCAGAGTGTGACATTCCTATTTTAGGGACCACTGCTTGAATGACAAGTGAGTCATGATGCTCTGTGCACCCTTCCATTCCAGGGGTCTGGACTTTGGGTCCCTAGGGTGCCAAGGTCTGGGGAAGGAGGGCCCCACTTAGCTTCCTGCAAGGCAAACTCTGAACACACAAGTGAGCTCCTGCCATTGCCATGTCCTGGGGCAGTTTCCAGAAAACAAAACCAATTCATCTCCAGGGAGTCCTCACCCTGTTTTGTTTGAAAATAAACATGTAACAGTTTATGATGTGAATTATAGTTCAATAGGAAATGAAGTAAGAGCATTCAACTCCTTCAGGATGGGTCATTTCATAGCTGGGGGGAGTCTGGGCCTGTGAGTTCCTGCAAAAAACAATGTCAGCAGCTCTGATGTGAGACAGAGAGAGCTGGTGCCCAAGGTGAAGGTTTCTGCCTTGTCTGTGCAGGGAGGTGGCATGCTTTGGTGGATTCAGGAGCCCTGGGTTTTCAGTTTGCTGAACCTTGGGTGAATCATTCTCTTTCCCTCCATCCTGGGCCCCTCAGGTATAAAACAAGAGGATGCAAGGCTTCCCTGGTAGCGCAGTGGTTGAGAGTCCGCCTGCCGATGCAGGGGACAGGGGTTCGTGCCCCGGTCCGGGAGGATCCCACATGCCGCGGAGCGGCTGGGCCCGTGAGCCATGGCCGCTGAGCCTGCGCGTCCGGAGCCTGTGCTCCGCAACGGGAGGGGCTACAGCGGTGAGAGGCCCGCGTACCGCAAAAACAAAAAACAAAAAAAACAAAAAACAAGGGAATGCAACCTAAATATCCCCCGGTTTAGCTGGAGTCTTGGTCAGCATCTTGACAGGGAGAGGAATGGTGGTGACCACCCCCTTTCTGAGAGGAGTCAAACCTTGAGGAAGCCTGGTGCTGCTGAGGTCTGGAGGAGCTCCCATGCCTCCCCACACCCACCCAAATGTGCAGCCTCTTAGGAATTCCCGGCACCTCTCTGCCCTTTCCTCCATAGAGCCTCCTGTTCCCACCCTGCCCCAGCCTTGCCACTTCCCCCTTCTTCTGCAAGTTAACCAAATTCTCTCTTCGTGGACAGTTCAATGGAAAGTTAGTCTGAAATGACAGTATATCATATTTCATGAATTTAATAGGGTTTTCATGATTTTACAAAGTACCTCCACCAGACACTCGCAGCTGGAGGCGGCTCAGCGGGAGACTGAAGCCCTGCATCTGGGTTTTTCAACTCTTGCCAAAATCCATTGAATTTGATCCGGAATGACTATGAATCTTTGGAATGTACAGTCCCTTTTCTCTTGCCTTATCCAAATAAAACAGGGGAGGGGGGAGGGTGCTGCGGGGAAATGTCCTAAGAGAATTCCATATGGAAACACTAAACGTGCATTATAAAGGGTTTCCTATAAACAAAATCACAGTCAGAGATGTTGGACCCTCCCCATGTTGAAAACAAAGGGCACTTGTGTATGTGTTTTTGTGCACTTTCGAACATACACATGTATTCATGGGGGTACCCTGGATGTCCCCCTTTCTTCCTAGCTTTCTTCTTTTCCATCTCCCCGGCCCCCAAACTAGCTCCAAACTCCTAACAAGAACAAACTTTAATCGTTCTGTGCATTAAATCCCCTACAAATAAATATCCAGGGCAACTTCAAACGTGCTTAATTGGAAGCACATGGGAAGAACTCCCCAGTCCTGGCCGAGGCTGCGGGGTTGTAATTTAATGTTATGATCTGCCAGAAATATGCGCCATAATGAGTGGAGTTTGGATTTCCTTTCTGTGTATCAGAAAACTGCAGGTTTGAGTTTTTTCACATTCTTTTTTCTCTTTTGCTCTGCTTTTGTTCGGTCATCAAACTTCACATTTAACATCCCCCCCCGCCATCAACCCAAAATGAAAAAAGACAACCACAATCTAAACAAGCCTTCCTCGCCTTTAACCTCTCCCCGCAACTCCCTTGCTTCAAACTGTGCATGACTGTCCTGTCTTTCCCTCTGCTGTAAAAGAATTATGGCTTAGGGTTTATGGGATTTAAAAAAATGTGTTCAATCACCAGGATGAGAGAAATGAGGCTAAACCACCTCTGGACCCTCTAATGGTTTTATCATTGAATTATAGCTGGAATGGGCTAGCGGGAACTTAGAGAGGTCGTGAAGTCCATCCCCCTGCCTCCACACTGCTTTATCTACAGCACCGAGGTCCATGGGTAGCCACCTCTCCTCAGAGGTCACCCAGAGAGGAGTGTGTGTAACACTCTCTGGCAACTGAACCCCATCTCTAAGCTTACAGTATAGGAAGTCTTTCACAGGCCCTATGGAAGTCACATGATCTATGGCCATTTCTCTTCATCACATCCTTAGGAAGTGAAAGACTTTTAGATGTCATCCTTTGGTACGACTTCACTGGGGAGAATGCCTCCAGCCAAGCAGGTAGGAGCAACTCCTTCTGGTTTCAAAGGGAGGAAACCCAATGCCTAGTTCCTTTTGCATAGAACTGCTGAATATCAGGCTTAGAAGGAACCTCAGGCGCCATCCAGTCCAGCTGCACCTGAAGAGCTGGGGTCCTCTTGACAGTGTCCAGGTATTCCAGCAATCGAAAGCCCACCATCCCCTCAGCCCATTTCTTCTACTTTCTGAGAGCTCTAATGATCAGACAGCTGTCTCCCCTATTGAGCCCAGATCCAAATTCTCATTCTTTGCTTTTGCTGGCCTTCATTTTGTTCTCTGAAGCTACATAGAATTCAATTCCTCTGAATGACAGTCATATTCATATCACACAGTATCATATTCATATTATATTATTATCATATTCATATTGTATCACTGTATCCATATCATATTCATCCCAAGCTTCCCTTTCCAAGGATTAAGAAAGGACCAGCCCAGGGCTTCCCTGGTGGCGCAGTGGTTGAGAGTCCACCTGCCGATGCAGGGGGCACAGGTTCAAGCCCCGGTCCAGGAAGATCCCACATGCCGCGGAGCGGCTGGGCCTGTGAGCCATGGCCGCTGAGCCTGCGCGTCTGGAGCCTGTGCTCCACAGCGGGAGAGGCCACAACAGGGAGAGGCCCGCGTACCACAAAAAAAAAAAAGAAAAAAAGAAAGGACCAGCCCAGCTTTTTCAGTCACTCCTCCCCGCCACCCCAATTCAATATATGGTCTAGACCACTCAGCACAATCTTGGTCTTTGCTTGTTCTACCTACAAAATAGGGGTAATTCTGCCGTTTGTTCCCACTGCCTAGAATGACTGAGGAAGGCCCTGACATGGAGGTTTGTTCTGCTGCATTTTTCTTCAGCACCAACACAGTTGGCTGGTGAGAGTGGGGTGGCCTCCCCTCCTTCTTCACCATCTTCACCTGCCTTTCCTAGCTGTGTGGCTCTGGGCCAGCCACTTTACCTCTCTGGGGGTTGGCTTCTTCCTCTGGGAAATCAGAGAGCTGGATTAAATGACTTCCAAGATTCCTTCTAGTTTAACAGGGTCACAAGGGCAGGTGTTGATGCCAACTGGAGCCAAGGCCCTGGAAGCTTTTGTATCTCTGATCCTACTGCCTTCTGCTTATCTATCAACTGGTGCCGACAGTGCACTAGACCAAGAAGAAGAAGAAGTGGCTCCTGCCTGCTGGGAACCTACCTTCTGGTTCATGAGACAAGAGGTGCACCGAGTACAGAATCAGAGGACAGGGCAGGATGTCTTATAACCATGTACCCAAAGGGTATCCTGGAAGGGGGTTCTCATTCCCAGTGTTGCCACACTGGTGAAAGCAACTGGCTGTGCGGTGGTATGTTCCAAGCCAAGTGTTATCGGTAACAGTTAAGGGACTGTGTTTGTGCGTAATTAAAAAAATAAAGCAGAATAAGAATATTTTTCTATAACATTATTCTCAGTCATGCACATTCTATTATAGGTTCTTAAAGCGGTAGATAAAGGGGCAAAGTTATAGCTGGCATTTAATCACCACTGCTTCCCCAAAACTGAACCCTTCCCCACCAATCCCTGCCTGGGGATGCCCACCTCTCACCTGGGAGTGTGTGGTCTGTGGGAGCCCCATTCATCTTACAGGGGGCGGTAGCCAGTGCCTGCCAACCACTGACACATGACTGAGGGATGGAGGGAAGAGACCTGTGGGCTCTGAAGGAAGAGCAAGTCCTCAAAGGGTGCACAAGCTTGCAATAGGCTGGGGTGGGGACAGGGAGTGCAGCCAGTCGGGGCCTTGTCCGAGCCGCCACCGAGCATCGTCTGGACTATGGCGATGGCCTGCCCTTCTGCTTCCACTCTTGTTCCCTTACAGAATATTCTCCATGCGGCAGCCAGAAGAAACATTAGATCTTGCTGCTTCTCTGCTCTGGATCCTTCAATCACTTTCCAATGCACTGGGAACAAAGCCCTAATCCAAGCTAAGGCCTCCAAGGTTTATGAGAATTAGCTTCCAGCTATCTTTCCTGCCTAACTTCTCGCCCCCTCTCATTTTGTGCTCCGCTCCTTAGCCATTTAACATTCTCCACACTCCCTGCACTAGCCAGGCACACTCCTGCCTCAGGAACTTTGCACGCGTTGTTTCCAGATATGTGACGCACTCTCTTGTTTCACTGAGGTCTTCACAAGGCGGTCTTCCCTGGTCACTGCGTCTAGGGCAGCACTCCCTGCCATTCTGTACCTAAATCATGCCACTTTTTTCATGGTATTTGTCATCGCCTAATAGCGTATTATATATTTATCAGCATATTTGTTTATTGTCTGTCTCTGTCACAGGAGGGAAGAGAACTTTGTCTTGTCTGTCTCACCGGTCACCTAGATGGACCCTTTCATTCTAGTGCTAAGGAAAATGTCCAGAGAGGTAAAACGACTAGTCCATAGCCTCTTTCTGACAGATCCAAGAAAAGAGCCCAGGCTTTCCAGTTTCCAGCCTGTGCATCTCTTACTAAGGCCTGCTGATTTTGATCTCAATATTCCCGCATGTAACATTTTCTACAGCATTTTTCACAAACATCATTTTGTCCTATATGCAGAAACCTGCTGCCAGATTCTCAGTGTCAGATTGCAGGAGCATAAACCGAGCTTCAGAGATGAAAGGATTTCTGAAAGTCACACAGAGCTGGAGCCCGAACCCATGACTTGCAAACACCCACCAGGCCACCACTTCAGAGTCGCAGAACCCGCCTTTCAAAGACGAAGGCCTGGCATCTCCCTGCGGGCTCCTCGCAGTAACTCGCCTCCTTGGCTAATCGACAGGTGCGTTTCTGAGTGCTTCCACTGACACCTAGCTTCTGAGAAATCCAGTCCCCTTCCCCAGGCTCCAGCACTCTCCAGCAGTGGCGTGGGGGAGGAGCAGGCCTAGGGGGAGGGCCATTTCTGACGCTAAATTGGCCCAAGGAGGGGAGGGTACAGCTGGGTTCATTAACTACCTTCAGTCTCGCATACTGAAAGCTGGAAGGAATGTGTGGCAATTAATAAGCGCTCAGGGTCCCGAGGGAGCAGGCCTGTGGGTGAGAGGAGGCCTGAGGTCCTGTTAAGGTGCAGAAGATCTGGCCTCTCTGAAATTAATCCAACCCACAGGACAAGCACTCTTTCTGCCCGAGTTGTAAAAAGACAACGCCATTTTAAAAACCATCACCACTGACAAAATCCTAAAATGGCAGGATGTCCCTGTCACTCTGTGTTGCTCTGACTCTGATTCGAGATGAATGCTGTCAGTACCGGTGGTCGCCAGCCACATGTACAGTTCGGGGCGGTGGGGAGGGGGGTGTCCTGCAGTATCAAATACACACTGGCATTTCACAGACTTATTATGAAATCAAGAAGGTAAAATATCTTAATAATGATCTTTTATAAGGATTGGATGTTGAAGTAATATTTTGGATATACGGAGTTAAAATATTAAGATTAATTTTGGCTGTTTCTTTTAACGATTTTAATGGGAGTACTAAAAAATTTAAAATTACATATGTGGCTTATATTCAGCAGTCGCTGGAACTGGCTCATGCCAGCTCGTGAGAGCCAGTTGTGTGCCCTTTCTTCCCAGCTCTGTATTTAATGAGGTCAGGTTATTAGTGGCTTGGAATCAGTAGTGGTGGGATTTTTAACACCATGGAAATTGGCAAATGCTAGAAATTAGGGATTTTTTTTTTTTTTATTTAAGAGCTCGTTTATCAACACACCACTCCTCACACTATATTTCACTGTTAGTTCTATTCTAGTTGTTTTGTTTCCTAAGATTTCCTTTCTGGGTGTGCAGGTTGAGTGTGGGAGTTTTTTTTTTTTTTTTGCGGTACGCGGGCCTCTCACTGCCATGGCCTCTCCCGTTGTGGAGCACAGGCTCCGGACGCGCAGGCTCAGCGGCCATGGCTCACGGGCCCAGCCGCTCCGCGGCATGTGGGATCTTCCCGGACCGGGGCACGAACCCGTGTCCCCTGCATCGGCAGGCGGACTCTCAACCACTGCGCCACCAGGGAAGCCCTGAGTGTGGGAGTTTTGTGTGTTTTCCTCTGTCTCTTTTCCCTAGTGCCTGTACTATCATTTTTATTGATTTATTCTTTCATCCACAATCATTGAATAAGTACTATGTATAAGGTTTAGACCATGAAGATTTATGATGAATAAATCACAGTCCTGCTCCTGGGGAATTCAGGATCTAGTGGGAGTGAAAACAGAAGTTGGGGCAAACTACTCTGGCAGTGGTAAAGATGGGGTCAAATGAATAGGACAGCCTGCAGAGCCTGGACAGGGGTAAGACAGAGGGGCAGGAAAGGCTTCAGAGAAGAAGGGTTATTTGAGCTGGGTCTTTAAGGATGAGTAGGAGTTTGTCAGGAGAGAATCTGAGAAAGATCATTCCAGGGGGAATGAGGTTGCCAAGTAGCTTGGGGTTGGCACAGCATGGGAAACAGTATGGGGGAGTGATGTTAGATAAGACTGGAAGAGAATTTTGGAACACAACAAGGAAGGCTTTGTATAACATGCAAAGAAGCCTCAGACATATTTTCTCTTTTCCTTTCTTCTCCCCTTCCCTAATGTCTCTTCCTAATAATGGAAAATTGGAATGTAGAGCGTTTAACCTTTCAAGCCTCATCTCCCAGGAGTCAGGGATTCCATGCAGGAGACAGACTTTCAATGTCAGACCCTGGTGAGTAGTGAGGAGATCAGACTGGACCCCTCTAAGGGCAATGGACTCAGAGACTCCATGTGTGGAAGTTGGGGGGTAATTCATCATTTGGAGTCTTCCTAAGGGGGTGGGTAATTTTGAAATACAGGGATGTCTCACCTGAAGTGCAGAGTGACTGTGAAATAAGATCTCTGTCCATTGGTGCCAGAAGCAGGGTAGGAACAGCATAGAGACGTTACAGTAAAGGATGGTGAAAAGAGAACATGGCCAGAGGCTCGCTGTTTATAATAGGAAAATCACCCCCTCTTTTGGACCTCAGTTTCCTCATCTCTAAAATGGGCAAGTTAGATTCAATTCTATGTTTCAACATTTATCATATTTGTTGATTATTTTATGTATCCTCGTCTTAAATTTTAAGAATATTTTCTATTTCTCATAAATAAACCCTAATTTCTTTTTTATTGTGGTTTTGGTCACATAAGGAAAAAAAGTTTTCTCATCTCTGGCCCAGTATCATTTCCTTCCTCACTTGTCAGGGGCTGTCTCAGTCTATCCTGAGATCAGGGGCTGCTCTCTTTAGTTGTTAGAGGCAGAGACTCAGCTACCTGGACCAGGTGCCCAGGGCGGGCCCTTCCTTTCATCATCTCTCCGTGGCTGGGGTTCGTGCTGCTTCAGAAACCAGTGGGCCAAGAGCAAAGGTTTTCTGACCTGGACGGGGTCACGCGTGTTCCATTTGACCCTTTCCTTTTTCATCTGTACCTCACTTGTCGTTACTCTGCCCACCTATGTCAGAAAGTGGTCCTAAATGACAGCTTTGTCTCGCTTTTTTTCTCTCTGCCCTCTAGCCATCAGTGGCTCCCTGGGGAGTCAGAGGACACAGTTCCACTGGGTGAAGGAGGCTCTCTTCTTCCAGCATCGCTCTCCTCTAGCCATCCTTCAGGCTGCTCCCAAGACCCTCCTCTCCTCACCCTGATGACTTGATCACCTGCCCCCCACCCAGCTCCAGAGACACCTCTCGTTTCCTTTCTGACTCTTAATTCCTTCAAGTTCTCTCTTTGTGAAATTTCCCTAGTCCCAAGTCTTTTCCCTACACACCCCCTGAGCACCTACAGACGCTTGCTATGGGTCCTCGCCTGGTCCCTATGGTCTGCATCTTGCCCTCTAAATCATACAGTAGGTCTGGGAGTGTGGAGATCCTGTAGGGTGCTGGCCGGCCTGCAGATGGGCTGTGTGACCCCAAACACATTTCTGCCTCATTGGCACCTTAACTGCTTTGTCTATAAGATGCGAATAATATTCCCTGTCTTACTTCACAGAGATTTTTTGAGGATCAAAATGGACAATAGAAAACAGGAGCTGAAGGGCTTAGTAAGTGACCAGGAAGTAGGTGGAACCCAGGTGCCGCTTCCAGGCCTTGTGCTCTGAACCCTCAGTGATGGATTAAGTGTCATGACAGTAGTTCCAGTGATGTTTCCCTCAAGCTATTTCTGTAATAAACATGCAAACAGGAAAACTTGGACATAGGTCAGTTTGGAACTGAGCATGTTTAGTTTAAAAAAAAGGAAGGGCGACTTGCCTGGTGGCACAGTGGTTAAGACTCCACGCTCCCAATGCTGGGGGCCCTGGCTTGAGCCCTGGTCAGGGAATTAGATCCCACATGCATGCCACAACTGAGAATTTGCTTGCTGCCACTAAGCGGCCCGCGTGCTGCACCTGAGACCCAGCACAACCAAATAAATAAATAAATAAATAAATTTTTTAAGGAAAAAAAGGAAAGACTCAGGTGGCGGCAGTTACGGAAGCTGTTTTCAAACACCTTAAGGGCTGTTGGGTGGCAGATGGTTGATTTATTGGAGCTGGAAGGTGGAAGGAGGCTGTAGACATTCAGAAGGAAGTGGAGGTCTCGGGGAGGAAGGAAATTTCTAAGTAGGGCTGTCCCGTGGGCCCTGGGCTGTGGGCGCCAGAGGACCCTCAGAGGTGTCAGCAAGGGGTTGCAGACAGGAGAGCTTATTCCCCAGACTGATGGGAAAATGAGGGCAGCTTCTCTGGAGGACCAGGAGCAGCTCAGACTGTGGTTCTCTTTGTGCTACTTGGAGACCAGACTGAATAACTGTCCTGGAGGCTGGCTCAGGACTCAGAGGCCCACACTGACTGCTTATGTGCCAAGCACTTCTCCACAGCTGTGCGAGTAGAACTATTATTATATCCATTTTGCAAACAAGAAAACTGAGGCTAAGAAAAGATACACCACTTGCCCCAGGTGTACTTGCAGAGCCAGTATTCAAGCTTGGTCTCTCTGACTCTGCGCAGATGTTGGTGTGGCTTCTGGCCACCGCCTAGTGCTTGTGGCATGGTGATTCTCTCTTGTTCAGCCTCTGGCTTTCCTTTCCTCTTGTGAAGCCTGCCCATGAAGAGTGCTGCTTCTCAGCACCTTCTCTTGTCCCCCTGCTGCTCTGGACTCTCTGCTCTGTGGCCTCTCGACTTAGCTTGGATCCTGAGCCGGGTCACCCCAGGGGGTCTCTCTTGAGGACCCTGGAACCCCTTGCTCCCATGTCATCCCATGCCTGTCCTTCCACCCTGCAGCCCTGCCCTGTGGTGCTGAGCTCTGCTGGGGGTGCTGGGCATACACATGGCCCATGCCTATCAGGTGCCTCTCTGGGGCCGCAGCTCTCCTGCCCTCTCTTCACAGCTCCCTTTCTTATTCCTAAGACACATTCAGGTGTTCCCAGTGCAGAAAGATGATATTTCACGGACACTTCATCCCCTACTGACCCCGCTATGGTTCTGGCTCATGTTGTCTGGTTTCCTACATGACTGAAAGTCTCCCTGATGCCTGCAGACATCTTCCAGGTCTGATCTCATGGCTCTGCCTAAAGATTGAGGTATTGTGACCTCTTTACAGTCTGCCACAATCTATTTCCCCAGCATCAATATCCCAACACACCACCCTACACATCATATGCTCCGGTTTCAAGGCACACCTCAGGGCTCCACAAACTCGCCATCCCCTTTCACAGCCCCACGCTTCTGCACATGCTCCTCCCTCCATCAGGTGTACCTTTCTCTCAGCTTTCTGCATGGTGCGTAGGCTCTTTCTCTAGCACTCAGTTGGCTTTTGCTGCAAAGATTTTCCTGCTTCCCCCCAAGAAAAATTAACTGCTCCTTTTTATGTTTCCTACAGGTTTCAGTTATACTTCCAGTACATTGCACAGTGTTTCCCCCACTAATCTATAAGCACCTTGAGGGTAGGGATGGGTCTTATTGGTCCTTGTAGCTCTAGTGCCTATGGCAGCCCCAGTGCAGAGCTAGTGCCTGGCCCATGCCTAGTAAATGAATGGGTGAACCACCTGCTCCTATGCTGCTAACGTGGAAGCTGCAGGCGTGGCAATGACATATATTAAGCAACAAATCTGCAATCATGAAAGCATATTTTCCCCCTTTTTTTTAGAAGGAAACATAATTTTAAAACATTTGAGAATAACTGTAACTTAGAAAACCATTTAAGAAGGGGAAGTAAGTTCCCTGCTTTCTGAACATCCCTGTCAATGTGAACACCTGAACGTGTCTTAGATCATCACTACCAGGCCAACCCATTGATGAGAAAAAGGAAACTCCCATGACAATATTTATCCCTTGCATAAAGTCGTATATTCTTTCAAAGACCTCCATGTGTGTGATCTCATTTGATCTTCATAACCTCCCTGAGACAGACTGCAAAAATGGCCCCAATTTTCCATCTCTCTCTGTATCTGTGCCCTTTATAAAGAGCCTTTGTAGCTTGTCCTATCAAGAGGTGGAATAAACTTCCCTATCCCATGGATCTGTTCCAGTCTTGTGACTTGCATTGGCCAGTAGAACTTGGTGGAAGTGACATTGTGCTAAACATGAGTTTAGGCCGCCAAAAGCCTTGCGGCTTCTACTCTCTCTGTTGGAATCCTGTGACTACCATGTGATAAGTCTAGGCCAGTCTACTGGAGAATGAGAGGCCACATGCAGCAGAACTGATCCAGCTGATTCGTCCCAGCCAAGACCTCTGCCACATGAACAAGCTCACAAAACCAACTGGTAGTTGACCCTCCACGTGCCAGCAGACCCATGAGCAAGACCATCCTAGACCAGCCATCCCCAAGCCAATCTTCAGTTTGTGAGCTAAACTAATTGTTTTTTATGCCTCTAAGTTTGGGATAGTTTGTTATGCAGCACTAGCTAACTGATACACTCCCTGTGAGAGAAGTAGGACAAGAATGGCAGTTATAGAAGGGGAGGCTTGATGATCCAAAACTTCAGTTCCTAATTCAATGCTGTTTCCACAAAAATGTCTTTCAATAATTTGTTGGTCACAGAGTCCTTCCTTCAAGTAAAATTGTGTAGGGTCCCAATATGGAAAACTAGTCAAAAGAGCACTCTTTCCATTGAAGCTGGTACAGGGCCCTAAGTATACTATATATTTACATTATGGCCCAGTATACTATATATAAACTACTTAGACGTGGCCTTGAGACAGTTGGTGGCATTCAGGGCAAGCAGAATGTGTAGTTTATGGTCGGCAATAACCTCAATCTAGTGGGAGAAAAACAGATCAAGCCTGAAATAATGGTGAACAGTATAAAAATGGTGACACATATGTGATGAGATTTTTGGTAGAAGTCCTATGTCTTCAGAGTGTGGTAGAGATGGTGGTGGTTGATTGAGGGTAGTCAGAAAAGGGGTCATGGAAAAGGTGGATTGAAAAGCAGGATAAGATTTTAATGAGTGAAGGAGAGAGGGAAGAGCCTTATTAGGGAGGAGAATGATATGGCTCCAGGGAAGGTAGGGGCATTATTTTTTTGGGGACTGATCAGGAGGTTTAATTCTTCTGGCTAAAAGGGCTTCTGGGCCTTGGAAGGGATTGAGTTAATTATAAAAGTGGGACAATGTCAGAGAAGTCCTTTAAAGCCCACATCCTCCATGAAGCCTTCCCTGATTCCTCTCCAAAGACTAGTTTATCATTTGTCTTAACTCCATGTCCTGCATTAATTGTTTCATGACTTTTCTCCTCCTCCAGAGTGCATGTTCCTGGAGGGCAGAGTTGGCTTCCTCCTTTCTTTATGTCATCCTTGCAGTTTGGATGTCTACTGGGAGAGTTGACACTTGTATGTTGACCATGTGATGAATTTCACTGTGCCAAGTTCCTGTAACTCACAGCATTGGGATCACAGTTCCTCTCCTTGACTCCTGCCGTTTAAGGAAGTCCTGAAGATTATTCTGACCACAACACCCTGCCTAGCATTGTGGCTGGGGAAATGTGATGCTAACAGAGAGGGACAATTAGATTTCACAGCTTTTGAGTCTACGACTTCTGGATTATAAGGTATGGGGAAAGGGGCCCATTAGCCATTAAAGTTTTGGAGATTATTATGGGAGGTGTGCTGGTTTTAAACATGTTCACAAATTCTTTGGCAATCCTTCCATCAAAAGGTAGCTCTTGTCGGTCGCATTGTTTGCAAATATTTTCTCCCAGTCCATAGGTTGTCTTTTCGTTTTGTTTATGGTTTCCATTGCTGTGCAAAAGCTTCTAAGTTTAATTTGGTCCCATTTGTTTATTTTTGCTTTTATTTCTTTTGCCTTTGGAGACTGACCTAAGAAAACATTGGTACAATTCATGTCAGAGAATGTTTTGCCTATGTTATCTTCTAGGAGTTTTATGGTGCCATGTTTTACTTTTAAGTCTTTAAGCCATTAATCACTGTTTACAATAGCCAAGACCCGGAAGCAACATAAATGCCCATCGACAGATGAATGAATAAAGAAAATGTGGTATATATATACAATGGAATATTACTCAGCCATAAAAAAGAATGAAATAATGCCATCTGCAGTAACATGGATGGACCTGGAGATTATTATACTAAGTGAAGTAAGTCAGAAAGAGAAAGACAAATACCATATGATATCATTCATTCGTGGAATCTAAAATATGACACAAATGAGCTTATTTATGAAACAGAAACAGACTCACAGACATAGAGAACAGACTTGTGGTTGCTGAAGGGGAGGCAGGGTGGGGGAGGGATGGACTGGGAGTTTGAGATTAGCAGATGCAAACCACTATATATAGAATGGATAAACAACAGGGTCCTACTGGATAGCACAGGGAACTATATTCAATATCCTGTAATAAACCATAATGGAAAAGAATATGAAAAAGAATATATACATGTATACATATATATGTTTATATATATATATATATCTGAATCACTTTGCTGTATACCAGAAGCTAACAGAACATTGTAAATCAACTATACTTCAATAAAAATAAATTTTAAAAATGTGAAGCTGATTCTCTTCCTCTTGATTATGGGCTAACCTTAGTGACTTGCTTCTTATAAGTAGAAAGTGACAAGTGATACTGCAGGTCTTTTGAAGCTAGCTCATAAAAGGCAGTATAGCTTCTGCCTGGCTCTCTGTAGCTTTGGACATGCATCTTTGGAGCCCTGAGTCACCATGTGTATTAACCATGTTTTTAATTTTCTGCATTTTGATGCTTTGATATTTGATGTCTTGCTGACCCTGAAGGGGCTGTCCCTTCAAAATTAGCTAATTCCTAGAGACAGCAAGGAACTCATCTGGGAGCACATACTTCATATGCAAACTAACCAATACAATCCATGTCCCCAGCCACCTCCTTCATTGGGCTCTCACATTCTGGGCCATTATTTACCTACTCTAATGACACCAGTGCCTGATACCAGACAACTAGGGACAGCCCCTATGCCCTTGAGCCTGCTGAGGTTATTTAAACCAGCCAGTCTTAAGCACCACCAGTTCCTCCCACAGAAATGCAATAAAGGCTCTTCCCTACGTTCCATCCTTCCCCCACCCCTAACAGACCTTGGTGCTTCCTCTTGTGGCTCTCCGTGTGCCCCGTCCTCTTGGGATCTGTGAGTGTACTAAACTATTTCTTCAATGGAAATTGTCTCCTGATCTTACCCTACCTAGATAACAATAAAACCTACATTTTAAAAGACCAGGTAAGAAGTCTGGGTACACTGAAAACACCATGCTAGAGGGACCACATGTAGAGATGACATAGAGAGGGAAGGAGATGCCCAAGGAGCCCCAGCTGATGTTGCAGCCTTCTTAACCCAGGTGCTAGGTATGTGTGGGAGCCTTTGAGAAGACCCCTGCTCCAGCCAACTTCTGACTGCAACCTCATGGATGACCCTTAGCAAGAGCTGCCAGTCAATTCCCGTGAGAGGTAATTATAAAGAATGACTATTATTTTGTATTGCTCAGTTTGGATGGTTTGTTACAGAGTCAAAGGTATCTGAAACAGGAGGCATGATCAAAGTTATGGTTCTGCTGATTTCATTCCTGTCCCCTCTGACCGCCGAATCACTGTTCATGTCTTTTAGGATCACTTAATTCCTGAAATTTGAAATTCCTCCAGTTCTAGCAAGATTCTACAGACTGCCCCTACCCCCCTACCCCAAAGCATCAGTAATAGCCCTCTTGTATCACTTGGTGCAATGCCTCAAAGAAAACATCTAAAACTATTTAGAAGTATTTCTAGGGGCACCAGGATAAAATTCAGAGCTCAGTGTGGCCAATAAGAAAAAAAAAGGAGAGGGGAGAAACCAAAAATGAGACAAACCAGGGTTTCAAAGAAAATTGAGGATCTGGAGAGCCTTCAGGTCTTTTGATTTATATTTAAACATTTCTCGAGATTGAAGTCTTGATTAGCCCAGTCCTTTCAAGTCCTGCCTCAGCCCTGATTTATGGGAAGGCCAGGCCAGAGGAAAATGAAAGCAAAATGAGGTATTCTTTAAAATTACCTTGGAACTCTTGAAGGAGGGCACGAGTGATAACATGGAGATTAAAAAGGAAGTGACGAGATGGGCTTCTGAAGCCCTCGATCTGCAGGCGTCTGGAGTGTGGGGAGGGGGGGCCTGTGAAGGGTGGGCTACAAATCTCTGCAGGTGAGACTCCTGCAGAGCGCTTTGTTTGGCATGCTCCCGGTAGACTGAGCTCTCCATCAAAGAGTGGATCTGAGAGCCCAGGCTGGCATTCTGATTTATTGACCCGTCCTTCATTAGCTGGAAGGGAGAAATTTCTAGCATGGAGAGAATGACAGGATTGTGGAGGAAGGAGACTGATTGGCAGTGGATTATAACAGTAGACTCCAGACCCACAGCAGCTCAGGGGCTGAATCACCTTTAGACCCAGGCAAGAGGAGCCTTTGATCCAGGCTCCTTACTTTGCCCCCTTCCAGCCACACCTTCCACCTAGGCAAGAAACCCACAGGACTACAAAGACATGCTCATTTGTAGCCCACTGTCCTCTTCTAGACTTCACCCTGAGTACCTGGGATCTGTAATTCCCTGACCAAAATGGCTCCAAACCCACTCCCAGGGGCTTCATGGGCCTCCTCTTTGGTTCATCTTTCTGAGGACAGACCACACAGGTGCTGTGTACACCCCAAGACTTGAGGGTTGGCTGGGTGGTGGCTATTTATAGGAGGAGGAGCTGGGACACATGGTCTGGGATGTTCACATGCACATGCACAAGGCCCTTAAAATGTGGATGGAGCCAAGGGTGGGAAGAGGAAAGTGGTATAGGCCAGAGCCTGGACCCTATACCTCCTTAGGCTTTGGTACAGAAAACTGAGAATTCTAAATTCAAACTTGGTTTTCCAGGTTGATATAAAGGTATATCTGTGAATGGAGGAGGAAGGGACATATTGTATTGAATATTTGACATTTGTTATCTTGATTTATAACTCTGGCCTGTGTAGCCATATGGCGCACACGGGCCTCCATATGCACTCTTGCCTTGACTTGCAAATGTTAGGAGAGGGTCTGTGCAAAGGGCAGAGACAGAGCATGACTTTAGTCTATTGTGTCAACTGCAGGGAGCTCAGCCTTTCTCCAGCCTTCACCCTTGAGGGTAGGATGGTATGTGTGCGATGGTATTGTTTTCAATTTTAGTATCTCTCATAAATCTTCTCAGCTCAAGGGTCAGCAAAAGCTCTGAAGACCTATGGAACAGTCTGGACTTAATCTACTGTCCTAAACCTACAGCCTACAACTATCCTCTTTGCCTCCATGAACCTTCTGTGTGTAAGTATAAACTTCTTCACTGCTTCTCCCTACTCTCCTCTACTACACACACACACACACACACACAAGTGAGCAGGTTCCTTCCTCTCAGTTTACTCATGACACATTCTTTCTCAAATATCATTCCTCCTGCTCTCCACCCATCCAAATCTTACCCAGTTTTAAAGATCTAGTTCAAGTTGAACTTCTTAAACTTTGTTTACCCATTAATTAATTCATTGAATAACTAATCAGTGAAACTGTGGCATGTACCAATTCCTGTGTTACAGCCATGAAGATCTATCTATCACCTATCTATCTATCTATCTATCTATCTATCTATCATCTATTATCTTTCTCTTTCTTTCTTTCTTTCTTTCTTTCTTTTTTTCTTTCTTTCCTTCCTTCCTTTCTCTCTCTCTCTCTCTCTCTCTCTCTTTCCTTTCTTTCTTTCTACTTCAACTCACCCTGACCTTGATTCTCCTAATTTCTTCTTCGTATAACATTATTGTGACTAAATTTTAACAAAATTTCTACATCGCTCTCCAAATTTTCTTAGTTGTAGATCTTGTATCTGAAACTGGATGACGTATTTCTCACGAGCAGGAACTGTCTGTTGGGCTACTTTCATATTCCACTCCTTGGTCAGCAGAGTATAAAGATAAAAAGTTGATATGCAGCAAAGATCAACTGATTAAGTGACAGGCAGATTGATGGAGCGATCAGTTGATTAGCTGCCAACCTCCCTCCCGCATAAAGAAATTTGCAAAGAGCTCAGGTGGTCTGGCTTCCATTCTCCCCTTGCCATTTTTTTTAATCATTCCATTGGCTTATTTCTATTCCATTATGCATCTATCATGCTAGAATTTATTTCAACCCCTTTGAACATATTGATATTTTGGCTTGAAGTCTTAATAAGAATGATTTCTTTATTACAAATTTGAGTTTTTATTTGCAATTTATAACAAATTACTCTCATAGACAAGCATATGTTGAAATAAATAGGCCCAGTCATTTATTATTTCTTATTATTTCCATATGACTTTGGTTTAAGTTTCTAACAGAATCTCTGTTTCTATCTTTTTTTCTTTTAGGAAATATCTTGTATAAGAACAGTTGTTCTCAAAAGTGTGAACCAGTACCCATCTGTGAACCAGTACCCATCTGATGAGTACTGCTGACGGCCAGTACCCAGCAGCACCACCCAGATCTTCTAGTTGAACAAGCTCTTCAGGCGATTCTGATGTATGATAAAGTCTGAGAACCTCTCTATTAGTTGAAAAACACTGAGCTGGCCGTGGAGACCTTGAATTTTGGCTCTGTCTCTTTTATTAAAAGCCTGTGTGACTCACTCTAAGTCTTAATTTCCTCATGCCAGTTTTTCTGTCTGTCTTGGTATATTTGGGGATAAAGATGGACTATTCTCATTTTAGTTTTTTGGACTGGTGACATGGTGAAAATAACAATGATATTTACTTCACAAGGTTTTCTAAAGATCAAATAATTCATTGCATGTACACTCTAGCAGCATTCTTTTAAAAATCTCTCAGAATTCTCAAGGGAGCCCAGATTCTTATTATATTACATTGGATTCACAATCAAGAAATCTTGGTTTCTACCACATGTAGGTTTTACAGCCCATTGGGGAACGCACACTCACTTGGCCATATAGTGTATTTGAAGTGTCAGAATAAATGATACATGTGATGGACAATAAACTCAAAGAGAAAACAGCTTCTGAGAGCTGGCATGGTCACATAGAATGCTACATAGAAAAATAGGTTTTGAGTTGAGACTTAAAGATAAGCTGTGGAGAGACAGATAGTGAGGAAGGGCACTTTTGATCAGCCCAGGTGGGTGAGTGCCAGGATTAAATATGTAGACTAAAATGGGCTTGCAGATGGGGACCATCTACCAGCACTTGGGTCTGTGTTGAGGGATGAGTGAAAGTTTGAAAAGGATGTTGGGGCCAGGTATTGAGGGTCTTGGTAGTGGGCAAAGGAATCTGGAAACTCTGAGTGAGAAAACTGGCATAATAGGTCACTGGTAATATTTTAGATTTTTCTAGGGTCAAAGGGATATTCAGTTGGTGTTGCGTTGGGGGTATCTGATCACATACTTTCAGGAAAGAAGACAGAGTCTGAGGCCTGAGCCCTTGAAACTTATCTTGGAATCTGCCTTGGCTGGCTCCATGGAGCCAATCTATGTGTTTAACTCCTAATAGTTTTAAAGACTAGTCTAACCACAAAATTTCAGATACCCCAGAGGAAAGGGAACAAGTTCATCACAGCAGTGGTTCTCAATCTTGGCTACGTAGTAGAATCACAGGGGAGCTTTAAGAAATCCATATCTGGACCCTACCCCGGGAAAGTTCGCTGGTGGCCTAGTGGTTAGGATTCTGGGCTTTCACTGCCATGGCATGGTTCAATCCCTGGTCGGGGAACTGAGATCCCATGAGCTGCATGGTGTGGCCGAAAAAAAAAAAAAAAGATAAAAATGAAAAGCAAATGGATCCTACCCCAGAGATTTTGATTTAATTAGTCCAGCATGGGGTCCATGCACTGTTCTATTTTCAAAGCTCCCCAGGTGGTTCTGATGTGCAGCTGGGGTTGTAAACTGCTGCCCCAGGAGGGTCCAGCACAGATAGTGTTCAACAAGGAAATGTTTCTGTTGCTTCAGATATCAGTTGTCTGAGTTCTGGTGGCTTTTCAAATAATGGAGCAGATTGCCATGGTCTTGGCAGGCTGGGGAGTCTGGCAGACATGAGTGATAAAAAATATGGACCCAGAAAAGAAAACAGAAGGTATGGTGGAGCAGTGGAAAGGACTCTGGGTGTAGGCATCTGAAGACTTCCATATAATGCCTAATAACCAGTCAGGAGCTACAGATCAGGACTGTAATTGTAAAAATGTTGTCCAATTTCTTAGACTTTATAACTATCACATGTTTGTTTTTTTATCCTCCTCTCTGTATCCCCATAGAATTTACCAGTAAATCTTTAGAATTGAAAAAGGATGGCAAGCCTGTTGTCAGGGCCTGAAAGGAAAAATGGAAGGCTTTGTGGCATAACATCTTGAATGGCAGGAACCCACAGGCCAGGCCTGGGTATGGACAGCTGTCAAGAGAAAAAAACGAGCAGGGCTGCCAGGAAGAAAGCCAGCTGGGAACAGAAGTCCCTCGTGGCTCCCTTGTATTTAAAAGTGCAACTTACACAATGCTCAGCACACAGAATTTATTAAATAAATGATTGTCAAGTTGACATGTGTTCTAGTCCTGGCTTCCATTCCTTCCGGATTGTGTATCCTTGAGCATGTTTTTCATTCATAGAGCTCTGCTTCCTGCTCTGTAAAGTGGGATAAATCACATCTTAATTTCCAGTCTTCAGGAAGTGCCCCATAGGCTCGGGCAAATGAACTAATGAACTTCAAGGAGCCTAGGGTTAGAGCTTAAAGTGACATGTCTTTGATGACACCATTTCCCCAAAGTCTCAAGTTTTAGCTTAAAAATTCATATACCATGTGCCTTCATTCATTCATCAAAATTTTCCTGAGCATCTACTATATGCATGGCACTACTGTAGCACTTGGGATTCAACAAAGAACAACAACAATAAAAAGACCCTGGTCTTGTGTTGTTTCTACTCTAGTGGAGGGAGATAGGGTAAATTCCTTAATTTATCTGCCTTTGTTAATATAGAAACAAGGAAACACTTACATCTTCCAATTTCTTAACACCCTCTTTGCCCTTGCTTCACAATTCTGGTGTCAAACGGTGCTGTAGGAGGCTCCATGGCCCAGGTCCCTGGCCCTCAGTGTGATACTGCCAAAGGTCCCAGGAGAGTCTTGTATGGATCAATTAAAATGATGGAGTCATACTACTTGCAGACTTCAACACAATGTAAATATAAAGGATGGCTACTTTTTATAAGAATTTTATAATTCCAAGTTACTAATGTACTGTGTGCCAGAAAAGTAAGCTGTGAATTCTCTAAACTGCTATTTTACTCTCCTGTCACTCTCAGACCCCAGTATTTGGGTACATGTAGGCATGGTTGGTCTTAGGGTGGGAAGTTGCCCAGGCAGTCTGCTCTGGTAGATGAGAGGAAGGACCTCTGCCATGGTTCTTTAAGATCCATTATTTGGGTTAAGTGCCAACTATATAATCCAAAAAAAGATTCATTTCAAGGTGAGAGTGAGGTGAGGCTTTGGGGAGACTGCAGATTGGGTCTTCAAGAACATGTAAGATGTCATGGAATTTTAGAGCCAAAAGGCAGCCCAGAGTGGTTAAGTGACAAGTTCAAGATCACACAGTGAACAGGGGTGTTGCTGGGATGAGAAGAGGGTGCTGTGCTCTTCCTATACTTCCTCTCTATTAAGAGATGTTAACGACACACCAGCTCATGTCAATCCCTCACCAGCTGGTCCCCCTCAATGGCACACTTGCTACAGGATGAAAGATACTTTGTTCCTGCTTATCTGGAACAAATTGATACAGTTCCAATTCTTTCTTCATTCTTGACAACACTATAATTTAGCACAGAAAAGAATGATGAGAAAGAATCAAATAGTCTTGCAGTTTTAAAGGCCAATGCATGGATTTTAGTCAAACGCTCTTGATTAAGGGTGGAGGTGGGTGGGCTGCAAACTGAAGCCTGAAGAAGGCACATGATTGGCTCAAGGTCACACAGCTGGTTAGCTGGTGGAGGGGCTGGGAACCAAGGACTCCTGACTTCCACCCCAGAGCTCTATCTCCCACTGTCCATTGAGAGTGGATAAGGGTGTGGATCAGTACTCTTGGTAGACAGATTATTTAATGAGCCAAATTATTTTACCATAATGGCATGAGCATTTCACAGTAAATCAGGTCTGTTGTCATTACCGCATGCCTAATTACTCACATTTAGCTAGCCAAAGTAAACTTTCCTCTTGAAATCCCTATTTTATAGAATACTGATTTCCCAGATATATTGCAATGTGGCTAACGCTTGCCAGGGATGAGATATGAAGTCTGGGCTAAATATACCTTGAGTTGCTTTTATAGCATTTGATTCCTAAATCTTGAATTTGATTTTGTAAGGAGAAAGCTCATAGTGGATTCTAAAGGAATAGGGAAGTATAGAATTGGTATATTAATTAATCATTCAGACTAGAGCAGAGATTGATTCAAGGCTTAGAGGTGATTTTTATTTCAAATAGGGAGGCATTTGAGAGCATTTACAGGCTGTTGACAGGGAACCAGTGGAGAGGGACGCATGAACACAGGAGAAGGGAAGGGTGGATCATTGAGAGTAGAGCCCCTGAGAGTTGGTGGGTGGATTGGATGTGGACAGGAGGAGGGCACCACATTTTCTCAGACTGGAGGTAAGGGTGAGAGAAGATAGAAATACATAGAAGGTTGAAGGTGTTTGTTGAGAGGCAGTTGGGATGGGGGCAGGGGGTCATGAGGGATGCAGTTGAAGCCTGATGCCCTCCTGACTAATGAAATGTTGCAAGTACATTGTGGCTGGAATAAGTGCCTGAGTTTTAAGGGGAACTAGGGAGATGAGCATTTCCTTCCACTCTTGTGAACCTAATTAAAATCCTACTCAGACTCCTGGAAGTGCTCTCAGACCATGCCAGCTTGTGATAAATTCTTCTTTCACTGCATCTGGCATTTACCACCAGTTCTGTAAGATTCAGAATATGACCATGCACATCCCTTTATTACTCTCGTCTCATCCAAGATCTCCCTCCACTCCAAGCGTCTCTGTACCAGTCAGGGTAGGTTAGGTTGTGCTGCAGTGACAGCCCCCCCCGCCAGATCTCTGTGGATTAGAAACCTAGGCTTATTTCTTCCTCATACTAAATGTCTGACGTGGTTTATGGGGGTTGGGGGTGGTGGGCTCTGATCAACGTTGTTCTTCAGAGACACAGGCTGATGAAGCAGCCGGTCTTCATGCCAAAGATAAAAGAAAGTTTGTGAGGTCTTGCCTCAGCAATGAGATGTTCTGGCTTGGAAGTGACATGACGCTTTTGCTCACAACTCATTGGCTGGAACTCTACGCTCCACAGACAGCAGGAAGAGTGATCCTACCACATGCCTTGGATGGGGGAGGCCCATGCATATTTAACCAACAGTGCTAATGACTGCCATAGTCCTCCAGCCAGACAACATTCTCTCTGAAGGCAAGGCCGTGCCGGGCTCCTGCTTCTTGGTAGAGGTGCCATATTGGGCAGCCACAGTGCCAGGCATGAGAAGTGGTGTGCCAGCCACACCCACAGAGCTCACCAATCAGCATGGCACCACGGCCACATGCCACAAAATGCAGAAGGCAGACAAGGTAGGGAATGGGTGGGGCAAGGTCCTGTTGGGGATGGCAAGGGAAGGGAAGGGTTTGGGGACATGAGGAACAAGCAGTAAGACAGAGAAAGGAGGCTGCCCATGGTCATGGGGGCACTGATGCTGCCATTGTGAGAGGCCCAGTCCCCCAGCACCTCTCAGGAGCAGAAGCCGGGCATCCTGTGAGTGTCTGGCTGAGGGGATGAGGACAGCTCAACGCCCACCCTGGTTCAACCGCAGTAGTTAGTGTCAGGACACTGGAAGGACAAGCCTGGGTCGAGCCCTGTGATTCTGAGGGGCAGGTTCTGAGAGACCATAGCTTCCCTTCTCCATGTCCACATTGCTCTCTTCTAAAGACCGTGGCTTGGGCTTGTTATTCACGAATTATCTACACTTACTTGTTTGTTTGTTTGTTTGTTTGTTTTTTTAAACAGGCCTCCTCTTGACGTAACTGACCACTTTGACTTCTTTGAACTCAACAACTGTCCAGTGAAGTGGTTGGCAAAGGTGGAGGCCCAGAAGGCAAGCAGCTTGCTCAGAGCCGGGTAGTGAAGCCCAGGGGTTCTGCCTCCACACATGTCCTGTGTGCCTCACACTTGCCCAGCTAACCCCCAGACACAGCTAAGCTTTTTCAGAAGTAGAGTAAAAATAAGCTCAGGCTTCTGCATGTAAGGGACACTCTGACTCGTTCCGAAGTTTTCAGGCATCCTAGGTGTTGAATAAGACAGAGAAGCTGCCCCCTGCTCCAGGACAACAGCTCAAAACCGGCAGACAGATCTGGCTGTCCAGCCAGCTTGCTCTCTGTCAGCCAGGGTCCCTTTAAGATTCAAGAACTTGGAGGTAAGGAGGTCAACTGCAGGCCAGTGGAAGTTTCCACACTCCGTGTGTCTGGGCCAGTGTCTCTGTCTATCTCTGCTGGGAAGGGTGGGCCCTGTTCCCACAGGCCTGAGATTTATGACTTCAGTCTGGGAGGAGGCGTTGGCCTTTACTTCTTGGCATGAGCAATGGTAAACAGAGTTACGAAGAAAGTTTGGACCTGGTCACCCTCAGCCTGTGTCAGGCTAACTCTCTGGTCCTTTCTCGCCTTGTGAGTTGCACACACACACACACACGCGCGCACGCGCGCTATGGGCACATACACCAGCTGTAAAATGAGACAGAACAATAGAGTAGTTGACATTTAGATTTTCTCAAATACTCACCCTAAATCAGTCACCAGACTCCCATGGACCACTAAAGGATGCATCTTTAGTGTCACATGAAAATACCTTGAAAACACACACAGACACACACACACACACACACACATTCTGAAAACCTTTCACCTTGCCGCCTCCCCCTTTCTGGTACCTCTTGCAAACCTGACCTTCTGAGCAAAGCTGGAAGTATTCTCTGCCTGCCCTGTCTTGCAGTTATCTGCTAATGGAGATAGAATCTCCTGTCCCTGAGATTTTTCCTTTAATACACTGAAATATTAAAAGGCGAAAGCAGCAAGTATTGAAGGTTCGTGTGGAGATGAAACAAGAGTCAAAGATCGGTAGCTGACAGGCTGGAGCCTTAATTGTCAGGATAGGGATAGCCACGGGGAGGACGTCTGGCCAGATCAGGGAGGCAGTGATGTGGACGTGTGTGTGTGTGTGTGTGTGTGTGTGGTATATGTGTGTTATGTATGTTTGTGTGTGTCAGAGATAACAGCAGGGAGAGGGCTGCCATCAGCTTTCTGTTTAGAGGGTTTTTAACTGGTCCCATGTTTTAGGGGGTTTGGTCAATGTTCTGTGCTTATGAGAACATTATCCCACTTTTCTCCATTGAGGGCAGTAGATCATAGTGGTTAAGACACAGGCTCTGAAAGCAGACCCTCTGAATTGATATCCTGCCTCTGCTGCTTCTACCTGTGTGGCTTGGTCAAACACCTTCACTTCTCTAAGCCTCAGTTTCCTTGCCTATAAAATGGGCATGATCAGAGAATTACTGTTATAGGGTTGAGGCTGCTGAGTGCCTAGCACAGGGCTAGAAATCTAAAGTTACTATTATTCCTTTATTTTCTACCTGAACTGATATTGGAGTTATTCCACATTCTTGTTTCCTCACCTGAAACAATGCATAAATCGCCTAGAGTTCTTACTTCTGAGACAGAAATGACCCCCACCTACTTTGTTTCCTTAAGGAAGCAGTACACAAAACGCCACTACTCTGCCACTGAAGCAAAAGGCACATCTCCCCTGAACTCACCTCCCCACCTGGCACCCAGTGCCTATGGCTTTAAATGGGGACAGGGTAAGAGGGCAGGGCTGGCTGGTTGATTTACGGCAACAGTGACCCTCAGGAGGAGGCAGGACGCCTGTAGGCTCACCTGCATCTTTCCTGTGCTGAGAAGGGTGCTCTCTGTGGAGAAGCGGGTCAGGATGCGCTGGTCCAGCCCTGGAGAGGAGTCCGAGCTGGGATGTGAAGTGGAGGAGAACACCTTGGACGTGGTGTCGGGAGGCCTGGGGTGGCTCTGGGTTCTACCCTTGACCACCTGTGGAAGCCGGGCCCGGCTGCCTCACCTTCCTGGGCCTCAGAGTCCTCCTCATGTGACAGATTGATGTCCACCATCACTCCAGGCTGATCCCCCTGCAGACCTCATGCTGATCCCTTACTACTTTCCTCCCTGCACATGCTCACACGGCCACATGACACATGCCCAAGCATATAGGCTCACAGAGGCACAGGTACACACACACACAGGTGCACTCCTCTTCACCATCTGAATCAGGTCAAGGTCCACCGCCTGCCTTCCTGGGCTCCATCACACCCTGACCACCTACTTGTCTACACCTCAACGGCAGCCCCACACAAAGTCCCTTCAGTTTCCTTGTCATGTCTGCGTTTTGTGTAGTCCTGTGCTCTTTTTATGTCTCCAGATGCATAGTTAGTTAATTCAAGGCCCTCTCCCCAGATCTTCCATAGTGAGCAGAAGTAAATTTTCTGTGATGCTAATGACACTTAAACTTCAGGGCCCCCATCAGCACAGTGTGTTTTCACGGTCATACGTTTTCGCATAGTTGGTGAATGTGAAATTATTCAGTTATAATCTGTTAATATCACTGTTTCTTTCACCTCTGATTTATCCCCCTCATACTATCCTCATTTTGGTGGTATCAGAGTGTTCCCTTTGGAAACTAGCTAAGGGGCAGTTGAGTTGGGGGTGTGTTGGTTTGGGTTTAGTGGGACATATTTACATGGTGCTTAGTCGATTCTCTTGTAAGTCGTGCGTGGCTAGCTGTCACTGTGGGGCAAGTCTTCAAGGAACACCCTGCTTCCCTGTGCAGACAGACTCTGTGTGGGCCACAGAGGGAGACCTGAGTGAGCGTGTCCTACGGTGCCGGGACCTGGAAGAGCACGGAGAATGGGAGAGTGTAACAAGTACAGAGCCAGAAGCCGGTAGGTGTGTGGGAGATTCCTCCAATCGTCAGGTCTGAGCAGAGGATTCTGTTCCCATCACTGCCTCCTCAAAATGAAATATCTCTTTTGTCAGGAATGTATTTGATCATGCAAAGTAATACAATCATAAATTCACCATTCATTTTGTTTCTTTTTTGATGGGAATTACTGACATAGAATTTATCAGAATCCTCATGTTTAAATGTCTTGTTGATTTGACAGGACATACTGACACTGACAGAGATAACATAAAACTCATTATACGCCACTACAATGAGGACTTGGATGACAATCTGGTAGTAAGTTTCATAAATTCACAGAGTATCTTAGATTTGTTGCTGAAAAAGAGAAGTTGAAATGCCCTGAAATCTCATAGTTCATGTATGAAAGATACTTGACAGAGGTTTTTCCAAAGTTGATAACAATTCTGGAAATTCACATGGCATTACCAGTGACAAATTGTGAGACGGAAAGAAACCTTTTCCAACCGTGAATAATAAAATACAAAATTGGATCAACTTGTTAGAGGAGAGACTGAATTATCTTTGTATTCTATCTATAAAAATGAGATTGAAAAATGATACTCATTTAAAGAGATGATTGAAGAGTTTGTCGCTAAAAAAAAGTAGGAAGAAAAGTATTACACATGAGCGTCAGGCAGTTATTTTAGATTTTGTGATGCCTGGAATTTGTCAGCTTTTTAAAATTTGTAATTTGTTGTGACTGCTTTTTCTCTTTATAAATATAATCTCACCTTCAAACATAATTTGTATTTGGAATTTTGAATTCTTTTTCTTCAAGAGGGTCCCCAAAATTGTAAAATTTTCTGATCCCCCCCAAGCTGGGTCTGCCCTATGTACCCCTTGGCCCCGGCTAGGAGCTCCCTCTCACAGCTGTTCTTAGGCCTGTGGCTGCAAGCAGGAGGTCTGGATGTGGGACAGGGTCTGGGTGGCACTGACAAGTGCACCCACGGTGAGCCAGTGGAGAACACGGGCCTGGCTGACATCACACATCCTTGGAGACCATCTAACTCTAATTCTAAAAGGGACAAAAGTTTTGTTATGCTGCCTGTGAGGGCCCAAACCTTTCCACCAACAGTCTCGTCAGGGCCTGGCTGGGCCCTGCCAGCCCCCCTGTGTTTCCTTTTAATAAAATTTAATGTTTTCATTTTCAAAGACCT
Source organism: Hyperoodon ampullatus (assembly GCF_949752795.1). Taxonomy (NCBI): domain Eukaryota; kingdom Metazoa; phylum Chordata; class Mammalia; order Artiodactyla; family Ziphiidae; genus Hyperoodon; species Hyperoodon ampullatus. The sequence goes on along the minus strand of NC_136926.1, from coordinate 62,162,437 downwards.
AGAAAATCCAAACACTTTTTAAAAGCCCCAAGGAACTATAAAAATTAATAGCACAGGGTTAATTTCTTTTTCAGTGGCGACTCAATTAAACCTGCCAAAGTCAGACTGTGATTTAAACTCACCACTTGCAGAGGGACCTGAGCGGAGCAGGCAAACATGGTATGAAACAATAATATTTACCAATTACCCTCTTGGATGTTTCCCACCCGGTCCCCTTCCCTCCGGGGAAAATTTTTTCCTTCCCTCCCTCCTCTCGAGGGCCCAGAGGTCAGCATCCCTAATTGTTTTCTCCTTGAATGGTCACATTGCTATCAACAAGTGACTGAACTTCTTCCCTGCTCAGGGTAATGGAAAAATACCACCCGGGCTGGCTGCCCTAGGCAACAGGCCACGTGGACACCATCCCGCATGTGGGCCTGAGCTCAACTTTGAAAATGAGAGAACAGCTCCCGCTCATCTCCGCCAGGCATTCCAGCCAAACCAGACATCTCACATTCCACACTTAGTCCTGCCCCAGGGCACTTGCTCCTAAGGCTCCCTTGCCAGGAATGCCCTCTCTCCTGTTCATGAGCACTTAGCCCTGAGCACTTCAATCTTATATTTTCTCTGAGGCCCTGATCAAGATCAAGCTCTTTTAAGAAAGCTTTCCTGATAAAATCCATCTCCATGTAGATTTTCCACGTAATCTCACTGCCTTCAGCTCCTCTGTATTGAGTCAACTGCACATTATCTCTTAATTGCATATGGGCTGTCTGCGTCAGTCCTAGAGTTTTTAACACACAGGCTTCTAACAGGCTTATCCCTACATCCAGACTGTAAGCTCCTCCAAGGCAGGAACTCTTCTGGGTGCATCCTTTGTATTTAGTTTGGTGTTTTGCATGGGATAGAGTCTTAATAATTGCATTTGGACTGGAATGGAGAGTCTCAGCATTTTCTCTACAACAGGATAGTGAACTGTGTGCCTCTGGAAATAGGATTTCAATGCAACATTGTTTGCATAGAAAAAAATTAAAAAATATAATAATAAATAACAAAAAAATAAAAAAATATCTGAGCAAAATGTCCATCAATGGGGAACAGATAAGAAGAATATGGTATAGGATAACATGCTCTAGAGCAATTAAAATAAAGAATATGGAGTTGAATTATCAATATATATAGATTCCCAGAACAGAAATGTTGAGTGAAACAGGCAAATTGTAGAACAATATGTTGGTTAAGATACAATTTATGTAGACTGAATGCCACATAAACCAATACTACACAGCGTTTTATGGATCCATGTGAATGCATCCATGTATGAACACAGAGATGAGAAAGAAATACATGTAAATCTTGGTAGGGCTTGCCTCTGCAGAGGGAGGGTAGAGAATGGGGAATGGGGCCCCAGACTGTTTAATTCCTTCTAGATATTTTTTCTTCTCATTATAAAAATCTGAAGCAAATAGGAGAATGTTAACATTTGCTAGTTTGGCTTGGTGAGTACATGGCTGTCTGTGAGGTAGAGACTGGAAAGGTGTCCTCTCAGTGGGCTGCCCCTCTTCCCAGCCCAGTCCCGGGCCCCATTTCCCAGCCTCCTCGGCAGTGAGTTGCAGCTACGTGACCTCAGTCTGGCCGGGGCATGTGGGCTACAGTGACAGGTACCACTTCTTGTCTTGGCCCTGGAACACCTGGGCTGGATCGGCAGCAAACCAGCCCTGGAACACCTGGGCTGGGTCGGCAGCAAACCAGTCATTGACTTTGCTGTGACCTCCCAAGGGAGATTCCCCAGACTCTGCTGGGCTGCAGGGAAAAGGAAGAGGGAGGGAAGATGACCACTGAACAAAGTCCGGGGACCTTTGCGGCCTGCAAGATGAGGGTGAAGTCTCCAGTTGCTGGCTGGGCCCCCAGACAGGCCCTCCACCCTTTTTTCATCTTGCCTGGCTTCCTCACTGTCCCCAAAACATACCTCACTCATTCCTGACCTGCTCCGCATCCGGATGTCCCCCTGCAGTGCTCTGAACCATAAACGTCTTCTGCCTGGCCCAGGCCCTGCCTGTGACTCCACGTGCCACCTTTCCCCTTCCCCGCCAGTCCTCAGAACTCCTATCTGCACTGCCTGTTTGGCTTTAACTGCAAACTGCCCTGTGCTGTCGCTTCTGTCTTGGTGACAGGGATAATGCCTTATCTTTGTATCGCTCTGTCAGGGAAGGACCTAAGTTGACTGGTTCTGTGCTGAGCAAAGGGGCGAGAATACCAGAGCCTAATCCAGCGTCCTCTGCCAGTCTGATGGGCCTACCCCACACTGTTCAGAATTTCCAGAGTCGGCATAAAAGAGACCCTTCCTGGAGAAGGGTGGGGACAAGCAGGACTGGAAGAGAGAGCGGAGCATGGAAGGCCCTACGAGGAGATTTAGGGACAAGGGTTCCGAACCTGAGGCTGAGGCTGAGGGTCATTCTAATAGAAGATCAAGATTATCTCCAGCCAAGGTTTCTTAACACTGGCTCCTCTGGAGGGACATTGGATCAGATCCCATAGAATGCAGGGGTGTTGTTTCTTTCAGAGGCAGCTGGGAAGGTGAGGAGACATCAGGAATCAGCACCCTAGTCGTCAGCCTCTCCTAGGAGAGAAGACTCAGGAGAGAGGATGGGAGGCCATGGTTGGGAAGGAGAGGGAACTGGGCTAAGCCCCAGGGGTTTAAAGGTAGAGAGGCAGGTGGGGGGAGGGGGAAGACCAGGGTGGAGAGGAAGTCCTGGCAGCGGGGATGGGGTCCTCATCTGTGGGGTGGCAGTGGTAAGTTACAGATTTTTTTGACCTTTTATTTTTTGGACAAATCCATTTAGCCTCCCTGAGACTCAGGTTTCTTATTTTTAGAAAAGGCATGATACAACTCTGCTGGGCTGCTGAGATGTAAACAAGTAAAATATGTGAAAGTGTTTATCGACCCCAAGTGCTATACAAATAAATGCCATCAGTGTGACAACATGATGGATGCCAGACCAACGCAGGCCAGTCTGAATGAATAGGCGAATGACAAGTGAGTGAAAGACCTTGGAGGGGCATGGCTCACAGGTGGTCTAGAGACCCAGGGTGGGGCTATGCGGGCAGAGGAAGACTCTATAGACACTGATGGTTCAAGCACCCCCATCAGAGCTCAGGATTGAGTCGACTCCACAGAGGACATGGGAAACAGAGCAGCCCCTTGGATTTTAGTAATCTGGTCAAATGGCCCACAGAGCACCAAGACCACATGTTTAGAAGATGACCAGCAATCATAAAGTTAATTAGGGAAGATCCAGAATCAAATCCAGGATGGAAATACCTGGGAGGAGAATGTAAGGACCAGACACATTTTATACCACAGGGCTTCATGTATCTGGGATGCCCAACCTTCTAGTTCCCTGGGAAAGAAAATCTGAACCTCTTAATTAGACCCTGGAGCCTTCCACAAACTGGCCAGAAGGTCTTTCTGGTGTTTCCTCCCACTTTGGCCACCCTGCACAGACCTCCTCTCTGCTGAGCACCCCAACCCACTTTAACACGCCATCTTGTTTCTCTCTTTCTAGCCCGCTCTGTTCCATCATCAGAGACCCACCCAAACCCCATCATCTTGCCACTGGGTTAAGGGGTTCAACTTCACCTGCACCTTTTGCTCCCCACCACTCTACTCTCCCATTCCTAAGCTTCAGAATGCTCAGTGCCTCCATCTCTGCCTGACTCAATATTCCTTGACTAGCATCATGGCTGTTTCACAATGTCTCACCTTTTCTTTTACACTGTTAAGTTCTCTGAAGACACTGATTATTTTAGTTTATAATTCAGTGTGTCCTTTAATCCACTTAGGACAGTGCTGGGCACATAGGGAAACCAAAAATATTTGATGACTTGGGAAGATAGAGTCCTTAGTGACCAACTGACACCTTGTCCCTTGGTGTTTGTGACCAAATAGACACTTGCTGGGAATTAGAACTTTTCATGCTCTCCACGGTGCAAGCGCTAACAGGTGACCATCACCTGGCTTCAGCTCCCACCTCCATATACCCCATCCCCCTATCCCAGTGAGGCTAGACTCATTACTGTTCCCTACATAACATGCAGCACCTCTGTGATCCTGCCGCGGTGACGCTGCCTTTGGGGCTTCTTCTCTATTCTACACCCCTTCAATTCCTAACCACTTCCTCTGGCTCCTGAGAAACAAGCTCACGCCCAAGGTGGTTGCCCAGAGGCTGTCTTCCTCAGCACCCTTCCTTTCTCATTTCCACCTTCTCTGCATTGTGTCTGATACTCGAGGTCTTGCAGTTCCACTGGGGTGGGGTCGAGTAAACCAGATTCGCAGATTAATACCATCCGAGGCAAGGTCATCCTAGTGACACAAGGCATGGCTCTTCAAGGAGGTGAGCTCTCTTTCAGGTGGGGTCTTGGGATTCACAGAGGGGGCGGTGCTTGAACTGAGCCTTGAGGCAGGGTTTGGACTGGCGAAGGAGAGAGAAAGAGAGATGTGGAAGTGAGAGGGCAAAGAGTGCTGGGAAAAGTGAACTAACAGAGTGGCTGGAAAGGATTGTAAGAGATGGGTCAGAAAGGTAGATGGTGGGCCAGGATGGGAATTATCCATACTGACAAAGTATTTATACCTGAAGTGTTTCTGAGTGCCCACCTTGTGCTGGGCCAGGGACAATCAGATTGGTTTATGCCTGTGTCACTCTTGGAAATACCCAAATCATCAGACACAAGCTGAATTCACTCTTACAGCCCACTGGGGGTTGGGAAGTGGGCATCCTCATAGGTCTATACCCATGTGGATCTAGGGATAGTCTCACCTATGTGCCTTACCTGCTTTAGGAGTGTGAATAGTCTCTAGGCAAGAGTAACTAAGTGGGCAAGAAACCACGGCTGAGCTCCTAGTGCTTCAAAGAGAGAAAGCTCGCCAGACAAAACAGGCAAAAGTAGGAGAGGAAGCCACACTGGGGTGATGTTTACCCACAGACCCCAGGCCCAATAAGTGGGGCCTCTGACATGTCTTATGAAGGCAAGAACTTCTCATGGCCATAATTCAAGTCCAGAGATGCTGGGAATTGGGACCCTGAAAGAAACAGTGCTGGGGACACTTTGGGGGGACAACAGGGAGTGTGAATCAAACCCAACTGCTCCAGGCTGTTTCCAAATACCTTTTCCTTAGGAAGTAAGGTGTGCACAGCTTTAGTCCCCAAACCTGTGGCATGACAGGGCTGGCAGGAAAGTAAATGCAAACTTAGACATATTAACAGGGCTCGCAGCCTGCCTGAGTGTACACCCCCTTTTTAAGAGAGACACTGGCACAGAGAACATCCAGATCGGGGTGGCAGGAACTGTTAGGGAAGGGAAGTGGGAGGCATGGGGAAATGATGATGGGGGTGAGAGAGATGGAGAGCACAGCACTGTGGCTGTCATGTATCTAGTGAACTGTCATCTGGGTGAGAGCTTCACCTTTTGTGGGTAGTGCTCCCACGGGGGCAGAAGTAGGCACTTAGAGGATGCAGGTTTCCCAACAAGAACTGAACTACCAGCGAAGGTGCTGTCTGAACTAGTATTGTCTGCTCTTTTCTTAAAACTTATCATGGGTGGGGCCTGATGCTATATTTCATTATAGCAGAAAGCTGGCTGCACTCAGGTCTGCAGATATGTCATTTTGGGCTTATTTGGAACATGTGGGGAATGCTTTCTTTGGTAAGAGTATTTTAAAGAATTCTCATGTGTATAAACTTTTTATACTTATTATTGGTAAAAGCATGTAGGAGTGTGTGCTCCCAGGAGTGGGAAAGTGACACAAACATCGCCCTCTATAGGTGTTAAATGTGAGGGGTCGACTCTAAGCAGAAATAACTGCCTACGTCATTTTCGGCACGCACGTTCAACTCATCCTGAATGTGACCACACACAGATTGCATATAATGTAGAATTCCAAACAGCGGGGAAAGCACACAACACATATTATCTCATTTAATCCCCATGATAATCCCATGGTGGGGAGTACTACTATCTTCATTTTATAGAAAAGGAAACCAAGACATAGAAAGGTTAAGCAAATTGGCCAAGGTCACTTCTCTGGTAGATGGCTGCCGTAGGACTTGAGCCCAAGGCTGCTTGAAGGTCTTAGTTTCTATGTTTTACTGGAGGTATCTAATGAGAGGGTGGAAAGTGACTTGTACGGACACTGATGGGGAATTTCTGTCTCACGGGAGGGGTGGATAGGCTTCCTTTCACCTCTACAGGTCTATGGTCTGGCCTCTGGGGTTTTCAGGCAAACACTGAAACATATGCTAAGTTCGGGGCAATGCCAAAGATGCAGTGTCGGGCAGGCAGAGAAACAGACACAAAGGCCAGGAAGGTGAAGTTTGATTATATCTCCCTGACTCCCTGTTCTCTCTGCAATGTGTTCTTACTATCCCTTTAAGTATTTTTTTAAAATAAATAAATAAATTTATTTATTTATTTATTTATTTATTTATTTATTTATTTATGGCTGTGTTGGGTCTTCATTGCTGTGCGCGGGCTTTCTCTAGTTGCGGTGAGCAGGGGCTACTCTTCGTTGCAGTGCGCGGGCTTCTCATCGTCGTCGCTTCTGCTGTTGTGGAGCACGGGCTCTAGGCACACAGGCTTCAGTAGTTGTGGCACACGGGCTCAGTAGTTGTGACTCACAGGCTCTAGAGCGCAGGCTCAGTAATTGTGGCGTATGGGCTTAGTTGCTTCGCGGCATGTGGGATCTTCCTGGGCCAGGGCTCGAACCTGTGTCCCATGCATTGACAGGCAGATTCGTAACCACTGTGCTACCAGGGAAGCCCTGTCCCTTTAAGTTTACCTTAGTTCCTGGGAACCTGAGAAGCTGATCTGTCTTAGTGTAGGAACATGAAACAGCCCAATGGAAAAGATTGGAGTCGGGAGCTTCAAATCCCTCTACTCAGAGTTTCTCAGCCTTTTTTTTTTTTTTTTTTTTGCGGTACGCGGGCCTCTCACTGTTGTGGCCGCTCCCGTTGCGGAGCACAGGCTCCGACGTGCAGGCTCAGCGGCCATGGCTCACGGGCCCAGCCGCTCCGCGGCATGTGGGATCTTCCCGGACCGGGGCACGAACCCGTGTCCCCTGCATCGGCGGGCAGACTCTCAACCACTGCGCCACCAGGGAAGCCCTCAGCCTTTTTTTGATCCATGATAGTATAAATCCCCCTCCTTCCCTGGGAGATCTAGAGATGCTCTGATTTTTGCTGGGATGGAAAGTGTCCATTTTGAATTCTAAGGTCAGTTTATGAATCCTCACCAGCCAGGAAGATTTGATTGAGCATTTATTTCTGTGGATTATATTAAGGAAGTCTCTTGTATCAATATTAGGAGCAGATTCTTCAGTTTTCCAAACTAAAACTACGTTATACTATTGAATGGTCTTTCTCAAACCACAAATGCTACCTTCTCCCTTCCCCATGGAGTTTGATTTACCCCCTTGGAAAGACCTTCCACCCTTTCCCTCTGCCCTCACATTGAGAATCACTGGTCTAGTGTAACACTTACAGCTGAGAAACCAGAGATATGAATTAATTTGGTCACAGAATGACTTATTCAGCCCATTCATTCAGTTCTAGTCAACAAATATTTATTGAGCAAATACTATATGCCTGGGATCCTAGAGGTAGCTGGTGCATCTGCATTTTCAAATCTATGTCAGGAGAGGGGACCCCTTGACCACAGGACTGAATGTTTAGTGGTAGAACTTGGTACTGGTGGGGTACATTCTTTTAGTTGGGAATCTTCCAGATGCCACTAAAATCTCACACCATATACAAATGTCTGCTCAGTCAGTGCAGAAAGGGCCAGTCCTGTGTGGATGCCCAGCTTTGAAGCTGGCAAAAATGAGAAGGATTAGAGACCTCTCCCTAAAGTCACGGCATCTCCCTGCCTCCCCGTTCTTGTCAGCACCCACTCCTCCTTGGATTTGGTCTTATACCCTGCCTGCTGTTTCCTTTGTTGTTTTTTCATCCCCACCAAGGTGGGTAGAGGGGCGCCCCCGTTATTTCCTCCTATCACCCCCCCACACCCCATCCTTCCCAGCACAAGGTTCCATTCTTCATTAATAGCGTTTTAAAGCCAGCACGGAGCTGTTTTCCAGATGTGGCCATGCGCAGACAGTAATTGTGCTCTGTGATCCCTTCCAGCTGCTCCCATCGCTTGCCAACACACTGCCCCCACCCCCACCTCGCAGCCCCAGGAGTCCATGTTTGGGGGCTGCAAATTAGGGCAAACGTTGTAAAATGATCATGTGCTACACACGGCCTTCCCCACAAGAATTATGGACTTTATAACTGAGCTAATTGGCATTAGGTCTTGCCTGAAAGGTCAAGAGAGTGGCAGAGAAACAGGATCTTTGTAAATTGATCTGCTGGTCCCCCACGCCTTCCCCACAGCTCCCTTTCCCATTTTGAAATATGGCCTACCTGCCCTGTGGAATCGCTGACTCTTGTAAATTACTGCTTTGACTGTATAGGACTGTGACACATTGTTTCACATCACGTGGAAGGCAGTGGGGATGTTGAAGGGGTGCATAGTTATACCCTGCAAATTCTTCTACCAAACCACAAGCTTCAGCTTTCACAACACCTTGGTGAAGCAGGGCATTGTAATGCTCTTGACCTTCAAATCAAGCATAATTTTTCCAAAGGTAGCATACAGGCTTTGGATGGAATATTTATTTATTTATTGCTCCAAATACTTGAGTTCCTTCTGAATGATCTTGTCTTTCTATTGTTTCTCATATGCGAACACTCCTATGGCTTTTTTTTCATCTCCTACATTGTTATTAAGCATGTTAGAGGCAGGGTTCAAGGTTGACTTTAGGAGGGAAAGAAAGTTGTCTTTCTGGAATCAGAGATATTACATTTTTATCTATACCTTGTGTGGGTCTTTCTGGATATGGTTATAAAATGTCTGTCCCCCGCTATCTGGTGCTCATGATTAGGGGTTAAGCATTGAAAGTCCCTGTTAAAGCATATATATAGTATCTGGGAAGAATAACTGATTTACCTTGTGGTTCTTACCCCTCCCCCCTTCTTTTTCTTAGTAAAGGACCATTGAGAAGTGAATGGAAGCTGACTTTAAATTGTACACACTCACTCATATTTTGCTTACAGTTTTGGGCTGCTTTTGGATCTTTCGAATCCCAGCTGTGGATCCATTCCAAGTCATGAATCCCTGCTCAGTTATCATGGCCATTGCCACCCTGGCCCACATAAGCTTATTGGAGCCTTTTCTCAGAGGCCTGAGGAAGCAGGGCTTAGGCTGGCCAGAGCAACGGGAAAGGCGGGAGAGTGAAGTTTCAGGGCTCAACTTTGGGGTCACAATGTGGGAAGGAGGTCTGAAATCATCTACTCATTGAATAGTCTGCAGACCTAATAAACAATGCAACTCACAGGCATCTGCTAGGGCTCTTTCAGATGTATGTAAATGCTGCTGCAATGTGAACATTCATTTTGAAATGTGGACCTTAAGTGTTTGCCCGATCAACAGATATCAAAATGGTAACTGTTATCAGGCTGGGAGGTTATTTAATGCAAAAATGGGGTCTTTGAGCTGGGAAGTTTGGGAGCCCCTGTCTACTCTATTACTGATCCAGGTCCCATCACATCTCACCTTGATTACTACTGCTACCTGAAAATGCTTCTCCCTCATGTCCCTTCCCCCACACTGCAGCCAGGTGGTGCTCTTAAGATGTCAGATCCTCCTCAGCTTAAACCCTCCCATGGCTGCCATCTTGCTCCAGGTCAAAGCCTTGCCATGGCCTCCTGCTCTGGCCTCATCTGTTATTATTCTCCCCTTTGCTCTCTTCAACCCAGCCCAAGACCCAGCCCCCAACCCCAGCCCCCAGCTTCTCCTCAAACATGTAGGCCCAGCTACCACCCACATCTTTCTCACTTGCTGCTATCCTCTGCCCATAAGTGCACCTGTCCCAGGTGTTCCAGTGGCTGGTCTCCCTCCCCCCTCCAGGTTGCTGTCATCCCTCATTGGAGCCACCTTCCCTCGCACCTTGTCTAACACAGCTCCCGCCACCACCAACACTCCTGATCCCTCTTCCTTGTTTTACTTTCTCTACAGCACCCAGCACCTCCTGACCTCATATTTATTTGTGTTTGACCTTATCTCCCCACCAGACAACCAGCTCCTTGAGAACAGGACCTTTGTCTGGGGTGTCCACTGCTGAATCCTTAGTGTGTGATAGGCGAACAGTGTGTACTTAGGCGATCTGTACTCTGTGAGTGAGGCCCCAGCTCCAGGGCACTGGGGGACTAAGAAAGGAGGAGGGAAAACCACACACATGAGGGGAGGAGAGAAGCCTGAGGGATGGAAGAGCCAGCCACACTTGGTGCCCACTTTACGGTAAGGGCACCAGGAGTTACTCACCTGGTCCGTAAGTGGAGAGGATGCGCTTGCCTCTCCCATCTGACGGTCACACAGGGTTTGCTAGGGTCCATTTCACTCTCCTCTGTCTGCTGTATCTTTCAAGCTCAAGGCAAGGCTGAGCTAATAATGATGGACATATATGGACCAGAGTCTGGTACTGGGAGCCCTGTAAAGGTCACGGATCTGCCACAAAAAAATTATTTCACTTTTCTGGGTCTTGTTTTTAAATCTACAAGATGAAAGGATTTGTCTTGAAAATCTCAAAATCTAAGTGTTTGATTTTATTATGAAATGGGATATCAGATGCAAATTAACTCCAAGCCCTTTTAAGAATGTTATGCAGTAATACTTACTGCACTGCCAGGGGCCCTTGAGAAAAATGCCAAATCTGTGACTGTGTTCCCTTTACCCACCTCTCTGAAGGCCCCCCTTTGTGCACAGCCGCATAGGGGCTGCTTCCTCCACAGAGCCTGCCCGGGAGCCCCAGCCTCTGCCTCCTCATGGCTCCTTGACACCCACGTGAGGCAGCTTCAGCACTGCCCACCCTGACTCGGCCTTAGGGGGCAGCCAACCCCACCACCCACAATACCTGAGTTTCTCTTCATTCACCCGATGGCCTCCTCTGTTCCCAGTATCCTGTCTAGCTGCCATTTGGGGTCAGAAGGCATTGCCTCCTGTGGGTGGTTGACCCTGACCGTGGGGGAAGCAGGGAGAGAGGACATCACTGGGAAGTGTCTGTAGTAGCCTTGGGGAGAGAGTGAAGAAATGAGATGGACAAGGGGCAGAGGGGGTCACATGAAGCCTCTCGAGGGCGTTCAGTCCACCCCGACCTGACAGACAAGGCTGCTGAGAGCAAGAGAAGGGAGAGCAGGATCTCATGGCTGATAAGAACGAGCTGCACACGGAGCCTGGCTGTACGGGAGTTGGCATGGAAGACATAACCCTCACCTCAGGTCCCGAGCATCCTTCACACACGTAAACACAAGGAGCCATTCAGAGTCTCTTTTTGAACCAACAAAGCAACAGTACCCTTTGTTAATATTTCTCTGCCTTGTCCTCAATGGTGTGGCATGTGAAGAAAGGCACTCTCATTTTTCTTCAGCTGGAATTGAGCCCTGAGCCCCAGTCCAGTCCATAGGCCAGACCCTGAGACAGATCCCCTCACTTGTTTCTCCTTGGGGTTGGTCCTGACCCTGGGGTCCCTTGAGTCCACTTGGAGAGACCTTACTGCTGTGTTTGTCACTGAGAGTCACTGCTGTGTATAAACCCATGGCCCCGTCCTCCTCATCCTCCCACCATTAAATGGGGAGGCCAAACTGGATGGGCCACAAGTAAATGAGTCCTTTCTAGAACTCAGTCTCCCCTGATGTCACAGTGTGCCCCCAGCCTTTCTGTCATGTAGTGACTTGTGTCCTCTGGCTAATATGCCCCTAGCGTACTGCCCAGCCAAGTCCATATTGTCCAGGAAACCATGGCACACATCATATATGAATGTGGTCCCTAATCACCAGGACCTATTACCCAGGGCAGAAAGCACTGTCTCCGTTTAGGGTCAGAGCTCACCTCAGGGTCTCCTACCTGTACCTTTGACCTTCTGGACCTTGGACCAGAGACCAACTAGCCAAGAGCTTCTGTCAATCATTCCTGTTCTACATGATTCCTCTGGAATTTAGTCTACTGGGGGATGTAGACCCATGTCCTTCCTGTTTTTTACCTACTTGTGCCTGTCTGCTCTTTGGCACTGGAGCCCTAGCATGCTTGCTTCATCGTGCTCTGGTGGCCTGGCTGGCTCCTGCAGGCAGCTCATTCCTGCAGCCTCTACAGCAGAGTGTGACAAAAGGTCAGTGTTCCAGAAGGTGGTAGTCACATGGATAAAGTGAGCTTCCACATAAAGCTCCTCTTCCATCTCTGGGGTGAAATGCAGATGGCAGTAAACGTGGGTAAACCCAGCCTGCCCCAGGAAAGCCAGTCTGGCAAACTCCACAGCTGTCAGACACCCAGACGTACCGACCTTCAAAGTCACCACCCTGCCCTCCTCCAGGGCCATCTTCTCCACAATGAGCACACACGTACCACTATACCCTTCAGATAGTTTCTGCTTCCTGATGTCTTCATCCCACAGCCCCACACCTAGTCCTCAAGTTGACCCATCTCCCTTCCCTCTCTCCCAACACAGGGGAAGAAACGCCTGAGAATTTGCTTCAGGCTGGGCTAACACGGAGGGTCAGCCCTGGCGGAGTCTGGTGAGGAGGGAGCCTCCTCAAATGGTCTGGGTGCTACTCTTCCAGAAGAGGTAGGTCTCTTCCTGTCGGGAAGCTCTGAGCCCTGGACCCCATCTGCGGCAGCTCTGGGCTTTGCACATCACACTGAGGCTTTTCCTGAAGAGGTTTTCACAAGTTCGGAGCAGTCCTGGGTATTGGGGAGTTGAAATTATTTTTACCCATGTGCAGCTGAAATAGCCATCTGCCATCACACCGCCCAATTCCTCACTGTGTTTAAAATCCATCTGGAGGCCTTATTTTTTCTTCAGTTCTTCATATTAAAAAAAAAAAAAAACAGTGCCTTGGTGCGAAGAAAGGTATCATATCTTCATGTCTTTTCTGCCTGCAATGGAATCTGTCCTACAGCAGAGGATAGATTTAGAACTACTCGTTGCTTGTTCCAAGCCATATTGATTAATTACTGGTTCTAGGCCCAATGTTGTCCCTTGTTCTAGGACTGCCTATCTATCTTGTTTATCTAAATAAATTCCAAAGCCCAGCTCATGTTACCTCCTCCATGGAGCCTTCCCTATAACTCTAGTCCTCACTCCTCTGATATCTCCATAGCAGAAATGGACAGTTCCTTAGTAATGGTCCTTCATTTTCTTCTTTTGCTGCAGCTGTGTTGCCTTTGTACCTCTCAGCTTGGTGACAACTGGGCTTTGCCTCATGTTGATCTTGCAGCTGCCGTAGAACTTACCCTGAAAGAGCCCTCAATAAAGTCTTAGGTTGTCCCATAACTCCTTTTCTTCCTTCAAGGCTCCTCAGATCCTTGAACAGCTCAGATTTTCACCCCATTCAGACTCCTATGTCAATTAAATTATTTGAATTCAATATGGTGCACATGCTCTTTTTGCTTTGCCAGAGGTCTCCACAAGCCCTAGAGTGTGGAGATAACATCACACACCCCATCACTTACATAATGACCAGCTCAAGGGAGATGCTCAATGAATGATTTTGATTTAAATTAAGATGGGGATGATGTTGGAACCATTCAATTAATAAACATCTGCTAGGATCCTAATAAGTGTCAGGCCCCTTGGCAGATGCTGGGGATTGAGTAATGAATAAATCACATTTCCTACCTTCAAAGAGCTCACAGTCTAGTGGAAGAGATAGATGGGGAACATCCCAGCATTTCAATGTGATTTCAGAGGAGGGAGGGAGCAATGAACTCATCACAGGATTTAAGATTTTTTGATGTTAGAACTTGAAGTTTCAGGAAAAGGATGCAAGAAGGCACAGAAATGGGAAGAGTCTGATGGATTCAAGGAGCAGCTGTGGTTCTGTATGGCTGGGGCAGTGCTGACAGGTTGGCCTAGAAAGGTATGAGAGCCAGGGCAAGGAACCCTACCCTGCTCAGCTAGAGACTCCCACCTCAGCTTTCCTTGGTCATTTCTTCCAGTTGCATTGAGTGCAGATATCTATCTAAATTTCTCTTTGGTAACGAGGTCTATGGATTTGTCCTCTGTGAAGTGGGACTTCCCTTGATTCACCTTAAATTGTTCATTTCCATCTTGCTATGGGATTTGGTATAATGGGTCAAGCTCCCCTGATTGCCATCAGTCTGGTGATGTGTTCTTCTTCTTCTTTTTTTTAATAATCGATTTATTTAACTATTTATTTATTTGGCCACGCCACACTTGGTATGTGGTGTGGGATCTTAGTTCCCTGACTAAGGATCGGACCAGTGCCCCATGCAGTGGAAGCGTGGAGTCCTAACCACTGGACCACCAGGGAAGTCCCCGGTGATGTGTTCTTTAAAAAAAAGACACATATGGAAAAACATCTGGAAACTAGTGTTCTGAGATATGTCCATCTACCTCCATCATGATTTTGGACAATTTTTTTAACTCCTCTAAGCCAAAGTCTTTTCACCTGATAAATAGGGAAAATAACAATAGACCCACCTACTGTATTGGATGGTTATGAAGCTCAATTATAACAATAGATGCAAAAAAACCTTGAAATACATAAAACTCAGCACAAACACAAGGGCTTATTACCCTGATGGAAGGAGACAGATGAGCTTTCCTCTTGTGAAAACTCCTTTGCCAGGCTGTACAAATTTCAGGGAGGTCCCCTGGTCTCCCATAGCAACCTGCCCGATCATCCCACTGGCATTTTTGTCTCCACATAAGGTGGCACTAGCTCATTAGGCATAACAAATGACCCACACTCCATTGGGCTATAGATGGAAAGCTGCAAGGTGAAACAGATCTCTTCCCCTCTGCTTACCTCCCTCTCCCTTTTCATGTTAACAAGTGTCTCTGGAACATGCTGTCTCCTGTCTGGGGAAGGCAGAGCTGTGGCCATGCAGAGCTGGTGTGCGGGAGTTTGGAAGGCAGCTGCTCCAGCCTTCTTCTCAAATGTTTCCCACACCTCAGCTGGCTCTGGCCCTGCCATGCTTGTGGCACATCTGAATATCAATTGTTTGCATAAATTGTAAGCCCAACAAATCATAGCCCTTCATTTGAGGCACAGGAGTTTATTGGCTCCAGGTATCCACTGGGGGCAGAGCATCAGTGGATCAGAAACCAAGTTCCTATTTCTCTACCTGCTCCAATCTAGAGAATGGTAAAGCAGCCACTTGTGGTCATATTTCCAGCTCTTGGTCCATTTTACTTCTACTGAGGTGCAAGACACATCCCAAATCCTGGCTGTGTAGCACCGGGAATTGGCTGTGTAGGAAGAAAGATGGGGGTGAGGCAAAGCTTTGGCACTATTACAGGACCGATCAAGAGTGCTGCTCTCTTCTCTCCCTGGGGTCCCTTTTCACCTTTGTCTGGGTGCCTAGGGATTTACAATTCCCACTGCAGATGCCCCAGCATGCCATCCAGGCCTGTCTCCATAGTAGCCCAGGGTCTTAGGCCCTGGCTCCATTTAGGTTATCATCAAGGAGTAGAAAGGTTGCCAAATGATGAGGCTGGAGACCTGCTTTTCACTTCCAGGTTAAGTGACATCATCCATCAAAGCTCCAGTTTGTGTGCAATGAGAGCCCTGGGTTGGGGTAACTAATTCCATCCGGCTCTAAAGTTTGTGAACCCTTTACTTCCTTCCTGTACTAATCTTTCCTTGTCAAAAATCATTTTTCCTGTGGTCATTTCTCTCAGCACCTTGTCCATCACTGAAGGAAATCTTGGTCATACGCTGTTGGGAAAAGCTAATAGGAACATTGTGGAAGCCTCAGCCCCACCCTCTCACCCCGTCCCTAGCCCTGAGCCCAGGATGAGGGCAACCTCAGGCCAGCTTCCTCCTTTCTGAGAGCACCCCTGGACCCCTGGCTCTGCATCCACTACCTCTCCTGGATCATCTCTGGTTTTTGTTTTTTTTGTGGTACGCAGGCCTCTCACTGTTGTGGCCTCTCCCGTTGCAGAGCACAGGCTCTGGACGTGCAGGCTCAGCGGCCATGGCTCACGGGCCCAGCCGCTCCGCGGCATGTGGGATCTTCCCGGACCGGGGCATGAACCCGCGTCTGCTGCATCGGCAGGCGGACTCTCAACCACTGCGCCACCAGGGAAGCCCTCTCTGGTTGTTTTGACTCTGACAATTTCACCTCCCACAAACAGATTATAGAGTTCCCTGACAGCTGTAATCAAGTTGGCACCATGCTGAGCCCTTGGAAGGTTCTCAATCACAATATTTTGAATGATTGATTAGTCAGAAAAGACTCCAATTTCTGGTTTATAAAGTCTTATTTGGATCCATTTTCCTACCTACCTTGTCCATCTTTTAGTCTTAGCCTGCCTACCCCAGGCCAATCCCCACCAGGGCCCTCTGGCCCTCACAGACTTTCTCGTTATCCATCTACTATGCAGCCCTTCTGGTATCCAAAGTCCTTTTCTACAAGAAGTCTTCCTAGGCCTGATCAATAAATACACAGTGGGCTTCAACTTTTTTTCTTAATTAAAATTCCTCATAGTTACATATATACTTTAACAGGGCACTTTCATGAAGGTTATCTCCATTTTATCCTCTCATAGACATTATCACCCCCATTTTAAAGGTGAATAAAATGAGGATTGAAGCTGTCATCAGGGGGCCCACAAGGCGCAGGGCAGGGAATCATGCAGTTCCTGGGTTCCAAGCTAAGAGCTGTATCAGGTGCAACATAGGCTGTGAAACTCAAGTATCTGGGGGGCTTGTGGCCATCCCCATTGGCTGGCTTAGTTTATTCTAGAGCAGCTTGCTTCCCATTTCATAGCTCTCTGAAGATACCCAAGGAGTATCTCCAGAGAAATCGCTGCAGGATGAGACAGAGTAGGAGGGGATTGGAGGCATGAAGCATGGGGCATTTCAGGGACACAAAGTCAGGCTTTAAATGTCCCTGAGAAAATTCTCCCTGAGAGTACATGTTACATGTGGAGACCTAGCCCTCTAATGCTCAAAGCAATGGGTCGCTAAATATGATGAAGACCAGAAAGAAACGCTTCTGCTTCTTAAGCCAAAATCAATGGTGATTTTTCTTTTCATTTTCCACTTGCTTAGCTCAGGTAGCAATAGTCTTGGCTTGGTTACTCTAAGAACTGGTTGCTCTAGTAGCTGCCTCTACCCAGGACAAGGATCCCTGGACCTCCTGGCCAGTATTCTAATCAGAAGGGAGTTAGAAAGTGCCTCCTGTTCAGGGAGGCTCAAAAGGATCCAGGAACCATGATAGGAAATGGATTAGTTCCTGGGTTAAGAAGGCTGGACATGGACTGGGCTGTCTTCCCTATGTTTTTGACCAAAAGCAAGAGCAGAGAGCCTATAGGAAGCAATGGAAATCCAGGTGCATCTTGCTTTGAGGATATCCAGCAGCATCCAGGAGAACAAATAAAATTAATGGCTATCACTGAGAGCTTAAAATGTCAGACACTGTACAAAGCATTTACCTAGATTATGTTATTTTTATCTTCATCGCAACCTCATGAGATAGGTTCTATTATTATTCCCATTATACAGATGAGGAAACTGAGTCACAGAAGTTTAAGTAATATGCCCAAAGTCAACAACTTGTCAATGGGGGATTTAAAATCAGTCTGGCTTCAAAGCCAGACTTAACTGTTAAGCTCTTTGGCTTTTCAGGACTCAGACAATTTCTTTTGTAAAAGAATCTGCCCACAGACTCCTTTTCCACAGCAAGAGCTCTCCTGTTCCAGGGCTGTTGACTGCTGCTGCCAGAGCCTCTACCACAGGTAGAGGAAGCTTCAGGCAAAGAGAAGTAAAAGCATAGTCCTGTGCTTTTAGAGATTCAATTTGATTGGATTTGCTTCATTGTAATTCAATTTGATTGAACTCAGTTCCCACGAATTCAGTGCTACTTGTGTGTCAGGAAGTTTTCTCTGTCTTGGGGATTCTCAAATTAAGCTGAGTCAATACAGAAATAATTTTCAAAAACCTTAAAAGTGTGGTTAATCTGACTCAGCAATTCTTTTTCTAGGAATTAATTCTAAGAACATAATCTTGAATGTATGGGAATATTAGCTATGAAGAAGCTTCTCTTTGTTTATTAAACAGTGAAGGGCAATATAAATGTCTCAGGGATAGCTGACAGACACTAGACGTAGCTAATACAGGCATTACAGGCTCTAGTGACATAGTGGCCATGTGGGTTGAGACCAGTCAGGCAGGAGTGAAACCACACAGCGCATTATCTTTCATTCTATAAGGAATATGCCAAAGGTTCCCAAGCTTTGTCTCAGTAATATTTTTTACAGCACCCCTAGGCCAAAATAAATGCCTCATAGTTAGGTTTAAGTATGTAGGTCCAAGCAAACTAGTTAGTATTTAAGTCCTAACAACTTAGTAGCTGTTTGAAAAAAAAATCACACATAAATTGAAAGAAAAATAATATTTATATTTTATTCTTAAATACTCATAATTATTTACTAATAGGATGTATGCACCTGTTGCCATTGTTCAATTAGTCAAACCTTGGAATCGGGTTGGATATCGCCACCCTCATTTCCTGTTCCACATTGATTTTTGTGTGGTACTTTCTTTTGTAGGTATGACAATATCATATGAACTCCCACAAGCCCATAGTTTGCACAGTATCTGGCAGGATTAGGTATCATGGTGTGTTCCTTGATAATTAAAAATATCCTTCAGCACCTTTGTGAGTTCCCTGTGGCACCCTGGAGTTCCTTGGCACACAGTTTGGGGACTGCAGAAATATGTTCTCTTCCATTTTGTTGAAAAAACTACCTTCTTTATTTGTCCCTTTTGGTCTAGCTTTTGATAGACATATGAGTACAAGATAGATTTCTCTTCTTTCTTGACTGTAGCAAAAGATAATCAGTTTAAGAGCATGATAAACAGCAACTGACCCCCAGCTTCAGTTTTGAGGAGGCTGGGGGCACAAGCTCCATCTAAAGAGGGCAGCTTCCACCCTGCTCCATCCATAAGGCCTGATGGGAATGTTTTAAAGGATAGCAGAAAATACAGACTTTTTATGTGAAGTCTCCCAATGTTCAGATACTGGCAACTAATTTTAACATATTATTTATATATATTGGGTAGGTCAGTACTATGCTGCCCCAAACAAAAGCATGTCTGTAGGTAGTGTTTTGCTTGAGAGTCACCAGTTTGGGACACATACATATTGGGACACAATGAGTTATTATGTAACTGTTGAAAATGACATTATTAATAAACACATGATCACAAGAACACATACTCATGAAATATTTAGTAAAAAAAAAAAGATAACTAACAAAAATCATGATACCATTCTCATAAAAGCCCTTTATGGATAGTGAGGGCACTAAAAGGATATATAACCAAGTGGTTAAAATGGTTGTTTATGGATAGGGAATCTTGGATGATTTTAATTTTTTTCTTTTTTGCTTCTCTGTATTTTCTAAATTATTTTTACAATAACCAATGCACCTAAAAATTTTATTTGGTTTTGTTTTGCATTTTTTTAAAAAAAGAAACCTAGAACAATTTATATAAAGAAGACATTATTAATCAGAAACACAAATACAAATCAAAGTCGTGTAAGAAACGGTCTCTGGTTTTATAGGAGCTTATTAATGAATGGGACAGAGACAACATGTATTACTAGCCATGTATTAAATGACAAAACAAAGGGGAGAGTTGCATGATTCTATCTAAGTTACTCAACGAGCTCAGAATAGGAAGAGAATCGGAGGGTGGAATGGTCATGGAAGGAAGCTGTATGTGGGGTCCCCAAGACTACCTCCAGGTTCAGTGATGCAGGATTCAGCATATAGCTGCACTCAGGACTAAGATTTATTACAGCAAAAGAATGCAAAGCAAAAACAGCAATGGGAAAAGACACATGAGGCAACGTCTGGAGGAAATCAGGAGTGAGCTTCCAGAGTCCTCTCCCAGTGCAGTCACACAGAGCATGCTTAATTCCTCTAGCATGGAATTGTGACAACACATGTGAAGTGTCATCTGCCAGGGAAGCTCATTAGAGATGCAGAGATCAGGGTTTTTACTGGGGATGGTCACGTAGACTCCCTCTGCCTAGCACATACCATAATTTCAGACCCCCAGAGGGAAGCAGGTGTTCACCATAAATTGCATTGTTTGTACACCAGTTTAGGCATAGGAAGTCGGGCTTAACAGTTAGGCATGGTGGGAACATTCCGAAAATCCAAGTTCCCAAATGCCAGCCAAAGGCCAACCTTGCAAGCAGGTCTTTCTGAAGATGGTGATCTCAGGCCTGCTAAGTTATCTCTTTTCTGCACAGAAACCTTTCATGGGGGAGGTGCGATATGAGCAGGGCCATGATTTAGAAAAGAGGAGAGAAAAGGGGAAAGTGTTCCAGGTGTTCACAAAATACTCACAAAACCAAACTTCTCTTCAGAAATCAGAGAACCTTAAACTTAAAAAGGGTCATAAAAGTCATTTAGTCATTTAGTCTAGTATTTTCCAAAGGGCAAGCATATACCACTAGTGGTATGCAGAATGATTTTAGGCTGCCTATAGATGAATATTTCATATTTTTATGTTTATATGTTTATTTTGATATGCAGTTATATATAATATTAAATTAATAATACAATATTTTAGAATATATTATAGATATTATGTATATATATGTGTGTATATCTATATCTATATCTAGCTAGCTAGCGATCATCTTCAAAAAACCCTGCTACTGTAGATATTATTAGGGTAAGTCTAATTTCAAAAAGTGGTTCAATTTAAAGATAAATATTAAATTACAAATATTAAATAATATGAAATAAATAACAGCCCAGAAGTCAGAGGCCCTGTCTACTTGCTGTGGGCAGTACAGTGAGCAAATACCTTTTCCCCTTGAGATACTGGCATTGCTGAGTTAGCCTGATTCTCTTCTTTCCCCTTGCCCGTCCTTCAGGAGAGGCAGTCCTTGGTGATGATATTTTGGCCCTGATTATCTGCTCTCTGTTCTACTGGGACTTCCAAAGCCACTAACTGCAGTTCTCAGCCATGCACTCTGGGAATTCTGAGCCCAGCAGAGATTAGAAAGTTATTATTAAGCGGGGAAATACACCTTTGCAATAATCCTGGAGGCTATTTCAGGCAAGAAAGCTGAAAACTTAAGCTAGGCTTTCTGATCGTTGATGCCTGGGGGACCCAAAACCAAAAGACCCTTTTCTCTTTCATCTAACAAGCCCCTAGGACAGATGCACCTGGTAAAGCCTGTCAAAGAAGTGAGACGGCTGTCAGGAAGAGGTCTCTGCCTTTCAATGTTACTAATTCACTCAACACATCAGTACCTATTTTGTGTAGGGAACACAGCAGTAAACGTGGCACTCGGGACTCCCGTTCATATGGAGATTATGTGTCATCAAGACGCCTCAGCCATAGGCAAAGTAGACTGCCCAGTGGCCTCACATACCCTCACTTGCCTTGGGGCCTCTGCCAATTCTCTCCCTTCTTTCAGATTTGAAAATCTGGACCTGCTCTCATCCACAAGGTTTGGATGTCACGGCCATCAGACAGGGTTGGATCTGGCTCTTAGACTCTCTCAGGTCTAGAATTACCTCTACTTACTTACACTTGGACCAACTTTTAAGACTCAAACAAAGTTCAGCTTCTTCTGCAAACCATTCTGTAGTGGAGACCCCAAGGAAGCCTGTCCTTTGTCAGTTCTCCAATGGACACACGTCTGGTCCATTCCTTTCCCTGAGCAGCTAAGCTGGTGCCTGTAAACCTACCCCTTACAGATGGTTGATTGAACTAAGGTGGGCACCCGATCCAGGGCCAGCCTGTCTCCAGGCTGGTCAGATACCTACAAGGGGCTCCTGGTTTGAGAGATTTGCCTAAAGGGCCAAGGTGACTTCAGTGGGCCGTGATTTTCAGTGGGCTGTGCGCTCATCAGGCTGTCGCGAGTGGGAGCAGAGAAGGACACACCTACGCAGCGGAATCATGGGAGAGGCAGAACACTGGCAAGAAGACCAAAGACTCCTGCAGCTTCGGGACACAAAATATCCCTGCCTCCCCAAAGGCCTTGGATCCCAATTCTCTTCGATTCTCATTTGTATTGTGGGTGAGGAGGCCCCACTGAGCTCAAGGCATCTTGAGCGCATGTTCCTCCCCGTCCGCAGGGCTGAGATGAGACTTTCCTCCTTCTCCTCCAGCCCCGTCCCTTCCCTCTCACCATCCTCTCTCACGTACTATTTCTTGCCTCTGGACTGGAATCCACCTGAGTTCCTGATTCTTGGCTTCTTAATCTTAAAGGCTTTGTGGGGTTTCTGTTGTGTGCTCAGACCATGCCAGGTGCCAAGAGGGAACAGAAAGGAAGCAGGAGGCCCGGTCTGCCCCTTGGGGAGTTTCCACTCTGGCAGGACAGATAAGGCCCATGAGCACCGCTGGGCTTGGTAACTCCCCAAGCCAGCATCTGCCAGCAGGAGCCTGAGAAAGGGAACGAGCGTGCTTAAGGGGGCCACGAGGAAAGTCCTGGGGGATCTGGGAGCTGGGGGCTGCTTCACCCTACAGCCCTTACCCTGCCATTAAATCTGGGGAAGCAAATGTATGTGCCAGGCAACTTTCCCTCTCAGTCACCTCATCAGGCTTGAATTGCCCAGGATTAAAAAAGAGAGAGAAAAAAAGGAAAGTCCTCATTATGTGGTTGGAAATCCTCATACCAGAGATAAAATTTTATGAGTTGCCTATTGCTCAGCACCCCGTATTTTTGACATTCCCTGTTTCACATACAGTATTTTAAACACATGAGACACAGACATTATTGTTTCTTTTATTTTTTTACCCAGTCATTTTTTTTTTTTCTTTCTGTAGTGGCTTAGTGGGTAGCTCTGAAGTTTTTAATACTGAAGGGTCCATTTCATGTTATTTATTACCCTGCTTGCGTGAAAGCTGAGGCCTATAAATCGTCAACACAGGCTGTCTAATTCCAGCAATGGTGAGGCTTCGTCACATGTAATTAAAAGATCTCAAAGCCATTGGAATGTAATGGATTTGGAATTGACACCATGGGGGTGCGGGGAGCAGGCCCAGGAAGAGGCAGCTGTATTTCAAAGGCTCTCTGGCGTGGTCTGGGATCGATGGGGCTGCCTGGCTGGGCTCCAGCTGGGCCGGCTGTCATGGGGTTAGAGGCAGGGTCTGGATGTGATCTGATGCTCAGTTCTGAGACCACTGCAGTTCCCACCTGTGTGGAGGTGCACCCAGCTCTTGGCCTCACAAACTCCTTCAGCCTGGCATGCCCAGGCCCCACCACTGATGGCAGTGAGTGTCCGTGTCCTGACAGGAGGGTTTCTAGAAGCGGGGAGTAACCCACCCTTAGAGACAGAGCCTGACCCGGAGATGAGGGGGAAGATCTTGGTTTCTCCTTCCCCACAAGTACAGAGTACAATGGTCCTCTTATTCGTGGTCTCCACCTTTCTCCCTTAAGCTGTTTCTGTCTGTTCAGACCCCCATGGTCACCCTTCAGTGACTCTGTGTTGTTCTGTGAAGTTTCCTTGAATCCCCGCATCCACTGCTTCTCCTTCTGAGCTACAGGGCACCTTGTCTGCCCATCTTTGGGTCTGTATGGTGCTGGTGTGTATTTGTTTACTTGCCGGCCTCCCCATTCTCATGAGTTCCTCAAGAAAAAGGACTATGTTTAAGTCACCTCTGACCCCAGTGGCCTTATACAGGCCTATCACATAGGAGGTAGGCAGCAACTGTGTGGCAGGAAGGAAGAGATAGAGGATAAAAAAGGAAAAAGGAAAGAAAGAAAAAGGCAGAAGGAAAGAAGAAAGGAAGGAAGGAAGAGGGGAAGGGACTTCTGGTGATCTCTTTCCATCCCATGGCTTTACAATAAGGTAACCAGATTCCAAGATGGCCCCCAACGATCTCCACCTCCTGGAACCCGGATTCCATATCACACCAGGGTTGATGTTTGTGACTAGTGTCACACAGTAGAAGTGTGGTTATATCACTTCTGAGGTTATGAAAAAAGACTGCAACTTCTGCCTTTTTTCCTCTTTCCTTTCTCTTGAATTAGTCACTGGGGGGAAGCCAGCTACCATGTTGGGTGAGCAGCCCTATAGAGAGGCCCACATGTCAGGGAACTGGAGCCTCTGGCCCACAGCCAACCAGGAACCGAGGCCTGACAACAATGAGGGAATGAGCTTGGAAGTGAATTCTCCAGCCCCACGGAGCCTTGCAATGGCTGCACCTTGGCTGACAGCCTGACTGCAGTCTCACTAGGCTGCTCCCAGATTCCTGACCTCAGAAGCTGTACATGTAAATGAATGTTATTTTAGATTGCTAACTTTGGAATAATGTATTACACAGTGATAGATAACTAACACAAACACCATCTATATGTTGATGACAACAAATATTTATTTCTAAGTCAGACCTCTCTGCTGAACTCCAGAATCCTATGTCCAACTTCTTCCTTTACATCTTTGCCCTGCATTCCAAACTACACTCCTGATCATTCTCTACGCCTGCTTCCTCCACAGTTTTCCCCATCCCAGCTGGTGGCAGCTCTTACCTGGATGCTGACTACAGCCTCCTACTTGCTTCTTGCCCCTCCCACTGCCACTGCAATCTATTCTCTATCCAGCAGCCAGTGATGCCAGTCAAATGTAAGTCAGATCATGACACTTCAAACTTAACTCACCAAAGCCTCACCACTTCCCCAGGACAAGAACCAAAGTCCTTAAATAGCCCCCAAGGTGTCACCTATTCCTCTCCGACCTTGCCTCCCATGCCTCTCCCCAGCTACCTCCCCTCACAGGGCCACGTGGGCCTTTTGTTGCCAGGCACACTCCCACTTTAGGACTTTGCACGGACTCCTCTCTGTGTCTGGAATATTCCTCCCAGTTATCTACACAGCTCACTGCCTCACCTCCTTCAAGTCTTTGCTTCAACATCCCCTTCTCTGTGAGGTCTACCTTGACAACCCTATTAAAACATGCAGTGCAACTCCCTGAACCCCCAGGCTTCATTACTCTGCTTTCCAAGAGCCCCTTCTGCCCCCCATTTTACAAAACACTTAAAACCTTCAAATGTATTATATGATTTTTTTTTTTCCTGTACGTGGGCCTCTCACTGTTGTGGCCTCTCCTGTTGTGGAACACAGGCTCCGGATGCGCAGGCTCAGTGGCCATGGCTCACGGACCCAGCCGCTCCGCGGCATGTGGGATCATCCCGGGCCAGGGCACAAACCCGCATCCCCTGAATCAGCAGGCAGACTCTCAACCACTGCACCACCAGGGAAGCCCTGATTTATCTTTTTAATGCTCACTTGCTTGTTGTCATTATCTTCTAGTATATATGCTCCATGAGAACAAGGATTTTTGGTGGTTGTTGTCTATTTTGTTTATTGTGATATCTCCAGCACCTAGAACAGAGTGCCTAGAACTATCTGCCTGGCACATAATGGTAGTCAATGAATATTTGTTGAAGCAGGGAAGGAAGGATGGAAGGAAGGGAGGGAAGCAGGGAAGGAAAGATAGTGAAGGGAGGGAGGAAGGACCGTGTATGAGAACCCTTGCATTGTCATCTGAATTGTTGTTTAGCAGATGCAGCCCCTCTTCTCGTAAGGTGTGGACTGCAAGTTCTTTGAAGGCATGAGAGAATGACCTACCTAGAGCATCCAGTGACAGGCCCTGCTGAGACCAGGGCTTAGGGAATGTACTTGATTGATCTGCCTTTGGCCGTTTAGGAACCTCTGTTTCATTGCCCTCATAATCCAGCAAATCTGAATATTTCCACTCCTCTGGTCTTTAGCTGCTATTAACATCCAGCCCCTCTGCTTTTCTCACCTTTTAATGAGTTGAGTTGTGTCCTCCAAAAATATATGCTGAAGTCTCAACCCCCCAGTACCTTAGAATACGACGTTATTTGAAAATAGGGTTGTGGCAGATGGAATTAACTAAGCTAAAATGAGGTCATACTAGAGAGGGGTGGACCCTGAACCCAATATGACTAATTGTCTTCATAAAATGAGTACAGACACATAGGGAGAAATGTCATGTGAAGACAGAGGGAGGCAGAGATTGAAGTGATGCATGTACAAGTCAAGGAATGCCAGAGATTGGTGGCAACCACCAGAAGCCAGGAGAGAGGCATGGAATGGATTTGCTCTCAGAGCCCTCAGAAGAAAACAACTCTGCCAACACCTTGACTTCAGACTTTTAGCTTCCAAAACTGTGAAAGAATAAATTTCTGTTGTTTTAAGCTATCTGGTTGTGGGACTTCGTTATGGCAGCCCCAGGAAACTAACACACACACTTCACACCTTCTTCCTCAAGACCATCCCACTCTTGCCTTGGAGCCTTCTCTTAGCATTAATAGACATTAGAACACACCACCTTTGATACTACTCAGAGTGTTTTCTCTCTTACACAATGCAAATAATCTTACCTCCTCCAAGAAGTCCTCTTGGACAGCTTAGAAGAAGGAAGAAGTCGATACTCCTAGCATCCCTGCTTGTGAAGGTTGAACTCTGGAATGTATGGTTTTTTTACTCACAATTAATGTGCGTTTTCTTGGCTTGAGAAAATGTAGACAGTCCATCTTACCCATTTGTTCTTTACTTGCTCATTCATTGCCATGTTGTCTCTCTGATTAAATGACTCAAACAATGAGAAACAGATGTCTCCTTCATTGTCTATAGTTCCAAATCCAGATACGGAAAAGAAAAGGCACCCATGCTGGTGGGTAAGGACTCTTTAGTAAGAAGGGGCCTGCTTCACTTCTCCCCTCTCCTATTTTATAAATGAGGAAATTGAGATCCAGGCAGAAAAAATGACCCCCAAAAGATAAAGAATGTTTCCATTTTGCCTCCACATTGGATTGTTAACTCTGGGACTTTTGCTCAACATTAAACACTTAGAAATATACCCCCAGTTTCTTGCATAGTTGTTGCTAACCATATACTCAGAGCTAGGTTCAAATCCTAGACCCATCATTCTTTCTCTGTACAATTTTGGGCAAGTTATTTAACCTCTCTAACCCTCAGATTCTTCATCTGAAAAATGAGGATGGAGATACTGACCTCCCAGGGTGGGGAGGGGGATTCAATGAGAATATCACTTAGGAACTGTGCCTTTGTGCTATGGGAACTCAATGAACTGTAATTTCTTAACATTTATTCCCATCATATAAACTCCACACTAGAAAAAGGTAGAAACAAATTACATTTTCAACAAAATCTTTGTCTATTTGTTACATCCAGCTCAAGTTGGAAAAGTTGTCAGAAATAATGGAAGTGCGTAAAATAATCTATCCCAGCCTTGTCATTAATAGCAAGCATTACATAGCGCTAGCAAGATCCTTCATCAGCACACAAAGGCCCAGTGATATTCACTAGACTTGACGGAGTATAAAAAGAAAATGAGAATCTGACGTTTTGGAAAGATTTCCAAAAACTGGAGCAGAAACAGGAAGAGCTTTCTGGTTGCCTCTTTGTAAAGGATCAGACATCATAGCAGATGGGAAAGTCGGCAAGAATTACAGACATGGAACAGACCTCGGGTCTCATTAACCAACTAATTCATTTAAACCAGAATGCCTCATTTCCTGAGAATTCCAGTGAGTGAACTGTGATTTTACAATACGCTAATATTTGAAAGATGTATTTTTCTCCCCATCAATGGCTGCAAAGATGCCCTGTGGTGCAGTGAACCGCACTAAGAGTAATGGTATCAGGATTTAGGAGCTAAGCTCTACCGTTAACTGACTAGGAACTAGCCAGGCCCCCTGTCTAATCTCAGGGTCACCCTCATCTAAGGCAGAGTAGGACTAATGATCTCTGAGTTTCCTAAATCTATAATTTTATATATTCCTGCTCTATTTTCAATCCTTTGCCCAGGTCCCATATCCTCCATGAAGGCCCTTCCCTGATCTTTAACAAGTATCTGTAAAATATGAGGGTTGGACCAGAATAACCCTAAAGTTCCTTCGAGACTTGACATGCTATTGTTTTAAGTGTGTACTTCTTTAATAATAATAATGATGATAATAATAATAAATGAATAAATGTATAAGACCTTCACCTTAGGTATTTGTGGTGAAACAAAATGAAGAAGCTCATAAAGCTGTATTATGTAATATTACAGACTGAATGTGCCCACCCCCCCCAATTTATATGCCAAAATCCTAACCCCCAATGTGATGGTACTAAAAGGTGGGGCCTTTGGGAGGTGATTAGGTCATGAAGGTGGAGCCCCCATGAAAGGAATTAGTGTCATTATAAAAAGAGATACAAGAGAGATGATCTCTCTATCTGCCATGTGAGGGCACAATGAAAAGATGGTCACCTGTAAACCAGGAAGAGGCCCTTCACCAAGAACCTGACTATGCTGGCACCCTAATCTTGAACTTCCAGCATCCAGAACTTTGAGAAATAAATGTTTGTTATTTAAGCCACCCAGTCTATGGTATTCCGTTATAGCACCTTGAACTAAGATGCAAGGTCTGGTGGAAAAACCACTGGGCTTGAGTCTGAATTCTGACCTAGCTACTAACCAACTTTGCTATCCTGAGTAAATCAATGCACCTCTCTGCACTTTTTTCCATCTATACATTTAGATGTTTGAACTATTTAGCATTTGGACCCCTTCTACCTCCCTATTTCTAACATTTGCCACTCTTTTGTAAATTCCTTTCCAGCTCCAGTGAGGTCTCATAAGGAAATAACCTACAGTGATGAGAAGCAGGGAGAGGAATTCATAGGGAAAGTGTGCACAAAATAAACCTTAAGGTCTCTCCCAGCTCCAAAGTTGCAGTTTTGCTTCCTCAGACTCAAAGTGCCTCCCTGAGCAAAGTCACAATTTCACCTTCTCTCTCTTCCCTTGATGTGAAGCCCAAAGCCCAGGACAGCTTGAGACACTAAACAAGGGTGTTTCTTCCTTTTCTATCCTCTTCCTGATTTGGGCTCTTGAGTCTGGCATGCTTGGCTTTATAAAACTGCTGAGCCAGGTTTAGTCATTAGGAAAAATGGGGTTCAAATGCAATCCCCTGGATGAGATTAGCTTAGTGCTGCAGCTTTCCACTTGGCATCATTTGACCTCTTCTGAAACTAGTCTCTGACCTTGGCCTCTGGACTGTAAATGAAAGGAAGATGATTTCTAATGAGTTCTCCCCAACCAAGGGTGATGCAATAGTCAAATGCATTAATTCACATAGACTGTGAAATAGATCACGGTTGTCAAAGGACACATCCAAACTTGAAATGGTTCCAGTTTTGTAGAAACTTCAGTGTAGCAGAATACTTGGGCTCCTCTGGCTTCAGTTAACCTGAATGCTTTGTCTCACTAAGAATAATGCCCAAATGATATTTCAGCATCCCATTTATTCACAGGCCGGATTAGTAGAAACACAGATCTTGGACCCCATGTGCAAGTACAAAAATCTTCCAAACAACTGAAATAGCTTCCCACAGAATTTTTGCAATAAGTAAAGCCCATGTACCATTCTCTCCCCTTAGGCTGTCATGCAGCACTTTATTGACTCTTGTTCGACACATGGTTCCAATATGTTTAGTTATAGATGATTGCCAAAGCCTACAGAAGGTTAGATATGGAGAATCAGAACTAAAATTGGGTTATGAGAGGCATTGGCACTAAGAAGAAACAAAACTGAGAGTGTGGGGTGAAAAAGAAGAACTGTCTAGACCCAACACAGTAATAGAGGGACATTTTTATATTAGGACAGGTAGCCTCACATAACTCATGAGATTTTTGCACTCTTTAGTGATGGGTTATGGAGAAGAGGCTATATTCAATTTCAACATTTGTTTTATAAGAAAGTAAGAAGGAAATAATCTTTGTCAGGAAGATTGCCAACAAAAATTGTTTAAAAAAAAGTTTATTCTTGATGAGATTTACTTGAGTTAAGGAACTTTGGTTTGTGTCTCTGTGTCGCAGTGCCCAGCACATTGCATAGCATACAGCAGAGTCTTAATAAACACTCGATGAATGAATGAAAAGAAGCAATATTTTGAAGGGTTGTGTTTTTTAATTCCTGGATAATTTACTTATCATGTTTTCCAATGATTTATTGAACAGTAATCTTTATGGAGCACCTACCAACTAGGCAGGCAGGGTCTTCCTTCTCAGAGAATGGTGTTGGATCAGCAACAACCACCTGCAATAGTATGTGTGAACGATCTGGATACCTGGCTCTGTAGGTTAAGCCTGCCTTGGGACCCTGTCCAGGTTTTATGCTTATTTGGAGAAATTGAAGTCCATAGAGACTTCTGTCCATTCCAGACACCCTTTGATTTTAAACCCTCAGACACAAGGCAACTCTTCACCAAAGAGCTTCAGAGAGGGAGTCCCATACAGGATCAGTGTGCTGAGAACACTACACCGTCCCACAGCTTGGGCTCCTTTGTTAAGTCAAAACTACTTTTCTCTTGTTGGCTGATTGACTCCAATTCAACCTTAAGTCTTGGGCCACAGTGTGACAGGGCTAAAGATTTCAGGGGGAGAGGCTGGAATAAGCTGGGGATTGACATTTGGGTTAAACTTTAGAAAAATAATTCCTTGATGTGTATTGATGACCTATTATGTGCCCAGCACAATATGTAGAGGTCTTTACTAGAAAGGGGCCAAATAAATAGAAAACCTAGACTTTTTCTTATGTAGAAAACAACCTAAAGGTTAAGAAAGTACCAGGTTGGGTAGTAGGAGCCACACTTTCCATCTCTTGGATTCCTGCCAGCCTGCTTGCTTCCTCATATAGGGTCACATACTCAATACCTGTGTCAGTATATGGCCCAATAACCAAGGAGAAGTAGATCGTAATGAAGTATTTTCTTTTTTAAAGATCTTTTACTGCACAAGGCTAAATAGTTTTTTTGACTGTGTTCTTCTTCCCACCACTGATTTCTTTTCAGGTATTTATTACTGTCGAATAAATAACCCCAAACAAAGATGTGTTATTTCTCTTGACTCTGTGGGTGAGGAATCTGTGCAGAGCTTTTGTTCCCTGAGTCACTCACTTAGCTGCATATGGCTGATGGCTGGGTTGGAAGGTGCAAGAAGACTTTACCCGTATGTCTGATGCCTTGGTTCTCCTCTGTGTGGCTTCTCTGAGAAAGAGTGATTAGTGGTATCAAATCATTCAGAAGTCTAGCCTAAGTTTCTTTAGAGTGCGGTGGCTGCTTCCCCAGAAAACAGAAACATGAAAGCTTCTGTTCTAGGTTTGGAATTGACACAGAGTCATGTTCATCTCAGTTTATTGGTCAAAGAAAGTCACCAGGCCAGCCCCAGAGGAGGAGAAATAGCGTCCATTCTGGATGGGAGAAGCATATACGGAAAGGAGGAATTGATGGTGGCCATCCTTGGATGCTATCTAGCACACGTTGGACCCTGTTTGTTTTCCAATTAATTGAATATATTTGAGGCTCCAAGGAAATTGACTGTCAGGCCCAGGGCTTGCTCACTGTCGTATCTCCAATATTGTCCATGGTTCTGATTCAGAATGAACCAGTCAGGTTTTGATAGAAACAAATGTGGGGTGTGTGTGTGTGTGTGTGTGTGTGTGTGTGTGTGTGTGTGTGTGTGTTAATTGGGAGTGGAGGTTCCTATTGGCTGGATGGTTAATCCATTAATGAAGTGACCTGAAATAGAATACAACTGTATGTGATTTATGACCCTATGTGTTAGCACTCCTGGACAGCATGGATGCTACAGGTTCTTAGCCCAGATAAGGTAACTGGTATAATCCAAAGATGTCAGGATATCAGTGGGTCTTTTTCAGCCACATGGATTTTGAAGTCGAATTTGAAACTACATGGATGACATTGAAAGTTTAATGGCACCTTCCAATGGCTACCTTCCTGCTTAAATCTAGAACAATCCTGTGCCTTTCAGATAACAAAAGATACCTTTTAGGAGGAATTCTTGAAATGCTTTTGAAATAAGAATGCCTTTGCACATAGACTTAGAGAGGCTGAGGAAGTGTGTCTGCACATACACACGCACACACACGCACACACACACACACACACACACACACACACATGGCTATTGTGAACAGTGGTTCACCTGGCCAATGGAGCAAGTGTGGGCTAAAGTCCAACAAGTCAGTGTGGGGCTTCATCTGTCTGGAGGAAGGGGGAAATAACTCCAACAGGAATGTCATAAGAGCCCCTGAGGCTAGTGGTGGTCCTATGGGCAACACACACACACAGAGTTTTCTGCCTTAATTACAGGACAGTATTCCTTGGAGGTGGCGTCAAGACTACCTCAATATGTAACCTTCTTTTCTTGGAAAGAGCTGTTGATTTGGCCATGAGATTAACTTTCTAGGAGAGAAGTTGTAGGCGGTGGAGAAGACTAATGAACTGCAGTCATTCACATTTATATATCAGTTTGCAGCACTTTCAAATATATTATTGTACTTAATCCTCACAATCCTTAGATACAGATATTGCTACCTCCACTTTACAGTTGAAAAAACAGGCTTGGAATAAGTGACTTGCCCAAGTAGACACAGCTGCTAGGAGTGTCCAGGTTAGAACTGAATTGGGGGCTTTGAACTCCAAATGCCATGTCTTTTTCATATCATGGGTCTGTAGAAAAGACTGGGATTTATATTTTTTCTCTAAATGTCGTTTTTCTTCTCATGAAAAAGTTGAGTAGGTTAAGGTATGAACTGGGTAATTTATGTAATTCTATTGCTACTGCTAGTTTCGGGGGACCCTGGTCTTTTTATTTTTCTCTTATGCTATTTTCTGCAACATCATTAACATCAAATACAACAAATAAGACATCTAAGGGGGTGTGTTGTTAAGATTTTTGAAATGAAAAAAAATGGGCTCATAAAGGTGGCTCTGTTCCTAAGCATCTCAAGTCTTGGATTTGTCAGCTTTTCTCATTAACTAACTGAGAGGTGCCATCTAAGGACTCAGGATCCTATTGCCCAACAAAACCTCCATAAATCTGCCACCACAGGACACAGAGCCAAGCTTTCTTTTCTTGGGAATAGATCTCAGCTCTGTCGTTCACCAGCTGTGTGACGTTGGGCAAGACATGCTCCTTTCTAGGCCTTAGTTGCCTGACCAATAAAATGAAGGCTTTGGTAGATTATCCCTGAGATCTCTGCAGTGCTGATATTTTATGACTATAATTTTCCATTGTTATCCATCCAGCATCTACTATTCTGATTTTGAAGAATCTTCTTCCCGTCCAATACTCCCTCCTTTAATTACATTTTTTAATTTGCGTTCTGTATCAGGTCATGGTGAATTTTGTAGCAGCTCCCTCTTTGCCTGTAAAATTTCTGCTCCAGATTATCATAAAAGACTGAGAAAGTTAAAATCCACCCCTCTTAGCCCACCGATAAGGCCTTTGTGATCTTGTTCCATTCTAGCCATCCACAAGGTATTTCCCCTTCCTCTTCTGCATGAACTTTCTGTTGCAGCTAAGTCACATTCTACCCACCTCCCCCTCCTTATGGCTCAGTTCCCTAATATTATACACCCTGTACCTCTTTGCTGACCTCTCAAGTTCACTCTAATATCACTTCTTATCTGAAGCACTATTTTGGCCCTACTGCCTTTCATTTTGTGGATTTTCTGGTTACTTTCTTTATCTCTTCAAGTAAATTACAAACTACTTGACTCAGATATCGTGATTCTTTCTTCCGTGTCCCCACAGTGTCAAGCACGGTTAGTCTAGGTCTACTGATTTGTGGGTTAGAAGAGCCTACCTCCCAGTTAGGAACCAGAATTAGGAATTCATATTTTGCTGCAGTGTCAAAGTGTCCTGACCATTACTCCTGGCCACGTCACACATAGTTCTCTCAGACTGCACCAGCAGAGGGTTTTTTCTTTCCTTCAGTTGGACAGGAAATCCCAGTGACTATAAACCATGAGGGGTCACTGTTGGGAAGAGAATGGTTGTGCAGGCTAAGATATGTTATGCTAAAGACCCTTCCTTCTGCATAACCTAAATACTTATAGCCTCAACATTCGTTCATTTTCTCTGAAGCTATCTCTCAGGAAGAAGAAAGTCTCGATACCATATGCCTTCTTTCTTCATTTAACCAAGTAAATGATGTTTTTATTGACCATTTTAATTTTCCTTTTTGCTTACAAATATCCTTTGAACTAGTAGATTGATTTCGATGAGACTTGTTGCGACATTAAAGAGCCCCAAGGTGAAGCTTGAATTCCATCGTGTCTCAGAAAACACCTAGAAATAAAATGGCTACCACCAACTGCATTAAAAATGACACATCTGCCATCAATTTAAATTTGCACAGTTGGAGGTTTGGAGTTGCTGTTGCATTGGGCGTGTTCATGGGCCAGGGTTCATCCAGGAAGCTCTCAGAAAATTTATTCCTGGTCTTAGGAGTCTCATCTAAAATGTGAAAATAATTGTTGAGCAGATTTACAAAATGCTAATTGGAATGCACAGCAAATAGGTCAGTTAAGTTTGTGAGCATTTTGAAATGATCATAGGTGATATAAGCATATTTTTATCTATAGGGTTTAAAGTAAAAGTCATTTCTGTGACTGGGACAAGGGTTTTGGCACATGTTCAGAGCAAGTCAAAGGAATTAATAACAAGTAATAGAGGGAAATGGAGCCAAGGAATAGCTAAGCTGTGTATCCCTAGGGAGCTTGGAAGTGATAGGAAAAGGGACATTCTTCAAGACATGCAGGGGGGCTGTACCAGTGAAACTATCATCAATCATTCATTGCAGCCCAATCCACCCGACCTTTCCCAGGAGAGGGAGATGGAGAGACAAGAGGCCAGCGCGATCCCATGAAGTCCTTGTTTCATTTGCTTATTCCTACGAGTAACTGCAAGTTATTTTGTTTGTTTCATTACCGACAGAAGCCACAGTAAAGAACCCCTGGGCAGGTAGGAGGGAGAGTTTAAAGGATGGCAGGGACAGAAGGGAGGATAATTTATGGCATTTCACCTGATAATAATGAAACTTACTCTCTCTTTCTTTCTCTCTCTCTTTCTCATACACACACAGACACATATAGACACACACACACACGGACACACATATGCATGCACAGAGTCGTCTGCTTTAGGATTCCCAAATTTTTCCATTTTGGTGACCACGTGTGGTCAGAAGAAGATGGGTGGGATGCTGTAAGCTTCCTGAATTACTCCTGCCAGAAACCTCACTGAATTCTGAAGAAAGATTTTCTTTAGCCCCAAGTACCAGGGTCAGAAAAAAAAAAAAAGGCAGAGGTTTCTCATTTCAAGGTTGGGCTGGGGGAGGGTAAAGCAAAATGTGGGGAAAAGACTTCCAGCTTCAGGAAGAGGAGAAGTGACATGAACTGTACTGCACAGACTCCTAGTATTTTATATGTTTTAAAACATTTTACATATTTCTGTTCGATCCTGACAATAGCACTCTGAAGTAAATATTATCTCTGTTTTACATATAAGGAATTGGAACTCAAAGAGGTTAAGTAACTTGTTCAAGGTATAAGGTTTATAAGTGGCAGGAGCTAGGATTCCAACCCACATCTTGTGCTATTTTCACTGTGCACTGCACCATCAGATGTGATAATGGTTGTGGTAGCTCTTTGGGTGTGTGAAAAGTTGTCCTATGCAAGAGGAGCTGGTTGGTGTTTTCACACAAATATCTGGAGTCTAGAGCAAGCTGGAAGGGGACTGGAACAAGACAGAAAGGACCCAGATCTCTCTGTAATTATGGCAAAGCTGGAGCCCCTGAACGCTTCAGTCATCTGTTCCATCTGTTTTGAATATTCTAGATTCATTTATTCATTTACTAATTAAACATATTTATTGAGTCCCACTAGTGACCAGGCACTAGGCTAAAGCTGAGGTTGCAAGGGGGGAGACAGGAGTAGCTAGCCACCTGGTAGATGTGACAGGGGCTCTCAGACAGGAAAACAGAAGAACTGGAGCGATCTGGTATCACAGAAGAGGCAGGAAGTGTCAGAGGAGGGATGTAGGAGCAGGCAAATTGGCTGGAGCCAGGCATCTCCCACTGAATCTCAAGAACGAGTTCAGGCATTGCCAAGAACTTTTCAGTAAGTGAGACAGAAGACAGACACGAATGTGGAAGGCAAGGCTCACTCTGCCTGTCCTTGAAGCACCATCTAAGAAAAGAAACTTCCTTGATGGCTCTGAGCAGAGAATGCCTTTGCCATCCTGGAGAACCAGCTAGAAAGTCAGTTGGGTAGGCACCTTCCAGTAAAGGAATTACAGGGAACAGGGCGAATGCCTTCAGACAGGACCACTGGGAGTCGCTTGCTCCCCTTGGCCTATGAGCTACCCTGCCTGCACCTGTCGTAACCTGGGTCAGGCCCTGGCAGCACCTCTGTGAGACCCTGGATGCCGTCCATCCCGCCTGTCTCTCCCCAGCCTGTCCTGCTGTCCGGGGCTAGGAGGGAGATTCTGTTGGGGGAGTTCAGCTGCAGTCAGGGATTGCTGGACCTGGAGCCTGCAGGTGAGCCTTTACTGCCCCTGGCCTTGCTCTTCCCCAGGGGTTTCAGGAGCTTTCTTCTGGTTTCCATACTAGATTTAGGCTCCTTGAGGACAGGAGATTGCATTTTCTCCTCCTCTTGTATTTTCCACAGTGACTGATGCTGATGTGAGCACTGTAGTTGTTTATTGCTGGTTGATAAAAGGCTAATTGGTGCTGTTGTAGAGCATTGTAAGGAAAGACACTCTGAGTTTTAAACTTCACTTGGAGTCACAGAACCACGGAATGTAGGAACAGGCAGGGCCTTGATGCCTACCCCTTGTTTTATAGATGGGGAGACTGAGGCCAGAGAAGGTAGGGGAATCATTTAAGGACTTAGCAGAGTTAGGTCCACACCTGTGCGTTTTCTTCTCTGGGCCTTTGCTCTTGCCACCAGGGCATCACCCACTCTCTAAACGAGCTCTGAACTCAAGAAGAAGAGTGAAAGGCCAAAGTTTCATATCCATCTGATATCTGCTGGCCCTCCCATGAGCTGGATGAGGAACTGAGGTCAGTGTGCCTTGCCTGCCGTGGGTGACCAGGCTGCTCTGAGCTTCCGTGGGGTCTTATCCAACCATTCATCTCATGTTGGTTCCAGCTGGGCTGGTCTACACTGAGTCAAGCACACATCCCTCTTACTGCCTTCACTTTTTCTTCCAAACTTATTCAGACCCTGCTGGGTCTTCAAGGCCTGGTTGAGTTCAATGCAATGCAATGCAATTCAACAGACATTTATCAAGGACCTCATGAATACAAGGCATTGTGTAGCCAGACACTGGGAGTGTTGAGGACACTAAATTAATAAAACACACTCCCTGTTCAAGGCTCAAGGGGAGGCGAGATCTATAAACAATCCAGACCCACAGCCCAAGGCTGAGAGCAGTAGTAATACAGATCACTTATTGAGCACCTACAAATTACCCAACTCTGTCCCAGGCACTTTATATTTGTTACGGCCAATCCTTCCAAGGCCAGAGAAGGCAGGTATTAGATGCCGCACAGTATATTCAAAAGAGCTCTAGTTTTGTAATCTGTCCTGAGGCTAAATTCCATCTCTTACAAATGAT
Organism: Hyperoodon ampullatus; assembly: GCF_949752795.1. Lineage (NCBI taxonomy): Eukaryota > Metazoa > Chordata > Mammalia > Artiodactyla > Ziphiidae > Hyperoodon > Hyperoodon ampullatus. Next base: position 62,124,843 of record NC_136926.1, on the reverse strand, counting down.
GTGTCTTTGGGCAAGTTACTTAACTTCTCTGTACCTTTCATCTGTAAAATCAGGATAGCAAAACCTTCTTCAGAGGATGGATGTGAAGATTAAATGATAAAATGCACAGGAAGGGCCTAGTGTTGAGCAAGTGCTTAACAAATGTGACCAGAGAACTGATGGTCCAGGAAAAGTGGAAAAACATCACGAAGGAAGACCTCAGCAGAGGCCCACACAGCCTGCCACAGCAGGCCAGAGGCAGTCGTGGGCTAGGGAGGGTCACAGGAAAGATGCATCATTTGAGCCCAGTCTCTAAAGTCAGGAAGGATTTGGGGGAAGAGGATGGTGGCCACCAAGGTGCTCTGGTTGTTGCTGCCCTGAGTGACCTGTCTTTGTGATACTTCCCCGCACCAGCAGTGTGTCTGGGTTGGGTTATCCAGACCCAGCATAGTATCGGAGGCTAGAGGGACTTTCTTGGTATTTTTCCCCTTTATTTATTTAATCTCTTCCTCAAACTGAGAATCAGCTACAATCCTCCCCAGTTTGGCAAGTGGAGACACCTAAGTTCCCATTACCTAAGTGGCTGGTATAGACCACAGCCTGCTATAGACCATCCATGGGGTGCTGATAAGACACTTGGACTGCTCCAGACTTGAACCCTAAAATAGGTCAGTTTTGGGGGCTGCACATGTGCAAAGCCATGGTATGTTCTGCATTGAGAGCTAGCAGTGATAGGAACCCCAAGCAGTCCAGATTGTCTAAACCAGGTGTCCTTAAAAATGTCCTCTGACTTCCATTACCCAAGGCAGTGGGGTGTAGCCTGTTGGGTAATATGATTTTCAAATGACCCACATGTCACTACGAACTGGGAAATTAGATGAGCGTCTGAGGAAGGCAAGCGAGCAAGCAAACAAAAATCCTCATGCAGCAAACAACATCAGCTTTAAAAAAAGCATACAAAAAAATCAATAAATAGTTGTGGTCTAGAATGAATGAATGAATACATGAATGGAATTTCCTGAACAAAGTACTATTACCAAAACCATCAGTTTCTTTCAGAGGACAATGGAGAACTAGGCCTGTTTCCCAGGAACTGCTAGTGCAGAATTAAGTGTGCTCCGTGGCCCTTCCATTCTGGGTAGTGAGTTATGTAGGGTTATTCCTGCCCAGAGCTGGAGCTGGGGGTCGGGTCGAGCAGACTGAGAGACAGGGACTGAGGGATGCTGCCAGGAAGCTGCTGTGCCGAGGATGGCAGGGTTAAAACTCATCCTGGTCTGAAACGTTAAAGGCGAGCCTGCCAGAGCTACCTTCTTGAGTTTATCACTGCAAGCTAGATGTCAGAGGCTTACTCTGTTTATGCTTCTAGGGCTTAGCTGCTCTGGATATCAAGGCGAATGGTAAGAAAAGCTTTCTTTTCACAACACATCACACCCATAACATGATACCGCTTCTCATGGCACTTTATATTTCTGAAGGTACTTTAGAATTCATGCTCCTATTTGAAGTCCGCAATAACCCAGTTGGTTATTATCCTGTAATAAGATGTGCAAACTGAGGGTCAGAAATTGTACATGACTGCTTTAACGGTACTCAGGGGGCAAATAGTCAAGGCAGGATTAGAACCCATGTCTCCTGACTCCCAGCCCAGCATTCTTTCCTCCACGACAAGCTGCCCCCAAATGAGACATCTGCTCAATGAGCGAATGCGATGCCCCAGGCCAGTCCCCCTAAGTCTCTGGGTAAATACTCTTGCCTTCTGGTGATGTCCCCTTCCCCTCATTATCCCATTCCTGTCTCTCTCTCAGCTTGAGTCCCTAGAATCACCTGGATGTTTGGTACAAATGCAGATTTGGGGGCCAACCCCAGAGACTCTGATTCTGTAAGAATCTACATTTTTGACACACTCACCAAATGATTTTTTTTTTTTTTTTTGCGGTACGCGGGCCTCTCACTGTTGTGGCCTCTCCCATTGTGGAGCACAGGCTCCGGACGCGCAGGCTCAGCGGCCATGGCTTACGGGCCCAGCCGCTCCGCGGCATGTGGGATCTTCCCGGACTGGGGCATGAACCCGTGTCCCCTGCATCGGCAGGCGGACTCAACCACTGCACCACCAGGGAAGCCCTCACCAAATGATTTTGATGCAGGTTGAACTTTGCAATTTGCTAGTTTAGGGAAATCGGTGAATTTTGAAGATTACTTGAGCCAGACATTATCTCACATTAAATTGGTTCGCTTGAAAGGTAAGTTTAAAAAATTAAAAGAAAAAGGAAAGGAAAAAAAAGAAACTAGCTTCCTCCTTGGTGGTCTTTTCCAAGTTTACTATTCCTGCCTCAAATGTCTCTCTTATTTCCTGCTTCTCCCAACCTTCCAAGCTTCTCTGAGGCTCTCCCTGCTCTAGACTCTTAGGTCCTTGAGCTGTATCACACTTTCCTCACTGCACAGTCACTGCGGTTCTGCCTTTGCTTGCGGCTCTCTGTCCCTAACCCTGGGTAACCTCTCTGAGGGTGAGTTTTCTGTATCCCCAAGAGTCCCCGGCACAGTGCTGGAGACTAAAAGGATACTTTAGCTGTACTCTTGGAATGAGCCACTTAACTCTGTTGGTCTCTTCCTGGCACCGCTCCCCAGATCCATCAGTGTGGATAATCAAGACATGGTTGTAGAAGCAAAGCCCGTCACCAAGTAGGCATTGAGACCTTCCTGGTGTAAAGTCCCAACTAAAACATCAAAAACTCCCTTCAAAAATATGGGGACTTAGAAATAACAAGTGTCATTGAGGATGTGGAGAGAAGGGAGCTCTTGTGCACTGCTGGTGGGAGTGTAAATTGTTGCAGCCTTTAGGGAAAACAGTGTGAAGTTTCCTCAAACAATTAAAAATAGAACTACCATATGATCCCGCAATTCCACTTCTGCGTATTTTTCTGAAGAAAACGAAAACACTAATTCAAAAAGATATCTTCAACCCATGTTTATTGCAACGTTATTTACAATAACCAACATATGAAAACAACCTGTCAAGAAGATGCCACACACACACATACACACACACACACACACACACACACACACACACACACACTGGAATACTATCCAGCCATAAAAAATAGAAATCTTGCCATTTGCAACAATATGGATGGACCTTGAGGTCATTACGCTAAGTGAAATAAGTCAGACGGAGAAAGACAAATACCATATAATCTCCTTATATGTGGAATCTAAAACAAAAACAGAAACAAAAATAACAACCTCATAAATACAGGGAACAGATTGGTGGCTGCCAGAAGTGGGAGTCAGGTACAAGCCAAAGGTACACACTTCTAGTTATAAAATAAGTAAGTCATGGGGATGTAAGGTCCAGCATGGTGGCTGCAGTTTATAATACTGTATTGCATATTTGAAAGTTGCTAAGAGAGTAGATCTTAAAAGCCCTCATCACAAGAAATTATAACTATATGTGGTGACAGATGTTAGCTAGACTTATTGTGATTATGTTGCAATATATAAAAATATCAAATATCATTATGCAATATCATTATATTGTACACCTGAAACTAATATAATGTTATATGTCAACAAAAACGGACTGAAAAATAGGGCCATACTCATTGTTGACAGGAACTTGATAAAGAACTGGGGTGGTGGGAGGAGCAGGGTGTGGGTCCAGCCCACAGGTGGACCTGTTACTTGGCCACAGACGGTACTCTTGCCTGGATGAGCTGTTCAGATCCCAGGGGAGCTCAGAGGAGACAGGCGGGGGGAGATGTGCACACTCCTCACCGCTGCTGGAAGGAGCACTCAAGCACGGGGGCTCTGCTATTGCAGGGCAGGAGAAAATCGTCTTTGTCCTTCAGAAGAAAGCAGCAGGCCTCAGGCAACAGTAGGGATGACGGTTACATTGGCTTAGGGCTTTGCCACTCACTAAGTTTTTCCCTGATCTTTTCATGATCGCCTATAAATTAGGTAAATTGTTACTTCTAGGTTTAGAGAGGAGGAAGTAGATGTTCCCAGAGGTTAAGTGAATTGCCCCAGGTCACAGTCATGTTGGAGCCCTGTTTACAGATGGTGAAATCTCTCGCTCTCCCAGGGACACCATATTGCTTCTTGCCCCGTGGCCACATCTCTTTAGGATGTATAGTCCCAGAAAAACATTTTTCTATAAAGATCTAACTCATTGTACATGCAGAGGTTTTGGGGATTCTTTTGGGGGGGTATAATTGACATTAATATTATATTAGTTTCAGGTGTACCGCATCATGATTTGATATTTGTATATATTGCAAAATGATCTCATTAAGTCTAGTTAACGTTTGTCACCACATACAGTTGCAGAATTTTTTTCTTATGATGAGACATTTGAAGACCTCCTCTCTTAACAATTTTCAAGTATGCTACACAGTATGATTAACTATAGTCACCAGGCTGTATGTTGCCTCCTCATGACATTTATTTTAGAGCTGGAAGCTTGTGCCTTCACCCATTTCACTCAGGAAGAGTTTATTCCATAAATTGTAATTGAAAAGAATAGAAAGGAATACAATTTTAAGTGCACTTAATCAGTCATTCAAAAGGTACTAATACAGTCCTCAGTACTATGAAAAAGCACTATTGGGCTTCCCTGGTGGCGCAGTGGTTGAGAGTCTGCCTGCCGATGCAGGGGATACGGGTTCGTGCCCCAGTCCGGGAAGATCCCACATGGCACGGAGTGGCTGGGCCCGTGAGCCATGGCCGCTGAGCCTGAGCATCCGGAGCCTGTGCTCCGCAATGGGAGAGGCCACAGTAGTGAGAGGCCGGTGTACCGCAAAATAAAAAAAAAATTTAAAAAAGCACTATGCCAGGCACTGTGAGGGATACAGGGGTATGGTCAAGGGATGCCTATTGACCCATGACCTGAACCATACATCACTCTAGTTCTCTGTCAGGTGATCTGTCAACAATCAAGTGGAGTATGTTCATTTTTTTGAAGTGAGTTTTTGAGATTTCACTTGGAGCTTTCACTTACTAGGGACTCAATGCCTATTTCATGATGGGCTTCACTTCTCACAACCATGTCTCTATTATCCACGCTGATGGTGGGAGGAGAGCCAGGTGGAGCCTAGCAGGGCTCAATGGCTCATTCCAAGACTATGGTTAAAACATCATTTAGTCTCCATAGACATCACAACTATGGTTCCTAACCCCTAGGAACTTAAACCAAGCAGTATGTATAAGGCATGTACACTGGCCCAAAGAGCTCTAAGCATGCCGCAGGTGTTTCCAGCACGGGAAGGGAGCCATGGCTGCCAGCTCCTATCCATATATGGAAAGATCTGTTAAAGCCCAGAAGAGCTGGGGTGGGGGGTGTAGCTTGATGCCACTGCCAGGTGCCTGGTGGCACCAGAATGTTAGTTCCTAGCTCAGGACTCCACCTGACTCTGGCCTCATTCAGAGACTCACTTTAGGGCAGAACCGAAAGTGTTCTAACAGCTGTGGGGCTTTCAGACCATAGGCCCCTGAGGCCAGCTGGTCCCTGAGCAACAGCATGGTGGGGTTTCTCTGAACCTTTAGATTAATTTCCTAGAGTCATTAGCCAGGAGATATTTGGCTTGGCATCTTTTTGATTCCCAAGCATCATGTTGTGGCTTATAAGCTCATTTCTTCCTTGTCTTCACCTCTATCCATTACCCCAATTAGTTCTCTGCCAGGGACTTTTCCCCAGTGTAAGGGAGGAAAAAGAATTTTCCCTCTACCCTTCTAGGGTTCTTGACTGACTCACCCCTGCAATAAAAGACATTAACAGGGGAAAAACAAAGTTTAATAACATGTATACCTCCTATGTATATGGGAGATACCCAGGAAACCTGAGTAACTGTCTGAAAAGGCCACCACCTTAAATAACATCCTCAGCTAAAGACAAAAGATGCTGGGGGTGGGGTTGGGGGGAGGGAAAGGCCGATTATGGGAGGTTGCCAAGGAAAGGCACAGTAAACAAGGGTAAGGTTGTAATGCAGATATAACTCCCTGTGTTCTCCATTGACAAAGCGTTTCTGGACATTTAGAATCTCTTTCCCTTCCTGGGAGGAGCAGGAGACACCCTTACAAATGAAGATTTCCTGTACAAATATAAATGTTTCTTACAAAGGGGCAACTTCTACTTGGTTTTCAGAGCTTCTCCTATGGCTGTCTTTTTTTTGTGTGTGTGTGTGTGTGTGCTATGTGGGTTTCTCATTGTTGTGGCCTCTCCCGTTGCGGAGCACAGGCTCTGGACGCGCAGGCTCAGCAGCCATGGCTCACGGGCCCAGCCGCTCCACGGCATATGGGATCCTCCCGGACCGGGACATGAACCCATGTCCCCTGCATCAGCAGGCGGACTCTCAACCACTGTGCCACCAGGGAAGCCCTGTGGCTGTCTTTTTTTTAAAAAAAATAATCATCTCAAGATAATTGTTATGTGAAAGGGACATATTTTGGGGTGTCATATTCTGTTTCCCTTCACCAGCAACAGCAAGCAGTGAATTATGTGTCTGGGATTCCCGCTGGGGGGTGAGCGGGTGAGGGATGTGTGTCTGTGGGTGTATACACTTCTGTGAGTGCTACGTGTGGTCATGGGGGTGTGGAAGTGGGAGAGGATGATCCAAGTTCAGAAGTAACACTGGGGACTCCGCAGATGGGCAGATAATTTCCCCTGAGTGTTGTGTCCAGCCTTGGAGTATTCTATCTCCTACAAGAAGCGATCAAATGGAACTGTGCCTGGTTCAGGGGTTAGCTAATCTGCAAGGGAGATTTTTTTAGTCTGAGCCCCACCTTGCTTTTTCTCGCCTTCGTGGATTCAGTTCATTTGTACATGGATTCAGTTGCTTGTTAGTGTGTCCTGCAGTGCTTCCCTAAAGATATAACTCTGCAGATGGACGACATTTTTTATTTTCTTAATATTATTCTTAGCTTTTTGGAGAAGAGTTTTTAATGATTATTCCTCCTGGTATAATTTTAGTTTCCAATTACAATGTGGTATACTGTAGCACACTGTTATTTTGTAAATGAGTGTATATACTTATTGTAAATTGATTCCCTGAACAGGCCCCAAACGTTTGCATTTAGATTGTGTATTATACTACTTGCATGCCACCAGGCTGGCCCACAGCCAGCTGGGGCTCTCAGCCTGCCAGAAGCAGGGTGGACCATCTCATTTTCCCTGACACCTGTGCAAACCAGCTTGCCTGCCTTCGGCTGTGCTCTCCAGGGAGAAAGAGCTAGGGTGGCACTCTGTTGAGGAGGTGTCCAGAAACCTGAGATCCACTTAGTCTTTTTTCGTAAGAAAAGGACTAGAAAATATTTCAACTCCAGTCCCCTAGACTATCCATCTTTTTGTGAAAACACAAAGGAAGGTGAGCTCTGGTCACAAGGTCTTAATCCCTTACCATCAGTGGTGAGTTCAGACAGCATCAACTTGAACCACTTCTCTCTGAAGCTTTTCCTGGGGCCTCAGGCCAATGAGAGTCCCTTCTGCTGGGTTCTCTCTATTATTACTCCATCCCAGCAGTTATAGGGCTGTGTTACTTACTAATATGTCTATTTCACCTCCAGACTGCAAAAGTGGGCAGGAGTCTTTCCAACAGTAATCTTAGTGTCTAGAACTGTACTTGACAAATAAATAGATTGAATGAATGAACACATGACTGAGTACAAATGCTATCACAGAGGAGTTATGCTGCAGTTTAACACTGGGTACATGCAAAAAATGGGTGTATAATTTTTTTGAAGGATTATAATCAATTAAAAATATCACAGCATTTAATAAAGTGTGAAAACTTAAGTATGTAGCCCATGGTGAACAGGGATCCAATTTGTATCACCTGTGGAATGAAATGGAGCATCTCAAAGATGTCTCAGGAATGCTGTGGTAACCCAGAGCTGTTATCTATGCTTTGGCAGGTAACAGGTCTTTTAAAGAATGGGATTGCAATTGGGAAAATATATTATGTATCTTATTCCTTATTCTCTATGATGGAGTAGAAAGCAGATAGAATCTAGTTGTTATGTTCATTATTATTATTATTTTAGAGTGAAGATATCTACTTTAAGATGTCAAAGTTAAGACACAGGATTAATTTGGACCTTCCAATTCAACAGTTGCAATAAATCACGTTACTCTTATAGCAGTTGTCCTGCTGAGCAAGTTGCTTGTTTTCTGCTCTCTGTAACCAGTGAACTTCTATTTTTTGCACCTCTGTGAACCTAACTAATATTCCCTCCGAAGGAAAAGAGGGATTAAAGTCTTCATTAGAAAGTACCAAATCCCAAAGGAAGAATTTCAGGCACCAGTCCAGAGGTGAGAAAGCTCTGAGAGGGAAGGTCAGGGTATAGAGTTCCTTGAGTCCCAGGATTTACAGCTCCTAGCCAAGCACTGGTGGCTGCCTTCACGTCAGGGTGAAACTGGCTCTGGCCACAATAAAGTCTGTCAAAAGCAGCTAATTGGCAAGTTGGGTCACAGCTTGGATGTTTAGGTAATGCTAGCCTGAGGTTTAATGCCACGATTAAAAGAATAAAAGGCCCTCCTGCTGAGAAGCCTTTTGGCTACTTCAGAGCCTTTAATTCCCATCAGAAAATGGCATGTCACTTCCAAGGGTTACTGCACAGGCTTGCTTCGGAGACGTAAAGGCATAATTATCTATGGGGAGAATCAAGGCTGAGGTCAGTCTGGCTGGGGGTGGGCCTGCCCTTTGTGCAGATATTGGAATGTCTCAGAATCCCAGCCAGGGCCGTGTCTCAGGAGAAGTTACTTTCGGAGGTCATTTTGTCTGCCCTGCTGCTGGCTCAGGCGGCCTTCCCCAAGCTAACTGGAGTCGAATGAATTCCTGGGAAAAGCTCTGTTGTCACCATTAAGCTCACCAAGTGTAACTGGGCCCTGAGCCCACTGTGTCCTTTGGTGACTTGTCCACATCTCCCTGAACAGTAAGTTCCATGAGAGCAGGGACCTGCCTGTCTTGTTCTCTGCAACCCCGCACCAGGTCTTAGATGCCCGAGTGAGGACAGCGGAGGGAGCCGTGGCCCCCTCTCTGTAATGCACTCTCCCTTCTCTTCTCAGTGGACCGCCCATCCTTCAAGGCGTGACTCAGCTGCCAGCCCTCTATGAAGCTTTCTCTTCTCACAACAACCCTCCCTGGTCTCTTCCTTCTCAGGGTGCTGTGCGCCTTGGTGCCCCCAACATTACTTTAACCACCTTGGTTAATCTCGGAGCAGTGTGAGATCCCTGGAGCCACGGACTCTGTCTTACATCTCTTCTTTTTACTTTGCAGTATGCAGCACATGTCTTTCACAGGACAGAAACTCAATAAGGAGAAGAAACCTACTGCCCTATAGGGGGAAAGGACCGTCAAGATCAACTAGCCCAATGGGTTTCTAATATTTTGTCTTTGAAAAGCAAAGAGAACATTCTGTCTTTTTCAAATGAACTATTATGATGCTTCCCCTGCCCCTGTGTAAAACAGATGAGAAACAAGCTTCCTTGATTGAGGAGAGAAGGGAGGATTGGATACCCCAACTGTGATCTTTTTTCCCCCCACTCTGCTCCCTGAGGCAGCATCTGAAAAACCATTGATCTGTTCAGACCCTTCATTTTACAAATGAGGATGGTGAGAGCCAGAGGAAAGAGACCTCACCAGGTTCACACTTATTTTAGTGGCAAATCTGGGAGGAAAACCAAGGTCTCCAAAGTATTATCTGAGTGACCTTTCCTTTTTATGTCAACGTTGGACTTTTGGCTGAAAGAAAGAGAAAGTAAGGAAGGAAGGAAGGAGGGAAGGAAAGTAGTGGGAAGAGGGAAAGGAAATAAAGAAAAAAATGGAACTTCAGTACATTCTGCATGAGTTTAATGTTCTCCTCACTAGCCCCAGCCTTGTACTCAGTATAGCAAACCTCTTTGAATTCCAGAAAGTTGAAATGTTAAGTTTTGTAAAGACAATCTCCAGAAAGGGGATTTAGGGGAAAATACCAATGATTAACTCAATTACTTATTACTATTAGAATTTCACACTACTTATCCACTTAGAATTTTTACAGTGAGGCATTCCTACAGTTACCAGGTAGTTTGGGTGTTGGAGCTGTTCATCCTTAGATAACTTAAAGGAGAGGACTGTAGAGCGTGCCCTGCGTCATTTCCAAGAACAGTCTATCAAGTCCTTCTTCCTCTGGTCCCTGTTTCCTGTGATGTGCAGTTTTTCGACCCCAATGATCTCACCCACTTGCACCTTTGCCCAGGCCTCCCTCCCAGTCCTGGCCTGTCTGCAGTCAACCTGGGGTGAGCTGTGGAGGATGCCTGAGTGTGGACTGGGATGTTCCTGCTCTGTTTCTTCCTTCTGTTTTCACCCCTTCTTGACTCTACTTGTCCTCCATCCTGCAGTCTAATTCATAAGGAAAAAAGGCTTGGAAAGATTAAAGGACCCTCCCAAGGCCAGCCTGGTTAGTAAGTACTAATCAAGCGTAGTACTCAGGTCTCTGGATACCAACTTTGCACTCGGTCCACACTCTCCATAATCACTCCTTAAAATTGATTTTAACTTAGTGATGACTTAGGTATGAGAGGGCAGTTACTTTAATCATAGTATCCAGAATCTGTAGCTGTATTAAGAGCACTTGAAAAGTCTTCTATTTTCAATCAATCATTCATTCTTTACACCAATATTTATTGACAAATTGCTTAGTGCTGGGCACTGTCGTGGTGCCAAGCACACACCACAAACTACTTTAGCACACCTGGGCATGGAATGGTCTCCTTTTCCAAAAACAGGTTCCCCCGCCTACCCCAGGAGAAAGCCATCAAGATGCTTAATGAGGTTCTTATGGTTTTCTTATTGGGTTTCAGGAGAATCACTGAATCTGTTGCTTGCCTTTCTATTTTTGATAAGTTGGGAACAGGGGAAAGAAGGTAGTCATGATGAGTAGGAATAAATCCATTTTTCAATATATTAATGAACATTTTAATGGATATTAATGGATATATTAGTAGCTACCTCAGTGCCATATAAGCAATAGGAAGTGTGTGGTAGCTACTTCATGGGTGGGTTGCCACATAAATCTTGAGGACATGGGTTGGGCTTTATTTATCTTTGTATCTCTCATGAAATCTTGCACTGTGCATCACAGATGTGCAATAAAGTGTGCTGATCGATAGGTCTGCTTCCCAGTCTCACCATTTGCTCAACAAGTAGTATAGGTCAGGTCTATGCTAGAACTCTCACTTAAGGTATATACAGCACTTTTCTAACAAGGCAAGTTCATCTACAAGGCCAGATTTACATTTTATCAGAGTAGATATCTACCTCCATGGTATCATCCTTGGGGAAATCTTTTCTTCCTTCTGTGGCTGATGCTATTAGTCCAATTAGAACCAGATGAAACTACTAGCTGCAGGGCAGAAGGAGGAGAGACCCAAAAGGTTACAGTTTCTTACCACTCTGGGCAAGGGTGTGGAGATGTTCTTTTAGTTTGGGGGGTCCCCAAGGAAATTGGGTCCATCCTCAACTCGTCAAGGGAGAAACTTCTTCCATCATGGGTCTGAGTAGGGACAGTGAGAATGTTATGGACTAGATGAATGTCTCATTCTTTCAGACCACCCCAGAGATATGCCTTTGTGTCCCTACTATTTATGAGGCCACAGTCCTGACTGTGCAAACCCAACTTTCATTGAGAATGCTCAGACAACTGGGGCCAGCTAATATAGACCAAAGTCATGCATCTGTTCTTTACATATACGAAGGTAAGATCTAAACACTCTTACCCTTCAACCTTTGCATTTGGGGCTAAATTCAAACTGCTGTTATTGTAATTAAATGTATCACAGTCAACTTTGTGTTTGAATCCTGTAGACCTTAACTAATTTGGAGGATAGGACTGTGATGCAAAGAAAGGAAGTGTCATTACGCAATGGTATTACAAAGTGTGCTCTGTCCCCAGTACATTTACATCCTCTCCCTATATATCTTATCAATACAACGATGCTAGAAATTTCTTTATCAGAGATTTAGTGATAGGGCTTAAAGATTCATCAGGGAAAGAGAACATAATGATTTATGTTCTCATTGGAGGTTAAATAATGGGGTTGAAAGTTTTTCCTAGAGCAGACTTTGATTCAGAGACACAGGAGAGAGTTAGAAGTAAAGGTCTGTATGTAAGATCTGGACGTGCCTTAGATGGAGTTTGTAATTGAGACCAATTGTTTGTTAACAGCTGGCTCCACTGACCTCTACAGTGTGCCCATGATATACATTCAGGATATCACTGCACTCAGGCCATTGTTGGGCGCCTCTCAGACTTGGGACCACACAGGTTAATGGTAAATTTCTGGGCCCCATCTACACTGAAGTTTGGTCAGCAGAGACCCTCAAAGAATCACTTGCTCTGATCACATCTCAGAGTACACAGATGCTTGGTAATGGATTTACCTAAAAGTTGCTGACAGAAAAGTACTTGAACCTGCTCTGGACTAGACACAGTCCTCAATGTTGAGAAATGATGTCTGGGAATTTCCCTGTGCCTCCCCACCCTTGCAGCCCACCACCAACTCCAGTAATGGCCTTGTGATCTCATCCTCTGAGACAAACTCTGAAGGCAGAGTGAGCCTGATGTATGTAAATCTTGTGCCTGAGCCAGACTCTTTTAGAGAGGCTGCCCTGAAGAAAATCTATTGCCCTAATCAATTACCAAACTTCCAAATGAAATAGATGGTTCTCTCTTGCTGGAAGACTATCAAGTCATCATTTTTCATGGTAATGAGCAATAGTACAGAGGGCGAATTGCATTTTCTCTGTGGCATTGGACGAAGTGTTCCAGTAAGTAGGGCGTGGCCAGGAAAGCTGGGAGTTACCTGCCAAAATGATGGAAAGGTGTCTGGAAGCCTCTCTCACTCCTAAACTGCACTCCAACAAATTTCTCTTGTCTGTTTGGTATGGATCAGGCACTTTGCTGGGTGTGGGAGGCGTAAAATAAGAAAGGACTCTTTCCCCTGGCCAGGAAATTACCCCATGTGGCTTTGCTCCCCTGTTCTCCACTCCTTCCATGCTGGTCCAGTTCACCCCAATTCCTGAGCTATACCTCATGAGGATAAGAACTCATTTGGGAGCCTCACCTCCATCATTTGATGGGGACTGGAATTAGTCTGTTGCCCAGGGATGCTCCATGGGCACTGGTCTACAGTCTCCAAGCATTTCTCAGTTTTCCAGAAATGGGCTCCCATACAGGCACCGTGGCTCCTGCCTCAGTTTACCTGCCTCTGAATTCCTGTTTGGACTTGGAACAGCATCTCAGATTTTGGTCTGCTTTGCCGGGCCCTTGCTAAGCATTTTTTCCTGAGAGCTGAGGGCCTGTTTTTCTCCCTCTGGCTTCCTATGAGGTTCTGCCATGAGTATCCTGATGAGTCAGTGTCTTGATGCCACAGCCCATTTGTCTTCAAACACTTCTTGTCTCCTGGGCATTTCCCACAGTGGTGCTTTGTCCACTAAAGTGGACCCTCTGAATACAGACAGAGGCCCAACCCCTGTGTGATATCATCACACCTGCTGGGATCTCTATCTTTTTCCAAGGCAGTGCTTTTGATAAAAGATCCCTCTCAGGGGCAGTACTTGACACAAATGGGAGAATTTTTATTGGGAAAATTGGGGACACTTGGGTTAGTTTCCCCTTCCTTTCCCACCTAATTCCAACTTCCTTCTCCCTCAAGCACATATGCTGAGATCCCAGCTTGTCCTGCAAGCTCTTCTTGGTTACGGCACCTGGTGCCTCCTGTTGGTCAACTTCTGGATGGAGAGACAACTAGAAATTTAACAGATAAATATGAACTACTGCGACAAGGCAATGATAAAGGGCCATGGGATCAAGCACAGGAAGTAGAGGATGGGGCCAGGATGTTGTAAAGAAAATATTTGGAGTGGGCCTTAAAAGAGGGGTAGGGGTTTATTTGAGGGACAAGGGTCTTCTAGGGAAAAGTTACCCTAAAAAGATCCACCACTACGAGTGATGTATAAGAATCTGAAAAAGAAGTTTTAAACTGCTATATAAATCTTAAGAATCTCAGAGATCCACTGCCCCCAGTATAGTTCCTGCCCCTATCTAGGAGCTATAACCTAAGTAAGGAGACAAATTCCTCACATAGTGAAGAGTTAAATAGTAATGCAAGGCCATACATGGTAAAGTGCTCCCTTGGACTTAAAAAAAGTACCAAGATGCATCAAGTGCCAAACTCACTGGCCCAGGTAATGCACCCTGGGAAGGCTGGCAAAAGAGTGGGTCTGTTGGCTTAGAGTGACTAAGTAATCAATTAAGGGGAGTTAATACATGAGCTAAGAAGAGGGACCTTTCTGCTATCTGTAGAATCATTTGGTGTGGGTGGCTGTCTTTTTGACCTTTGCCCTGCAGAGGACTCTATTGGATTTCCAGGAGAGAAGGCAAAAATAAAGAAGTCTTATTAAAAATAACAGGAATGGTGCCTGTGTGTGAGTGAGTGTGTCTAACCAGGCAGCCAGCGCCAAGCGCTGGCTGGTGAAGAGGTGTCCTGATGCCACAGCCGGCGAGTGGCCTTTGCAAATGACAGCTGCTGAGCTGTGCAAGGAGGATGAGGAGGAACTAGGGAGCTGTCATCTTTCCAAGTAAGTTTCTTCTTTGACTTCAGGGGATTGTTTGGTTGTTCCGAGAGGGGCTTTGCGCATTTTGATGCCTCTGTCCCCGTGGAGCAGGCGCTTGAGTGTGGGGAGCACAGCTGAATGCCTCTTCATTCTGTAGCTGGTTGGAGCAGTGGCCACTTTCTGGAGGCAGGCAAAGCGGAACGTGACATTGTGATATTCCATGAAAGAGTGGACCAAGCTGCTCTCTGGTCAACACGGCAACATAGTTCTGCACGCCATTGGTTTCGGTCAGGGGCAGGGAGCTTGAAGGGGCCTGGGAATGTGGGAGAGCTTGGCCATCAATTCCATACTCATCTCATTTTCCTCCAAGCCTATGCTAAGTACGGGGTGTGTGTGTGTGTGTGTGTGTGTGTGTGGTACAGGTGCAGAGCACAAGATAAACCACTGGAATCAGGATTCAAATTCCAACTCTGTGAGCTGCAGGATCTTAAGAAGTTTACTTAATCTCACAGAGACTTGTTTTTCTACCCTATTACATGGGAATTTTAATGACCACTATAAGACACAGAACTGTGTCAGGTTTAAATACGAGAATAATTGTAAACAACACTATTCTTATAAGAAGCCCTCAGAAATGCTCTCCCCCATGCTCCCTAGTTTTACAGATAAGACCCTGAGGCTCAGAGGGGTCAAGTGTCTTGTCTTTCCCATCAAAGAGGAGAGTGAGGTGGGAACATGAGAGAGGAGGTGGGCTGGGCTCTGTCCCCAGGTGGTTGTGGGGTTCTGGGTACCCTCCTCTCAGATCTCAGTCTCCCTCTCTGTTAAGGGCAGATCAGATCCTCTTTAAGGTTCCCCCATCCCTGTCCTGAATTGAAGGAGCATTGTTCATTTCTCCAGCCAGTGACCCACGATGCTCTGTGCTCCAGGAGAAGCAACTGCATGGGCTCCCGAGTCAGACTCCTCCACTAACAGAATTTACCTCAACAGAACTTCTCAAGGCTTCAGGCCCCTACACCCCCTGTGAGAACAATTTAAGTGAGGCAGGGATGAGGGCCCACAGAATGCAGAGTCATGGCCACTGGAGCAACAGATGGCTGACATGACATAACTCGGCCTTCCCGCTCTTCACTATTTCATCCTGTCCAATTTATTTTTCCTTCCCTATCTCCTCAGTGACCTCAAATCAGTCATAACCTTATCTTGGCTCTCCTGTAAATGTCTTTTCCTCTTTTTAAAAAAACTTTTAAAACCTCGATCTCCTCCATGCTAATAAACTACAATTGAAGCTTACCATGATGAGGGTAGTGGGTTTCTCTGAAAACTATAATTGTGTCTTTGTAACAGAAAGAGACAGATGGTGAGAGAGGAAAACACAGAAATGAAGTTTGTGGAGAATGAGGGAGAGAGAGAGGGACAGACAGGTCTTGGAGGAGACGACAGAGATGAATTTAGGCAGAGACAGAGAGGTTGGTTCATCTCCTTTTGTGTACCTGTGTAGAAAGAGAGATGTGATAGAAACTACCAAGTCTGCAGATGAGTTGGGTAAGACTGGGGAAGGTATTCCATGAAGGGGCATGTGGAGTCTTCATTTTCCTTCTTGTTCATTTCAAAGAGATTTCAAGGCGATTGGCTACACTGGAGGCTCCAGGATAGAAAGAGCATCATCTGCAATCCCATGGCCAGGGCCAAGGGTCCTCCATCACAGCATTTTGCCTTGGAAGAACCTAAAGGCAACGATTTGGAGGACGCTGGCTTTGCTATCCATGAAATCAACTCAAAGGTCATCTGTGATCCCCAAATAGCCCCACATTTTGTGACTCTGTTTACATTTTTACATGTTTATGTCTTCTTTTCACAACTAGATTGTAAATTTCTTGAGGACAGGTGGTTTTTTTATGAGCAGGATGTTTTGAACTCAAGAGCCCTTAATAAAGTCTTATTGAATTACTGAGTCAGTATCTTCAGATAGCTTTCTGTGGTCTATATGAATGGATGGATGCTGGAAGTTTGAATGGGACTCACCAAGTAAACAGTGTCTATTTCTAGAGGAAAACTTTGTATGTGGATAGATACCCATAGGTAGGCTGGCAAACAAAAGAAAGATGAAGACACTGCCTTGGAGGAACTTAGGTCCCTCTCCCAAAACCTGAGAGAGAGACTGGAAAGTCACACCAAGAACATAGATGAGGACCAGCCTGTCAACAGTCAACACAGAAGGCTCAAGAGGTCAGCCTACCCAAATCAATTTTCCATGGAGTTGCGATGCCTCTGTTGATGATGTTGGGTAATGGTCTTTCTGAAAAATATTCCAGTCTTTCTTACCTTTAAGAAAAGCAGGGTATGCTGAATCTGTTTTAAGCTTGTATTATGGTACCTGGAAGGCTCTTGTTTGTGCAAGGCTGTTTGCCCCTGTGCCAGACGGCCCCAGATTGCCATGTTTTTCTAATTGATTATTCTTCTTGCCTTTTCTTACTGTTCCTATTTATTCTTGTTGTATGTTTCTGCTTCCTTATTTTATACATACTCAAATGAGGGAGAGCCAAGGGGAAGCTCTCACCACTTCTGTCAACTAGCCAACTTTTATTCATTTCCCAGGTAGCTTAAAATTCTCTTCCTCT
The DNA here is from genome assembly GCF_949752795.1 of Hyperoodon ampullatus. Classification (NCBI taxonomy): domain Eukaryota; kingdom Metazoa; phylum Chordata; class Mammalia; order Artiodactyla; family Ziphiidae; genus Hyperoodon; species Hyperoodon ampullatus. The sequence continues at coordinate 62,107,658 of NC_136926.1, read as the reverse complement.
GGGAATATTGCCAAGCTCCTCAAACTGAGGTAGGACTCTGTGTACATTCTTGACTAAAACTCCTACCACTCTGAACATAGTTACACACTCAATGGTCTGTTTCTACCACCTGATTGCAGCTCACTGCTGGCCAAGGCTGTACTCATCACTGACTCTTCAGTGCCCTGGACACTGGTAGGTGTACAGTGAGTGTTTCCTCAATGCGTGGATGTGTGTGGGTAGAGGGGCAGCCCAATCTCTCCTACAGGGCAGAACACGTCTTACTGCTGGGACCCTGGCTGTGGGGCAGAGGAACAAAAGGCTGACTTTGGGTGAGTGGGGTCGTGGTGCTCCCGTGGTCCTCTCTGCTCCCGCCCAGCCACTTCCCCACCATCACCGCTCATGCAAGCCCTTCGCATTCACTGCTCCTGCCCTGGTCTCTCATGCTCTTTCTGCTCCTCTCCTTTACCAATCTTTGTCTGAGCTCAGAGACTGCCTCCTCTGTGGAGCCTTCCTTGGCTGGCTCTACCGCCCTTGAACTTGCTTCTCTTCTGACCCGTGATGCCCTTTATAGTCTGCTTTTCAAGGTGGGCACTCGGGCTTACAATGTCATCATCCTCTGTGTTTATAACCTCTCTCTTTTACACAAAACAATACTAGAGCCATGGGAGATCATGGCTATGTCCTGTCTACTTCCTGCAATGGACAAACTAGGATACTGAGGCCCAGGGGTCTTATGTGGCCTCCCTGAGGGGACACAGCAGATCATGGAGGAAAAGTCAGGCCCCCTAACTTCAAGTCCAAAGCCAATTCCAACTCATTCCAATTCATTCTTAGAATTTTACACACCATGTCACCTTAGCCCAGGGTTGCTTTAACACATTACTACAAACTTGATGTCTTAAAACAACAGAAATTAATTCTCTCACAGTTCTGGAAGGTAGAAGTCTAAAATCAAGATGTTGGTGGGGTCATGCTCCCTCCCAAGGCTCTAGGGGCACATCTCTTGCCTCTGCTAGAAACTGATGGCTCCTGGCACTCCTTGGCTTGTGGCAGCCTAACTCCAATCTCTGCCTCTGTCTTCACATGGCCTTTATCCCTTTCTGTCATTTGCTTTTCTGTCTCCTCCATCATTGGATTTAGAATTCACCCTGGTCCAGATGATTTCTTCTCAGGATCCTTACCTTAATTACCTACAGAGACCTTTGTTCCAAATAAGTTCACATTCCGGGGTTACCAGTGAACACATCTTTGGGAATGGGGGCACTGTTCAACCCACTGCCACTCAGAATACAGCAAAAACACAGTGCACACTGATTATGAACTGTCGAGTGTATGACCAGACCAGTTAACCCACTATAGGAAGGCCCCATGAATTTTGATGGGGAGAAGAAAGGCAGCCTTTCTGAGTGAAGTGCAGTGTCTCAGTGGCTTGTGTGCACAAGGCTTGTGGGACACTTGGAGATGGTGACCTCAGCTAGTGTCTGAGTCAAGCTGGGAGGAACACCCCATGGGCATGGTGGGAGAGGTCCCACAGAGACCACGGCTCCTGCTGGGAGGCTGAAGGATCTTCTGGTGAGAGTGGGGAGAGCCAGGCCTCTCTCCCCCAAACCTCTATTTTCCCAGAGAGGTGATTTTCTGTTCTTAGCCTGGCCTTCCCCACCCCCAAATTCTGCCGAGAGAAACAGAGGACAGACGGGGTGAAGGCAAGTGCCCAGTCACATGTCCCCATCGGCTACTAGGGAAGAAAATGAGAGAGGAGGCAATGCTAGGTTTTGTATCCTGCCTCCTGTGAAACACGCAGGCGAGTCTGTACACAAACACCGGCTCAAACAAATAAACCAAACCTGGCCAAAAGCAACAGAAAAGGCAACAGATGCTTCCAATTAAAACATCAGCCTCTCCCGAGAAGGCGAGTTCTCACGTGGTGTGGGTGCTCAGGACCGAGGACTACTGGAAGGGACCACATATGGAAATCTGTTTGCATTACTCCATGTCCCAGATGCCACGTGAGACACTGGCCTGACCTTGCAATTAACACGTTGGCTGTTTCTGGAGTGTGGTATGCGGATGCTGGGAGAAAGCAGAAAGTTGTGAAACAGAGCGATTGTTCCTACTGTGTCCTACAGGAAGCAAGAGACCCAGGGACATCTCAGGGATTATTACCCTGTAAGCTTCCTCACTTCCATCTTCTTTCATTTTGGCCTCCATTTCCTCATGTTCTTCAACATTGTTATGGAAGGAAAATCAGTTTACAGGAATAACAGGCAGTCTTAGTGGGAAAAGGTTATCAGAGGGTGCATGTGGGGCAATGAAGGGTCAGCCCCCGCCCTGTGCTTTAGTGGTGATGGTCAGGGGGACTAAACACTGGACACACACTGGACTGTGTAAATGGTGTAGCCTCCCCCACCCTGCTGTTCTCCTAAATCCTTAATAAATTTATTCTTTTCAAATTGGCTTTGCTCTTTACTGGTTGCAGGTCCTAATTCTCCTGTCTTCCCAGGGTAGTTTTGCTTTGCTTTTCCCCAAACTGTTTCTAGCCCTAGCTGGGTGAGGACTAAGAAAATCAATGAAAGAGGCGAGGAAACAAAATAGCAGAGAAGCAGAAAGGCAACAATGTTCTTTCCAAAATTTCACCATCTCCTCAAACCAACAGGGAGTGTGCGTTTGAAAGGGTGTCTTATTCTGATAAATGAATCTCCTTCTTCTCCTAATTATTTTTATTATCATCACAACTATCATAAAATCCACATTTGATAGCTAAAGATCCAGCTAGAGTAATGTCCACAGACAGGAAGAACAATGGAGAAATTAATGAACTGAATACTCATTTGCATTTCTGTAGGGAAAGATGATAATTTGTTAGTTTTAATAAGCTCCTGGATCAAGTTGCTACCGAGGCCAACCCTGCTAGGTCCTGGTACCCACTGGGTACTGCAAGATGTGACACTCAAATATTTTTATGTGAACTAAACACATTTCCATTTCTTAATGGTCACTATTACTAACCAGATAAGAGAAGGACCTATTCGCATAAAACAAACAAATGATTAGTTTTGACAACAGAAGCTTAAACAGGACGTTAATTAGCAGCCATAGAGATGGGAAGGTCCTGGATGGGAACAATTATGCAGACAAACCCACAGTATGGCTACAATGTGCCAGGGTCCCATCCCTCACCATATGGCTGCAGTCTCGTGGCTGTTGGCAATTCATTACCATATCACTTGGAGCTCAGGAGTGAATGGTTTATGATTAGCCAATTCATTATGCTATCCTTGGTACCTCAAGGGGACCCTCAGGGCTTGTCTCCCCTGTTCTGTTATTTTAAGAACATATGACAGGGAAGGAACGGCCCTCCCTTACCCAGCTGCTTCAAAGTACTGTTTGCTGGAAAGTTTGCTGGAATCAAGATAGAACCTTTCAAAAGAAAATAAACAAGCAAAAAAACTCCCTGCAGTCATGAACTGTAGCCACAGCTGGAACCTCTGGAATGTTCCAGGAGATGAAAACAAAGATTTCCTCCTTCTTCCCCTTCATCCTACTGAGGAGGCATCAGCCAACCCTGTGAGCACATTTTAGCTATGGCAAGAGTGTGACCTGAGAGAAATAAGGACTAAGGACCATTAGACCAGGAGACAGGAAGTGGTTGTTCTTGAAGGGGCCCTGTTACCAACTAACTTCGGGTAAGTCAGCTTGATCCTTGATCCTTAGCTTCAGAACCTGCAAAATGGACACAGCCTTTTCTGTCTTACTTCCCAATCTTTCCAGTGGTATGGGGAGCATCATAAGAGAAGGGTTTTTGATGGAGAAAACTACACTGAAAGCATGAGGCCGATTACACTGCAGCAGAACAGCAGGTGAGCTATCAGAGAAATTTCTTTTCAAATCAGTAGCACAGGTGGGCAAGGAAGAAGAGGACCCAGACTCTCTCACTAGATCTACTACTGATGGAGTCCACCCACTTCCGTAATGTAGCATTTTAACTGGAGTTGCCAAGAAAGAGTGCATGGGACTTTGTATAAGGGAAAGAAGTGGAGGTAAGGCTTAGCAACTGACTATAAAGAATGCATTTTGTAGAGAGCCTGACATAGTTGCAGGAATACCTATCGAGTCAGAGAAACATTGAGACAGGAGGATTATAGCCAAAAAACAACTAAAAAAATAGAGGAACAGAAGAGGGAAGGAGGATACATAAAACACAGAGTTAGTCACATTAGTGTGATCTGCTAAGCACTTGGCTGGGGGGATGTGGCATTGCAGAAGGGACGCCCCCTCAGCCAGGGCAGAGCCGCAGGACGATTCCATCGTGGGTAATGTGTGTAACACAGAGACGCCCTTTGTAGAGTTTGCTTACCCCAATCCTACAAAACCTACCTCTAAGTAATAATCCAAGGGCCAAGACAAGGGTCTCAATATCGTAAAAAACATATAAAACACTCTCAGATGTCACAAGCACTACCATGCCCCTGCATCATAAATCAGACCTAAAAGAATCATGCTTGCTACAATCAACAGTAATTACACATTTAATTATCTCAATTTTGTTTTCTTCTTAGAATTCCAAGGGGCTCTGGGGAAAACTTTCCATGGCCCAGGTCTCTGGTGAGAGCTGTCCAGGGAACTTTAAAATGATGTTTTCTTCTTCTTGTGATAAATGTCCCTGTAGCAAGCAGTAGAAGCATTAAAAAAAAAAGAAAAGATTTTATTAATTATTCTTGAAAAAAAAAACAGGTTCTTCTCAGAATCTTGTGGTTTTAAGGAAACAGTGCCTCGAAACTCCAGAGACTCGTGTCTAGGTTCTTGGTCTGACACTGACTCATGGTGCAACCTTGAGCGTGTCAGTTAACTTCTTTAGGCCTCTGCCCTCTCATCTATTATACAAAGTGACTGTAAGTTACACCGTATTACATTGATCAGATGATCAGAATGTTTGTTGGATCATAATCTGATAGATCCAAATGATTGCAGAGATCCAGAGCTGTGCCATTGCTTTATGGCTGTTGAAGAATGGATTTGGTATTTTCAGCTCCATCACTTCATCATCCCATCCCATGATTCAATATTGTTGTCTTTATTGATGGTATATGGAGATTCAGTGACCTTTGTCAACAACGTAAACTTAGGTATGAAATTGTTCCTATGGGAAAGGGATGTATTTTAGGGTTCATCCTCCAGGTCTGGTGAGCCCAACCACACACCTACAGAGTGCCAGGTGCTCTACTAAGCTCTGGGTACAAGGATGAGAAAGCACAGGGCCTGCCCTGACGGAGGTTACTGTCTGGTGGGGGGGGGAGTTAGACCCATAAACAGGTCATATCAGTACAAGATGGTAAGTGAAACAATAGACTGTCAGAGAGTTTCTCAAAGGATTTTTTCCCCAATGCAAGTTTTTTTCACCTGCCCTGGAAACAACTGGGGAGTTTGTTAAAATGTACATTTTGGCCTCACTTCTGCCCCCCAAATTTGAATCTTCAGGGATAGAACTTGGGAATCTGCCTATTTAACAAGCCCTGTAGGCTCTTCTGCCTGAAACAAAAGCCCCTTATGGGAAGAGATAGTTTTGGGAACTCACCGAAGGATTGCACAGCATCCTGCCTTTATGGACCACGTATTTGAGCTCTGTGCTCTTATAGGTTCTATGGGAAATCCAATAACATTTAAGATAGAATCTGTTCCCTCTAGGATCTTACAGCCTATACTTTTCTCTAGAGCCATAAAACCAGGATGTCATGTTCAGGGCTGAGGGCAAAAAGCAGAGCTGGAGCTCAGCCAGCTGCGACGACGTGCCAGCTTCCTCCCTATGACTCTCCTTTCCCCAGGGCAGAAGCCACTTGACCCACCACAGGGAGACTTAGCTTTGCCCAAGACACTGGGATCACTCCAATTCTAGAAGGTGTTAAGCAGCCCTTGTCACTGCCAGTCCTGCTCTGACGTTGCAACTTATTATCGAACCTTGGCTACATTCTGGGCTCCTGCTTCATCCTTACTGAGTGTCCTGGAACCTCTGCAGCCCTTGCTCTTCTGTATCTATGCCAGGGACATGTCCTTCACCTGCAGTTCTGTGAATGGAGGCAATGCCAATTTCTCTACCTGGCTATGGTAAAGCAGAAGACAAAGCATTTTCACAAATATCACTGCATTTGAACTACTCAGCAACTTACATGTTTCCCAGAGAAATAATGTCATGTTCATTTTATACATAAGTTTTAGGGACTTCGTTAAGTTCACATGGCTGGTAAGTGGCAGGCCCAAGTCTCAGATTGGAATCTTCTTACTCAACTATTTTACGTGTCTATCACAGAATAATCAAAGGCCCTTTATCGGGGAATATCTTTGGATGGGACACGACTGGAGAGTCACTCTTTGTCTTTTTCTGGGTGTGTGCAGAACTTGGAATGGCCTCTGAAACCTCTGGTGATCCAGTTTGCTAGAGTAGAAATGGCCTGGCATTTAGAGTCCTTCTGTTCCTTACTCTATCTGTAATCCTGGGTGAGTTTTAGCCTTTATGACCCTCAGGTTCTTTGCTGGTAAAATGGGACAATAAACACCATACCACAGGGCATTGTTGAGTAGATTGAATGAAATAATGACCTTGGGGCTTCCCTGGTGGCTCAGTGGTTAAGAGTCCACTTGCCGATGCAGGGGACATGGGTTCATGCCCCGGTCCGGGAAGATCCCATGTGCTGCGGAGCGGCTGGGCCTGGCCACTGAGCCTGCGCTCCGCAACGGGAGAGGCCACAACAGTGAGAGGCCCGCATGCAGCAAAAAAATATAATAATAATAATAATAATAATAATGACCTTGACTCAATAAATGTTATCTTCCCTCCCATTTCTTTATTCTCCACTCCCTGCATATGGAGCCCAAGCGATTCGTCTCTCTTCACCACTGCAATGAAGGGCCAGTTTCATACCTGCCAGGTGCAGACGACTATTGAGAAATGCTACTTGTTAGGTTATTCAGCTCTCACAGTGACCTGACTTGTCCTCACCAGATAATAGCTGATCCCACTCCTCCCACAGTGCCATGGAAATCCCATCTCTTTCTGAAACTGGATAGAACCTGGTGAAAAGGCAGAGATGGATCCACTTAAACTTGCTAGTCTTTCTGCCTCTGTCCCTGAGCCTTACCACTCTGAACCTCAGCTGGCACAGCAGAGCACGGACGAAAGGGTTGTGAACAAGGAAGTCACAATGATTCCAGCCACCATGCTCTTTCTTGGGGAGTTGCAAACCTGTGCACACCTACCAGAGGTTACAAATACTCATAAATCAGGGTGAAGCTAGGATTTCAGGTAAGAATATATTTTATAGTAACCCAGCATACCAATGAGACACTAGTATTCCTTGGGGTGAGTTCAAATATAGGCCAAGTGGCCAGGAGGAGTGATTATTTCTACAAAGGATAATCTTTTTCACATGCTATATTCTTTCTCTCTATGCCCCTTTTTAAAAAATAATAAGTAGCTAATTATTATCAATTTATTTGCTGCCTCTTATAATTACATTATCCATGATTAACTCACTGGAGTCTAATTTGATTCCAGAGTTATTTCATAGGAACACTCCACCATTGGGCACGGTGGGACTCTTGTGAGCACAGCCTCATTCTGTTGGGCTCTTGGAGCTCAGTTAATGCACATGGAGGGGAACAAAAAAGAGGATAAGAAACTGCAGGCACCTCAGTCTTGCTGAGTTGTAAAGTCCCTGCACATTCATATTTCATTTGATACTCACACTAGCTCTACAAGGTAGCTAGAATAGCTATTATCATCTCTAGTTTACAAATTGGGAAATGGATGCCGTCAAATCATAACATGGAGCTCAAGATAAGATTAAAACCCGTGTCGATACCCAGCTGGTAAGCCTTAAGAATATTAATGATTTTAATGGTAATCAGTTTTATAATGTTTTGAAGTTTGCCAAATGTTTTCAAATTCCTGATCTCATCTGATCTTTACAACAACCCTTTGTGGCAGAGTAGAAATAATATCCATTTTTGCAGAGGAGGTAATTTTGGTTTAAAGAGGTGACTTGCTCAAGCCCTTAAGGTATGAAAATGCGGATGAGAACCCTGGGCCCCTGCCTTCTGATAAAGTGTTTTGTACCATTATAGCACCACTATAGAGCTTACTAGAAACATGTGGTTTAAAAGCAACATGGAAAAGCCACATGACATCATAATTACATTTCTATAAAAGTATATTCTCTGGGACAGAGGCTCTTAAGTTAAGGAGTCTGTGAGCCTCCCCTGAGATAATATTTATCTAGGTATAAGCATATGCATATGCATGAGTATGTATATATAAACCATATTCTGGGGAGAAGGTTTAAAACTTCCATCAGATTTTCTAAAGAGTGTATGACCCCAAAACACCGAGTGACTTAAATGATTCTTGTCTCATCTCCACCAATGGATGACTGAGGTTGTGGTGGGGGCACTTGGGACTGGGAAGGAGGTTAGACGGCTTCAGAGGGGGCCAAGGAACAAAGTCACGTAGGCCAAAGGAGGCAAATGTTCTAACATGTGGGGTCTAGGCAATGACTAAATAGTGACAAATGCTGCTGACACCAAAGGCTTGCACAAGTTGGCAAAACATCTGGCGGTTAGAGAAGTTTCTGTGGAACTGTGGGACCAGAAAGCCGACGGGCAGGCATTAAGGAAGAAAATGGAGAAGAGGAAGGAAATACAGTGAGCATGGACTCACTTCTTTAACATCTGGATTAAGGAAAGTGGAGTGAGGGAACGCTAATTTGCGGGGAAGCAGGACCAAGGAAAATTCTCTCTTTCTCCCCCCGCCCTTTAAAAATGGGAGATGATGTGTTTTTCGAAGAGACCAGGTGAGAAAGAAAGAGCCCAGGAAGGAGGGGGTGAATCCTGAGCTTAGATGGAGTGTTAACTTGAGAATAGATTTGAGACCCTCCTACAGCAGGAGTGGTGATGGGAGGGAGAGGTGAAGATACAGTGCAAGTGTTACATTCTTGCGAGTTTCTTGCCAATTTCATCTGCAGCACCACTTCTGGCACTTTCAGCAAGCAGTGAGCTATACCATTCAGCCAGGCTGTTTTCTGTCACCTCCAGGCACAAGCCTCTTGGCTCTGGGCATCTGGCAGCTTCTCACTGGCCTTCCCAGCCTGCTCTGAGTCTCCCCATTTCCCAGCTTCAGGCACTGACCCTGTGCAGGGGCTCCTCCTGCTCTTCCTTGAGGCCTCTCCTTGAGCCCACAACTTCACAGAATTCTCTTGGGGGTGACTTCACTAGTAAAATACAGAAATGTACTTGGGCAATGGTTTTCTTTGTTGTTGATTTGTATGATTGCTAAACCTTTTAGAAAACTTGAACTACAGATGTATCACTTTATTGTTACAAAATAGATTGTATTTGGCAGTTTCTGTATAAAGCTTTCTTTAACTGGGCATTAGACAGGCATGGACTTCCAGATTGTTTCTAAAATACCAGTCTTATTATTTTACTTTTAGTGCCTTTCTCAGAGGCATAACCTCCCAAGTTTATGAAGGAAACATTTTCAGTGAGATCCTAAAGCACACCTTTCTTTCTACTGAAGTTCTCTCAGTATGATATTCACCCCTGATTTCCTTTTCTAATACAAGGTGTTCGGAAGGCTTTCAAAGCCTGGTTATAAAACAGATTGTAAGGACATCTTCCTTAAGATTCTGAGTTAGTGGGTCATTTTCTCTGGGAACAGGCCCACCACCTAAAAATCCTTTCTGCTCCACAAGCCAGCTGGTGGCCACCAACCCTTCCTATGGCAGGACTTTGCCAGTGCTGGGGCTTACTTTTGAATCCCGCTTCATCCTTGGGGACTTCCTGCCTGTCTTTGTGTCTAACATGCTCATTGGTTCCACACTATGGCTATGAGCAAGAAGTAGGTTAAGTTAAAATGGATTTTGTTGGGAAGCTCAAATCTGGGTGTCAACAGAGAGGCCTTCCTTGATCATCCTTTTAAAAATAATGTCCATGGGGGACCTTCAAGAAGGTGGAGGAGTGAGACGTGGAGATGACCTTCCTCCCCACAAATATATCAAAACTATATCTACAAGTGGAACAACTCCTACAGAACACCTACTGAACACTGGCAGAAGACCTCAGACCTCCCAAAAGGCAAGAAACTCCCCACGTACATGGGTAGGGCCAAAAAAAAAAAAAAGAAAAAACAGAGACAAAAAAGAATAGGGACGGGACCTGCACCTCTTGGAGGGAGCTGTGAAGGAGGAAAAGTTTCCACACGCTAGGAAGCCCCTTCGCTGGTGGAGACGGTCAGTAGGTGGGGAGGAAGCTTGGGAGCCACGGAGGAGAGCGCAGCAACAGGGGTGCAGAGGGCAAAACAGAGAGATTCCTGCAAAAAGGATTGGAGCCGACCAGCACTCACCAGCCTGAGAGGCTTGTCTGCTCACCCGCCGGGGCGGGCGGGGGCTGGGAGCTGGGAGCTGAGGCTCGGGCTTCGGAGGTCAGATCCCAGGGAGAGGACTGGGGTTGGCGGCGTGAACACAGCCTGAAGGGGGCTAGTGTGCCACAGCTAGCCGGGAGGGAGTCCAGGAAAAAGTCTGGACCTGCCTAAGAGACAAGAGACCATTGTTTCAGGGGGCGCAAGGAGAGGAGATTAAGAGCACCGCCGAAACAAGCTCCAGAGATGGGCGTGAGCCACGGCTATCAGCGTGGACACCAGAGACGGGCATGAGACGCTAAGGTTGCGGCTGCCGCCACCAAGAAGCCTGTGTGCAAGCACAGGTCACTATCCACACCTCCCCTCCTGGGAGTCTGTGCAGCCCGCCACTGCCAGGGTCCCGTGATCCAGGGACAACTTCCCCGGGAGAACGCAAGGCGAGCCTCAGGCTGCTGCAACATCACGCCGGCCTCTGCCGCCGCAGGCTCGCCCCGCACTCCGTACCCCTCCCTCCCCCCCGCCTGAGTGACCCAGAGCCCCAGAATCTGCTACTCCTTTAACCCCCTCCTGTCTGGGTGAAGAACAGATGCCAGAGGGCGACCTACATTCAGAGGAGGGTCCAAATCCAAAGATGAACCCCAGGAGCTGTGCGAACAAAGAAGAGAAAGGGAAATCTCTCCCAGCAGCCTCAGGAGCAGCGGATTAAATCTCCACAATCAACTGGATGTACCTTCCATCTGTGGAATACCTGAATAGACAATGATCATTCCAAAATTGAGGCAGTGGACTTTGGGAGCAATAGTAGACTTGGGGTTTGCTGTATGCGACTAAGTGGTTTCTGATTTTTATGTTTATCTTAGTATACATTTTAGCGCTTGTTATCATTGGTGGATTTGTTTATTGGTTTGGTTGCCCTCTTCTTTTTTTATTAATACTTTTTTATTTTAATAAGTTTTTTATTTTTAATTTTAATAACTTTTATTTTATTTTATTTTTTCTTTCTTTTTTTTCTCCCTTTCTTCTGAGCTGTGTGGCTGGCACAGTCTTGGTGCTCCAGCCTGAGCTGGAGTGTGTGACAGGCTGGAGTGTGGTCAGGCCTGAGCCTCTGGGTGTGTGAGCTGAGTTCAGGACATTGGACCACCAGAGACCTGCTGGCCCCATGTAATACCAGTCAGCGAGAGCTCTCCCAGAGATCTCTGTCTCAGCGCTAAGACCCAGCTCCACTCAATGACCAGCAAGTTCCAGTGCTGGACACCCCAAGCCAAACAACTAGCAAGACAGGAACACAACCCCATCCATTAGCACAGAGGCTGCCTAAAATAATAATAAGTTCACAGACACCCCCAAACACACCACCAGACGTGCTCCTGCCCACCAGAAAGACAAGATCCAGCCTCATTCACCAGAACACAGGCACTAGTCCCCTCCAACAGGAAGCCTACACAACCCACTGAACCAACCTTAGCCACTGGGGGCAGACACCAAAAACAATGGGAGCTACAAACCTGCAGCCTATGAAAAGGAGACCCCAACACACAGTAAAATAAGCAAAATGCGAAGACAGAGAAATACGCAGCAGATGAAGGAGGAAAGTAAAAACCCACCAGACCAAAAAATGAAGAGGAAATAGGCAGTCTACCTGAAAAATGATTCAGGGTAATGATAATAAAGATGATCCAAAATCTTGGAAATAGAATGGAGAAAATACAAGAAATGTTTAACAAGGACCTAGAGGAACTAACAAGCAAACAAACAGTGATGAACAACACAATAAATGAAATAAAAAATTCTCTAGAAGGGATCAATAGCAGAATAACTGAGGCAGAAGATCGGATAAGTGACCTGAAAGATAAAATAGTGGAAATAACTACCACAGAGCAGAATAAAGAAAAAAGAATGAAAAGAATTGAGGACAGTCTCAGAGACCTCTGGGACAACATTAAATGCACCAACATTCGAATTATAGGGGTCCCAGAAGGAGAAGAGAAAAAGAAAGGGACTGAGAAAATATTTGAAGAGATTATAGTTAAAAACTTCTCTAATATCAGAAAGGAAAAAATCAAGTCCAGGAAGCACAGAGAGTCCCATACAGGATAAATCCAAGGAGAAACATGCCAAGACACATATTAATCAAACTATCAAAAATTAAATACAAAGAAAAAGTATTAAAAGCAGCAAGGGAAAAGCAACTAGTAACATACAAAGGAATCCCCATCAGGTTAACAGCTGATCTTTCAGCAGAAACTCTGCAAGCCAGAAGGGAGTGGCAGGACATATTTAAAGTGATGAAAGGGAAAAACTTACAACCAAGATTACTCTACCCAGCAAGGATCTCATTCAGATTTGATGGAGAAATTAAAACCTTTACAGATAAGCAAAAGCTAAGAGAATTCAGCACCACCAAACCAGCTTTACAACAAATGCTAAAGGAACTTTTCTAGGCAGGAGATACAAGAGAAGGAAAAGACCTACAATAACAAACCCAAATCAATTAAGAAAATAGTAATAGGAACATACATATCGATAATTACCTTAAATGTAGATGGATTAAATGCTCCAACCAAAATACATAGACTGGCTGAATGGGTACAAAAGCAAGACCCATATATATGCTGTCTACAAGGGACCCACTTCAGACCTAGGCACACATACAAACTGAAAGTGAGAGGATGCAAAAATATATTCCATGCAAATGGAAATCAAAAGAAAGCTGGAGTAGCAATTCTCATATCATACAAAGGAGACTTTAAAATAAAGACTATTATACGAGACAAAGAAGGACACTACATAATGATCAAGGGATCAATCCAAGAAGAGGATATAATAATTGTAAATATTTATGCACGCAACAGAGGAGCACCTCAATACATAAGGCAAATGTTAACAGCCATAAAAGGGGAAATCAACAGTAACACAATAATAGTAGGGAACTTTAATGCCCCACTTTCTCCAATGGACAGATCATCCAAAATGAAAATAAATAAGGAGACACAAGCTTTAAATGACACATTAAACAATATGGACTTAATTGATATTTATAAGACATTCCATCCCAAAACAACAGAATACACATTCTTCTCAAGTGCTCATGGAACATTCTCTAGGATAGATCATACCTTGGGTCACAAATCAAGCCTTGGTAAATTTAAGAAAATTGAAATTGTATCAGGTGTCTTTTCCAACCACAACACTATGAGACTAGATATCAATGAATTTGATAAAGTAGCAGGATACAAAATTAATGCACAGAAATCTCTTGCATTCCTATACACTAATGATGAAAAATCTGAAAGAGAAATTAAGGAAACACTCCCATTTACCACTGCAACAAAATGAATAAAATACCTAGGAATAAACCTACCTAAGGAGACAAAAGACCTGTATGTAGAAAACTATAAGACAGTGATGAAAGAAATTAAAGATGATACAAACAGATGGAGAGATATACCATGTTCTTGGATTGGAAGAGTCAATATTATGAAAATGACTATACTACCCAAAGCAATCTACAGATTCAATGCAATCCCTATTAAACTACAAAGGGCATTTTTCACAGTAGTAGAACAAAAAATTTCACAATTTTTATGGACGCACAAAAGACCCAGAATAGCCAAAGCAATCTTGAGAAAGAAAAACGGAGCTGGAGGAATCAGGCTCCTGGACTTCAGACTCTACTACAAAGCTACAGTAATCAAGATGGTGTGGTACTGGCACAAAAACAAAAATATAGATCAATGCAACAGGATAGAAATCCCAGAGATGAACCCACGCACATATGGTCAACTTATCTTTGATAAAGAGGGCAAGAATATACAATGGAGAAAAGACAGCCTCTTCAATAAATGGTGCTGGGAAAACTGGACTACATGAGCTACATGTAAAAGAATGAAATTAGAACACTCCCTAACACCATACACAAAAATAAACTCAAAATGGTTGAAAGACCTGAAAGTAAGGCCAGACACTATAAAACTCTAAGAGGAAAAGATAGGCAAGACACTCTATGATATAAATCACAGCAAGATCCTTTTTGACCCATCTCCTAGGAAATGGAAATAAAAACAAAAATAAACAAATTGAACCTAATGAAACTTAAAAGCTTTTGCATAACAAAGGAAACCATAAACAAGACGAAAAGGCAACCCTCAGAATGGGAGGAAATATTTGCAAATGAAGCAATTGACAAAGGATTAATCTCCAAAATATACAAGCAGCTCAATATCAAAAAAACAAACAACCCATTCCAAGAATGGGCAGAAGACCTAAATAGACATTTATCTAAAAAAGATATACAGATTGCCAACAAACACATGAATGGATGCTCAACATCACTAATCATTAGAGAAACAGAAGTCAAAACTACAATGAGCTATCACCCCACATCAGTTAGAATGGGCATCATTAGAAAATCTACAAATGACAAATGCTGGAGAAGGTGTGGAGAAAAGGGAACACTCTGGCACTGTTGGTGGGAATGAAAACTGATATAGCCACTATGGAGAAAAGTATGGAGTTTCCTTAAAAAACTAAAAATAGAACTACCATACGACCCAAAAATCCCACTACTGGGCATATACTCTGAGATATTATAATTCAAAGAGTCATATACCACAATGTTCATTGCAGCAGTATTTACAATAGCCAGTACATGGAAACAACCTAAGTGTCCATCAACAGATGAATGGATAAAGAAGATATGGCACATGTATATAATGGAATATTACTCAGCCATAAAAGGAAACAAAATTGAGTTATTTGTAGTGAGGTGGATGGACCTAGAGTCTGTCATACAGAGTGAAGTAAGTCAGAAAGAGAAAAACAAATACTGTATGCTGACACATATATATGGAATCTAAAAAAAAAAAAAAAAAAAAAAAAGGTTCTGAAGCACCTAGGGACAGGACAGGAATAAAGATTCAGAAGTAGAGAATTGAGTTGAGGACATTGGGAGGGAGAAGGGTAAGCTGGGACGAAGTGAGAGAGTGACATGGACATATGTAAACTACCAAATGTAAAATAGAGCTAGAAAAAGAAAAAAAAATAGGTAGCTAGTGGGTAGCAGCCATACAGCACAGGGAGGGCAGCTCCGTGCTTTGTGACCACCTCGAAGGGAAACGCAAGAGGGAGGGGATATGGGCATATATGTATACGTATAGCTGATTCACTTTGTTATACAGCAGAAACTAACACAACATTGTAAAGCAATCATACTCCAATAAAGATGTTAAAAAATAAGATAATGCCCCTTTCTCTCACCCATTGCTCTCTGCCCTACTCACTCTGCATTATCATTCTGCATAGGACATAATTGCCCTCATCTGATTGATAATTTATGTATGTTTGTCTTTTCAGTGCAATGTGGGCTCCCTGGGAACTGAGACGCTTTCTGTTTTCAACCTGCTGTATCCTCACTGGCCTCACACTGTGTCTGCCCTGTGGTAAGGGCTCAATACGCATTTGTTAAATTAATTGTTGAATATATGCGAGAGAAGAGCTGAACTGTGAGCCAAGAAATCCAGGCTCACATTCCGCCTCTGTCACCAACCACTGTGCTCCTTCCTCCTACCTCCAGCCCCTGAAGCCCCTTACAATGCTGACATTCTTTGGATGTTTGAAAGGAAGGGAAGTGTGGAAGAGGATGTGAACTGTGCTGATATTCAGAGTGGTTTACGTCTGGCTCTGTCACTAACTTGGTGACCTTCAGAATGTTTAACTTTTCTGAATTTCCAAACTTTTTGTCTAAAAAGGGTTAACACTTCTCCTCTCATAGAGTGTCATGAGCATGGAATAAATGATACATATGAAGAACTGGGTTTGCTCACATCTGCTGCTACTATCAGGGATCAGGTTGTCCTTGGGGATGGGAATGGTCTCGCTCATTCATCTTCCTGCTTTGACTGTCTGGTTTGGAGATAGATCACCATGTAATGCATGAAACACTGCTCCTCAGGAAACTAGTGTTGCCACATGGAGCCTCAGCTGGTCTTTGCTCATATCAGTTGATAAAGTGCCTTTGGGTGACCTTCAAGATGTCAGCAAGCTGGTCAGACTTGTGATCTGAATCTTCCCCAGATCCTGGGAGAGTGGCACTTGGTCTCAAGTCATAGGCATTTCATGGCCCTTCCACACTCCTCTCTGGGCTCTGGGCTGCCATATGGCAGATACTAATTATTCTACAAGTTTAGTCCTCAATTTGGTTGACCTCTCTTATGAATCATCATACCTAAATGATCGGAATCCCTCAAGAGCTGGAGCCAAGTTATTAATGAGTGTGCCTTTCCTAGTGTGTCATGGAGAGGACAAGAGAAGAAGTAGAAATGACTCACTTCAGTAAGATGGCAAGGTGGTCTCTGTCCCAGCAGAAATGCACATTGATGGAATCCCAGGGTTGGAGCTGAGACTGGGCCTTGGCTTTGGTCACTGTTCCTCTGACCTGTCTTCAAGTCTTCAACTCCTCACCTGTTTCTGTAGGTCACCAGGTGGCTGGGTGGCATTTTGAGTTCTATAGTGGTTACTGTGGATCAGTCAAATGAAATTTGTTCCCTCCAGTTGGTTTAAAATAGAAATATGCTACCAGGATCTTAGAAATAATGCTCTTAGACCTCTGCCTTTGAAATTAAAATTTTTTTTCTTACTTTGACCAAAATTTCTTCCTCCATCCACACGCCTGGGTCCTCTTTTTGCCACTTTTATCCCTCCACTGTCCATCCTTCATTTCTTCCTGCTCCCCTATCCCCAAAGTCATTCATGCATTTCACAAATATTGATCAATCACTGGGGACAAGGAGGGTATCAGACAGAGGAAGCAGCCCATGCAAAAGTCCACAACTCAGGGAGCTCATAATGCATTTTGGAAAACCCATGATTTGAGCATGATACCTCAAAGGGATCCAAGGGATAAAAGATGAAGTTGGGAGGAAAGTGGTGGCCAGATATTGAAGGACGTGACTTTCTGTTTTAGAAGTTTTGACTTTATCCCAAAGTCTATAGAGAAGCATTAAGAAAGGGTGTGTGTGTGTGTGTGTGTGTGTGTGTGTGTGTGTGTGAGAGAGAGAGAGAGAGAGAGAGAGAGAGAGAGAGAGAGAGAGAGAGAAAGAGAGAGAGACATGATCCGATTCTGTTTTAGAAAGCTTTGGCTCTGTTATGCCAAGAATGGATGGGAGAGCATTAGCTTGGAAACAAATTAAAGCCAAGACTACAGGAGGGCAGTGGACAGATGGGAGAGATGTGAAGGGACTAGGAACAATAAGGCTTAGTCACTGTGTCAGTGATGGTGGGCGGGGAGAGAGAGGAGTCTGAGATGACCCTGGGTTTTGGCCTGGTCAAGTGGGTAGATGATGTTGGTAACTGAGGGAGGAACAAGGAGCAGTGTGTGTGTTTTTGGCAGGGTTAATGATGGGAACTGTGGACATGAAGAAAGACAGCAAACAGAGCTGAGGGTGGGAGCATGAATGTACAGTGGCACCTGTACAACTTGGGAGTGTGTGATTTCCCCTGGAGAGTTCAATTGCCCAATAGAAGAGTGGACTTTGGCTTTACAAGTAGTCACCCAGCTCTCTTCTGTCTGGTCCCTGGATGGCCCTTCTGATAGCACCAGTCTAGGGAAAGAAGTGTAGGACACCGACACGGTATGCCACTTTCTGCCCTGTTAGGACTTGACTTAAAAGATGAGAGTGCACAGAACATTCATCTGAGCTCCTTGCCTTTCCTCTCTGCAGACATAATTTGGTGGGAGCATGGCTTTCTGTTCAGATGACCAAGGATGTGACATGATGTTTCCATTAGTTCTTATCCAGTGGCCTTATTGGGCCAAGTCAACATCAAAGCATCATGCAAGGAAGGGGTAGATGGGTTGTGTTCACTGAGCTCAGTTATTTTATCAAAAACCTTCATCAGGGCTTCCCTGGTGGCGCAGTGGTTGAGAGTCTGCCTGCTGATGCAGCAGACACGGGTTCGTGCCCTGGTCGGGGAAGATTCCACATGCCGCGGAGCGGCTGGGTCCGTGAGCCATGGCCGCTGAGCCTGCGCGTCCAGAGCCTGCGCTCTGCAACGGGAGGGGCCACAACAGTGAGAGGCCCGTGTACCGCACACACACAAAAAAAACCTTCATCAAATGCCTCATATGTGTAGAAAAAAAATAGAAATTAGACACAGAGGAAAATGAAGTTAAGGAGAATCTATAACTAAGAAATTAGTAGAAAGCAACTCAAGTAAGGGAATTTTGGCCTAGGAGTCAGAAGACTAAAATTCTTATTTGAGCTCTGTAGTGCCTATAGAATAGTGGTTCTGAGCACAGTCTCTGGAGTCAGAATGCCTGGTTCAAATCTTGGCTCTGTCCTTGACCAGCTGAGTAACTTTCAGTTATCACAGGGTTTAATTAATCTACTTAAGTACTCAGAAAAGTGCCTGACACAGAGGGTGAATGTTAGCTAATGCTGTTGTTGTTACTGTTCTTGTTAAGAGCTGTATGACCAGGGACAATTCAATTCTGTCTATAGCAACAATGTCTTCATTTATAAAATGAGGACAAGATATTTTCTTTTCGGAGTGTGTTCTGAAAAGACTTGGGGCTCCTTCACCTTCTATCATTTTATTCATTTTACCCATTATCTTGGATAATAAACTTATCACATAAGTTTTCACTTGAAGGGCTCTGAAAAAAAAGTTGTGCATCACAACTTTTGGTTCATCCTTAATAAAAGTATTTGATGGTCTAAAGTTCATCCTTAATAAAAGTATTTGATTCTCTGAGTGAAAGTTATGTCATTGACAATGGACACTGGGATAAAGTGGTCTCAGGGAGGATGCCTAACTAAGCCAGGGAGGGCTCCTTGGAAGAGGTGAGTTAGAAAGTTAGAATGTGGGTATTTCTAGCAGTTGATGGACATGGAAGAGAAGTTGCAATTCCTAGAGTGGGAAGTGTGAAGAATAAATGCAGAACCAAAACTAGGGCGGGGGGAGAAAAAGGTTAACTGCTCAATTCAAACCTATTCCGGGGTGGCGGGTGAGGTGAAAGGTAAATGAGTAAATGGGAGACAAGGGCTTCAAGTATAATTGACCCAAGTAGAAGTTTGGCTAAAGTGTGAAGCGATGAATGGCAAAGATGATTGGCTCCACTAAGGAAACCATCATTTAGTCTTTCTTGCGTGGACAGGAAAGCAATGTCCAGGGTAGGCAAGCTCTTGTCCATGGGCATACAATGAGTCACTACTGGCTGTGGCAGCCACTGCTAGCTGCTAACTAAGTAGTCATCCCCCTTTCTTCCTTAGCAATACTTCCTTAGCAAACTTTTTAGCTGGGCACTTTGCTGATCGGATTAAAGGAAACATTTCCTAGCCTCCCTTGAGGTAAGGGATGGACAATACAATGTCCATGAAAGTTAAGGATTTTTAAGAAAGAATTTTTAGAGGCATACAGAAAGCCAGTAGAAACCATTTTGGCCTTCCCACCCCCCACTTCTTCCTGCTTCCCATCTGCATGGCTTTTAGCTGCAGGTTCGTCTCAGATCATGAAGTGGCCTTGGAGTTGGAATTCATGTAACTAGGGGTAGCAGGGCAGAAAGATTGAAAGAACCAGTGTCCTGGAGATATTGTGCAGCCATCATATTAGCTCTGGACTGCCTACCTCTGAATTCTTTTTTTTTTTGTTTTTTTGTTTTTTTGTTTTGCGGTACGCGGGCTTCTCACTGCTGTGGCCTCTCCCGTTGCGGAGCACAGGCTCCGGACGTGCAGGCTCAGCGGCCATGAATTCTTTTAAGTTGGGAGAAATACTTTCCTATTGTAATTAAGCCATTATCATTCATGGGCCCGATTCCTAGCCACAGAATTCTGTTCTTGATGCCCTGGCAGAGCTGGGCTGCTGGGGGCCCCTGTGTGTCTTGACTATCTTGCTTGGCAGTGCTTCCTGTATGACCCTACTGCTGTTGTGTGTGGAACTGTCTTGGTGTGTGTGCATGAGCAGAAACCCAAAGCTGAAATAATTTTCAAAGCTGTCAGCTCTGTTTCCTGTAGACTCACGCTCCCCACTGCCTTTTCATTTCCACTGGAGGAAAGAGAGGCTGCTGCTGAATAACTTTGTCTTTCTTGAATTGTTTACTACATCAAACACTCAATACCCACAGCACAGAATGTTATAATGTTAACATCTTGGTGGAATTAGGTTCAGTTATTTTTTTTATTAAAGAGATAAAACATTATAGGTTGAGTTGAACCCTCTTTGTACTGTCCTTGAGCCTATTTTCTTCCCCCTTCTTCCAGGAAACCAGCCTCCTGAACTTGTATGGTTCTTTCTGTTTTTATGCTTTTACCCCATGTATGTTTAAATCCATAAGTAACAGACAACATTGTTTTGTATGTTTTAACATGTATATAAATGATATAGTAATAAGATTTGATTATTTTCACTCAATTTGGAAGGCTCACAGCTATGAAATGTCTGCTGATTTTCCATTGCCTTATTGATGAGCATTTAGATTGTTTTTAAATTTTCAATATTGCAACAATGCAATAATAAACATCCTTTTACATGTCATATTACACATAGGAGAGAGTTTTTCTAGGGTACATATATTAGATGTAAAACTAGTTGTCATAGAGACACATATCTTCATTTTAGCAAGGTATTTCCAAATCTCTCTGTAAAGGAGTTTAAACAATTTTCACTCCCTCCAAAATGACTGTGCTCATTTCTTGTGAAAACTTGGCACTGTTGAACTGTTTAATTTTGGACAATTGGGTAAGTGTGAAATGGTATTTCTCTGCTTTAATTGGCATTTCCCTGATTATTAATTAGGTAAAGCATGTTTTAATATATTTTTAGGCCATTTTGGTTTACATTTCTGTGAACAATTTTTATATTTTGTCTGTCTATTGGGCTGTTTGTCTTTTACTTATTGTAGTGTTTTCCTTACATATTTTAAATATTAATCCTTTGTTGGTTAAATGCATGGAAAATTCCTCCTCCAAGGCTCTCACTTGTCTTTAGGCTTTGTTCACGGTGTTTTTGATCATATAGAATTCTTAAATTTTAATGTAATCCAATTTATTTACCTTTCTCTTTTGTGCTTTATTTGAATATTAAGAAATCCTTTCCTGATTTGATATAAAAATATCTTCCTGAATTTTCTTCTAATAGTTAAAATTTTTTTTAACTTTTAGATTTAAATCCATCTGGAGTTTACTTGCAATATTTTGTGTTATTTTGCATATGTAATAGAGCTCCAATGTTAATTTTCCAACATGGTGAGCCATTTGTTGTGACACTGTGTATCAGACAGTCCATTCTTTACCTACTCATTTGTAACCACCCCTGTCTCCAAAAATGCATGGGTCTCTTTCTGGACTTTCTAGTTTATTTCATTAGTCTCTGTATCTCTACATTTCCATCACCGTTGTATTTTGTGTTTTGATGTCTGCGACATAAGTCCCTTTTCTTTGTATACTTTCTCAAAATTCTTTTGGCTATTCTTGGCCTTTTTTATTTTCATATGATTTAAATTTTTTCTCTAGTTTTATTGAGATATAACTGTCATACATCACTATAAGTTTAAGGTGTACAGCATGATGGTTTGGCTTAATACATTGTGAGATGCGTATGATTTTGACTGACCTTTTAATGGAATGCTTCCTTCCCACCTCTTTCAGCAGGTACGTTTCTTCCACTCATCTCCATTCCAAAGACCTGGATACCAGATCCAATCCTGTCACCAGATAGCCATCTGTTCTTGGGTGAGTCATCTAACCTCTCTGGGTTTTAGTTTCTCATCTGTCAGATCTGTTCTGCCTACCTCACTGAAGTCCTGAGCTGATCAAATGAGATAAGGGTGTGAGAATGCTTTGAACAGATAAAAACACTGAGGTAAAGTAAAAAAGAGTCAAAAACAATAATCTCAGGACTGACCTGAAACAAAAGTCAGACTGTTTTACCATCAGCTTTCTGCTTTCTCTACACTTCCTGACTCTTCTTTCTCGCAAACTTCCATGGTCGTGAAACATAGAGGTCTTCTATTGGGGTAGACTTATTATGATAATGGATCAGAAGCAACTTGGATTCATAAAGCCTGGGTCCAATTTTAGACTCTAACTTTGTGACTTAAGATAAGACACTCAAACTCTTTGATCTCAATTTATTCATCTCTACAAAAAGCATAATAATTCCCTCCCTGAGCTAGTTTTGTGAAATTCAAAAGAAATAATACAGATGAAAGTACTTGGTAAAATGTGAAGCCTTATAATAATCAGAAGGAGTTATTATTAGTGTTGTTGCTGATATTTACATGTGAAAGAGGACTTACAGGAAGGCAGTGATGTTTAAAGTGTTGAAGTGCTTTGCTCCCACCAGCTGGATCAAGGCATGTAGGAGATTCAAACCCATTTTTTCTGTAAGTATGGTCGACCCAATACAGTACCTACACTGTCTTCTAGAAGATTCAGGAAGTCTCTTTCTTAAATACCATTCCTTTTAGGCTTTGCAGCTTGGATGTGTGGAGAAGTGGAGGTGGTTGAGAGTGCATGATGTCCGTCTGCACAACAAGGCAGAGCTGCTCTGAGGCAGGTGCTGGGCTCAGTACTGACTTGAGAAAGTGAGAGCATCCAGGGTTCAAGGGTAGGAACACACTAGTCTTCGTGCCCTTCTCACAGATACCATTTGTTAAAATGAACATAAAACTCAGCCCCGATGTTCTATGAAAAGACTTCCCTTGGAGTGAGCATATGGTAGTGCCCCAGCATCTCTCTAACCCTTGCTACTCAGACAACTGGAACATCTTTTGCTCCTGTGCCAAAATCAGACTTGAGCTTGGGCCAAATGACATTCATGGGCTAGATGACATGAAACTGTAACCCGCCTGCTTAATCTAAATACAGTATGCCCTTCTCCTTGGTAATTGGGTTCTTGCCTTTTCCTCAGTTCTTTTGAAACAGAATTTCTTACCCATTCTCTAGCCACTTTCATGGCTAATGCTGGACTCTACTGTTTTCACTAACAGTCTCTGCCAGACGTTGCTGGAATCCTTCTAAACCTATATCAGTTTTACTACACTTGCCTTAGCATCTGACAGTGTCCACCTTTCTGCTGTGGTTTGGGCAGAGGCCTGGATTTTTTACCTGGGTTTGGATCCTAGTCTCCAGAACTCATGATCTGCCTGCCTTTCCTCTGGGGTCCATACCATTCATGACTGAATCTCATTCTTCTATCCGCATGTGACACCTGCCTGCTCTGGCTCCCATGTTGATGCAAAGTCAAGATTTAGACTCTCCTTCCATACCCCGTCTTGTTTAGCTTTAAACTGTAGATGAAGCATGTGACTCTTTTCTTTCTGATTTGTAAATTCTGAGTCTAGGACCACTTTGTGAAATCTCTCAAACAGACCACAGCTGACTTTATTATTTTTTTTCAAATGTGGACATAAAACTTAGGAATAGGTGTTCTAGTAGAAGCTGTGATTGTATATTTAGACTCTCCTTCATGAATAAAGGAAAAATTCTTCCAGCTACTGGGAGTTTCCCCATCAGAAAAGAGCTGACCTGCCCAAGGTCACAACCCCTCCTTGGGGCAGCTCACATCCCATGACTGCTTGATGTAGTCACAGCAATCAGAGGGAAAAGAGTTTAAAGGTACAGCCCCTTATGACAACTCTGAAAGACCATTTCATTTTAGGGGTCCCCATGAGGTCAGCGGAGGCTTTGTGACAAGCCTGCAGCCCCTCCCTCTGCTCACTTCTGCCTCCTTCCCCTTCCCCTGCAGGGGTTGACCCTTTGAACTCTCTTACTTCTTATGCACAAGTCTCCATCTCAAGTCAAATTCTCTGGAGACACTGCAGCAGGTGCCCACAGTTATTTTCTTGCTCAACAACCCAAACTCTCCATTGACTCACCACCTCTTTTCTCTGTAAATTCATCCTCCCTATGGTAGGAAACATAATGCCCATCCCCACACAAAGATGTCCACCCTAATTTCCAAGAGCCTGTGAATGTCTTACCTTCTATGGTAAAAGAGACTTTGCAGCTGTGAGTAAGGTTACTGACCTTGAGATAGGGAGATTATCCTGGATTATTCAACTGGACCCAGTCTTATCACCTTAAAAGCAGAGAACCTTTCCAGACTGTGGTCAAGATATGACGACAGAAAAAAAATCAGAGAGATGGAACATTGTTGGCTTTGAAGGTGGAGGATGAAGCCACAAGCTAAGGAAAGCAGGCAGCTTCTAGAAGCTGGAAAGGGCAAGGAAATGGATCCTCCTGAGAGTCTCCAGAAAAGAATACAGCATGCACCACTGACACTTTGCTTTAACCCAGTGAGACTCGTGTAAGACCGCTGACCTACAAAACTGTAGTATAATAAATTTGTGTTGCTTTAAGCCACTAAATTTGTGTAATGTGTTACAACAACAGGAAACTATTATAACCTTAGGGGTCATGTTAATAAATACTTGCTCACTCATGTGGCCTTGTTGTGTACTTCACCTGGTGAGCCTTAGTTCTCCCTGTAAAATGCTTAATTTGGGCCATATGCTTGCAAAACCCCTTCTAACGACATTTTATGGCCCTAAAGGCTAGATTCCCTACTTTGCAACATCTATCTTTTCCTTCTAATGAGGCATTGTTTGCTTGCCTTTTTTTTTTTAACATCTTTATTGGAGTATATTGGAGTATAATTGCTTTACAATGGTGTGTTAGTTTCTGCTTTATAACAAAGTGAATCAGTTATACATATACATATGTTCCCATATCTCTTCCCTCTTGCATCTCCCTCCCTCCCACCCTCCCTATCCCACCCCTCTAGGTGGTCACAAACCACCTAGCTGATCTCCCTGTGCTATGCGGCTACTTCCCACTAGTTATCTATTTAACGTTTGGTAGTGTATATATGTCCATGTCACTCTCTCACTTTGTCACAGCTTACCCTTCCCACTCCCCATATCAAGTCCACGCTCTAGTAGGTCTGTGTCTTTATTCCCGTCTTACCCCTAGGTTCTTCATGACCTTTTTTTTTTTTTCTCTTAGATTCCATATATATGTGTTAGCATACAGTATTTGTTTTTCTCTTTCTGACTTACTTCACTCTGTATGACAGACTCTAGGTCCATCCACCTCATTACAAATAACTCAATTTCACTGCTTTTTATGGCTGAGTAATATTCCATTGTATATATATATATGCCACATCTTCTTTAGCCATTCATCTGTTGATGGACACTTAGGTTGCTTCCATGTCCTGGCTATTGTAAATAGAGCTGCAATGAACATTTTGGTGCATGACTCTTTTTGAATTATGGTTTTCTCAGGTTATATGCCCAGTAGTGAGATTGCTGGGTAGTATGGTAGTTCTATTTTTAGTTTTGTAAGGAACCTCCATACTGTTCTCCGTAGTGGCTGTATCAATATACATTCCCACCAACAGTGCAAGAGTGTTCCCTTTTCTCCACACCCTCTCCAGCATTTATTGTTTCTAGATTTTTTGATGATGGCCATTCTGACTGGTCTGGTCTGTCTTTACACTGATTTCTAAATTTCTTCTTCCCATAACTCTTCATAACCATATGAAAAAGGCATCTCAGTTGGTGAACAATTTATGAACCAAACCCTGATGACCGGTGGATTTTGTCATTTTTCTCTCACTAGTGGACCTGCATGTATAATTAAATTTTTTTGTTTATGCTGAAAATTGTTCATTAAAGGTAGGTACCAAGGTTACAGGTGCAGTCTAAGGTAGCAGTGTTCTAGCTGTTGGTGAAAGTTAACTCAGCCTTTAGGGGAATCCACCATTTTTAGAATTTAAAAAAATGTACTTAGCCTGATTTTTGTTAGGAGTAAGTATAATAAAATGTGTCTGTAATTAAAATACTTATAAACCCACTAGACATAGTTGTTAGGAAGGAAAAAAACTGGACTCTAAAATGGGATAAAAATAGAACCTCACTTGGCCCCTTCACCCTCCTTGTAGGAAACCAATACAGTTACTGGTTGATTAAGTGCTCTGTGTTAAGAAAAGCTGAGCTGACCTCAAAATAATAATGGCAATAGCACGGTGATAATGATGACTCTTTGCCGCATTTATCTAGCATGTTGTTTTTCAAAGCACTTTCTGTCTATTTAGTTGTTTGAGCCCCATGTTCTCAGTACTTCCCTAAGAAAGTGGGGGAGGTGGAGAGGGTGGGCATCATCCACCTGATTGGACAGATGAGGGAGCCCTGTCTTACAGAGTCTAAATGACCCTCCTGTTGTCAGAGTCACAGCTGGCCTGGCCCTGGGGATGCTCTCTACACAAAGATCCAAGTCTACTATAGCTCACTCTTCCTGGCAGTTGGGTCACCCAAAGCAAGGTCAAACCCTGTCTCCAAGGACCTTATACTGCAAACCTAAGGCCACCAGAAACAGTTCTTTCTTTTCTCTCAATAGAAAGAATAAAGTCACTAAAAATTAGTCATTAAAGTTAGCTGCGGAAAGGCCAAAGAGTTGAATGGATGAGAAAGAAAATCCTAAGAAACCTAGAAGTGGATTCCAGGCTGTTACCCGTCTCACTGGGGCTGGTGATGATGGCCGATGATGTGGCCACCTGTATCAGAGTGGAGGAAAAACATACCTTCTGCCTCCTTTCTGGCCCCGCTCACGTTGCATGGAGCAACTGCCAGGAGCCTTGCACATCATGGCCTCTGTAAAACGACATCACCAACACCACTGCTACTTGTTCCTACCCCCATCCCCCAACCCAGCTGTAATTAGACTGACTAACCTTGAAGGAGACAAGACAACCTGAGGCCAGTGGTACAAAAAGGAAAAACCCTCAAAGGCGTCCCCAACTCATCTGAACAATGAGGGGTGAGACTAGGTCTCCTCAATGATTCCATTCATTCCAACAAGATCTCATGTTACATTTGGTGTAGTAGTATAATTTTGATCTAAAAGATCCAGGTTTGAGAGCCAACTGGTGTCTCTGACTGGGCTATAATGTGATCTTGGTGATTATCACTTAGGCTCCATGAGGTTCAGTTCTCTCGCCGGTGAAATGGGTGGTAAGAGTAAGCCTCCTTTCCTATAACTCTATAAGGTTGTCATGGGAGAGAAATGTTATGACTTTATTGATGGTGCCATCATTGTAAATGAAGCCTAATACTAACAACGATATCACAAGAATCAGCAATTGTGGTAGTGTTGGGAAGGCACTTCTGAGATTATTCATCGTGTGGAGATACTTGTTGGAGAAGTTGCTGGTGTTGAGAAAATGTGTACTGTGTCCTTTCTTGAATTAATTCCTTGGGGCTTTACAAAGATCCTAAGAGCTAGACCATGTTATTTTCACATTACACAACAAAAATCTAAGGCAAAACTAAGAGAGACAGAACTGTGGTTTTAAAACTGTTATCTTGAGCCCTCAGTTGCTTCTGCAGCCTTCTAGTTTTGGCAGGCACACCTAGCACTTCCAGTATAGAACAACCTTGACTCTTTAGAGCCTTGCTACAGTGGCTTGTTGCCTTAATCATGAGAAGGAAGTATGGTTGGCATTAGAAGTTGCTTCATATAAGGCAGAATGATCCACTATGCAAAGAGTCATTGATATGTCAACTAATCCCTACTCTATGATTGATGTATGAATGCCCACTAAGAATATCCTCAGCAAGAACTTTCTAGCACTATGATTTTACCTGACAGAGCCCATGCTGTGTGTTCTCCCACCACAGAGTGGAGTTTTGGGGAAGTGACTGCCAGCCAAGAATTAACCCAAGGCCTCTTTCATCAAGGTGAGGTCCATGTGACTAGTTCTCACCAATGGGATGTGATGTGTGTCAATTGTAGGCCAAGGTGGTTAGGAAGTGGGTGTGCCATTCTCACTTTCTTCTTTCCTGTCAACCAGGTAGATGCAGAAGATCCAGCATAAACTTCAAAGACCCTAAAAGACGGTGAAGCCACAAGACAGGAGGCACCTCGGTTTCTGAATCACTGCTTTGACAAACTCTCATTTGGGCCTTATATTAGGGAACAATGATTCTACTGTGTTAAAGATTTGAGTGTTATCTGTTATACTAGCTATTGTACTATAGATTCCAGTGAAAAGAGATCCACCAGTACCTCAGACCTGGTCCCAATCCCCTGCCATCTTGGAAACCATTGACTTCCTTCCCTGTGGGCACCACATCACCCATCCTAAGAAGCTTTATTTGTGCTCTATATAGTTGTAGAGCAGCTGGCCTGCTTGTCAAGCAACCAATAAATCTATGTTTGGCAAAATAGTAGTTTTCATCAGTAAGTGACCTTAAGATAACATTTACATTGCTGGAGACATCATTCCAACCCTGAGCCAGTGGCATCCCAGCTCAGGCTCTCCTGGTGGCATGAGGCAGGAAAACTAATGAAGTGTGGGGATTATTAATGAATTTATCTTCTCACTCTCTCAGCCCCTCCCCCTTTTCAAACTTGCAAATATGTTCAGCAGTGTCAGATCTGTTCATCTATTTGTGACATGTAAATAGAACCTATCTCTCTGGAATTTTGCAGAGAAGATGGCTGCCACGTGATCATACTAGCTCATATCTGGAAGCAACCAGACTTGAGCTGTTAAGACATAGGCTCAAGAGGAAAAAGATCTTCACAGGACCTGGCTCTCTGGGGTCAATCACAGTTCCCATTGGCCCTAGTGGCCTCAGAGGGGAAAAAATAATTTTAGTTTTCCATGGTAGCATTATAGGTGGTAACAGCTGTTTTAGAAGACACAGAGACAGCAACAAGTTCTAGAACATACTCACAATTTCCTTGGTCACAGTGAGATCAATGGGTTCTATAGAGAGTCTTGTGAACTTCTAATTAGTTGACTTCAAGCAGTAAGCAAGAAACAGTCCTGTAAAGATAGACAGTGGAGGTCAGAAACAAGAAGTCTAGAGAATTCATATTGCTTTGTTTTAAATTTAATAACATTTACTCTTTTTAAAATCACAAGCAATACATGTTCATTTTAGAAAAGGTAGAAAATACACATTAGAAAAAAAGATATAAAACTCTCCTGTGATCCCACTATCCAGACGTAACAACTATTAACCCATGGAACCCTTATAGGTTGCTTCATGAATATTTATATATATGGATATATATTTCTCTATTACTTTAGTTTACAAAACTGGTTTACTGCACATACTGTTTTGTGACCTGCTTTTTATTCATTGAATAAGATATGATGAACATCTTTTGCCAAAAAATAAACTTCAGCTGTATGGCAGACAGCTCCTAAGATGGTTCCCAATGATCCCTGCCCCCTGCATCCTCACCGTTGTGTGATCCACTCCCCTGGAGTGTGGGCTGGACTTCTGACTTACTTCTAACTGGTAGAATATGGCACGAGTGTTGGGATGTCAGTTCTGAGACAAGGTAACAAAAAGACTTCTGGCTGCTGTCCTGCTCACCCTCTCCTGCTCTCTGGCTTGTTTACTGTGGGGAAACCACCTGTGATATTGTGGACCGCCCTACAGAAAGGAGGGCAGTGGAACTGAGTCGAGGAACTGATGGAGACCTTCAACCAACAGTCTCAGAGGAACTGGTTCCTGCCAACACCCTCTGGAGTGAGCCTCCAAGTGGACCCTCTCCAAGTCAAGCCTTAAAGTGATTCAAACACCTTGACTGCAGTCTTAGGAGAGGCCCTGAGTCAGAGGACCCAGTTCAGCTGTGCTCACAGACTCCTGACCCACAGAAACTCTGAGATAATATGTTTGCTGTTTAAAGCTGCTAAGTACTGGCGTAATGCAGCCATAGATAACTAATACAAAACACATAGTTTTTAGTAGTTGTTTAGTATTCCAGTGTAAGGTTCACTCAATCTTTTATTGCTGCACATTTGGTTATTTTATTTTATTTATTTTGCTATTATAAACGTGGCTGCAATGAATGTCATTGTAGCTAAATCTTGGTAGACACCCCTCATTCTTCCCTGAGGATAAGTTCCTTGAAGTGGAATAGCTGGATTTCAAAGGATTTGCATCTTTTAAGTCTTTTTTTTTTAACATCTTTATTGCAGTATAATTGCCGTACAATGGTGTGTTAGTTTCTGCTGTATAACAAAGTGACTCAGTTATAGATATATATACATCCCCATATCTCTTGCATCCCCCTCCCTCCCACCCTCCCTATCCCACCCCTCTAGGTGGTCACAAAGCACTGAGCTGATCTCCCTGTGCTATGTGGCTGCTTCCCACTAGCTATCTATTTTACATTTGGTAGTATACATATGACCATGCCATTCTCTTACTTTGTCACAGCTTACCCTTCCCCCTCCCCATATCCTCAAGTCCATTCTCTAGTAGGTCAGTGCCTTTATTCCCGTCTTGCCCCTAGGTTCTTCATGACCTTTTTTTTTTTTTCTTAGATTCCATATATATGTGTTAGCATATGATATTTGTTTTTCTCTTTCTGACTTACTTCACTCTGTAAGTCTTTAAAGATGCTACTCCCAATTGCTTGCTGGTAGGATTGCACCCATTTTCACCCCTGCTGGCTGTAGCTTGGAGTGGCTGCTGACCCACACCAAAGGGTTTACGTTTCTGAAGCATATTTTTGGTTAATTTCAACCACTCTGTCCTGAGCTGTGTCTCCATGCAAACCAGTTGGACACAAAACCAAAATCAAAATCAAAAACCTGAGAATGAAGACTAAGTTTGAATATTCAAAACTACTAGAAAATTTGATGCTAAACTATTTATTCAAAGTACTGTTGTTTTGAATTCAGTCAGATGAATTCAACCACCCTCAAATAGTTATTCTTATTTTTCAGTGAGCACTGAACTTCTGAAAATATGATAATGCTTATCTTCCTCAGGAACTTTGAGAAGGAAAACAATACTTGTTGAAGTCAATGTAACAATGGGCTATTTTGAAAATCTTAGTTTATTTCAGTCACACAAAGGATTGTCAGTAAACTCAACTTTTTAGGTTACCACACTGTATGGACTGAATTCAAAAGACATATTTTTTTGGAAGCATTTTGCATACACAGATACCACTGCCATTTCCAAATTGCAACTTCACTGTTGGGAAAGAATAAATATTTTAATGAATGCTATATATTTTAACAGGCTCTGAACCCCACGGTTGGTTTAAACTAAGGGTGCAATTTCAGCCATCTAAATAAGTAAATAAATGAGGAAGAAAATCCATGTTAATTGCAGTAATTTGCGGTACTTTCAAATTCTTAATTAAGAAATAAAATAGGATTCATTATCCATGCCTACTGTAGATGACATACATAGATCACCATTATGACCCGACACAAGACCTAAAGTTATTGCCATAAATGAAATAACAGAGGGAAACCACTGGTACATTATGGGCTGAAATGTGCAAACACAAAGAGGGAGGAGAGAGCACTGTGCAAAATGCCTGTCCTTCATACATGCCCTTCTTTCTGACTTGGGTCTTGCATTATACCAAAGCATCTCCCTTGAACCTGGAGTCCTGTCTCTCCCTCCTACCTCTGGTCTAGGTTCTTCTCTCAACCTCACACAGAATTTCTCTGAGCCTGTATGGCAACCCTGCTAGTGTCAACTTTTCCCCAAT
Source organism: Hyperoodon ampullatus (assembly GCF_949752795.1). NCBI lineage: Eukaryota > Metazoa > Chordata > Mammalia > Artiodactyla > Ziphiidae > Hyperoodon > Hyperoodon ampullatus. The sequence goes on along the minus strand of NC_136926.1, from coordinate 62,075,738 downwards.
TATCTGCCCCATGTTTGTGTGCCTGGACTTCAGGTCCCTGCCAGCCTTGTTCTACAAAGGTGGGAAGAAGAGAAGAACATTCTTTATAACTAGAGGCATTCTGACTCATGCTGCCTTTTGATAATTAAGCATGAAATTAACTAAGGAGCACATACAATTTATCACACAGAAATCACTTTTATCTGAGACAAATGCTTAGTTGGACAGGACACCAGACATAAACTGGGACTGTTCCAGACAAACAAGGACGCTTGGTGCCTGCAATGAAAACCTTACCCTAGGGGTAGGGTGGGGGTGGATGTAGGTTTTCAGGCAGATAAGAAGGAATTCTGCTTTGGTGATGTGGGTTGTAGGGGTAATGTCAATGGACAACTCAAAAAAAGGACACTGATACAGTTGGCTGTGGGTAGAGATGGCTGGTCATTGTGCTTTCATTAGGAATACTGATATGGACTGTGGATGTGCCTCTTTCAGGCCCTCTCTCTCCTGCTGCCTACTCCTCTTTGTCCTGCAGGCTGGGATGGACACCCCATGGGCAGTTGGCATGTCTGTTGACTCTATGTCTGCTGACAATTGCAGTCAGCTCAGCAATGGGAAGGGTACAGGGCATGAGCATGTTGGAGGAGTCTGAATGACTCAAGGCAAAGGAAAAGAAAGGGAAACATCCAGTGAAGATCTCCAAAAGGAATGAGGCATCTTGTCAGGGATTAAACCTGACATGTTTTGAGCAAGTAAGACAATTTTGGATTTTACCTGTAGACCCAAGGAAAATCAGAAATTAGATTGGGAGCTTGGGATTGACATGTACACACTGCTATCTTTAAAATAGATAACCAAAATGAACCTACTGTATAGCACAGGGAACTCTACTCAATACTCTGTAATGACCTAAATGGGAAAATGATTTGAAAAAGGATAGGTACATGTATATGTATAACTGAATCACTTTGCGGTACACTTGAAACTAACAATATTGTTAATCAACTATACTCCAATATAAAATAAAAATTTTAAAAAGAAATTAACACATGTATTTCTCAAATGCCTATTATATTCCAAATGGGAAGACATAAGAATACTCTGAAACAGACTTCTTGTTCAAAGGGGCCTTATGAAGTAGATTCTTTCATAGTCAAAGTCTCCTCTCTTTTGAAAGGAAAACCAGAGAAAGACCTGGACTTGGTTAGCTCTACTTACTGAGCCAGTCTTGTCTTTTCTCAGATCTCACCCACACTGAAGGCCCCCATGGAATTCACAAGGTCTGAAATGAGTGTCCATATCTCATGGTATTCCATTTCTCAAAACATCCTTCCTCCCTGGCTACATTTGGGTGGAGACCAGACCATTGTAGGACTTGGGGGCCCATTGCTGTGGGAAATGTGATGATTATCTCCATTCCTTACCAAATGGAATCATTCTTCCTTTAGTTTTCTGATGATTTATAGTAAAAAAGATATGGAGCTTTTCCAATTTCAGAAGTAAGCCATGGAGAAACAAATTCAAAATGCATCCATAAAAGTGGAAGCTAGATACCAGACTAGAAAGAAAAAAAAAGCCATTATATAAAGTGTCCTATAGAATTCTCTGTTTATTTGTGCTAGGTACTCAGATTTGGCTTAGTAGTGAGTAAGAGAAGGATGCTAAGAATATGTAATGAAAGATGGGAGAAATGTGGGCAGGAGATCTCTGAGCCCTGAGAAATACCCTGGGAAATATGCTTTGTTAATGCTATTTCAAGGAGAAACTAGGAGAATTAGTTGCTGAAGTTCTTTTGAAGAGAGGCCTTAAATCATGTCTCAACAATTACATTTGAGAATGTTCATTCTTTTATTTTTTCATTTCACTTAACAAGGCTTTATTCAGCATCTTCTTTTTCCTAGATATAGTATTAGGTGCTGTAGAATCAAGGGGAACAAGACAGGGGTGTACAGCCTTACAGGGATTTCTATTTTTAAGATGGCAGTATTAAGTCAGCCCTGCCCACTTCTTTCTGAATTCATTCCAAAATAAGAAAAATGAAAAACAGAAATGCAAATTTCACCTTTGTTGAGGAAGGGCTGCCAAATTAAAGTTCCAACCAGAGGCAGGTGGATGTTGAAAGATGTCTGATATCAAAGACCTTAAATGAGGTTGGAAGAGCACAAATTTCATCAAAGAGGGCAGCATCAACATCATCTTTTGATGAGCAACTGGTCTACAGTGAATAGGCTGTCTATGAGAGCACCTCTGGATCCCGTTTGTTTCCACTGAGGAGAAGGGGAGGTGGTATAAACAAGAAAATACCTAGGTATGCCACCTCTGTAGGAAGTAGTCTGTTGGAGTGGGAGGCAGACTGGAGAAGATAGGTTCAATAATAACCAGTCTTGCAACTGCCAATCTCTTCTTTCTTCTGGAAAGAAGTAAAGGCTACATCAACATGTACACATATGCATACACACAACCCTGTATATCATAAAGTGCATCCCTGTAACTGAGACTCTCTGCTGGATGCTATCATAGCCTAGTCCCTGTCCCATAAACTCTATGCAAAACAGCTGGTTAAGAAAGAGCTCAACTCAGTCAAATATGAGTCAGAATAGAAAAGAAACTATCAGAAGAGCTCTACAAAGATACTGTAAGAAAAGAAGGTAATAATTACAGAAAATAAATAGACAAAGAACACATACAAAATTGTGTTGCCATAGAGCTAAAGGAAATTGTGCCAAATGAGCATAAGCAAACAAACAAAAAATTTAAAAAAAACCTCAATGAAAAAGATCACTTATATAAAATAAGAGCTCAAGGAAGAAGTGTCAAGACAACTGAGAGAAAAAAATGAGCTAGAAGAGCTCAGGAAAGAAGTGGAAGAGAAGTAAAGTCATCACAAAAATTAGGGAGCCATCAGAGGCAACAAAAAGGTAAACAGACACTGCTCAAAATACAAAAGTAGGTTTAAGAACGTGACTGGTAAAGTCAGCAAAGCAAAATGGGAATGAGTAGTTAAAAAGGATCAGAAAAGGAACCTGATAGCTATGGAAGATGAAAGAGACAGTAGACTTATTCATATGCATAAATAGACCAAACATTACTTGTTTTATATGTGATCTTTTTACTAAAAGAAAAAAAAAAGAATAGAAAATATATTTGGAGAAATAGAATCACAAAACATTTTGCAGAAATAAGATATTTAAATCTACACACAAAGCAAAACCAAACCAAAATAAACCAAACTAAACCAAACAAAACCCCAAATGTAAACTATCTCAGGAAAAGTTGATACAAAAATAATAACCTAAAAGGAAAAAAAAAAAGACTCTTTTACCATCCAAACAAAGAACTGAAACAAACAAAATAAAACGAAACCAAAAACAAAAACAAAATTTCTTTTCTAAAGGGTAAAAATTAGGTTGGTTTCAGAGTTTTTCACAGCAACATGCCATGCTGGAAGACAGTGGAACATGCTTACAGTAACCTCATTAAGCATTAAATAAAAAACATCTATGATCAAACTTTTGTTCAAGTATAAATGCTGCACCAAATATCTAATAACCCAGAAAATGTGGTTGCTAGGATCTTGTCTGGAGTAAACTATAAGCTGAACTTCAATCAATCAGTAGAAGGAGGATGGAAAAATTATGGCACAAGGATAGGTGCTGCGTTTTTAACAATTTAGTTTAGGATTAAGACAAAAAAAAACTGTGGCAATTATGGTTACATAAAATAATGTAAATTTTAATGAACTGTAATGCCATGAAAAACAGGGAAACTGACAAAATTCAGAAGGTGAGGGGAGATACAAGGTGGGAGGTAGCCAAGGGCCAAAAGTTACCAATTAGGTCTAATGAATCAAGTAATACAGGGAACTGTATTTAAAATTGTGAGATTATAAGATTAGCAGAACTATCATGATCATCAACATCATCACCACCATCAACCAAAATTGGGTAGAATAGAAAAATGAAAAATGGGAGAAATATGTAAATTTCATCATTTTTTTCCAAGTTAGAGAATCTTTAATTATCAATAAGATGGTGATAGACAATAGCTACTAAGGATATACATGATTAAGTATATTATATTTAGTATTATAAAGATAACCACTTAAAGAATGAAAAATATTAAAAATTTCTAAACTGTAACTATGAACCCCCACATAAACCAAATTTAAAAACAAAACAAAACACAGACCATAAGGTGAAATAAAAGCAGAAAGCATATAATGTTACAACTAAGTCCAAGCATACCTATCAAATGAAAAAATATAAATGGAAAAAATGTATCAATCCAAAGAAATAGATTCTTAGCTTAAATTACAAAGCAAAAAAGAAAATTGTGTGCTCTGTACAAGAGACAAAACAAAATGACTGGAAAGTTGAAAATAAAAGGATGGGCAGAGGCCTAATGGGCAAAGGCAATCAAGCAAACAAAAACAAACACAAAAACAGAAACTAGAGATCAACTTTAATATCAGACATATCAAATTAAGTTGAATTCAGTGCACAAAACAGTAAAATGACACAAAGATGGGAACTTTATTGCAATCTACAGTACTGCTCTAAATATTATGAGTACTTATGCACCAAAGAATATAGCAGCAAGTTATTAAGCTGAAAGGCAACACATATAAAAATAAAGGCAGAGACACATGAAAGGTAAAAGACTAATATAATTTCCTCAGTTCAAAGGAATTAGAGAATGCTGTTTTTTAATTCATGTATAGTTGACTTACAACATTATATTAGTTTCAGGTGTACAGCACAGTGACTCAATGTTTTTACAGATTATTACAGATTATAGTAGTAAAATCTTTTATAGTAACAGAAGTTGGACTAATGGCTATAATTTCCTGTGTTGTACAACATATCATCGCTGCTTATCTATTTTATACATAGTCTCTTTTTTTAAAAAAATAATTTATTTATTTATGGCTGTTTTGGGTCTTTGCTCCACCCGGACTTTCTCTAGCTGTGGCGAGTGGGGGCTACTCTTCATTGCGGTGCATTCTCTTGTTGCAGAGTACGAGCTTTAGGCATGCAGACTTCAGTAGTTGTGGCACGTGAGCTCAGTAGTTGTGGCTTGCAGGCTCTAGAGCTTAGGCTCAGTAGTTGTGGGCTTAGTTACTCCTTGATATGTGGGATCTTCCTGGACCAGGGATTAAACCCATGTCCCCTGCATTGTCAGGCGGATTCTTAACAACTGCACCACCAGGGAAGTCCCTGTACATAGTCTCTTAATCCCATACCCCTATCTTGCCCTCCCCCATCCTCTCCTTATTGGTAACCATTAGTTTGTTTTCTGTATCTGTGAGTTTGTTTCTGTTCTGCTATGTACATTCATATTTTCTATTTTTTAGATTCCACATATAGTATTTGTCTTTCTTGTTCTAACTTATTTCACTAGATGTAATATTATTTAGGTCCATCCACATTGCTGCAAATGGCAAATTTCATTCTTTTTTATGGCTGAATAGTATTCCGTGGTATATATGTACCACAACTTCTTTATACATTTGTCTGTTGATAGACACTGGGTTGCTTCTATATCTTGGCTACTGTAAATAGTGCTGCTATGAACATTGGGTGCATGTACCCTTTCAAATTAGTGTTTTCATTTTTCCAGGTATGTACCCAGGAGTGGAATTGGTGGATCTTAAGGTAGTTCTATGTGTAGTTTTTTAAGGACCCTCCATATTGTTTTCCATAGTGGCTGCACCAAGTTACATTCCCACCAACAGCGTACATGGGTTCCATTTTCTCCACATCCTCTCCAACATTTGTTATCTGTAGACCTTTTGATGGTCACCATTCTGACAGGTGTGAGATAATCTCTCATTGTTTTGATTTACATTTCCCTTAACAGTTAAGGATGTTAAGCATCTTTTCATGTGCCTGTGAGCCATCTGTATGTTTTCTTTGAAAAAATGTCTCTTCAGTGTTCTGCCCTTTTTGATTGGATTGCTTTTTTTTATATTGAGTTGTAAGTGTTGTTTATATATTTTGGATATTAACCCCTTGTCAGTCATATCATTTGTAAATATTTTCTCCCATTCTGTATGTTGTCTTTTCATTTTGTTGGTGGTTTCCTTTGCTGTGCAAAAGCTTTTAAGCTTAATTAGGTCCCATTTGCTTATTTTTGCTTTTATTCCAAATAATATTGCTGTTTTATGTCAAAGAATGTTCTGCCTATGTTCTCGGCTAGGAGTTTTATGGTTTCAAGTCTTACATTTAAGTCTTTAAAACATTTTACATTTATTTTGGTATAAGGTGTAAGGAAATGTTCTAATTTCAGTCTTTGACACGTGGCTGTCCAGTATGCCCAGCTCCACTTATTGAAGAGACTGTCTTTTCACCATTGTATATTCTTGCCTCCTTTGTAATAGATTAATTGACTATAAGCACGTGGGTTTAATTCTGGGCTCTCTATTCTGTTCCACTTGTCCATGTGTCTGTTTCTGTTACAGTACCATGTTGTTTTGATTTCTGTAGCTTTGTGTCTGAAGTCTGAGAGGGTGATACCTCCAGCTTTGTTCTTTTTTCTCAAGATTGCTTTGGCAATTTGGGGTCTTTTCTGGTTTTATATATATTTTAGGATTATTAGTTCTGTGAAAAATATCATGGGCATTTTGGTAGGGATTGCATTAAATCTATAGATTGCTTTGAGTAGTATGTCCATTTTAACAATATTAATTCTTCCAATCTGACAGCATGGAATATCTTTCCATTTCTTTGTAGTTTCCTTCATCAGTGTTTTATAGTTTTCAGAGTATATGTCCTTTGCCTTCTTGGTTACGTTTATTCCTAGGTATTTTATTCTTTTTGATGTGATTTTTAAATGAGATTGTTTCGTTACTTTACCTTTCTGGTAGTATATTATTAGTGTACAGAAAAGCAACAGACTTCTGTATATTAATCTTGTATCCTAAAATTTTACTGAATTCATTTATTAGTTCTAATAGCTCTTTTGGTGGAGACTTTAGAATTTTCTATATAAAGAACCATGTCCTCTGCAGATAGTGACAGTTTTACTTCTTCCCTACAAATTTGGATGTCTTTTATTTCTTTTTCTTGTCTGTTTGCTGTGGCTAGGACTTTCAAGTGGTGAGAGTGGGTATCCTTGTCTTGTTCCTGAATTTAGAGGAGAGGTTTTCAGCTTTTCACTGTTAAGTATATTAGCTGTGGGTTTGTTGTCAATGGCTTTCATTATGCTGAGATATGTTCCCCTGTATCACTTTGATGAGAATTTTTATCATGAAAGAATGTTGAATTTTGTCAAATGCTTTTTTGGTATATTGAGATGATCATGTGATTTTTATTCTTCTTTTTGTTAATGTGGTGTATCACATTGATTTGTGAATATTGAACTATACTGGCATCCCTGGAATAAATCCAACTTGATCATGGAGTATGATCCTTTTTATATATTGTTGGATTCAGTTTGTTAATATTTTGTTGAGGATTTTGCATCTATATTCATCAAAGATATTGACTTGTAATTTTCTTTTTTTCTGTCTTTATCTGGTTTTGGCATCAGGGTAATGGTTGCCTCATAGAATGATTTTGGGAGTGTTCCATCCTCTTCAGTTTTTTGGAATAGTTTGAGAAGAATAGGTATTAACTCTTCTTTATATGTTTGGTAGAATTGCCCCGTGAAGCCCAATGGTACTGGACTTTTGTTTGCTGGGATTTTTTTTAAATTATAAATTAAATTTCACTACTAGTGATTGGTCTGTTCAAATTTTCTGTTTCTTCTTGATTCAGTCTTGGCAGGTTGTATGTTTCTAGAAATTTGTCCATTTTTTCCATGTTGTCCAATTTGTTTGTAGTATTCTCTTATGATTTTTTGTTATTGTATCTCTGCTTTCATTTCTTATTTTATTATTTGGATTCTATCTCTTTTCTTCTTGGTGAGCCTGGCTAAAGGTTTATCAATTTTGCTTATCTTTTCAAAAAATCCCAGCTCTTGGTTTCATTGATCTTTTGAATTATTTTGTCTCTATTTTATTTCCTCTCTGATTATTATTTCCTTTCTTCTGCTGACTTTGGGCTTTGCTTGATCTTCTTTTTCTAATTTCCTTAGGTGGTAGGTTAGGTTGTTTATTTGAGATTTTTCTTGTTCTTGAGAAGACCTGTATCACTATAAACATCTGTCTTAGAACTGCTTTTGCTGCATCCCGTAGATTTTGGAATGTTACGTTTCCTTTTTCATTTGTCTTGAGGTATTTTCTGATTTCCTCTTTGATTTCTTCATTGACCCATTGGGTTTTTTAAATGTTTTTTGTATATTTATTTATTTTATTTTCTTGGCAGTGTTGGGTCTTTGTTGCTGCACGCGGGCTTTCTCTTTTTGCAGGAAGTGGGGGTTACTCTTTGTTGCAGTGCGTGTGCTTCTCATTGAAGTGGCTTCTCTTTTTTTGTGTGTGGTACACGGGCCTCTCACTGTTGTGGTCTCTCCCGTTGTGGAGCACAGGCTCTGGACGTGCAGGCTCAGCAGCCATGGCTCACGGGCCCAGCTGCTCCATGGCATGTGGGATCTTCCCGGACTGGGGCATGAACCCGCGTCCCCTGCATTGGCAGGCGGACTCTCAACCACTGCGCCACCAGGGAAGCCCCAGTGGCTTCTCTTGTTGCAGAGCATGGGTTCTAGGCATGCAGGCTTCAGTAGTTGTGGCATGCAGGCTCAGTAGTTGTGGCTTATGGGCTCTAGATTGCAGGTTCAGTAGTTGTGGCACACAGGCTTCGTTGCTCCGTGGCATGTGGGATCATCCCAGACCAGGGATCAAACCTGTGTCCCCTGTATTGGTAAGTGGATTCTTAACCACTGTGTCCCCAGGGAAGTCCTGACCCATTGGTTTTTTAGTATAATATTGTTTAGTCTCCACATGTATGTTCTTTTCCCATTTTTCTTTTTGTAATTGATTTCTAATTTCAAATCACCGTGGTCAGAAAAAAAGCTTGATATAATTTGTGTCCTCTTAAATTTGTTAGGACTTGTTTTGTGGCCTAGCATGTGATCTATTCTAGAGAAAGTTCCATGTTCACTTGAAAAGAATGTATTCTTCTGTTTTCTGCATATAATGTCCTATAGATATCTATTAAGTTTAACTGCTCTATTTTGTCACTTAAGACTGCTGTTGCCTTATTGACTTTCTGTCTGATGATCTGTCCATTGATGTAAGTGGGGTGTTAAAGTTCCATATTATTATTGTATTATTGTCAATTTCTCCCTTTATATCTGCTAGTATTTGTTTTATATGTATATGTGTTCCTATATTGGGTGCATATATATTAATGAACATTAAATCCTCTTCTTGTATTGATCCTTTTATAACGCCTTTCTTTGTCTTTTGTTATAGCCTTTGTTTTACAGTGCATTTGTCTGATATGAGTATTGCTACCCCTACTTTCTTGTCCTTTCCATTTGTATGAAATATCTTTTTCTTTTTCTACCCTCTCACTTTCAGTCTGTGTGAACTTTTAGCTCTGAAATGAGTCTCTTGTAGGCAGCATATAGAAGGATCTCTCTTTTTTTTTTTAACCCAGTTAAAAAAGACACACTATGCCTTTTGATTGGAGCATTTGGCCCATTGACATTAAAGTAATCATTTATAGGTTTGTACTTATTGGCATTTTATTACTTGTTTTCTGGTTGTTTTGTAGTTCTTCTCTGTTTATTTCTACTTTTTATTTCTTGCCTTGTGGTTTGATGATTTTCTTTAGTAGTAAGCTTATGTTCCTTTCTTTTTAGTTTTTGTGTATCAACTGCAGGTTTTTGGTTTGTGGTTACCATGGGGTTCATATATGTTGATCTCTAACTATATCTGCCTGTTTTAAACTAGTAGTCATTTAAGTACAAACACATCCTAAAAGATCTACATTTTTAATCCCCTCTCTCACATTCTGCCATATTTTACATCTTCATGCTTATCCCTTAACCTTTTTATTGTAGATAGGTGATTTTATAACTTTTTGGTCTTTTAATCTCCCTACTGGATTATTTAAATGGTTGCTCCTCAGTCCTTACTATATATTTGCCTTTCCTAGTGACATTTTCCATTTCCTATAGAATCTTACTCCTTTTCCCCTTAGAGAAGACCCTTTAAATTTCTTTTAAGACAGATTTAGTACAGATGAACTCTTTTAGTTTTGTTTGCCTGAGAAGTTCTTGATCTCTTTTTCAGTTCTAAATAATAATCTTGCTGGGTAGAGTGTCCTAAGTTGCAGGATTTTTTTCCCTTTCAGCTCATTGAATACATTATGCCACTCCCTTCTGGCCTGTGATAGTCTTATGTAAATTCCCTTGTATGTGACTCTTTGTTTTTCTCTTGCTGCCTTCATAATTCTCTCTTTATCTTTAACTTCTGCTACTTTAATTATGATGTGTCTTGGTGTGGGTCTGTTTGAGTTCATTTGTTTGGGATCCTCTATGCTTCCTATACCTGGATATCTGTTTCCTTCCTCCGGTTTGGGAAGTTTTCAGCCATAATTTCCTCAAATACATTTTTGATCCACTTCTCTCTCCTCCTTCTGGGACCCCTATAATCTGAACGTTGGTACACTTAATGTTATTCCAGAGATCTCTTAAACTGTTTTCCACTTATGCCTTCTTCTGTATCAATTAGTCAGCTATTCATTCCTTCTAGGGTGTTTTTTATTTCAGTTATTGAATTTTTCATTTCTGATTGGGTCCTTTTATATTTTCTTGTTCCATTTTAAATTTTTCACTGTTTTCATCTATTGTTTTCCATAATTCAGCTAAGATTTTTATTTCTAATGCTTTGAATTCTTTATATAGTAAATTGTTTATTTCTGTTTCATTATTTATTTTTTCAGGGTTTTTCTCTTGCTCTTTCAATTGAGAGCAGTTTTTCTCCCTTTTCATTTTGCTTTAACTTTTTCTGTCTCTATGAATTCAGGTGAAACAGTTACCTATTGTTGTCTTGAATGGTTGTTCTTATATGTGGACATCGCTATACAGACTGTGTGTGCCCAGTGCCTTTGGTGGGAGAGTTCGATTTGACATGACACAGTCACATCTTTCCTCAGGTTGTGCTGGCAGCTATCACCTTGGTGGGGGGTGGGGCTGGAGATGGAGGGGCTAAAGCTGGAGCCGGGTGTGAGGCAGGACTTCCCCTCTGCTCAGTGGCCATCACCACCCTATCAGGTGTGGGGTCTGATCCCAAGCTGTCTCTGTTTCCTTGAAGTGTGTGTTTTCCCCTCTCCCAGCACCAGGACCCTTACCCCACAGCAAAGGAATGCTGAAACAAGGGGGACTCAAGCAGGCTCTCTGCTTGTGTCAGCCACAGACAGAAGGCCAAGATTTCTCCAGTGTGCTGCCTGTGCAGGTGCCCACAATCGTTTCCCTGGCTATGCTCAGAGGAAGACTTGGGCAGCACTAGGTGCAAGTCCCTGTTGACCCTCAGAGCAGATCACTGCCCCCAGCCTCTGCTGTCCATGCCCTGTCGTGGAGACGTATCACAGGGCAGGCTGGGTCTGCCTGGACTCTCAGAGTATATCAGGGCATAAACTGTGGTTGAGGTGCTGCTGCCAGAGTTCTGGGCTGCTTCTAATGCTCTACTTGAGCAAGTGCCAAAGTGGCTACTGCTACAGCCAGGCTCTGCCCTAGGACTAGGTCACCTCTGTGTCGACAGCCGAGTCTTCTCTTTGGTCGTGGCTGCCCCACATTTAGTGCCATTCTGTGACACAGAGTGAGTGCGGTGAGCATTTGCTCGGCTCAGGCTGGGGTACATGAGGAGGCATACACCCAAGTGATGTCTGGCAGCCACCCATGTGATGCCTGGCAGTCACTAGGGCAGACTTCAATCAGAGAATGCTTTAAGTCACATTACATTTCTCTTGGGACTATCTCTCCTTTTCAACTCCTTCTATTTGTACAAATAGCTACAAGAAAATTTGACAAAGTCTCTGTCCTGCTATAGCTCCCCTTACACACTGCATAAAGGCCAAGTTACTCTGTGCTCTGGACCGTGCCTAGGTCTCCAGTCTTCTACTCTTCCTGTGTTCAGAGACATCCCCACAACTGGGAGTTCTCTTTTCCACACCTCCTTGCCTTTGTTTCAGCCCATGCTGTTTCCTTTCTCTGAATGCTCTTTACTCCAGCTGATACAGGTGGAAGTGAACTTTAAGACTTCATGATCACTCCACTTTTCTGGGAAATGTTCTTTGCCTCCAACCCCTGCCAGGCACAGGACACAGTTACTGCACACTCCCCCCTCACTGTAATTAACCCAGTTCTTTAGGACTGAGGCAACTGAGATATCTTTACTCCATATCATCCCTCATTCTTCATATGCAATTAGGTACTAAGTCCTGCCATCTCTTTCCCTATTATTTTCCATTCCCTCTGTAATACCCAGACATCACCTCCTGCACTCCTGAGCGCCTCTTCTCTGAGTATTTTGCCACCAGCCTCACCCCTCCTGCTGATTCAGCATTCTGCGCCTGCACCCATCGTCCTAAAGCACCACTTTGTCAAGCTAGCTCCTTTGCTCCAAGGTCTCCAATAGGCTCCCTTTCTTTTACAGTCAATTCCTTCAACTGATGTCGAAGCTTTCTGCAACTGAACATGATGCCCTTTCCAAAGTGGTTGTCCATCACTCCATCTCATACACCGTTTCAGCCACACCAACAATCCCTCCAACTATTCCATGCACACGTGCTATCACTATGGCCTTGCTGACATGCACCTTAATTAACTTCCTCACCTTCTCTCCCCTTTTTTTGCCTACACATCCAAATCCTGCTTCAAGAACAACTGCAAGGGCAACCTACCTGGCCCGCTAGCCCATGATCTCTATTCTGAGCTCTTTTGATATTTATTACCAACACCCAGCTTGGTTTTATCATAATTTGTGCTATGAATTGCATTTATTTGGACATGTTTATCTCATTTGATACACAGTAAGCCTCAGGAATGTTTTCTTGTGCTTTTTCTACATTGTCCTTGACATCCTGCAAGGAACCAAGAATATAGTAGGTGCTCAGCCAACATATATGCTTTTTAAAACATACAGAATCTGTTGCTTCTGTCTGTGTCTTTTAGCAGGATGCCAGCTCACCTGAGTCCTAAGCCTTAAACAGCCTCCTTCACTGCCCCCTCCCTTGCAGGATTATAGTGACCCAATTTCTAACTGTCATTTTCTAATTATTCACGTAGCCTAATTAATTAAAATAGAGTTGTTTAATATTTTAAAAACTGCTTCCCTATCCATCATCTCGGTGGACTCCCACATGATACTGTGTCATATGCAAGATGGGGATTGTCAGTTCATTTTACATACAAGGAAATAAACTGAGTTCATCACTGGTGCAAGTGAGGCCAGACCCCCAGTCTCTGTTTCCAGTCCTATACTCTTTATATCAGAGAAAGCTGTGTCTCTACCTCAGGTTTCTAGAACTCCTCTCTGGAAGTATGAGTATGTATTTTAAAACATTGATTTTTGTTAAAATGTCTCTTTATTTTGCTTTTGTTTTCTCCTTCCTTGTGAAGATACTGCCCTCTCCCCTGACAGTAAGTGTTCTTTTTCTTTCCTGAATGATGGCCCCACTCCATCTCCTTTGGTTTTCTTCGCCTAAGTTTCCACTTAGCCCTGCCACCCCCTGGAGAACCATTCTGGCTTAATGCCTCCTGCATCCTTTCAAATTGTTCTTGTTCCTCAGCTTGGGATTTCCTGCAGGGCTGGCCTTCTCAGCTAATGAAGAGTGTCTAGCTGAAGGCACTGTTCCTGACCAACTTTCCCAATCCTGCTGGGAGGTGGGGGTGGTAGCTGGTGGGAGAGGAAGTGGGAGTCCTGCCTTGATACTCTGGGCTTGCAGGCAGGAGGCTCTGTTCATGCAGCTCTGGAACTTGTAGGTACCTGGTTTTGTTCTGAATGATCCCACTCTCCCCTCCCTCTCCCCACCCCTGCACTGTATCTTTAAAATTTTCCACTTTATCTTCTTCCAAGAGAGTTCATTCACATTGTATTTTTTCTTTTTCTAAATTGTTCAATGGTATCACTTTATCTTTCATGGGGATGGAGTGGGAGAGTGATACTTATGCCCCAGACTAATTGAGTAACAGTGACATTTTATTATGTATTTTGGAGAGATGCTGGGGTCATCCCTCAGTATAACTGTCCATTAAAAAAAGTGGGTTTTAAGTTGGCACAATCCTAGTAGCAGATATCTATTATTTTTGTTCCCTTTTCTGTCTCTACTAGCCTTAAAGGGGAACAGGTAACCAGCCAGGCTGCATCATAGAACCTCATCTTCCTGGCCATCAGATTGGCCCAAGGGGTGCCCATGTGACCCAAGCTAGGCCAGCCAGAGCCCTTCCCTAGGAATTTCCAAGTAGAGCTGGACAGAGGAAGCCAACTTTCCCATCTGGCTATTGAATCATCAGGATATGAAGCTGTAGGGGCTAACGCCAAATCCTCAACAACAGCCAGTTTGAGGAAATGACATAACATCCACAGAGAAATGTAAATAGAGATAGAGGGTTGGGTGGTATTAAAATCCCCAAATCTAGTTACTCGTGAAGCCAGATCCCACCCCTGGCTTTCCTGGAGTTGGCTACATGAGCCTATAAATCACCTTTTACTGCTCAAGCCAATTTAATTTGTTAATTGCAACCAAGAGAGTCCTGCTAATATAATCCCTTCTGTCTGTAACTTCTCCTATCAGAAGTCCCTGGCTGCGCTGCCCAAGACCAAGTATCTTTACAATGTAGCACTGGGGTCTACTAGGGGGTTGATTCCTATCTGCTTATGAACCATAAAAGTCCTGCCCACATGGCCACTGTCCAATCATTGGTAGATAAGGCATAAAATGCGTGTGTCCCTGCAAGATTGAGAGTCCCACAAGGCAGGGAACTCTGCCTGCCTTGTTCACTGATGTACCCATCTGTCTTCACAGGGCCAAGCATGCCCTGGGTGCTTGATGAATATTTGTTGAGTGAAAGAATCAGGGAATGTGGCCATGCATTCATTCACAGGGTCATGTAGAGGGCTAGGCTGCCTCTCTTTCTTCCCAGACATCTTCTGTCACTGCCCACTGTGTCTGAATTTAACCCTCCCCTCAGTGCAACCTCAACTTACCCGCCTAGCTTCATCTCTTATGCTCCCCTGTTTGTTCAAAGTAGGAGATAAGTTACCCCAACTGCAGCCTATTTCTGCAGCCTCTGTGCCTTTGCCTGGGCAATTCCATCCATCTGGAAGCCACCTTCTCTCTGACTTCACAATCTCATGTTTTGAACTCACGCCTCAAGTCCTGGCTCGGAAGGAACTCATGCTGTGTGGCAGGCCTTGTCGTGCCTGCGGAGCCTCAGCACATTCTTTCAGCCTTCATCTTCAGCAGCTCATATTAATAAGAGCTACTAATGAACACACCATCTATCCCCCAGTAGACGCCAGGCCCTTGAGTGCAGCTCTCCTGTCCCTCTTTGTCATTGTCCATCGTCTTTTCCTTCTGTTCCCTCTTCACCTCCTCCCACCACCACCATACTTTCCCACCAACCAAGTTCTAGCACAGTCTCACCAAAGTGGAGGGCCAGGGAATATTCTCATACATGAGCAAGTCTGTGCACCTTGGTGCAAACCAGTAAGGTCTGGCCTCACTGGGACAAGCACGTGAAATCACACTGCAGGGCTCATCTGCAAAGTGGGGTTAAAAAATGACAGACTTTATCATGGTATGGCTGACAAAATGCACAGCTTGTGAAAAGTTCTTAGCCCAACACCTGGCCCACAATTAAGTGCTCAATAAATGCTAGTCACTGTTGTTGCTGATAGGTCTTAGGTACTTAGGAAGCTAGGAGGATACATTTCTTTCCATTTCCTATCCAGTCGAGGTCTCTGTTATTTACAGTCTGACAATGATCTCCATTTCCTCCCTAGTGATGTAGCTTCCAGCACATCTACCTACTTCAAGGTTCACCCCTGTATGGCCGCTTCTCAGCCAGCCAAGCAGCTGGCTGGCTTCTCCCCTGTTGGAGTCCACCTCTTGCCACAGCTCCGCCACCTCCTGGGCCAGAGGTAGGAGCCCTTCCATGGATGCTCCACCATTCACTGCCCTGCCTGGTCCTGGGAGAGAAGGGACAAAACTGGAATGTGAAGCAAACTGGTGATTGCATTAAACTCCCTTTGCCCCCCGAGCTGTCAATAATGAGGCCCGATGAGGAAGCGCAGCAGGTTTGGGTGCTTTCTCCTATTTTCCCCTCTGCACATATATGCAGTTGGCTCTGGAGCCTCCACTTCTCTCCATGATCCCCATACAGCTCCTGAGGCAAACGATGCTATGCCACTTCAAGACAGAGCTCGCTCTCTTCCTCTCCTTTTGTGTCTGCGGTTCTCTCTTGGTCTCTGGCTCTCCTCCATCTGTCTTACTCTATGTACTGTTTTTTTTCTCTCTAGCTCATATCTCTGTGATCCCAGCTCTTGCATTTCTATGCTTCTCTAGCTCTCCCTTCATCTTCTGTTTCCGTCGGTCTCCCTCATCCTGACTCTCCTTTCTCCCCGCCTCCCCACATGCATCTCTGCTTCCCAGCTCTCCTCCCTGCCATGATGCTGCAGTGGTGAGAAGGGGACCATTGATCTTTCAGACAGGCTCTGCCAACCTCACCGTCTCTCTCCTGCTACTGGCAATTATCTGGAGGTTGGCACAGGGCCCGGAAACTGCTGCTTGCCCTGCCTCGCAGCTCAAGTCCCGCTCCTCCATGCCAGCTCCCTTGGAGGACGGCTTGGGGCCGTGCCCAGGATGTGACAACCTGCAAAGGTCACACACACTCCAAAGAAGATGGACTGCTCTACGAGTGGAACTGACATTGGGCAGACTTGCAAATGTCTCTTCAGACTTTCCGGCATTTCACAGTGGTGAGGAACGAGCAGCAAAAAATAGAAATTGTAAATGGTACACAGTGCCTCTACCACACCCCCCCACCCCTACACCCACACACACACCCCTATACCTCAACAAAGCATACATCCAATTTTTAATTTCTTTGTTTCTTTTTTTTTAAAGGGTAGAATCTGAACCCACCTTAATTGAAATATTATAACTAATTCATCCACATGACTTCAATAAAGGTTGACAGTGTGCCTGGTACCACCAGGCTAGGAGCGGACCTTACATTTACAGGATGTTGTGCAGTTCTGTAAACCAAGTCACAGCTATGACCTGCCACTCTCTCTCAGAAGCCAATGGGATTTCCGAGTTGACAAGGACTTGTGAGGCTATTTACGCCAAGCCCCTCATTCTGGAGCTGGAAAATCCATGGTCCAGCGAGACTGAGAAAGTTACCCAAAGTCAGCCAGCTAATTGGTAGAAAAGGTCAGACAGGAACTCAGGTTTTCAGGTTCCTGATAAGGCCCCACGTTACTCTGCACCCTGCACCCCTGCTGGGGAGGGCTGGTAGTTATTACCCTTTAACAAGGAGGAAACTCACCCTCCAGAAAGACAAATGATTCTGCCCAGGTCACTCCGTTATTAGGTGTTCGAGTTCTAATGTCTTCTGATATCTCATTTATTTAAAAATATGTTCTCCCAACCAGTCAACTAACCTCATGAAGCATCCTGGTTATCAGAGATACTGGGAAAAGGCCGGGCAGCGCTAGTCACCTTGGGCTGACTTGAGCCTTCTCAGCTGGTTCTGAGCATGGATACTCTTTTCATCAAATCTAAAGCGAAGCCCTGTCTTAAAGAGCTTACTCTGTTTAGTGAGCCTTTCCCTGAGGGCTGGTGCGTGTCGTGGGTTCACTGCATGGCCGACTCCCCCGTACTCACTGTGCTCCTGGTGCTGCATTTGCTTATTCAGAGACCTTGGTCCCCGGGGGTTCGTGGCTCACCCGCCACCAGCCTCAGGCTCACAGTGGGGATTTACCTACATGCACTGTGGTGCCTCACTCAGCATGTGGAAGACCCAAGAGGAAACAGAGTGGGCACAAAAGATGACTGAGGGGTCATAGAGGACCCTACAGACCTGGCTATGACCAGATCGTGGCTCACTATTGGGTCAAGTGTAAAGTGGCAGGTTGAATGACCTTGGTTGTTCCCCTGTGTCCTTTAGTTAATAATAAAAGCCATCACTTATTGAGCATCTACAATGCACAGGACACTATGTCAGAGGCTTCACATGAATTGTCTCCCTTAATTCTCGCCACCACCCCCATGAGGTTGGGGCCATCATTGTTGTCTGTTTCCCTGAGGCTTAGGGAGGCCAAGGCCACCTGGCTGCCAGGTGAGGGAGCAGAGTGTTGAGCTCAGGCCTTCTAACCACAGGCTCATCCTGGTTCCTCTCCACTCTTCCCTGCTGCTTCCTAGTAGGCCCCGTTTCCAGGGAACCCAGATTAGAGTGAACCCAGATTCACTGCAGTGAATTCGTGATCCATGGCTCATGGGAAGGGAGGGACAGCAGAGCCACTGCATAAGTGGTAGCAGATGGGGCTCTTTACTCGAGGAATGGGGGCTGAACGTGATTGTGTGCTTCCTGGGCTCCCAAGGGCATTCTGTATCACAGCACATTATAAAAATGGACGCATCAAATATAATCACCCTGAGGGAAACAGAAAGTTAATGCATGTTCAGCATGCTTGGTTTTAAAAGAGGAGTGATCACAATGATGTCAGCAATAATAACAGAGATCATACGCTGAGCACTTAGTAGGCGACAAGCCGTTTGCTCCGTCTCATTTGTACTTCACAAAAAGCTGTGTGAGTTACACATTATCCCATTTTGCAGGTAAGGAAATTCAAGTCCAAAGATGTTAAAAACAGACAAAAAACCTTCACACAAAACCTCTGCAGATTTATTCAGAGTTTAAGTGTAGGACTGGGATTCAAATGTCAAGCCGCCTGTTTCCAAAGCTCTTCCACCACACTGCTCTCAAGGAGATACACACTACCATTTAGAAAGCTTTCCTGCTAAATAATGAAAACTTCAGCATGGCCCCAGTCCTTAAAGGGACACGTTTCAATTACCTGGAGCGGTCACAGAGGCAGAACAACTCCCCTGACTACACTCTTCCTCGGCTCCCTTTCAAACCATATATCTCAGAGCCCTCAGGCTCTAGTGGACAATATATACCTCCTGCCTGGCAGCTTCATGAGGGGGCCCGAAAACCAGGGGATTTACGGGCCCTGCTAGACAGCCCGCCAAGCCCTCACCTGCTCGGAATGCGGACACCTGGCTGGAGACTCAGTGGAAACCAGGGCTGGTTCTAGCCAGTCAGCTGGCTCTAAAAGTCTATGCCTTTGGTACTGAGGTTTTTTTTTTTTTTTCCCTTTTGATGCTGTTATGGGGACAGTTGAAGAGAAAATTCCCTACAGTTCAGCAGACTCCAGATTTATGGGGTAGTGTGAAAATATTTGCCCCGTGTTTGAAACTACTGAAGAGGGAAAAAGAAATATTGTTTTCTCTGAATTTATGAAAACAGAAACATTGATTTGTTTCGCTTGGGGTTTGTCACTTTTTTAATAACTTGATGTTTTCGGGTGATTTGAGAGAGCCAAGTTTCTTGCAGGTAAGACTGGCGCCTGGGAAAATGGAAGTTTGTTTCTTGCATTTTCTCCTCCACCCCCCTGTATCCCTCCTGCCCCACGTTCCTTTCTTTCTTCCTTGTTGAATTATTTTTTAATTGAAGTATAGTTGATTTACAATGTTGCGTTAGTTTCAGGTGTACAGCAAAGTGATTCAGTTATACATACCTATGTATCTATTTTTTCAGATTCTTTTCCCTTATAGGTTATTGCAAGATACTGAGTATAGTTCCCTGTGCTATACAGTAGGTCCTTGTTGGTTATCTAGTTTTTATATAGTAGTGTGTATATTTTAATCTCACCCATGTTCCCTTTTTAATTCCCCCTGCAATGATCCCAGTGTCCCACATCACCTCAGACTTTCCCAGGGAGGAAAACAATCTAGCATTAATTCACAACAATTATGAAAAATTCATGGGTCACAATTCCTTTTGTATTTTTGTCTTAAAAAAACTACAGATAAGTAATGCTACCTCACCCAAGTATACTCTTAATCTCGATTGATGTAATTTTAGGCACTTGTGAGAGAAATAAGCTCCAATGGAATTTAAAGTTCTTCTTTTTTTTTTTTTTCATTACCCTTCATGCTGTATCACATAAGCAATGGTGGGTTCTGCCCAAACATGAGGCTGGCTCTGACTAAAAACAGGGATTTTGCTTCAGAACCACTTCTTGAAGACGCTTTGATCTCAAATATTTGTGTTAGGCTTCCTAGCAGAGTTGAGGGATAGTTCTCAGGGCCAAAAATAAATCGGAGTAGGTCCTATAAAAAGATTAGTCTGGTGCTACCTAAGGATGGCTCAGAATGCTGCTCCTAGCAGAGGAGAGAAATGAGAAATGCAATTCTCGTTAATCACTTGCTCAGTTGCACCCAAGCTCGGCAGGTCCTGGAGATGACCCTATCACTCAGATTCATCCTCACGTTCTTCAACATCCCTTAATGCAAAGGAGCATCTCTGAGAGGGACCACAGCAATGCTCTTCCTCGTGCAAGGTCCCCCAATGCAACAAAAACTTCTAGCACACTTTGATTTACCTCTGTATGTCTGCTCAGCAACTAACCTAAGACCAGCAAGTTGTCAGTGTCAGGAATAATAATAAAAAGAAGGACTCGGAAAGGGTGGAGTAGGAAATAGAAAATAGGGGTAAAGTGGGCAGAAGCAAGGAGTGAGTTTTGGGGGGACAATAAAGTTAATTGGAGAAAACAATGTTGGCCTCGGATGGCCTCTGTGAAGGAGGTGGGAGGTGAAATCTGGAGGGAAACACTGGTCCTAGGACACTAGGTATTGGGAAAAGGTTTGAGAAATATCCATTTGGCTTCCAAATAAGTTAAATAAAGGCGAGCCAAAGCCTTTTCTCTCTCCAGCCTCTAAATCACACAGCAAGACTCAGGAGGCAGGAGCCAGTAAAATCTTAAAGACATACAAGGACCAGGCCCATGCATTCCGAATGCTTCTTAGGGTGAGTATTTTCTGCAACAAAGCAACATGAATTTACAAGTATCTCATTAAAGCTGCAGGAGAGGGAGACTGAAAAATTTCCAGGGAGGGAGAGATGGTAAAATGAATTAATAGCACAGAACATATTAGTACCCATTATTACTAATTTAAGATGTGAACTGTTACTGATATTTTCTTTATTTAGTGCATTGGTTTGAGTAAACTTTGTTAGTGCTTTCTTATTTTACAGCCCACACCTCTCACCCCCATTTTCCTCTAAGTTGGAATTTTTGCAAAGGAAAGTTCTATCGAGGAGGCCTTTCAGGAGCAGTCAGGAAGTCCCCCTGAATCACAAATTCTGGGCTGGCTATACCCCAAGGTGGAGTGGGGAACCCTGGTGTGTACATGTGGGATAGCACTCCAATAGAAAGACTTCAGTAAGAGGGTTGGTAGGGTGGTGGTAGGGAGAAGAGGTGAAAAGTCAGTGTGTGATTTGTGGAGTGCCATCAGTGAGGTCCTCAGCCTCTATGTTCTCTCCTTTACCCTACTTTGGTGGCTGCCCAAAATGCTGCCATGTTGAACCATCATTGGTTTAAGGCAGCATTATTTCCTATCAGAAAAGGATATGCTTGAGAAGGTACTAGATCAACCACATCTTCATGAAGATGGCCTCTTAATCCATCAGAACCCAATGGCGCTGTCTTAGAGAGAGCCAAGAAGTTGGAAGAGTCCAGTTCACTGACCGAGGAGGATGGTCTTGGATGGGGGCATATGGGGGCACTTTGTGCCCAGTTGGAAATGGCCGAGGGTGAGACGAGCAGGGCTGCATGCAGCTGTCTCCAGGGCTCTGCGAAGTTCCTCAAACTCAGTTTCGTGTCTTGTAGCTGGGTCACGGTGGCCTTCACCACTTATTTATACGTTCTCCTAAAAGGGAGCTCTTCCCTCAAAGCCATGATCAAAGCCACCCGGAGGTGAAAGCATCAGAGCTTCTAGCTTCCAAATCTCGTCCCCATATTTCAGTACTGGAGGGGGCTGCATTTTCCCCAGATTCCTGAATGTTTTCTGAACCTGCTTGTGTACCAGGCCCTGGTAAGGCCTGCAAATAGAAGGTTGAAAGTTGCCATCCTGGCCTTCCACATGCTTCCAGTCCAGCCGCTCACCTCCCCCTTTTCACAGTGGAGGGACCTGAGGCCCAGCTGGGAGGTGACCCACTCAAGGTCACACAGCTCATTCCAGGCAACGCACAGGGCATTTGTGCAGCATCACAAGGACCGCCCCCAGTGTGGCCAAGTGGGAAAGCTCTCTGAAGGACAAACAAAGTCTCTAGGAAGCGGGGAGGTGAGGACACTGAGGACAGAGTGTTTATCCTCCTCAAGGGCATCTGGAGGTCAAATACACTGAGGTCTTGTGAAGGTGTGGCCAGAGCTCAGAGAAGCCCAGTCTCCATGACACCTCCCTTTGGGGCTGACTAGACCACCCTCTCTGTCCCCACCAAAGACACTCATTAGCTTGGAGCTTGGGAGAAGGGAGCCCTGGGGAGAGGTTAGCTTCTCCTACCTGGGCTGGAGCTCTTTTTGCTGCCAGAGGGAGTTTGGATTCGACAAGTACTCTTACAGAATCATTCACTCAGTGCATGTGCTGTACTGACAGACTGAGAGATCTCCACAGTCCAGCCCCAGCCCCGAACTAGTGGCCACACACAGTTCTCCCAGCTCAGCTCTACCCCATTATGCACAGAGCACTTCAGTATGATTGTCCCATTTCACGGTCATTTGTACCCAAGATGTAGTTTTCTGTACATCAGGATATTGACTTGCCGCAAACCTTTTGTAGGTTTCCTAACTTTACCAGAACTGTGAAAGGTTATGGGGCAGGGTCATTTCACATACCATCCAGACTTTGGGAGACATGACTCCCCCCACCATCCCCCACTCTGCTGTCACAGCTCCACACACCTATGAGGACACTGGGACTCAGGGACTGTCACATGACTAGTAAGTGTGCTCTTGGGCAAGTTGAAAATCTCTCTGGATCCCAGCTTGCTCTTCTGCAGAAAAAGGAAGCTGAGCTAGAAATATTCTAAGCTTTCTTCCATTTCTACCTTAACTCATGGAGGTGGAAATGGCTGATGGGTCAGCAGAGGTGTTGATGAAATCAACGCAAGGCTGGTTGATCATTTCAAGTCCAATGTCAGGAAGAAAAGAAGACGCTTTTGCGGGGGGGGGAGGAGGTGTGAAAAGATTGAGGTGCGGGGCCCCCACAGTCCAAAGGGAAGGCTTCTCTTCCTGAGTGTCCCCCCCTGAGTGGGGGGATCCCTGCCCAGAAGCTGTGGGACCGCTCTGGGTTTTGCTGTGATGCCAATTTCTCTTCCCTAATGTTCCGGGAAGAACATTTTCATGGGACACAAATCACCAGTCCTTCATCCTGTGACAGCAAATGGAGACTAATGATAAGAACCGGGACTTAAGAGATGCCTTTACATTAGTGCCTGTTGCCGCAAACATTCCAGGAAGCCCCTTTGTGCTGCTCGGTTCCTGGCTGGGGCTGTAGCAAGACAGATGTTAGGCAGCAGCGCCTCCACCCGGCAGGCATTTCTTCAACATCTATCGCCCTGAAATCCCCAGTGTAGGCTCTTTCCAGCCCCCTCAACATCAAGAGCAATCCCCCAATGTTGCACCTGCCTCTCTAGGGAGAGCTCGCTGGTCCATGTCCTCAGCTTCGCTGACCCCCTCTCAGAGACTTTTGATTCTTGATACCAGGTCTCCATCAGAAAGTATCTGAATCCTAGAAATCTCTTCTCCTCCCATCCCTAGAAGGAAACTACTCTTATTATTTCCATTTTACAGATGGGAAAATGGAGGCACCATGAGGTAAAGTGAACTTGGCCAAGGTCAAGTGAATGGTAAGTGTCGGAGCCAGAAGTGAAACCCAGGCAGCCCAACTCCTGAGACTGTGCTCTCGACCATGAGACTCCTCTGCCTTTTTTTTTTTTCAACCTTATTCACCCCTCCTGACTCCCAACCACAACTTCCCATTCCCCGTGAAACAAGCCACCACCCAGTGACTCTCTAGACTGTTGCTTTCAAACAATCCTCCTAGGATTCTAGAAGTCTCCCAACTTGCTGCTGGAATTCAGAGAGATGGGGCAAAACTGTGGTGCAAAGCAAACCTGACCACTTTCAGGAAACTCACTTTGCCACCAGAGCTGCCAAAGGTGAGGCCATGAGGAAATGGCGCTGGTTTGGGTGCTTTCTTTTATTTTCCCTTCTGAACATACATGCGGCTGAATTTGGAGCTCCCCATGGGGGGAGGGGGAGAGGAGGCATGTGCTGTTCTTCTCTAAACCCATCACCAGAGAGCTACACATCTGGGATCAGGTAGGGGAGCTTTTGGGGACCATTGTCCATCAAATCCATTGAAAAAAGGGCTATAACTATTCATTCTACTCTGTTGATTCAGTCTTAAATAAGATTCAATCTTATTTGATAGCTGAATTTGAGACTCAAAGAGATTAAATATGTGAAAAAAACTCTTCACGTATTGCAAAGTACTATGCAAGATGTGCTTTGTTATGACTTATTAATATTCAACTTTCACCCAAAGTGGAATTGATTTTTTAAATTTGTATTCATGTGTGCTCCCTAATTGGGGGGAGTGCCTGGTAGCCCTGAGGTCTCCAGGTTTCTGCATCTCGTGGGTCCTGAAGGCTCGTGCTCCGTGAAGGCTCCATCCCTCCAGGCAAAACTTGGCTGGAATAATAAGGCATTTTCTCACATTTCCCAGCCTCACTGCCCACCTTGCACTTATTCCAAAGACTGTCTTTACCTCGGCTTTGAAAATCTGCAACAGCCCTGCAGCTGGGAAGAGAATGTATCATTTGGCTTTTTGCCCAGAAAATAAGATGCTTCAAAAAGGTCATCAAAAAAAAAAAAAAAATCTCTTGGGGGAGAAAAGGAAAAAAACCTTCTCTCTCAAGGTTAATTGAGTGGAAGGTGAACTTTCATCACATGCCATCCCTCTTGTGAAAGCTGCACAGCCTTAAGTATGTGCAGAGGGCAATTCACAGGAGAGCGTGGGCCAGCTGCTGCGCAGGGACACTGTCCTCCAGAGCTGGCCTGAGCCCCAAGCCCTTGGAGAGTGTCTCTGGCATGGAGGGGCAGAGAGGACTGTGCAGACACAGTCACCATATACAGAGCCCAGGCCTCTGAGGAGCAGAGAGGAGTGAAGGCTGGACACCTGCCCCCAGGGAGCTTTCGCTCTTGTGGATGAAAGGAGGCCAACAGCCAGCAGCCCGTGTGAAATGAATGAGAGACAAGCTGTGTGTCTGGTGGCGCTGACTCTGCAGGTAGTGGGTGCTCAGGGCTGGCTGGGATTGACCTGTGGTGCTGAGCTATGGGAAGGATGACTTAGTAAAGCCTTTGCACTTGTCTTTGTGGCTAGACCCATGGTTCTACTGGGGACAGTTTTACTCCCCGTGGGACATTTGCAATGTCTGAGGACATTTTTGGTCATTACAACTGGGAGGGCGGTGCTACTGGTATCAAGTAGGTAGAGGCCAGGGATGCTGCTAAACATCCTACAAGGCACAGGTCAGTCCCCACAATAAAGAATTATCCAGCCCCAAATGTCAATATAGTAATGTCAATGTGGGGAAACCTTGCCCTAGAACTAGCTCTCACCACCCCCATCCCATCCACATGGCTTCCTGTTCCTTTACCTTAAAGTCTCATTCCATCACTCCTCTCCCCGTTACCCTGCTTCGTTTTTTTCATAGCTCTTATCCTTGTCTGATTATGTATATCTATGTTTGTATATTAACTGCTTTCCCACACTAGAATGTAAGTTCCAGGAGGGCAGGGATGCCAGTTTTTGTTGTTGTTGCTGTTGCTGTTGTTGTTGTTCTATTCCCAGTGTCTACAGTAGAGCACAGAGTAGATGCTCAATAAACATTTGCCGGGTGAATGAATGAATATTAGTCTCAAGCAGCTGTGTGACCCTGGGGCAGTCACTTAACCACTCTAACATGCATCAGGATTCTCATATGAGTAAAGAAAGCTGAGGATTAGAATGTTTCAGTGGCTCTGTCAGCATTAAACTTAATTTATTCTATAAGAAAGTGAGAATTTTGGTTGACCAAGAGGGCAGGATTCATGAGTTCCTACCTCATGCAGATTGTGGATGAATTCAGCAAGCAAAGCACTTAGTCCAAGGCCACATTCCCACCAAGTACCTGCTAGTGGCAGCTATTGTTAATTAAGTAGAATTCCGCATCAGGATTAGGGTGAGGTAAGTGAAGCACTAGATTTAGGCACAAAATTGAAGGAGGTGCCAAAAGACTCATCAAGATAAATAATACACAATATTCAAAAAAAAAAAACAGTGAAAAAGTCCACAGTGAATGAAATATCAAGATCTTAACAAGACGAAAAGACAACCCTCAGAATGGGAGAAAATATTTGCAAACGAAGCAACTGACAAAGG
Organism: Hyperoodon ampullatus; assembly: GCF_949752795.1. Taxonomy (NCBI): domain Eukaryota; kingdom Metazoa; phylum Chordata; class Mammalia; order Artiodactyla; family Ziphiidae; genus Hyperoodon; species Hyperoodon ampullatus. The sequence goes on along the minus strand of NC_136926.1, from coordinate 62,049,312 downwards.
ATTCATCTCCAAAATTTACAAGCAGCTCATGCAGCTCAATAACAAAAAAACAAACAACCCAATCCAAAAATGGGCAGAAGACCTAAATGGACATTTCTCCAAAGAAGATATACAGATTGCCAACAAACACATGAAAGAATGCTCAACATCATTAATCATTAGAGAAATGCAAATCAAAACTACAATGAGATATCATCTCACACCAGTCAGAATGGCCATCATCAAAAAATCTAGAAACAATAAATGCTGGAGAAGGTATGGAGAAAAGGGAACACTCTTGCACTGTTGGTGGGAATATAAATTGATACAGCCACTGTGGAGAACAGTATGGAAGTTCCTTAAAAAACTACAAATAGAACTACCATATGACCCAGCAATCCCACTACTGGGCATATACCCTGAGCAAACCATAATTCAAAGAGTCATGTACCAATATGTTCATTGCAGCTCTATTTACAATAGCCAGGACATGGAAGCAACCTAAGGGTCCATCAACAGATGAATGGATAAAGAAGATGTGCCGCATATATACAATGGAATATTACTCAGCCATAAAAAGAAATGAAATTGAGTTATTTGTAGTGAGGTGGATGGACCAAGAGTCTGTCATACAGAGTGAAGAAGTAAGTCAGAAAGAGAAAAACAAATACCGTATGCTAACACATATATATGGAATCTAAGAAAAAAAAAAAGGTCATGAAGAACCTAGGGGTAAGACGGGAATAAAGACACAGACCTAGTAGAGAATGGACTTGAGGATATGGGGAGCGGGAAGGGTAAGCTGTGACATAGTGAGAGAGTGGCATGGACATATATACACTACCAAACGTAAAATAGATAGCTAGTGGGAAGCAGCTGCATAGCACAGGGAGATCAGCTCGGTGGTTTGTGACCATCTAGAGGGGTGGGATAGGGAGGGTAGGAGGGAGGGAGACACAAGAGGGAGGAGATATGGGAACATATGTATATGTATAACTGGTTCACTTTGTTATACAGCAGAGACTAACACACCATTGTAAAGCAATTATACTCCAATAAAGATGTTAAAAAAAAAAAGATCCTAACTAAAGAAAAGTCAGTATGACTGGTTTTTCCTTTTGCCTCTGGCTCCTGCGTGGCTGGGCACAGTGCTGCTACTGATCCTGTCTTTATTTGAATTTTTTGATATTCTGCTCATCATAGTTGTTTTGCATTAATTTTTTTTTTTTTTTTTTTTTTTGCGGTACGCAGCCCTCTCACTGTTGTGGCCTCTCCCATTGCGGAGCACAGGCTCCGGATGCGCAGGCTCAACGGCCATGGCTCACGGGCCCAGCCGCTCTGCAGCATGTGGGATCTTCCCGGACCGGGGCACGAACCCGTGTCCCCTGCATCGGCAGGCGGACTCTCAACCACTGCGCCACCAGGGAAGCCCCTGCATTAATTTTGATTTTTAAAAACATTGTATTGAAATATGATTTGTCTTGATTACTGAGCTTTTCCTCATCTCCTAAGCACCTCCTGAAGCAATTTTGTGCCTTCCTCTCATCACCCTGGGTTCAAGCCTGAGATGGGGCTGCTGGAGAGCCGTGGACATGTCCAGGAGCAGAGAAAGGCTCCTCACATCCATCCCTAAGAAAGAGAAATGGGGCGAGAGTGAGCTTTTGGGAACTGGTGGGATCTTACAATTTGAGGACTGGACTTCTCAGGCAACATGGGGCTGAGGAGATGGGTCTGCTTCCAAGTGAAAAGGAGGAAGAGCCCCCAGGCTGAGAGGCTGCGGGCCCTGGTCTGGCTGTGACGGTCCTGGTTGCACCAGCTGTCTCAGAGGAGTGATTAATAATTCCTCCTGCTGTTCCCTCAAGTGTCCGGGTTGGGCCATAAGCGTGTGGGCACCCTTGGGTCAGGCCGCTGTGCAAGTAATTGCCACAGTGGGCCTTTCCTGACCACCACAAGGGAGAAAGACACTGCCCTCTGCTTGAGATCCGGTCTCTGATGATGTCTGCTGCTGCGGGAAGAATTCCTCAGACCCATCTCAGACACTAGCTACCCTCCATAGCTCTTACCCCCTGCCCCAGTTTTCACCTGTCTGACCTTGCCTCTGTCGAGCCAGACTCTTAGCCCCTCATGGCCTCGACTTGTGACTTGCTGCCAGCACCACAGAGAAGCTGTCCTTGGAGCAACACTCACAAAGAAGCCGGTTTCCTTCTAGTGCATGGTGTTGAAGATAAAAATGAAAATGACAAGAAAAATAATTGATATATCAAATTAATGCCAGTTAAAACCCCCTATTACTATGGTGTTAACTTAAACTTCTGTTCCTTTTCTGTTGTGTTGTTTGTCCTGAACTTGAAATGCATCTATGGACTAAACTGCGAGGTACCCAGCCAGAAATGCAAAATTTCCATCTCACTTACACATAGTAAGAACTAATACAGTGGATTTAGTGTGTGGTATGTAAAATCCAGTGATAAGAAGCATTGAAACAGGAAGGACATGCACACTTTGATGAGTATAGATGATGCACTTGTGGGTTTGTTTTTTTGTTTTTTTTTTTCTGCGGTACGCGGGCCTCTCACTGTTGTGGCCCCTCCCGTTGCGGAGCACAGGCTCCGGACACGCAGGCTCAGCGGCCATGGCTCACGGGCCCAGCCGCTCTGCGACATGTGGGATCTTCCCAGACCGGGGCACGAACCCGTGTCCCCTGCATCGGCAGGCGAACTCTTAACCACTGAGCCACCAGGGAAGCCCTGTGGGTTTTTTTTTAATGCACTTTTTTCCCATTTTCATTGTATATTGGATTGTTATCATTGTACATTAGGGTTTCAGACTCTGGGCTGCATACTTTACAGGCACTGTTCCTTTTAATCCTTCCCACAATTCTGACAGTGTTTATCACCTCCATTTTAGAGATGTGCAAATTGAGGCCTACAGGAGTCAAGTCGCCAAAGTCACAAACTAGATAAATAGCAGACCTGGGATTCAAACTCAGGCTTCTCTGAGTCTAAGCTCTCAGCTAAACCCAAGCACTGTCTTGCTTCCCATCAACAGTCAGACCAGTAGCCAAGGACATCTCTTGCACACATATCCAGTCAAAGGGACATGTGACCAGACATCTCCCGAGCTGTCCCCACCCTTTATATGAGCAACCCCCCAATCCTCAAATTGTTAACAGTTCTGGTTCACTGAGGTTTAACTTGCTGAATGGGCAAAGAGATAAATCAGGAGGTGATTATTCACGTAAGCAGCAAAATTATATTTCAAAATAGAATGTCATTAGTCCTTCGAATAGTTTATTGATGACCCATGGTTCTTAAAATTTATGATAGAAAAGGAATTTAGAAGTAAGCTAATCCAAATCTCTTTGACCATTCAATTAAGATGCCAAGAAACTTAAAACAAAAATGGTTTATTGGAGTATAACTGGGGATATAGTGAAAATATGTCTAAGATGAAAATGTGAACATGAAAAGGAGGGAAGAGTTCATTCCCCTCCATTTGATTATTTGTTTATTTTTCAGTTTGGCTTTTGGACCTAATTTTGGAATTAATTTCATCCCAACCTTTCTTCCCCTCCTTTCCGTATCCAAATCCTACCGATTCTTCAAGTCCTAATTTAATCCTAGTTTTTCATGGAACTTTCCTAATGGTTACCTTTTCCTTCCCCTCAACTGCTGTTTGACTCAGTCTTCATTATGGCACTTAGTGCTTGATTATTGGATTGCTTTCTAATAGTTTAATCCTTCCAAACTGATTGCACGATGAACATAGAAAGTGTATTTTCAACTTACTGGCTTCCCCCAAAGCCCCTCATCTAGGGATTGGTTCTGCAGCAGGTGCTTTCGGAGCCCCACCCATGTTCCTTGGACCCTTCAGTGGGCTCCAGCTAACTTACAACTGCTAGTTTTTGCATTCCTGTGCCTGAAGGCTCTCCTTCCTTCAGCTTCAGTGAAGGAAAGCTTGCTCTATGAATATATGGGGGACCAGAGTTTCAAAGAGTTATCCCCCCCTAGAAATAGCCCTCAAATCAATGACTCTTGGGAGTTGCTGCATAAACACCCCAACTCCCTCACTGCTTGAAATGGTTGTGAGCCATGTGTTTTGCACCATTTCCCAGAGTTTCCCCATGAGTTAGGCTCCAGTGGCACACAGCAGCAGCTGGCTAAATAAAGGAGGTTGCCATTATTCACTGCCTTTTCTCCCCCATATTACTTGCCCTGTTTCTCTCCTGGTGTTACCTGTGATTTCCAACTAAATGGTTTGCACTCACATCATTACCTTAGGTCTGCTTCTGGGGGAACTCAAACTAAGACAGGCATAGAGGATACAGTCAATATTGACTTGCTGATAGGCTGATTAACTGACTGTCAGAATGTTACCTTGCAGACATAGGGCTTGTGTGTCCTCTACTCAGAGGGCATGAGGCTGTCCTCCCCAGCAGTACTCATTCAATCCTAGTTGAGTGGAACAATGATGATGGGCACAGTTCTCACCCAGGTTCATCTAGTTCTGCCCACTCTTCTGTATCTGTTATCTATTACTGACTTCTTTGGTAAGTAACGAAGAGCCAAGGGGAATTATGCCAAATCTCTATCACCCCTCTCCCATCCCTGCTGCTACCAGCTGCATGTAACCCTCACGTTGTATTGCCTTTACACTGATTACCTCCTGACAAGGCCAAGAAGAAATCTCGACCCTGAATTCCAACTAAAGCAAAAGCTCCTTCCCTTTGGAAACAAAAAGAATGGGGAAATGCACACTAGCAAGATGTTTCCTAACAGAGCCATGTCAAATTTATAGCTAAATAAAATATCAGAGACCAAATGAGGCTAGATCAGCAGTTTGGACCTCTCCCCAACCAAGCAAAGAATGTGATGTCTGACTCTATCTTGGACTGATTTCCAACTTTGTGATTCACAGCTGCAGCCAAGCAGAGCACATCCAATAACGCTATTTGTTTTCCACTTTAAAAAAGGCTGAGGAAATATATAAATGGCTCATTGGAGAAGGGGGCATTAGCAGACAGTCAGTCTGACCATAGCGAGACAGGCAGATGGTTTGTGGGAGCGACGCCAGCTGGGCGTTTCCGTAAGTGATCGCATATCTCCTCTCCGTGCCCAGCACTCACTCCGCTTGATTAAGAGGTCAGGAGCAGGCTGCCACAGCAGGAGGCCTGAGCGCGCATGATATACGGCCAACCTGTCGGTCGCCTGGAAACAGCTCTGTAAAGGGCCCAAAGACGAATCAATTTATAAGCCCACAAGTTTGGACTTAGTAGTGTTGGCTATTTTTAAACGTGAAGTTTGATTCTTTGAGTTTGCTTTCTCAAATGCCAGTCAGGCCCTTTAACTTTGACCTCACATCACTTCCTTTCCTTTTTAATACGGTCACATTTTTTGATAAGTGACAATACCCTTCATGTGGGATCCTGGGAAGTGAGTGAGGGTGGAGGCAGGAGCGGGGAGAAGGCAGGGTTCAGGAAAAGCTGGATAAGGTCTGGTTCTCCTTTCTTCACTGCTGAGCACCTACTGCATGCCCAGCACTGTGGGGAAGTGTAGGAAAAGGAGAAGGCAGCATCCTTTTCTGAAGAGCCAAAGGTTTATGCAGCCCACGGATGCAAAGGGTTGAAACAAGAGGAATAGACGATGTGGATTTTTATTTTTATTTTATTTTAAACTATTTATTTATTTGGCTGCGTCGGGTCTTCATTGTGGTATGCGGGATCTTTCATTGCAACTCACAGACTCTTCATTGTGGTGCGTGGGCTTCTCTCTAGTTGTGGCACGCGTGGGCTCCAGAGCGCACGGGCTCGGTAGTTGCGGTGTGCGGGCTTAGTTGCCCCATGGCATGTGGGATCTTAGTTCCCCAACCAGGGATCGAACTGGTGTCCCCTGAATTGCAAGACGGATTCTTAACCACTGGACCACCAGGGAAGTCCCCAACGTGGATTTTTAAATGGTCAGAGAGGCAGTCAGGAAAAGGCTTCAGAGAGGAGGTGGAATGTGAGGTAGGTGGGATCACATAGATGAGGAAGTAGGATTTGCAGAGATGCCCCAGTCATCTGGGTAAACTCAGGAAAGTCTCTTAACCTGTATACACTCTGTTAGGTTTTATTCTCATTTTTCAGCCAGCATAGGATGGAGAACTTTCCCAATAAGGGACTCAGAGAACACAGGTTGAGCATGATACCTTAGGACCAACGAGGCATTAGTTGGACTGGAGTGGGTCTTCAGACTTTTTTTGTCAATTTGTGAGTAATTCCACTCTCAAGTGATTTCCATGGCAGACCTGAATGGCCCTTAGGATGGTTGCCTGCTGGCCACACCTTCCTCTGCTTATGTCCACTCCATGGGCTCATCTGTTCAGTTACAGATTCTGGCCAGTGATCCCGGACTGAAATTTTACCTTCTCTTCTGGTTAGAAAGATAAGAGTTGGGGCTTCCAAACTATAAAACCTGTTTAATAAATGTTTATTATGTACCCACTTTTAGTGTGGCACCAAGGGAAGAATGTTGAAAGAACTAAAAATTTACAAGTACTGTCTGTCTTTTTCCTCAAAGAGTTTGCAGTCTCTTCATGGAACAGATTTTAAAGTAAATACATAAATGGAGATACTGCCAGCCAGTGAGATATGCACAGAGGTGTAAGCAGTATGGTGGGATTTAGAGGAGGGTGTGGTCATTTCTGGTTGGAGGGACAAGGAAAGGTTTCCTGAAGGAGACCAAGGGCAGCCCCAAGTTGCCTAAAATTGAGGGAAGGTGGGAGTCCAGGGTTTTATCTAAGACCTTGTGTGGTGAGTGGCAGTCATGAGTAGAAACTGATTCTCATATTCACAATCTCGTAGAAGCAACCCAGCTGAATGGATAAAAGCCATGTTAATTTTCAGAGGTTCAGTTCTGCTTTGCCTAGACCCTCCCAACTATATATTATTATCAATAACATCCTCTTTCATTTTTGAAAAAATTGTCCTGGTTTTGTCCTCATTTGGACAATGAATTATATAGTTATCTTAATTATAGGCAATGCGTTCAGCAGCCCTTCAAGAAATTCCAAGATAGCAATGTTGGAACAGCCATTTTAAGCTTCAAGGAACATGGTAGCCTCAGGGTATTAGCCTGAACCAAGAAATCCCCTTTATTTTGCTTCTAAATCAGCAAACACCGATCAACAATAGAAAAAGCCAAGGCATTCAGTTTTTATGGACTGAACCAAGCCAAGAAGCAGGTGGGCACGCCAGACCTGCACCCAGCGTTAAGGTACACTGATGACGCAACGAAAGATCCTGAACAACCTAAGAACCGACTTGAGCCTCATTCAGTCTTGCTTTGCAGATAAACAGTCTGTGATTATTTTACAACACTGTTAAGGTGCTGGGGGTCGTCCCTCATTTATTACTTGACTAATAAATACTTTAATTACACTTAATAAATAATGTAAGCAGGGCTCACTGAAGTGGTAATTCTTTAAATTAATTATTAACTGCATGCAAAAGGCTGCACTGCCAGTACCACTAAAAGAAAATTCAGCCTTTAATCTAAAGTGATTATTCATTATCTGGTATAAAGTCTCCATTTGCATATTATTAGGGAAATAAACTTTGGCCTCCTTGGCAATACAGATAGATCTCAAAGTCCATGCATTATGAATCTTCAAATATTAAAGTAATGATAAACAGTGTGTAATAAAGTCTCTAGTTTATAGCTTTATAACAGCTGGTTTTTGATTTTCCAAATATATTACAATGATAAAGTGACCAGTTAATGTATAAGCTCTTTGTGAAAGGTGGTGCCTACAGATGGTCGACTGATAGGAAACGGTAAATGTGCAAACTGCTCGCTTCCCTTGAGATTGGAGCCATAAAACAATCTCAATAAGATATAAGAAGAAAATCTCCATTTAACCCTTTTCTCTGCTGCAACCCAAGTATGGCCCTGCATGTAGTTGTTTTGTGTGTGTCTCTTTCTCCACTCCCCCCGGAATCCCGCTGTCCCCCAGAAAAGTGAAGGTGGAATATCTGGGTGGGCAGACCTTGTGGTGTCCTCAATTCTATTCTGGGGCAAAGAGGTAAGGTAAGGTTTCAGTCAAAAGAGAAAGATGATTTATAAAATCAGTAGAAGACTAGACTTCATTTGCCCTTAGATGCTCTAGCTTGGTACCTCCTCCTTGACCCTGATGTGATGGTCGGGGAACAAGGCACAGGGAGCAGCCTCCCAGCATCCTGAGTGAAAAAATGAGGGAGCAAATGAATGAACTGAAAGCAGCGGTTTCTGAAGGAGGAGGAGAAATCTTTGTCCTTGGCTCCCTTTATGAGGAGATGGGGGTAAGGGATGGGGAACAGCGTAGGGAGGGAGAGGCAGGGGAGACAGTAAGCCAGGGACTCCTGTCTGGTGTCAGTCACAAGGAAGCAGCAATGAACTTCTCTCTCCCCATTTCCCAACCCATCTTATTCATCTCTCTGGCCCCCATTTCCAGACTACCTCTTTCAATTGACTTTCCCTAATCCTCTGTGCGTTCCAGCAGGGTTCACCTACAGTGTGGACCAGTCAATGTACACTAATTTGTATGGGGTAGGAAAGGGGCTACATGAAGATGAGGGATGTCCTTCAAAGTGGTCACTTTGGAAGCTGCAACTGGCTTCAAAATGCTGCTATTGCTCCAGATATTGTTGGAAATCTTTGAGAATTACCTTCCTGTTTGTATCAGTCAGCTTGGACTGCTAAAACAAAATGCCACAGACTGGGTGACTTGAACAACAGACATTTATTTCTCACATTTCTGGAGGATCAAAGTCTGAGATCCGGGTGCCAGCACAGTTGGGCTGTTGGTGAGGGTTCTCCTCCTGGGCTTGTAGATGGCCACCTTCTTACTGCATCCTCACATGATGGAGAAAGAGAGAGCTCTGGGCTCTTCTTCCTTTTATGAGGATAATCCCATTATGGAGGCTCCACCATTGTGACCTCATCTACACCTAATTACCTCCCAATGGCCCCACTTCCTAATACCGGCACATTGAGGATTACAGCTTCATCATATAAATTTTTCAGGGACAAAAAATCCAGTCCATAACAATGTTCATGTGAATATCTTCAATGGGCGAAAAATTGTATTAATAATGTACATTATCTCATATTATCTCCATGGTAACACCAAGAGGCAAATATCATTAGCCATTTATAACTGAGAACACTGAGATACAGAGAAGTTAAGTAATTTACCCAAGGTGACACAGCTAGTAAATAGCACAGCCTAGACTTGAACAGAGTGCCTCCAAAGCCAAGGCTTTAATGACTGTGCACACTGCCCTGTCTTTTGAAGGCAGATTCAAGTTTGGGAAATAACAGGTGGCTAACGGCTGAATGTGTCCACCTTCTCATGTAACTTATGTCACTAATTGGACTTCTCTGGGCATTGCTTTAGCCCAAAGAGAATTCTAAGAGTAGGCATTTTAGGCACACTTCAGGTCAGTGAGATGATGTGTGGGAGAAAAGGGCCTTATCTGCTCTTTGAAATCAGGCTATAAAGGCAGCTGCCTCGTGCATCTGTGACACACACGTGAGGCCAGTTCTTCTTACCCAGCCTAATCCAGAGCACACTGGGCCACAAAGAGTGATTAGTGCTCGTCCGTACCATCTCATTCCATCTTCCCACCATTCATTTGAGCTACGTTGGTGCTATTATTATCCTCATTTTAGAGATGAAAAAACTGAAGGCTGAGCAACTGCCCTCAGTGTACACAGCAGGTGAGGGAAGGAGTTGGCATCTTTGTGTTTATCACTAAGGAATAAACTGTTGGATCCTACAACACAAATGTCTCTCATGTCCTATTAAAAACTATGTCTATTTGACACGAAGAGCTAAAAACTCATCTATATATTTTCCCCCCTTACCTACAAGGTTTCCATCCATTATTCATGCATTCCCTCATTGTTCCTTTCCCTCACTGATTAATTCATTTAATAAATATTTTTGAAGCACGTAACTTGACGCCAGCTGCTGTACTAGGTACTGGTTATCGACTCTAAATTTACAAAAGGAAATGGAACTGATGGGCTGTTAACAGAATTGACAAAGTGATCCAATTACTTTGATGTTGGTGGAGACTTCATCAGAGACCCCTCCATGTTCGCAATCTCCCGTAGACTCCAGGAGAGAAGTGGGGTCTTCAAAAGAGCTGCAGACGCATGACTACTCGTAAGCCTCGCCACTGGCTCCCACTTATGAAAAGATGACGGTGTGATTTGTGATTACAGCCATTAGGCAAAATAAAACACAGAGAGCCTGGCTCGCCAGTTTCATCCTGGGTAATCAAATAGCCTCATTCATCACATTCTCTCACACTATTCAGGGAAAGTGCCTTTCCACGCTTCAAAGATGGGTATGGGCAAGGCTGAGTTGCACTTTTCATCAGATGGCACTTTGCTCTTTCCTTTTTAATACAGGCAAATGATCTTTCCTTCTTTTTTCTTCCTTCCAAAAGCCTGCTTCAGAGGCCCAACCTCAGCACAGCAGCAGTCCAGCCAGAAAGAAGCCTAAGCTGAAGACCACCTTATCCCTCATGACGCTCATAATTCAGTAGAGTTTCTTTCTAACTGACTTTGGGGCTGGGCCTGAGCCAGAATCAGAATATCAAAGGGTGTTAGGCCAGCAGGGTCTGTGGAGAGAAGGTAATTCAGCCACGCATTTTACAGATGAGGCCACTGAGGCCCAGAGAGGGAAAGAATCTTGTCCAGGGTCACACAGCAAGGCTGCTGCAGAGCAGGGGGCAGCACCTCAGCCTCAGGATTGGATTTCTCGTCCTGTGCTCTCACCTCTTCCTATGGCCAGGAGGCTGGAGTGCATGGAATACCTGGGACAGGCCTCAGCTGCCTCAGCACATGCTCCTGCCTTAGGGTCAACAGCTGTTGGTTGCACAGAGGAGCCCAGTCCTCTTGGTTTACTACAGGGGCAAATTGCAGAGCTTGTGACAGTCACTCTATTGTGCAATCACTTCCTCTCTCTGGGTCCCTTTAACTTTCCAGGTAACTGACTCTCAGGCATGTTTCCAGGAGTTTTGTACCAGGCCTGCTTTCCCCCAACAGGACTCAGGCCCTGGAAAGACATTTTCTTCCTCTTTCCCTAGTTTCAAGAAAAATGAGCTCTGAGTGACTGGCAGCTAATCCTGTGTGACTCTTGTGGTTAAATTTCAGGGGGGTTGGATTTTGGAGCAAAGAGATTTTCCTGTAGAGTTTTCAAAACATGCACGTCCATAACCATACCTTTGCCAGGAGGACTGGCCCATGTATGGACATTGTGTAGACCTAGCACAGAAGTTCTCACAGCCCAGTACCCCCACCTCCTGTGCACACACATGTCCTAGATTAGATGACATAGTTGATATATATGGAAGCTGATTGTTTTCCAGTCATCTGACCCAGCTAAAGACAAACCTTTAGTAAATGAAGGTTTAGCAAAAAAAAAAAAAAATATATATATATATAGAAATAGCAATAGCTTCCTTTATTGAACACTTACTTTGTCATGGGGACTATGTTAAGAGCTCTTTTTATGAATGTCTAACTTTATAATTCTTACAACAAGCCTGTTATGGGTTCAATTGTTTCCCCTCAAATTCATATGCTGAAGTCCTAACCCCTGGTACCTCAGAATGTGACTTATTTGGAAATAGGGTCTTTGTAGATGAAATTAGTGAAGATCAGGTGCACAGTGAAATAGGGTAGACCCCTAATCCAATATGACTGTTGTCCTCATAAAAGAGGAAATCTGGGCAGAGAGATATATACACAGGGATAATGCCATATGAAGGCGTGTAGACAATGCTGCCACATGCAAAGGACTGTCAAAGGTGCCAGCTAACCACCAAGAGCCAGGGGAGAGGCCTGGGATAGCGTAATCTTCACAACCTCAGAAGGGACCAAACCTTCTGACCCTTTGATCTCAGACTTCTAGCCTCCTGTTTATTATGAGATAATAAATTCTCTGTTTAAGCCTCCTGGCCTATGATACTTTATTATGGCAGCCCTAGCAAACTAACACAAGCCTCTGAGCACTATCTTCTTTATTTTACAGACAAAGAAGCTGAGGCTCAGAGAGGTGAAATAACCTGCCTAAGACCACACAGTTGGCAAGTGGCAGAGCCTGGATTTAAACTTAGCTCTGCATGCTCTACTGCTTTTATTTGGGAGACTGTGCTGGTGAAGGATTTTCTTTCCATGATAAGCCATCTGTGATAGACCTTCTCTCTCAGCCTGGGACAGGGCAGCCAGCTCTCCTAACCCATACCCCTACCACTCACTCAGAGCCCTGAAGCACTTCCTCTATTTGTTTCCACATTTCTCTTCTTTCAGCATTTAGCAGAACCCCAAATCAAATGCCTAGGGCTGGAATTAGAAAAGTAAATTTTCTCACTTCAACCTTCTCATTTTATTTTTTTTAGCCCTGGGAATGCATTCGAGGCCCTGAAATACAGTGTATGCTTTCATACTGTTTCTGAGAGAATGAATTCCAAAATTCACTAGGAGTGGGAAAGAAAGTCAAGCTTAAAACTAAAATGGTCCCCGCATTCTTGGTCTCTGTGGTCAGAGGGCCTTCTCACTGACTGATGTCCCTCCATGCAGCCTTCAAACACAGACACACATCCGAAAGTTGAACTTGGTTCTTTTACTGAAGCCAAACAGACTAGGTTCCTTTAGAACCTCCTCATCTTACCATGCATCCAGCACTGATCCCTAGAGGTCCCAACCTCAGAAGCCTTCTCCACCATCTTTCCTGAAGTCAAGGTCCATGGTGGTCTTACCTGAGCAGCTATGGCATCCCTGTTTCAGGGTTTTGACTGGGTGAAGAAAAGGGGGGCCCCAGGGCAGTGAAATGGCCACCAGCTTGAATTTGATTCCATTTCTGAATCATTTGAATCTAATGCCCCTCAACAGGAAGGTACTTGCACACTTATCCTTGGAATCTCTGCAAGCGTTTCCCAAGCTGAGAAATTATATAAAACTATATGTGAAAAACGGGACCTGTTATTTTTCCAACCCGTCAGGCTAGAACATTGGTGTGACCAGGGTGCATACAAAAAGGGCCAGAGAGGAAGAGGAGAGGGCACTGTCATTCACCAGAAGGGACAGCCCAGGAGCAGGCAGGAGCAAGGCAGGTGGTTACAAACCAAGAGTACAGCCTCATGGCCAGGCAAAGCAGGAGACCTGAAACAGGAAAGTAGGTCAAAACCAGATCAAAACAGTGCAGCACAAACAAGGCGGCCTTGAAGTTCCTCAGACAGGAAGTCCTTTATTCTCCCAGATGGAGCACGAAGCAACACCTGAGTCCCAGGGCAAGGCCAGCCTGAGACCTAAGGGCTCAAAGTGTCCATTGTGCTTGTCTCGTGGTAGATTCTCCTCTAGGATTCTAAGCAGAAATGACAACACTGCTGTCCTTCATGGCACAACGTCTCTGTGTCCTGGGTTGATCCAAGGGCTTTACCTTTGGTGTAGCTCTCCTCATCTACAGATGAAAAAGTGGAGGTTTGCAGAGGCTCACTTGCCAGTTGTCACACAACCAGTAAGTGACAGTGCCAGACGCTGAGAGACGTCACTCGTAGCATTCTGTCTCCCACACAGGGAAAGCACTTTCGAGGCTGTGGTCTCCAGAACCTTTCCTTTTGTAGATTTACCTCCCACTTAATTGCTAATGTGAGCATGTAGTCTGGCACCCAGAGAACTCTTTTCATTTCCAAAAGGCTGGAGCAGTTCTGCTGGTGAGGAACGAAAGGAAACCCAGCTCCTTGGCTGTTATGGTCTTGGAGTAAGTGAGCACTGAGGGACTTGGCTGGGGGAGCATTAGGGAACAAACACCCACGTGGTACTCAGTGTATGTAGGTGTCAGCAAAAGCTATAGAGCCACACATCTGGATTTAGTCCAGGCTGGTGTGAATTAATGGCTGCCAGGAAGAAAAGAAAGACTTCAAAAAATAGATTTTTTAAAAGCAGTGTTTGCCTGAAAAGGAGCTTGGGCAGAGCAGCCTAGAGGAGGCCTGTCTCCAGGCCCCTTTGGAAGCCCCAGCTATCCATTTTCATTAGTTTTACGATTTGATCAACTTACAAAGGTCACTTTTTAGCTTCCTGTGAACCACAATATTATGACTGGGCTTAAATAATGCCAAAGCAATTCATTGAGAAGGGAAACATTCAGTTAAACCAGTCGCTGGGCACTGAAGCTAGCCGTCCAAAGCTGAATTACTCCCATGTAAGGAAGCCGTCTGGCTTTTGAGAACGAAGCACAGAGTCTCCAAGGCCTGTTCTGCGCAGGGCAGAGCCTGGGGGAGACTGTCCAGCTAGAAAGGGGGAGCGGCTGCCACTCTTCTCCCTGGAGTGGTCTCTTCTCTTTTGGGTACCCTCACACTGCGATTCCTGTACCTCCCCCACCCCCAAACACTTGCTAGTATGGATATGGTGCCATCTTCTTTAAGACTCTACACCAAGTGTAGGCACAACTCTCTTCTGTGTTTTTCCCTTAGCACCGCAGAGCTGAGACCAGCCTATGATGATTTAGCTGATTCCGTGTAATGATTTCGTTGGCATCACTTCCTCACTAGACTCTAAGCATCAGAGGAGCAAGAACCAGGTTGATTGTGTTCATCCTTGTCTCCCAGCACCTAGCACGGTGCCAAGCACACTACGGATGCTCCAGGAAGAGCTGCTCGTTGACATTTTTTCAAATAGAAAATTAAAGAAAAGAAAATGACAGAAAATATGGATAGCATGAAAATCAGTAGTTTCTTAATTTCAGTTTCTTAACTGAACACTTTGCTAAATACCAAATCCCTTATGCTAATTCAAGTTAATGACATGGTGGAACTGGCCAAGATAACTGGGCACCTTTGCCATTTCAAACCAGGACTACAATGTCTTCCCTTGATCTTGAGATGCTAGAGGTCCCATCTAACACTAGGATTACATAGGGTCATTGGGAAAATTAAAGGAGATGTTGTGCAGAAACTGCCCAGTGCCTGGTATGGGTGATAATAATAATAATAATAATAATAATAATAATGAACTGCATGTGTGTCCCTCATAGCTCTGTGCCAAATTCTTAGCCAGGTAACTTTGTTGGCTCTAGATTGCCTTCTAGGCACCAGAAGCTAGTCTTTCTCTCCTTTCTTCTATCATAGGAGAGACATGAACATTTAATTTAACTTTCTTGCTAGATCACTAAGATATTTTTACTCTTCGTTTCCAATCTGAGGGATCCCATCTATAGCTTGTTTGAGCGGAAATGGTATTGTTTAGCTTCCAGCAGGATGGGTTTGCTTTCAACAGTTGCTTTGGCTATTATAAATCATCTTAAACCATCAGGGTCTTTAACAAACATCTCTCCCTTGGCACACACACACGCATGAACACACGTGCACACACACGGAGCCTTTCTTGAGACTTGCAACTGAACTTTGTCAAGCTAGTTTTTATGTGTAGATACAGATAACAGGAGGTGCATCCTCTTAGCTGTGGGGTCAAAAATATTTCCTTGTGTTTTCTGGGCAGGCGTGTAGTTTCAGCGGTAATAGAAGGGTCCCCCGCCCCTGCCCCCGCCCCCATCCCGCAGCTCCCACTCTCCTTGACCTGCCTCAGCCTGTCGTGCAGAGAAATGCTGATTTGCTGCCTACTCTCAGAGGAATGATTTTGGAGGTTTAATTCAAGTGATTTTTATTTGATCAAATTCGCGTCAAGCATCTACCACAGGCAAAGGGCTTACTACATGTTATACTTACTGGAAATCTTTATTTTTGTCTCTCCATGTCCTTGAGGGCGCTATTCACTTCTACAGTTTCAGTGCCTAGCACAGTCCCTCGTATATGGTAAGTGCCTACGGCATGTTTTGTTGGATGTATGACTGGACTGAAGACAGAAGGGCTAGAGGAAGTCAAGGGTGTGAGGGTATTTCTAACCCTAGATTCCCAGGCCCCCAGAAGGGAGTAGAGAAAATATACATTAAAAGCATGGGTGTGAATTCTCCTTCTGGGAGTTACTATCTACTGAGGTTAATTATCCTTTCAAGTCTCAGTCTCCTCATCAATAAAACGGGAAACAATGGGTGAATTTTGAGGGCTAAACTATTAATGATGTGCTTAGGACGGTGTCTGTGGCAGTGAGTGTTCAGCACACAGTGGTAACCCCCTGGCTGCGGCTGGTGAGGTCGGGAGGGTGATGAGCGTTTCGTCACCTCCAGTGCAGGTTGGTGTGTGTGGGGAAAAGACAGACAGGGGCCACAGGAGATGGGGGTGGCTAAGGGCTGGAGCAGATGTGACAGCTCCCAGGGAGCCTTGAATGGTGTGGAGACCCTCTCAGCGATCCAGTGACGGCGGGCTTGCCTGGCTCCTTCAGAGGAGCACATCTGACTCCCAGAGGGAGGAGAAAACCACTTACTTTTCCTGCCTGGCAGTGGGGTTCTGGATGAATGGGTCTGTCCCCGTGAGATGGGCTTTCACTGTCTGAAAACAATAACGTGCCAGCCCTATGGCCTTGCTCTCTTTCCAGCTCCTTTGGTGTCTGATGATATCAACCTTGTCTTAGTTGGAACCCTCTCTTGTGGCTTTTTACAGATTTGGAATCCAACTGTAGCTCTCAAGGACCATGCTTAAAGGGCAATAAGAATGGGAGGGGAATAGAAAGAAGATGAAAAGAAAGGGCAAAGAAGAGGTGTGTGTGTATGTATGTGTGGTGTGTGTGTGTGTGTGTGTGTGTTTGCAAGCCCAAACATGGAGGGGGCGGGAGTGGCCGGTAGTGGGAAGCACTTATCTGAGAGGACTGCACCCTCTTCGGTCTCCTCCCTGGCTTACTCTGGAATCTTGAGCTTGTGAGCAGGGGATCAACATTCTTTGGGAAAAATATGCAAAGAAGTTCAAGTGTGTCTTTCCTTACCATTTGCATTTCTGTTCAATGTAATCAAGCCCCTTCTCTTGCTTTTTTTTTTTTTTTTTTTTTTTTGCTGTGAATATGTACCTTTTGGTTTTATCTGCTTTACTACTGCTATAGTTTTAGGTTTTGAATTTTCCAAAATGAAATCTCCAGCCACCCTGATTTTCTCAGCTTCTGGCTCCACTGGCATCTCCATCTTGCTTTAATTATCCAATTACTGAAGCTATCCAACCTATTTATTCAGGCAATCAAGTCTTTAAATGCATGGATTTATCATTACCTCAAATCACCTGTCACTGTGATTGAACAAAAATAGAAAGGTAACCAGGATGCTGCAAGAGGTTTGAATCAACACACTTCTCCTGGTCAGTTTGTTATTTTGGAGACACCTATATGTGAATTAAAATTTGTAAGAGGAAGCTCAAGGGAGAAGGGAGAGAAGAAAAGAGAGATGGAGGGAAAGGGGATGAAGACTGGAAAATTTTGTCTCTGTTCCTATAAGAATTGACCTATAATGTTTACTTCATTTTTCCCTGAATTCCTCTCTCCCCCAGCTCTCCCCATCATTGCTGCCCCTTGCTATTTCCTCTATAGAGATGTTGTCAGGACCAGTGCAAAGAGACACAAAGGGCTTGAGGGTCATCAGATGAAAGAGAAACTGGTCTACAGACCTGCGCTGTTAACAGGAACAGTATCTTCTCTCTTGAGTCACCTGGAGTAAGTCCATTTTCTCATTTACCTGATTGCTCCAAACATATTTGAAAACAGGCTGCTTTTTTCAACATAAACAGCCTTCTTTCTTTCAACAATTTCTCCTTCACCATTCTGGACATTTTACTCTAATTTACAACTTCTTTATTAAAAGGTGGTGCCCTAAAATTTAACACAAAACTCCAAGTGTATTATGTTCAGTGAGGGGCAATCACCTCCCTCTCCCTGGGCATGGTATTTCTATTAATAGAGCCCCAATTGTTTTTAAGCTTCTTTGGCATGTCATATGCTGCTGTTTAGCCATGTTTTCCCTTTGATGTGCTTTTTTGGTTGTGAGTTTTTGAGAAACCTATATATAGGAATTTATATTTAGCCTTATATATTTTAATATGTAAATCCGGCCCACTGTACTAGCCATGGAGACCAGTGGGGATGACAACATACCTCCTGATATATTTACCACTTTCACTTAAACTGTAGCTTTCTGTATCCTCATCCTAGTTACTGTGTTTATTGACCTAAGCAGAGTTGATACAGAACATTGGGACAAGCGACTAGACACTACCCAATGGGTTGCTATTACTCCATGAATTGGTATTTGCAGGGTTCACTCTCGCAGTCAAAGGCAAACTCTTACACAGGATAGTCCCAGGGGCTCCATTATTGCTTCTATTCTCAGTATAAAGATAAGAACAATGGACAAGTCTTGTCAAAATTGTCTTAGTACAGCACCAACCTAAAAGAGGACTCAATTGAGTGCAGACCCATCCACACTTCACAGTTTGTTTCTTCTTGTGTGGGTGATACGATAATACTAGCTGATGACATACTTTTCACATATAAATTTCTCAATAATGCACTGTGTAATAACAGATGTAATTGACCTATTCTATTTGTTTTCTCCGAAGTAATTTAAAACACTTCCTCACTTCCTTTGTTTTTGAGTTTGGCTAATATCCTCACGCTAGCATGTTTCCATCTGTGTGTTTGGTCAAAGCAAGTTTATCTGAAAAATTTCGAAGAATCAGCTTCATCTCTGCTTGGCAGAATGTGGTAAATGAAGGTATTTCTGGTAAGATTTATTTTATCACCTTCCAGGAAACGCTAAATCTTGAGAGGACCAGATTGCAGAGAACTGTATATTAAAATTCCTCTTCCTATCTCTAGGCCCAGGTGGAGGGGACAAATGGATTCCTACATGACTGCGAGATATGATATATTATTATAAACAGAGTCTTGAATTATAGAAAATACTAGTTAGCATAATTACATTACCATATTTTTATATGGAGATTATTATTCAAATACCAAACAGGCAATCTTCCATTGGAAAAAACCAATAAACACTCTCAATCCAGACTTCCACTGTTATGTATGTCACAGTACAAAACAATTTTAAAGTTTAAAACGCATTACATTACAAGAGATATTCACTTCAAGTAGGTGGCAATTTGCTTCTTTTTTTTTTCCACCCTACGTTTTGATAGCTATTCACCTCTATCAATTCTTATCTTGCCCATTCTTTAGAAACCAACTGCAGTTTAAAAAGTGCCCATCTATTTCTGATTGAAATCTTCACATGCTGGCTTTTTAAAACTATTTTTCAGCCTCTTCATAATAAAATAGATTGCCTCCAGTCTGCCAGTTAGTAAACCCATTAACCATGCAGCAATTCCTAGGTGCACCCTGCTCCAGTCTTGTCCAAGAAATACCAGATTTCCATTGTTGCTACTACATACAAAAGAGTGTAAAGGATTAAACTTATTTAAAATTTTATAAACAACAAAAATTTCCTGATTCAATTGACTTAAACTCTAAGCCTTTTTAGTTCCTGAAATATAAAATAGGTTACAACATTTTCCTTTACTTATTAACTGTTGACTTAGAGTCTCGTCAGACTGAAAAGTCTCTCCATATCGCGGATAACCTCCATTTGTAAAAGGGACTCTCAATCCATCAGTGTTAGAACAAATACTTCTTCAGGATCTACGCTTGGCTGACCAGAAACCAAGTGAAGGAAGTGAAGATATGGTATCTGTCCCTGAGGGCTCATGCTTCAGGGAGAGAACCGTATGAGACAGTCTACAAAATTAAGTGGGGAGGTTCAGACTATGAGATCACCTGTGATTTAAAGAAGAAAGAATTAAGGGGGTGAAGGAATGGTTCCCAATACCCAGAAAGGTCCCTCAGAGATGGAGATGAGGATCTGTTAGGTGGAGGGGACCATCTGGTGTTGAGGAATGTGTTAGAAGCATGGGGTGCACAGAAGGCAGTGAGAAGTTGGCCAGACTGACCCCTGTTCCATCCATCTTCCTCTCTCAGAGGAGGAAAAGCCATACTTTCCTCTTCTTGTTTAAACTATGGTCCTCTTCCACACCCACTCAGGACCTCCATGCCCATTCCATAACCTTGGTCTCATTATTCCCCAGAGTTTGAAGGTACTGTGGCCTTAAACCACAAGCACATCCTCTTGGTTTGAATCAGATCAAAATAAACTTCTTCCCAGCCTCAAATACAGAAATCAGGAAACTTTAAGATAAGGCAACTCGATAAAACATATCAGAGCTGGACATTGCATATTCCCAGGCTTCCAAGTCCTTTTAACCTGTAGCAGTACAAGGTAGAGAAGTGTGAGAGAATGAGGTAGGCCCCATGAGAATAGTAAGGACTGCTCTACTCTGAGAGGGCGTGTCTATTTGGAGAGGCGAGCAAGTTATATGCACTTGAGACGATGTTTAAAAATGACTGAGGCATTTGTATTTGTCATAGAAGGCCTAGGAAGATAAGGGACTAGTGGAGACAAAAGCATGGACGTAGGCAAACTGAGATTATATTGAAGGAAATGCAGCGAATAGTTCTGTTTGGCTGACTATATTGATAATACAATTTTATTACTTATAAATAATATCTATTGTATGTTCTCTTTTATAGACATTATTTCATTTAACCCTCACACATCAGCCTGCGAGGGATACTGTGCACATGGGGAAACCGAGGCTTGAGTAAGTTAAGGATCCTGCCTACAGCCCCTTAGTTAATAAGTGTTGAAGCCAGGACTCAATCCCATGTTTATCTCAACCATATTGAGAAGGATATAGTTCAGGGGAGGTAAAGATTTATTTT
This sequence comes from Hyperoodon ampullatus, assembly GCF_949752795.1. Classification (NCBI taxonomy): domain Eukaryota; kingdom Metazoa; phylum Chordata; class Mammalia; order Artiodactyla; family Ziphiidae; genus Hyperoodon; species Hyperoodon ampullatus. The sequence continues at coordinate 62,028,598 of NC_136926.1, read as the reverse complement.
GAAGAGGTAAATGAGAAAAGTTGATGGAGCACATCTCCAGAGGAGAGGGAACAGATCAGTTAGAAAATCAGTTGTGGTGACAAATGAGAGCCTTTGGGGAATGTGCAAAAGGGGTTTATTTGCTAACGTAAGGGACTCAAAATCCTAGACAAACTCTTGCCCCTAAAGTTGGATTTGATGGCTCAGGTTCAACCCAGTGGATGTTTGGTGACTGAGGCCCCGTTTTGGGATCAGACACCTTCTACCAGGCTCTCCCAGGCATCCACAAGACCCTGTACTGGGGAGATTAAAATGCTGGGTAGATGCAGTCCAGGCCTTTGCAGGGAACAATGTGTGGATCACATCACAGCCGACTCACAAGGCCAAATCCAAGATCAAAGGTCAGGGCCTGGGTGTTAGGGAGTAGCAGAGAAACTGGAGTTGGTTACTCCTCTTGGGATCTGTCTCCCCTGGATCATACTGGCTCTTTTCCAGCACACAGTCGACCCCCCTGGGTTAGTATGCATGTTCCCAGCTGATTCCCTGGGTTGCAAAAGTATGTGTACCTTGGGTGAGTGTCTAATCAGGGACTGAGTATTCTGGGCCACTTGTTAATTAATCACCCTCCATTCTTCCACCTACTTTCTTTGGAGGAGGGTTTCATAATGGTGATTTCCTGAAAGCTACCCCAGGAGCTTCTTTCAAACAATCACCTGGGTCCTGCCTGCCCCTGTGGCCTTACCATTCAGCACAGGAGTGTCCATCATTTTTATTCCTCTACTGCCAAACAGAACACTGCATGGGGAGGGCACAGTGCTGGGAGTGTTGTTATCCTTTCTAACATTGCTATTTTTATTCTAAAAGATGGAGACATAGTAGGAGGTTAATGGCTGCTCAGGATAAAAACAAATAGTGACTAAGAACAAATATTCAAACGAGGCATGGTCTTGCTGGGGGAATGATATTCAACAGTGAAGCGTGTGCACAGTTTCCATCTCCCTCTTTAACGCCTGCATAAAGCAGGGGTTGTGTGGGTTCGTCTGCCAGCATCGTACTGTCTCCACTGTCAAGCGACCTAACAAAAGAGACTCTGTTGGAGGGACAAGAACCCTGCAAGGGCCAAGGGCTCCCCCAGGGCAGTTTGTTTCTTCCTTTCCCCAGCATCATACTTCCCATTTCCTTCATCTTATTGAATGAATCGTCACCTCACACTGATTATCCAGGCCTCTTGCAAAGCCCCGTCCTGGGCACTGAGGGGCGGGTGACCATGGCAGGCCATCAGCTCTAGACCAAGTTCACTGAGCTGCCGGCTGCTCACATCACAGAGATTTGACAAGAGGGAATAGAGGGGTGGACTGTGTTTCCTCCCTCCAGGCTTTCCCAGTGCTACATGGAAGCCACGGGAGTGGGCAGGAGAGATGATCCTCCCTGAGCCAGACCAGCATGCTTCTGCTCGGCCAGGTCCATGCCTCTCAAGCCATACTGCACTTGCCACGTCTGGCCCTGGCCAGCCTGCTGTCACAGGGGGGCTCTTAATAAGAGAGTGAGCTCCCTGCAGACTCCTGACTTGATGGATTTAGTCTTTAAAAATGTAACTGTGTTTATTCATCCAATAAGTGTTTTTCTTTTTGCAAAAAATGAAAACAGACATCATATGTTGTTTTATAAGATAATTTTTAATTTAATGATATATTGTGAACCTCTCTTCATGCCAAAAAACTCAGAACTCTAACATCTTTATCCCTGTTTTCCACATCCTCCATTACATTCGGAGGGCCAGTGTTCCTCCAGATACACAAAAGAGTAAATTTTGCCTTTGGCCACTGGACTTTCTCTTTTGTCCCTACTCAGTAATGCACCTGCCACTCAATCCTCTCACCCATCGGGTACTTGTGAGGGCTGGTGTCAGTGCTTAGTGGAAAAGTGTGTGGATCCCTCCCATGAGAGCAAAAGATGTCAGCTCTTCCCCCCAAATCGAGAACCAACAGTAGGGGACAAACTGGGGGCGCTCATCAAGAATCACTGGTTCATAGCCAATGATGAACCAATATTCATCAGGAGCCAACAGTCGTCATCCTGAATGACTTCAGAGAAGCTGAATTTCTGTGTGTTTTATACTTATTAAACATAATCCAAGTGGAAGTTCTGTTTAGTTTTTCTTCCTTTGACTTGGGGTGGTAAATCTTCTGTTAAGTGCAGTCTCAGGGATTGGTCCATTCTGTCATCAAACCTGCTATTCCCTTCTGCTCACCGCGCTACCGAGACCTACCAGGTCATCTTAGCGTGGTCCTGCCCTCTCTGCTTTTCCAATTATATTCATGATTCAGGACCAGCTTAGGTGGTATGTGCCCTGGGGGCTCCCATGACCTCCAGCCTATATAGGGAAAGCTCCCTCTCCAGCCCTCAGGGGTTTTCCTCTTCTGCGGTTATGTGGCGCCCACTGTTGGTGCTGTTCTCTGCTTTATATTCATGTTAGCACCACCTTTCCTCCACACTTGCAATAGAATGTACAATTTCTTCAACAATTCTGCAAAGCCATTTTTTATTTTAAAGTTATGGTCTATGGTCACCATTTTATAGCTTCTTAAACATGGATCATTCTATCCAACAATCCGAAGAAGGGACCCTGTGCCCTTGAAAAGTGTTGTTTTATTTGAATTGGATATAATACTGCTAAGATGTATGCTATCCCAAGGGACTGGCTCTGTTGTAAGTTTTCCTTGTAAATGTCCAGCTTCCATCTTTAATTCTCAAGCTCCTGCTCCTTGTGTTGAATGACACATTTTCCAGAGGTAATGCAGGTACAATAGCCAAGTAATTTACATATAACCTCTCCCTCTGGGGCTCCCTCTTAGGAGGGTAGGTTTCTTATATGGAATGAATGGACTTCAATCCAGATAGACTTGCTAAAATCGGTGAACTCTTTCTTACTTGAGTATACCATTGTATACTTGTCGGCACTCTTTCATGCATATTATTTCAGATCTTTGCTGCACTTTTGTGTGAAAGGTAGGTCAGTTATTTAAATCCCCATTTGACAGATGAGGAAAGTGAGGCCCGGAGAGATCTTATGACTTTCCTAAGATCACATAGGTAGTGGACAATCTAGAATCAGATACCAGCTTTCCTGCCTGGACTGTCCTCTTGGCAACACACACAAAAATGCTCTGACAACCATCTGTTTCTCCACGTCATTTTGCTTCTAAAATGTAGTCATATTTCTAATCCCATTTAATTCTCAGAAGAGCCCTGGGAGAAACCCTTGGATGAGGGTTATCTGCATTATTATTTCCAATTTACAGACAGAGAAACAAACACAGAGACTTAAGGGGTTTTCCTGGCCACATGTGGATGAGGTGGGAGAAAACTCAGCTCCCAGACCCTCCACGTTCCACTTTGATACCTTTCTGCACATACACCATGTATTTCAGAGGTGGGTTTCCCTGCTGCCAATAATTCTAAGTAGAAAGCATGAGCCTCAGCAGGAACTTCTGGGTGGTCTTCAAAGAAACATGCCACCCAAACAAACACATCTCCTGGTATTAAGTGACAGGCAGGTGTGCAAGTGGTGTGGTCACTTGGAAAGAACCAAGAAGAGGAGGTCTTGGGCATGCAGCCAGGGTGAGAAGCCAGGCCTCCCAATTTCCAGGCCAGTGCTGTTTTTTCTAATTCCACTAATAGGAGAAGTCAACAGCTTTTACCATGAAGAAAAATTAAGTGAATGTCAGAACAGGGGTCTGGTTTCCATGACAAATAGAAAGAATTATTCCCACAGTCTTCCAGTGAAAGGGGGTGAGTGCCCATTTCCATGCTACTTATGTCCCTCAGTAGGTATTTTGGAATGACTCGGTCCACTATTAATGGGGTAAAATGACCCACAGTCTTAACTCAGCCAATACTAATATTTCCCCAACTCTGTGTTGAAGGAAGAATGAATAAATTTGGCCTCTTAAGAGGTGAAAGGAGATGGTTGCAATGCAGTCATTCCCTGAGGGAGGACAGCAGATGGACAGATTTCCTGCCGTTGTGATGGGTGGTCCAGAATCAGCAAAGAAGCGGCTTCCTCACACAGCATGTGTGACCAATGCTAGTTCCCTGGGGTAGAGCCAGACTCTGGGACAGCACTGTTGCTTCCTTAGCAAAAGTCCAATCTTGTTCAAGGGCCATTATTCCACTGTATGTATAGACATAATATATTATATATATATATATATGTATATTTTATCTCTGCTTTTTGTTGTCAGGGCTAAGGTTAGGGCGTACCCCACTTGGAAGTCATTTTTTTAAACAACAAATATATTCAATGTGACTACCTAACGTAAACCATAGTGAGGAACGGGGGTGAAGGAACCATGTCTTCTGCCTTCAGGGAGCTTACACTCCAGTTTAAAAGTCATGATTACACACTTGACAAGTCAGTGAGGAATTCAAGGATAATAATGATGAACGGCACTCAGTGAAGAACGAAAATCTGGCTGTGGTAGCCTAGGAAAGGGAGCAGTCCAAGGGGGATGGGATAGTCTGCAAAACCTCGAAGGGGAGTGAGACTTGAGCTGGGTCTTGGCTGCTGGATGGCTGCTGGATAGGTGGGTCAACAGGGAGGTGGTGCCAAAGGCAAGAAGAGGTGGAGGTGGGATGGAGCAGGAGAGTTGGGTTGGCTCACTTTCCCCGAGACAGACTTCTTTTTTGTGCCCAGAGACTTCTTTCTCTTAATCACAGAGAACTACACAAGGAGGTGTGGGTGGCTCAGGATAAAGTACCTCCACCTCCAGAGGCTCCAAGAGCATCCCAGGTGATGATGGGTGAGAAGTGGAGGCATAGCACACAGTTTCTCAGACAAGTAAAGTCCACCCCCACCCCCCGACTTTAAAGAAAAACTATACCAGGACGCTGTTATCTACCTACAGAAAAGACTTGAAGGGAAATGTGGAAATTGGAATTGCTTTGAGGATCTGTAGAAGGTTAATGCAATGGTAGTCAACTAGAAAGGACAACTTCTAGTTGTTGTTCTGGACAACTTACTAATATATTTGAGAGTATGACTGAAGGACCAAATTCCAGGAGAGGCCATATAATTAGGAAGTAGTTGCAGTACTTCCAGTGACTAGATTTCATATTTTCTTAAAGGCAGATAATCTCAGTGTCCTTTCCCAGGGCAGACATCTTTTCCCAAGCATCTCTAACGGCTGGCCATCCAGCCCCTATTTTTGCGACTGCTTATTCCACTGATACGCCAGCATCCACCAGTGGGGATTAGCAGGGACTGAACCAAAGGTGCATTTCTAGGGCAGAGGAGGCTGTGGAATCCTGGTGCTGAGAAGGTAGAGAGGAGACAGGACCCAGAGGTTGGAACACACTGATATGTGCTTTGCCTTTTTCAGGTCAGAGTTGAAACCTGGGCCTGGTATCTTCATCAACTGTTATTATTGCCCTTTATGTCACTAATAATTATTATGTATCTCCTAAGTCATTAACTCTGGGGCTGGAAGACCATCTTAAAATAAGAGGGCAATGAAGGACCAGCCTTTGGACAGGATATTACCATTGCAGGGCCGTTTTGTCTATGCCATATTTGAAAGCTTCTTTTGAGAGCTTTTATTTTCACATTAAAAATCACAGCTGCTAAAGAGTACTGGGTGTGTAGTCAAGACACTGTGACATCAAAGTTGGCCTTGCCATTAAGCAACCATGTCTGGGATGTACTTATTGGATCATGGGTGCTCAATAGTAGTTTGCTGAATGAATAGGGAACTCAGGGAAAACCACTTAGCTTACCTGGGCTTAAGTTCCCTTATCTCTAAAGCAAGAGAAATAACCCCTAGCAACACCAGTGTCACCGTGGGATGAACATGAGGTAATGGTTTTTCAAAACACTTTAAAAGTAAAAAGTTCTGTAGAAATACAAGTGGTTGCTATAGCAAACTGAGTTGGAAAAGGCGTGTGAGTAGAACCCAGGAAATTTGGGGTCCAGTCCAACTCTGCCTATAAACAATAAATCTTGGGAAGTCTTGTGCCTTCCTGGAGCCTCAGTTATCTCATATGTAAACGCATGATAACAGAGTCTTGTTTACTTCACAGGGTGCTTTTGAATGTCAATGGAGATGATTACAAATTGCTCTTCTCTGATGAGCTATGAGAAAGTTATGTGTGTCTAACTCTTCATGCCTTGCTCAGTTGCGATTTTGGAAACAGTTTGCCCCTGGAGAAGCACAGTCTTTATGGGGAGCCCCTGGGCCTGCCGATTCTTCCCACTTTCTTCCTGCCGCTAGTCATCTGCACCATGTGTTTCCCATTAGCCCTTCCTGCGCGTTCCCCTTCCGGCCTGTGTTCCTAGCAATCATTGCTCACCATCGCCCAGATGCAAAGTCTCCACAGAATCCCAGAACATTCCAGTTGGACAGGGTCTCTGAGTCTACAAAACCAACCCCCTTATCCTACACATGAGCATATGAAGGCTCAGAAAAGTCATGCAGCTATGTGGTGGCAAAGTCAGAACCAGAGCCTGGGTCCAAGTCCAGTGTTCTTCTTACTACATGTCACCTCAGGCCCTTTAGATATTGTACTTCCCAACCCATTTTAGCATAGGAAATCCCATCTGTCCAGTGTTCAGCTGGGATTCATAACGGATGCTGTTATGTGAAATCAGTAAATCTGTGCCTTCCCTCCATCTACCCATCTCAGGAGTCTCTCCAAAAGCCCGCCCCAAGCTATGTTGGTGAGCATGGCCCAAACCTCCTCCTCCATTCTGCTCCAGTTATCTCTCTCCTGTGCAGAAAAGCAAAAAAGATGAATAAGGGATGGAAAAAACCCCACCTCACCTCCATAAACCTTGGGATGCAGTCTGACAAGGTAAACCAAAATTGAGCACTTGAGCACCAGTGCTGGTGGGAGAAGAAAGTGTGCCAGTTACCAGGACTCTGCTCACTTTGTTTTCTCAACATGAAAAACCAAATTAGAATTACTGCATGACATCATCTGTGGGTTTGTTTCTACTTAAGACAGTTGAACAGACAGGCTGGATTTCATATTTACATATCTAGCCAAACAATTTTTTAAGACAGTTTTTTTTGACTGTCAGAAAGCTGTCTCCAGTTCTGATGTCATCATCGTCTGTGTGTCCCAGGTTGATCACTTCTTGTATCTGATCTTCAATCTCTTCATCTGTGAAATAGGTGGGACAACCTAGATGCTCACTAAGGAATCTTCTGCTGAGGATGTTCCAGGGCAGCCCTTCAGCCTATGCCTGCTGTCGTTGAACAGGAGAGTCTTTTAAACATTTGTGGTCACCTGCTCACAGCAGCGGCGGCTCCACACAGGAGCCCCCGAACAAAGGGCTCTGCTCAGGGCAGATGGTGAGCCAAATGTCAGACAGAGGTAGGTTACCCTGTCCCAGCTCCTTTGTGCTGACAATTCACATTACCACCTTTCAGAAGGACATAATAATACAGTGTCTGGATTGTAAAATTGCTCATAAAACGTTATGGGATTGTAGGAAATCTGGGTCCCTGTAAGTACAGTGTTGGAATCCAGCTTGAGCCTGAGTGGAAAATAAATAGGAGCTGTGTGAAACCGTCATCTTTTCCCCAAATGGAGCAGAGAAAGTGAAGATAAATGGGAATACCATCAATTACTGTTTCTCCCAATGGGAAAGTGATAAAGATATTTAAATGATGTGTGACACAATGGGGTGTGGGTCCTAATGGAGGGCTTCCCATCCTTAACAAGGGAGACATTTTAGGTAATGGAATGAGTAGAAAAGTTAGGGGAGAGCAAAGAAAAGGCAGAAACGCGAGACTGGGGGAGCCAGGATGAGTCTACACATGGCAGTAAAATAAAAATCAGACTGAAACTAAGCACATGTTTACACAAGGTCTGATGCCTATTGTCTAAATGGAGACCCAGAAAGGAAAGACAGAGGGTGAGACTCCCCAAAAGGGGTGAATGGGAAAATTAAAAGATTAGGCTGTGAGTTCTTAGAGACCAGCCCCTCAAGCTCCTTTTCTGAGCCATGAGAAGCTCTGGCCCAGTGGAGGGAACAGGGGTTTCGGCTAAGGCCTGGTCTTGACATTGTCCTTCCCTTTCTTTCCCTTTGTTTGTGGGACCCTCCTCAGAGGTTCAACCTGCCTACTTTTGAGGTCTCTATATGCAATATAGAGGCTGCTCTGTGGACAGTTCTGGAATCTACCCCTTGGGTTCCATCCCCTCTCCCCCCCCAACGTCGGTCCAGTCCCCCGTGTCTCTAGCCTTCTGCCAGCCCTCTTCAGTCTCCTCCTCCCCCAACAGCAGAGTCTGCATTCAGCACTCCCTTACTCTCTCATGCTCCCTTCCCCAAATTTTCACCCTGTGACAAGGGCACCAACAATTTCCTATTTCTCTAGATTCAAACTTTAATTTCTTCTACTCCCAAATGCAGCTACTTTTTTAGTGAAATCTCTATACCCACAAACTCTACAATTGTCAGAACTTTCTCACACATTATTTCCAAACCACTCTGACAGCCTTGCAAACTGGCCCTGGCTCCAGCTTCTTCCCACTTGAATCTACCCAATGTCCTTTTGCCAGTCTGATAATCCTCAAGTATTTTATTAGTCATGCTTATTCCTCTGCTCAGAGATCTGCCATGGCTTCCTGTTTCCAAAAGTGGATCAAAATGCCTGAACCGCTTTGGCCCTCCCTTTCCTGATCACAGTTTCACCTTCTTTTTTCCATGTTCTCCCTGCTATTCCTCAAACATTCTTATCATTCTCACTCATTCCCACTTCTGGTGTATGTTTCATATCCTATTCAAGGCCAAAGCCAAGACCCCCTCCTCCAGGAAGCCTCCCTGACTACTGGGACTGGGACTGATGCACTTATTGCCTGGGTATTGCCATTCAACATTGGATTAGAAGCTGATCCACAGTATCACCCTAAGGTTTGGGGCCAAATATAATTAACTCTTAAGCATTCATCTTCCCATTCCCTGAGGTGTTCTTTAAGTCCCTCTACATGCTTGGTAAGGAGAGCATTACGCGTTCATTGATTGTCTGTGATTATCTGATCAACTACGTGGCCAGTTCGATTATTTACACAGATTTGATTTTTGAGACTGGAGCACAAAGATCAGTCATTTCAGTGCCTATTTTTAAGGAAGTGCAAGCAAGTAACAATATTGACCGTAAACATTGCCTTCACACAGAATCACTTAACTGATGCTGCCCATCTGAACCTCAGGACATTCAGAGGACCCTGTAGGACCAGCACACTGCTCTCTGGGGGGCCAGTGCTCTAGTCCTGATCACCCTGCATGCTTTCCACAAAGCAACCGTGTTTGTCCCCAAACCTTTTTATGCTGGCTGTAGTTATGTAATTTATTTAAGCATTATGCAAAACTGAAATATGAATGAAAAGAGAGTTGTTTCTTTGATAAAAACCAAGTTGATTGTCTTGGAAAGGGTCAATAAATGGGAATTTGATTAAAAAAAATAAAGAGCCGATGTTGACTTGAATGTGGGTGAGACATCTCTAAGAGGTTAGCCCAAATCATAAAGGTCTTGATGAACTCTGCATTCACATTGCTTGGAAAATATATTTTAGGTTCTGACTTTACTTTAAAGAAACCAAAACGAGGTTATTTAAAGTATACATTCTGGGAATTGTTTGAGGGAAAAGATGATGCAGAACTTTAGTTAGAAGGCCTTTACTCAAAGAAAAATCATTTGTCCTACATGAAAATATTGGCAAATGAATGCACATTTACAAATTTAAGCTAAAACAAAAAGTTTACTGTTTTTATGTATGTTTAAAATAATTTGACCCATCGTCAACCATTATTCCAGACTATGTCAGATAAAAGCAGTTCTTCTCCAATGAGCACTGCTCAACCTCAGCACAGGTAAAAATTTTCCCAGAGTTTTTAAGTGGAAAGGGCAGTTTCTTTTCTGAACACCAGAAGCTCACACATCCGCTTTTGAGGTGCGAAACTACAGCATTTCTGTGGTCAGTAGCCTCCAAGAAACCTTCCAAGGATCTTTACCTTCTGGAATTCATACCCTGTATAATTCCATGCCTCATCCAAGCAGGCTGTCCTGGGACCAATAGCATATATCAGAAATGGTGGTGTGTGACTTCCAAGCCTGGGCCATAAGGGCTTTGAGCTTGGTGTCTTATATTACTTACTTACACTGCGGGAAGCCAACTACCATGTTGTGAGGACACTCAAGCAGCCTTGTGGAGAGAACCTGTGGTTGAAGAAGTGAGGATCCTGACAACAGCCAACACCAGCTTGCAAGCCATGGGGGTGATTCACCTCCAAAGTGCATCTTCTGCCCCAAGCCAGAACTATCTAGCTCAGCTGCTGCCAAATTTATGACCCTCAGAAATTGTGAGAGGTATGAAATTATTATTACTGCTTTGAGCCATTATATTTTGGAGAGGATTGTTATGCAGCTTTAGATAACACACAATTTCCCAAGCAGAGCTGTTATTTCTAACCAGGGAGAACCTGATGTTGAACACAAATAACCAGAAGGACACCCATTCTACCGAAAATACAAAAGACATATTGTGTTTTGTCCTCATAGATTTTCTAAAATGAAAAAGGAGAAAGGATAAAAAAAATTCATTTTGAACAGCTTCTAGGACAGAACCGCAGCACAAAACAAATTTGCTCAATAGTTTGATGGTCAAGAGCAAGATGAAGTGAAGGGACATGAGAGAGAATTGTTTACCCTTCTATTCATACTTTAAACTTCACCGACACAGGTCATACCCCCCAACAGAGTTAGAGGGGACTGTGGGAACTGCAGGAATCATCCAGGTCAGGGTGTGCTTCGTGAACCCTGGGTTCTAGACACAATTCTGTGATGACTTTTCCACCACATAGCATGTTTCTCTCGCTGGTATCTAACTATAGCGCTCTTGGGTCTAATAGCAGCAATGCTCATTGACAGATTGGTCAGAGCTTACTAAGCACTGGTTAACAATACTGGTCACTTCTTTCCTCTTCACAAAACTCCTATTAAAACTTGAGAAATCAAATGATAAGACTCTGGTTACGTCTTTGGTGCTTCAGCCTGACCAGCCCAAATATGATCTGCATTTCTTCACTGTCCTCTTACCTAATTGCTAAACCATGGATATGAGGCTTGCACCAGGGGGATCTCTGCCCACCTCTAACACAGCACCTCAACACCACTATCTAAAAGGAATCTCCTCTTCTTTTTCCCAGAAGTAAAAGAAGAATAAAAGGCTAGTTGAACAGAGAATTGAGGTAAGTCCACCCTTCCAAGAGATGAAAGAAATATCTCCCTTCCTCCTCCTCACCTCATTTAAATTCTCCTACAGCTTTGATCAGATCAATATTCTGCTTAAGAACTTGAAATGACCCTCTAATGTCATCCAAATAAATGTCCAAGCATCTTAGGATGACACTTAAATGATCTTAGTAACTTTCAACTTTAGCCTGAAGGTACTTAGTTTACCTCTACCCACAACTCATGGATGTAAACCTGGAGCCCCAACACATGTTGATCATTCTCAAAACACAGCCAACACTCTGTGCCTCTTGCTTTCACTCCTGCCCTCTTCTCTTCCTGGAATGTTCTCTTTCCAGTCACCAGCCTTCCACACATCCTTGGAGTCCAGCAGTTGCACACACCAGAGGCCCCCTTGCATGACAATGTCAGTGACTGTTGCCACCTCCAGACTTTTATGCCATTCACTCACAATAGATTGGTTTCTCATTCAATAGTGCAGCAGCTACCCAGGTTCTGTTCATATTTTATCTCCCCTCCAAACTGGTAAGTGCCCTGAGGGTGAGAATAAGGTCTCATTCATTGCTGTTTCCCACGCAGCACTTAGCAGTGTCCTTGGCATTTACAAGGAACTTAATATATAGTTGATGAGTAAATGAATTACTGTGTTCCAACTACCGCTCCATGTTTTTGCTTTCTGAAACTCAGTTTATTGCCTGCCCCATGTATATGTTTATTTCAAAGGGAGAACTGCAAAAAGACAAGAACAGGGAAGTGACACGGGATGAACAGTGCCATTTCCCTGCATAGTTTTATCCAAAATCTGCCCATTTAGCTAATTTTCATCTCCAAATCCAATCATTAACTTCATTTGATTGGATTACTTCAGGTCTTTCTCATAAAAGGGAGTCTTAGAAAGTGATGAAGTCCATGGCTACCCAGAAGGTATACCATGATGGGAATTTTTAAAATATCTTTCCTCTTCCAATCCATTCTTCAGAAAACCATTCTTCACTGATTTCTTAAATTTTTCCATTTGAGATTCAATGTTTAGTTTTTTTATGTAACTATCTTTAGGAGAAGCCACACTTATGATGTGACAATTATTAGTTACAATAACAATGTTGGGGGACCTCTAAGAAAGAAGACTCTGGGACTAGGGAAGTGCAATAAAAAGGGTAAGAGAGAGGTCACTAAAAATGGTAAGTGTTAAAAAGCCCAAGCAAACTACAATTTGGAGAATTTGCTGAAGTTTGACCCCATCCCTAGTAGAATTTTACATGGCAACTCCTCATGGACCAGAAAACCTCTCTGCTGGTGAATAACCACAATCCTGATATTTTTTTTTAACCCACCCACCCCCAGCTCTAACATAATTGCCTGTGACAGAGAACTAGCTGTATCCTTATGATGTAATTATTTTCTTTCTGGGGTCCTTCTTGTGGGCTCGTGTATATCAACACAAGCGCCTGTGTGTGCACACACGCATGCATGCTGTGTAGGCACGGAGACAGTTCACTGATCCTTTACACCCCATTCATTTACCTACTAATATGATAGATCTGAAGCACAAGTGAAATTTCTGAGTGTGTAGTAAAACATGAATCTGTGGAAAATAAATTAACCTAGTAAAATCCATTCAAATGATCAAATGTCCTGTAAGGTAATTTGAGAGGAAAAAATAACTATTGGTTTTGATGGCAGCTTAAAATATCTTGTACTTCTCATAAATAATAGGTTAGTTAAAAATGCCTATTTTACTTATGTCATGGTAACAAGTTCTATATGCCATTCCCAAGTCCTCATCCTTCTCTCTTTAAGCCTTCCCCATAGTAATAATGACAATAACAATAACAACAATGGTCATATACAACAAAGAGCAAAGATCATTGTAAAGTTTTCTTCCTCCAAAGAGGAATTTTTGAATGGCTGCACTCTGGGCTTTGAATGCATTATGGTTAATTTCAGATTCTGAGGATGATTAACTCTGACTGGTGGAATAAAAGGCCACGACCAATTATTATTCAGAAAAATCCTGCTGTTTAGCCAAAGAGCGTACAGTGCAATCCAGTCCTTGATGTTCCAGTGATAAACGCTCACATGACAAGGTTATTTGGTGTAGAGCAGCCAGAGTGGTTGCTATGGAAACCTGTTCACAATGCTCATAAATCTGAGGTGTAGTTATCCTTGCTGTGTATGCAAAAAGAAAAAAAAAAACAGAAAGAAAGAAAGAAAAAAGAAACCTACAAAGCCAACTCAAGCGGTTTAATTTACAGAGAGGCCTCAAAAAAAGAAAAAAATCGGCAAATGAATTCTAAAATAATAGACCTCTCCATATTATATTCTTTCACAATACAGGCACTTAGGACTCAAATGCTCTCTTCAAAGTCAAAAAGACTTTTAAGGTAGTCATTATTGTAGAGAATATAGGTCATCATTAGCACCAGGAGTGACAGAAATAAAAGAGGTGGTTAGAAATTTGAGTTTGCTGGCATCAATTGTTTTCCCTTGACACAGTTAGCAATGCAAACAGCTGTTGACAGCGCATCAGAACAGGTATATTCGACTGGGAACAAATGGCTTTTTTAGTCTCAGCTTCTCAGAAATGATGGGCTGTAAGTCTAAGAGGCCAAAGGTCAAGCAGACAATGATGAAATATCCCCAACAGACCCAATGTCAGGTGTTTCAATGTTAAGATCGCTCTGATATAGTTTCTCGGCCTCGATTTCAGCTCCACTCAAGCCCCATTAGAAATAAGGGCAGCCTATTAAACCAGCAGATAGCAAGGCGTTTCTCATCTCGGGTATAAGCTCTCTGCCCACCTGGCTCTTTGACCCCCTGTGGCTTATTTCAACCATTATCAGTTTTCTAAATAAAAATTGGGAAAGAGTTGAACCTTTTGAAGTGGGAATTCTTTAACACTTGGAAACGTGAGAGCCATTGGCTCTGGAGTTATCTAGAAGGACAGAGAAGTCTAATCTGTTCATGGTGTACTTTGAAATAAGGCTAAAATTTGACTTGTGCCATCTAGTAGTGGAGATGGCTCAATTAAAGAGCTTTGATGGGCAAATTCAATATATGATCAAGTCTCAGAGTACACACATAGATCAGGGCTCTCTAAAGAGTGGAAGAAACTACACATTTGCTTGGGCAACACTGGAAGTACCCTGTTGTATAAAATTGGAGAGCATGATGATAGAAACACACCATCTGCTGCTGGACCTCAATTCTGAGTTTCCCCATTAGTCTGTGATGAAGGGGACCTACAAGATAGGCAGCTTCTAAACCAACACAGTAGGCCATGAGGATCCTGACCAAGACGTATTTGGTAGCCACATAGCTGGTTCACTTCAGAGTCAGCAGGTACATAACCAATTTATAAAAATCTGCTCCACCCACTTTTTTAAGTGTCTAAAATTCTATTACTTGAGATAACCTTTTTGGTTTAAGACACGTCATCTCTTTTTAAAAAGCTTTCACCCTTGTGATTTGAAGAGGTTAAATATGTAGATTCTACTGCAAAGATGTCTCCTATTCTCACAAAACTCCACAGCCAGGAAGTATTCATGCCCTATTTGATAATAATGATATTGACTGTCTTTAACTGAGCCCTTCTTGTACTTCACATATAGACGTAATCTTTCTTACCATACTCTGTTAGGATAATGTAAGGTTTTTCGCTTATGTAGTTAACGTATGATCTCATTTGATGCTCTCAAAACACCCCAGAAGTAGGCATTATTATTGTGTTATTCATAGATGAGAAAATTGTGGCTTAGGGACCAAGTTAAGCACCTTGTTCATCACACAGCGAGTATGAAAAGTTAGGGTGACAGGGCTCCAGAACTGTTCCTCCAAAACCCCACACATTAACTACTGTGACTCAGTATTGGCAGAAACAGTGAATCTCTGATCAACTTGCCAAATGACAATGTTGGAGAAAAAGCAGTCAGGTTTTGTAAAGGCATTGAGGTTTTGAATCTAAAATGTTCCTATTACCTTAAAATTCTGATTGCTCCTTCTTAAGCAAGGAGAGGAAAGAACACCTTACCTGAAGTCAGGGACTTGGGTCTGAGTCCAGATGAGAAAAAAGAAAAAGGAAAGGGAGCAGAAGAATGCTAGCAGAATACCATTGTCTGAACATGATTTAACTCAGGCAACCCCTTCATTTACCTTCTTACCATGTTGCAGCACAATTCTACAAGCCATCCGACAATTCTGCAAGCTCAGCAGAGAAGTCCTATTGGCAGAAAGTTTCCTTTTCTGGGGGCAGAAACAGTTGAGTTTCTTGTTACTCTAGGGTAGGGATTCTCCTCAACCAAATTGCCTAATGAAACTGCCCAACACTCTTCTCTGTAGATAACACTGTGCATAACGATCTCATAATGCTTGAGTTTTAGGTCTCTCCCTGGACCTTAAGGTCCTTTAGATGGGCACATGGTTCTGTTTCTCTTTATCTTTTCCTTAATGATTGACAAAAGGCACTTCAGAAAGACAGTAACAACAATAACAAAACCTGAGAAGTTGAGGATAGAATGCCGGATTTCTGCTTTCTTTTGAAAAATCAGAAGATTTGGCAACACTGGTCCCAAAATTCTGGCATGGAGCTGAGTAGCAGCTACCCCCTTCAGACACAGCTTGACGTGGTTCCACCTGGCCAGCTCCAAGTACTTACATTGCTTGCCCTGCCACATGCACATTTGAATTTAAGAATCCCACAACAAAGAGATAAGAAACAGGAGAAGGGCAAGACCTCCTGGCTCAGAAGCCTCACAGCATTCTTCTGTCATCTCAGGGTTGGCCATCCTGGCCATCCTGACCCTGATCATCACCTGTGATTCATGCTATGACTTCTGTCCCATTTGGATGTGCTTCTTATACTCAGAAAAAATAGTCTTCATAGCAAGGAATTTTAAGGGGTATGAGAAGAAGGAAATAATTCCTCTGCGGATGGGATTCTATGTTGGCCTTCAAGCTCAAATCTGGAAGTAAGAGATTATAAAAAGAGGTACATGAGCCCCCTGCCCAGGTGAGCTGAGAACAAGGGCCAAGCTGCTAGCATCAAGATTTGCATTTAGAGCTATAAATTAGAGGACTTGAAACCTTTTTGTTTTCTCACTTTTCAGTTTTAGTTATTGCTAGTTTACTCATTTTTAAGTCAAATACTTAAGTAATGAAAAGCGTAGAGCATGATGACTAAAAATACTGATGGGTGTACACTGATTTCCCATGATAAAATATTGTTCCATATGTAAAAAATTCCTTCCAATAGTGTGACCTTGCCAAACTTCCTAGAAAAGTTGTCATCCTAGATGTAAGACCTTGGCCATACTCTGCCATCTTAATTCAGTTGTTCAATAGTTTGTGCCAGGTGAGGTTTAAGGCAGTGGGAGATGCAACAGTGAAAAAAACGACGACAGCAAAGATACCTGTCCTCTGCTTTCAGGGGCATACACGCCATTTGGGGAGACAGATGCTAATCAATTAAGTGCCAGGATGAAGGAGAAAGGAGTCCTGTGAGAGGGTCCAGATCTAGTCTTGATTGAGAGTATATGTGTGCGTGGAGGGAAGGATGTCTCCAGTAAAAGCTTTTTTGAGAAACTGGCCTGTAAGGATACAGACTCAATAATCTTTGGGTCACAAGTGATGCCTCTTCTAGTGCCTTGAACAACATAAGTGCTGTGGACCCTTGCACCAGTGTTTCGACCTATGTCACCAAGCTAACTGGTCCTCATTTCTCAATTGAAGCATCTTATCCTTTGGGTAGCCTTTACTGACATTTACCCCATCCCAGGCTGAGATCTCTTCAGAGGTCTTCCCACATTCTCTATCCTCCCACAACATTGTGATAATTGTCATCTCTGTTACTGTGACCTAGTACATCCTGGGTGAATGTGTGCTGTGGAGTGGATGGGTGGTCTATGAGAGAATAGAGATGACAGTGCATTGTGGGTGTGGGGAACTGAGTCTGTGTGTTATGGGGAAAACTCAAACTTGGTTTATGCTCAAAGACAGACCATGAGCATCCCATTCACTATGCTTCTGCTGCACATTTCCCTTGATCAGAGCTTTTAATGCAGTAAAGTTTGGTTTCAAAGTCTGACTTCTTTGTTTCCTAAGACTGAGCTGACTGATTTTCATTTATCCTAATAAAAGCAGAAGCACTCACTTAAATTTGCAACTTCTGGTGAGATTAACAGGCTAAATAGAAAAGCATTGGATAAATTTGCTAAGTATACTCCTCTATAGTCAGTGTATAGCATTTAATTATACACACACATATATACAATCGATTCTCAACATTTGTGGGAGTTATGTTCTATAAAGCTGCTGCACACACTGAATTGGTGAATACTAAGCCATTGCTCCTAGTGGAAATACAGAGTTAGGTTCCTGAGAGCCTCTGATCACATTTTTGTCAACTGATCAATATATAATCTTATTTTATGTGTGTTTCTGTTTAAAGATAACATATATAATATATAATAATTCATTAACATTGAACTCATGGTCAACAGCAGTATATCACTCATGACTGAATGAAGGCACATCAAAGCTGTACTGCACTTAGGAACACTAGACAGCACTTCACCACTGTGCTGGGGGCTATTTTAAACAGCAAAATCACCAAGAAAAAGCACAAAAATGTAAAAAATGTGTGGCATTAAATGTATCACAAAAAAGGATACGTTGTAGTATGAGAGCTAAAATAAAAAGATAGAGCATCACTTTGTTCCAGCTCAACTGGGAGGCTCAATCTTCACATATCCTTGAATGACTGTGAAAACAGTATGAACATTGATTTTGAGGTTACAAATAAATTTTAGCTAGTGAGTGAATTAGCAAATATGGATCAAATGTATATCAAATACATACAGAGAAATATATCTATATATGTAAGTATATTCTTCAGCACAGTACCTGGCATCTAGTAAGTATTGGATAAATATTTTTTGAATAACTGAATTAATGAGATTTGTTATTTAATGTAGTAAAAATAAAACATTTTGGTTAAAAAAAGAATTCATATATATCATTTGAGGTAATATAATAATGCATATTTAGTAATAAAATGATACTGAACATAATTTAATCTTTTGATTATGTACTTCATTGATTTATATAAAGAACATTCCAAGTGACCATGAAAGTTTATAACACTCACTTAAAGTTAAATAACTTTTCTAGAATATACTGCTCATGAGGATTTGGAAAAAAAAAACACAAACGATTCTTCATATGATCCTTTTATTTCTTCATTTTCATCTAAGAAGAATCCTGAAAACACTCCTCTGGAAAAGGGGTGATGGAAGGAAAGCTCCCCTTGAAGCTCAGTGGCTTGGGTTAACTTTGGAAGAGGCAATGCCACCATCTGTAGCTTTAGGATTTTCTTTTTGTTTCATTTTCACTACCATTGTCATAAGGGGGTTTAATAGTAGTGTGTTGAGTGAAGAATTATGGGTACCAAAGACTTGATAATAAATAGTTTGCTCTATATTTAGAGAAATAGAAACTCAAGAATGAGCATTAAGATAGGGGGGAAGAGAAGGAGAATAGAGATGAGGGAGCAGCCAGAGACCCTCACATGACTCCCGGAACCAACTGTCAGTGGCCCTGGTTGATGATAATAAAACCAAAAATAGTATCACACACATACATCACACTTTTTGGCATTCATGTAAAATATCTTATTTAGTCCTCATAACAATATCTTGCAGTAGACCATCCTATCTATATTTTGAGAATGAGGAATGAAGATGCATTTGTTGACTTCTAGAATCTCTCCTCAAGCAGCAGAGTGGAGCATGGGATTTGTGAATACAAGTCCAGAGCCCTTCTACCTCCCCTTGGTGAGCTGTAAGGGACTCAAATTGGAGGGGCTCAAGCTCTGAGCCAAATGTTTGATGAACAGAAGTCAGTAGATATGTGAAGAGCTGAGCAACTGGGCCACTCTCAGAATATATTTGGTTCACAGACTCAGAGCATTGATTAAATAAAAGAAATCTTAGGGATAATGTTGTACAGCTCACAATTTTCAAATAAGGAAACCAAGTCCCAGAGAGGCAAAGTGATTTCTACAAAGTCATACAGCTAGTAGAGCCTGGTCTTGAACTCATGTCTCCGAATTCTGGGTTTTCTTCCTGCCAGCCATATGTTATTTCTATTCCCATTGTTCTCTCCCCCAACCCCACTCCCAACAGCTTCACAAGTTTGAATTTTCATGATGGAATTTCAAATACATGGTGTGGGGAAATCCTCTCTGTGGTCCACAGATAAGAATTGCAGACTTCCCCACTGTATTAATTAATGGCCTCATTAATCCACATTTAACTGTTCAATTAAATGTTTAATGTAACGCTTAGAGGTGCCATCAATTACCATGTGCGAAGCAACTCTTGGAGATCCTAGCCTGGAAGCTGCTATGTACACATGCAAAATTACTGTCATTCGGACACACCATGTTATCTCGTGGAGCTCTATTCAGGGAAGGTGCGTTACAGCTCCAGTTTAACTCAGGGCGGATTAAATCAGTGCGTTGGAGAAGAATGGAATTAAATGCTTTGCTGTAATGACTCACATCCTCACAAGTACCACTCATTAATTGTAGGCACTACATGACATGAATGTGCTAGGGGATGGCAAATATAATATTTTGAACGCTTTTCTTTCTCAGAATTACCCCAGAGAGAGAGAAAAATGATCTCAGTGGTGGTTACTGAAAACATATGCCAGCTTGATTTCCCCAGCAATGATATTAACAGTGAAGAGTAAAGCATTGGTGCCTCAGCTCAAAGAAAGGCAGCTTGATTTCAACCAAATGTATTTCAACCTGACCTAGGTAATAATTAAACAAGCAATGTGGGGAGACTCATAATTGCAATTGCTTATTATACGAGCTAAAATGGTAAGATTTGTTTCTGTGGCAGAGTTTCTCTAAGCAGGGCCATAGATTAGAGCTCAAGGTTGTTCCTTTGGAAGGCCACCAGGTCATCTGACATATTGGTTGAGACATCAGTGGAGAATGGTGCTGTGTACCAGGGTCTATGTCCACACCAGCTGAAAGGACTCAGGGTTTTAAAAGTTGAGATCAGGCAAGTAACTATCACTGTTGTCCTAAGTGAGGGCAAATGTTCTGCTTTGTAAGCAGTGGCTGAGGTACTGCGGAGACTCAGGCTTTATGAGAAGAGTCTTGGGAGTGAGAGGTAAGACTCAGTGAGGCTGTGTGGTATGGGAATATGTAATCATTTTTCTCAGGAGATTCTGACAGGTTTGGGAATTACTGCATCATGCATACTGTCCTTCAGTCTTCCCATTCCAGCAGGTGTGAAGCTCTGTAGAGGAGGTACCTCCCCACTGATGGGAAGAAGGAAGGAAGGAAGGAAGGAAGAAAGGAAGGAAGGAGGGAGGGAGGGAGGAGGGAGGGAGGGAGGAAGGAGGGAGGGAGGAAGGAGGGAAGGAAGGGAGGAAGGGAAATCAGGGATCAGCCAATTCCCTGAGGTTCTCAAGATTATAAACTTTCTTACATATGTGTGTACTGTACTGGCTTTCGGTTAATGGGTTAGAAATCTAGTATTATTATGTTATGAAAAAATTAATATCATAATTCATTAGGCTAATTAATCCCTGGTGTATCAGGCATTGCACCAGACAGTAAGAGTACACGGAAAAAAGAGTTACCTCATACATAAAGGAGAGAGACAGATAAGTTAATGGACATATATAACATTGGAGTAAGGGTCTGAGTAGAAAGCACTGGGAACCCAGAAAACAGGAGAACCTCTCAAACTGGATGAAGGTGAGGGAGTCCTGACAGCAAAGTCAGCCAGCTACATGAAGAGGGGTCCTTCCAGGCAGCAGGAACAGTGTGAGCAAAGACATAGGTGTTCTGAAAGCTGCCAGAGACTTAGCATGGACAGCAATACAGGAAGAAAGGGGCCAGTGCAAGATAGGAAGCGCTGAGGCTGGAGGGTGGAGGAGGGTCTGGCCCTGGAAGCCCTGGCCTTCACCCTCCTGGTGCTGGAAGTCACTGAGCATTTTAAGCAGAGGAGTTTGGTGATCAAATCTACTGACTCAGAGCACCCTCTCACTCATTCATTTCTGACTGAGTGCCGGAACCCGATTCTGACACTGGGGGTACAAAGGAGAATGCATAGAGCAAGGCCCCTGCCCAGAGTGTGGGGTGAATGAGGCTGAGGCCACGCACTAGGTGGTAGACTGTCCAGTTAGCCCCTGCCTGCTTCCACACTCAGTCCTCACACCCCGCCAGGCCCTCCGGGCAGCTCACACGAGGAGGGGTGAGGGAGAGCGCAGAGAACTCAGGGACCGACCCCCTCAAGGGTCTGAGAAACACTGCATGTCCATGGCCCCTAGCTGTGGATCTCCACTGTTGCCTCCAAGAGATTATTATCATTACTAGCTTAAAATGTTTTTAAAAAAGAGATTCTATGATAGGATTAAATTATCCTGTGTTATTAACTTAATTGTGTCCTCCTACCCCCACACCAGTCAAAATTCATCTGTTGAATCACTAACACTCCCCCCACCCCGTAATGACTGTATTTGGAGATAGGGTCTTTAAGGAGGTAATTAAGGTTAAATAAGGTCATAAGTGTGGAGCCCTAACCCTATAGGACCAGTGTCCTTATAAGAAGAGGAGGAGACAGTAGAAATGGAGCTTTCTCATTCTCTCTGCACACAGAGAAGAAAGGCCATGCAAGGACACAGAGAGACGTGACTGGCCTCTCTCCTCAGCTTAACCTGAGGAGAGAGGTCTCACAGAAACCCAACCCACTACTGCCCTGATCTTGGGCTTCCAGCCTCCAGATCTGAGAGAAAATAACTGTCTCTTGTTTAAGCTCCCTACTCTGTAGTACTTTGTTATGGCAGACTAGCAGACTAATATATCCTGTTAGGTGTTACTGAAGTGTCTAATTCATAACAAGAATATTTTAGGAACCAGGAGTTGAAGGAAGAACCTTCCTAACAGTGTGCACTGGGGTAGGGAAGCCCAGACACCAACCACCCTCCGAAAAGGTTCACACCTAGGATAGAAAGCTCAGTTTCATGTGAGGTTGGATGAATCCTGCTATAGCTTCACCATCCTAGATCCATCCAAGAGATCCAGGTTCTGGTCTCAGTGCCACCACCAACAGCTATGCAAACTCTTCTTAATGATTCAGATTTCTCATGTGTAAAATGAGGTTGTGGGGCGGGGGTGTCATGTCCCTCAGGCTACCAAGGCACAATGAGTTTATGGTTCTTTTCCTATCTTAATGTTGACAAGATCTATTGGGACATTCACCAGAGAAACGCACCAATGGTATAGCTATCTAGAAGTGGCCCACTTTCAATATACCTGATTGAGGAAAGAAATGGACTATTAATTTCAGGCAAACAATAAAAATGTATGAAAATGAAAGATGTAGAGAAACTAATAATGACAGCCATGAGCGCTGGCTCTGCCTTTATTAGTGTCTTTTGTATTCTTTTATGAAACATCTATTATTGGCGAACTGGCTGATAATTCTCTCATAATTACTTCATATGGAATAATTAAGTAAAATGCAGACAATAATCTTTTATAGACAATTACAAAGAGAAACTTTTTTGCGGGAGGGAAGGAAGGGTTAGGATGTGATTGCTCACTCCTGGGTTTTCCTGGGGGTTCCTTTGCTAGCTCCTGAGTCACTGCTGAGGCCTGCAAATGGATGGTAGGCCTCTGTCTTAGGTGTTGAGGGCCTGCATCATCACTTCTTTGACTAGAGGGGGCTAGGGCTCACTGGTAAGTAGGGAAGTGTGGACAGATTTTATAAAGCAAGACTTGATCCAAATATTCACCTGCAAAGCCTTAGTCTCTGTCTCTGGCCATCAGGGGGCCTCAAGGCAGTTACAAAGACAGGTTTAAAGCCAGACAGGTACAGATGCAACTCCCTATCCTTGAAACTGTAACCTGGGGATCATTACTGACACATTTCCTCTTCTTTATCCATCATAACTAATCCATCACCACTGGTCTTAGGGAGTCTGCCTCCAAAATATTCTCTAAATCTTCTACTATTACTCTACTGCTACCACCCTAGGCCATAATCTCTCTCTTGGGCCACTGTGACAACCTCATGTAAATATTTCTGTTAAATATCTTGCCCCCATACAATTATTCCTCCATTAAGTAACCAGTGGGATCTTTGAAAAATATAAGCTAGGTTAGGTCACTCCTGTATTTAAAACTCTGTAAAGGCTTCCTGTTGCCCTTATAAGGATATGCACCAAATCCTTCTGCTGAACTGCACAGCCCTGGCTGTTGTGGGCTCAGCTGGCTGCTCTGCCCTCACTTATCCGTCCCTCCCCTATTCAGCCACCAAATTGACATTTCCTGCATGGCTGTGTCTTTCCTAAGCTTAGGACCATTTTACACACTCTGCCTCAACATCATTTCCTGGGTAATTCCTATACATCTTTCACATTCATCAGTGAGGACAAGGATTTTCATCTGCCTTGGTCACCTAGCATAACACTTACCCTCATGAAGACAATGTTTTATTTTATTCTGGGGAAGAGGGGAAGGGGGGAGGGAAAGAGCATAATACATCAAATATATAAAATACTTATAGTGTTATATGATAATAAGTGAGAGGGAAAAATTAAAGTGACAGAGAGGAATGGACTATGGCTGGGGATGGTGTCGGAGTTGTGATTTTAAATAGGGGAGACAGGGATGCCCATAAAGATGATATTTCAGAAGAGAGCTGAGGAGGTGAGGAGTGAGCTCTGTCCACAGAAAGGTCTACAGAGCAGCAACACCTTAGTAGGTCTGAGCACACTTAGCATCCAGATCACAGCTTCTAAAGGCCATGCTCCATGAAGAAGAACTAAGCATCCTTGGAGAAATGGCTGACTCCAGGGCTGGGGCAGGGAAAGTACAATTCAAATCAACTGCTCAAAAAGTGAGATGCCAGGTGAAAAGGACACAGGGACTGGATTGAAGGGGCTCCTGCTGGCCGAATCTAGGACAAAATAAATAAAGATAGGAATGGATTATGACCCATTGAATAAAATAGAAATCCATGAGTCAACATTGATATAAATAAACAAATGAATAAAAACATGGGGAGAAAACAAAATTCTTACAGGAGAATGCCAACTAATAAATGTAAGAGTCATAGAATTAAGAAATTGCCATTTGGGGATCATCAAAGGATTAACTTAGGCAAGAAACAGCAATGGATACTAAAACTAGTGGGTGAAAGTAGGATAATGAAAGAGATCTTTACATTGCCTTAAAGCATCTCCACACAAAATACTTAATAAGTACAAAAGGAAAAATGTAACTTTATAATGGAGAAAACTGGAAGGCATCATCTTAATCAAGTGATCATAGTATCAATATGAATGGGACAAACTGACATTGCACGCCACCTGAGAGGATGCCAATGAGAAGAACAAAGCCTTAATTCTGGGATTTCCTGCCCCAAATGGATAACTTAGGTCTAATCATGAGGAAGGATCAAATCAATGACAGTTAAGAGACATTCTACAAAATGACTGCCTTGTAATCTTTAAAAAGGTCAAGAACATGAGACTCAAGGAAAGCCCAATGGACTGTTCAGATTGAGGGAAAATAGAGACGTGACAACTGGGCATAACCCAACATCCTGGATGGGTCCCTTTTGCTATAAAGGACATCACTGGAGACTTTGGTGTAATTGACTGGGGGTTCTCTGGATTAAAAAAAAACACTATTTGAAATCTCCTTGTAATCTCTTGCAAATTTTTTTGTAAGTTTGAACTTGTTGCAAATAATATTATGCTTTAAAAAAATTTACTCAAAACCTCCATACTTCAACCATTGCCAGTGACAAGCTCCTTGCAACACAAATTGCAACTGACTGTGATACGGCCATGAATAGTGACAAGAGAGTCAATTGCGTCAGGTCTACAGGACTGTTGGGGGAACAGCCAACTCTGATGAGGATGAGGAGGAAGAAAGGAAGGAAGAGGGTGTTGGTGGGGTGGCTTTGTCACTTGCCATCAACTCTCATTTGCAAATTCCTCTGCAGGAGGAGCAGCATAATCAGAACTCTTTTAACTCTAAACACAATCTCACCAGTTGTCTTCCTGTGTGGTTGGGAGTGTGTAGGTGGCAGCAAATAGAAGAAAGCTCAGAAAAAATAGAAAATAAAATAGACGCCAATGGGGGGAAAGTCCCATCATAATATATATTCTTCCTTCCCTCCCCTACAACTCCATCAAACAGAATAATGAAAGGAAAACTAAAAACAAAAATCAGCCACTGCCAGGAAACCTCCCAAGTTCTTCTGTGCCAAAACCAGCAGAAGCCAAGGAAGTGGCATTTCACCCACACGGCCTTCTTGACGATGGACCCCAGCTGGGCCTCCCACATCCAGGATATTCATGAGGCTCTGGGAAGCCGTTCAGAACTGGAGAGAAATTCCAAGCCATGCCTCTCAGAGAAGTGTGGTGGCTTCAAGGGCTTGGTGGGCTCAGGAGCACACACCTGCCTCCTGGGGCACCTCAGCCCCTGCCCAGGGATGCCGAGACTGCCTGGGCTCAAATCCTGACTCCAGTCCTCACTGGCTATGTGAATATGAGTCTGTTTCTTAACCTCTTTCTGCCTCAATGTCCTTATCTCAAAAGTGAGAGCAGTAATAAGACCTACTTCTTGAGATTGCTGTGAGGATTAAATGAGATGGGACTTAGCATCTAATAAGGGTCATTACACTATTTGTTTGGCTGTCTAAATATATTTTTTATTATGGTAAAATATACATGACACAAAATTTAACCATTTAAAAATGTACAGTTCAGGGGCATTAAGCACTTACATTGTTCTACATCTGTCCATCTCTGGGAATTTTTCATCATTCACAACTGAAACTTTGTACTCATTTAACAATAACTGCCCACCCCATGCTCCCCCAGCCCCTGGAAACCACCATTCTGCTATTGTCTTTGTGAATTTGCATACTCTAGGTACCTCATATAAGTCTAATTATGCAATATTTTGTCCTTTTGTGATTGGTTTATTTCACACAGTATAATGTCTTCAGGGTTCAGCCATGTTGTTGCATGTGTTAGAACTTCACTTCTTTTTAAGACCGAATAATATTCTATTGCATGTTTATCCATTCATCCGTCAATAAACATGTGTGTTGTTTCTACCTTTTGGCTATCGTGAATAATGCTGCTATGAACACTGGGATCCAAATATCTGTTTGAGTCCCTGTTTTCAATTATTTTGAGTATACTATTGTTTTATACTGAATGTCTGCTCATCCATTCCCTGCTGCTTCAGGGTAAAAATATGCTGTGATGTTCAAGACAGCCCAGAGGGCTTCCCTGGTGGCGCAGTGGTTGAGAGTCCGCCTGCCAATGCAGGGGACACGGGTTCGTGCCCCAGTCCGGGAAGATCCCACATGCCGTGGAGTGGCTGGGCCCGTGAGCCATGGCCGCTGAGCCTGAGCGTCTGGAGCCTGTGCTCCGCAACGGGAGAGGCCACAACAGTGAGAGGCCCGCGTACCGCAAAAAAAAAAAAAAAAAAAGACAGCCCAGAAATGGTACAGCCATCTTATTTAAAACCCTCAGAAACCTTGGCCTTCATCATCTGATTTAGGTCAGAAATTAACATCCAGCCTGTTCTCAGCCACACACTCAATGCAGAGAAGCAGGAAGGAGAGAGGATGGTGGAGAGGACAAGGGCTTTGGACTCAGAAAGAATTCCTTTAGAATCCTGGTCTGTTACCTTAAATATACATGGGCCTTGTCCTGTTTATTTAATCTCTATGAACCTCAGTTTTCCTGTAAATAAAACAAATTCTATGCATGGAATATTTACTTCTTCTTCCATATGAAAATTAACTAAGATTATATATGTAAGCTCCTGGCATTGTATGTAGGCCCTCAGTAAATGTTACTTCCTAAACACCCTGCTAATATTAATGTCAAAAGTAATATAAACTGGCAGTTAGGTGATTTATTTGTATCGTTGTCATCATAATCATTATTATTGCTAATTCTTGAGAGCCTACCATGGACCAGGCACTGAACCAAGTGTTTTTTACATAGATTAAGGTATTCAATTCTCTAAATATCGCTTTGAAGAGATGAGTCCCATTGTTACCTCTATTTACAGATGTGGAAACTGTTGCTTAGAGGAATTCATTAATTTGCTGAAGGTCCCACAGTTAGTAAGTGATGGAGACAAGAGTTAAGCAGGTTAACTCCAGACCTATAAACCTTCACCATCCACTGCCCCTACAAATAACTAGCTAAATGGGTAAATAAAGAAACATAGAATTCAAAATAATAGAAAGTATAAGAAAACAGAAGGAATTTTGACATTTTGTGAGTGTGTGTGAACAAATTGGGGGAGTAACATTGATGATAGTATAGTTAGATGACTATGTATCTGAGTAACTAACTGACCTCAAGGGTATTGGTTAATGGACTAACATAAAGACAGAAAAAATTATCTAGTAGATTTCCATAGGACTCTGCCCTTGACATGGTTAGAAGTTTTATTTATCAATGGCTTGTATGAAGTCACAAAAGGAAGGATTATAAAACCACATGGATCTGGGAAGGCCAGTCACTGGATGACAAAAAGTTCTCTGTATATGAAATAAATGTAGAACAAATAACACACATTTTAATAAGGATAAATATAAAGATCTGAACTAAGGTTAAAAAAATGCACAGCTGGAATGTAGATGAACTGAGTTGCCAGAAGTTAAATGAAAAAAAGATTAAGAATGATTTATTTGGCCAGAAATGCTTCATGCTCCAGTTGTGAGATGATCTTGCCAAACATCTAATGTTCCCTTAGGCACTACAATTAGTAGAGCAGTATCCAGACAAAGATGGAGACTATTGTATTGGTTTGATCACATCTAAAACAATGTGTTCAGTGCTGGAAGTATCATCTGAAGAAGGGTCTGAACAAACTAGCATTTACGTGGAAGAGGGTGACCAGAATGGTTAGGATGAGAGGAGGTCTGGAAACCATATCACACATGACCTGTTGGTTGAGGGACCCAACCCAACTTGGGGAGAAGACTTATAGGAACACAGAACAGTTGTCTCCAAATATTTGAGAGGCTAACATGTGGGGGAAAGAAAAGAATAATTTCCTTCTTGCTAATTCATAAAGTAAGACCAGAACAAATTAATGGAAGATGTAGGATCAGATTGCAGTTTCATGTAAGAAATAATTTCCTAAAAATTATCATTCTTCAACAGTGCAATTCATGCCTTTCCAATGTCGAGCAGCTTATCTTTCTATTCGTGCAGAAGTTGGTGGACTAGCCATCAGAGATGTTTTAGGTGACATTGTTCTGTCAGGCAGTGGGCTAGATTTAATGACTGTGGCTACATGCCCTTTCCAACTCCAGATCTAATGATCTGGAGTCTAAGCTCTTGGGTTTCTCCTTAGGGGCCTTGCATGGGGAAGAGGATGAAGGGAGGTGGCAGTCCTGGCATACAGATGGGTGGGTCTCTGATGGTCCGGGTTCAAATCTAGTGCTTTCCTTAGCTAGCTTTGTGATTTGAGACAGCTACTTATTCTTTCCAAGCTTAAACTTTTTCATCTGTAAGAGAAGAAGCTGGATTAGATAATCTCTCTCCCTCCATCTCTTTTTTATTGTGGTGAGAAACATATAACATGAAATCTACATTTTAACAAAGTTTTAAGTGTCCATGACAGTCTTGTTAACGATATGCTCATTTGTAAAAAGGATCTCCGGAAGTTTTCATCTTGCGTGACTGAAACTCTATGCCCACTGAAGAGAAACTCCTTTGTTTCCCGCTCCACACGGCCCTGGCAACCACCATTCTACTTTTTGCTTCTAAGAGTTTGACTACTTTAGATACATTCTATAAATGAAATCATACAGTTTTTGTCCTTCTGTGACTGGCTTTATTTCATTTAGCATAATGTGCTCAAGGTTCATCTACACTACAGTACATGTCAGAATTTCTTTCCTTTTTAAGGCTGAATAATATTCCATTGCATGCATAGAACACATTTTCTTTATCCAGCCATCTGTTGATGGACACTTAGGTTGTTGCCATCCCTTGACAGTTGTGACTAATGCTCTTTGAGATCCTGATTTTAATTCTTTTGAATAAATATCCAGAAGTGAGATTGCTGGATTGTAAAGTGGTTTTTTTTTAATTTTTTTGAGAAAACTCCATATTGCTTTCCATGTGGCGGCACCATTTTACTTTCCCACCGACAGTTCATGAGGGCTCCAATTTCAGCAAAGGAAACACTCTACAGAGTGAAAAGGCAGTCTATGAAATGGGAGAGAATATTTGCAAACTATCTGATAAGGAGTTAACATCCTAAATACATAAGGAACTTCTATAACTCGAGAACAAGAACACCAAATAACCCAGTTAAAAAGTGGATAAAGGACTTGAACAGACATTTCTCCAAAAGGGATATACAGTGGCCACCAAGTGTATGAAAAGATGCTCAGTATCACTAATTAGTAATGGAATGCATATCAAAACCACGATGAGATATTACTTTATACCTGCTAGGATGGCCTTTATAAAAAAAATAGACAATGTCTTAAAAGTAATTTCGACTTTGACAGCCTGTGATTTTAAATTTAGAATAACCAAAAACACTGTCACAAAGGATGCTACAAATCTTATATATATTTTATTTGTAGTGAAGCCTGAGGACCTGATTCAGTGTCTCTTTACTTTTGCACACAGTTTTAAGGAGCATGACTTTTCAATTTCTGGCATGTTAACAGATTATATGAAATTAATTAAGAGGAATAGAGATGCCCAGAGTAGCAAACAGATGATACTGCAAAGTGACTTCACAACAGAATGAGAGGAGTTGAGCACAAGAATTTTCAATCCATAGTTGATTGACCCCATGTAATACTTAGTCCAGCAAAAGTATCATTGCATCACAGCACAGCACATTATTTAATGCGCATAATGTTCCTGGTTTCTTTAAGAAGGCAAATGATAATATCCTGAGTTGCTCTAAGTAGGCAAACTTAAATGAATTAAGACCATCTGTGAAACAGGATCAGGAGGGGCTGAGAGCCTGGAGCCTTTTAGACCTGAGTCTGGATACCAACTCCATCACTTACTAATAGTGAGAACTTGGGTCTCTATTTGTTTTTCTGTAAAACAATGTTGGTAATACTACAAAGAGCTCTAGGGAGGATTCAATAGGATCATAATGCTTGTAAAGTGTGTGGCTCATAGTGAGAACTCAGTGATGTTGGCTGCTGCTCTGATGAGGACGACTGGAAGAAAAATAGCAAGGGTTGTGTATCTACCATGCAAGAAGGGTTGGGGAAGAGAGAAATCTGAGTGCTCCCTCAGACAACGTGGAGGAGGCTGACGCAGAGGGGACTAACAGGGTCCACTTCCAGGGCTTCTGTTACTTTTAAGAGCATCAAGCTCTCTCCTACCCTCTTGGGCTAGCAAGCTTTTAAAACCTTTAAAACTTCCTTGTTCCAGACCTTGGGTTTCCATGATGCACAGGGACAATCTATCCTTACAAACATTTCTGTAGAGAAGAATGATTTGGCACATGCTTTCCTGTTAAAGCAACTGATGTGTCATCTCTCCCAAGAATGCATATATTGTATACATTTGTGCTGCAGAGGATAAGGCTTCAATCAAGGGAGTGAATCAACTGGCAGCAAAATTTCAGGCATGGGTTGGCAGAAGAGGACAAGGCATGTTTAGAACTCGGTGTTCTTGGACACTTTAAGTTATTTTAAATATAGGTTGAGATCATATGCATACACTATAGCCCTAAAATGTATCAACATATAAAACTGTTGGTAAACAATATCATCTCACACAGGTATAAGAGGAAACGTTGAGAGAGGAGAAACTTTGCCGTCAAGTGATTTTGTAGAAAGAATGCTGGGGGAACTTATAAAGAAAAATCTTTCATATTCTTTCTTCAGTTACTAAGAATTCACTACTTCCTTAACAAAGAAAATAAGTTGATTCATATTATTAGAAAGCAAATGTGCTCTTAAAAAAAACTAGTTTAATCCCAACAATTTAAATAAAGATTGGACTTTCTAATTATCTATATATCTTTATTTCAGACTGTGATAGAGAAACCATATACAAACATATTTGCATATAAATGTGTGTACATATGTTCAAAGGTTCAGATATAAAGTGTATAGCCACACAAATGATGCCTTATTTCAACACTTAGATAAGTGAATTCTCTATGTAAGCATGGTATATACCAGTTAAAGCAAATACTGTGTACAACAACTACTTCAGTGGAAAATCCTTTTAAAATATGTTATTCTACCCTGGCCCATCTTACACAGAGCCATTAAATGTATCCTGACATTTTGTGGTGAACTCCACATCAGCAGTATGAACGTTGACTACCATGCTGTGCTGTGAGATTTTCATTGGTCCAAGTACTACCTGGGCCAGTTGACTGTGTTTTTTCAATTTTCCTTCTTCTAAACATTTAGCAACGAGAATTCTTAGAGCTCAAACAAAATTAAACCCTTAGATTAACAGCACAAAACCAACAAATATGGGCAAAAAGCATGTACGTGTTGGATGGGAGTGGGGAGTTGTTGGTGAGAGCACATCCTGAGGGTCTCCATGGGGCCAAATGGCCTTGGGTGGCTTGGCTATTGGTCACTTGGCCCATTCCCAGGAGGTGATGCAGCATGACAGTTAGGATTCTGGGATTGGATCCTGCTTTCACTTCTTTTTGTGTGTCCTGGGACAATGTATTTAATCTCCCTGAATGTTGCTTTCCTCATCTGTAAAATGGGTACAGCAATATTGACTGTCTGGCTGGGTTATTGTGAGTGTTAAATGAGCTGAGTGAAAAATGCTCAGCTCAGTGCCTGGCCCCTGTGACCATTCATGACAGGCAGCAATGTTATCACTTCCTTTAAGCCTTTTGGACCTGACCACCCCAGCTACACTTAACACCCCTCCACTCACAGTCACCTCTTAACCTCCTTCCTAGACATTCTATATAGACCCTATTTTATTTGTGCATCTTTCAAAGTGATCTCTCTCAGGTAATAAAATGTATGCTCCACCGTTCACTCCTAGAACGGTGCCAAGCATTTAGTAGGTGCTCAAGGAACACTTGTTTAATGATGAAAGAATGAATTCCCTGATGTGAGGCAGACAATGGAGCGCCACTCCTGCTATCAAGCTTAGGGGATGACAAGATCCCTTAGTCCATCCTGATTGTACCACTCTCAGAACCTTACAAGCACCTGGGACAGTGATGAAACACGGCCTGAGATTGCTCACTGCCTGCCTCATGCAGCCCAGTTGAGAGGACGGCAGGTGGGGACATGGGAAGCTGCATAAATGGAGGTCCCTCTTCAGCACCGCTGGGTATGTCAGTGCCCGCCCCACAGCTGGGTTTCTCCCAGCACTCAGGTCACACTCGTCTAAGCTACTGTGTAGGGAGAGTAACGGACTACTTGTGATCTGCAGCTCCAGGGCCTAAGGCAAGGCCTTGTCTCCTCTCAAGTTCTCTCTCAAATGCCAATTGGGCTTTTGTATGCTTCAATAATCTTTTAGTTTAAAGTTTGGGTATCTGTCAAAATGCAAAGCCAGGACACCATTTTTACTCCTTAGAGTAAATGTGGAGTTTAATTTACAGATCTTTTGGAATGGGGGTGAGGATCCGGAAAAAAAAGATAGGAGAGAGCCATTGGGCAAAGCATGC
This sequence comes from Hyperoodon ampullatus, assembly GCF_949752795.1. NCBI lineage: Eukaryota > Metazoa > Chordata > Mammalia > Artiodactyla > Ziphiidae > Hyperoodon > Hyperoodon ampullatus. Next base: position 61,995,649 of record NC_136926.1, on the reverse strand, counting down.
AGAACTTTGCCAATTTTCTTATTTTGCCTAAGGCCTATCTTGCCCTCGGGCACCTGTAAGCAAATAGCCTCAAATGTAAAACACCTTTAGTCCTGTAGTTCAACAACTGTTTGAGAAACTTTTTGTAGCAAAACCATAAGAGGTTACAATTTTGCAATGTTTACTGTTAATCCAAGGAAGGTAGAACTCTAATTGGAGTTGTTTGGGACCCTGAGAGTAACTACAAGAACAATGCTTTTCATACGCCAAAAATGGTCAGTCCTCGAAGATGAGGAATAGTATGATTTGATGAAGAATGAGAGAATTATTTTGGAAAAGCTTAGTTTGGCCACTGGGTTGACCATTAATTTTGGGGAAATAGAACTATACTCCAGGGTTCAAGAAATGATGAAGATGAAATCTGTAGCCCAGATTTTATGAGAACCAAAAATTTATGAGAACAAAAAATTATAAAGAATGAAACAAACAAATTTAAGCAAGGTGCAAGCCTGCACTGGAGTTCACACAAATTCCATCCCACCACTCAAGCTACAAGCTTCCCCAGCCCATTGATGATTGGTCAGAAAGTCTATTCTTATCACCAGTATTTTGGCTTCAGAATGGCCAGTTTCCTCTATATACCAGGGCTCACATCTGTGTCAGATATTTTAGAAAGATCTCCATCAAAATGATTTGAAATCAAAAGTTTTTTTTTTTTTTTTTTTTTTTTTTTTGGCGTATGTGGGCCTCTCACTGTTGTGGCCTCTCCCGCTGCGGAGCACAGGCTCCGGACGTGCAGGCTCAGCGGCCATGGCTCACGGGCCCAGCGGCTCCGCAGCATGTGGGATCTTCCCGGACCGGGGTACGAACCCGCGTCCCCTGCATCGGCAGGCGGACTCTCAACCACTGTGCCACCAGGGAAGCCCAAATCAAAAGGTTTTTACCTCTCAAACTCTTGCTTTCATCCATGCCAGATTACTGTGTCTATTTATATGCAAATATTTATATATATGAATATTTTATTTGTCTTCCCTTAATTATTTATTCAATATTTAAAAATCTTTATTAGATGCTTCTAGTGCATCAGCGTGCCTTCTTTGAAGGATTCAACCCACATTTGGATGTATAAGGATGTAGAAGAATCCCTTGGTTTTATAGTCCTATCATACACAAATACCTATCCGTGTGCACCTGTGGCCTTTAAGACCCCTCATGTTCATAGATCACAATGGAGGAATTTATGATTTGCATCTCCTAACCATGCAAGTGCCTTCCTTCTAGCTAGCATCTGGAATGAGAAAAATGTATGGAATTCCTACTTTTTCATGTTCTCTTAGGGAATATGAGGGGAAATGGTGGAAATGAAGGCTTAGAAATTCTGTATCTCAATATATAAAACTTGTTCACCATCAGTACTCTCAGTCTTGGGGTATGGAAGGGACCTGGCCAGAGTGGCCCCAGCTACCAGGAAGGAATGGAAGAAGATCTCAACAGCTCTTGTTGTCAAGATCTAAGGAGTGAATTTGTTCTCCATCTGTAATAAAATAAGGTCTCATTTCAGGCTCATGGTTTCTTTAAAATATGAACAAGGTGAGCTTTAGAAGATTCAGGATTTTTTCTCCCACTGAGCCTCCCCAAGCTGCACACTGTCTTTAAGAATCAGGTCAAGGATGACCTGCTTCCCGTATAACTGACCTCATGGGAATCCATCTATTTTGCAGTCCCTCCAATGGGCACCGTGTGGACGAGCTTCATGTATTTTCTGCAAGCAGCTGTGGATTGTCTTCCAGCTATATCAGCTGTAGATGCTATTTTGTGTGTGAGTCAAAGAATCTTGAGGGCAAATAATCCTTCTCAGTTATTGATTGTCATAGTAATTCACACAACTTTTTATGTTTAAAAACACATGGTATGGATAAGAGGGAAATAAAGTTGTGTCCTCTATCCAAATACCATCCCTCCTAATTGCCCTGAGGATACCTGAAATTTCTACCAGTAGTCGGTCATTAAGAGATTTCTGATTTAAGGCATTGATCTGTATTGGGAGAAAGGACATAATTGTGAACTAATATATTCATTCAGTTAATCACTCAAAGATTTCTACTGTGCACTTACTGTACAAGGCACACTGCTGGGTAGACATGGGGTGTGGTACAAAGTGGAGTAGACATTGCCTTTGCAATCCAGCAGTATGGTTGTCATCACCCATTCTCACCAGTATCTGGTTCTCCTCACCTCGGGGGTGGGGAGACACGTGGTAGAGCTGGTTGCATTTGCTGTGTCCTTGTGTTGGGGGCATGGCATATGATGAGCTTGTTAATGAGTTGTGGCAAAAAGTTCTGTGTGTTACTTCCAGGCTGGAGCATTTACATGCTGGTGTGAGACCCTCTTCATGCCTGGTGACCAGCAAAGTGTGAGGTGGTGGCTGCTCCATTAACCTGGCCCCTGAGTGACGGCCATTAGCTGAACCCCTCAGCTGATGGACAAAGGGCATGAGGGAGACAAAAGCTTTTCCTGTTGAAAAACTTGGGGACATCAGTGGCAGCATAGCCTCGTCTCTTTTGACTGATAAAGGAAGCTTATCCTTGTAAGACAGGAACAAAACGTGTGCATAAATGACTGTAATACAAGCAAGAAAGTTCTAAGGGAGATATAGCAAAATTCTTATGGAGAGAGATGTCTCAATGTGTAGAATATCAGTGAAGGCCCAATGAAAGAAGTTACAAGTGGGCTAGGACAAGTTTAGAGAAAAACAGTGATCCAGACAAGAGCATTCCAGAAGCTGCTTGAGCCCAGGTCTGGAGGGAGAGAGAGTTAACATTCATAGAATGTTCATAGAGAATAATTCAGATTGAATCACAATTACACTACTAATAACAAGCTGCCATTTATTGCATGTGCTCACCATGTGCCTGGTTATGTGCCAAGTGGTTTGTGTGCATTATTGCCACCAACCTTCACAATGTCCCTGGAAGTAGGTACTACCTCCATCCTAATTCTGTGGTTGAGGAAACTGAGGCTTCGGGAGGTCTAGTGAGGTGCTCGAGGTCCCACAGCCAGCTGGTCTCACTGCAGAGACTCAAATCCCAGCCTGACCCCATGGGCCCTGGTCTCAACCACGGTGCAGTTCTGCTTCTGAAAGCAGGCATCTTAGCAGTTGTTGAATAGAGGGGGAATCTAGGGTTATGTGTTATTAGCAAGATTCAATTTATCTGTTAATGCAGCTGCGCCACTGCTACTGTGCAGGAAACGAGCCTTTCCAGGATGGGACCCATGGAGGTGAGCTGTGATGGGGAGAAGCCAGGTACAGAGCCAAAGCTTGGGCCCATTAGGGAGTGTCGTGTGCCTTCAGACTACAAGGTTGTGGTTGGTCCTCATTTTCCAAGACCCTCCTGAGGTCTTTGAATTCTAGAAGACACTGCAGGAAACAGCTCTGACTCCAGGTGTCTTGAAAACTGAGTTCCTTGTCAACGACCCTCACTCCAACCTGGTCCTCCCTTTACTTTTATTACCATCTCCCCTCCCATCTACTGGTTTTGGATATGAAATTTCCATGAGATATTTGACCCTTCAGTTTGGGTTTTAAAAGTCAGCCAGAAGTAATTTTCAGCTGCAATTTTTGAACCAACTCCAGCTAGACAGATGTAACTCCTCTTCCAGGTCTCCTCACGTACCCCAGAATAACTCACCACCATCAATTTCACCTCCACAATTTGGCTTATATTCTTTTCTCTGTAGACTTGAATCATCCTTTTTTGTTAATGAAGCTTGCAACTCTGAACCCTATTGCACCACTCATTTCTGGGCCAAATAATCTCTTCTCCTTCAAACAGACCCTAAGCTCATTGAGGGCAGGCACTGTGCCTTCTGCTTCACTTACAGCACTTCATACAGTCCTGGGGATGTGGCAAGGGCTCAGTGAAGGCCTCGCCTGCCCCAAGTGCATTTATTTCCATCCTTTCTGATGTCATGGACTGACATCTTCTTCTTCTTATTTTTCTGTGCAACCACTAAAACACTCTAACATCTGAATCAGCTCATTTGAACCCTAGTTTCTTTGAAACCATTTATTTTGAAGCCTTTTAAGTCAGTTATGGTCTGGATTACAGCTTCATAATTTTCTAGCTAAGGTATCTTGGGGGAGTCACTTGAGCAGTCACCTCAGTTCTCTCATCTGCAAAATGGGACGATAGTGATGGCAACCATGTACTATAATGTGAGGACGGCTGATATACAAAATATTCCACACAGGGTACAGATCAGATACTTTGTGGGTTTTTAATCCCCCACTCTTCCTCTCTTACACTTTCAAGGCTCACTGGAAACAACCTGTTTCTTCCTCTAAATCCACCTCCCCTTACCCCTACTGAGTTCCCTTTTTTTTCTTTGCCTGTTTAAACCCAGCATCTCAGTACCCTGGGAAGAGGGGTCTGAATGTGTTTCTAAGGCAGGTCATGACCACAGGCAAACAGCTCACTGAGGAGCCAGCAGTAACCCAGCTCCATCAGTGAGCGGCCCAGGATTCCTGAACACTCAGAAGTGTTATGAAGTTGCAGGGAATTTGGTAGCGCTAATCAAACATTTGCTGTGCACCACCTGGAACTGGTGTGTACTTTAAGCTAATGTCTGGCTTCAGAATGGATGCTGGTGATTAGAGCTGTAAATTAGCCCCACTTCGTGGTTGCAGGTTTTCTTGGCCCACTTAGCGCATCGGAGCAGATTTCAGAGTGCAGATGTTTTTCTGCTTTCCTTCTCATCTCTAAGGAGAACAATTACAATATCCTGATGTTCCCCTGCCATCCAATTATTCCCATTTTGCTTCTGTACTTTAGCTCACTGATCACAAAAGGCAGGTGAAGCTTGCCCTGGTCATCTTTGCTGGAAGGTGCCATCATGGTGGTAACCAGCATGTGGTTTTCAGCTGAGTGAGACCACAGTTGAGGTCTCGCTCAAGTCATAAGGGAGCTTTCACCATTAATTGAGGATAACTGGCCATTTGGGTTTACCCCACATGCCCATCTCTCCCCAACATGTACAAGTACACATACCCTCCTGGGTCCTCAGTTTCCTTGTGGTTTTCCACTTGAATGTGAGATGCAAGACAGATCACCATAGGGCACATGGCTGGGCAGCTGAGGAGTAGAGAGACAGAGCACCTTGCGGGGGCAGTTGGCTACATACCACCCAGCAGAGGGCAGCAGTGCCTAAGAGTCGATCCTAAATCCATCCCTTTTTTTCAGAGACAGGCCAAGGCAGTGGGGGTGACTTTGGGGCATTCCCATGAAAGTGGGGGATGTTTCCTTTGTGAAGGCTGTGGGCCGATTCCCACTGAGGATCATAGAAAATCCTAGGGCCACAAAGCCCTTTAGAGAGCAAAGGTTCCAATCCCTTCACTTTACAGCAGGAAGGTTTGTTCCTGAATTCCCAGGCTGGTCCTGGGTAGGTTCATGCTGCTCTTCATTTTGAAGGTGAAATCAGCTGCTGGAGGTGGAGCCAGCATGTCACAGTCAGCAGAAGAGAGAGTCTATGAGGCTCCCTCAAGTTCTTACTCCTCCTTTTGTGCAGTGGGTCAGGGCTCAGTGGTTTAAGAGGAAAGGCAAAGGCTTCTGGACTCAGCTCTCTCATTTTCAAGCAAATGTAATTTACATCCAATCTCTACTTCTCTGTGTAGTGCCTATGCTAGTGCATCTTGTATATAAGAGAAACTCTTTTCCACCTCTACTCAACCCAGAAACTTTCCTTGGCTCTCTAAACTTGTTCATTTTCTGGTGATTTACCCTTGATATTCGTCCTTCTCCTCAAATCCATCCTGCAAACGAAACTCAGATTAACCTCATTCACCCTTCTCATCTCATCTCACTGACAGATGTCCCTTGGGAGCTGCAGGGAAGAGATGGGTCCAGAAGTGGAGAAAATAAGCCTGGGAATGCAGAGCCCAGGGCAGCCACCCAAGGATATTTTTCAGATTGTTCTTCTGTAACCTCCAGCAGGGACAGTGATTTAGATGGTTTGAATTGTGGGACAACTTGGGGTAAGATTAAGCCTGGGTTGAGGGTCTAAATTGGATCAAGAGCATCATGAGGGTTTGAATGCCTGGAGGCCCATGAAAGGAGTCCCAGGAGGGTGAGGAGAAGTAGAGAAGGCAAGGGAGGTGGGAGTGTAACAAATATAAATCTTACCCATACCAAAGTTTTGTCTAGGGCCATAAGGGAAGCTATAGAAAAGACTCCTGCACTGGCTGTGTAGTTTTACTACAACTCTCAGCCTCTGGGATTCTATGAACTGGATGGACTTTTGAATCACTGTCGCCTAAAGTAGCTTCTGTATGGTCATTGTGTTTTACACCTGGAGCTGAGCTGTTTTAATATACAGTGGGCCAGTTTCTTCTATTTTCGACAGACAGTTTGTACAGAACCTCCCAGGTATTTCTGGGAGCTGCACGGGATTATGGGAAAAGCAATAAACTTGGAATCAGGAGACCTGGATCTTGGTCTTACTTTTCTCAATAACCCATTGTGTAATCTTGGGCAAGTCACTTTCCCTCTCTAGTTTTTAATTTGCTTTTCTGTCCAATATAGGCATTGGAATACATCCGGGAAGACAAATGTGTAGCACAAATGGAGCTAGGCAGTCCACGCCCTTAGCACATAGTGCTAATAGATCATTTTTCCTACTGAACTAGACTCAGAATCCTTCTCAACACAGCATTTGAAACAGCCATTATCAACTAAATAGAGCTTTTTCTGGAGACCAAAACTGTTGCCATCACTTGTTTAGACAATTTTAAAGGTTCTTGCAGTTCTAAACTAAACTCTTCCTCTGCCAAGTATTACACAAGATTGGCATAGCCATAGAAAAAATTGATATCTAGCAGCTCTTTTCAAAAGAGCTTCATGAAGTATAAAAAGGAACATCTGAAAATATTGGTGTCATTTAATCGATTAGAAGTCTTTAAGTAGTGCCTACCATGTGCCTAGAACTTTTATAAGTTCTTTACAGAGAGATTAGAACTAAAATACAAATATTTCAGGGACTAATGATATCTGACTTAAACTCACTCCAAACCATAAGGGCATATAGTTTTTTCTAATAATGCAAGGCAGGTAATCATTTAGTCTCCAGGTAGCAAAAGTGGGGTGGAGAGAGTTAAGTACTGTGAAGAATCTGGGAGACATAATATGGTAGCTAGGTGTTTTGCAGACCAAGCCATATAGATTAACTCTAGCAAAAATGCCTTTTGCATGAAGTCTTCCCTTATCGCTTCAGGTAGAATGAAATCCCACTGTCCTTGACACCCATTGTACTACTCAATACGTTCTACCATGTACTATCTTTCCCTTAAAAGCACAAGCTCTTTGAAGGTAGAGCTTGTGTTTAATTCTTCCCTATATCTCCAGCATTGAGCACAAGTATTGCTCCCAAATGTTACTTGAATCGAGTTGAAATCACAATTTTTGTCTCCAGCCAGTCTATCCCTCAAGGAGTTTATAGTCCATATTATTAGATCCCTAAAAGCTATGTCCAAGACACATTGGAGAAGAAAAAATAAAATATTGACTCAAATGTTGAAGCCCTCAACTTGTTCAGGTCAGGATCTAAAAGCAAAGGAAATAGATCAGATCCAGCCCTGTGTCTTTGTGGCTTATGTAGTTTTAGATGACCCCAATCAAGAGACCACAGAAAACTAAACTCATGAGGTCTTTCACTTCCTGATCCTTGACATCCTCAACTATAAAGTTAGAGGCTTGGTCAAGAATATGTCTTGGCTCATCAAATGATGTTTTGATTTGAAGAGTGCCATTATTTATTAAACAACTATAGGCCAAACATCACTATCCAACTGCACTACATGGTAAGATGAACTCAGGCCTGCTGGGTTCTGCCCCACCAGAGAGATCAGCTCCAGCTGGTGGATGAGATAATTCACTGTCCAATAAAAGTACAGAAACTAGCTGGCTTCATCTCTGGAGGGAGGTTGATCAGAAGAGTTCAAGAGCACCTTCCTCAGAGGACTCAAGCTATAAAGCTATAGGTAAGATTTTTCTTCTGAGGGGGTGAAGGCCTAACAGAGCCCAAGAAATGTCTACAGGTCATGGATCCAGGAGCCCAGAGCTGAGCAAGGCAGCCCCATAGCTATCAAACAACTGTAGAGTTGACAAAGCATTTCCACAAATGTGAACACTTTTGATCCCTGACCACAATGGTAAGAGTTATTTCTGTTTTCTAGATGAGGTAACTGATATTCAAGGAGGTTCACAAATAGTTAAATTAATTTTGAAAAAGAAAAAAAGAGCAGTCTCTGACATCTGAAAGCTAGCCTGGCACTCACAGCTAGGTCATGCTATTCTCCTGATGGACATAAACGATCTCACAGAATACTAACCTCAGACAAGGTTATTCTGAGACCATGATAAAATGAGACAAAGCAAGGGTACTTTAAATTTTATCTAAACACTGACAAAAACGAGGCCACCATGCCACCCACAAATACTAAAAACCCACTTAAAATGAGTGACTTCTACTTCTTTACCAGTTACAGATTTTTCCTTGTTCTCACTGTACATGAGATTTATTAAGATACCCAATCATAGACTTTTCCCCGCTTTCTGATAGCATCCAATCTAGAGCAAACCTTCATTTCCTTAGACCCTGTCTCAAATCACCCAACCTAGCCCGAAATTCTACAATCAGTTCTTTCCAGTACCCTTTTCCTGAGATGACAGTGCTTCGTCATGATGTGCATTCGTCCTTGCTGCAAAGAGTAATAACCCCAACATATTCAACTACAGGTGTGTTCCTGGTAGTCTTTGGCTGGAGGATATTAAAAATTTCCATAAGGTTAAGTGGGTTGCCATGGTCACACAGTTAGTGAGGACTGGTCTTATTCTTTCCTGGGCACTACACCACTGAGCAAGGTTAAACCCGCTGCCACCATAGGAGAGAAACCTGGAGATTATAGTGACAGCCATCAGGAGATAGTTGCAAGGCACTGGGGATTGACTAGAGAATGAATCATCTTAATACTTCCATTTGAGTCTATATTTCAGCTTTTCAAATCCCTTTCAAATCTATCTTGTTTGAGCCTTATATTACTCTAGTGAGGAACATGGGATGGGCATTACTGTGCCATTTGGCAGGTGAGATGGAAAGTGATTTGCATACGATCTCCTGGCTAGTTAGTGAAGAGTTCCTCCTTTCCTTATCCACCACAGTACTCCTACAAGTCAAATGGAGTACTTACTTAACATTCTTTTTGGCCATGGTCAAGTCCTGTGATAAATGAAAAATCAGAAGATGCGAGACTTGGTGGGGAAGATTTTATCTAAAATGGGCATGACATTTTAACATAATCATATACTTAGTGTAAGCAAATAATTATGAAGCATCAGTAAAATTTGGCATGCTCATAGGCCTCTTTAAGAGATGGATGGGGCTCAGATTACAGAAGGTAACAGTTTGGGTAGAGCGTAAATAAGGTATTTTGTTCAGGTCTGGGAATCACATTTTAGAGGATCGGTGGGTAGCACGTTGGTAGCACATTCAGAGGAGACTGTGCTTTGTGAAGAATGGCTTTGAAACCAGGTCACAGGAAGAACGGTTGAGGCAATGGTGTCAGGAAATGGAGAATAGTTACATGGTGGAGACATGATTGCTGTCTTCAGACATGGGAAGGCCATCACATGGAAGAGAAAATAGATTTTCACGATGTTACTTTGGAGGCAGAATTAAGATCAGTGGGTGGAATTTATAAGAAGCCAGCTTTTGGCTCAATATAGGAAGTGCCTTTTTAACATGGAGTGCTGTCCAACAATGTAGATGTCAGCAAGCTTACTATTCTTGAGGGAATTTAAGTAGAACCCAGAGGGCTTTTGTCAAGGACACTTGAGAACAGATCCTGTACTGGGTGGAAGTTTGTATTCTGTGACACCTATGGTTATTCCATCTCTAATATGCCCATCTGGGTTATTCTAGGCACTAGATGGGATGAGGGTGGGGTGGAGAATTCAAGGATTGATGTAGTCACTTTTCTATCTTGTGTTTTTATGTGAAAATTCATTACCTTGGGTTTTAATTTGATTAGCTGTTTGCTCAGGTATCATCTCCCCATCAGATTCACTTGATAAAAATGTATTGCACACTGATGTTTTCCAGGCTCTGTGGATACCTTGGTAAAAAAACAAAACAAACAAACAAACAAAAAACAGACATGGAACCTCTTCTCCTAGATTTTCATCAAGATCTTAAACTTGAAAGCCATAACTCTATTATTATCTAACTTTTTACCTCCCAAAGAACATCAGGAAAATGTCAGCCCATAAATGTGGCTGCATATGCAAGAATAGATAAAAACTCAGGACAAATGATGTCCAACTCCAGACACCTGCTGAATCACCTACTTCTATCATGTTATCTCAGAGTTTTAAAGGAAAAACTACTTCCAGAAGTCTTTGAAGTCAGTTTTCACTAGACATAGGGGATGACAATCCAAGTTCAAGTCTAAATGTTAACTGTGTTGTAGCTCACAGATTCTTCTCAAGAAGCAGTTCTCCAAAGATTTTACTTTGGAGATGAGGAATAAAGGAAGCTGTCATCAGACCCCTTTATCAGTAATTCAGTGCAGTTCAGTTCAATTCAATTCACTTTTAATGAGAGCCGTTAAGGCAATGTGTTAAATACTCCAGAGAATTCAGAAACAAATAAGACCTAGCCCCTAGTCTTAGGAACTTACTCTCTGGTTTGGAACCCGCAGATAAATAACTGTAAACTCAAAGTAAATTATCTAAGTGACTTAGGAGACAAACAAAGAGATAGGGATTATACTAGTTTCTGTGTTCAAGAAGGGAATGGCAATTTCACAGCAATTTTGAAGGATACATACACTTTTATGGTACTTGTGGGGGAGAACATTTCAGGAAGATGCATGAGCTTGAGAAAGCCACAAAGATTGGAATTTGTGGGATGTCTTTGGAAAACAGTCAATATCTCTACAATTGGGAAGTTGAGTAGTCAGTGATGGGAGGTAAAACAGAAGATGGGGCCACAGAAGACAGAGGCTTGGATCCCCAGACCAAGGGTTTCTTTCAAGTTCTGTAGGTAAAGGAGAATTGTGGAAAGCTTTCATCCAGTAAAGAGAAATAATCAGAGCCATAGCACAGAAAAGGTGCATCTGGCAGTTTTGTATGGATTGAAAGTGAGAGTGACAGGGCAGGTGTCTAAGAGGGAGAGAAGAGCCAAACAAAAGGGCTGGCACGTGAAATAGGAGGAATCTGAGATACTGAGGAAGGAGAGTCTACAACGCTTAAGCTTTGGAATAAATGTGGCTGGGGAAGAAAAGGGGGAGAAGGGAGAAATGGTGGGGGGTAAAGAGCTAGGTTAAGAGCAAATAGGAAGGGCCGGGTTTTAGACAGTGGTTTTGAGGTGTTGCTAGGACTCCAGGCTGAGAGTTTAGTTGGCGGTTGGAAGCCAATGTCCAAAGCTTGGGAGAGGACTTGGGATTAGTTTCAGGAATTTGCAAGTCACCTGTGTAGAAGCCAATGTTATATGAAAAGATGTAACCATCAAGGGATTGAAGGTAGGGTTTCTCAGTGGTTTGGGGGAATATCTGTGTTTAGGGAAGAGAAGGCAGTAAAAAAAGACAGACAGTGAGGTTTGTGATGAAGAAGTTGAGCAGACAACAGTAACCAGAGGAGGCATTTCAAGAAAGGCAGGCTGGTGGTCAATAGATTCAACTAGAAATAGCTTTGAGGTTTGGCAATTACAGATATTTTGGAATCCTTTAGAAAGTAGCATCAGCCCATAGTGGAGGAAGCAGCCAGACTGTATGGGGCTGTTTGTGCTATGGAACCAGTGACGTGAGCCACATTTCCAAGGGGTTATGAGGTGAAGGAACATTTTGAGAGGATAGCATCGATGAAAAAATGTTTTATTAAAATAGGACCGATTTTTAGGGAAAAGTGTATAGGAAGGAGAAGCTAAAGGTGTGATCAAGAGAGAAAAACAAAAATCTAGTTGTAATTGTCTCTTACTGAATGGATGTTCAGAAATCAGGTATGAAGTTGCCATCCCCCCTCCACAAATAATGCCTAGCCCCGAAACCGTGCCATGGGTGGCTCACTCATCCTCTCCTCTTGGGATGCTCCCACCCTGTGCCCACCCAACTACTGCCATTGAGAACTGTCTTTAAACGTCCTACCAGGCAGTGATCTCTCTATTCTCTGCATCATCTATAACCAGCCAGTTTAGCCTGAAAAGATTTTCTTCACTGAATGAGTTTTTCTTTCCAACTAGACTCATGAGGGCTAGGAGCAGGTTCATACTGCCCATCCAAGTACTAACCAGGCCCGACCCTGCTTAGCTTCTGAGATCAGATGAGATCGGGTGTGTTCAGGGTGGTTCATCCATAGACTTTCCCTTGATTCTTAATAACTCTTTTCAGAATGTGAGCACACAGCAGGTGCTCAATAATATCTTAGAGTCATAGAGTTAAGTTGAGAATGTGCAACTACCTCATTTTCTTGATGCGTAAATTGAAGTCTGCAGAGGTTTTTAGGACTTCATTTACTCATTCCGTCTGAGAATATATTTGTGACAGACACTGTGCAAGGTGCTCAGGGCTTCAAGAGACAAAGAGATGCACAATGTAGACTGGAAGAGAGACAGGTAAACAGCTTGGCAAAGTATAAATTGTACAAAGGAAAAGGGTGGTTTGTACAAGCTGAAGCAGGAGGAGGAGCTGTTAATTCAATCTGAGTAGTGAGGTCAAGCCCAGAAAAAGTATCAGAGAGGAGGAGCTGTTTGCCCTGTTCCTTAAAGAAAGATGGAGAACTTAAGTCTTGTTAGTGTCCCTGTCTGGCTGTAGCCCAAATCTCCCAGAACCACACTGTCACTCTTCCATCTTGGGCATTGGTTAACTGCCTGACTGAGCAACCAGTGGCCCTGTCCCCAGCCACAGTTTCCCACCCTGCTCTGGCCAAGTATGTGGACATGCACTGCTGCTTGTTAGATATTTGGGTGACAGAAGGAGCTCCTAGGGAAGGGGAGAAGTATAATGGAAGTGGTGAGACTGCCTAAGATTGGATGGAGAGCATGGGATAAAAAGGAAAGTGTTAAGGAAATGTGGTCATGGATTGCTCACAGAGCCTGTCCTGCACTCCCCCGGTGCTGGTGGTTCAGTAGCATTATCTTTTGAAATGTGTTTGTGTGTTTTCAAGAGTCTCTCTACTTCAAAAACAAAGGGCTCAGCCCTACCCAGGGATGGTATCTTTTGGTTAACTCACAAATGGCATCTGTTTGGGACCGGATACTTTGGGTCTGAGTTCCGCAGCCCTCTGTCCTGCAGTCCTAGAAGCTGGTTCTCTAGGTTAGAAGTCCAGATCAGCAAGAGGACTTCAAACAAGAGAAAGGGAAGGCAGGGGAGGGAGAGCTAGAGACAATTCCACATGGAAGGCTGCATTTTAGCAGCAAAAGCATGAACAGCAGGAGATGATGTTGATTAGGTGTTGGCATCTCAGGGAGGGCTGAGGTTGGGAGTCTGCCACTGGCTTGTGACCACTAACAGCACGGGAACTCTGTGTAGGGGCCGCCACATGTCTCTGGACTTCTAATTCCTCATCCTTAATGTGAGAGGTAGGTGGGGGTGGGGATGGAACAGCCTCTGAGATCCCTTCCAACTCTGGTGGTCTCTAGGTTTCTGATCAGAACCCCAAGAGGAAAGCAGCTTGTCAATCTCACCTCAAGAGGAGCCAGAAAATATCTGGCTCTGGCTCTTTAGTATGGGAAGTGGTGGCCCACAGACATCACAGTCGAGATATTAATAGAGTATTCCAAATGTTATATTTGCATAGATGCACCACTCATTATGCAGATTGCCAATTATGAACTATTTGTTCTTTCTCTCAGGAGAGAAGTTGTTTATTTGCAAACTGCACGAGGTGACTTTGGGCGGCATGGAGACAAGGCGTCATCCAGGAGGTCTCTGCACAGGGCTCTCTGCTATGACCTGCACTTGACAGGTTCTTAAAGAGCCAGGTGAAAGTCGCCAATGTGTGCCAGGTAGTGAGGTGATGAGAAGGAAACCAGCGACAGGATTTAAAGAGAAAGACTGAAATGAGAAGGTCTTGAGATTAGAGTGATTCAATGTCTAATGGGAAAGGGAAATAGTTTTGCTCTAAGTTAGGCACAACCCAAAATATGCTCAGACATTTTGAGCTGCAGTACCTCTGGCCGAGCCAGGCAAGGATCAGGTCCCCTTCTCGCAATTCAAAAAACCCCCAATTTTACAGTTACCTGCCACTTATTGAGCTTTAATCTGTAGGGACACTGACTTAAGTCCTTTACTTGGGTTATCTTATTGAACTGCATAGCTATTAGGAGATAGTGAAGCTTAGAGAATTTACATTTGCTCCCATGCTGACCTAGTATTTGATCACAGGCTGTCTGATCCCTGAGCCTGTGCACTTAACCGCTACACTCTATTCTTCCTTGCACACAGTAATTTGATCATGGGCCATTTTTCTCAGGGCCATATGTAAACCCAAGACAGAATTCTGAGGGTGTGTAGAAATAGGAGCATCTGATATATACCCCAATTGTCCTCTATTAGACTCCAGAGTTCCACCTAAGCCTCTAAATCTGAGAGTCGCCTGGAATTGGCTCCAGAGGGAGCATGCAGGTAATTAATGAGTTTTTAAGAGGGGAAATGAGGGAGGGATGGAAGAACTGTTTGCCATGAAGAAAAAGAGGAGGCTGAGAAGGTGGCTATAGCTAATGTTGGAATGGATAAAATCATAGACTCTTGGAAGAAGAAGAAATCTTGGAAGTCACCTCATCTAATGTCATACCCGGTGCAGGAACTAGAGAGCTCTGAGCTAAATAATGTAAATGTGTGAAGATGGTGGGAAAGGCTGTTTTCTCCCTGTAAGAAGACAGGGCAAGTGAAAGTCAATAAGTCTTCACTGACTGTATGTGTATGTGCCTAGACCTGGGCAGGATGTCATAGGGCATACACAGAAATAAGCCTGTTTTGAGGGATGAGCTGGTCTAGTTGAGTTCCAAGACCGTGAAATGAAATAGACTTCACAAGATCGTCTTCTAGTGACAGAAGTGTGGTCTGGAGCTGTCTAAGCTTCTGTCTAAGCTGGTAGCCACTGGCCGCATGTGTCTATAGAGCATTTGAAATCTGACCAGTCCAAATTGTGCTGTAAATTTAGAGCTACATACAATATTTCAAAGATTAGATTCAATAAATTATATTGTTAAGCTTAATTTTATCTTTTTTAAAAAACTTTCTTATATGTGGCTACTAGAAAATTTTAAATGGTGGCTCCAATTATATTTCTATTGGACAGTGCTGATCTAGATTAGATCCCAGCTGTCTAGGGTATAGTCAGTCCATGGATAATTAGTACAGGCCTCAGCTGGGAGATTGTCAGAAATGCAGGCCCCACCCTGGGCTCTGGGCCCACTGAATCAAAATTTACATGTTAATAGAACCCCTACTTGATTCATATCCACACTAGAATTTGAGAAGCACTAGGTGCTACCAGTGTTCCATGTTCTCTTTGTGGGTTGATCTTTTCTAGTCTTTACACTTCAACAATGTCAGTTCTGACACGAACTACCTCAATGACCAAGAACAAGGCCCATCCTGTGTCTACACCTTAGATTTCCCATCTGTAACAAAAGATCAGCTGCACTAGATGCTCTTAAAATCACCTCCAGCCCTGTCTATAGTTGTAATGTAGAAATTTTGTTATTTGGTAGAAGTTAATTGTTCACTATAACATTTAATTTTAGAATCTCTAGTTCCCAAAGTCTTATCTAAGAGGATAACACTCTTCCAATCTTTTCAAGAACATTTGTTAACTGTGTATCAGATAACCCCACCTCATGACCTTTTGAAAGTCTTATTCCAGTATTTATGCTCATCAGTGAATTTACTTGTAAAGCGAGCAGTGAAGAGTTTAATATTTGGAATATATGTATTGAGTAAAGAAAACAGTCAGACACAAAGGAATCCATTATTTACAACTGGACGTCTTCTCTGGGCTAGATGTGCAAAATGGGCCTTCATCAATTCTCCTCAGAAGATAGATGGTAAGCAAACATTACGGGAAGCAGAAAAGCACGAGGATAGAGTAGAGCATCTCAAGTTAGAAGGACTGAGATTTGTATCCAGGCTCTGCCTATATGTGTAATTACAGAGAAGTCATTTGACCTAGCTAAGCCTCAGTTTGTTTCTCTGAAAAGGATGAAATAATGTCACTGTTTATCCACTCATTAAGTCGCATAAGGATTAAAGTAGTTTAGTATAGCTTTAGTGTTTAATAAATACTAGCTATTATTATTATTATTAATAGTTGAGACTAATATAAAGTGTGGCTAGGTAGGATGTGTGTGAAAAGAGCCATAGGACAGGGTCTACTAATTGCAGCTGAACATCACATCAGAGAGGTGGAATTTGAAGTCATCATTCAAGTACTATAAGATTTGGAGAGATGGGTGAGAGGTGGCATATGAAAGTCGTAGACAAGTTTGAAGAGAGTCTAGTTTGATAAACCGAAGTGTATAGGGGGATTTATGGTTGTAAAGGCAGGTTGGGTCATCCTTGGTTGTGGAAACATGTAGAAGAGGTATTTCAGAGCTACGGGATTAAAAACTGGGGGTTAACAATGAGCAAATGGGTGTCTACACTGCCCAGCCACAGTGTAGAATCCTTTTACCTTTTCAGGTTTTGTTTTGCTTTGGGTACAACAACTTATTCCATTAGCCCCATCTCTCTGGCCTGTCTTCCCCCAACCCAACCACTGGCAATCAGTTCTCACTCCCATGCTGACATTTCCTTGACACTCATTTCATGCTATTTCTTTATCGGGGCATCTGGGCTGACAATGCAGAGACTTTTCCCACATAATTGAAAGGAATTTCTGATTATGCGCAGAGATGTCAGCCACCATGAGGTCTTGCACTGTTTCCATCCAGCCTCCAGTGATGACGGTGTTCTGGCCTCCCCCTTCCTCCCCCTCCCCGCTTTCTCCCTGGGAACTTTTTGCTCCCTTCTGGGAGTAATTTCTCAAGATACTATGCTGTTTCCAAGCTTCCCTCTCTCCAGCCAGATTGATGGGTCCCGCACAAAGCGTGCTGCTTTTGGGGGCCGGCTTGTGAGTGCTGCTAGTCCACAGCCCTGCAAACACCTCGTAGGTGGCTACTCTGTCATTTCCATATCTGGAACCCTGTGCCTGATGGGAAAATGTTGAGTGAACACACATATATTTTGGGTCTTTCTTTATAGAAGTTCTTTTGAATATGCAGAACAAAGTGAGGGCTGCATTTATCTCTGACCTTTTCTGGCTCTTTTCCTGCATCTGTTAAGGGAAAAACAGGCCTCCAAGCTCACCAGCCTCCTCTCTCTGGGAGCAAATGATAGAGTTGCCTGCACTCCCTTCCTCAACAGCCCTCATTCTCGGGGCCTGCTGGAGTCTTTCCCCATGGCTGATTCTCCTTGGGTTCTTGGGGAGTGGTTGAGGTGGGAGCTCTCCCATGTGTTCAGCCTCTAAATCCTTTTTCCATGAAGGCAATTGACTCACTTGCTATCCCCTGTGTGTTTCCTAGCAGAGTCCCCTTTGATTTGAGGAAAGAATGTGTGTCAGAAACAGGGAAGGAAAAGATGGAGAAAGCATCAGTCCACTCCCTACAGAAAAGTCAGAGAGGGGCTTCCCTGGTGGCGCAGTGGTTGGGAGTCTGCCTGCCGATGCGGGGGACACGGGTTCGTGCCCCGGTCCGGGAAGATCCCACATGCCGCAGAGCGGCTGGGCCCGTGAGCCATGGCCGCTGAGCCTGCGCGTCCGGAGCCTGTGCTCCGCAACGGGAGAGGCCACAACAGTGAGAGGCCCGCGTACCGCAAAAAAAAAAAAAAAAAGTCAGAGAAAATGGGTTTGCCTAGAGCCCTGGCTGTTCTCAGTCCATAGAGTTTTACCAAGGGTCTGGTGTGATCCAGGGGTATCTCTTGGAGAAAGATCTGCCAATACACATTTTTGCCGTTTCTTATCTCTTCCAGGGGGAACAACTATCACATAATAGAAAGAATGCTGGACTTGTTATCAGGAGTCTTGGATTTGATTCTGCCCAGACCTTTTACAAGGTTACGCACTAGACTGTAAGCTTCTCAAAGAATGCCAGTGTCTTCTCAGCTTCCCCTTGTATCTTAGAGCTTAGCCCTGTGCCTGCTGCATTGGAGGTATTTAATCATGAAAACATGATCTAGAGCAAGTTTGTATATAAGATACATGAACACACACAAACACACACTCTCAGCTTTGCTTGTACTATTAGAATATATTAGATAGAAGAACTGTGAACAATGCACTAGAATAATGATTCCAACATGAAACATATATATATATATATATATATATATATATATATATATATATATATATAATTAATCTTAGCTTACCCTCCACTGGAACCCTATCCTTCAGTCAATTCATCCATATAAAAATACTCACCTTGGATCCTTGAGATTTCACCATTAAATGTACGATACCTCTTTGGATTAAGCCTTATGTTTTCCTAATGACCTCCTTTAAAATGCAAATGCACCTGAGTTTGGTGTCACATTAAATCATATATATGAACTAGTTTGAAAAATGACTTCCTGAGATCAACAGAAGTGAACAAATACCCTTGTGGTTGAGCCCCAGGGAGGACTGGGAAAGTAGAAGCATCCTGGAAGAGAAAGCTGGAGATTGTCTTCATCAGAGATTAAATTGCCCCCATCTTTCCGCTCTATGCATTCAGGCCTAATTCCTTCTCATATGGTAGGAAGGAGGGGAGGGGATGCGAGAAGGAAAGGTGAGCAGTGATAGCATTCCTTTATTTGTTTTTACCATGTTGACTGAGACCCACACAGGACAAGTGCCACCACCTCACAGAGCATCTTAGCCTCTCTCGACTGAGCTGGTTGCAGTCACTCCTTCAATTCAGGAACCAACATTATAAGATCCTGATAGCCCAAGTTGTTGCTCAGCTTCTTCTTAGCTGAAGATGATTGGAACTCATCACTTCTTAAGGCCTGCCATTCTACTTTTGAGTGGCCAAAAATTTTAGGAGAAATTTAATTTAATTGGATGATCAAAATCTTTGGTATTTATTGGCTATTCATGTTATTTGGAACCTTTCAATATCCAGTAGGACCGATTTCTCACTGGTGTGAGAGGAACAAGGAGTGAAGCCAAATCAAAGCAAAATTGTGAGGAAGCTGATGTTGGTCTTAAACCACTTCGACTTGCTCTTTATACCTCTCCTTTGTCTACATGACCTTTCCTCTCTGACCTCAGCACTGGAGACCCCAAACCTTCTTGGGTTTGACACTTGCGTAGTTTCATGTATCGTTAAATGGAGATAATAAACCTGACTTCCCGACTGCTTACCAAGGGAAACAACATTATAAAAGTCATGTGCCTAATGTGACAGAAAATATGCTATGGGTCCTCCCCTCAATCTTGCCATAGACGCGATCATCATCTCCATCCACATCTCAGTCTGACTCCTCATGGCTGAGACCCAGAAAAAAGCTAACAATGAATATAAGGGATCAAGGTTTCTTAGCTCTTGGTAAGCAAGGATACAGCTATAATCTTAATTATTCTCTTTTCCCGCCCACTCTCCCAATGGCAAAAAAGCTCAACAGCAACAAGCCAAAGTATTCAATCAAAGGCAATGATAGCTATATGTGTGGGGATAGTACTCTTTTGGGAGGCCTTACTCATTAACACTTCACATAAGACCTGCAAAAATCCTTCAGTGTCTTTTACTCAAGTTAAGGGTTTGGGTTAGGGCAGAGTGTGTCTCTCTATCTCTTCCAAGTTAAATTTGCTGGAAGGATGTATCTGTTGTCCCTGACCTCCCAGGTCCCCACCATAAGAATGAAGAATGACGGTGCACAGAGCACCGAGGGGACATGAAGGATCACAGCCACCTAGATATTTCCGATCCAAGGTGTCAACCAGTGAGCTCAAGATTTGCCACTGGTTAATCAAAAAGAGCATTAAGCCTTTAGTGTCTCTTTCTCTAGATAAAGACCTGCCAATTTACTCTGACTACAATGCCTCAACTGGAGATCCAGAAGTAAGTTGAGCCAAGAGAGCCTCTGATAACAAGGTAAGCAGTGGCCCTGGGAAAAGAGAAAGCTGATGAACCAGCTAAATGAAAAAAAAAAAAAAAAGCTCTGATTTGTAGCTTTGCTGGTTTCCTTGGTGTATATACTTTCATCATGTCCAACTTCAAGCTACCAACATGAAGTTACTAAAACTGGAGTTGGAGAGAGATGAACATACTTGGCTTGGTATGAGACAGCTCCAGCATGCCACTGGGAGGGTGACTTTTGCAAGGTCACAGGGTCACTAAAATGTCAAACCACAGGGTGGTGACATGATGTTCCAGGCTGCTTGCTCACTGATTGGTCATTTTGTCATTTAAAATGGAAAGAATGTAACTGTTTTCTTTTTTATTTATTTATTTATTTATTTTCAGAGAAGGACAGACTGCCACATGCAGCATGTCATTTGGATGTGCCTGGAGTCTTGGAAGCTTGATGACCTACATTCTCCTGCAAAAGGACTTCAAGGGCTTGTTGGAGGTTCTAGCCAGGGAGCACAGCTATTCGTCTACCTTTGACCAAAGAATGGTCCTCCTGTATCAGGGAAGGTCGGCCTCTTTGACGGAGCATGCAGCTTCGGAAGGGACACACATAGAGCAGTGAGGGAGGGAGAAGACACCTCCTAGACAACCAGATCAACCGAATCAACCCTGATGATCCATGAGATGACAGGTGCTGCCGCCAGATTGCCCTCACATCCAAGGATGCTAATTCTTCACATGCAGTTTCCGTGCCAGATTCAGCTAGTTTCTGAGACCCCCCCAAAATCAAAAAGAAGAATATATTGAAGGAAGGGACCTCATTCTTCTCATAACCTATAGAAAACTTTGTTTTATCTTACATTTGTGAAATCTTGCTAATTTTCCCCAAACACATAAGCCACCATATTGCTCTGGGACCTCAGTCAAGTCACTTTCCTTTCCTGGGTTGTTGTTTTTACATCTATAAAATAAGGAGGGTGAACTACAAAATCTCCCAAGTCCCTCATAGTTCTAACATTCCTCTAATCCAAAACTGAAAACACCAAAGCTATGAATCCAAGATATAAAACACAAGTAAAAATTTCCAAAGAAACACCTTTTATCATTTACTTGCTGTTGGGTGACCAGTTTCTTGCCCCTCCACCAAATGGAACTGTGATTCTGACAGATTTTACTCCTTCTCCTCATGCAGGGCCTCAGCATGCTGTGTGAATTGAAAGGATATCAGCAAGTCCCAGCCTTTGTCCTTCAACTGCCCTCCCACTGGCCTGGTACTTGGCCTGACAGTCTACCTTTGCATGTGAACTCTGTTCCATTCTTCCCATTCTGAAGTTCACAGGCCACTCTGATGAAGCAGATGGAATCTCTCAGTAGCCACGAATGGTTTTGTACTGATAAATATTCCACCAGGTACCAGCTGAGCCAATTCTCTCAATAATGAGAGAGACACACCAGGTACATATGTGTGGAGGTGGGAAAGTAGGAGACAAACATTCAGTCTCAGTTTCTGTGGGGTGGAGATATATCCTGGGCAGAAGGCTGCAGCTTGTTACCTTGGGCAGCCAGAAGCCAGCTTGTGGGCAGCTTCTGAGGAACAGGAGAGAGGAAGGCACTACAGGAAGCAAAAGGATCTTGAAGAGAAAGGTAGAAAGTGACAGAGAGCTCTCTAGCTCACAGCTTGCTGGCAGCTGCCTTGTGTATTTCAGCTGTCTTTGCTGTAGATGGGGTGGTGTCAGAGGGGTCCTCAGCATGAGTTACATCAGTGCCTTTGTCCCTATGTGGAAGTCAAAAGTGCTTTCTCCACCTGGTAGTACCTGATGGACAGAGCTGAGTCTGGCCTCAACATAAACCTTTTCTGCAGCTGATCCCTGTCCCCCCATCTCTGAACATGCTGGGGAAGAGGATGAAGGGGAGGAGAACAAATGTGGAAGGAGGCCAAGAGAGAGGCCCGGGGTGAAGTGGAGGACTAGGCCCAGAAAGGACAATGTGACAGTGGTGACTGCCATGCCTACCGAGTGTAGGGAGACAGAGGGGCTTGGCTGAGGAAGCCGAGGTCCCAGGTTCAGACTCCCGATATGGGAGGCAGCCATGCTATGCTCCCCTCTGCAGCTCCCACTCTGCTTCACGGTAAGTCCTTTGGAAAGAAAACACCAAACAAGGTAGTTATGCTCACTCTACCCCTGCTGCTGGAATTTTCTGATTACAAAACTAAGTTTATTGAAGTTGGCTTCTTTTTTTTTTTTTGGTGCCTTTGTTTTGCATGGGTGTATTTACTTTGTCTGCTTATGGGATAACCTAGTCCCATCTGTAGCCCTAAACTGGCTAATTGGATGATTTATGTGTGCTGCACGCACAAGGGAGAGTCCATTCACAGTCTTGGAAAAACAATTAAAAGCAGCCATAATAGTAGTAATAATAATAATAATAATAGCTAACACGTATAGTGCTTATTTTAAGCCAGGTGAGGCAGCCGTGATTTGAACCTAACCCTTCTGGCTCCAGAGTCAGTGATCATAACCACCAAAAGACAGGTTTCTTCTCTTCACCAAGAGTGTCACCAGGTGAGATGGGGGAAGAGGACTGAGGTAGGAGCTACAGGTGACCTGGGCCCAACAACGTCTTAGATCCTCTGTTTCTTCTTTAAATAACGAAGACCATCAAGACCAAGAAGGTTCATGGTCACGTCTTCCATTTTGTGTTCGGTGTCCTTTAAGATCCACAAGAGGAGGGATGCACACTCTTTTGCACATAAAGTAAGAAGTGCTTATAATAACCATTTTCTAGGCAAGATTAATGAGATTACTCCAGGGGAATGAGCTCCCAAGGCCATAGTTAGAAAAAGGCAGAAGTGGGACCTGCACCTGGAATTTCTAACTCTAACTCTATAAAGCTGGGGTGCCTGAGGAAAGCATAGGTTTTGCATGGTCATCTGAGCTAGGAAGCCCATGAGCCCCACTGGGGCCGCCAGGGCTTGAGGGGCGGGGAGGGGAGAGCAGGAGAGAGGGGGAAGGAGGGAAGGCCTCCACACACCCCATCCAATCAGAGACGGCCCTGACTTATTTACCTGC
Source organism: Hyperoodon ampullatus (assembly GCF_949752795.1). Taxonomy (NCBI): domain Eukaryota; kingdom Metazoa; phylum Chordata; class Mammalia; order Artiodactyla; family Ziphiidae; genus Hyperoodon; species Hyperoodon ampullatus. Next base: position 61,972,463 of record NC_136926.1, on the reverse strand, counting down.
CTGTGGTTTCATTTGGAGAGGAGTCTGTGGCCTGAAACAGCTTGTGATTCACTCTCTTCCAGTTCTGTCATTCTTCACATCTGGGCTACAACTGGGCTTCAGATCACTTGTCACCAAGAGCAAAGATGTGACTGGAGATGGTGCTTTAGTTCTCCTCAGTAAAAGCTCACTAGCAAGACCCTGTGAGTGAATTCCTATTCCTAAGAGACAACCCATTCCCACTTCTGGAGAAACAACTCAAGACAATGTTGATAATAAAAAATGAACAAAACACATCATGCTTGCTAGATGCCAAGCACTATTCTAAATTGTGCGCTGCCTGATCTATGCCCCTTATAAAAACTCGCAGTTCTTCTTTACAATGAGAGACCATCGACTTCTTTCCAGAAGAAAACGGTTTTCTCTCTTATTGTAATCACTCTGTTATAAACACATTCACTCCCATTCCATATATGTATGACTATATGTACACATTTGTGTACACACATAGATACATATATACATATGGGAACACAACATGTCTGTAAATGTTCATACATAAATTAACTTTTCTTATAGTTTATCTACCTTCAGCGTAGTACTACCAAAAAGCAACTCTCTTGCTCTTCTTTCATTTTTACTCCCACAGTGAACAAAATAAGTAAACCAACCAACCATCGGGAAGAGCATTTACGCACAATGTGGTAGAATTCTGAATTGTTGTGAGAGTTGGCAGAGTTGAATTCCAGGCTTAGCTTGGGTTAGTCATGTGTCTATTCAAATAATGTTTTTTAATTAGGTCCTAAGCATAAGGAATTGTGGGGCATACCAGAAGTATACTGTGCAGTCCCAGACCCCTGGAATCAGCGAGTTAGACAGAGAATAAAATGGGAGGAATGGCCGGCCAGTGAGAGCTGCGATGAGGATTGGCTTTAGGAGGTACTGGTGTTTGAAATGGGTCTGGAAAAATGGGCGCAAATATTTATTTTTCCATGGCCTCTCTTGGCAAAGTGAGGGGACTGAGTTGTGATGATGAGGAAGGCCATTCTTGGGAGGCTGGGAGCTGGGGTTCCAGGGCGCAGGCTGCAGACCCTGCCCCCTCCACTCCTTTTCCATTAAAGGAGCAGCAAGGTGATGTCCCATGGCCCCCAGCCCCAGCACGACACCCCAGGAAGTGGTCCATGCCCAGGTAGCTCCCATCCCTGACAGCTCCCCAGGCAGCACGGTCCCCTCCTGTCAGTGCCACCTGGCAGAGACCCAACATGTTGCTTTTGTCTTAATCCATGTCATTCAGGAGCAAACCTCTGAATTTCCCCATCTTCCACTTCTCAGCACAGCCTTATTGACATTCTGCAAACTTTCCTGGCCGTCTTCTTTTCCAATTCTGTGAGAAGACATTTCAATGAGTCTGAGCTGGGACCATTTAGTGCTGAGGCTGGGATCTCTATTCACAGCCGGGTCGGTTCTCACAAGATTTGAGTCAGGAGGCTAAGCTGTTCAGATCCCCCATGGCATTGTCTCCAAGTTTCTCGGGGCCGGGCTGCCAAGTTCAGGCGAGGTGCTGATCTCCCGGCTTTCACAGACCTACTTATTAGCAGCTTTCTTTCTTTCTTTTTCTTTTTCTTTTCTTTTTTTTTTTCCCCCTTCCAGGCCCATAGATACAATTATTAGAAATTCCTGGTTTTGTGCCCATATTGAAAGAAGACCTGAATGGGTATGCTAAGGACCCGAAAGTGAGCCGCTCTCCCTAGCTCCAGCTTAGACGGTTAATTAGATTTGGATGGTTTCAGAGGAGCAGCTGGAGCTTTCAGAAAATGGAAGCGATAAAAAGGAACTATTCAAGGTATTTTGGAGGGGCCCTATAAAACAACATCGCTGTGGAATGGGGTTTGGGAAACAACACTCTTGATTGGGGGGAGGGGTGGGAGGAGAGGGGGCAGGCGAGGGAGACAGGAATTGCTGTGAGAGGCAGAAAAGTGCCAGGCCTGGCTGGATTCCCTTCATATGGATGCTGCAGCTCTGGTCCCTGTAGCAGCTCTGTCCCCAGCGGGACAGCAGCTCTAGCACAGCCCTCTCGCATATGATTGAGGCAGGTAAACTGGGGAAGACGTGAGTGAAATATTTTTCTTGGAATTCAAGGCCTCTCCCATTTGGCTGCAACTATCATAAATTTGTCAGAAAAAACAAGTTTCTTCAGTGCTGGCTTTGTACACAGGCAGAGTGGGTGATGACCCACCTGCTGAGTGTGTCTGCAGGAGAACAACGCTCTCCCTGCTTTGGACAGAATTTGGCCCTACCTGGAAGTGGTTGATGCTCAGAATTCTCAAATGTGTCGGATCACATTTTCACTGTGATCTTTTAAACTTGTTAAATATGCAAAGACTGGAAGGAGAATGAGTCTCCATAGCCACCATCTAACAGTGTGACTGGGCAAGTCACTCTGCCTGTCTGTAGTCATAGGGGATTTCTTCATCTGAGACCAGGGACATGGGGTGGAGGCCCACTCTCACATTCAGTTATTCACTCGTGATAACGAAGGACACTTATGAGAAGTTTAGGGAGGGGGCCAGTACAGGAGGGCCTGAAGTCTGCGAGGGCCGGGGAAGGCAGCAGGAAAGACAACTTGCTGCAGTTCCACGGGTCACGGAAGGGCAACTGGTAGCCACAGTCTCCCAGCTCCAATTCTACTGCCCAGTGGCCAGCGGTCTGAAGCAGTTCTGAGGACAGCAGTCAAGGGGTGCTCCGGCAGAGAAGGTGGGCGTGAGCAGTGCATTTTGTTCCAGGAAGCAGTTGGGAAAATTTGTTGTAACCCAGTAGTTTATTTTCTAATTACTGGAAGACTTTCAACAAAATCCTGCATAGAATCCTAGACTATGAACCTGGGAGAAACAGAGCAGCCCTGGTTGGAGGGGGAGGGCTGCCAGGGCCATGCTTGGCTTGCTCCTGAGATGGCCCCTTGGGTCCAGGCACAGAGCCCTGGGCCCTTTGCTGCATTAGAGACTCTACATACAGCAAAGCAGCTTCTGCCAAACCCAGACGTTTTAACCTGTCCCATCTGTTTCTTATATTAGGGTCTGTCTGAGATTCCATCAGACAGAGTTGTCGAGGTGCCCCCTCCTTCATTCCTGATTCAGATGGAGTCAGTGTGTGACAGACTGCCTGGTTGTAGAGGTGAGAGCTGTGTGGGACCAAAATGTGGTTATTAATATCAGCGCATCCACAGGCTGTCAAGGCCCGGAGAGAGTCATGGTTTCAGGTAATTGCTCGCTCATTCCTTTAGCAAAAACACTTTCTTATGCTGAAAACTGGGCAGCACTGTGTCCTGTGGCCCCTGGGGGTGAATGAGACACAATCCCTTCTATAAAGGGGTTTATAGTCTAATAAGGGATGGAAACCACACACACAAAGACTACATCCAGGGCCACTTCATCAGCACTGCATCAAGAGGACACTAAATGCGACCAGAGGGAGAGGGCTTTCATCTCAGTGATCTGACAGGACTGACACGTGTGTTCTTCAGGGGAGGAGAACAAGCAGTGATGGGCATGGTGCTTGCTGTCCACTGTACTCTGTTTTGACTTTTTTAAGGTTTAAATATTCAGAGGCAGGAAGTGAATAGAGAAAGAGAAGTGAAGAAACTGGGGGTGGCAGGGAGAGGGAGAGAGACAGGAAGAGAGAGAGAGAAGAGATTCGTGCTGCTTTGGACAAGCTTTCAACATGTGACACAGTAAAACCACCCTTTTCTGTTCAGAACCCTGATATTTTTAGATACTGTCTGCTTCCAGTTCTTGTCTTTTCATTGTCTGTGTGCCCTTTCTCTCTGTGGCATATTTTTAGACTGTTGGCTTCTAAAAGACAAGAATGGTGGGCACGTATCTTAATAAATCAGTTTACAATGCAAGTATTTCCCTTTCTTGGAAACCAGATCACCAGGTGGAGAGCCTTTAGGAGAAAAGAGTCCACACTGAGTATCCCCTCTCTCTATTAGCTGGCAGGAGAGTGAGGACTGAGAAAGGACACCCAAGACACGGCCCCGTCCTCAGAAAATGGACCGTGTGGAGACATAAGACAAACCTGTCGGAAGCTTTTAGGAAACAGTGATTCCCAAACTCTGGGATGTTGCGTATGAATCTAACTGGCTTTGATGATTTGAGAGGCTTGAGGAGAGTTTGAGAGGTGAAGGGAGGTGAAGTAGGTTCTGTAGAGGAATTAGGAGAGATAGGAATTGAATGAGTGGTTATTCAGTGCCTACACTTTCGTCCTAGATACTGTGGGGGACATGAAGAAGTAGAAAACCCCAGAGCCACTTTCTGGTTTTCAGGGGGTGGTGTAATATACCCAGGAAACCTTCACTGCCACTTGAAGAGTGTCCACAGGTGCACTGTCAGGTCCTGTGGTTCCAACAAGGGCAGGGCAGAGAAAGGAGAGGGCTCTACGGGCTGGGCTGGCCTTCCGGGAGGAAGCGCACTTTGATGATGAAGAGGAGTCCAGGGAAGTGAAAACTCTATGGAGGAGGGGGGAGGTCGAGGGCAGCCCGGTCATCCGGGTTCAAATGAAGGCATCACCGACAGGCATGGAGGGTCTGGGATAGCGAAGAGTGTGGGAGGAATCTGCGCAAAGATTCTGAGTAGAGATTGCGTGTGCGTTTGGAGAGAGGGGGCTTTGAATTCCAAGCGAAAAGATGTGAACTTTCTCCTGCAGGCAGGGAACACTCTTTTTCAGACCAGGAAGCTGAGCCCCTATCATTTCATCAGTAGGAGAGAACCCCTCGCCGGTGGTCGTGGCAGGAACCCACGCCAGGACGTTCTGCCGCATTCGGCGGCACAGACAGAAGGAGCTGGAAGCGCTCGCCTGCCGTAATTGGCTCTCTCTAGGCTGCTGCCTTACGAGAAGAGGAGATGCTCCCTCTTCTGCACACAGTGATTGCTGGCCCAAAATAGCCCTGCACCTGCTCTGAGATGCCTGTGAGATAATTTCAGCTTCCAAGGAAACTGCCCTGATTGGCGTTGATTTTTCATGACCTCCCTTCAGGCGAACACCTGGAGATAAGCACCTGATCACAGAGGCGCATTCCAGAGAGCCAAGGACACGGAGGTGTGCACCCCAGCCTGTCCAGGAGCCTCTCTCCTTATCTCCCCCAGGGCAAGGAGGCCCAGATTCTGGGACCTCTGCCCCACATGGACCTGCCCCAAAGGGTTAGACATTAACTGGCTGATGCAGGGGGCAGGGAAGGCCGGGGAGTGGGAGCTGGGGTCACTGCCCGGGGAGCCCCTTTGGAAGCAGCGCTAGAAGCAGGACCTGCTGCCTCCTGTCTCTGATTCACAGTCTGACTCTGACCAATCTTTCCAGCTTATCTCCACCTCTGCCCACTCACCCATTTCAGCTCAAACCGGCTCTATAAGAGGGCCTTCCGTTAGCTCAGACCTGGAGTCCTGGTCTGCCCACCTTCCAGCTCGGACAGCACTTTTCCGTAGATCCCACTGTGACCATCCGTGTGCAGGAAGATCTTGGGAGGTATCACAGTGGAATCAGAGCGGCAGCACCACGTTCATGACACATTACTGATGCTGATACACTTGAGACACTGAAGAGTGGCTTCCTGTGCATTATCTCATCTGATTTCCTCCAAATCTCCAGGTGGCTGTTGAAGGAGTCCTTTGTGTCTGCTTTTCAGATGCTTGTTAACTTGCCCAAGGTCTCATAACTAGAAGTGTCAGAAGTTGGGTTTGGACCTAGTATTCGAAGTTCACACTTTTTTTCTCTGTTGTGCCATCTTGGTCATACATTATAAATTAAATTATGGGTTACTTGAAGAAAGAAAGGTTGCTTGAACCAAGTCCAGTTTTATGACAGTGTTTTGTTATGTTCCTCTGGTGGGCCACTGGGTCTCTGAGGATTCTCACCAATGTTCACAGCTTCATTGGAACCCAGGCCCAGGCAGGCACTGCCTCCAAGAAGGAACAGCCCCGCCAGAGTGTCCTGTGGGGGTGGTGAGGCTTTGGCCTGGGAGACCAAATCATTCATTGCAACTCAGTCTCTCTGGCAAAATTTGGGAGATATAACGTGAAATCCTCATTTTGGCAATTCATTGGGACAAAGGATAAACAACTAATCTCTCTCTCTGTCTGTCTCTTTCTCTCTCTCTCTCTCTCTCTCTCTCTCCTTCAGAGAGGTTATTTTTAATTTTTTCTTAAACTGAATATATGCACAATCAACTGCCCTGACTGGGGAATTACATGGCCCTCACCTGCTTATCTGTACTGATTCATGAACTTTGCTGTATCTCCAAGGAGACTTTTTGTTTTTCTTTTGCACTGTGGTTACCAAAGCTGTGTCTGAGAGCTGGGGGCTTTCTAGAAGTCTTGTGAGAAGCGGCAGGGTCTGACCTTTCATCAAGGTGTAAAAACAGTTTCTTCCCCAGGGGTCCTGTTAGCCCCCAAGCCAGTCTCTTCCTTGGCCACCTGAGAACATGGGCCCAGGAGCTTCACTCTCGTCAGGGCACCTGCGGCTTCTCCTCACTCCTGGTATGTAGCTGCAGAGGATGTGGGGTGAAGGATGGGAGAACCCAGATCCGCTACCTTATTTTTCCTTCCTCTTCTAATTCCACCACATTTCCCCACCAAGCTCTGTTTCCTTACCGTGTCCCAAGAGCAGCAGCAAAAATCTGTGTCCCAAGCCACTTCCTCGGGAGAGAAGGTCTGATACTGAGAGAAGAGGAAACCTATCCTTCCTGGCCTTGACCCTCAGCTGCTCCTCCAGGCTCCCCTCCTAACTGCAGCATTCCCTCTCCTCACACCTGCAGACCAGCCTCTCCAACAGCCTGAACTGTACCCCTGCATTTCTAGAATTAAACAAATAACCAAAATCCACAGGCTGGTGAAGGCTGCTCCATCAACCCCCTGCTGCATTCCAGTGCTTGGTGTGCTGTCGCGGTTAGGTGGCCCCAAGGCCGGCCCCAACCTCTGCTTTCTAAACCGGATGGCTAATCCTTGCAATCACTTAGGGAACTATAAAAAGGATTTGCCCCAGACACCACGCAGAGATTCTGATTCAGCAGGTTTGTAATTTTGTTAAAGTTGCCAGGCTAATTCCTTCATAGCCAGCCAGGTTTGAGGACCCCGGATCCAGACCCCTCACTATTATACCGCTTTCAATTCATCTCTCAGATTCTTTGCACCCAGACATTTTCTTTCCTCCAGCTACAGCCTTAGGGGGAGCCAGCTTTCTGATCTCAGATTTGACCACTTTCCATACCAATTAGTGGTATACTATCACATTCTAGAGAAATTCTGTAAATAGGATAAAATTCTGTTGAATGGGCTTTGCTGTTTAACTGGCAACCCTATACAGTGATGATTATTGAGAGTATAATAATCACGGTCATAACAGTCACCTATAATAGAAAATGAAGTTGTTCAATACTCGTTATCTCATTGAGTCCTAATGAAAACTATAAAATCCACCAGTGTCATTGCTACTGCACAGGTTTATAAATGGAGACGTGGAGAAGATAAGGGCCGCATGCGAGGACCCCCATACCCTATCTTCCTGGGCGTTTTGAGCACTGAAGATCACAGCATGCTGAGCACAGCTGTGACATGTCCACAGAGCCCTCACCGCCTCCCATCAAAGCCATCACAAAACCCCTTGGGTGCTCACAACAGTTCTGGACCACTTCCTATCCCAGCTATAGGCAGTCTCCACCTTCTCATCTGCTCTGGCTCCTGCAGTCAGCTCCTCCTTAGCACCCTGGTTGATATTTGCCCGCCTTAGGTCTCCTTTATTCTTGCTCTGTTGGGTGGTAAGCCTGCCCCTATTGTTCCCCAGCAGCCCAGCCTGGCCAGCTCATTGGTCAGCCCACCCAGAGCCCTGAGATTGAGTAGAAGCACACAGACAATAATGCTTAGAGGTTTGGGGCCCAGGCATTCTGTCCGAAGCCAGGTAAGCCTTGTGCAGGCCCTGACTGTGTGAGCATGGCTAGGAGTCTTTGTGCTTCTTATCCAAAAATACATTCCCTCTCCAACCTACCCTGGCAGCCAAAAAAAGATGGTCTCTTACTCCTGTGTGAGATTTGAGTCATCGTCAGCATCACAAAAGCTGTCTTTTGTTGAATATCTACTGTGTTCCAGGTCCCATGCTTGTGTACTTTGTCTCCCTGCAAGGGAGGCACGTGATTTTCTATAGGCCAGAGCATTTGGACTTGAAGAGATTAATGCAGAAATCCAGGAGCTTCTCTCTGCCCCATACCATAGAGCTAGGAGGTAAAGGAGCCCTGTCTCCATATCTCAAATGCAGGTCAGCCTCAAGTGTTTCTTCTGTAATATTGTCTTTCTTCAGCTCTATCAAGTTATGATCTATTTAAGATAGCATACATTAAAAAAAAAAACACCATGGGAGTGATCAGTCACTGACATCCTTAAGTGAGTTTTTCAGTTGATGCTTCCCAGTACACTCAGCTGAAAATCCTTTGGACTTTTGAGATGGGGTAACCAGAGGTAATTGGGAGGTTGCGATACTTTGTGGAACAGCAAACCCAGCAAAGCACATGGAGAGAGAAGGCTTGGGTGGGCAGCATGCCATGCTGAATTACGAAAACTTCATCCCCTTCCTAATTTCACCTTGTCTGGCCATTTCCATGAAAGTCTTCTTTTACAAAAGCAGTCGCCTTACCAAAGCAGTTGCTTTACCAAGGCATTGACAAGCTGACCCTACCAGATAACCAAGCGCCATCATCCTGGGGATGGCGCTCTGATTCACTAGCTATGACTCAGGTACGGTATCCCTCTGAGATCTGAGGACATGCTTACATTTGTCTGCTCCACTGAACTGGGAACCTGCACACGTCAAAACTATCTTTGACATGGCTTGTCTCTACTGTTGGCAACATCCTAGATATTACTCAAGATGGTTGAGTGCTGAGTGCAGGAATGAATCACAGCTACATCTGCTACCAGCTCAGAAACTAGTCCATCCTATTTCTCAAGTTTCCTCAAAAATCAGATTAATTCTGATGCCTAGAAGCTCTGTTGATTGATTTACTGGGGATTTTTGAAGACTATTGATTACATAAATAGAATGTTAACATGTCAGACTGGTGAGCCAGAGAACATCAATAGCTTAGATAAGCTTGAATCAGTGACTTCTACTGGTTAGAGCATAGGTAATTTGTCTTTATTTTTACTTAGTATTGATGTTAAAGAGAACAATTATTCATTCACTTTATAGCTTACCTCAACCTTCTCAAAAAATTACCTTAAGCACCTTCAGTATTTTGGAGATAAAGCCAAGAGTTTTGCCTCTTTTTCATAATGGAGGGAGACCAATTGAGCACAAATAATTCTTATCATCTCTACCTGGTATGCCTTTCTTGGTAGAGCCCCCATTCATCCTGTTAAAAATCTTTTTAATCTCAGAAAGGAGAAAACAATTAGCAACTCATTTAATCTGTCTACCATAAATCTCTAAGGTTTAAGAATAAAGCCAGACTAAACAGCTATACATAGGCTAATACAAAACATTGGAAAATCCAGGGGTCTGTATTTAATCTTGGAAGGTGGCAAGAAGAAAACCACTAGTCACAACCTTTACCCAAGCATGACATACTCAGACTCTCAAATATATACATCTTCTTGGTACTCAGCCCCAGGATTCCTCCACACTAATGTGTGTTCTTCTTCCCATCCTGTTGAGGCTTAATAATGTGAAAGAAAGGAAAACCATTCATGGTCCAAGGTCACTGGGGATAATTCATGCATGGATAATTATGAGATGACTGCAATTTTAATCTGTAAATTCTGCCTGGGTCTGCAGGAGAATTATGCTGAAATAGGTCATATGGACCCCAGTCATAAATATTTTCTGTAACACAATTGACCTATAAAATGAGCACTAACCTTCTCATCTTCCAAAGAACCATACAAAGTCAGAACTGTAATATTTACAGAGATCTCAGGTTCCCAAATTTCTTCAGTTTACCCCCATTCCTTCCTGGTATCCCTGGTCACTAATCATGAACTGAACTTTCTACCATTGTGGATGCACACAATTGTTGGTGTTTCCTAGAGTTTTCTTTCAGTTCCTTGTATATGTAATGCTTCCTCTTGCTTTTATTTATGTTGTTTTCTCTTCCTGGAATAATTGATTCCCCTGCTCCTAACCTCTTGACCCTCTTCACTGCCACCCCCTTTCACCTTGTTACCATCTCCAACCTTGTGTCTCAGTTCAACTATCCGTCCCTCAGGGAAGCCTGTTCTGTCACCACTGCAGCCTAGCTCTGGGCTCTCTCTTACCTGCTCTCAGCACTCCCTGTATTTTTCTTTTGTCATTTATAAATAAATATCCAAGACATTACTTGGCTAATATCTATCTCCCCAGATAGGCTGTAAGCTCTGTGAGGGCAGAGACATCTGTCTTTGCAGGTCACTGTAGCCATAGCTCTTAGCTCCAGTGTCTAGATCCTCAGTAAACTTTTGGAAGACTGAAAAATAGGAAGAATGAAAAGACAAAAGAGAAAAAATCAAAGGCATCGACTCTAAAATTTGGTCTACTTCTTGTGCCTGTCCCTTCTCTTTGGGGGATGAATGAAAATGTTGTGAACTATTTTCTCTCTACTTAAAAGAAGAAAGTTTCCTCTTTGGACAGAGAATTATAAGAAATAATGGGTGTGTGTAGGGGTGTGAGGGCAGGTTGAGTGTATATTATTCCTTCTCTAGAAGTATCTTCCCCATGTCTTCTTGGCCAATTCAACTCTTACGTAGGATCTAACTCAGTTCTTCTGTTTCTTTGAAGTCTTCCCCGGTGACTACAGTCCTCACCAATGTATACTTTCTGCAGACTCCTAAAGCACATACTTTTCACACCAGAGAACTTGGGGCTTGAATGGGCCAGTCTTATGCCCTGTCCAGTGCAGCAACTCCTCCACTACAGCTTGTCCATGAGTTCCTCATATACATCACCTTCTTTTGCCAGATGACTCTGTTTAATGGATTGAGATTTTCTTACGTTGACCTAACATCGGTCTCCCTGATGATCCCATGCTTCAATCCCATTCATGTTCCTCAGAACCTCCACAGTATATCCACTCCTCCTTTCCCATCACAGTTCTTCCCATATTTGGATATGTTTGCCACACCTGCTCCTCTCCTTACATCTCCAGCCCATCTTCCTCCCATAGTGTCCTTCACAGTTCCATGTTCAATGTGTGCAGCATCTCCTCATGTAGAGTCTAAGCTCCTGGAGGGAACAATTTTCCTTCTGCCTCTTTTATATATTTTTGAAACCCAATACTTGGCTGGAAATACAGTGGGCCTTCATTGCTGAATGAAAAGTGTATCAGTGTAGTGGTGAAAGTCTATTGCAGGGGTAAAATGGAGATTATATGGGCTGGAGACTCAGGAGGGATGGGATTTGCCTCTTCCCATGGCTGGCAGAGTTAATCCGATCAATGTCAAGAGTTTCCAACACTTCAGATTAGGCGCTTTTCTTCCAGTAAAGAAATACAAAATGATCATTTGGTAGGTGAAGAGAAGGTTATTTTTCCAGCAATTGGTATCAGAATAAAAGACCAAAGGAGACTCTCAATAGAAAGCTATAGGAACTGAGAAGACAAAGACAATTAAACATAGAGGAAAACCTCAAGAAAGAAGGAGAATAAAAGAGATGGTGCGGGATTCGGAGGGTGACCAGGCTAAGAGTGCGATTTCTCTAGAATCCTCTGCCCCAGCCCTGGAGGATGCATTAGGTTTAATGCAGAAAAATGACTGACAAATTACTAGGTCACTGAGTGTGAAATTTATATTTTTTGCTCCTTGCTTTCTCCCATCCTATAATTGTATCGACCTAAATAGTAAAAATATTGCTATTGTCTTCTTTATTGTGGCACCTCTGAAAAGGGAACTGCTGTGTCTTGGTAGATTTTTTTTCCTGGATAAATCTTTTCCTTGTGATAAATAAATCTCCTAACAGGGTCTTATTTAAATAACACTGTGCAGGGAGTGAGGCAGAAATCAAAAGATGAACCATTAAGCCTAGTAGTAATAGGAAGTGGCGGGCATCACCGGCATGGCTGCATCCCGAGAAGCCACATCAATTAGGTATCTAATGTGTGACCCATCACATAAACCAGTCCAGCCACATGCCCCTTGTGCTCCCACTATCGATTGTGGCCCAGATATTGGGAATTAAACTGAGCCTCCTAATTATCAAGCACACAGAGAGAGCGGTCGGTGCTGGTCCTGCTGTTGGGAGACTGAACTGCGGCCTCTTCCCGAGGAATTCCCCTCACAGTGATGAATGTGCCCTCCCTGTGACCTTGAGCTGTGAGTGTGTTTGCTTTATAATCAATCCTCTCTGAGTCATGGGGGGTGGGGGGTGGGAATCAGAGAAATCTGAAATAGCAACTGTTCCATGCATTTCAGTGACACAAGTGATTCTTGGGCTTTATCCAGGTTGGTTTTAGCAACATTTACTCTCTTTGGAGAAAATACTCTAAATCCATTTCTTATACATTTCTCTGGCTGTTATGGTCACCTCAGGCCATAGGGCTCTCTCCCTGCCCTGAGCTCTTAGCATATTTTCCACTCCCAGGTCTCTGTTCAAGGGCTTGTGTTTTGTCTTTTCAGCTCTTTTGTTCCTTAGGGCAAGTGCTGTAACCTATTTTGCTTTTGTCTTAAATCTTCTTTTGTGCATATGGTTGGACACACAGTAGATGCTCAATGAACAGTTGATAATATTGCTTCTTTTCAGTACTTCTGATTTCTTATACTGCTTTAAGCAGTCATTGTTTCCTAACACTGATAAATTTAGATGTTGCCTTTTGCCAAATTACCTAAGCACATAAAATACCTACAGACAGCTGGCTTCGGGTCTCCTGGCATTTTCATTTAGCTAAGTTATGCCTAGTTAGCTCTCTTAATCTTCTTCTGTGTTCCACTTCTTGCCTTTTAATTTTTTACAATCTAGAGATGACAGCACCTTGGATAATTCAAGGGAAACATTTGGGGAAATGCCCAGGAGAGGAGAGTGCTGTAACCAAAAGAGGTTATGTTTGTGAAGTCTCCCCCTCCTCACTGCATTCACTGCACAGTGTATCAGCATTGAAATGCCCAGTGCAACCTGTGGACAACTGTTGGTGCCTGTTTCTGCTTGACCTTTGCTGTGTTCTGGAATAGGTGTGCTGGTCTACCACCAAGGGGGTCCAGTGATATTTCCATCCACCACAGGAGGAGGCTGAAATGTGGCCAGCCAATCAAAACACAGAATGGGTTAAAAGGGGATTGTTAGCAGCCTTTTTCAAACAACAGAATCGGTTTCTATCCCTGCAACATGGTCAGTGGTCCCAATATGCCACTTTTGGTGTACTGCAAAGTTCTCACATGACTGCAAAGAATAATAGATCTGCTTGGAACTTATATATGTGCTCCCCATTATGTGGCTTTGCTCCCACTTTATATCATCCTCAGGCTGAATAATGTGTTTTTGATCAAAGGAAGTTTCCCAGTGAACTGATATTCCTTCCAAATATGATCTTTGTCCAATGGACAAGGATCATGAAGCACCTTTTAAAAACAAGAAAGCAAGATGAGCATAGAGGAACTGGGTAGAACACAGTGAAACCCCATTATAAACTACCTCAGTTTAGCATGGATTTTATCATAAGTCCAACAATTTCTCTTGAGTCAACAGTAGGAGGCCAGACTTCCGGGGAAGATGGTGGAAGAGTAAGACACAGAGATCACCTTCCTCCCCACAGATACACCAGAAATACAGCTAGACGTGGAACAACTCCTACAGAACACCTACTGTACACTGGCAGAAGACCTCAGACCTCCCAAAAGGCAAGAAACTCCCCACGTACCTGGGTAGGGCAAAGCGGAGAGATTCCCGCACAGAGGATCGGTGCCAACCAGCACTCACCAGCCCGAGGGGCTTGTCTGCTCGCCCGCTGGGACGGGCGGCGCTGGGAGCTGAGGCTCGGGCTTCAGTCGGAGCGCAGGGAGAGGACTGGGGTTGGCGGCTTGAACACAGCCTGAAGGGGCTAATGTGCCACAGCTAGCCGGGAGGGAGTCCGGGAAAAAGTTTGGACCTGCCGAAGAGGCAAGAGACTTTTTCTTCCCTCTTTGTTTCCTGGTGCGTGAGGAGAGGGGATAAAGAGCGCTGCTTGGAGGAGCTCCAGAGACAGGCGCGAGCCACGGCTGAAAACGCGGACCCCAGAGACGGGCGTGGGATGCTGGGGCTGCTGCCACCGCCGCGAGGCCTGTGTGCGAACGCAGGTCACTGTCCACGCCCCCCTTCCGGGAAGCCTGTGAAGCCCATCACTGCCGGGGTCCCGGGATCCAAGGATGGCTTCCCTGGGAGAACGCACGGCGCGCCTCGGGCTGGTGCAACGTCACGCCGACCTCTGCCACTGCAGGTTCCACCCACACTACGTGCCCCTCCCTGCCCCATGGCCTGAGTGAGCCAGAGTCCCCGAAGCGGCTACCCCTTTAGCCCTGACATGTCTAAGCGAAGAACAGACACCCTCCGGCGACCTACACGGAGAGGTGAGGCCAAATCCAAAGCTGAGACACGGGAGCTGTGAGAACAAAGAAGAGAAAGGGAAATCTCTCCCAGCAGCCTCAGAAGCAGCGGATTAAAGCTCCACAATCAACTTGATGTACCCTGCATCTGTGGAGTACATGAATAGACAACGAATCATCCCAAATTGAGGAGCCAGGAGTCAGTGCTGTGCCTCTGAGGTGGGAGAGCCAACTTCAGGACACTGCTCCACAAGAGACCTCCCAGCTCCACATAATATCAAATGGCGAAAATCTTCCAGAGATCTCCATCTCAACACCAGCACCCAGCTTCACTCAAAGACCAGCAAGCTACAGTGCTGGACACCCTATGCCAAACAACTAGCAAGACAGGAACACAATGCCACCCATTAGCAGAGAGGCTGCCTAAAATCATAAAAAGTCTGCAGACACCCCAAAACACACCACCAGACATGGACCTGCCCACCAGAAAGACAAGATCCAGCCTCATCCACCAGAACACAGGCACTAGTCCCTGCCACCAGGAAGCCTACACAACCCACTGAACCAACCTTAGCCACTGGGGACAGACACCAAAAACAACGGGAACTACGAACCTGCAGCCTGCAAAAAGGAGACCCCAAACACAGTAACATAAGCAAAATGAGAAGACAGACAAACACACAGCAGAAGGAGCAAGATAAAAGCCCACCAGACCTAACAAATGAAGAGGAAATAGACAGTCTACCTGAAAAAGAATTCAGAATAATGATAGTAAAGATGATCCAAGATTCTATTTCCAAGATCCAAAATCTTGGAAATAGAAGAGACAAAATGCAAGAAACAGTTAACAGGGACCTAGAAGAACTAAAGATGAATCAAGCATCGATTAAAAACACAATAAATGAAATGAAAAATACTCTAGATGGGATCAATAGCAGAAAAACTGAGACAGAAGAACGGGTAAGTGAGGTGGAAGATAAAATTGTGGAAATAACTGATGCAGAGCAAAATAAAGAAAAAAGAATGAAAAGAACAGAGGACAGTCTCAGAGACCTCTGAGACAACATTAAACGCACCAACATTCGAATGATAGGGGTCCCAGAAGAAGAAGAGAAAAAGAAAGGGAATGAGAAAATATTTGAAGAGATTATAGTTGAAAACTTCCCTAATATGGGAAAGGAAATAGTTAATCAAGTCCAGGAGACACAGAGAGTCCCATACAGAATAAATCCAAGGAGAAATACGCCAAGACACATATTAATCAAACTGTCAAAAATTAAACACAAAGAAATCATATTGAAAGCAGCAAGGGAAAAACAACAAATAACACACAAGGGAATCCCCATCAGGTTAACAGCTGATCTCTCAGCAGAAACTCTACAAGCCAGAAGGGAGTGGCAGGACATAATTAAAGTGATGAAGGAGAAAAACCTGCAACCAAGACTACTCTACCCAGCAAGGTTCTCATTCAGTTTTGATGGAGAAATTAAAACCTTTACAGACAAGCAAAAGCTGAGAGAGTTCAGCACCACCAAACCAGCTTTACAACAAATGCTAAAGGAACTTCTCTAGGCAAGAAACACAACAGAAGGAAAAGACCTACAATAACGAACCCAAAACAATTAAGAAAATGGGAATAGGAACATACATATCGATAATTACCTTAAATGTAAATGGACTAAATGCACCCACCAAAAGACACAGATTGGCTGAATGGATACAAAAACAAGACCCATATATATGCTGTCTACAAGAGACCCACTTCAGACCTAGAGACACATACAGATTGAAAGTTAGGGGATGGAAAAAGATATTCCATGCAAATGGAAATCAAAAGAAAGCTGGAGTAGCAATTCTTAGATCAGACAAAATAGACATTAAAATAAAGACTATTAGAAGAGACAAAGAAGGACACTACATAATGATCAAGGGATCGATCCAAGAAGATATAACAATTGTAAATATTTATGCACCCAACATAGGATCACCTCAATACATAAGGCAAATACTAACAGCCATAAAAGGGGAAATCGACAGTAACACACTCATAGTAGGGGACTTTAACACCCCACTTTCACCAATGGACAGATCATCCAAAATGAAAATAAATAAGGAAACACAAGCTTTAAATGATACATTAAACAAGGTGGACTTAATTGATATTTATAGGACATTCCATTCAAAAACAACAGAATACACCTTTTTCTCAAGTGCTCATGGAATATTCTCCAGGATAGATCATATCTTGGGTCACAAATCAAGCCTTGGTAAATTTAAGAAAATTGAAATTGTATCAAGTATCTTTTCGGACCACAATGCTAGGAGACTAGACATCAATTACAGGAAAAGATCTGTAAAAAATACAAACACATGGAGGCTAAACAATACACTACTCAATAACGAAGTGATCACTGAAGAAATCAAAGAGGAAATAAAAAAATACCTAGAAACAAATGACAATGGAGACACGATGACCCAAAACCTATGGGACGCAGCAAAAGCAGTTCTAAGGGGGAAGTTTATAGCAATACAATCCCACCTTAAGAAACAGGAAACATCTCGAGTAAACATCCTGACCCTGCACCTAAAGCAATTAGAGAAAGAAGAACAAAAAACCCCCAAAGTTAGCAGAAGGAAGAAAATCATAAAGATCAGATCAGAAATAAATGAAAAAGAAATGAAGGAAATGATAGCAAAGATCAATAAAACTAAAAGCTGCTTCTTTGAGAAGATAAACAAAATTGATAAACCATTAGCCAGACTCATCAAGAAAAAAAGGGAGAAGACTCAAATCAATAGAATTAGAAATGAAAAAGGATAAGTAACAACTGACACTGCAGAAATACAAAAAATCATGGGAGATTACTACAAGCAACTCTATGCCAATAAAATGGACAACCTGGAAGAAAGGGACAAATTCTTAGAAATGCACAACCTGCCAAGACTGAATCAGGAAGAAATAGAAAATATGAACAGACCAATCACAAGCACTGAAATTGAAACTGTGATTAAAAATCTTCCAACAAACAAAAGCCCAGGACCAGATGGCTTCACAGGCAAATTCTATCAAACATTTAGAGAAGAGCTAACACGTATCCTTCTCAAACTCTTCCAAAATATAGCAGAGGAAGGAGCACTCCCAAACTCATTCTACGAAGCCACCATCACCCTGATACCAAAACCAGGCAAGGATGTCACAAAGAAAGAAAACTACAGGCCAATATCACTGATGAACATAGATGCAAAAATCCTCAACAACATACTAGCAAACAGCATCCAACAGCACATTAAAAGAATCATACACCATGATCAAGTGGGGTTTATTCCAGGAATGCAAGGATTCTTCAATATATGCAAATCAATCAATGTGATACACCATATTAACAAATTGAAGAAGAAAAACCATATGATCATCTCAATAGATGCAGAGAAAGCTTTCGACAAAATTCAACACCCATTTATGATAAAAACCCTGCAGAAAGTAGGCATAGAGGGAACTTTCCTCAACATAATAAAGACCATATATGACAAACCCACAGCCAACATTGTCCTCAATGGTGAAAAACTGAAACCATTTCCACTAAGATCAGGAACAAGACAAGGTGCCCACTCTCACCACTCTTATTCAACTTAGTTTTGGAAGTTTTAGCCATAGCAATCAGAGAAGAAAAGGAAATAAAAGGAATCCAAATTGGAAAAGAAGAAGTAAAGCTGTCACTGTTTGCAGATGACATGATACTATACATAGAGAATCCTAAAGATGCTACCAGAAAACTACTAGAACTAATCAATGAATTTGGTAAAGTAGCAGGATACAAAATTAATGCACAAAAATCTCTGGCATTCCTGTACACTAATGATGAAAAATCTGAAAGTGAAATCAAGAAAACATTCCCATTTACCATTGCAACCAAAATAATAAAATATCTAGGAATAAACCTACCTAAGGAGACAAAAGACCTGTATGCAGAAAATTATAAGACACTGATGAAAGAAATTAAAGATGATACAAATAGATGGAGAGATATACCATGCTCCTGGATTGGAAGAATCAATATTGTGAAAATGCATCTACTACCCAAAGCAATCTACAGATTCAATGCAATCCCTATCAAACTACCACTGGCATTTTTCACAGAACTAGAACAAAAAATTTCAAAATTTGTTTGGAAAAACAAAAGACCCTGAATAGCCAAAGCAATCTTGAGAACGAAAAACGGAGCTGGAGGAATCAGGCTCCCTGACTTCAGACTATACTACAATGCTACAGTAATCAAGACAGTGTGGTACTGGCACAAAAACAGAAAGATAGATCAATGGAACAGGATAGAAAGCCCAGAGATAAACCCACACACATATGGTCACCTTATCTTTGATAAAAGAGGCAGGAATGTACAGTGGAGAAAGGACAGCCTCTTCAATAAGTAGTGCTGGGAAAACTGGACAGGGACATGTAAAAGTATGAGATTAGATCATTCCCTAACACCATACACAAAAATAAGCTCAAAATGGATTAAAGACCTAACTGTAAGGCCAGAAACTATCAAACTCTTAGAGGAAAACATAGGCAGACCACTCTATGACATAAATCACAGCAAGATCCTTTTGGACCCACTTCCTAGAGAAATGGAAATAAAAACAAAGATAAACAAACGGGACCTAATGAAACTTCAAAGCTTTTGCACAGCAAAGGAAATCATAAACAAGACCAAAAGACAACCCTCAGAATGAGAGAACATATTTGCAAATGAAGCAACTGACAAAGGATTAATCTCCAAATTTATAAGCAGCTCATGCAGCTCAATATCAAAAAAACAAACAACCCAATCCAAAAATGGGCAGAAGACTTAAATAGGCATTTCTCCAAAGAAGATATACAGACTGCCAACAAACACATGAAAGAATGCTCAACATCATTAATCATTAGAGAAACGAAAATTAAAACTACAATGAGATATCATCTCACACCAGTCAGAATGGCCATCATCAAGAAATCTAGAAACAATAAATGCTGGAGAGGGTGTGGAGAAAAGGGAACACTCTTGCACTGCTGGTGGGAATGTGAATTGGTACAGCCACTATGGAGAACAGTATGGAGGTTCCTTAAAAAACTAAAAATAGAACTACCACATGACCCAGCAATCCCACTACTAGGCATATACCCTGAGAAAACCATAATTCAAAAAGAGACATGTACCAAAATGTTCATTGCAGCTCTATTCACAATAGCCCGGAGATGGAAACAACCCAAGTGTCCATCATCGGATGAATGGATAAAGAAGATGTGGCACATGTATACAATGGAATATTACTCAGCCATAAAAAGAAACGAAACTGAGCTATTTGTAATGAGGTGGATAGACCTAGAGTCTGTCATACAGAGTGAAGTAAGTCAGAAAGAGAAAGACAAATACCGTATGCTAACACATATATATGGAATTTAAGAAAAAAAATTGTCATGAAGAACCTAGGGGTAAAACGGGAATAAAGACACAGACCTACTTGAGAATGGACTTGAGCATATGAGGAGGGGGAAGAGTCCGCTGTGACAAAGCGAAAGAGAGGCATGGACATGTATACAGTACCAAACGTAAGGTAGATGGATAGTGGGAAGCAGCTGCATAGCACAGGGAGATCAGCTCGGTGCTTTGTGACCGCCTGGAGGGGTAGGATAGGGAGGGTGGGAGGGAGGGAGATGCAAGAGTGAAGGGATGGGGGAACAGATGTATATGTATGACTGATTCACTTTGTTATAAAGCAGAAACTAATAAAAAAACAAACAAACAAACAAAAAACAGTAGGAGGCCAGCAGAAGCCTGAGGCCAGTCAGAACCTCTGACACTAGCATTCTAACCACTCGCTGCTGAATTCAAAGCAAGGGGCGAAAAGCATCCTGTGACTAGCCATGTAAAAAGACGGTAGAGCCACGCAACTGGTCTGAATGCCAGGAAAACAGGAGACAGAATGATATAGGAAACAGATGCCTCAGTTTAATTTCTAGAGCCTGGGCTATCTGTCTTTGCTTTTTTACTTCCTGCAGTGTGATTCTGGGCAAGCCACTCAGCCTCTCTGGGCCTCAGCTTCTTTATAAATTGGAGCAAATCATTACTGTTCATCCCATCCATCTCCTAGATTGGCTATAGAATTGCAGCATTTCAGAACTGAAAATCTAACATTCTTCTGTTACAGGTGAAACAGTTGAGGCCCAGAGTTGTCAAGGGGAAATATAGAATTTGAGCTTTAGGAGGAACAGTAACGACCATGATAATAATCACAGCCATGAGGTATTTGAGCAAGAAGTGACCTTGGGACTGCTCTGGTACAATATCTTTATTTTTTAATGAGGAAACTAAGCCCAGAGAAAGAGAAGAATGAAGGGATTAGTGGGAGAACTGTAGGAAATACAAAGCACAATAAATGTGTAAATAGAAATTCAACTTATTATCAGAGAAGTGCAAAGTAAACTATAGTGAGATGAAGTTTCTCACTCATAATATCTGCAAACATTTTAAAGTCTGACAATTCTAAGTGTTGACAAGAACTCATATCAATGCGATCATTCATTTATTGATGACAAGAATGTAAATTGTTACCCCCAATTTGGAGAGCAGCTGGTCATTACCTAATAAAATTGAAGATGTACATTTCCTATATTCCTACAATTCTTCTTATAAGTATTTTCCCTAGATTAACACTCATAGCAAGGTCCAAGAGACACATATATGAATTGTTGCATAGTATAAAACCAGAAATAATGCACAGGTCTATCACAGGAGGTTGAGTAAATAAACTGGCATGGTCCTATAATGGAATGATATGGAGGAATGCAAACAAATGAGCTAGATGATTCACATGGATCAATCTCAGAAATTAAGTCCAGAAGAGACAGTTGGTTGGAGTGGTTTGCCTGAGAACTAGAAACAGCAGGGTAATAACAAAGAGGAAACAGAGCTAAGCTTTTGTGGAGAAGCAGAGGGCATTATGTGCATGATGTGATGTGATCCGGGCTTTTTTGCTGAATGCCTGTCCATCAGATGCCTGAAGTGTCATCATTAGAGTGCAGAGATTCTGCCTTTTTAAATCTCCCTGTCTCTGGCATATCAGAATTCCTAGCATAGAGTAAATTCTCAATAACATATTTTTAAATGAATGAATAAAAGCAAGAACCAATTCTATCCTTCCTTCTAGGAAGAAGCACAGAGTAGATACAGCATGTTCTTTGGAGTTATTTTCATTGCATTCACTTCCTGACCATTTCTCAATCTCTCTGGGTTTTCACAGAGTGGAACTGCTTACTGGCCCCATTCTATTGACATCATTTCTGGAATTTGAATCTTCCCCTTGCATCCAAATGGGATACATCTGCTTGTCAGGACTCTTCTAGACATCAGCTGATGTACCTCTTCATCTGGCTGTTTGTATCCTTTATAATAAACTGATAATTGTAAATACAGAAGTTTCCTGACTTTTACAAGTTGTTCTAGTGAATTAGCAAAGCCTGAGAGGATTGTGGGAAGCCCCAGATTTATAACCAGCCAGAAGTGCTTGGAGACACCCAGGACTTGTGGCTGGTGTCTGAAGTGGGGGCAGTCTTGTGAGACTGAGCCCTTAACCTGTTGGGTCCATGCTAACTCTGGGCAGTTAGTATCCGAACTGAATTGAATTGAATTGTTGGACACAAACTTGGTATCAGAGACTTGATGTTGGAGTGCATATGGGTTAAGTCATATCTATCTTAATGATTGATCAGCATATATTTATTTAGTGAAGAATATATGTAGGGGACTCTGCCAAGTACTATGGGGAATAATAATAATAATAACAACAACAACAAAGATAGTGACAAATTTTGATTAAAGAATTACACAGAGAGCTTTCACATACTTTGACCCCTTTTATCCTAAGGACTACATTGGAATATTACAGCTTGTGAAACATACTGGGCCAGCAAATTGTAGCCTTTCATGCACAAATTTCATCATGAATCTTTGTTTTCTTAGCAGAGGACACCCTTATAGGATGCCCCTAACTCCACCCTGGGGACTACAATTTCAGGATGCCTGAGGTCCTGTGTAATTAGACATTGCTGTCACACAAAACCTAGTCTTGTCATCACATCACAAATTGTCCCTTCCGGACCCTCCATGCAGTTTGTACAGACAGTGGTTTTAGACTTTTCTGATCTCATGGTACCTAGAATTTGAGAGACCCTTTGAATATGCAGAAGGTATCACAGGGCCACAATCTGTGGGTCAGCGACTCAGGAACCCTTTCAAAGGCCTCATAAAGGCTCAAGAGAATCCTTCCAGCAGAAATTAAATCATAGCATTTTATTTTTATCAGATACTTGCTATCATTTTCCCCCTCCCTTTGCTGCCATGAAAATTGAGAAACTGGGAATCCAATTACAAAGGCGAGATAAAAAGGAAAGATAGTAAAACATTTTAATTGGATAGAAGAGACGCTGAAGCGTGTTCTGCTCTGTGCTGCAAACGCTCCATGTGTCACAGCAGCAGAGTGGGGATCACCAAAGACAGAAAGAGTCAGGTGACATGGGAGGAACAGGAATGGCCATGGAGTGTTCCGATCAGTAAGGGAACCACCATCGCATCCCCCTAGCCTCCTGGCGTTATTGATTCCCTTTGGATCAACATACTGACAGGTAGAATGTAACCCAAATAAAAAGACCCACTTCCTCTGTGGGGCTCATTTCAAATGTGGATTCTCAGAGCAGGGAGAGAGACATTAATAAAGAAACTTTGATAAAGGAAGGTAGCTTTGGGAAGCTTTCCTTGAGTTGGGTCAGGGCTTTGCTTATGAGAAAAAGAAAAAGAATCAAAAACAAAAGTTTTCAGCAGCACTGAAGGCAAATACCCAATAGGGCTCTTTCACACTGGAGTGGTAATGTTGCCCCACCACTGGGCTTACTACCCATGCCATTCAGACCTAGGTTCTGTGTCCAACTTTCTGGCCTCCAGCTACTGCCAGTCTTGGTAACCCATCAAGGCTTCAGAGATCAGGGGCAATGCTGAAGGGCTTGTGAGTCAGGTTTCAAAGAAAGACCAATTAAAGGATGATTTAGTGGCCTTTGGCTACATCAGAAGGTTGGTAGATGGAGGTGCTCCTGCTCTAGAACTAGTTCAACATCTAGAAAATAGGTTAGAAGTTCTATACTTCTCTGAAGGACAAAGCTTGATCATCAGAGAATCACCACTCACTGGAATGTATTGTCATGGGAAGGTCTTTGAAATTAGGGTCAATTCTTGATTGTCTTTCCATATCCTGTTCTCACCAAGCCCAGTCCAGTTTGCCTCCCAAGTATGTCATGAATAATTGCTTCTCTCCATCTTAATCATCAGCACTCTGGTGAAAACGTGCACCATTTTCTATAGGACGTTAGCAGTAATCTTCTCTTGGGCTCCTCACATTCATTCTGCTCTCAGAAGTGTCCTCCATGTTTCAGCCAAAGTGATCTCAGAATGGAAATCTGATCATGCCCCTTTGTTCTCAAATTAAAACTCTGAAAGGCAGAGCATGGATTGATCTTCATTCACTTCTCTGACCTTGATTTTAAATCACACTCTTCTTTACCCTCCACCTGATCACATGACCTGACATCCCTCTCCCTGATGTGTCTGTAACCCAGAACGCTCTTCTTCTGGTTCCCTCCTTCTTATCTTTCAGATCTCAGCTTAATCTCCCTTTATCCAGCAAAGTCTCACCTGGTCACTCTAACCTCATAGCACCAGTAACTGTTCACCCTGGCATTCCTTTTTTCCCTTTTTTAATACTTTGCGTAACAGTCACTTCTTGTTATTTGCAATGTAAGGTTTCCATGAGCAATGAATTAGTGTATACTGAGCTGTTGCTTCTAGGGAAAAATAGAGGGTTAGGTTTCTGCACTCTGGTCAAAACATTTCAGACAATGAATCAATACATAATCTTGTTTTATGTGTGCTTCTGTTTAAAGAAAACTTATTTAGTATATATTGTTGATTAATTAATATAGAACTCATGGCCAGCAGCACTATAACTCCGGCCTAAATGAAACTTATAAAGCACATGTATTTTCTCCGTAAGGCACATCACAACCTTCCTGCACTTTGGAACACTAGACAGCACTTCAGCACTAGGCTTAAGGCCACTTAAAACAGCAAATTCACCAAGAAAAAGCACAAAAGTGCAAAAAACAAGATACCAAATAGACGGCAGAAGACACTTGTTTATGATATGAGAGCTAAAACAAGAAGGCAATGCATCATCTTATTCAAACTCAGGTGGGAAAGTACATGTCTAGAGACTTGAATTTTTTGCTGCTCTGTGCAAGTCTGTGAATGACTTCAAAAGCGTCATGAGTGTTGATTTTGGTTTTACAAATACATTTTAGCAAGTAGGCAAATTCGCATGTATGGAATTGACAAATAATGAGGATCAACTCTGCTTTATCTTTCACTGGATTGTAAAGTATACAAAGACTGTCAGATGCTTTTTGCTTTCCATCTGACTCACAGTCCCTAACAGTGCCTGGCAAGTGGTTGGTGTGCAATGAATAGATGTTCAGAAAATGAATAAATGTGACAGTTGACCGAGGCTGGATGCTGAAAAAGATAGCAGACTTGGTCAGTTGCCTATCTATTTAAAGAATTAACCATCCATGGGGCCTCTGTCTGGGAGGAACTCTGGGCTGGTTGACAGGGAGGGTGCCTCAGAACAGTTATTCTGATGATCTCCAGCATCCACATCAAAGGTTGTTGTGGGACTGTCCTACCTGAGATTTAATCCTTTATTGACTACCTGTGTCCACAGCATGGACCACTCCCTGGGATCCTAGGTTGTGAGGGTTGGCCTCACCCAGATCCATGCTATGATTTTCTCAAAGTGGAGTGCATAAAGGGCCAGAGCAGAGACTAGAACCCACGGTTTCTGACCCCCACACAAGTGCACTTTTCTCCACACCACAGAACCCCCCTTCAAACAACACAGTGTTTGTGGTTACAGCTTGTATTTCATCAGTCTACCAATTATTGCCGAGGAAGGACACTTCCAATTCAGAATCTGTCCCTCCAAAAGGCCAAGAAAGCTTATTCTAATTTTTACCACCTAGTTGCTTTAGGACCCCAAACTCACAAATATATCTTGAGTTACCTCCCTGGGTGGTACTGCCATCAGCCATGTTATGGTGGATCTTGGGGACTTGAACCTAGGTGAAAGTATTCTACTTTCATAACCAGGATAAGCAATTCTCTGACTTTCAGGGAATTTCTCACCTCATTTTATCTTCACAAACGCTGGGATGAAAGTAGAGTAGATACTTGTACCTTCATTTATGGATGAACAGGTCCTGTTATCTCCCACACACTTCTGAGAGCAACTAGGAGGATTGAAATAGCATGTGGAAAAGCCCTTCATCAGCACAGAGTAGTTTCTCAAAAAATAAGTGCTAATCTGAGTTTTAGGGCCAGAGATGTAATTGCCTAAATTCACATTAGCAAAATAGTGAAGGAGGTGGTTTCCTTACTACCGTGTAATTGCTTTGGACAAACCAAAATTGGGGGATATAGAAGATGTTCCAGAAATGCTGCTCTGAGGAAGTAGGCCACAATGTTGGCTACAGATAAATAGGTCTGAGATAATTAATCGAAGTACAGTCAGAGGGAGTTTCTTTCCCAGAGAGCCCCTCTCACCTAAAAAGTCACCCAAAGGAAACTTTGCTGTGCCTAAGTGAGCCAAAGCAGAGGTGTCTGACAGATGAGTCTCCATATGATGCAGCTTTTCATCATGTCTCCTCCAGGCTTTAATGCAATGACCATAGCTAAGTTGCCCATATGTCTTGGTTTGCCTGGGACAGTACCAGTTTATATCTGTTGTCCTAGAGTTATTATTAATAGTGTCCCTTTTTACTCTCCAAAAGGTCTCCCTTTGGATGATAAATTATATGGCCACCCTATCCACAGACTACCACATCAAACCTGCTCAGCCTGCAATGCAATGCATCACCAATCTGCTAAAAACCTGCCTGCACAGCCTGGACTCTCCTTTTTTCTCAACATCTGTTGGTCAGTTGATGATCCTTCCCTGTCCACAATTCATGTCATGTCCTTTTCCATCCATTTATATTATCTGTAATTTACTTCAAAATTCATTAGCATAGACAACATATTGTGCAAGTGGGTGTTAATTTTAATCTATACCCTAGAGGGGATTAACATTTGTATTTCCTTAATCAGTAATACATACTCCAGAGGTGGTTAGTTAGCATTTGAAAGACTCCAATCAGAAACCATAACTCCAGAGCCATCTACTGCAGGTCTTTAGCTTTCTTTATTTCTGGTTATGACCAGTGGCTTTGTTAATTAGGATAATGGATGTTAGAAACCACTTTTTTCACTGACAACTAGAAATATGGGATTTTTTGCACTGTTTTACAGACAGTCCTGTCCTTGCACAAATAAGGTACAATAATCTAGCAAGAGCAATTTTCTCTTCACTTTGGAATGGTGTCCCCAGGGTCTGGAATCCAAATGGGTCCTGTGTCTTTGCTTATTAGACTGGAAGGTTACTGGAATCCTGCCACCAGAACACTGCTGCATCTGTTTCAGTACATGTTTTCATACAAGGACAGAGGGACAGGACCCATGATGCTTACAGCACAGGTTGTGTGGTTGTTTTCATACCTGCCTGCTAATAAACTTGTGTGTGCATGACAGAATTGAGCACTCCATGGAAGCCTGACTGCCTGGTAAACTATATCCTGGAAGCAAGTTAGTAGGGAAACAGAACACTCTCCCACTTCTAACTTTGGAAGCTACCAGTACTTACCAAAACTAACTTAATAATGGGCATGGGTCAGTTTGCAAAAAGGTTCATGCCCGATCACATGTTGTTTTTCCCTACTAGATCGCCCCTTCTTCCCATCCCTTGTTCCAATTTTTTCCCATCCTTCAAAGCCCTGTTCAAGTGCCCCTCATAGCCAAAGGGTCTCCTGGCTATTCCAGTCCTTTTGGAATCCTGTCTGAACTCTTATACCATTTAGAGTTGGACACACACAACCTAATAAATGGTTTATTATTATTTATTTCTCTATTTTTGTATGCATACTTTTAAAAAACAGGACATTTATAAATGTCCTGGGCATGGAGATGTATCCTCCTTCCCTTGGAGCCCCTTTAATGTCTGACCCAAAGGTAAGCTCATATTATAGGCTCAGTAAATACTTGCTGACCAGTCAACTTACTTAAAGACCTAAACCAACAAGCCTTGAGCCTCCTGTATTTGGATTGTGAGGCAACGTGGAGGCCAACTTATGAAGGACTCTGAATTCCAGGCTATGGGTTTAGATTTGGTGGTGGGGAAAACTGGAAGCCATCATAGGTGGTTATTGTTACATTTCCATGTGAAATATGGGGCCAACAGAACAGTCCCAGAACATCTGTCCAGGCTGGAGGCCAACACACATCCTCCAGATGTTACTCAGGGATTTATGAATTCATTCTTCCTGCTCAGTTGGCAAGGAGGTAACAGAGGGATGGAGTCAAGATCCAGGGGGAAAACTGATGAAATAAAAGAGACATTATAAGGCACACCTTCTGAGAGCAGTCGATTTATAGGTTCTAAACATTGCATTATAAATATCAGCATCTTAGAATCTCAGAGTGAGAAAGGGCCCTGAGAGATCATCTTGCCCCACCCCCTGCCCAATGCAGAATTATTAGCTACGGCAGGCAGGCTGCTGTTAATACGGGTCCCCTGCTGCTTCCTCTGGAAAGCTCTGTTTTTCAGAGGTCTCTCTCTCACCTTTATACCCAGTTAGGCTACTGCCCAGAGGAAATTTTCGCAGTGCAAATACCTTTTTGTTTTCTTTTGGGCTCGCTCCTTTTAAATTTGTTTTCCTTGCAACACAAAAGCAGGCTGTCCAGGTGGTGTATGTTGTATCTATTTTGCTACCCTCACTTTTCTAATTAATTGTTCCATTTTCAAAGCTGAAACTGGCAGGCACTCACTCCTTTAGAGTCTCTCTATCCTTGCCAAAAACAGCCATGTTAAAAAAACAATTTTATGACTAGGTTTTCCAAAGTTACAGCCTCTCTCATTCCAACCAGCTTGGCAAGAAGGAGGCCAAAACACAGATTAAGCCATTTTCTCCTCGTTATCGCCCCATTAAGCTTGCAAAGATGCTGTTGAAGCCCAGAGCTTCATCTACCTGTTCTGGCCAGGGAGCTGGGAGAATTTAGCACCTTCCTCTGAAAGGAGCCTTTTATTCAGTGAGTTAGGGGGAGGCTCCTCCTCTCCTGGCTGGAAGAGGCAGCCCCGCAGTACAACCTTGGCTGCTCAGAACCCCTGGAGGATTCTGGTGAGGCAAGTTTTCTAGGTAGCTCAGGATGACTTCTTTAGACTTCATAATTCAAAATAATTCTAGTTACTTTTGGAAGAAATTTCTACAAAGTATACTCTGCATTTCCACATCTTCTTCAGTAGAGAATGCTAATGATCACTTGATCCTTTCTTGATTGCTGAAGGTCATCTTTCCTGATACCAATCCTCCTGGCTTAAATGAATGATATCAGTTGGGCTACGCTGATGGTTACACTCAGAATGCAAGAGATTTTGGATTCTTATATCTGAATATAATAGTTTTTTATGCTTCCTTCCTTTACCATAATCAGTGAATCTACCTTCAATGTGATGTCCTCAAAAGGACATCTAATTTACACACACAACAACATGGATGGATCTCAAAATAATTATGCTGAGTAAAGAAGTTGTACAAAAACCAACCAACCAACCAAAAAAGTATGGATCCACGTGGTATAATTCCATTTATGTAATACTCTATAGAATGCAAAGTAATCTATAGTGATGAAAGCAAATCGGTGGTTGCATGGAGTCGGGGCGGGGTGGGGAAGGAGTGATTACAAAGGGGCATAAGGTAACTTTTGGGGGTGACGGGTATTTTCGCCATCTTGATTGTGGTGATGGTTTCAAGGGTGTATGTACTTGTCAAAATGTATCAAATTGTATACTTCAAATAAGGGTCATTTATTTTATATCAATTATACCTTCATAAAATTATTTAAGTAAGTAAAGAAATAAATGAATGAATAAAAGCTATATACTCATTCACTCAAAGTGTTGTGGGAGCACTTGAATGTGAAGGCAGGAGGCGAACCCTGTGTGGGAAGAGAGAGGCAGAGGGAGAAGGAGGGCAGAACGCAGGGCTCTCTGAGCAGACCCCTCAGCGAGCAGTGGGGAGAAGCACCTGGTCTGTGGATCTCACCATTTACCGGAGCCTAACTCTGCCACAGGCATGCAGTCATCTCTTCGTGGTATTAACTCTTTTACTCCTCACAAAGACTTCATGAGGTGGAGGTGTACAATTTTTTAACCTATTTTATAGATAAAGCAAAGAGAAATCAAGGCAAAGTGGGTTCCTAATGTGAGAGGTCACCTAAAACGGACATCCTAAAGATGGCTTCCAAAGGACCAAGACAGACACACAGAGGTAAGTACATTTATGTGATATTAGGACCAAAATGCTTAAAGACTTTACTTCTTATTCTTCAGTAGGTGTAATGGGAATTTGATAACTGCCCCTACAGTGAAAGAAGTTTCAAGAAGTTAAAAAAAAAAAAAGTAATATACAGGGAAGTCCTCAAGGACATAGAAGATGTAACTACTACATGCCACCCCCCAAATATTCGCTATGTGCACTAGTTCTACTGGCTGTTGTTTAAAATGTCTTTAATAAAGGATTAACAAAAAGTTCTCCTCCAATAGGCAAAGCAAAATGCAATTGCTTTTTGGGTTCCTAATATGCAAACTTACATTTACAGTAAAGGGCAATGACTGTGATTCAATTTTTATATTAGCTCTTCTATTGTATCACTGATTAAATACAAATCCTGAAGCAAACAATTCAGCATTGACCAGGCCTAAAGGGACAGAAGCAAGGGAAGAGGATGCAAAAAAAAAAACAAACCAGAAATATTCCTTTGACCTTAAATTATTAGTTTTTGTAAGAAGAAACTGAGACTAATTGCAGAACTTGTTATACATCTTTGTAGTGTATCATATACCACTAGGTGCAATAAACTATATATAGTTCTCAGTTTAAAACTGGGCTCAGTCAATCGCAACAGTCACTTTTATCAAGTTAAAGAACCATTTCAAAATATTGTTATGAATAGCTGTCAGTGCTGGGTAGCCTAATGTGTAGCTCAGTGCCTGGTACCCAATACACACTTACTAAATTAATGAATGAAGTCGAGATCCTGTTGCTCAGAATAAGCACAATCGGTCAAGCATTACTCTTTTTTATTTTTTAACAGGGTGCGTTAAGGACTGATGGGGTACAGGTTGCATAGCTCATTTAGAAGCAGAGCAGGAGTTTATTCCCCTTTGAACTTCCCACTCTCCCTAGCTTGGTGTGGAGCTCCTTGTGCGCCTTCAATAAAGATTCATGACTTAAGTGATTGCAATTTACTGACTCCATGATTCTTTTCAAGACCAGCGCTGAGACAGATCCTCCCTTATTTCCTATGTGCATTATAGAATATGAATTACACTGTCAATACAAAATAAATGGCATTAAACTATACATTGGATTTTAAGAAAGTACCTTAAAAATGCCTTTCAGAGAGTCAGTCGGCCCTGCATTGTACCTCATTCCCAACTACCTCTTTCCTACTGCAGAGACTCCTACATATTCACTCTTAGAGAGGTTCAGTTACTGAGTCTATATCACTGAGCTATATCACTACTACAAATAAGGATTTTTTTCCTCTCTATCTAAATATTTTCATCTCTTAGTTCCAGACCACTTCGCTTGATCCTCTGAGAAGGCAAATAATTTCTTCCATCAATGAATATGATTCCCCAGAAGATATTGATACATTTGGGAGTATAATTTGGCCAGGGAAGAAGATAACCTGAAACCACAAACTGCCCTAAACACTCTATTATTAACAAAGAGAGTAAAGCTGAATTGAGTTGGAGAAAACCGTTGCTGAATGACAAATTGCCAGACCCTGTGTAGCTCAGGAGGTTGCAGTCCATTCACCCCAGCTGCATTATTATGAATTCTTGAGGAAAGAACTCTAAAATGGAGTCTACAGTCAGGATTTGAATGGCTGCATTTACTCCCTAAGGTGGCCTGAATCTTGAGAAACAAGGCTGGGAAAGTCGCTCCACACGTCTCCCTACACCTGACCCTTCATGTTATTCTCCTCATGCAAAAGTGCATCAGCCAAATTGCTTCCAGTACTTTTATTCCAGTTTAAGCTCTGGATCTAGTGTAGAAGCCACAATTCCAGAGACTTATCTGCAGACCAGCAAAGCAGTTGTCAGGCTGGGTAAAGGCTTTGACTCAACCTAGCAGTTTTCTTATACCTCTTTGGGCTTTTGTCCTCCTTGAGTTATAGTTATGTATTCATCTTATTTCCTCCCTTCTGATATCTTGGAAGCCCCTTGAGAGAATATTCTCCAGCATTCATCCAGGTTTTGATTGCCAGTGGACACATTACATATTTGAAACATGGAATTGACTTCCAGGGAGAAACCTAGCAGTATGAAAACAAAGTAACTCCACCGTATCTGTTGATGGAATGTCATAGCTGCCCTCCACTTCAGAGAAGTTTTAGAAAAAGAGGAGGGAGTAGACATGGATGTCCAAGGGACAAGGATTTAGCCTCTACAAGTAGCCAAGTTCCTCAGATCCACCCAGCTGCCCTCCACGGGCAGAGACAATGCACACCACTGTTAACCCCACCCACCATCTGTACAGAGGAAGTTCTGAATATGGGCTATCTCCAATGACTAGAAGAGATCACTTCATATTTACAGATAAAGATATGGTATCTGCTTTAAAATGTTCCAGAGAAACAAGACTTTGTTTTTGTGGTTTTGGTGGTGGTGGGGAAATAGATGAAAAGAGAATGCCAGAATGTGGACAGTTGTTCAAGGTGGGTGATGGTATGGGAATATATTATTCTATTTTTGTGTCTATTTGAAAGATTAAATAATTTTTTAAAATTTTAGGTGAAAAGTAAGAAAAGAAAAAGTTACTTCACCACCATCCTTAGAAACTGGCTGAGGGAGGGAAGAGCAGCTTTCTTCTGCTTGTTAGAATTTTTATGTCATCCTAAAATGATTTTGGATGTGTTTAAGAGGATATTACAGGAGGCTTTATTTTAGGTCTTACTTCACTAGGGCCCCAAATCTGGGAACAAAGGGAGTCAGTACCCATGTATTCTAAAACAGGTTGCCTGTATGTCTGTGCAGTAGTTGCTAGGAAGGCGGCTATCGTGGGTTGGATTGTATCCTCCAAAAAGATATGTTGAAGCCCTAACCCCAGGTACCTGTGGATGTAACCTTATTTAGAAATAAGTTCTTTGAAGATGTAACTTAGTTAAGGAGAGGTCATACTAGATTGGGGGGGGACCCTAAATCCACTGACTGGGGTCCTTACAAGAAGAGGAGATGAAACACAGAGACAGGCACAGAGGGAAGACCATGTGAAGAGAGAAGCAGAAATTGGAGTGATGCATCCACAAGCCAAGGAATGTCGAGGATAGCTGGCAACAACCAGAAGCCAGGAGAGAGGCCTGGGACAGATTCTCCCTCAGAGTGTCCAGAAGGAACCAACTCCATTGACCCCATGACTTCAGACTTCTATTCTTCAGAATCGTGAGAGACTAGATTTCTGTTGTTTCAAGCCACCCAGTTGTAATTTGTTATGGCGGCTCTAAGAAACAAACATAATGGCCAAAAACTAATTCTGCTGCCCATAGCCCATGACTCCTTCCTCTACCATATAAGATGGGCTTTATGAGAGAGATGGCTGGGGAGAATGGATTTCCATAAAGAGAGTTTCAGGGATCTGTGACTCCTCCCCCTCAACTCCTCACATTCAACTAGGTCAGAGAGCTTCCAGAAGCTGCCAGGGAGCTTGATTTGTATCCCCTGGATTTTGGACGACCCAGAGCCTGGTACCTGATTCCCTTCTGAAGATGTCCAAAAACTGCAGCAGCCTATGATGGCTGAGGAAGGAGTGGGGACTGTGTTGGCTTCCAGGTATTTCCTGTGGGTTAGAGGAAAGGCCAGTGGATTCTGCAGAAGATGGCTCAGCATAAGCCCTTTTGAAAGGACCTTGCTCAAGAACTTTGTCTGCCAGGCTGAGAAAGACACACAGAAAGATTTGACATGAGCTTTACCACCAGCAGGGAAAGCCCAAGTTGTTCAGAGAGAGGAGGCATCACGGTGCCTAGAAACAAGTCAGGGTTGGACCTCAGAGGAGATCAACAAAGAACTCACAAAAGTGCCCCAAGAGACAGAGAGCCAGTGTTTGTTCACCTGACACAAAAAGGGTCCAATGTGGTAGAAAGAAAGAACTTCTATTACAAGTTGTGCTCTTTTCCTCAACTACTCTTTCCTCATTGTAGCCAGTCTAGGGGGTCAGGGAGTGCAGAAACAGACTCTATCAAGAAGAAGGTGGAATGAGGAAAATATACAGAGCAGACTTCTCCCACTTCTCCCCGAGGTCTGGTGGAGCGGAGCTTTTCACCACTTTTGACCTAATATTCTAATTCCTGAACATGAGGCTGTTTGTTGATATCTAGTGACTTGGAAAAGTGACTTGGAAAACTAAGGGCTCTGAGCTATCACCAAAGATGGAGAAAGCCAGTGGCAGGAAGAAATTAATTTGGTTCCTTCCTACATCCTCTTCAGTCTAAGCTTGTCCAGTAAACCAATTACACTTGCTAGTTTTACCTTCTCTAAAATAGTATAAGCTGCCTAATAGTGAGAGTGATGTCATATATGTCTCTAGTTATTTCACCCAAATGTCTAATAGAATCTTGGACACAGAAATATGCAGCAATAATTTTAGCTAGTTATATATTTCTTATTTTCCTTGGATTTTATGATATATCACAATATCTATTATTCATATAATTTTTGAAAATGTGTGAAACACTTCTGTGTTTGTGGATGTGTGTTGTAGGTAATTTTATTTTCTCAACAATCACATAAATTCAGGAAGGCAGAGATTATCCCAAACTTCTAGCTCAAGAAGTAAAGACTCAGTTTCTCTAGCTAGTGAGTGGCCATGAAAGACTCGAGCCATGGTCTTCTTATTTCAAACCCAATGCTCTTTTTCTCCAACACAAGACTTCCTAATGGTTTGGGGAGGAAAGGTGTTAGGAGTCCAAGAATGAATGATAAACAATTATACTGAGTGGGAAGGAAAAGACTCACCTGGCTGCATTACATCCATGACCTCACATCTGTGTACAGAGCTGGAAAAGAGTGCATGTGTGCTCATTCATGAAGCCCATTCATGAAGTCCATATCCATGTTCCCATGTCCTACTTGGGGTGGATGGGCAACCTGCCTTACCCAGTAAATCATCCATCACTCAAAGACAGGGGCCATGGCTAACATTCCTAGTCCATCCCTCCTCAGACCTGGCAACCGTGCACTATCATAACTCATGTACAGAAATGTTTTCCCAGCTTCCCATTAGAAGGCCATGTGCTCTGAAATGCAGCTTCAAGCCTAATGATGAATTTTCCCCAAGCCACCCACACTCCTTTGCCTGTGACCAATTGCACAATTTCAAATCCAGCTGGCCCAGCTTAAGGATGTGGTTGGAAGCCAAAAAAAGAGTTTGTCTTGATGCAACACAACCATGAAGAGTCACAATCATAGCTCTGGGTTCCCTAGTCCCTTGCTTGATCCCAGTGAGTGAGCTGGCTATGATATCAGCTCTGTTTACTTTCCAGGTCTCAGCTCATAGCCAAAGGCTCATCAGCTAACCTGGATATGACCCAATTTTAGTCACTAGAATCCAAAGTTATTTAATTCTTTGAGCCTCAGTTTCCTCATTTTTAGAATGAGATAATCATGTCTTCTTTGCTGAGTTGTTATGAAGATTAAGGAGATTATACATGTAAAGCACTTGTCACTGTGCCTAGTACATAGTATGATCTCAATAAACGGTGACAATGATAATAATAATGGTATTAAAGTATAAGTATTACTTATTGTATTTCAAACCATGATGGCTTAGAATCTGAACTGGCTATCTGCCTAGTTGAAATTATCAAAATTTTCTTCAGATCCATGCAAATTTAATGAGCTAAAGTGTCAAATGCTCCATTCTATTGACATTTTTTTCCCAAATTGACACCTATTACTAGTCAAGCATTGTGCTGGGCACTGAGGGAGTTACAAAGAGGAGGAAGACACACTTCCAGACTTGCAGAAACTTAGACTTTCACAGCAGAGACAAGGCAGACACATTTTAAACCATTAGATGACAATACAGTCTGGTGACAGTCTAGCAAAGTGAAAAAAGCCTTTCTTTCCAATCCCAGTAAAACGTGTCCCTCCTTAGAAGTTATCCCAGCTGCCAGTCATCAGCTTTGGCCCCCAGGGCCTAAACATGTATCTAAATGGAACTACTTTGGGACACAGAGTGTTGTCATCTGCAAATTGATATTCATCTGAAGGTCTGTTAGGTAGGAGGAAGGGGGTCATTGTAGAGGCTTGGGTGCCACCAGCATACACACACACACACACACACACACACACACACACAAATCATCCCCAAGGGTCCCCAAGGTTAGTCTTTTTGAAACCAGCTTGCTCACCATCTTGCAAGAAATATATAATTGTATGGCCGATTTCTCCATCATAACCTGCTGCATGATACAGAAGAAATGCTACCTTGCCAAAGGAAATAAAACATTGGCAATCAACGTGTCTCCTCAGACCTTGTCAAAGAGCCATAACTGTAACAAAATAAACAAATAGATGATCAAAACATTCCTTTGCCCTTTCCCCTCGTTTGTCTCTCTATTTTTTTCACGTTGAATGCTCCATTAGAGTGTAGAAAATTTCAGTTTTCTCCAGCTCTGGAAAAATCGTTAGGCCCTTCTGCTGGTCGGCTTTGGAAACATTTGGAACAAATTATCTCTACTTTTGGAATCTGAATAAAGGAATGTGAGCCTCACTGGAGAAATGTGAAATCTAGGGTGGGATTCACAAAATGGTTTAAGGTTTGCTTTTGCACACATACTTTTTTTCGAATTTGTTTGGGTTTGGAACATAGTATAAGAAAAATAAGAGGACTTGCAATGGACTTTCAATGTGCTTTCCGTAATTCCTTTGCTTTTCACAAACCCATGGGCCCCTCCCCCAGTGCTCTATCATCACCCCTCAGTAGCTTCCCGTCTTTAATGTCAAGCGTGTGCTTCTTACATAACATGAAATCCACCAGTTAGGGAAAAGCGAGAGGAGGGAGATTTAATTTTGACCCAATCTCATATAAACCTTTTGTTATGCTGCCAACTTCACGATGTCCAAACACTCCTCCCAGAAGTTGACACAGCCCCCTGAGGGAGTAACAGAGACTTCATGAATCTCAGTACCGAGTTGTCTTATCTGAGCCCCAGTGCAGCTCTATCCCAACAAAACTTCAGTCCCACTCAAGCCCTAGAAGGGTTCTGACAGGGCTGATTTCAGTCTTATGCTGCTTTCCAAGACTTTGCCCATCTTTTCTATCCCTGGTCCTTTGTTTAGTGTTCATGTTTAGTGATAACAGGAAAGAGGGCTTAAGAGGCCGAAAGATGACCCAGACATCTTCCTTGGGCACAGGCTGCTTCTAAGACATCCCTCCTGGGGTTTCTAGGCCATACTCGCTTCTTGCTGTGCAGGCACAAGCACCTTCAGGAAGAGAAGGTACTCATTTTCACAAAAGATGCCAAAATCAGGAGGGTAGGGCACAGAGAGTTCTAGAACTTCTGCTTCAGAAGGGGGAAAATCCTTATGGAGAACATTTTTTTTTACCCACTTTGTTTTTCCAGTTACTAGGAGAGTTATGGTGACAGCACCTGCTTAATTTTCTGGACAGTATGTTTTCAAAATTCTCTTCAGTTATCTCTGTACAAACATATTTGTCATATCACATCCATTTTTAGTTCAGAAAAGTGTGGAAACAGTATTTCTATAGTTTCTGAAGGCTCATTCAGAGTTTCCCTAAGAACTCACCAAATTTCATCCTTTCTTCCCTCATCCCTACCCCCACAGCCCAGTTAGGTAAATATGCACCAGATCCAACAAAGGACATGATAAAAATGCCTGGTTTAGCTCACCCACTGAAGAATGGATAAGCCCAATGTGGTATATAGATTCAATGGAATATTATTCATCCTTAAAAAGGAATAAAATTCATACACGTGCTTTAACATGGATGAACCTTGAAAACATTATGCTAAGTGAAATAAGCCCAATACAAAAGGATAAATATTGTATAATTTCACTTATATGAGGTACATAGAATAGGAAAATTCATAGTGACAGAAAGTAAGGTTTACCCGGGGCTGAGGGAGGGGAGAAAGAGGAAATAGGAGGTTACTGTTTTATGTGCTCAGAGTTTCTGTTTGGGCTGATGAAAAAGTTCTGGACACAGATAGTGGTGATGGTTGGTGACACTGTGAATATACTTAATGTCCCTGAATTGTTCCCCTAAAGATGGTTAAAATGGTAAAATTTATGCTATGTATATTTTATCACAATAAAAAAATGCGTAGGGGCTATTGGTTTGGAGACACTTATTACTGGAAAGAGAGCCCCAAGTGCACATTTTTGGGGTATAAAGAAATACATTAATTACATACAGCTGCTATCATGTAGATGGAATCACCATAATAGAAAATTGTGCTGTGTAGAAACTTACTCCGATCCGGCACATTTTGGACAGAGCATCTTTTATTAAGAGCAGGACTGGATAACCCTTCACGCATTCTTCCTTCAAGAATTTCCTAATGAGGCTTCCTACACTCTAGACAGGAACTGAGGGTAGGAAATTTGTAGACCCTGCCTTAGATCTGCTTATTCAACATGCAACATGAAAGAGGCCTGCTCGGAAGGAAGGTCTGCCTTCATTTCTTAGCACTTGGGTTCAGAAAGCACCAGAACTAGAGCTCCACCCTTTTATATAGTATCCCTGCTCACTAATAAATGGGACCAACTGAGGACCAGCCATCACTGTTCATGAGGATCACAGCCAACTCTTCAGACTGAGGAGTAAACCCTGTGAGGATTATGCATTCAGGTGGAAAATGCTTCTAATAGAAAATTGTGATTCTGGGAACTTTACCCACATCAGGCACATTTTGGATAGCACATTTCTTATCATTTTTCTTTCTGGCTAGCAAGAAGCAAAGCATGGTTTAAAATAAATAGCACCATCTTGGCAGTCCCCTCTTAATTTGGAAAGATGTAGGAAAGTGTGGAAAAAGGCCACCCAACTAAGCATCGGGAGGCAGGGTTTGGAATGCAGACTCTTCCATTGCATATGTCTCTGGGTCAATAACATCACTGCTTTAATCCTCAGCTTCCACACAGGACAAATGAAAGTCTGGCCTAGAGCAGTGGTGGAAAGCAAGGTGGGCTTCGAAGTGTGTTCTAAGGAGTACTGGTGTCTGGGATCTCATTCCCACTTACCGATTCAGACTTTATATGTGTGGATTGGGGGGATGTGTAGCAATAAGTTGGAGAGTTGGGAGGGTAGCCCACACATAAGTTTTGAAAACAATTCCCCTGACAATTCAACATGCATCCCTCCCTGGTTAGCATAAACTGATCAAAGTTATAGCTAAGGTCACTTTCAGTTCTAATATCCCTAAGATTTTATAAAAAAAAAAAAAAAAGACTGAAAGCCCACAAAGACCATTAAACGCGGCTGTTACAAGGATCAAATGAGAAAATAATGCATATGGATGTCCTAGAACATAGTGCTATACAAACGTAAGCAATTATTAGGGCTCCCATAATTCTGTGCATTATCCAAGTGGTTCATCAAATATTAACCAAATCCTCTTAGATTAGAAATTCTGCAATGGCAAGTCTAGAGAACAGGATCTACACTTGGCACTTTTCTTTGAGTTTCTCCTCATGAGAGCATTTACCAGTGTAATAATATCCTTATTTGTTTTCTGATAATGTGAATGCATATAAGTCAAAAGAGGACAAACTAGACGTGCACCCATTTCCCAGCAAAAGTGAGCCATGGAAAGCCTGGATTTATCTAAAATCTGCCCATTTTTCCCAGCTCAGAAGCTGTGTATCCTGAAAATTTCTGGTCTTACCAAAGAGGTGTATCATTTTATTGTTACCACCCTATCCCCAGAAGGTGATATTCATCCCCACACCTTGGCTTTTAGAATGACCTCTGAGGTGGAGTTGGTTAGCATGCTACAAAGGATGGAAGTCTCTGCCTAGAAACCTTCATTTCCATTGAGCTAATGAGAGGGCTGTCACCTAAATTTTCATTGTTTTAAGAGCAAGTGGAGGCTGACAGTTTCCTTTCAAGCTTGAATGATGAAGAGAAAACATCCCACAGCCTCATCTGGCTGCCTTGCTGCGAGGTAATGAGCCCTGTGCAGCACCCATCTCTGCTAGACTGGGATGACCTTCTGTCTGGTAATGCATCAGGGAAGAGTGAAAAATGCACCGCAGGCCCCGCCAACAATTCCCCCACGACATGCTGAATGTGCCAAATGGTTTAGTAAATAGATCTCAAGTTACGTGTTGAAACATATTCCAACATATTGCAACAGAGCATATCTCAATCTAAAGGTCACACTTTACTTTGCAGAGACCCTGATGAAGGGGTCTGGTGGCTGGCTGGAAGGTGAATGTCATGGAGATGAGGGTCAGGGGAGAGAATATTTGTAACATTTAAAAACAAATTTCACAACCTTCCCTGGCTAATTGCATTCTATTCTCAGTTCAGACAGGGAATTTTATTTGCTGCCAGTCTTTGTTCCAAGATTTGCTGGAGTTTCTTGGGATAGGGTAACAGCTTGGGGTGGGGAGGCGGGAGGCTGGGCTGTGTCTTGCAAAAGCTGGGAGAGTGTAACTGAAGGGGTGAGGCCAACATGGAGTTCAAAAGGCTCCAACTTTCCCGACTTCTTCCTTTCTCTTTTTCTTTTTTTTTTTCTTTTTGATGTTGGCTGTTTATTTCAACTTTCATGACTTCTTGTTTTCTTTGCCTTTAGAGTCCTTGGGGGAGGAATAAAGGAGGACTTAGTGATGTGAATCTGCCTTAAAATAATTGCCGGAGATTGCTTGGGTGCAGAGAAGAGTAAAAAGATTGAAAAAACTGGGATCAAATCTGGTCTTGCAAGTACTGGGAATCAGTGGCTGACTCCATGGTATGGTTTGAAAAATGCCTGGAGAAGGGACCTCCTGCATCCACCATTATTGACTTCACTACTGAGGATCCTAAAAAAACGTGTTTTACTTTGATTTGATGGATACTTTTTGAACATCTATTATGTTTCTAATGATGTATGGTATCAAAAGGTCGATACTTATCTCCAAAGAGTTTACTCCCATTTGAGAGATGGGCACATAGCCCACTACTCCCACTAAGCACATTGTTTTTTTGTGCTTTCAAGTTATAATATCACTCACATTTTCTCCTTTGCCCTCCTCCTCACTGCCATAAAACTCGAAATCTCTGGATCTGCATTTTAAACAGAGTGCTAAGTGTAGTTCAACAGACATCTTTGAGAACGACAGTGAAAAGGGAAAGAAAAACCTGTTACTTCCCAAAATTTATTAGTTCAAAAGCCCAAGAAATCATGGTGTTTTTGGTGGTGGGAGGAGGGAGTCAGGCTATATACTGGTGTTTGGAACCCATCCTGGCAAACAAGTCCATTGAGATAACTTTATTTGGGTGGTTGTGTAGCAACACCACTCTGAAGAAGGAAGTACCTGGATGCTGTGGGGGGCATCCTCAGTCTTCAGAACACATTGACTCAATGATGTTCAGTTGAATCTTATTAAATTGTTGATATTTTACTGGTTTTGACCTACTGAATGACAATTTCCTAGAGCTCAAACCAATACAAAGCAGAATTTGGAAGAGTCATAATGGAAGTAAAAGCAATCAAAAGGAGAGAGAAAAACATGGTTAGATTCAGGACTTTTTACTTATTGAATCTCTATTTCTTGCTAGCTGTGAACTGAATATTTGTGTCTCCCCCAAATTAATATGTTGAAACCTAATTCCTAATGTGCTGGTATTAGTAGGTGGAGTTTTTGGAAGGTGACTAGATCGTGAGGGTGGAGCCCTCAGGAATGGGATCAGTGTCCTTTTAAAAGAGACCTCAAAGAGCTCCTTCTGCCATGTGAGGACACAGGAAAAAATGACCATTATGAAATATAAAGCAGACTCTCACTGGACATTGATTCTGCTGGTGCCTTGATCATGAACTTCCCAGCCTCCAGAACTGTGGAAAATAAATTTCTATTGTTTACTAGCCACCCGGTCGGTGGTATTTTTTTATAACAGCCTGAGTGGACTAAGACACCTCTCTTCTTCCCATTGCCCTTCCCAAACTTATTACATCTTTATGGGCAAATACTTTAAAGGGGGGATATGGTATCTGGCTGAGAACAAGACTCTAAAAGATGGTATTTAACACAAGAAGTGGCTTCTGGGGAGAGGCCTGACACAAGAGTAGGGAGAAATCATTGGGAAGCTGAGTGGAC
Source organism: Hyperoodon ampullatus (assembly GCF_949752795.1). Lineage (NCBI taxonomy): Eukaryota > Metazoa > Chordata > Mammalia > Artiodactyla > Ziphiidae > Hyperoodon > Hyperoodon ampullatus. The sequence continues at coordinate 61,930,407 of NC_136926.1, read as the reverse complement.
AAAATTTGTTATTTTGCAGTTCTGTTAATATTTTGCACTTCACTGAGGTTCTTGTTCCAACAGTATCAAAGTGTTTGCATTAGTTATAATGCATTAAGGAACATACATAGAATTTATGGAGCAAAATCCCCAAATCCCTTGGTTCCCATCATCATTTGTTTACCCTGTAAACATAGTCTTGCGATGTCCATAAGTTCTGAAATACACACATCAAGGCCACTATGCATTAAGATGCAGCCAGGTGGTATTTTTACTTGTTTGTTTTGTATTTATGTTAAACAGAACCAAAAGAAAATCATCTCAACTTGACATTCATCTCTGTTATCTAATTTTGTTTTTCAAAACAATTATTAGAAAAAAAGTCTGTGTGATCTTCAGTTTATCAGTTCAAGCACCGGGAATAACTAATTATGTTGGATGACTTTTGAGGTACTTCCAAATCTAGGAGTCTCAGGTTCTCTGATACAGTACAATAGATAAAGCACTGGGCTGGAAGTCAGGAAACCAGGGTTCCAGGCCAACTCTGCAAACACATAGCTGTGTGAGCTTGAAAAGTAGACTTGAGGAAGACTCTTTTGCTCATCCATGAAGTGGGAGAGGATTGGAACAGATATCTCATTACAGATCAACCCAATATTCCTGGAGAGGCTGAAAAAGAAAGAGGGGAATTTCCTAACTGCATGTGGGAGAAGAGGAGGAGGTAGATCAGAAAATGACATTTCTGACCTGAAGTGTTATGAATCTACCTGAAAGGTCAAACAAATGCGTAACATTTATCAGATCGATTGTGCTCACTTTGATGGGACATTCCATGTCAGCACATACTACAGAAGTCTCCTTCCAACCTTCTGTGTGGAGTTGATGTCTTTAGCCAATTGTCAATGTGCCCGCCTTTTGAAATATTTCTTTAAGCCCTCAATTAATGTTCACTAACATTTCTTATTTTGAAATAAGAGTTGATGTTCTAAGTTGATATTCTTCCCAAATGACCACAATCTCCAAGCTCTAGGTTCTAAGCAAGTTAACCTAAACAACATGCATTAGCACTAAATTGTATGATTTATCCTATTGACAAATGTAAGGTATGTCAATCCCAACCAGGAGGACAATTTTGTAGCTGGATAAAATTAATAAGATAAAAGTATCCCCCATTTATTCCTACTTTGAGCTCCTCCAAAATAAGCCTTAGAGAATGGACTGTTTTATTTTCTGAAATCAAAATCATCTACATGTTCAAATATGTGTCTGCCATCAAAAACATCACCAATAGATCAGAATGATGCTCCTTTTCTCACCACCATGTCCCTGTCTCATCCTAAACCATGAAACAAAACAAAACAAAGCAAAACATTAGACTGGCCAAGTTTTCAATGACTCAACTGATAGGGCATTATAGAATCAGCCAGAGAGAATATGCCAAAACCTCTTCACCTTCCTCCTGCCTGGTGCCCTTTGGGAGTCTCTACAAATGTCCCTCTGACCTTTGCAGCAGCTCTAAAAATAGAAGATGACTGCTCAGTACAGGTGCTGTTTGTGAAAATGTTCTCCTTGCATTTAGCCTGCCTGCATCAGTGATTAGTACTCTGTAGATACTCAGCATCCCCTGGACTCTGCTGTGTCAGCTCTTCTTTATAATAGTGCAGGAGCTGGAGGATAATTCCGGGACTGCTGTTTCTAGGGACTCTCTCTTTCCCTCAGAACACAGAGAGGACTTTCTTCCTCTCTCATCCCACATTTAGGGCCTCATGCTCCAGAACAGCCTGGAGGGAACCTCAAAATGAGTCTGTGACTACAGTGCCCCCCAGAAAGTACCAGATTTTTCAAATACATCTTTCTATATAGAACTGGCACACATGGGTGGGGAATGAAAAATCAGGAGGCTGAAAGTGTAGTTCTGTTCTTGGCTATTGGTCTTTGCGGACCTTGCAGTAATTATATTCATAAAATCATAAGATGATATCTCCTGACAGAAGCTCGGAGGTCATCTGGTCTGGGGTTGTTGAGCCTTAGTATGCTTCAAAATGTTACCTGGTAAGCTTGTTTCAAGTGCTGATTTTCATGTTCACCCCCATAATATTCTGATTCAGTAGGTCTTGGGAGGAGCCAAGGGATCTACCTTTAGAGACATGGACCCAGAAGATGTGAATGCAGTTGATCCTCAGACTAAACAGTGAGAAACGCTTCTCCAAATAATTCTCTTATGCAAAGATGAGGAAAGTGAGACCCAGGGTGTAGAAGGCATTCTCGAACTAGGGCTGCGTCTAGAGCCCTGGTTCACTATCTTCTTGTCCACAGTTATCTCCATATGAAATTACATGATTTCCATTCAGTTCAAGCCCATGAACACTGGTGATGCAATATTCATGCAGGTGCTATTGAAGTCCAAGTCCAAAAGGCACTTTCGGATAAGAAGGCCACTTTCTGTCCTGACAGTGAGTGGCAGGTGTAGCCATATGTCTTGACCACTGAATTTTCGTGGTTCCTTGAGCCAGCCATGGCACTTCTCTAAGCCTTATATTTCAGAAGTAGTGTAACAAACCAGATGCCCTTTCTTACCTTACGATGGCAATTGATGTGACATAGCTGCAAATACTTAAGCTGTGTCTTTAACTGTGACTTAACTGAAAGTCCAGAACATTTCAGCCTTGATCTCTCCCATGATTCCTGCCAGGCTCAAAAGATCCAGTGCCGGGGTCAATGGACCACAAGTCAAGGTCAGCCTGATGCACTGCAGGAGATCAGTAGCCCTAGTCTGTGACTGACAGGGAAGTAGGAAGACACTCTTGCCAAAAAATACAGACCATCATGACTGTGGGTAATTTCTCCACCAGGGAGTCATGTCTTTGGAGAATAAGCCCGTTTGGGTTTTCTTTCTTATCACCCCATGTGAATTAGTTTGTGTTCTGTGAATCATGTAATCAGGATACATGGGAATTCTTGGCCCCGCCTTGGGGAAAGGATACTGTTCGAGGGTCAAAGGGTACAAATTTTTGAATTCAGACCTCTTGGAAACTGAAAGCTACAACAAATATTAGAGATCATCTAGACCAAATATTGAAAATATTAAGAATGATTTCACTGCCTTACTTACCTCACAGGTCCGAAAATAAGAGATAAAGCACATAAATAAGATTCATAAATGTTTAAAAGGCTGGACTTATGGAAGAAATTTTTAATATTTTTGCAACAACTATTAAATAGACTAGAATAGTACTCTAGAAAAACCAGACTAGAGAAAAATGAGGAGGCATAGAAATCAGCATTTGAAACTAGGAGACTAGGCCAGTTGGGTGAATTTGCCTGAGGTGTCACAGCAATTTAATAGCAGAGTCTGGTCTTCTAACTCCTGGGGAGAAAGCTTTTTCCAAGACATCAGTCACAGATTCCCCAGTTTGGCAGAGTATCAGACTGACCACAGGATGAACTATGTTTCTCTTCTCTCTTCATGCATCATAAGAAAAAGCCCATTCGTTGTTTATGTTCTGTTTGTACTAAAGCAAATGAAAAAAACATGGAACTTTGGGGAAAAAACAATGTTCTACTGAAGCTCCTCATCTACAACTACTCCCCCCAGCACAGTGATTGAGGTAAGCACAGTTTGATGATGTTGGGACTATGGGCAATTGTAGATCAAGTGTGCCTCTCAGGGGACCTGGGCTAAGAGAACGAGGTGCTCACTGGGATAAGGTGTCTGACCCAGGCAAAGTCTACGATCAAATTAGTCTTCAGAAGCCCAGTTTGACTCATTCGTTCTTTCATCATATACTTACTGAGTATGTCCTAGGTGTCAGACACATGCTGGGCATTAGTGATTGGCTGAAGGATAAGACCGTCTTGAGCCATCGTCTTGGTGTTATGGCCTGCAGATGGTGCACACAAGTTAAAAGACAGTCCCCACCAAGCTTCATGTGTGAGTGGTACATGAGGGGGTACAGAGAAAGTGTAGCCACCCAAGACTGGGAGGTGGAGAAGACACCAAGGAAGTCTTCCCCAAAGAGCTATTAAGTGCCAGACACTATGTGAGATATTAGGAATGTAACAGACACTGCCTTCAAGAGGCTTCCTATCTAGAAGAGAAGACAGATATGCATAACAGGATGATATACGCTGTCATAAGAGTGGGGCAACCCTTCTGTTCTAGGTCAGCACAGAAGGGGGAGTTGTAGGGCTGTGCATCATCAAGAAAAACATCTTTGGAGTGAAACTTAAAGCATGAGAAGGAATTTACAAAGCACAGAGAGATGGTTGGAGCCATAAAGAGGTCATAAAGAGGAGCTGGAGCACCTGTAGAGACTGGAAGTTGGGGTCAAAGATGGGTAGAATCATATGGGTGAGAGGTCTTCTCCCACATGGAAGCCAACATGGGGTTCCCCTGACAGGAGTGAGGGGTGTGCACAGAGATGGCAAGACCATCTCCACACTCTTCAACTGGGAGGCAGGTTCTCCAGTCCCTTCGACAATGTCCTCATCCTGATGTGCTCAGGTGTGGCTCAAAATCTGGCTGTGCACTCAGCCTTTCCTGGGACTCCTGGAGGCCTCCTTGGAAGCTAGCATGCTGAGTGGAACTGAGTGATACCCACAGCCTGTGGGGGTAGGACCTGCCCAGGAGCCAGGAGCACAAGGTGTGGGATCACAATGTAAGACATGGACCTCAGGCTGACCACAGTCATATCAGGACACTACGGCCCTCCCTTCCACCCTAGGTGCACAGGTACTCAGACCAGCTCTCTCTGAGGGTCACCAGGGCCAGCATCTCCCCCAGACAGTATCATCTCTCCAACATCCCCTTCAAACAGAGGCAGCTGGAATAGTGTAAATGGCATAGTGCTTGTCACCATACAAACCCGGGTTCAAATCCTGAGGATTAAACGGGAAGTCATATGTGAGGGACCCAGTGCTCCCTTGGGCTCATAAAGGCTCCATAAATGGTAGGAATGGTTTTATGTCCTCATCTATCTCCTTGGCCCTAAAGGATAGTCAACAACTATTCTCTAACCGAATAAGGTGTTAATGACTGAAATTGGACAAATGTGGTTTCTACCTTAGAGATGTTTTAACAGAAGATTTCTGAAATCACTATGACTTAACTCTAAGGAATAGCTATCTAGTGGTAGATCTGTAACTAGCAAGGAAACCCAGTTTTGCACTGAGAAGCCTATTTTAGATGCCTTAGATCTGAGTGTCTACTCTCAGGACTGTCATCTCCCCATCTTCAGAGTAGTGAGTCTCAAGGCTAGGACTTGCCTTGGGACTTGTTTTTGAATCAGAGTCTAACATGCTATTTCCCCCCACTTTGAAACTGCCCCTTGTTACAGGGCATCATGGGTGGTTAGAACTAGAGCTTGTCATAGCTCTCAGGTGGGGCAGGGCTACTTCAGGAGGCTGTGCAGGTGGCGAATGGTATCTCCTGGGTTGGAGAAGGGCAGAGGACCCCAACTTAGACTCACATTTTAAACTTAGCAATAAAGGGGAGCATGGATCAAAGGCTAGGGAATGTACTCCATGCACTAATGTCTCCATGCCCTGTACATATGGAGACGCTGGGCAGGGTCTAAAGGCCTTTCTTAAAAATGATACCTACTGTATGTGGAGAAATTTCCTGCAGACCAGCTCACTTGAGTAGCATGATTATTGTCAGCTGCTTTGACCCTGTGCCCATGAACTCCTCGCAGCTGAAACTTGTCCCTCAGGAGGGCAGTGGGCTGGGACACACGTCCCAGTGTTTGCAAAGGCAGCCCAAACCTGAACCTTTCCTCACAGAACAGGGAAGGGGCAAACCGCTTTGCCTAGATGTTTCTGGCTGGCCCTTCCCAGGGCCAGGCGGGATCCCAAGCCTGCCCATGATGTATCTGTCCTTCAGGTCTTTGTTGCCACCTCCTCTGTGCTCAGAGCCAGCTGCCTCCCGCTCCTGGAAGCCTGCCAGCATCGTCCTCCAAAGAGGCGCGTCTCAATCAAGTTATTTATTCACCTAATCAAAAAGGAAATAATGTATACAATTTACAGTCTTCCCAGGTCCTAGCTCCGGCGGAGGCTGGGGAGGGGAGACACAAATGGAAGCAAAGCTCTCCGGGGGGGGGGTCTCTATTGGCCCAGTGGCCCCCTCTTTCGAGAGATGAACTATAAGTCCCATTGTCCATATGGTCCAGAAGCCCCTGCTGTTTTCGAAAGAAGAAAATGGACAAAGCAAGAGGCCAAGCTCAGAGTGAAGCTGTGGATAATGTCATAGAAATAAAGCAGGGGTTCAGACAGAAGGGGAACCATCTGCTAGCCCTAGGGCATTCAGAGTGTGGGGCCCAGAGGCTCCAGAAGCCCAAAAGGGGATGGCAAAGCTGGAGGCACACAGCTGGCTGACTTGGTTACGTGTGTTTCTCTAAGCCTCCATGTTTCTTTCTGCCTAGGTGTTCTGACCAGAAATTATTCCTTTCCAGATCCCAATCTTTTTACGTTTCACTAGCTCTTGCCCATCTTTCAAATCTCAGCTAAAATGACACTTTGGAAGGGAGGCCTTCTCTGACCTTCCCATCTAAATCAGGCCCCCCTGCTATTCTCTCTCACAGCATATAGATCCTTCTCTCCCTAACATTTTACTCTGTAAATTATTATATATAGTCATTTGCAAACTTATTTGCTTAAGGACTAACTCCCTCAGTGAATTATAAGCTTCACTGAGGCAGAGACAGATTTCTCTTGAGATATTTAGGAGCTTAGAGCCATGCCTGGCACATACTAGATGCTCAATAAATATCGCTTGATATTATGATATAATGTGGGTATGTATACCCTGGGTTTTAACTATCTTTTCAAATGCTTTATCTGTCTATCTGGATTGTAAGTACCCTGAACAAGAGGGGATGTGTATCTCATAGTGCTTTATATTCCCACAGAGCCCAGCAAGCTCAGTTATAATCCAAGGTGGTTTTAATACTAAAGCAATAATGCACATAGCCAGGGTTGGAGGAGACACTAGAATGCAGTGGTCCAGAGCTCAGACTTGGGAATCAGCTGGACCATGGTTCAGATTCCTTAGCATCTTCGAGTTTTAGTTTTTCCATCAGTAAATAAAGGAATGCTTCAATTCATAGTTTTGCTGTGAACATAAATGAGGAAACCATAGTTAACTCGGGGCCTAGAGAACCCTCCTCAAATGGGAGCTTTCAGGAGCTAGCATTTGGGAAGAGAATGCATGGGTTAGTGTTGGCTATTTCGAGCTAACCTCATGGAGGAGAGGCCTTGAACTGGTTCTGGAAGGATGGAACAGGCTTGAGAATTGGCAGTTCTACCCAGAGAAGCTTGACATGATAAAAAGTCACTCAGGTCACACGTGTAAGTTGGTGACCTCACAGGGCAGAGCTATGTTCTTCTTGTCTCTTCATCTCAGAATTCTCACATTTGTAGATGTCCATCTAGGGAGGTCCAAGCATCATGAAGAGTCTAGAATTCAGGCTCTCTCAGCTTTAGAAACCCCTAAGGAAAAGAAACCTTTGCACCAGATTCTCAGGAGCGCTCAAGAAGTCAGTTTCTTTGCAACATACACCACCAACCCAACTCTACATGTTAGAAGCTTTCAAATGCAGAACAGGCTGATTCATTTAGTGAAATAACCAGCTGTGCTGCTTAGGCAAGCCACCGCACCTGCCCTGATGGACCGTTTGGGGTCTGTGTTCCTGCTGCTCTGACCGGCCCTTCCCTCTGCTTACCCTCTTGGGCACTGCCGTGGCAGGCAGCCTCCTGGCAGCTGTTATTTACTCTGCCTTGGAGGGTCTTTTTGGATTGACACATCAGGTAGCTCTTTCTTGGGCTTTCTCAGGAAGGAAAGCTGGATACAGAGCCCACAGGAACCTGCTAAAAATTGTGAGGTCAGAGAAGTTGCCTTGCGTATTCTCCTACCCCCTTCTATTGTGTCCTTCTCCTCTGGTTCTCTTTTGTTCCATAGCCTCCAAGCCAGGGAAGAGGAGAAATGGGGTGGGGAGGGAGGAGTCACCTACTTCTCCCAGGGTCTCTGAATGTAAACCTCCTATTTCTTCCAGAAAGCAGGCACAAAGAGAAGTCCACTCCTGAGTACTGATGACAGTTAATGGTGCCCCCCCGGGGGGGTAGTTCTCACATTCTCACAGGGCACCTCTCACTCAAGAAGGTGATGAAATATGCTTCCTGGAGCATCAGTTAGCATTGTGTGCTAACTTTTCCTTCCTTACCTCTTGCCTTCTTCCTCAACATATTTGTATCTAGATGAAATTATTTGCAAATGAACTTCAAAGGAACCTTGAAGAGGGGAAATACTCATCCCATCCCTGCTTGAAGACTGTGGAGGGTTTATGGGTTACTATAGATTTCACCTCATTCCCTCTCTCCTTCTTCCTGCCAACACGCCAGCTTTCAGGGAACCCTCAAGTCCCAAGCTAACAGCATACAAGGGCCATGGATGGTTCTAAGGTAGGAAGAGATGATTAAGGAGGGTTTTTTGGTTGGTTGGTTTGTTTTTGCAGTACGCAGGCCTCTCACTGTTGTGGCCTCTCCCGTTGCGGAGCACAGGCTCCGGACGCGCAGGCTCAGCGGCCATGGCTCACGGGCCCAGCCGCTCCGCGGCATGTGGGATCTTCCCGGACCGGGGCATGAACCCATGTCCCCTGCATCGGCAGGCGGACTCTCAACCACTGCACCACCAGGGAAGCCCAAGGAGGGGGATTTTGCAGGGCCCATCAAGCCAGGGAAGTTCCCAGTCCCTTGGTCTACCTGTCCAATAAATCTCAACCTATGGTGTATTGTGTAATCTGCGAGTGCTGGCCCAACAGGAGAGTCATGGAGAAAAGTCAGCCGGCAGTGTATTCACTCCAAGCTCCCCTTCCCTTCTCCCCTGCTCTTTCTGCTGCATGAAGCACTTAAACAACCTTCTTCTCCATCTTTGAATGTCAAAGTCTCTCTGTCTTCAGAGCCAAATGATCTTTCCAATTAGACTACAACCGAGGGCAGATTTGTAGCTGTCCTACCTTTTCTGGTGCCTTTGATCTGGACACTTCTGTTTGGAATCCCTTGTCCCACTCCTCCAATGATTCAAAGTCTTTCTGCCCGAAGTCCCTCCCTAATTTCCCCTGCTGTGGGAAGCTTTCCCTGATGGCCCCTCCCTGCAGTGAGATATAGTTCCTCTTGCTGTCAGGCAGCAAATGATGTACTTCCCAGGGTCACCTCTTAACTGGTTCTCTTATCTCCGGCTTAAATCCCTCCTGGCATTAATAGACTCTAACCTCCTCTCAAATTCTAAGTCCCCTCTGGTCCATTCAGCTCAGGTAATAGCCACCACATGCTAACATAAAGTTTTCTTCTATGGATACTCACTTGATCTTCTCCTGGAGTCTGGGATGCACCAGAGGGCAGGGACAGTCTCTTGCTTGTCTTTGTGCCCCTCCCAAAACTCCAGCCTAGGGTCTTGCATGCAGTAGGCGCTCCATAACTTTTGACCACTTTATTGATAGTATTGCTTTTCGTAGACTCCAAGTCCACAATTGCAACACTGTGAATGCTTTTTTTCTTTTATCTTCAGGTTACACAGCTCCACTTTATACTGTTATAAAATGTGCTTTTTTCCTGCCATTACCAATAGCCAGTGGAGCAGCCTCATCAGGACAAATATCCCTTATTTTTTGGAGGGATAGATCAGTGTAGTGGAGAGAGAAAAGGACCTCAAGTCTGGAGACCTGAAGTTACATCTCAGCTCTATGACCTACGGCAAGTCCCTCAATCCCTCATTGTCCTAGTAGTAGCGTAGGAAAAGAGCAGGAGGCTGCTTCTGTGTCAAGTTGCATTATATGGTTAAGATTCCATACTTATGGGGATTGTGGCCTCCCTGGGAACAGACATAACGTTGGTATCTTCAGTGTTTGGTACAGTAGCCAGTCCAAGGCAGGGGCTTAATCAATATTTATAGGGGTCCCACTGGGAGCATATATAGCAGTGTCTCTTAGGCCAAGGTGAGGTGGCTTTTCCTTGTGCCACTTTAATGAGTGACCTAGCTTTTTCCTGAAAAGAAATACCAGTCATCCCCATGATCAAGGAAGTCCTGAAGGGAAAGGAGCTTTTTTCCCATTTAGTTCTTTGGCCTCTGTAGCCTTGAAAACCACATCTTGCCTTTCTCATTGAACCCCTGGTGGTTCTGCACTTATTCAAGATGTACCATGTGTCAGGCTGTGCTATGACTGGGGAAGCAGAGGCAAGGCAAGCTTCCTGCCATCACAAGGATTTTTGTCAATGACTCTAGCTCTTCCGCTCTTCTCTCAATTGAAAGGGGACCTCAGGCCCTTCCAAATACTGGAATTCCCCTTTCCCTTGAAGGCAAGGGAACAGAACTTCCCCTTTTCTGGGAGGATCGGAACAGCTGATCACACACACAAATAGTCATACAATACAAATAGTTTGGAAATTTAGAATATTCCAAACAATAACACTAATAATAGCTAACGTTTACTGAGCACTTACATTCTGCCGGGTGGTATTCTAAGCACTTCACATATATGAACTATTTTGATACTCGTAACAGCCTTATGAGGTGTGTGCTATTGTTATCCCCATTTGACTGATGAGGAAATTGAGGCATTGAGAAGGATAATTAACTCATGTAACTGGCTAGAACCAGGATTTGAACTCAGGCAGACTGACTCCTGGGTCTTTACTCACAAGTCAGCTACTGAGGAGATAATTTGATTCATTTTACAGACCTGATGAGAAACGGTATAGCAGAAAGGGTACTGGAAGGGCAGTGGGGTCCTTGACTTTTAGGTCTGGTCAGGCTACAGACTGCCACACTGGCCCTGAGCAGGTCCCTTCTCCTGGGTCTCAGGCCTTCAGCCACAAGGAAAGAAGTCCAGGTTCCAGTCTGACTCATCTGATTTTTGGGGTGGAGCAGGGAGGGAGGTAGGTGGCATGGGAGGCCAGCCTAGGCTCCCTCAAGTCCCAGCCTCAAGTGGGCATCTCCTCTGCTTCTCCGTAAAGCTACCTCTGCTACCTCTGCTGACAATAGAGAAGGATCCTTTCAGCTCATCCAGTTAATCCATTCAGCACGGATATCATTCAGTTTGGTAGCTCTGTTTGCCTCGATGAAAGCTGCTCCACAGGGGGCCAGAGGCATCATCAAACTTGAGAGGTAGGGCTAGCTGCCTGGTCCTAGCAGATGCCCATTTGTCTCAGAAGAAAGACCTCGGCACCATCCCTAGGCGTGGGGTGGGTGGGGTGAGCACCGTGTGTTTCCTTGGTCAGCATCACTGCCCAAGTAAACTGGCTTTCCTGAGCCTTTGGTCTTGAAGCAAGAACCCCACACCTGCATTTGGCAAATATCCCTCCCCTCTGTGATCTAACGGTTCTAGGATGAGAAGCTGGGGAGGGGGTGGGGTGAGGCCTGAGAGGAGCCCAAGCTTTCTCTTTGGTTAAGTAGACTGGAAAACGTGAAATTAACACACATTGTTTATTTCACGCTCTCAGCCTTGCCTGCACAATAGCACAAATTAAATTCTGCACTAACCAGACGAGCAATTAGCCCACAGTGAAGATCCGGCTTTCAGCTGATTGCTCAGGCATTCCATTCACACTATTTATGAAGGGAACAAACTTACTGAAAATATTTTTGTAGCAATAATTTTTTCTGATACACATTTTCCCCCAATTTGCTGCATTACCCCACACTTCCTGGTATTTGAGATGATTTGGCTAGGTTTTCTGAAGAGCAGTATGTAGTTCATCAAAGAGAAATTCATCTTGGGTCAATACCCAGTAATTAGCATCATTTTCATTGAAAATGAAGCTGCTGTCATTTTGGAAAAAGCAAGTTTTTTTTTTTTTTCCCTAGTCTGAAGGTAGCCTGTAGTAGGATCAGACATCTTACCACATCTAAGACCAAAATCTCTAAATCTTAGTTTATTGTCTCTCACATTGCCCACATGCCCATTTCCTTCTTCTACCAGTAAAAATAATAAGAGATAGCATTTATTGACAACATTCTGTGAGCAAAACACTGCTCTAAGCACTATCTATCTATCTATCTATCTATCTATCTCTATCTCTCATTCTCTATCTCTATATCTATATCTATATATCACTCAATGAGAGAGGTGCTGTTATTATTTTCATTTTATAAATGAACCAAGCAAAGTACAGAAATGTTAAGTGACTTGCCCGTGGTCACACAGCTTGTACATGATGGAGCAGGTCTTGGAAAGGGGGCCCACGTGTGAACCACTAGGGTGCACTCAGTGCCATGAGGACTTTGTCACTCCCTAAACCTTCCCGACTTGAAGACTTCCACGACTCTTTTCACACAGCCCTAGCTGGTTTCCAGCATCAGTGGCTTATTTCATTTCTGTTCGCTCTCTCAGGCCGAATCCCTCCTCTCCCATGATTTGGCCTCTGAACAGTCTGCCAGTCTCTTCCCACCTCAACTCTCTGGACTTTCTTAGTCCCTGCCAGGCACCCCAATGGCCAGATCAGTTCTGCCAGAATACTGCTTTGATTGTGACACTTCCTCACTCAAACATTCAACTTTGGGGCTGTTGTAGCACTTAATCAGAAACTCCCAATGGCTCTCAATGCTGAGAGCAGTGACTGTCAACCAGGTGTGTGTGCATCAGATACACCCAAAGAGTCGTTCACATGCATGGAATCTGAAGGTTCAGTGTGAGACCAGACATTGGGGATTTAAAAAAAAAAAAAAAAACCTCTGGGGCTTCCCTGGTGGCGCAGTGGTTGGGAGTCCACCTGCCCATGCAGGGGACACGGGTTCATGCCCCAGTCTGGGAAGATCCCACATGCCGTGGAACGGCTGGGCCCGTGAGCTATGGCCGCTGAGCCTGCGCGTCCGTAGCCTGTGCTCCGCAACAGGAGAGGCCACAACAGGGAGAGGCCCGCGTACCGTAAAAAAAAAAAAAAATTCTGAGCCTTTCACTAGCCTATACCGGGAATATAGCATAGAGGTTAGGAGCCCAGAACCTGTAGCCACATTGATGAGGTCCAAAAACTGGCTCTGCCACTTACTTGCTAGAAGATTTGGGGCAAGTCTCCTAACCTTTTTGCGCCTCGTTCCCTCTTCCATAAAATGGGGTAAAAATATACCCACCTCATGAGGTAATTGAGATAAAGCATTTAGGGTTTATGATGTCTAGACTATCACGTGTTATATAAGTATGTTGACACAGTTACTGGATGATGTTTCAGTTCCTTTGCTTGGCATGCAAGGTTCCACACCACTGGTTCGGACTTTTTACTTCAACTTCTGCTGCTGCTACTCACTACCACGGATCTTCCACCATATATTTACTTCCACTTTTTTTTTTTTTTTTTGCTTTATAACAAATTTAATCAGTTATACATATACATATGTTCCCATATCCCCTCCCTTTTGCGTCTCCCTCCCACCCTCCCTATCCCACCCCTCCAGGTGGTCACAAAGCACCGAGCTGATCTCCCTGTGCTATGCGGCTGCTTCCCACTAGCTATCTACCTTACATTTGGTAGTGTATATATGTCCATGCCGCTCTTTCACTTTGTCACAGCTTACCCTTCCCCCTCCCCATATCCTCAAGTCCATTCTCTAGTAGGTCTGTGTCTTTATTCCTGTCTTACCCCTATGTTCTTCATGACATTTTTTTTTCTTAAATTCCATATATATGTGTCAGCATACAGTATTTGTCTTTCTCTTTCTGACTTACTTCACTCTGTATGACAGGCTCTAGGTCCATCCACCTCATTACAAATAGCTCAATTTCATTTCTTTTTATGGCTGAGTAATATTCCATTGTATATATGTGCCACATCTTCTTTACCCATTCATCCAATGATGGACACTTAGGTTGTTTCCATCTCCGGGCTATTGTAAATAGGGCTGCTATGAACATTTTGGTTCATGTCTCTTTTGAATTATGGTTTTCTCAGGGTGTATGCCCAGTAGTGGGATTGCTGGGTCATATGGTAGTTCTATTTGTAGATTTTTAAGGAACCTCCATACCATTCTCCATAGTGGCTGTACCAATTCACATTCCCACCAGCAGTGCAAGAGTGTTCCCTTTTTTCCACACCCTCTCCAGCATTTATTGTTTCTAGATTTTTTGATGATGGCCATTCTGACTGGTGTGAGATGATATCTCATTGTAGTTTTGATTTGCATTTCTCTAATGAGTAAAGATGTTGAGCATCCTTTCATGTGTTTGTTGGCAGTCTGTATATCTTCTGTGGAGAAATGTCTATTTAGGTCTTCTGCCCATTTTTGGATTGGGTTGTTTGTTTTTTTGTTATTGAGCTGCATGAGCTGCTTATAAATTTTGGAGATTTACTTCCACTTTTTAATATATGGGTATACAACACCTACAATGCCTTTTTACTTTCCTTGTTCTAGCTTTCTGAGTAGATACCAAGTCTGAGGTAAGGACTGAGTCTTATATCTGTTTTCTTAGTACCTCCCAAGTGTCTGAAGCTGGCAGACACACAGCAATAATTTGTGCAAGCCTCACCTGTGGACTTGTGGGTCAGTAGCCATCACCCCAGGCCTCCCTAAGCCAACATGAAATGCCAAGGGAAAGACCACTGCCTTTTCTGTGCTATGTGCCTATAAGCCTCCTCAATGGAGCCCTCAAGTCAACCTGCTGGCATTCAGCCTGCTTGACCCCACCAGCCTCCTATCTTCTTCCTGCCAGAGCTGACCTGCCTCAGCTTTCAATATCTACCTGACCCTCCTGACTAGAAAATCTGCAGATCCTTGCCCAGGTCATCTTGTCACCATCAGGTCAGCAGGTCACCTCTCTGTGCACATCTTCAAAGCTGGGTTGACTTTCTATTTCTATGACTTGAACCCAAACAATACCCTTTACCCTCCATCTGAGCTACTGCTATGGTCTTCGAATGCTCTACTATTCAATGGCAGGTTCCTTGAGAGTGTTGAGTGTGTCCACTTCCAGAGAACCATATGACTTGCTGTTACATGCACTGACACAGTGCACAGTGGTTTTCTCCAAAAGCAGCACAAGTACAAATTGCAAACCTACTTTACCTGTCCATTGCCTCCATCAGCGTTAACATATGCAAATGTATTTCCAACAAATATCTCATGACACCTAGGGTAGTGTTCTTCATAAACCAAAGACTAAGAAAACTTGACTCATGGCTGATGGCAGCAGACCAAATTCTAACTCCTACCAAGGAACTCGCATTCTAGTTCGGAGCTATGTGGCTTGGTCAAGCCAGTTAATGTTAATCAAGTTTCGTGTTCTGCACTCTAATATAAATTAGAAACTACAATGCCTATTTTTCTCAAACCAATGATGAACATACCTATGAAGCTTGCAAAGTATGATACTACGAAGTGTGGATGAAGAGGTAGTACCATGGAGTCTTTCAGCCACTGCTAGTGGGCATAAAATGCCAATTTGGGGAGAAATGTGGTCATATCTAGTAAAGCTTCACATATTCTAGATTCACATATTCTATGACCTAGTATTTACATTTCTAGACAAGCCCTAGAGAAAGTTGGGCTCAGGGAAACAGGTACCATGTTTGTTGACACCTTGTTGCAATAGCAAAGAATGGGAAAGAATGTTCATCACCAGTAGGATGGTTAATAAATTATCCATTTAAAGTAATATTATAGGGCATAGAAAAACATGAACTACATGACACCTATCAATAGGGACGAGTCTAAAAATCAAACTGCTAAGGGAAAGAAAAAAATCAAGATACCTACATTATGAACAGAATTTATGTGAACTTTAATAAACTGAAAAATGATACCATGTGTTGAGTAGGGATAGATCTAAAATGGAGAATGATATACATCAAATTTAGAATAATGGTTACTTCTGGGGTAAAAGGAGGGACATGGGATGGGGGTCATTATAGAAGGGTATACAAGCTATTATCTGTAATGTTTTATTTCTTAAGTTAGGTAGTAGCTACAAAGGTGTTCATTAAGTTATTAATTGTATGTGTTAGCATACGGTATTTGTCTTTCTCTTTCTGACTTACTTCACTCTGTATGACAGACTCTAGGTCTACCCACCTCATTACAAATAGCTCAGTTTCGTTTCTTTTTATGGCTGAGTAATATTCCATTGTATATATGTGCCACATCTTCTTTATCCATTCATCCGATGATGGACACTTGGGTTGTTTCCATCTCTGGGCTATTGTGAATAGAGCTGCAATGAACATTTTGGTACATGTCTCTTTTTGAATTATGGTTTTCTCAGGGTATATGCAGGAGGGAGGGGATGTGGGAACAGATGTATATGTATGACTGATTCACTTTGTTGTAAAGCAGAGACTAATAAAAGAAGTTATTAATTGTACTCTTTTAGTATGTATGTCTGAGGTATTTCATTTAAAAAGAGTAAACAATGAAAATAAAATAAAAACAAATGCTCTGAGCATCTCCATTACCAGGTACTCTGCATGAGCATATACTAGGCTACAGAGAAAAGAGTACTGGACACGGAGCGACCCCTCATTGAGCTGTAAAGAACTTAAGGATTGATGCTGAACCCCTTGTCTTATCCACCTTCGTATTAGTTTCCTCATCTGTACAATGGGAATCATAGTGTCCTCCCTATTCACAGGATGGTTATGAAAATCAAATGAGCTGATAATTTTTAAAGTGCTTCTGAGAATTATGGTCATCCATGTTAAGAGGAGCCTGGAGGCTAATGGGAGGAGAAAGGTTAGGAAAGTGATCATGATCAATGCCAAATTGTCTTAGAGACATTTGAAGGAATTGAGGAAGCTCCTTCTGGAATAAGGAAGACTACAAAATGACGTGATCATGGTTCTGAAATTTTGGAACCTCTGTCAAACATTTTATTCTGTGTAGGTCCAGAGGGTAGAACCTGGACACATGGGCAGATGTTTCTGGGAGGAGAAATTCATTGGCATATGGAGGGAAGAAGTTTCTACTAAACATATTTCTCAACCACTGGATCAGGAATCTCCAAAACGTAGGCTGAAAAAAACTACTTGGAGAACAGGCTAGGGTGAAGTAGATGACCTTTTGGGTGCCTTGCAATTCAGTCCATTGTTTTTGTGCTCTGAGGGCAGAACTGAGCAGCTGGGACGGAGACTGAATGGCCTGCCAACACCTGAAATATTCAGCACTAGGCCCTTCACAGAGAACGTTTGCAGATAACCTGCACTAACGCATGCCATTCCTATGCATTGGGAATTGGATTACAGATGAAAACAGGAAAGAAAATATTTTTAAGGTACATAGTTTTATAAGTTCCTTCACGTGCTCCGGACTGGTTTGTTCAGAAAGTCTATGCTGTGCCTCTTGAATACCTGGTGGCAGAACACTGCTCACTCACTCCAGTGGGATAGCTAATACAGTAATGAGGGGGTTAATTGTGTTCCTGACCAATGCATCGTGATGGGCTCCACTCTTCTGGGCATGGAAAGACTCAAAGGAAGATGCATCTGCCCTACTGGTCAGTGAGAACCAAGGACCCTGAAAGCCACAGTCCCTCTCTTGCTGAAAAAATGCTGATCAAATGTTATTGGATATTAAATGTGCATTACTGAAAGCATTAACTGAGGACTTAATACGCTCCCTAATTAAAATTTGGTAGAGAGAAGTTCATCATATTTTGAAACTCTGTATTAAGAATCCTCAAAAACTTAATAAAATTATAGATCAGAATATTTCTCTGAAATTAATGATTCAAAATATTATAGCCAAGCAGGAGTCAGCTGTGTCAAAAATTCTGAAGGTCATATGGAGTCATAAAAATGTAGTTTTCAGTTTTATGGTTTCTTGAACAATAATAAGGCTGATGAGAAATCAGGCAGAAAAAGGAATCATCTCTGCTATACATAACAATTAATGTAATAAGAAGCCCTAAGCTGGTGACTTAGGCAGAGAGACAGGTCTAATTTAGAGTTCTAAATTTCAAGTAGTAGGTGGAAGTGTGTTAAGCACTGGGGTCAGGTAGGTCTGGAGCAATGCACAGTGGGTTGGAGGGAGAAGGTCGTGATAGAGGATGGGGAGAACACAAGAAGAGAGGGCATCAGAAAGTCAGGGGGAGAAAGTCCTGATAATGAAACCCATCCAGAAAGGAACAAGAGCCATGGGCTCTCAGTCATTGGAAGAATTCAGGTAGCGCCTGTTTAGAATTCTGGGATAGAGATTCCTACCACGGGTGGAGGTCGGACTAGATGACACCCAAGTGCACTTCAGGATTAAGAGTTTGAAATTCTGTCAGCTTTGAAGAACTCATGCAGCTGGGATGTGGTGATGGCATTAAACACTCTGTTGACCTGACTCACCCTTGAGTGCCCCGAAGAGGGTAAGGGACCTCAGGCACCTTCCTTACCACATGTTCACTGACCACTGCATCCAGTTTCCCCACCTCCAGGTTTTTTTCTGCCCCTCACCTAGACCTTGTTGCTGCTCCTGAAATGCTTTGGCCTCCTCTACCACATCCCTATTAGCTCTCTGTATCTAGAACAAATCTCCTCTCTCCCTGGGACCACTTCCTTCTCCAGCAGATCAGCCCCTTTCCTGACCCCTGTCACAGGTCAAGTGGGGAGAACTCATTTTGCATTTGACCATGAACACTATTTGTGGAATGATTCCCAGAGGTGGTTTCTGTCTCTCAGTCTCTTACTGACTCTCCAAGGGCAAGGAAACACATATGTATTCTCTAACAGGGCATCACTTGATCCATGATAGACCCAATCATTGTGCTAATGAGGAGTTAATCCATATTCCTGAATGAAATAGGGAGCAGGAACCTTTACCCAGAGGTGGTTCTTGAACTTCATGGGCTTCTGAGTCCTCCTCTTTAGCAGTTGAATCCAGACTGAAGTCCTATCCTGACTATTACCTACAGCTCAGGGGACCCAGGGGTAGCACCCATAGTGAAGCTACTCTCTCTTTTTCAGAGCTCAGAATCCAGTCTCCTTTTTTGCTCCCAGTACCAGCTATAGATCTTTCATTCACTGTTTAGAGAATGATCCCCCCTACCTCAATATGTAGACTAACTATCACCTAAGGTTTTCATTTTAACAAAAGTTCCAAAACCTTAAGCTAAATGCTGCAGAAGTGGCAGAGGAGTTTGTAGGGTCCCAATGATAATATTTGTACTTTTCTCCTGTGTTTGTGAAGAAAATATTTATGTACATGTGCAGTTGAAATCTCCTTGCAATGACTCTTCAGTCTTCCCAGGGGTCAGTGGCCCACAGATTGGAAAGCTATTCTGCATCATTAAATTTTCATTTGTAGAGAAAAATAAAACCCTGAATAATATGATCTCTGGGTCATCTTTTCCATGGGTCAGGATGTCAAGTAACTAGAAAAACACTTCAGTTATTAATCAATCAACACATCTTCTTAAAGCTTCTGTAGTTTGTAAGAAATTGTGCTAGCTGCTGGAGGGGCAGGAAGACTGCAAGTGTAAGACACAGGTCCTGCCCACAGTTGGCTTGGAATCTTGTTGGGAACCCAGCCAGATACATCCACAGCATAAACCAAATGCACCTATGGGGAGGGCCAAAAGACCAGCACCAGAAATAGGATAACAGAGATCAGGTGAGGTCATGCTTTTTGAGCTGAAAGAAGAGAGAATGACTTCCTGGAGACTCTCTGGAGAGAGCAGTATTCTAATGTAATCAACACTTTTTATACATACTGAAAAAATGGGAAAGAGAAAGGAAAAGCATCCCAAGTCCTGAAGAGTTGGGTTTCTTCAGCACAGTTT
This sequence comes from Hyperoodon ampullatus, assembly GCF_949752795.1. Lineage (NCBI taxonomy): Eukaryota > Metazoa > Chordata > Mammalia > Artiodactyla > Ziphiidae > Hyperoodon > Hyperoodon ampullatus. Next base: position 61,910,692 of record NC_136926.1, on the reverse strand, counting down.
TTTCAAATTGTTTAAAGAATGAACAATTTAAATTATAATAACCATAGTCCAACTGATATGTCATCAGTGTCTTTTAATAGACAGGTCAAGTGTGTCTATTGCTATAGCACATGGAAGGCTTTCGAGGGCAATGCATATTTAACGTTACATGCTTGAGGATGGATGTATCGTGAACTGGTGGGGAAAGCCAAACCTCACTCTGACATTAGTGTGATGGGCTACCTTTCTGATATAAAATTGGAATCTTGATCTTTTGGGGAAATGGAAGAAAGAAGAAACAATAATCACATACTGAGAACAGATACATTTATTAAAGCAGCACTGTATGTTTTAACTATTCAACTAACCTATAAATTGATTTGCCACAGTAGTTCTGCAATGAATGTTATTGTGGCATTCCAGACCCATCAATAAAAGGACACAAGGAATCATGGAAGAGGACAGAGATGTCCCCTCATTTGGCATATCCTGGACATGAGTCAAGGCTGTATACATGCCACAGTGATGACAGCAGCAGCCAGCATTGGTGGCTGTCCCCAGAAATATCCCCTGTCTTTCCTAAGATCTCCATCCCTGGACACTTTCATGAAAGTTCCTTGATTCACAGTGACCTTGGACCCTGCTTTGTCAGCTGCCACACGAAGTTGGCTTTTAGCCATAGTTACCCAGTGCTGACTCCTATAGGAAGGGTCTTTCTGAGGAATTGTTTTTGTAATTTGTGTGGCCAGTTAATGCAGGTAGGACATTGATCACTTACTGCTTTATATATGTGGTAACAGTTTCCATACATTTGTCCTATCTATCTCCTCATTTATAGCACATGTATTTTACAAGTAAAGATTGCATCTAAAATATCTTAGGCTTCCCACAGTGGCTTGTGCTAGGATGAGCATAAGAGTTTACAATGAATATTATCTTCTTCCAATAATAGAAGTTGAGTTTCTGTAGGCTATAGACAGAAGACCCTAACCCAGGATTGATAAAACCAAAGAATGGATAGTTAGAGAAGAAATAAAGGTCTCTATCCTTAGATAATGTCAGGAGGTCAGACATCTTAGAAGGATGAGGTGACATATACACACTACTATTTATAAAATAGATAGCAAATAAGAACCTGCTGTATAGCACAGGGAACTCTACTCAACACTCTGTAATGGCCTATATGGGAAAAGAATCTAAAAGAAAAAAGATATATATATCCATATATATGGATATATATGGATATATATATATATATATATCCATATGTACCCTGGATATGTGTATATGTATAACTGATTGACTTTGCTGTACACCTGAAACAAGCACAGCACTGTGAATCAACTATACTCCAATAAAAATTTTTTAAAAAATAAAGATTAAGTATTGTGATGGGAAAAGAGCCCAGGGGTCCAGACAAGGAATCTTGGGGCCTCAGTTCATAACTTACTGAGAGAATTTGAACAAAGTCACTATCCCTCTTTGGACTACAATGTCCTCATCAGTTGAATTAAATTGTTGGAAAAGCTGTTCGGTAAGGTTCCTGCTAGTGCCGACCTGACAATTCTGATTCCCAACTGCCTGCAAGCAGGAGTCTAGACCCACTCTTTACTTATTTGAACTCTCAGCAGCTAGAGACATTGTCATTTAAAAACAAGCCTGCTGGAGATCAACCAAACTATCTGGCGTCAATTGCCCACCCTGGCCTCATTTAGGACTGAGAGCCCGGAGTGAGGCGACATTTCTCAGAGACACCAAACATGGATTGATCTCCTCCTCCCTGGAACCCCATCTCCTGTGTAGATGAAAAGATGGAAGACACAAACACAGATGACAAGCATCCTGGGGCAGAGAGGAGAAATACCAAATGGGATGGCCTTGCAAGAATTGTAGGATCCCAAGAGAGGGAAAGAGACTTCAGGGCTGGCACTGAGAGAAAGTTCTCAGAGACAGGTGGCCATGGATGGAATTTCAGAGGCGGGCCTGACCTGGAAAAAGTGGAGGCTGACTGTAGGGTGGGGAAACATGAGTAAGAGTAAATTCTCACGGTGGTGAGAATGTTTGCAGCACATTCAGGGACTAATAAATTGACCAACTTGGCTGGAACAAAAGTTTCTAGGGAGGAGGAGTGGGAGACTGTTAGGGGTACAAAATCATTCCAACCAACCATTTGGCATTATGAGGACGAAGCAACCTGGTCAGTAAATTACATTTTCCTCTTTTGAAGTTGTTGTTTTGGCTTATAGCTCTACCACACAAATCAGTTTGATTGAATGGAACAAAAACAAAATTTCTGAAATCAGTCACAAATTCTCTGAGCCAAGTGCAGGCACAAATGTAGAGGTCTCTAATGCCAAGAACCAGTTTTTCTTAGTTTCTCTCAACAATTCCCTCCCTGAACATAGGTAAGTCAGGCCTCTGGGCAGACCTGCATGGTTCTGTGGATGGGGGAGCCTCTGGCTATTCCGGGTGGGACTCCCAGGACTGCTTCTGCCACTTCCGGGAACCCCGAGTTGTCTTCATTCACAAGTGGTGACCTCCTAGCCACTCGGCAAGAAATTCAGTGGGGCCAAAACAGGTCAGGTGCAGCAAATAATTTGCTTGAGACAGCAGAGACGGGAACCACGTGGTCAGTATCAAGGTTCCAATCCTGACTCAACTACTAACTCCGGTACGTGACCCTGGGAACGTCCCTTCTCTTCACTGAGCCTCAGTTTCCCGCTCTCTAAAATGGGATAATATTACTCACCCTGCCCACCTTACAAAATTGTGAAAATGTTTTATAAATTGTGAAGCACCCTAGCCCGTTCCACCATGTGAGGACACAGCAAGAAGGCACTGGCTATGGATGGGTAGCAAAACATTTCACCCTAAAATATATCGCTTTGATATATTGATTATTTTAAGCTGTAGGCTCTTGAAAAACAGCAAATGCAGGGAGAGGCTTTCTCGGATTTCTCCTTATCTGCCTAAAGACAGATCCTCCTAAAGGAACTCATTTGTCATAGATCCCTCCCCTGGAATTCCATCAACCAGGGAAGATTCTTCTTGTCACAGGGGAAGAGAGTAGAAGTCAATGCCACACCCAGACACACTTTATCACAAACTCACACTCTGTCTATTCTTCTGAGGGTCCATTCATCATTCCTAAATCGCCCCTTCTCCTTCCTTATTAAGATGGTATTTAAGTCTGAATTCTAAGCCATCTTGGGAGCTACTCATTTTACCCTGGGTATCTCCCATGTATATGTGAGGTACACATCTTAATAACTTCTGTTTGTTTTTTCTTGTTAATCTGTCTCTTATTACAGAAGTCTCAGCCAAGAACACAGAAGGTAGAGGGAAATTACTTTTCCTCCCCTATACCATGAACCAGGAAGAGATCCCTCGCTCACCCATGCTGGCATCTTGATCTTGGACTTCTCAGCCTCCAGAACGGTGAGCAATAAATTTCTGTTGTTTATGAGCTACAGCAGCCTGAATGGACTAAGACAGTAATGAATGAACTTTTTCTGGTTAAGTGAATGAACAACTACAACACAGTATTATCATTAGTTTCAGATTAAGTGGGAAAGAAATTATACAGCTTCTTATGACTTGAATTTTGGAGGGTTCAGTCAAACAGCATGTTAGTTAGTTGCAGAGATCTAGAGACAGATACAGCAGGCTCTGCCATTTAACTAGCTGTGCAAACTTGAGCAAAGTACTTAACCTCTCTGGGCCTCAGTGCCCTCAGCTGTGAAATGAACATACAACAGTCCTTAATTCACTAGTTACCTTACGACAAGACAAAAACAACAGCGAGAGGAACATAGCAAGACCGCACAGGAGTGTCTTGTCTTTTACACCACAGCACTGGCTTCTCAAATGTGTCCAGGTCAAACCTAAAGAACCTGGCCCCCAAAGGAACCCTCATTAGGATTGAGTAGCTACCTTTCTTCCTCCTGAAAATGCATAATGCAAAACCACAAACTTAATTACCAGCTAAGTAACTAAAAATAACTAACGATAACTATAAACCAGGAAGCCATCCCCTACACAGCTTTATGCCAGCCTGAAGCATTAGCATCCATTGGGGCCACCTAAGAAGACAGGCCAAGGACACAAGTATTGCAAAGAACTCTGTTTGGCCAGGACATGAGACAAGTAAATGGCAGTAGAGGGGACTTTTGTGCTGCTGCCTTTTTCCTCAACTACATTTTAAGGTAGAGTTTGTTCCCATAGGCGAGCGCATGTGTATGTGTGCGTGCATGCACACACATGTGGGCATCCCTCGCTTTCTTGTCAATCTAATTTAATCATAACAATAGCAAAGACCCCAAGAAGACAATAGTCAACCTGGTGTTAAAAGAGTTGCTCCCTAATTCCCTGTCTTTATAAAGAATATTAGACACTTGCACAGAATGCTGGAAACCCTCTAAAGAGAAAGGGCTTCTCATTTACTGGTGGCAGCTTGATGTCATCAGCAAGGCCAGGAGCACTCCACTGTACCTACTGGTTTTTGTATTGTGAGCTGAGCCATCTCCCAGTGACCATTGTCTATTCAGAACCCAGGCTGAATGTTTTATCTCTTTTACCGAATGCCTAATGTGTCAAAGAATCCAATTTGCAAAACAAAACTACCTTGTAGCCAGAAGGCTTGTGAGGGGCTTTATCAGGCACTCTGTTTTTTCACAGCTAAACAATGGCTCTTCAACCAATGGGTCAACTAACTTAGCTCCAGATTGTGTCTTTAGAAACACAAAGACTTGGAGGATTGTTCTTTGGTTGAGATTGAGAAAGATGTCATTGTCCTATAAAAAGCAATGCAACCTGGTCGCTGGGGTATAAGGTCTCCCACTCCTTCCATTGAATTAGGTCAGAGAATCCCCTTTCCTTCTCTCCCAGAGAACCACACAGGGGACTGACTTTGGGAGAGATTTAAATTGGGTATTTTCATTTAAATTTTAGTTTTCATAATTAAAATAATGTTAATATACAATCAAACATTAATCACATTCTGACACGAGCTAACCTCCCTTGAAAGCCAGCAGACAGATGGTCTTTGATCAGGTTTACTATCTAAAGAAGAGGAAGAAAAATTAAGCTACAAGGGGCAAGGGCTGGGGAATAGAAGGAGGCTAATGAGGCCTCAGGAAAAGGAAATTCTATTTTAAAATGATCTGATCAGTAGACAGTAAACAGGTCTTAACATCACGCTCGCTCTTGATATTGCTCTTGGATAGGTATAGCCCGGACTCCTGGGTAGATTTTTGCATGCTATGCTGTCATATTTCTATCAAGGGGAAAACAAAACAAACCACTTTAAATAAACGGGTATTTCATTAGCCTTTCCTCTAAGTAACAGTAACAAGCACTGCTCTGGATGACCTGCTTTCTCAGTGCTGCTCCACCAATTACAGAGATGTCTCCACTGACAAATGGTTCCAGGACACACCTTCCTAAATCTTAAATGATCTCCCCTGCTACTTTATAGAGAGGATGTGAGGAATGAAAGAAATGATGCATATGTCCAGTTAAAGTAATAAATATTCAGACGATGTTATACTATGATTATAGGTTTTTCATGGCTCTAACTGTGACTTAAGTAAATTCATTTTTTTTTTATGGTACGCGGGCCTCTCACTGTTGTGGCCTCTCCCATTGTGGAGCACAGGCTCCGGACGCGCAGGCTCAGCAGCCATGGCCCATGGGCCCAGCCGCTCCGCGGCATGTGGGATCTTCCCAGACCGTGGCACGAACCCGTGTCCCCTGCATCGGCAGGCAGACTCTCAACCACTGCGCCACCAGGGAAGCCCAGTAAATTCATCTTTGAGGGATTTTCCCACTTTTAAAATGGAGACACAGGCATAGAGGATAAAATGCCTGTTCGTCTTTAGAGTGAACTTGTTTTGACCTATTGAATGAGTGGCTTTGTCACATTGTATCTGTGTCCTAAATGGGATTGTAAACCCTTTCCTTCAGGGTGATGCCCAGGCCAGGCAACCAAGGACATCCCAGGTCAGTCCCATGGGCTGACCACCTGTTATGCACAGAACCTCCTAACCTGGACTTGAAGGAGACAAGCCAAGGTGGAGCTATTTGTCCAGCAGGGGAGTGTCTCTGGTCTTTCAGGGACTGACACTAACTCTTATTGAGCAGTTTAAAGTTTACAAAATGGACCTTTGTGTACATCCCATTGTACATCTCCAAATAATCCTGTTGGGTCAAGAGTGGCTAATTTTACTCCCATTTTGTAGATTAAACAACTGAGACTTAGGAAAGTTCAGCGACCTGTCCCAAATCCATAGATAGTGGGTAATGGAGCAGGAATTAGAAAGCAGCTGTCCTTGAACCCTGCTGTCTCTCCCACCGTAGGTAACTTCTACATGAAGCACCCTGGCCTGATGTACTACCCTGCTCACGGTTACCAAGAAAACAGTCTCATCCACATTCATCCTCAGAGGAGGCAAGATTCAAAATGCCATCCCGAATAAGAATCCTGTTAAAGAATGCTAATCAAACTGGCCCGATTTGATGTCACCTCTTCCGTTGATCCCAATTGTGAAGCTAAGCTGTAATTAATACATAAAAGATGATGATTACACTGAATTAGACAACATATAGAGAGAAACCACTGTTTTAGACCATCTTTCAGTAGTTGCTGCACCTTCAAGAAATACAATCTTCTAACAAGGCAATTATTATTGGGTTAATAGACTATCTAAATGTCACTCATGGTCCCTGGCATTTATTGTTAATGCCCAATATCATTCTTTCATTTTCCAATGAAACAAGTTCCTATTCATCTTCCCACATTCTTTTCTTCTTCCAGTGCTGTATTTGTATTGTTTTCTTCCATAGGGGAGCATGTAACTTTAAATCAAAATAAGAGGCAGAATAATAGAGGGTCTCACATCTGCTTTCCTTAGTATCAAAATATCTTACAAGGCCTCAAAAAGAAGCTATCAAAGAGGCATAAAGGAAACAATGAACATGAAAAGCACAATAGGATATTTGGAAAGGAGAAAAATATCTCAGCCAACAGAGATGGATATTTTCATGGTGGTTACCCTGGGAAAAATACATTTAGAAAAGAAGATGTCTTACATTTCTCCCTAAACTGGGGAAGGGGAGACCTCCACTCTTCAGAAACACCACTCCCTCACAGCCCCTGACAACAGAGCCTGGGGACCATCTCCTCCTATGGATGGGTCCAGAGAGCTGGCTGGAGGAGCTGAGTAGGGGACACAGTTACTGGCAACTGATGGCTCCAACAGCAAGATTTCGGAGGGAAGGTTGACTACTTGCTCCAGCCTGCAGTTTGGCTTGGCCATCTGGAAGGGTGGAGAGACCAAGGCACTGGCTGAACTCATCCTGAGACACCAGGTGAAGCCCTGCTGACAGATGCTGTAGCTAGGTTAGCTTCTTCTGTCAACTGGGTGTCTAATTATATCACAACTTAATACCTGCATAAAAAACTGTCTCTGTACAGCAGCAAAGTTATAGGATCCTTGGAAGACAAAGACCAGTTTTCCCTACGTTTATCCCTGTCCCACCCCATCCCAGGACCTAGCACAGGACTGAGCACACAGTGAACTCTGAGGTCTTTACTCCACAGTGCTGACCTTTGGAGGCAGAATTCCTTCCTAATTACCTTTATTTCCCTAAAGCCCTGTGCAAAGTCTTGCACTAAATGGGCAATTAAAAAATATTTGCTGAATGACCTGTCTAGGGCTTGCTAAAGCCTTGTTCTATTCAAACAGAAGGTAAGACTTCAACAATTAATTCCAAACCTGCCTCTGATAAAGAGTGCTAAGAAATTGCATGAGTAAAACAATAGCTTTCATTCTTTGAGTACTTACTTCATGCTAGGCTTCCCACTGTTACCTTATTTATGCTCACAACAGCCCCTTGAGGTCAATATCAGCTATTCCCATTCTGTGGATGGGTAAACTTAGAGATGAACTCCCATAGGTCATGGTTATATAGCTAAAGTCAGGACCTAACTAAGTGTTTCTATGCTAAAAGACACCAAAAGGGAAAAGTGTAAATCTGGCGTTTCACTCTCTTTGGCGGTCCTTCAGATATTTCCCATGGCCAACACAATTGATGGTGCAGAAATCAGTTATCAAGGTAAAAATGCAGGCTGCAGATAGATAAGGCCTGTAAAAATGGACAGAACATGACATGCCTCACTGGGAGGGCTGATGGAAAGGATTGGGATTGCGTCCGAGAAATGTGCTGATTCTTATCCCGAGGTGACTGTGTCCTGACCTTTTCTAAGGAAACAAATCTAGGAAAATGTTTGTAATGGGTTTCCATTTCCTAGTTCTTTTCAGGTGTAGGAAGCTATGGCTATGGAAAGGATGAACGGCTTCTTGATGATGATCTTGCACGGCCGTGTAACAACCGGTGAGTGTGCCCATCCTGGACACAGTCACCACTGCTGCTGCCGGTAGATCATTACAGCAGCTGCATCATCCATGGATGTTCCCTCACCCTCAAAAATATGCTGTAAAAAGGAACACTGAAAGGGGATGCTGAATGAATGGATGATGTGGAAACAGGTTGAACAATGACCCGTCATTGGCATGTAGCACAATCTACCATTGGTCCAAAACTGAACAGTAGGGGCTTGCACCTCTGTGCCAGGACTGGCCTTAGGACAAGTTCCATCTCCGCTTACTATGTTGTTCTGCAAGAGTGAGGTTTCTTGTTAGCTGCTTCCCTTGAACTGTGGGTTCCTGCACACTACCAGTCCACTGGAGGTAATCATTGTATGTTTAACCAATGAATAATGAGATGAAAGAATAAGTTTTATGGTCCATTGAGGATTCACTTTAACTCAAGAATGTTGTACATGCTTTCCAAACTAAAAAAACAAAATATGTATATTTTAAATGTTTTGAAAAAGACAAAATGAATTGGGTTCCCCAGACAGCATTTCACAGATGCTGAGATATGCTTGGTCAAAAAAGGAGAAGGGAGTGGAGGAAAGTCCGTGATCAAATGAGCGTGGAAATGTAGGCTTAAGCAAAGTTAGCTATGATCTTTAAAGCAGGATCCCAGGCTTGTAAGATGCCAATATGCACTATGTGTCTCCACGCAGGTGTTTTATTACAGAGCCAAATACATTTGACCATGGAAATCATTTTCAAGTTACTCCTATTAACATTTGAAAAATTCCTCTTCAGAAAACTTTAGCTTACTAGGCACTTAAGAATTTCACAGGATCAAGGCATGCCATGCTGCATATTAGTTACCTTTTCAGATATTCCTTCTAGAAACTCTACAATATCTATAGAGTATAGTTCTAAATGAAAATTGAAGAGGATGCAAAACAAATAACCGCTTGCTCCTGTCCCCGAACATCTTACAATTGCATAGGAACAGGTATACTAGTATTAGGAGTACTAATATAAATTGACATCTTGCACTGGCAAAAGATATGCAAAGTACACGTGATTTCATTAGAGAGAAACTGTATGTAGAAGTAAAGGGAAGAAAAATAAATTAGACCACACCCTATGGCATAGCATAGAAGTTACTTCCTTGATTAAATATCTAATACCTGCTTGATGACTCACTTGTGTGTGAGAAAAAAGAGGGAATGGTTTCTGAGGTTTTGACATATATTGAAATTTCTGAAAAATGTGAGGATTCTCATCCTATGTGGTGGCATTCTTTGATAAATCACTACTCACCTGGAAATGGTAAACACAATGACCCTTTTAGGGCTAGGGCAACATCCATTTTTCCCACCAAAGATGGGGCCAATGGTAAAGTTGTCTCTCTTTCAGACCCACTTTCTTTAAGTTCCTTAATCTCGGCAAACTCCTCTGGCCTCAACACCTCACATGCGCTTCCTCTTGCCCTTCCCTATCTTGCCCCTCCTCCCGCCAGTCTTAGCTTGAATGGCCCATCTCCCGAGGGCCGTGCTTGATCCCTCCGGTCTAAATCAGGCACCTCCCTTTAGTCTCTCTCATCATTTCTGGATATTATAATTGCATATAAATTTTTAAAAATATGTCTTTCCCATTAAATTAGGCTCCATGAAGATATGGGCCATGTCTATTATGTTAACCACTTTATCCCTACTGCCTAGAACACTTCCTGGTATACTCAATAAATATTTGAGGAATGAACACAGTAATGAATGAATGGATGGATGGATGGGTTAAAAATTAGTATGCCAAACTAAAAATTAAGGTGTAGCTATAAACTTATACACCTAAACTCACACTTCTAAGTGCTCTGTCTGTCAAAAATTTCACCATGGGAAGTTGTCTGTTTACTCTAATAATGTAATCACTGCTTAAAATATGTTTAGAATTCTACTTTTGGAAGAGTGTTTACTGCCTGATTCAGGGTGTCTGAGTTTATGAAACAGCCAAAAATCATTCAGAACTAACTCTGGAGGGCTTGGAGGAAATGGAGTCATATGTTGGGGAATCAAGCAACAAGTCTCATCATTTGACTTGAAGGATGACTTCCAAACTGGAAATTCACTAATACCACACATCATATCATCACTGGGATCCTTGAGGGGCCACTGGAGACATTCATGAAAGGGACAACATTCAGTTGGATATTGGTTTAAAAATAAATCCAATGGCTTTAAAGTTTAATTTAATTTAATTTAATTTATAAGATTAATGAAACAACAGAACAAAAATAACTGATCCATCTGAAGAGAAACCACCCAGTGTCCTCAATGGTTTTTAACTGCACAGGCAACAAGTAGGCTAATCCAGCCTGTCCCACCACCAACAGGGTTTCTCAAAGTCATTGTTCCAAGAGAGTTATCAATTTCCCATAAGACCAATTTGGGGGACCCTATTTCAGGATAAAGAATAATAATTGAATGACATAATGGAGATTCATCTGGTCTGGTACAATTGCCCCCACACCCCACTCCTTTCTTGCACCATAATGAGATCATGTGTGAAAGCCTAAATTATGTAAATGAAAAGGCTCCACTAAGACCGCTGAAATATTCCTGGAGTGTTACACTTGACAACCTCAAAGTACATTTCACACTGCTAATGACTTCATCACTAACACAACTGCCATGAGTCAAGCAGTTTCCATGGCAACGCCCTAGTACAGCTGTTTACCCATATAAAGTATTGCACCTACTTAGTTACATATACAGACAGATCACTAGATTCCTAGGTACTGAAATTGAAATAATTCAATTTTCAATGTCTCTCTTTATGAAGTGATTCTGCCAGCTATAGGGATTAGCATATCAATGTGACTTTGACAGGGGTTGCTGCAAAAGACATATTTTGCAGGCACTTCATGTCAATTAGAGCCCTAACTGTTTCATGGAATAATCATTCCTGCCAGATTAAGGTCGGGCTGCAAGGTAATTTAATTGGTGCCATTATATGTAGAAAAAAAATGCTCTAATAGAGTGCATACACTGTCTCTGCCAGGAAAGGGGAGGGCTGCACAAAGCAAATGACTGAAAAGAATTGCCTTCTTAGCCATTTGGAAAGGATTTTAAAACACCACACACACTAAGATGGGAACCTCTGAGATGTTATTTCCTGAATTAGCTGGGAGGAGAACTTTGAAGGAGAGAGGGGACATTGGCCAGTTTGCAGTCTTCTCCAAAGGTTTTTTTCTTTCCCCCTAGAGGAGCCCAGAATAGCAGGATGGTTCAATTGATTCATCATCTATATGACCTTCACGAATTCTGCAGTCATGTTTGCTGAGGGGGACATCGTCCCTGGGTGGGGCAGGGGGGAAAGGAAGGTCACAAAGCAGACAGGGAGCTGCCCAATGTGTCAAGGAGTGGTGTTGAGCCACTACTTTCTTCCTTTCTTTGAAGAGGGAAAGATGCTCATACTTTACCATCCTCTTCTGCCAGAATTCTCTAATATAATAATCCTCACTGCTTCATAGAGGCTCACATCACCTCTAGCTCCCCATACTTGGAGGTTTGGAGAAATGGCTGAGGTTCTGAGTAACCAGGCACAACGAGTAGCACCATTCTAGTTTCCCAATCTTGGTGGGAAAAAATAGGGAAAATATTCTTAGAAGGAAAGAAAATGTCTCAGAAGACATTTTCTGTTTATCGATAATACCTTTAACTCCCTTGTGCTCACTCATCATTCCCCACAATTATCATGCAACTATTTAGGGGTGAAGGAAAAACATTATCTTCACTTTGTTTTGTTCTCACTGGTACCCCCACTAGAAAGAGTTTCCCGGTTTGAAATGCTCTGAACCAGTTAAAGACTTACGCATCCTGTATTATGAGAAGAACTAATTTGGCAGTTGATCACATCTGATTTTGTATCATTACTGATTGTTTTGTGCTTCCATGGCTTATATCTTCCTCTCCAGCACTTCCTGCTTGAGGGCAGGACTTGCGTTTTTTATCTGTTTAGCAGCTGGATGCAAACACATTACCCACATGACATGGTTTTTATTCAATAATTTTTCAACATTCATTGATGATGCTGGTAAATTATTTTTTAAATATAAAAAAAGGAGGCAGTAAACCTTGGAGAGTGTAGTGCATGCAGGGAAATTACTGATTGTCAGAAGTGTTCTCTAATGCAGCTAATTTTACCAATTAGGGAAGCTAAGGTTTGTCAAGGGCAGCTCTGTCCCATAAAAATACAATGCGAGCCATGTGTGAAATTTTACATTTTCAAGTAGCCAATTAAAAAAGTAAAACTATACAGATAAAATGAATAATGTATCTTGTTTAACCCAAATATATCCAAAATAGTATCATTTCAGTGTGTGGTCAATATAAAATTTATTGAGATATTTTAGAGGTTTTTTTCATACCAAGTCTTTGAAACCCAGTGTGTATTTTACACTAAACAAATCTCAGTTCAGACTGGCTGCAGTGCCAGTGCTCAGTGGCCACATGGGGCTGGTGGCTCCTGTGTTGGACAGAGCAGTTCTAAGGCCTCACTATCACTTAGTAGCAGAACAGCAACAGAGCTCACATCTCCTGACCCTCTGGCCAATGTTTTTCCACTACGTGAAGCAGAAGCAAGGAAATTCCAGGGTGCTCATTCCCCTTCTCCAAGGTCCCCTGTAGGACAGCCTGGACTCAACCACGAGCCAAACTGCAACAAACACCTTTGAGAAGCTCATAACCACACAAAACAGAGAAATCCCAGGAGAAATTGAGTTTGCCTTGCTTTCAACAGAGTGAACTTAGAATAGTACGGTGAAAACTTTTAAAAGTTGGTGGGAGGAGGGAAGACCAGCCACACATGGGATCTTGGCAGTTAAAGCCCTGTCAAAGTTATTATCAAGAACCCATTGGGGCTTCCCTGGTGGCGCAGTGGTTGAGAGTCTGCCTGCCGATGCAGGCGACACAGGTTCGTGCCCCGGTCTGGGAGGATCCCACATGCCGCGGAGCGGCTGGGCCCATGAGCCATGGCCGCTGAGCCTGCGCGTCTGGAGCCTGTGCTCCGCAACGGGAGAGGCCACAACAGTGAGAGGCCCGCGTACCACAAAAAAAAAAAAAAAAAAAAAAAAAAAGAATCCATTGAATCTGTCTATTTTGTCAGCAGGGAAGGCCTTGCCCTATGTATTTTATTTTTCTCTTTCAGTGTGAACAACTCATTTATTAGGCCGTGGAGTGATCCCCTCAAGTTCTTCAGGTCTTGCCTTGACTTTGACAGTGACCATTTAAATCACATTAAAAGAAAACACAACCCCTACCTTGCTTGGCGCCTGGCACCTCTTAGCAGAGAGAGGCTCCTTGTGAGTTAATATACCAACATGGAGAACAGAGACCACCTCTCCTCTGCTCAGTCCTGGGGGAAGGACGCTTTTAGGGGAAATAGGCATGCCTACGCTAACCAGGGAGCACAGATGATGAGGAATTTTTCATTTGAGGATATAGATTATATTCCAGAAATTTAGCGAAGTTGCACCAAAAGTAGGACTCCTAGGTGTGCTGGCCAGGGGATGGGGAGAAAGTTAAGAACACTGTTCTATAATTCATTACAGGTTATCAGCTTTGTGCGGGGTTAAAAAATAGAACTGCCACCTCTTTGCACTGACGGGTAGATTTTTGTATCACAGGAATCCCCAAGGTATTTAATTAGGGTATTTTCATTAAATTCTAGCTTTCAGGGGGGCTCAAAGGACCACTATGGAGGTGACTGGAGGTTGGGGGTATAGGTGTCAGCTCTTATTTGCCTAAGTCTTCTAGTAGCATCTTTGCTGCCCCCCTCTTGGGTTGGTGGGGCTTGTCTACCAAGCTAAAAGAAAAAGATGAAAAAGATTTTTTAAATGTGATAAGAAATCAAACAAAACGTAATGAAAGAGAGTTGGGTGTAATGATTAAAGAAATGACAAGCAGTGTACCAATTCTCTCCCCACATTCCCCGGGGAAGGAAGGTAGGTGTTACTGTTGAGGGGGCTAAGAACGGCCAGCAGGTGTCCTGGGCTCCTGCAGGGGGTGGGTCCACCTTGAAGGTCCCCAAGCCTGCACAGGTCAGGGAGATCTGTGTCATCCAGCCCCAGGACTCACTTTTTGCACAAGTTGGTGGGATATGCTCTTGCTATGGGCAGGGGGGTCCATCCCCACAGAAACCACAGGCAGGATTGGGGACACACCCAGACCTCAGACTCCACATGGTTTTTTTTTTAAATAAATTTATTTATTTATTTTTGGCTGTGTTGGGTCTTTGTTGCTGCGTGAGGGCTTTCTCTAGTTGCAGCGAGCGGGGCTACTCTTCGTTGTGTTGTGCGGGCTTCTCACTGTGGTGGCTTCTCTTGTTGCAGAGTACCGGCTCTAGGCGCGTGGGATTCAGTAGTTGTGGCTCATGGGCTCTCTTAGAGCACAGGCTCAGTAGTTGTGGCGCATGAGCTTAGTTGCTCCGCGGCATGTGGGATCTTCCCAGACCAGGGCTCGAACCCGTGTCCCCTGCATTGGCAGGCGGATTCTTAAGCACTGCACCACCAGGGAAGTTCCAACTCCACGTGTTTTGATCGATGACACGATCAGGCTGTGTCAGTTACTTAAGAATGGTCTCAACTGGCATTCAAAATTGTTATGAGGAGAGAACTATCATTCTCCCCATTTTTGCAGCTCCCTAGTAGACATGGGTTTTAGTTTCTGCAAACAACTGGTCTCTTTTGGTGGTCGGCATGTACTGTGTGTCTGGCAACTTATGCCACATAGAGAAGCTAGAAACTGTGGGTGAGGCTATTATGCCTGCCCCACCTTGCTCCAGAAGCTGGATGGGCCTAGAACAGAGGTGTCTGGAGGGCAGGGACCTGGCCCAGGGACCGTCGTCACTCAGGGCTAGTAAACTACACCTCCAAGCGTGTGCTGTTACTCTCCCCACCCGTCTCCTGGCCCCCTGGGGTGGAGCAGGGGCCTGGGCACGACATCTATTGGTTCATGGGGCTTGGGCAAGGCAGCTCACATATTAACATGCAGAATTGATCCTAGTACACAGGGTTAGTCACTGGGAGAATCATAGGGTTTGGTTTGGGTTTTTTTGGCAACTCGTCTTACTCGTAAACCCACCAGAGACCCAAGAAAACATGCCTGAGAGAAGGAGGGTTGGAACCAACACATGCAAACACCTGCCCCAGGGAGGAGCTTTGTCTCTTCAGGGTTCATTCCTTTTCTTCTCATTTTTACCTCCCAGCAGCCCCGAGAGCTAAATACCTCCATGACTAAGAATGGCTGCTCCATGGTGCCCATGTTTAAAGTGGAGAATTGGGAGCACTTAGAATGAGGGTGACTTGCTCAAAGCCACTGGGCAAGAGGCTAAAGGAGGCAGGGCTGGAGGGCAGTCATCCTGCCTGAAGCCATCGTGGAGCAGGGAGGACACACACGGGACTCCCGGGGGCCCCGGGGTGCGGGTTGCTGGAGACAGCTGTGCCTGGCGTGGGCCCCGCGGGGCTCGGGGAGGCTGTGTTTATCTACTGCTGCTCTGCAGAGGTCAATGCAGGAGGTGCTGCCCTCCCGGCATCAGGGCAAGGAGGGCCCCAGCGGGAAGAAGAGAGCCCGGCGAGGCGCCAAAGGTCAGAGAGCAGGGAAGGTGCGAGTCTGGAGCAGCCGGTGATGCAGAGGCCAGGAGGACAAGCGGGGCAGGATGAGGTGTGATCATTGGCTTTTCGTGGCTTCCCTTCCCGAAACCCCAGTGCCAGAATCAGGGAGTAAAGCTGCAGGCTGCGAAGCCCCTGAGAGAACCCCTTCCTTCCTTGGCCCCTGAACTCCCCCAGCCTCACGATGACGAGCTCCCTTACCATGGCCATGACCGTGAGGTGTTGCTTCCCATGTGTCTGTGTGGCGACTCCCCTGCAGGGCCCTGACCACACAGGCCTCTACCCCAAGTCCTACCAGTTCCTTTGTTCCTCTTAGGAGACAGAGGTGATAGTTGGTATGCTCTTCCTGCAAGTTGAAGTCATTTCTCCCCAAAATATTTACCAGCTTCCACCTCTTTCTAATTAATGCTGACAGGTAATCCCTCCTCCCTCAAGGAACCAACTCCCTCTCCTGAGCAGGTGCACAGCCATCTTTCATCCATGACGACTTAGACACAGGCAAACAGGAGGAACATGTGCTGCCTTCCAGAGGCTAGAAAGGAAAAGGTCTTTCTGTTTTCTTTTAAATCTCTGTGGGGTTGTGTTTTTTGTTTTAAATGAGACAGCGTGTAAAGGGCTCTCCTTAGGAGAAGGGAGGTCTAATGAACAAGCCTGGCTCATTTTCCACTGGGTAATGAGTGCACCCAGGTAGCTGCTGCGAACAGTGATGTATTCAGTTGTCACCCTGATTTTACGCTGGAGCTGGGTGGCCTGTTTAAAACAAGAACATAAATCTATCAGCTGTTTTTACAGGTTCCCATTCAGAAAGTTACAGTCTTAGAATAATGCATGCTCTGTGTTTGCAAGATTGGCACAGCCCTTCCATCATTTCCATAACTTCTATGAGCACTTGCAGGTACTGTATATTATAGACCCTAACACTCCTACATGCACATATGTGCAACACACACAGAGCCATGAGAACATTAGGACTGTGGATGTCAATAAAAAGAAAGAGAGATTTGTGAATACTGGAAACCTTCTCAGTCCCTCAACTTCTGAGAGGGAGAGGGAGGGTATGAGATGAGTGAAGGCAATACTCAACCTAAGGTTAGAGCACCCTCGCTCAGTCTCCTGCACAGGGGAGTCTCCTCCCCTAAAGGCCTGCACAGACCTGGCTTTTAGAGATGTTCTGCATGAAATTGACCATTGACTCCCTGCTCTCAGGAGGTAAGTCCATAGCCCAAGAACAACATTGTAAAATGAGGCAATCATAGTCTCTTAGTTTTCTTCATCACCAAATTCTTGGATTCTAAGATTTGGAACTAAGTATAAATGTGAAATTATGAATCAAAGTTTTAATAAAGGAGAGATGAGAGACCACAATGTGATGGGAGCTTTGGATGTGTGTACCTGTGACACATACTAAATGACACTGAATGAAAAGGCCAGGCGGTGGCAAAGACACAATCAAATATCGACACATTTCTGAATCCAAAGAATTCAGAGCATCCGATCAAGGCTGTGTGATTATATGAACCAAGGTACAGACGATGGACCATGGTAAAGAGGAGAACCTTGGTTGTGTGCTAACAGTGATAAAGCCAAATGGGCAGTGCCAGAAGAGAAGGTATTTCCAAGGACGTTTGGAAGATCGGTCTTAGAAGGCCTCCTGACCAAACACAGCACACGTTGAAAGTTAAACTCGGATCAGCTGTCAGCTCCCCAGAACAGCTGGGGGAATTTTTAAGCCACATGTGCCAACTTATAGAGCTACTGTACAGTCCCGGTCTGGTTCTCACCCCGGGCCAGATGTTACAAATACCTGGGAGCTTTTTAAAAATACCAATGTCCAGGCTACAAACCAGACCAACTGAATGAGAAGCAGGGGCCTAGACACAGGCAGATTTCAAGCTCCCCAGATGATCGTAACAGGCATCCAAGGCTGAGAAGGGCTGCTCTAAGGAAAGGCAGGGCAGCTGCTAATTCCTCCACCTGGTGGCCCAACATGGGCCCCAAAGAAGGGGCCTGCACAGACCTGGCCTTTAGAGATGTCTTGCGTGAAATTGACCATTGGCTCCCTGCTCTCAGGAGGTAAGTCCATCAGCCCAAAACAACATGGCTGCTCACAAAACAATCCCCTGATTGCAAGGAAGAAGCATTTAGCTCTATTCTCAGTTCTCCCACTAACAAGCTACCTGGCCCTTGCTTACCACTGTAGTTCAGTGTCTGGATTGTAATTCATATTTAGTCACTGAGCTCCCCTAGTCATTGGGTTTCTTACCTCTTAAAATGAAAATATTAGATCACAGACCTCCATACCCCTTCAAATTCTAAAATTTGGAAACCAATATAGATCCTCTATAGTTTGCTTCTCTTCTACCAATAGAGCTTATCACCCTCCACATTTAAGTAACCCTTCCAAGGTACCATAGTTATGTAGGGTATCGCTATCAGGGGAAGCTGGATGAGGGGAGTATGAGAAATCTCTGTAATATATTTGCAACTTTTCTGTAAACCTTGGATGTCCCAAATTATTCTAGAATTAAAATTTATTCCATAAGAGATCTTCCCATCCCATCAGGTGATTTATTACCTATCTTCTGTTCTTTCCCTGTCCCACTGTCTCCTTCCCCTACCATTCCCATTTAAGTTCCACACTTCTAACCTAAAAGATACACTTGATCTCTTTTGAGGCCCTTCCAGCCCTCAGACCCTTGTTTTGTGTTTCATCATCTCCTCCAGCTCTTGCTGATCCCTCCATTCAGGGGAATTTGTGACATAAGTGATACAAACAATAAAAAGCCAAATGGGAAAGAGTGAGGCTGTGATTAAAACAGCAGGAAGCCACTCCCTCCAGGCTGGAAGAATGAGGGGGAAGGTAATGTTACCAGAGCCAGGGGTCCAGGTAACCCTCTACCTGGTGGGAGTTGGAGCCTCTCTAGTAGGCACCTGGGGCACGGAGGTGACAGCACCTGCCAACACACTGCCTGAAGCACAGAGGGAAAAAACACTGGTTTCTCTTTTCTTCTCACCCTCCAACCTCCTAATAGTACCTCCCTTTAGTCAAATCCAGGCAAAAGCCAGATGTCATAGAAACTTGGAAAACAGAACCTTGTAGGACGCAGCCCCTCGTGATGTAGAGCAAAGTGGGAACAGGGCAAGGAATGGGTTTGAGGGCAAAAGACTAAGAACCTATACTGTACCTATAGTTTATTTATTTATTTATTTATTTATTTATTTATTTATTTTTGCGGTACGCGGGCCTCTCACTGTTGTGGCCTCTCCCGTTGCGGAGCACAGGCTCCGGACGTGCAGGTTCAGCGGCCATGGCTCACGGGCCCAGCTGCTCCACGGCATGTGGGGTCTTGCTGGACCGGGGCATGAACCCGTGTGCCCTGCATCGGCAGGTGGACTCTCAACCACTGAGCCACCAGGGAAGCCCGGGAAGCCCCCTATAATTTTTATAACACAATCTAATGCTTGATTGTATCATGTCTGATACTCTAAGACAGAGTATCCAATAGAAATATAATACAAGCCATGAAATGTGGACCACATATGCTATTTTAAATTTTCTAGTAGCCATATTAAAAAAAGAGAAATATGTGCAATTGATTTTAATAATATATTTTATTTCATGCACTATGTCCAAACTATTATCATTTCAACATGTAAGCAATCTTATCAGGCTTAATGAGATATTTTACTTTTTTTTTTCATTCTAAGTCTTTGAAATCCGATGTGTATTTTATACTTACAGCACATTTCAATTTGGACATTTCAAGGGCTCAGTAGTCACGTATGACTAGTGTCTCCCTACTGGAGTTTCAAGTGATTTCGTATGGACTCCAAGGTTTGAGAAAGTTTAAGGCAAGAATCCACCAAGGAGGACATCTCCACACCTAGGGAGACCTCACATGAGTGAAAGTTCCAAAAAATTCTTACTGAAACCAGAATTGTAAGGGGAAGCAGAAAACACAACGGACACCTGTTGAACATAGCTCTGAGAAGGCTGAGAAAGGCAGCATGTGCCAGATGAATAGCATTTCACACATCATAGGAAGTAGCTTCAGAATCATGGGTTGTGTTATTGATTTGTGTGTTTTTTTGGATGATGTTTGATAATGATGCATTCGTTTTTAAGAGCTTCTACTTTTTTTTTTTTTTTTTTTTTTTTGCGGTACGCAGGCCTCTCACTGTTGTGGCCTCTCCCGTTGTGGAGCACAGGCTCTGGACGCGCAGGCTCAGCGGCCATGGCTCACGGGCCCAGCCGCTCTGCGGCATGTGGGATCTTCCCGGACTGGGGCACGAACTCATGTCGCCTGCATAGGCAGGCGGACTCTCAACCACTCTCCCTTCCCTGCACTACCAGGGAAGCCCAAGAGCTTCTACTTTTACTAATAAGAAGAAACTGTGTTCAGAAGTGTTCAGATACTTCCCTCCTGTAATTGTCTCAAAGTTGGAGGGAAATTTTCCTTACAGAAAGTAATGCTTCAGTGTCTGCGGAACTCTGGACTTATAAGGGTTTCAGTGGGCCAAGAGAATCACAAGTCAGATACCTACAATGCGGAGTAATGATTAGTTCTGATGGGGGAGGAGGAGAATGAGATAGGAGTTTCCAGTTGTGAACATGTCCTATTTCCTTTACTCAGTGTTGATTGTATTGCTAGTCTTTACAGCCTACATGTATTTTATAAATGTTTTGATATTCTTTTGACATTTAATAAAATTGCAAATGGTACTCACACAAAAGCACACAAAGTGAGGGAGGAAGATAAAAGAAAAAAAGGAAGGGAGGGAGGGAAGGAAGAAGGAAGGAAAGAAGTAAGAAAGGAAAGGAGGAAGAAAGGGAAGAAAAGTGTAAGGAAGACACGGAGGAAATAACGAGGGGAAACTAAAAGAAAGCAGAATATACAACTAGTGTGAACTGACACTGCCCAGAGCACGCAGACCCGGGAGGTGCCTTGTTGTACTTGGAAATCCCATCTTTACAGTTTGTCTCACTGTCCAGCTTCACACACCAAGGGCAGGTGTCTCCTAGAGGTGGAGACGTGCCCTCTGGCAAAAGTCCATTTTCTTTTCACAATCCTGTGTCCTGTACGAGTGACTCTTTGAGGGCAAACCCTTTGGCTGGGTTTTAGGAGAGGGAAGTGAAGGCACATGATTTGCCAACTTGGGAAGGTGTTGGTGTGCTGGAAGGGTACAGCTTGAGCCCTACTGCCAGCTCAGCCCACAATAGATCAGGCCCCATCCCCTGGCTCCTGGAATAACTCCAGACTTGAAGAAAACAAATTAGGCTGGGGTCCGAGTAACCGTTGAGCACCTCATGAATCCTAACAGAAGCACCCCAGCTGCTGGGTCTTCTCTTACTGGCACGGGCCCTCACATGCCATTTGTAGCCAGACCAGGGTGCACTCTTTTCTGAAGTTGGCACCAGCTCTCAGACTTCATCTCTGAAACCATGCCCAGGGTGCAATGTATCAGCATCTCATTCCATCTACACTGGCCTGGAGGTGCTGGCTCCTTGACCCAAAGGCCCTCACTTCTGCAGGGGCCTGACCTGAACCAACACGGAGTCGACCGGCAATCAGCAGTCCACAGATTCAAGGGGTAAGGAAGACTTAGGTTCAGTAGGAGAGCAGCTAGTTGGGCAAGAAGCAGGCAGCAAGCAGGGGCCAGGTCAGGGATGCCGGGAGAGCCAGGCAAGTGTCTGGGCTCAAGTGGCTGGAGGCTGAGCCACTCACTGCAGCTCTGGTGAGCAAGGCTGACTCTGGATTCTAGAGCTGAGACTGTTTATCCCTTCTCTATTTTATACCTCAGTCGCATGTCAGTATCATTGGACCTGAAAGTGTTGAGCATTGACAGAAGAGGTGTCAGATTAGGCGAAGGAGTCCTGCGCCTGAAAGAGGCAGCATTACTTCACCCTCCCTGCTGTCAAGTGATCTTGTTTCTCCTAATAAATAGAGAAATGATGGGCATGCTTTATTTACCAAGAAACACTTCTAAATTCCCCCCAGCCCCTAAGAGAGGCGAGAGAAAATGATGACAAGCATTCTCGACATATTTCAACTGACAGTCACATAATTAAATTTTGATTGGAAAAGGCCTGAAGAAACAAACAAAAAATATCTAAACTATTCCATATTTTTCCCCCCATAATTCAAATGGTCTTTGAAAGCAGGAATGACCTCAGACATTTTGTTTTTCGTGTAACATACAGACTGGTGATAACCCAGCCTGATGCTTATGGCAGTGATGGTGTGGGCGAGATATTAGTTGTGTGTCTGCACACGCACCTGTGTGTGTACAGATACACATTTGTGTGTGTGCGCAAGTGTGTACAGATACAATTCCTGGAGCATACAAATAAGGTGGCTGAGTTGAAGTAGTGAGTAAACTCCAAGAATAGCAGGGACACTGTTAACCCCCAGAAAAAATGATTTGGAATTTAAATAGCAAGTGTTCGGAAGTGATAGGCAAAATAAACCTGGGAGACTGTTTGCGGTACAGATGGGATCTGATGCTCTCCGAGCAGGGAGAAGCGCTGTCAGTGTTTTGACAGACACAGACTGATGTTCAGGACAGAGCCAAGGAGGTGTTGGGTGGCGGCGCTTGGCGTGGGGGGAGCTGGAGACCTCCATGACAGAATGACAAGCCCGAGCAGGAATTTTTCTCCAAGCAGAGGGAACGAAAGAGGGGATAGGAGATAAAGGCACAGGAAAGCTGGGCTGCTGGTGGCAGGGTGAGGTGAGAGGGGAGAACTGCATTTACCACGTCTGCCTCTTTGGGGATTATTAAGAAGGTAAAAGCAGGGGCCAAAAGCCAGACCACGGGGGGATAAGCATCACTTCCCAGCACTTCATTTCTCTTCACAGTTTGTGGAGCTGGCAGGCCTGCTTAGTGCTCCGGGCAGGGAACCCCCGATGACAAATGCCTCCCATGAGGGCTGAGGGTCAGAGAGCAGAACTCAACCAGCAGCAACCATACAGAGAGTGTTTCTCTCCCAGGACCCGTAGCAATGTTACCCAGAAGGGAAACTAGAGCCTAGAAGAGTATAAAAGCACTATAAACTATGGCCGGTGTGGCAGGAGACCTCCGGACAGACTTAAATGCTTGGTGGTGTAAATACTACACTCTGACTGCATAGCCTTAACCGACTTGGACCAAATCATCTCTCAGGCCTTCCCAGCCTGCCCAAGGCCCCTGGAACACCCTGGAACCTACCTGTCCTGCTCTCCTCTGTGACCCCCTTGTCTGCCCTGAGGCCCCCTTTCCTATGTGCCCAACCTCTCCGGGTGGGTGCAGTATCCTTGTTCTGATTTCCCCTAGTGAGTTCCCTGGGAGCTCAGCATCCAGCAGGCAGTGTGGTGGTGTGAGAACACCAGCTGAAGTCAGGAGGCTGCACTCAAGTCTTACCTCCATCCCTTATCAGCCCTGTGCTCCTGGGCAATTTAGTTACTCTCTTGGAGCCTCAGTTTCCTGGCTTGTGCAAAGCACTGGTAGGTTGGTTGCATCTAGATCAGTGATTCTCGACCAGGTTTTCCCCTAGACATTTGGCAATGTCTGCAAGCATATCTGCTGGTCATAATTGTGGAGCAGGGGTGGGGGGATGTTAATTCTGGCTCCCCTAAGTAGAGACCAGGCCTGCTTCTAAATGTCCTAAGTGTGCAGGACAGTCCCCCACAACACAGAATCATCCAGCCCCCATGTCAGTAGGGTTGAGGTTGCTTACAAACTGTCTCTCAACATCACATGGGTTTTTTTTTAATTAAATTTTTATTTTATATTGGAATATAGTTGATTAACAACGTTGTGTTTCAGGTGTACAGCAAAGTGATTCAGTTATACATATACATGTACCTATCCTTTTTCAAATTTTTTTCCCATTTAGGTTATTACAGAATATTGAGCAGAGTTCCCTATGCTATACAGTAGGTCCTTGCTGTTTATTTATTTTAAATATAGCAGAATGAACTATGGTTACCAGTGGGGGAGGTGGGGTGGGGGGAGTGATAGACTGAGAGTTTGGGATTGACATGCACATGGGTTCTTAATCAGTAACAGCTTCTATCATCAAGGATTGTTTCCTCCCTTCCTCCCTTCCTCTCTTTCTTTCCCTTCCTTTCTTTCTTTCTTTCTAATATACATGTATTTGGGGAGAGATTGCAAGCTCCTTGAGGGCAGGCAGAGGCTGTATCTAAATCCCCTTTGTTTTGCATTCAGAGCCTTGCACAGTGAAAAACCTCACATGTCATCAGCCGCTTGGTAAAAGGAATCACAGAAGAGACTTTGACTCTCCTGGCAAAAGGATAACTCTGTTTTTGTACTGCTGGGTTCATCTGTTCATGGTGTGAGACAGAAGTAAAGCCACCTATTATACTGCCCCCTTCCCCCAAAATACCTCTAAAATATTAGAAGGTACTGCTACAACTACATCCAGATCATTCAAAAACAGTTTGAAAGAGAAAAATATGGTGAACTCACTGCTATCCAACAGGTTGACAATGAAAGAAAGACTGTTTGACTAAATTCATCCCCATGGAGGGCGAGGTGGTACAAGGCCAGGCTGTACTTATTGGGAGAAATCCATTATGTCAGACTGTTCATGTAAGTGTTAAAAAAAGTTCAAGGGGTAAGAAAAATGAAGGCTTCTTAAAAAAGAGGAGAAGAAAGAATGGGGAATTTTTGGCCCCTTGCACGTTTTTGTGTACTTCTAGTATATCAGATCCTGTGTTACACATGTTACCTCATTTATCTTCAAAACAACTTATTGGGTAAGAACTGAGGCTTAGAAAAATTAAGGCTGTATTTTATAGATTTTAAAGCAGATACATCTTTCACGTTTTATATTCTGGGTTGAATATGTACCTTAAAGTTGATGTCATCTAATAATCAGTGTTGGCTATTTTTCCTCTCTGTCTCTCTCTCTCTTTATATTTTTACATTTTAGTACACCTGAAGTAAGAATGCATCTTACAGTCTTTGGCTACTTAGATTTCTAAAAATAAGGTCACTTATACAGATCATACAACACGGCAGAGCTGGAAATCATAAGATACTAGATGTTATTTATTTCTAATCCAGCAAGGAAATTCGAGTGCTCCGTAACAAGGTTCTTGTGAAGTCCACTAAGAGTGGTTTTTCCTGAGATGACTTGGATGGCTCCAGTGAGAAGTTAAGGAAGGTGGTACATTTGTGTTACTATATTTTTTTACATTTTCATTTTTTCCCAGTTTTATTCAGAAATAATTTACATGCATCACTGTATAAATTTAAGGTATACAGAGGGATGGTTTGATGTACCTATATTGTGAAATGATTAATGTTTACTACAATAGGTTTAGTTAATATCCATCATCTCATATACATACGATAAAAAGAAAAATCTTCTCCTTGTGATAAGAACCCTTAAGACCTACTCTCTTAACAACTTTTCTACATATCATACAGCAATGTTAACTCTAGACATCATGTTGTACGTTACATTCCTAATAGTCATTTATCTTATAACTGGAAGTTTGTACCTTCTGACCACCTTCCTCCAATCCCCCCATGCCCCACCCACCACCTCTGTACTCTATGCTTTTAGGTTAAACTAGTGGAAGAGAATAAAGAAGTAAGGGTCGGGCTTCCCTGGTGGCGCAGCGGTTGAGAATCTGCCTGCTAATGCAGAGGACATGGGTTCGAGCACTGGTCTGGGAGGATCCCACATGCCGCGGAGCAGCTAGGCCCGTGAGCCACAACTACTGAGCCTGTGCGTCTGGAGCCTGTGCTTGACAACGAGAGACCGCGATTGTGAGAGGCCCGCGCACCACGATGAAGAGTGGCCCCCGCTTGCCACAACTAGAGAAAGCCCTCCCACAGAAATGAAGACCCAACACAGCAAAAATAAAAAAATAAATAAATAAAAAGGCTGTGCTGAACTGCATGGAGGAGTTCAGTCTTTAAAAAAAAAAGAAGTAAGGGTCAAAGATCTGAGATTACTATTGTTATTAACATCAACAATGAGAGGCTGGATTTAAGTCTAACAGAGAAGACAAGCAATTAAAATACAGATTATATGTATACTATATTAAATATATATATAAAGTTATATCACTGCTAGAAGCAGTCAGGGCCAGAGTGGGAGTTTAGCCATCAACCTTTATGCCCTTGCTTGTCCTGGACACTGGGACAGTAATTCAGCCTTGCATGGGAGGTTACAGACCAATAAAATAAAGTTTAACTTAGGAGTGCTTGATGACAATTCAGTTGTTTAGATGGCACCAATCCATGCCTAGGAATAGAATTTATTTTAAACTTGTTACAAATAGTATTCTAACTCAGTGTTAACACAGGTAGGTAATGTGTACTAGATACTTGTTGAATATAAAAACGTTTGCAAAAAAAAAAAAAAATTATGGGTTGGATTGTGGGCTGTCTCTATCCCTTAGACACCGTTTGTGTCCATGAACTTGTCATGCTCACTACTGTTGTATTGCTGTTACCTGACATATTTATCCTACCTAATTTCCTCCTCATGTCTTTGTCTGTCTACAAAACTTCTACTTCTTTACTTCTCAAAGCTGATCTCCTGAAAACTTGCCTTGATTTCCTCAGACTTCAGAGCCTCTTATCTGCTCCCTCTGCACTTTGTGCCTATAGTTCTGTTATAAAAACCATGTAACCACATTGAAATTTTTAGAGTGCCTTTCTGTTTGGTCCACATGAATTGTCTGATCTTTCAGGATTCATTGGCACAGCTCCTGATCTACACATGGTAGTGAACTTGCTCTTAGGATGAATAAATGAAGTATGCACACTGTGAGACAGCCCCTTACCATGCACAGACTAGGAAACTCTCAGTGACCTGCCCCCGCTGCCTCCCAGACCCCGTTTCCCAACACTGTCCACCCCACACTTTCACCCAGCCCACTGGTCCCTCATTGTCACCAAACACCAGGCCCTGGGGCCTCCACATGGCGTATTATGACCATCTGCAGAGCTTTTACCCAAAATATATGCCATAGCCCATTTTCTCTCAAGATTTAGATCTCTGCTTAAATGTCCTCTTCACAAAGAGGTTTGCTCTGACCACACTCTCAAAAATAGCAGCTTTCTTCTTCAGTCTCTCTGTTCTTACCTGCTTTATTTTTCTTCGTAGCACTTACCAATAACCTACATATTTTGTATTTACTTATTTTTTAAAAGTCTCTCCCACTGAAATGTGAGCTCAGCGAAGATAGGGATTTTTATCTGCAAATAATAAACAATTAATCACTCAGTGATAAAGGAATGAATGAGTCTATTACTATCTTTAATGAGACTACTTTCACCTGCTGGTGAAACACAGAACGGCAGCCATAGAACCGCTTCTAGAGGAAATCACTTTTTTGAATCATCTAATATAGCCACGTACCATTTTAATTTCTTTAAATATATTAGCTCATTTATTGTTCACAAAAGTCCTAGCATATAAGTATCATCACCCCCAATTTAAAAGAGGAAGCAGTTGTGGTTCTTCCAAATCCCATACGCTTTCTTTTATACTCATCCTTACACAATCACATTTTTGCAAATCCACCTATTCCATTACCTTTATTCAACAATTCATTCAGTACTTGTTGAGTTTATCCCATATGTTTCTATTATGAGAAATGCACACAATATTTTCCCATGGAAGTTTAGCAAATATGACACTTCCTGGCTATTTCCAAAGTAGTAGAGATATGTCAAAAACAAACAAACAAACAATAACCTAAGAGAAAATTTAGAAGTATTTGTTCCTTTTTCCCGTTATTTATACTATTCTTTCTTTGTTACTTTCATCCAACAATAAAGTCACTAAAAATGTGGAATGACTACCATACATTCTGTGAAACATGAAACTGCTTTACCTGTCCCACCCACTGCCACCACTCTCCAGATGCTAAAGTCTGTAATGTTTTGGTTTAAATAAAGTATTGCAGAGAATAGTAATCTTAATACAAGAAAGGGAAAGATCTAACTAAGGAAGGAGTTTAAAAAAGATAATTCAGTGAATGCTTCTCTATAGCCTTTCCCTGGAAGAGACCTGCAATTGCATCTGTCAGGAAGAGAATCAAGTCTGGAAAAACTGCTCTTGGAAGAGCTGTGCTTGAGAACTCACACCAAGAGTAACAGTCTCAGGGGAACCCGGGTGTGTTCAGCAAGGAGTGAATGATGTCCAAGAGGACAAGGGATTTAAGCTATCAAGGAATCACAGAGAACTGTGGATCAGACTCCTTGGGCAAGGCCTGAAATACTGCTATGGAAGTAAATGTAAATTTGGATATGAGAACATTGGCCTAACTCTTTTGGGCTATAGTGGTCCCACCTGAGACATCTATTGACTGGCAATAGCCCGCCCTGAAAAAATACAAATTTGCTAGAGCATAGGTTTCTTACTCTATGGATGACAAAGAACAGAGCCAGCTTAAGAAAACATTGCATTCACAATTGTGGAGAAATCAGACATTTGGAAAACCTGGATCTTATGAAAGCTTGGACGACAACTCTGAACAAAGGTAATAAACGATCTATCATTGGGTCTTAGCCCTGGGAAACAATGGCCAAAGCATCATTTAACCCCAAAGACTTCCAATAATATAAGAGAAAAAAGGACTTGAGTTTAGTAAAATGTTTAAGTTCTGCTATTAAGCAAGTAGCCGACTAAAATGTTCCCTTTAGACCAGATGTTTGATCTCACTAATGAGAACAACACACATCTTGCCTGAATTGACCCAGGAAAGGTGAACATGGGTGAAAGTATCCAGCCAAATCACAACTGATCACTTTGGCCTCTGTCCCAGGTGCTATACAGAAGGTCTCAGACATGTGGGTGCCCCTGTTGGTCAGTTAGGTTGTGCTATCACCCGTACAAGGGACTCCTGGAAAGCCTACATAAATGGAATCCCAAAAGATAAGACAGTAGTGGTAAATTATATTACATTTTCTTAAAGGAGGTATTTCTTGTGTTAAGTAATTCTCATTAGTCCTGTCTTGGAATTATAGTTTGAATTCAACAAAATTTATTAAACATTAAATATGACATAAATTTGTAGCATAACGGAACCTTAGTGTTCAGTTGATCTAATTCCTCTTCACTCTTCCATCCATTTTACAGACAATTACACCAAGCCCAGAGAAGAAAAGTGTCTTACAGAAGTCACATTTTAAGTTTTAATTTCCAAAAGAGAAGAGGATTTTGTTTCATTCAATGGACAAGCTGTGCCAACACAGTGAATTTGGCCTGTTCTCCTACTCAGCCTACCTCTTGCCTCCCAACTCCTTGTTAATGCTTTTTTAATAGACTATCAGACATTTCTTTGGAGACTTCATTATTCTGCTCACCTGTTTGTGCCTGGCTCTCCTTCTCTCTGCCACCCCATAACACAAATACACACATTATCAGAGAAAGCATTGAATCTAGAGTGTAGTAGTGTTTGATGGTTATATTGTACACCACTCATTCCATCTTGACCTCTTTTCCTCTGAGAAATGTTCTTCTCACCCATTTCAGTCTCCATAGTTTGAGGGTATCTTGATTTTACCCCCAGGTTCAGGGAGAGAAATGTTACTCAAACCTGACCAATCATAGTACCTCATTGCTCTGGCCTCAGAGATTCGTTCAAGGATGAGAATGTGACCCAGTCAGACCCAACGAGGCACTCACGAGACTTCTGATGGGACCACTACAAGAGAGGCATTCTCTCTTTCCTCCTAAACTTATAGCTACTAGGATATAAGCCTGAAACAGCTAGATGGTCATTTTACCTCTGCAGTGGATGGAGCTACTGAAATTGAGACCAATATATAGCAAAGCAGGGTGAAGAGATGGAGAAAAACCTATTCTGCTGATATTGTTAGAACTCCTTGATCCATGTGAGCTTGAAATTCTTAGACATTTCAGTTATATGAACCAAAAAATCACCCTTTTATTTAAGCCAGTTGGGTCCATTATTCTGACACTTGCAATTGCAAGATTCCTGACAGATTCTACAGTGTAGAGTTTATCTAATGTGTAGGCTCATCTAGAAGGGATTCAGTTGCTGGCTTCGGTAGCCTTTTATTAGTTCATGTTTTGCTGATACTTTTAAAGTCACTTCTCAGTCAATGCATGCTGTTTCACAATGTCATGAATTACAGTTAACCATCAGATTGTATTTTCATTCAGGTCGTGAATTTCCTGATTTTTCTAGGATCTAGGCTAGGATGATCTTTTAGACTCTAGAAACACCTCTCAAGGGAAAAGGGAAAAGCAATCACTGCCAAGGAAAGCTAAAACTGGCCTGGCCCAACCACTAAGATGTCTGTAAAACAGAGGGCATTTTCCCTGGGTAAGTGCTGGCTTGATCTGACAAGAACTATTTTTCCCTTTGCTCTTATGACTTGGTTAAGCCTTGCAAATGCAGCTTGATTTTCAAGCTGAGACATCACTAACTTTCTTTACCTGGAAGTGGGGTCTCCCCTGTGTAGGGGAGTACAGTGAGGCTGGAGAGATATGGGCACTGGCACCATTAGGCTACACTCCCCATCTATCAGTGGCTGCCCTCTACTTTTGGCCCTGCCTGGACAGCTTTGAAGAACACCTTTGTTGATGTACAAATGACAACTTATAGCTTATTGTTCTCCTATATGGCATATCCATGTTTTAAAATAGTCTTATACCAAAGGAAAGGCCCTTAGACATCAACCACAAACTAAGGAGAAGAACCTTCCCAGCACATCTGAAATCCTACCCATTCATCCTGCTTTTTGGGTACAGAGGGCCCTAGTAATGGAAATGAAAGGGCAGAGC
This sequence comes from Hyperoodon ampullatus, assembly GCF_949752795.1. Classification (NCBI taxonomy): domain Eukaryota; kingdom Metazoa; phylum Chordata; class Mammalia; order Artiodactyla; family Ziphiidae; genus Hyperoodon; species Hyperoodon ampullatus. Next base: position 61,879,902 of record NC_136926.1, on the reverse strand, counting down.
CTTGAAAATCAGGCTCAGATCATTCTCAAAGTGTTATCTTGATTTGACACTGTAAAGCTTGGCTCATTTAAGTCTCTTTCTGGAAGCAGGACTCACCCTCAGGGCTTTCCCTCCTTCTGTCAATGATCATTACTAGTGATCTCAGCCTCTTCTCATTCCATTTTGTACACATATACACACACACACAATATTAAGTGAGGCAAAGTGATAATGAAGAGGTTCTCCTCCCAGAACTCCCACTGGTGCCTCTACTTTGGTCCTTTTACTGCTATTGCTCTAATCTGCTGAACTCTGGACCTTTCCAATTACTCTCATGGTCAGTGCTTGACCATCCAGTATTGCCGGTCATGTGGAGCTCAGCCTTTAGCCAGCCTGATCCATGGTGGTTACCAGCTCCCTACCTGTGTTCACCCAGTCAGATGAGGTGCCTGAAGTCTGGACTTGTAACCACCTGCTTGCTGCCCCTGAAGCTGGGCCATACTACTCACAACTGTATATATATGCTGCCAGATATGTCACATGCCACGTGCTTAGATTTCATGTTACTATCCCAAAGAGACAACAGAACAAAGGAGGGAAAAATAAATGGGAGCATTTGCTTTTCACTTTGGATAAGACAAAATCTTCTGTTATTTTGAATCTAACTCTTTATGAAACAATGAACTCATAGCAGTTGTACCTATCATACTGTACCATTTATTTAGCATATATCAGAGATTGCCTTTGATATCTTTTATATTAGGTACTATTATTATGTGTTAATGTTCCACATTTCTCTTTAACTTTTATATGAACATTTAACTACTTGTGATTTTTTTTTCCAGTTCTCTTCATACTTTGAGGAAATGACATATTTACATTCCCCAGCTCCTGGCATGGGGCTTAAACACATATTTGTATTAAATAAACCCATAGTTTATCAATACATATTTATTGAGCACTTGGTATTTGCTTCAACTTTGTTCTAGTTCCTGTGGGATTTATGGAAGAAAACTTTATAATACTCTCCCTATCCTGAAGATTATGGAGTTTGGGAGGGGAGTAAGATGAATGGGCATGAAACAAATAGAGACAAATGCAAGATATTTTATGGTCAAGTGGTACATTGTGGGCATTGGGCTATGTTTGCTATAAGGTTTTAATAAACAAACAAATATTTCTGAGAAAGTAAAATTTTTACAGTCATAGACTTGAGATGGAAGAATACAAAACAGGCGCACCCTTCAGTCCCTGCCAAACTGTTCCCTACAATTCATCTCTTTAGAGCTCTGTTTAGTCTAGTCTTGAATGCTGCTAGGGATCCAGTTTCCATCACAGTCATTGGGAAACACCTTTTCAATCTAAGTGTTCTCTGTGTCAGGAAGTTTTTTTCCAGCACTAAACTTTTATTGCTCTACCTCTTACTGCCTTTCAGTTTCATTTCATCATTTCTCTAGCCATGTCTCCTGGTACCTTTGTTTCCTATCTCCTTTGTGTTGGTTGGCCCAGTGTTCCACATATGTCATCTCCCCTGTCTTTCATCCTTTGGTTTATTTCCTTTATATTTTCTCTAACAATGACAATCATATTCCTGCCCAGGAATGTTCTCCAGGTTAAATAAATGGTTAGAGTGTGACTCACAGGAGGAAGAGTACTTTAGAAACAACAGCTCTGATGTTCTTTGATGTCAAACATTTCCAGTTCAGGGTTGTATCTCAGTGTCTAGCCCTGGTACATAGTAGGGCTTTGATGATGGTTGCTGGGGGCACAGATTAGCTCACCCTCCTGAAAGTATATGGTTCTCTCAACAATGGACCTTAGAGGACTTCCTGTCCAACTTTCTAGCCTCTGACAAAGGTTTCAGTGATGAGGATTCATAACTCTATAAGTTGGCCCATTCTAAGAACTTGAAGAATTCCTCCCTACATTTAATGAAAATTTGCTTCATTTTAAGTTCTACACATTGGTCTTGGTTTGGCTATGTGGAGCTAGTCAGAAGTGTAATTTCTTTTTTTTCATTAACTAATTAATTAATTTATTTATTTTTGGCTGTGTTGGGTCTTTGTTGCTGCACGCAGGCTTTCTCTAGTTGCGGTGAGCGGGGGCCACTCCTCGTTGCAGTGCACAGACCTCTCACTGCCGTGGCTTCTCCTATTGCAGAGCATGGGCCCTAGACATGGGGCCCCAGCAGCTGTGGCATGCAGGCTCAGCAGTTGTGGCTCATGGGCTCCAGAGCACAGGCTCAGCAGTGGTGGTGCACGGGCCCACTTGCTCCGTGGTATGTGGGGTCTTCCCAGACCAGAGTTCGAACTCGTGTCCCCCACACTGGCAGGTGGACTCCCAACCACTGTGCCACCAGGGAAGTCCCAGAAGTGTAATTCTTATTTCACATGAAAGACCTCCACAGGCTTGAAGAAAATTGTTATGGCCTCACTCCAACTTCTAATCTAGCCTCAATAATTCCAGCTATTTGTTGCATATAGGTCATTTGTTGCACACCCCAAGTAATTATTTTTAATGGATAGATGGACCAATGATGGTTGAATGAACATATGGATGCATGCAAGGAGATGGCCCATTCATTGGTTCATAGACACCTTGCTTTTAGACTCCTCACCACATTGGCTATCCATTTTTGGATGCTCTCTACTTTGCTGGTGTCATTCGTAAAGTGAAGTTTCTAAAACATAACCCTTCAGGAGAAATGTGGCCCATACAGAGAACAGTACAACTGAGAGCTAAATGTGAATTTCTGTTTTTTAAAACCATAAAACCATTCTGTAAGGCAAAAGACAAAAAGAAATATATACAAATATTGTGATATAGTTAGTAAGTTTATTTATCAAAAAGGCATGGGTTAGGAATTCTGAAACTATTTTATGTGTATTCTAGTTTAGAACAAATAAATATATTGTGGATAACAAGAGTAACAAGAGTCAGGTTGGAGAAACCTAAAAACTTGTTTTAAAAAATCTGTTCTTGGGCTTCCCTGGTGGCACAGTCATTGAGAATCTGCCTGCTAATGCAGGGGACGTGGGTTCGTGCCCTGGTCTGGGAGGATCCCACATGCCACGGAGCAACTAGGCCCGTGAGCCACAACTACTGAGCCTGCGCGTCTGGAGCCTGTGCTCTGCAACAAGAGAGGGCGCGATAGTGAGAGGCCCGCACACCGTGATGAAGAATGGCCCCCGCTTGCCACACTGGAGAAAGCCCTCGCACAGAAACAAAGACCCAACACAGCAAAAATAAATAAATATTTTTCACTGTTGGAAAATGAAATTATGAATAAGGAAAGAAAGAAGAGTAGAATAAACTCTGTGGTTTTGGATTAGAATCAGAGGTATTAAGTATGAACTTATGGCTTTTTAGTATAGATACAAATGGAAAGATATGGAAATAAGTATAGATGTGGCTGTATGCATGGGTTAATACCCATTCACATATTTGTAAGCTCTGCTGAGAGGATTTAGGAGCAATGACATTGCAGTAGCAGTGAGCACACCTGCTGCTCAGATCTTGGCTTCTAAATGCCATTGTCCAATAAAAGGAGTCAGGACTCCTTGGAGAAGTCCTTTTCATTGCAAAGCTAGGTCAGAGAAAATACAAAATGAGACTGGAAAATACTGTGGTGCCAAAAAGTAAGGAAGTGCTTTAAAAAAGAATGTGGATATGTCAGAATGGTGCAGGAACCAACCTGAAAGAGCTCACAATGACCAAACCTGGAATAATAGGATAAAATTAATACCTATGAGTCCATATTAATATACATAAACATTTGAAGTAATAAATGTGGGAGAAGGGAAGCTTATCCTTCTAGCCATGAGCTCAATCACTGTTGTGGAAGGAAAGAATGGTGGTAAGGTAGGAAGTAGTCAGGACAGGGCCACGTGCCTGTACAATAAAGTGGTACACCTGTCCTAGAGTTGGAAGCTCTGACTAGCAGTAAGGAGACCTTAATTCTAGTTCTGGCTTCACCAAATTGATGTTCTTGGTCGTATGACCTTGAGAAAATTGTCCATTTCTACCATAGTGACCTGCCCTCCCTTCCTTACAGGGCTATTGTTAGGCTCAAAGGCCATAGTAAGAACCTGGACCAAAGCAATGACAAAGCATCACCTTACTCAGAATTCCCACTGCATTTATTGCCTGTCTAATTCATTTACTTTTCATTGTGCACAGTGTTGTCTTATGAGGGGTAGCATGTGCAGTGGTTAAGACCCCAGGCTCTGGGTTTATATTGCCTGGTTCTCACCTTAATGCCACTGCTTACTAGCCATGTCATAGTTTCCTCAGCTACAAAATGAGGGTAGTGACAGAACCTACCTCATAAGGTTGTTGCAAGGATTAAAGGAAGTGATATTTGTAAAACTTTAAACAAAAAAGACCTTTCATCGTGGTAACAGCTATATACTATTTGCTCTTAGCATTACTTCAAGATGTTTTTTTCTGATGCTTTATGGCATTATTCAGAACACTATTTAACTCCTCTGGGTGCAGCAACCAGTGCCTTCCCAACAGTAGGCTGTTTGAGGGCAGGGACAGGATGCCTGAGCCTGGTGCCTCAGCCTCCAAAGCACGATGCCGTGTGCAGAGAAGGTGCTCAGTAAATAGCTGGTGATTGATTGACTCATAAGGCCCTAAAGCCAATGTTCTCTACTTCACAATTTTGCTTCAGGCCAACTTGTCATCTGTGTATATTTAAACAAACTTGGAAAATAGAAAATTCTCTACTGCTAGAAATGGTCTTTCCTGAACGCTGTCAGAGTTTGCTATGGCAGTTGTTAGCTTTTTGACATCCCTTCCTCCCATCCCCCCCACGAAAATTCATTCTGTCAGCACCACAGCTGAGGAGATGAACTCAGAAATAGCACATCCAACACTCAATATTTGACTGTACTCTTCCCTTCTCTTTCCTCTTGTCCGGAAGTAAAAAATAATAATAATAATCCTACCTTGCACTTTCTCAGATTATCTGTTTATGTTCTTTTGTTCCTGTTTCCAAGAATATATCTTCAGAGTCAACTTGATCTTCAGTGCTTGGCAATTACTAAAGAAATAAAATATTACTGTCCTCGTTAAGCATTTTGGCCACACTCTTCTTGGTGCTTCCATTTTCGATATCTAAAGTGCAGCCTTCCTTCAGTGCCCTTGAAGTTGTACTTGTTTTCTTACTGAATGCATTATTCCATAGAAGAAAAAAATATCATCTTTCAATTTATGAATCCCTCTTATCTTTACTCTTCACCTTTCCTTCTCTTTATGTTTCCTCCACTTACATACTTCTAAATTATTTCTGGCCAAGCATGAGGCAGTCAAGTTGGAATCCTGGGTCTGTCACTATCGTTATGATCATGCCTTTGGTGCCAATTGTATGAAATGAAGTCCCACAGACTCAGGGCACACTGCAAACTCTTTTCATTTTTGCAGACAGCAGCGATTGTACTCGAGAATTATCCAAACACTGCCCCTGTCTCCTGACCCTGGTTTGCATTTCTCTCCAACATGTTATTTTCTCCTGTTTTGCCTCTATGACTCAATAGTGGAAATATTTCATGATTCCAAGAAGCTTTACTGTTCTCCTGATCCTAAAAATTGTCCCTGAATGGTAGGAGTCCTTCTCCAGCCTCTGGGAGGGGGAGAGGAGTGGCTAAAACACTAGCACTAACATCTGCCAGACTTCCCCTCCTTTCTTTCTTTGCCTGACTTCTGCCAGGCCAAAGCCACTGACATTTTTTGAGAAGAGAAAGTGTGGGAGTTTAGAAGGAAACGTAGTGTGAGATGCACCCAAGAGTATGCCAGTGTGCACTTGTGGAGGGGCACACTCCAAAAAGAATGGCAGTGCCTAAGGAGACCCTCCACTCTCGGCAGTGACATGGACACCAGGCAGCCAAGGGAAGCCCAGGAAGACCCTACACTGAGTCTCAGTTTGATTACCTTCAAACTATGACCTTGATCAAATTACATACCTGATCACCTTTAGAAAGAGGAGAGACAACTCACATCTGCCTCAATGGCACTTGTCAAAGCATTTACAAAGTGCAAAATACCATATGGGTGCTAATATTCAAAAATATATTTTATAGCAATAAATAAAAAGGTAGTTATTAATGTAGCCATTCAAATCAACTGATCAATGACTTGATCGAACTTGATCAAACTTGCCCTTATTACATTGGCAAGAAGTATTAGACAAGGTCCTTGTCCACAGAAACTTAAAATCCAGTTGAAAAGACAAAACTTACACAGCTGTCCAGACTTACAAAGACGAATCCATGAGAAAGCAGAAAAAATCTGGTGCTAAACTGTGCACTGCAGGGTATTCTGCAATGGTGCCAGAATTTCAGAGGTTTAAATACCTCAGTTAGGAAATAATAACATTGACCATACACTCCTACCTCTAAGTCCTGGTAATGCTTCAGTTAGACTGCAACAAGGGGTGATACATGAGTTATAGGCTCCTCCTAGACATCCAAGCTCCTAACTCAGTGGGATTCAGGCTCTTGGCCATGGAGTTCTTCTACCATTGTCAACCTCCCGTCACAGAAAAGGGTGGTAGAAACACAATGTAAGAGTGGACACTACAAGCTAAAGGGTCCATCAGCCTTGCTCAAATCATACCTCCCAAATATAACAGTTGGTGACCTTGGATAAGTTATTTATGCTCTTCAGGGCTTGGGTGTTATAATGGTACTTATCATAGGATGGTGCAAGGATGACAGGTTAATACACGTCAAGTACAAAGAACAGTGTTTAGCATACAGTATGTGCTTAGTAAATGCTGGTTATATTTGCAGCTATTGTCACTGTTGTTATTATTGTTACTGTTATTATTAAGTAGTGTTTCCCGAAGTGTGTTCAGAGGAGAGTACTCCTGCAAGATATTCCTCGCAGAGGGGTTCTGTGGTTAAAAATGTGGTGATTATTGCATTTTACATGCAAAAATGCATATGAGTACTGAAGTACAGAAGAATTCCTTAAAGAAAGACCTGTAACTTTAATCATCCCAGGTTATTGAAACATACTTGGTTCCTACCTAACCCGATGACCTTAGGGCTTACCCTTCCTTCAAGAGCACACTTCAAGAAACTTACTCCAAGGGGGTGAAAAATGGTGGAAATCTTCAATTTATAAACATTTTAAGCTCAATAGAGGGCTACACAGCCCTTGGAAATCAATTTCCCAGGGAAATCAATTGAAAATATTAACTACATTATGAGTGCTTTTTTAAAGTTGTCAAATAAATAGTTTGCATATCTTTATGTAATTATTAGTTCTTTATCTGACAGATTAAAATCAAATGAAATGAAATTTTAAAAAAAGAACCAGACTCTAAAGTGGATAAAAGTGGGGGAAAAAATCGAATGAAATATTGACTTTTCTCTCTGGCCAACAGCTGAGCTGAAATTTTATTAAAAAGAGAGAGAGGGGCTTCCCTGGTGGCGCGGTGGTTGAGAGTCCGCCTGCCGCCTGCAGGGGACGTGGGTTCGTGCCCCGGTCCGGGAAGATCCCACATGCCCCGGAGCGGCTGGGCCCGTGAGCCATGGCCGCTGAGCCTGCGCGTCCGGAGCCCGTGCTCCGCAATGGGAGAGGCCACAACAGCGAGAAGTCCGCGTACCTCAAAAAAAAAAAAAAAAAAAAAAAGAGAGAGAGTTTAACCTCATGCCATTCTCAGTCTCACTAATGACAAAAGGGTCATAAGGAATGTGTTGAAGAATACATGTGCATCACCCAGTGGCGAACACAAAAGTTAGAAATAACTCCTTAGACAACTTAACTCAATCTATTATGTGTGAATTTACCTAGAACTCTCCTGCTTCTATCATCCCTGGAACAATTAATTTCATAAGTCAAGTTGCCATTTTATAGGGCAATTTTAGGGTCAATGTGTGCGGATGCTGTGATCATCTTAATGTTCACCTTCCATCTCTTTGAAAAAAAAAAAGTCATCATTGTTAGTCTCTGCATAGACCCACACTGACTACATGTCACCTTTTCAGAAGATGTGTCCTTCAGCAAAATATTGGTGGAGGTATCAGGTGTAAGGTATAAGAGTATGTATAAGTGTGTATTATATATACATGAGACAATGAACTTGTGAGAAGGAGGGGAGTGATGCAGAAAGCCATTCTTTTTTTTTTTTCAATTTAATGGCTGAACCATTTTTTAATTGTTTTGTTTTGGCCACATCGTGAGGCATGTGGGATCATAGTTCCCTGACCAGAGATCGAAACTGCGGCCCCTTCATTGGAATTTCACAGCCTTAACCACTGGACCACCAGGGAAGTCCCTCTTAGAAGCCATTCTTGACCCCATCAGAACACACCTATAGAGAGCTCTCTAAGCAGTTGGAAGAACATATAAAGGTGCCAAGTTCCACTGGAACTCAAATAGCTCAGAGGGATGGTTGAACTGGAGCTGATATAAAGTAGTCTTATCTTTTTTCGCACAATGTGCCTTTGGACTTGCCCTGTCTTCGACACCTCATTCCTACTTAGCAGCCATCATTTAATTATTTCTGTTCCTTTATTTTACCCAGTGAGAGATTAACAATCCAAATCCTTCAATAAGAATTTGTTCCACAGTCCTCTGTCAGAAATTTAGCACAGATATTTTAGATAGAAGGTACCACCAGCCTCTTCACCAAGAAAATCAAGGACCCTGAGGGGTAGGGATGGGTATCTGTTCAGGGGACCCAGGATAGAACCATCTCCCGACTCTTCAATGGGTGAGACCAAACCAGGTGTCAGGATTCAAAAGTAGAATGAACGCCCAAGTGCGAAAGTCTGGAATCAATTCAAAGGGCTTAGTCTTATAAGATCTCTGAAAAGCAGACCTCTTGGCCTTCCTACCCTCTCTGTGTCTGTAGTCATCTGAGAGTTGAAGGGCAGAGGAGCTGCCCATGCGATTCTGCCAGAGACACCACTGAGTGGGGTTTTGGGGCTGGTGGCATATGTGTTTCTCTTTTAAATATCTTTATTTTTTCATTTTGGTTAAAACCACAAGTATTTGAACTAGTCCCATAGGAACGAAGTCTCAGACCTGTGGAATGGAATGTCAGCCATGGAAATTAAATGGCCACCACGTGACCTAGCAAATGTCACTGTGGAAAATAAACGTATGATGCTGCACAGACCCGCTGTTTAACATTTTGAGATGACAGGCAATCACTTTCCAAAACCACGGCCAAAGGTAGAGCTCTCGGAAAGCTTAAATCAAGAGTCTTTTAAATCAAATTGATTATTTGGCTGTGATTCTCCAGCAAATTAAGATCTGCTCTTGAATGCTGGACAATGAAAGCTCAGACAAAGCTACTAAACACACACAAGCGCACTCTTCCTTTTTGGCCACAAAGGACCATGCTGTTAAGTACTATCTTGCTCAGTCGTGCCTGCAGCTGTGCAAAATCAGGATCTCTTTATTTTAAAGGAGCAAAGACTGTAGCTTTAACTGTGGTGTGATGCTAGAGGGAATGTGAGCCAGGGATGGATGAGACAACATCAGTGAGAGAGGTGTCTAGGGAGAGAAGGAGGAAGGAAGGGGGATAGAAAGGGAGAGGAAAAAATATGCAGAGGAAAAGGGAGAGGGTGACAGCGTGAGGGAAAAACCAAGGAGAAAGGGGTGTGGTAAAGATGAAAAGAGGAGAGAGAAAATGGGGAAAAGAGAGAGAGAGAAGGAAAGAAGTGAAAAAACGAGAATCAGGAAAACGGCTAAGATGGAGGCAAGGGGAATACTCAGAGGTGAGAGTGCCTCTTTTATGGACGCTTCCTTTCCCTTCAGATAGCATTACAAACGCTGGAGTCTTGGCCGGCCTGGCACCACGCAGCTGGAATCAATCGGAGTGAACTGTGGGTGGCTCCAGGCCTGCCCAGGGAAGCAGCGGGAAGCCCCTCCCTCTGGTTTGGCTGGGTCTGGCTCAAGCCTGCCAGAATCATCGGCCTACTTGGGGCAGAAAGGACTTGGCCCACCCCAGCCTTCAGGAGAACTGAAACCCAGGCCCAGGCAGAAAGCTCAGGCCCTGACTCTATTTTCACCTGGATTGCTGGAATAGACTCCTATAGGGTATTTCTCTCCTCAGAGAGAGAGATAAAGCAGTATGGATTCTTCCCAGAGAAAAAGCAAAATACAGTCAGCTGTCTTCAGGCCTTCAATGCATTAAAATTGAGGTCCAGTGTTTCATAGAATATGGAAATAAAATCTTGGCCAAATTGCACAATTGAATGGTTTATATTTGCATTACTCTCCTCCTCCCCTCAGGGCCCCTTTCCATATTTTAAACATCTCATCCCATTTGATTAAAATACGTGTGTGGCCTACAATGTACTTTGTCCCTGGCTGTATATAGGAAACACCGAGTGACTGACACATGCCCAGAGCCTGCCTTCAGGTTGCTTCCAAACTGTCCCACATCCCTGTGTCTCTCCCAAAGTCTCAGGATGTTGAGTCAAAGCCAGAAGAGCAAGGACAGGAAAATTTGCCCAGCTAACAGCTCCAGGGCTCTGAAGGAGACAACCTGGTTGATAGTCTCAGGGAATACACTGCCTGGCTGTGACCTTGGACACAAGGATTCCCACATGTAAAACGAAGCTGTGGGACAAGGTGACCTGTAGGGTCTCTTCTAGTGTCCCAGTTTTGTGATTCTGCTATAAAACTTCCTCACTTTCCCCTAGTGCCACTTCTACCAATTTCCAATGAGCCTTAGAATCAAATAAGATACCATTTGCCCAGATTTGTTTTTAGGCATGGAATAAAATCTCCTCACCCATTCAGGAACATGAGAAGTCTGATAAAAAAAAATTCACTGTGAAAATTTAATTCATAAAACAAGAATTAAATCAAATATTTCTTAAATCACTTTAACGAGTTTACAAAATTGAAGTAAATCTATTTGTTCTCTAAACATAAGACCTGGAGTTAGAGGTTCATTTCCATCTTTCAAATGGCTTGGGGTGGGGGTGAGGCAGAGGGAAAGTACTATATTCATATCTGAACATGATTAAATGAAAATTTAATCCTTAATTATCCTCCTAACAGCTGCTGATGGAAAATCATGCGTGTGCACAAAATTTTAAAGTGCCTGGGTTCTGTACTTTCAAATTAAGATTTTTTTATGCAATCATTTGATTTTTAAAGTTATAATGATTATCTGTTTTCAAAGTATCCAGCATAATGCAGACAGCAAATACTTTAAGAAGTATTGGGTAAAAGTAATCTGCTCATTTTCCAAATCCGTGGACTGTCTGAACATGCCTTGAGCTGCTTCTTGGTCTGCATTCTCTCTTCTCTCCATTGTGCTTCCCATCATCACACTTGCACTTTCCTGCCTCTCAATACTGGACCATGGGGGTTTGCTCCTTATCAGACTGTGTGGGAGCAAAAGTTCTCAAAGTGTGGCCCTCCAGCCAGCAGTATCAGCATCATCTGGGAGCTCATTAGCAATGCAAATTATTCGGCCCCATTCTGACCAGTGAAATCAGAAACTCTGGGTATGTGGCCCAACAAACCCATTTTAACAAGTTTTCCAGGTGATTCTATTTGAGGTTAAAGGAAGGGATTAAGAACTGAAGCAGAAGAAAGTTGTGGAGTGAAAGAGCTAAGGCTTTTTGACTTCATCAGTCACTGCTCTGCTTCTTGACCACCCCAACTCCCATTCTTCTTAAATGACTCCTTATTTTAGCTCTATGTAGAAATGTTCAAATCTTGTATTTAAATATGCAAAGAGAGAGACCTTCAAGATGGCAGAAGAGTAAGACGTGGAGATCACCTTCCTCCCCACAAACATATCAGAAATATATATACTTGTGGAACAACTCCTACAGAACACCTACTGAATGCTGGCAGAAGACCTCAGACTTCTCAAAAGGCAGGAAACTCCCCACATACCTGGGTAGGGCAAAAGAAAAAACAGAGACAAAAGAATAGGGATGGGACCTGCACCTTGGGGAGGGAGCTGTGAAGGAGGAAAAGTTTCCACACACTAGGAAGCTCCTTCACTGGCGGAGACACGGGGTGGTGGGGGGAAGCTTTAGAGCCTTGGAGGAGAGCGCAGCAACAGGGGTGCAGAGGGCAAAGCAGAGAGATTCCCACACAGAGGATTGGTGCCGACCACCACTCACCAGCCTGAGAGGCTTGTCTGCTCACCCACCAGGGCCAGTGGGGGCTGGGAGATGAGGCTCGAGCTTCGGAGGTCGGATCCCAGGGAGAGGACTGGGGTTGGCTGAGTGAACACAGCCTGAAGGGGGCTAGTGCATCACAGCTATCCAGGAGGGAGTCTGGGAAAAAGTCTCGACCTGCATAAGAGGCAAGAGACCATTGTTTTGGGGTGAGTGAAGAGAGGGGATTCAGAGCCTAATAAGCCTAAGCAAGCTCCAGAGATGGGCGTGAGCCACGGCTATCAGCATGGACCACAGAGATGGACATGAAATGCTAAGCCTACTGCTGCAGCCACCAAGAAGCCTGTATGCAAGCACAGGTCACTATCCACACCTCCCCTCCTGGGAGTCTGTGCAACCTGCCACTACCAGGGTCCCGTGATCTAGGGACAACTTCCCCGGGAGAACACATGGTATGCCTCAGGCTGTTGCAATGTCACACCGGCCTCTGTCACTGCAGGCTTGCCCCACATTCTGTAACCCTCCCTGCCCTGGCCTGAGTGAGCCAGAGCCCCCTAATCAGCTGCTACTTTACCCAGTCCTGTGTGGGTGGGGAACAGAAGCTCTCAGGCAACCTAAATGCAAAGGCAGGGCCAAATCCAAAGCTGAACCCCAGGAGCTGTGCGAACAAAGGAGAGAAAGGGAAATCTCTCCCAGAAGCCTCAGGAGCAGCAGATTAAATCTCCACAATCAACTTGATGTACCCTGCATCTCTGGAATACCTGAATAGACAACGAATCATCCCAAAATTGAGGTGGTGGGCTTTGGGAACAAAGATATATATATTTCTTTCCTTTTTCTCTTTTTGTGAGTGTGTATGTGTATGTTTCTTTGTGTGATTTTTGTCTGTATAGGTTTGTTTTTACCATTTATCCTAGGGTTCTGTCTGTCTGTTTTTTTTCTTTTTTTTTTTTTTTTTTGGTTTTTCTTTTTCTGTAGTTTTTATCACTTCTTATCATTGGCAGATTTGTTTTTTGGTTTGGTTGCCCTCTTTTTTCTTTCTTTTTTACTTCTTTTTTTATTACTTTTAAATTTTTTATTTTTAATAATTATTTTAATAATTGATTTTATTTTATTTTTTCTTAATTCCTTTCTTTCTTTCTTTCTTTCTCCCTTTTCTTCTGAGGCTTGTGGATGACAGGGTCTTGGTGCTCTGGCTGGGTGTCAGGCCTGCGTCTCTGAGATGGGAGAGCCAAGTTCAGGACATTGGTCCACTAGAGATCTCCCAGCTCCTCATAATATCAAATGGCGAACACTTTCCCAGAGATCTCCATCTCAATGCTAACACCCAGCTCCTCTCAACAACCAGCAAGTTAGTGCTGAACACTCTACACCATAAAACAAGCAAGACAGGAACACAACCCCATGCATTAGCAGATAAGCTGCCTAAGATCATAATAAGGTCACAGACACCCAAAACACACCACCAGATAAATTTCCTGCCCACCAGAAAGACAAGACCCAGCCTCATCCACCAGAAAATGGGCACTAGTCCCCTCCACCAGGAAGGCTAACCAACCCACTGAACCAACCTTAGTCACTGGGAACAGACACCAAAAACAACGGGAACTATGAACCTGCAGCCTATGAAAAGGAGACCCCACACAGAGTAAGTTAAGCAAAACGAGAAGACAGAGAAATACACAGGAGATGAAGGAGCAAGGTAAAAACCCACCAGACCAAATGAATGAAGAGGAAATAGGCAGTCTATCTGAAAAAGAATTCAGAGTAATGGTAGTAAAGATGATCTAAAATTGTGGAAATAGAATGCAGAAAATACAAGAGACGTTTAACAAGGACCTAGAAAACTAAAGAGCAAATAAACAATGATGAGCAAAAAAATAAATGAAATTAAAAATGCTCTAGAAGGAATCAATAGCAGAATCACTGAGGCAGAAGAACGGATAAGTGACCTAGAAGATAAAACAGTGGAAGTAACTACCACAGAGCAGAATAAAGAAAAAAGAATGAAAAGACTTGAGGACAGTCTCAGAGGCCTCTCGGACAACATTAAACGCAACAACATTTGAATTATAGGGGTCCCAGAAGAAGAAGAGAAAAAGAAATGGACTGATAAAATATTTGAAGACATTATAGTTGAAAACTTCCCTAATATAGGAAAGGATATATTCTATCAACTCCAAGAAGAACAAAGAGTCCCATAAAGGATAAATCCAAGGAGAAACACACCATATTAATCAAACTATCAAAAATTAAATACAAAGAAAAAATATTAAAAACAGCAAGGGAAAAACAACAAATAACATACAAGGGAATCCCCATAAGGTTAAAAACTGATCTTTCAGCAGAAACTCTGCAAGTCAGAAGGGAGTGGCAAGACATATTTAAACTGATGAAAGCGGAAAACCTACAACCAAGATTACTCTACCCAGCAAGGATTTCATTCAGATTTGATGGAGAAATTAAAACCTTTACAGACAAGCAAAAGATAAGAATTCAGCACCACCAAATCACCTTTACAACGAATGCTAAAGGAACTTCTCTATGCAGGAAACACAAGAGAAGGAAAAGACCTACAATAACAAACCCAAAACAATTAAGAAAATGGTAATAAGAAAATACATATTGATAATTATCTTAATTGTAAATGGCTTAAATGCTCCAACCAAAAGACATAGACTGGCTGAATGAATACAAAAACAAGACCCATACATATGCTGTCTACAAGAGACCCACTTCAGACCTAGGGACACATACAGCCTGAAAGTGAAGGGATGGAAAATATATTCCATGCAAATGGATATCAAAAGAAAAGTGGAGTAGCAATTCTCATATCAGACAAAATGGACTTTAAAATAAAGACTATTATAAAAGACAAAAAAGGCCACAACATAATGATTAAGGGATCAATCCAAGGAGAAGATACAACAATTGTAAATATTTTTACACCCAACACAGGAACACCTCAATACATAAGGCAAATAATAACAGCCATAAAAGGGGAAATTGACAGTAACACAATAATAGTACAGGACTTTAATACCCCACCTTCACCAATGGACAGATCATCCATAAGAAAATGAATAAGGAAACACAAGCTTTAAATGATACATTAAACAAGATGGACTTAATTGATATTTATTGGACATTCCATCCAAAAACAACAGAATACACTTTCTTCTCAAGTGCTCATGGAACATTCTCCAGGATAGATCATATCTTGGGTCACAAATCAAGCCTTGGTAAATTTAAGAAAATTGAAATTGTATCAAGTATCTTTTCTGACCACAACACTATGAGACTAGATATCAGTTACTGGAAAAAAACTGTAAAAAATACAAACACATGGAGGCTACACAATACACTACTTAACAACCAAGAGATCAGTGAAGAAATCAAAGAGGAAATAAAAAATTCCTAAAAACAAATGACAATGGAAACACAACAACTCAAAACCTAAGGGAAACAGCAAAAGCAGTTTTAAGAGGGAACTTTACAGCAATACAATCTTACCTCAAGAAACAAGAAACATCTCAAGTAAACAACCTGACCTTACACCTAAGACAATTAGAGAAAGAAGAACAAAAAAACCCCAAAGTTAGCAGAAGGAAAGAAATCATAAAGATCAGATCAGAAATAAATGAAAAAGAAATGAAGGAAACAATAGCAAAGAGCAATAAAACTAAAAGATGGTTCTTTGAGAAGATAAACAAAGTTGATAAACCATGAGCCAGACTCATCAAGAAAAGAAGGGAGAAGACTCAAATCAATAGAATTAGAAATGAAAAAGCAGAAGTAACAACTGACACTGCAGAAATACAAAGGATTATGAGAGATTACTACAAGCAAGTATATGCCAATAAAATGGACAACCTGGAAGAAATGGACAAATTCTTAGAAAAGCACAACCTTCCAAGACTGAACCAGGAAGAAATAGAAAATATAAGCAGACCAATCACAAGCACTGAAATTGAGACTGTGATTAAAAATCTTCCAAGAAACAAAAGGCTAGTATCAGACGTCTTTACAAGCAAATTCTATCAAACATTTAGAGAAAAGCTAAAACCTATCCTTCTCAAACTCTTCCAAAATATAGCAGAGGGAGGAACACTCCCCAAGTCATTCTACGAGGTCACCATCACCTGATACCAAAACCAGACAAAGATGTCACAAAGAAAGAAAACTACAGGCCAATATCACTGATGAACATAGATGCAAAAATCCTCAACAAAATACTAGCAGACAGAATCCAAAAGCACATTAAAAGGATCAACCATGGTCAAGTGGGGTTTATCCTAGGAATGCAAGGATTCTTCAATATACACAAATCAATCAATCAATGTGATAAACCATATTAACAAATTGAGGAGAAAAACCATATGATCATCTCAATAAATGCAGAAAAAGCTTTTGAAAAATTTCAACACCCATTTATGATAAAAGCCCTCAAGAAAGTAGGCATAGAGGGAAGTTACCTCAACCTAATAAAGGCCAAACCCACAGCCAACATCATTCTTAATGGTGGAAAACTGAAACCATTTCCACTAAGATCAGGAACAAGAAAAGGTCGCCCACTCTCACCACTATTATTCAACATAGTTATGGCAGTTTTAGCCACAGCAATCTGAGAAGAAAAAGAAATAAAAGGAATCCAACTCAGAAAAGAAGAAGTAAAGCTGTCTCTGTTTGCAGAGGACATGATACTATACATAGAAAATCCTAAAGGTGCCACCAGAAAACTAGTAGAGCTAATCAATGAATTTGGTAAAGTTGCAGGATACAAAATTAATGTACAGAAATCTCTTTCATTCCTATACACTAGTGATGAAAAATCTGAAAGAGAAATTAAGGAAACATTCCCATTTACCACTGCAACAAAAAGAATAAAATACCTAGGCATAAACCTACCTAAGGAGACAAAACAGCTGAATGCAGAAAACTATAAGACACTGATGAAAGTAATTATAGATGATAAAAACAGATGGAGACATATACCATGATCTTGGATTGGAAGAATCAACATTGTGAAAATGACTCTACTACCCAAAGCAATCTACAGATTCAATGCAATCCCTATCAAATTACCAATGGCATTTTTCACAGAACTAGAAAAAAAAATTACAATTTGTATGTAAACCCAAAAGACCTGGAATAGCCAAAGCAATCTTGAGAAAGAAAAGCAGAGCTGGAGGAATCAGGCTCCCGGACTTCAGACTATACAACAAAGCTACAGTAATCAAGACAGTATGGTACTGCCCCAAAAACAGAAATATAGGTCGGTGGAACAGGATAGAAAGCCCAGAGATAAAGCCACGAACATATATCTGGTTACCTTATTTTTGATAAAGGAGGCAAGAATATACAATGGGAAAAGACAGACTCTTCAATAAGTGGTGCTGGGAAAACTGGACAGCTAAAAGTAAAAGAATGAAATTAGAACATTCCCTAGCACCATACACAAAAATAAACTCAAAATGGATGAAAGACCTAAATGTAAGGCCAGACACTAAAGAACTCTTAGAGGAAAACATAGGCAGAATACTCTATGACATAAATCACAGCAAGATCCTTTTTGACCCACCTCCTAGAGAAATGGAAATAATAACAAAAATAAACAACTGGGACCTAATGAAACTTAAAAGCTTTTGCATAGCAAAGGAAACCATGAACAAGACAAAAAGACAACCCTCAGAATGGGAAAAAATATTTGTAAATGAAGCAACTGACAAAGGATTAATCTCCAATATTGACAAGCAGCTCATGCAGCTCAATATCAAAAAAACAAACAACCCAATCCAAAAATGGGCAGAAGACCTAAACAGACATTTCTCCAAAGAAGATACACAGATTGCCAACAAACACATGAAAGAATGCTCAACATCATCAATTATAGAAATGCAAATCAAAACTACAGTGAGGTATCACCTCACACCAGACAGAATGGCCATCATCAAAAAATCTACAAACATTAAATGCTGGGGAGGGTGTGGAGAAAAGGGAGCTCTCTTGTACTGCTGGTGAGAATGTAAATTCATAAAGTCACTATGGAGAACAGTATGGATGTTCCTTAAAAAGCTAAAAATAGAACTTCCATATGACCCAGCAATCCCACTACTGGGCATATACCCTAAGAAAACCATAATTCAAAAGAGTCATGTACCACAATGTCTATTGTGGCACTATTTACAATAGCCAGGACCTAGAAGCAACCTAAGTGTCCATCAACAGATGAATGGATAAAGAAGATATGGCACATGTATATAATGGAATATTACTCTGCCATAAAAAGAAATGAAATTGAGTTATTTGTAGTGAGGTGGATGGACCTAGAGTCTGTCATACAGAGTGAAGTAAGTCAGAAAGAGAAAAACAAATATCATATGCTAACACATATATATGGAATCTAAAAAAAGCAAAAAAAGGTTATGAAGAACCTGGGGCAAGACATGAATAAAGACGCAGATGTAGAGAATGGACTTGAGGACATTGAGGGGGGAAAGGTAAGTTGGGACGAAGTAAGAGAGTGGCATGGACTGAATTATACTACAAGATATAAAATAGATATCTAGTGGGAAGCAGCCGCATAGCATAAGGAGATCAGCTCAGTGCTTTGTGACCACCTAGAGGGGTGGGATAGGGATGGTGGGAGGGAGACGCAAGAGGGAGGATATATGGGAATATAAGTATACGTATAGCTGATTTCTTTGTAATACTGCAGAAACTAAAGCAGTTATACTGCTTTGTAAAGCAGTTATACTCCAATAAAGATGTTATAAGTAAATGAATGCATGAATAAATAAATAAATATGCAAAGTGAGGAAACATGCATCCAATCATATTTTCTAATTCCTTTTGAGCCCTCTGCATTGAGCTCTCTTATCCGTAAAAAGAATTCCATGTCAAAATTGCTGTAAGTATGTTGATACCAAGACAAAATCCAAAATGATAATATTTAACTTTGATTTTGATGTTTCTCAATTTGCATTTGTGGAAAGTCTGAACATTCTCAAGTTTGAACAACATTGATCTAGAACACTGAGGGTTGCAAACACTAGTCTATAGGCTGCTCCTGATTCATGACTAACTTCTTGTCAGAATGCGGCAAGATGTTTGAGGAGGTGTTTTTGTTTTTGTACTACTTTTGTTTAGTTGTTTGTTAATAAAGCCAGATATTCCATTTAAATGACTATGACTCTTTTAGGTCTGAGATTATGTCTTTCCAATTTTTTGTTTTTAATATGTCCTTTATTTACTTTTAACCCCTATATTTGGTACAACAAAAATTGGAAACCATGAGAGACACCCCAGTTTAAAAAAATGTTGGTAATAAAATGCAAAAAGTCTAGGAAATACAGTTATAGATAATTTCTCAGGTTTCTGTATCCTTTCAAATTTCTGTGGTCTCATCCTCATCTCTCTACTCCCCCAATTTGAGGTGAAAATAAATTTCAAATCTTCTGAAGATTTCTCTTATGATAAATTGTTTCTTGTTTTCTTTCTTTTTTGTGTGTGTGTGACTAATATAAAAGCCTATGGTTCTGATGTAGCTGTTCAGAGGGCAGAGTCTGTCCGATCCAGAGTTTGGAATATGGCTCAAGTCACCCCTGGTACAATTCTCATTGCTGGTAACAATGGGGACCAAGGGCTTTCTCGTGCAGAAATAGCTTTTATCAGTAACAGAGCCTTCTGAGGAAGTTTGTTGCATCAAAGCAAAGGATGAAAGAGATACTTGGTTTAGAATCATCGTGACTTTAACGTTCTATAAGCCAATGCTTCTCTGTTCCTTCAAGCTCCAGACCAAGAGAGACTCTGCCATCATAGTTAGGTAGAGGCTGCCATTTGCATAGATACTCTATTCACTACCTGTTAGAGGTTGAAGTGTGTTCTCCCCAAATTCATATGTTGATGCCCCTGTCAGAATGTGACTGTGTTTAGAGAGTCTTTAAAGGGGTAATTCAGTTAAGTTAGGTCATTAAAGTGGGCCCTCATCCAATAGGATTGGTGTCCTTAGAAAAGAAAATTAGGACACAAATCCATACAGAGGGGAGACTATGTGAAGCATAGGGAGAAGGTGGTCATCTATAAGTCAAGGAGAAAGACTCAGAAGAAAGCAACCCAGCTGATACCTTGTACTTCTAGCCTCCAGAATCCTCAGAAAATAAATTTCTGTTCTTCAACTCAGAAGAACAGAAATTTCTTCAAACCACCTGGTCTGTTCCACATTGTTGCAGCAGCCATAGAAAATTAACACACTAGTGCATCAGAATGCATTTGCAAGGGAACCATCCTTTTCTGATAGGGAGGATGGTTTGGGTTCCTCGAATAGTGGAAAATCTCTGAGCAAGATTCTTCCCTAATGTCTATGACTGAATTATGAGGTTTCCTCAACCCGATTTCCCAGTGTATGACCTTGTAATCTTTTATATTCTGAATCATAAACACTCCTCCCTAGCATGATGGAGCTGAAGAGATTTAAGAGATCATCTGATCTGTCTGCCTTCCCCACCAATTGTTTATAGAAGTTCTGGTTCCTCCACATGCCCAGCAACATTTGGGATGGTCAATCTTCTTAATTTCAGCCACTTGCATTATTATATCACAATGTTTTTAAAGTCTGTATTTTATTTCATAGTATGAAGTGCTATCATTTAATTAACCAGTTTCCTACTGATGGATATTTAGGTGGTTTCAGTCTTTTGCTATGACAACAACGTTGCCCAATCCTGCACATTCACTTTACATATTGAAACACTAAATTGCAAATTTCCAGGAACCATTATTCCCACTGTAGTTTATGTAAATGACACCTCAGATGTCCATTCCAGCATCCCAAATTTTTAATAAGCAGGGAAAAATTCCTTAAAAAAAGCATACTACATCTGTGCTAACATTTAAATATGTCTGCACCAGTACATGGGTTTTTATCAGAAATACTAGAGCAGGAGTAAAGGAAGTAGATAAGATCAACCAGAGATAATCTGAGAATCTGAAGGATGAAAAGAGATGATGCATAAAGACAGAACTATGTGAAACACCAACATTTAAGGTATAGACTGGGGAAAAAGGAAAAGCCAGTAAAGGTGAGAGGCAAGAGGAGAAAGAGAAGTGGACATTAAGGTATTTAAGTAACTTACCCAACACTGCATACCCAGAGGCCAGCAAAGCAAAGACGACACCTGACAGTGTCCTATCAGGGTAGTTTTCTTTCTGGCAGAGTAATTTCTGTAACTTACTTTGTCTCTCTGTCTCTCTGTCTGTCTCTCGCTCTCCATATTTTTCTTCATATTCTCCAGAAAGTTCCATTTTTAGTATCTACAGCTCTAACAGGCACAGGCCATGCAAACTTGTGAGAGTACCAACATTTCTGGTACATCATTGGTGATGAGATGTGCTTTGAATGTCAGGGAGTATAGGTGTCTCAGATACAGAGGTGCTTGTAGCCAGGGTGGAGAAGATGCAGGGAGGGTGCCCCAACATCACTGAAACCCCACAGTTGACCTCATGGTCCCCTGAATTGACCAAGCTTGACAATGCATTGCAGGAGACAGTGATGATATTGACAATGACATCCCTTTTGGGAAAGAAAGCTAGTATTTGCAGGATTACTCACTCATGGTGATCTCCCTCTCCTGTGAATACCCGTTGCTCTATAAACACTTGTACCTTGCAGGATTACTAAAATGTTTCCCATAATGTAAGCAAAGCACCTAAAACAGTGGCTGGCACGTAGCAAGTGCTCTCCATGTGCTAGCTAGTGTGGTCATCGTTGAGTACCTTGATATGACCTGATTGTAGTGATGACTGAATGACTGGCTTCAGAGCAGCACCCCAGTGGGAGAACAATGCCCACCTATAATGTAAAAGAGCACATATCTGGAGAGGGATATGGAAAGAACAGGAAGTTTTCTTTAATTACTCTGCTTCACTCTATGGAAGACCACACAACTTCTGTCTGCACGAACACTTGCTTTGACAACATCAGGACAGGAAAAGCTCATTCCTTAACCCCATCTCACTCACTGACCTGACCTGAAGACATCAAAAAGGTCAGAGCTGGAATTCAAGCTGAGTGTCGTAGCCTGTACACGTTTTAGGGAAGAGAGGCGGTTGTACCACCAAGGCTCAGAAGCTGGCTCACAGCTATATAATTGGAGAGGATGTGTGTGCACGAGAGAGAGACAGAGAGACAGAGAAAGGGATACAGAGACAGAGAGACACACAGAGAGTAGAGTAGGAACCACAGCTCCAAAAGAGATGGCAGCCTGCTTCTCTTAATCTCCCGGGGCTTCCCTGTGAAACCGCTCTCTGCAGCCTTCCACTAACTCTTTCTGAGGAACTGTGAATGTTACTTCTGTTGGGGCCTACACATTTTCCCGGTTAACTTGCCTCAGGCATCTCATCTTCAAAGTTTCCAGTAATGTTCACAACTGGCTTTCAATTCAGGGAAACAGACCTATAAAGATAACACTTCCTTTTCCCTCAAGATGTCTCAGAGCCAAAAAGCAACTAGCCAGAGGATTCGGTTGTAGGACAAGTTTTCTGTGATAAGTACGGGAGCTGTCAGCCCTTGTGCCCTCCTGGACCACTTCTCAATCCCAAGAAGTGGGTTTTCCATGGGCAGTTCTGACCAAGCCCTGCGCATCCCAATTAGTGCTTTGGAGACAAGGGAAATGGGAAGGGCACGTAGAAAGCAGGCAGAAGGGGAAATAGGTACAGCTAAAAGGTTGGAGGAAAAAAACTCAAGGTGGGCGATGAAACAAGAATAATAGAAAAATTAGGGCAAAGAAAGGACAGGAAGATAGAAAAGGGAGAGTAGAAAAGAAGAAAAAAGTAAAGAGGCAAAATAATTAGGCTACATGTGATGTGATAATAAAGCTTTTAAAGTGGTCATGGAATAAAAGCAAGATTAAAAATCAAATGAGGACTAATTAAAATGTGCCTTCACCTGGGCATGCATGTGTGCTTGTTGGTCAATGGCGTCCTTGATCTAAAACCCAAACATCAAACTGAAGCTAATGCTCTGAACATAAAGACACAGAGATGCTCCTTGGCACCCACCTAAAGGCCGTTGTTGATTCTAGTCATTTGTTTCTTCAGAGTGACCACACCTTCAGCAGAGTTATCAAGCCTTGTTAGTAAATCATATTGTCTGAATTTTTGCAGCTGCATTTACATTCCATTTTCTTCTATTTCAAAAACAGGATCTGGCCTTAGCGAGGGGATCCTTCTTTTCTCCTGGTGGTTACTCGGCTTATTGATATTTAGTCAATGTCTCTGATTCACCAAATGAATTCGACATTTTCTAAACCAGTATTGAAAGTCATTGGGGGTGTTGTATAGCTGGAAGGGAGCAGGGAGACCTCACACTGGACCCAAGAGGAGACGAAACCCAGAGAGGCCAGGTCACTCCCAGGAGGCCACACACTTCGGCTCTGCCTCTAGCTCAAGCTCAGGCAAGTGACTCAGCCTCTCTGAGCTTGGTTATATCTTCTCTAAAATGAGTATTAAGTTTTTGCTTCAAGGATTTTTTGAGAAAATTTAAAAAAAAGAATGCTTAAAAGGTAAAATAACACAGACTCAAAGTAGGTCTCAGTAAATGTTAAGCACATGTGGACACACATACACAGTTAACAGGACCCCACCCTTGCCTGAGAAGCAGAGGAGAAACAAGTCCGGGGTGCTGAATATGACCTTAAGGTCCTTGTCAGAGCATCATGGGATGTAGCCAAGTCCAAACATAAGATAATAAAAAAAGAGCGAATGAGTGAGCCAATTAATTAGCTAATTAATTAATTAAGGAAAATTATTCCCCCTCCCTAGTTTAAAAAAAAAGTAAAAATAGTTTTATAAAAGTCCTTAAAGAAAGAAGTAATTATTTCAAAATTTACTTATGTAAAAATCGCCTTCTCTATCGACACTGAGGCAAACATAAACAGAATTATCAGTTGTTCCCAAGTGAAGTTTGCTTACACACATATATAGAAGCATGCACTTTATGGTCCTGTGCTCACTGTCCTGGAGGCAACCCCTCCAAAGGATGCTGATCCCTTTCTTCTATGTTCTTAAAAAGACACTAAAGGGAAGTTAAAAGAGAAAAATTATGGAAAGTGGACAGCAATGAAAATATCACTTCACTCAGGTTCATAAATCATTAAAAAAATTCTTCTTTCATTTCCCACCACCCAGCAGATTTATTGAAAGTTTATCACCAGTCCTTTCAGGGAAGCTTTCCCTTGTTCAGAAGAGAGAGGATTTTGACCTAAATTGCCTAACAGCTAAGCCAGAATGCCATTGTAGTTCTGCGGCTCCATTTCAGAACTAGCCTGTATTTTACAGAATTTCAAACATTCAAGTCACTTCCAGTCATAGGAGCTAAAATTGGCCAGGGTGGAACTTGTGGCTGTCAGAACTGATAAACATTTCCTGAATGCCAATTGGTTGGGGAACTATGTCTCTGAATGCCATTAAAAGAGTCTGAAGTCTACCTCAACATGTAACCCCAACTTTCAATTGCTTGATGGGAAATTGAGACTTTGTTTGAACAAGCTCAACCAGTTTTTTAGTCTCTCATTCTGTGGTGAAGGGGGTCTTATGAGTGCTCAGATCTCTGGAGAGAACAGGCCAAGTCTTTCCGTTCTTCACTGGGATGAGAATAATAAAGTTCAAATCCCTAGATCCTGGGGATCAGGGTCTTTCTGCATGGATTAGTGACTTCCATGGGCCTCAGAAAGTCTCAAGAAGAATAAATTAAAATCAAATCAAAGAATCCAATATTTACTATGGTAGGACAAGATGGGATTGACAATGGCTAAGATCTTTTTCTGTGTTGGAGAAGCTTTCTTCTCTAAGGCAAACTTTTCCCTTGGCAAAGCTGGATTTCCTTTTGCCACCTCCCTAACTTCCCCTTCCTTTTCTTTGCAGTGACCCCCTGCCAGCTAAGCATTTACTGCATAAAATCAGACAGCCTGCTAACATCTTCTCAAGGTAGGATTTGGTAAATGTTTCCCCTTCTCCCAATCTCTTTGATAGAAGGGGGTCTCCAGTGTGTGTTTCTTCCAGCACCACCAAGAAACTAACTCAGTTCTGACACTAACTGGAGATAGTGTCAGATCGCACAGGTTAAGGGCTCAGTCCTACAATATTGTCACTCCAGACACCAATTGCTAATCCAGGGCATCACCTGTGCTTCTTACTGACTAGCTGTAGATTGGAGGCTCTCCAAACCCTTCCTTGGGTTTGATTAACTTGCTAGAGCAGCTCACAGATCTCAGAGAAACATTTTATTACTAGATTATCAGTTTATTATAAAAATATATAACTCAGAAACAGCCATATGGAAGACATGCATAGGACAAAGTATGTGGGAATGACACAGAGCTTTCATGTTCTCTGAGCACATTGCTTTCCCAGCACCTCCATGTGTACACCAACCCAGAAGCTCTCTGAACCCCATCTTTTTTTAAAATTTATTTTATGTTTTTTTGTTTTTTACTTTTTGGCTGTGTTGGGTCTTCGTTGCTGCGCACAGGCTTTCTCTAGTTGCGGCGAGTGCGGGCTACTCTTTTTTGCGGTGTGTGGGCTTCTCAGTGCGCTGGCTTCTCTTGTTGCAGAGCACAGGCTCTAGGCATGCAGGCTTCAGTAGTTGTGGCACGTGGGCTCAGTAGTTGTGGCTTGCAGGCTCTAGAGCACAGGCTCAGTAGTTGTGGAGCATGGGCTTAGTTGCTCCATGGCATGTGGGATCTTCCCGGACCAGGGATCGAACCCGTGTCCCCTGCATTGGCAGGCAGATTCTTAACCACTGTGCCACCAAGGAAGCCAATCCTTTGGGTTTTATGGAAACTTCATTTCAATGGCATAATTCATTAAATCATTGGCTATTGGTGATTGATTCAACCTCCAGCCCCTCTCCCTTCCCTGGAGGTGAGGGGGGTGGGACTGAAATTTCAACTCTCTAATCACAGGGTTGGTTCCCCTGGCATCTAGCTCCCATCTTTAGGTGCTTCCAAAAGTCACCTCATTAACGTAAAGTATGTTGTGATTGAAAGGGGTTTGTTATGAATATTAAAACACCTTTATCTCTCTTATGACTTAGGAAATTCCAAGGGTTTTAGGAGTTCTGTACCAGAAATGGGGGTGGAAAACAAATATATATTTCTCATGATAAATCACAATATCACAAGGTCTTTTGTTCATAATTGACAAATCCAATCTGAACTAGTTTAGGTACAAAGGGAACTTATTAGCTCACCTGGCTGCTAGAAGAGCATAGGTGATCTGGGCCTCAAGGACACTTGGAATCAGAGCTTATAATTTCACTACCATCCTTTTTCTCTCCCTCTCTCATCTGTGCTTCTCTCTGAGTAAGCTCCATTCTCTCCCACCATAAACTGGCTTCTGTTATAATGGGGAACGTGGTTGCCTAAAATTCCAGTGCCTTATCTCATATCACTGGAGAGTTTCTTCTCTTTTAGAGGCCAAATTTAAAAATGCTGAGGAAGGGCTTTGACTGGGTTAAACAAAAGCCAGGCACACATGACCAGAATAACAAACTGGCGTCAGCAAAGTGAGGGTCTATAACTGGCCCCACCTACTCAGGGGGTGGATCAGTTAGAAAAAGGCAGCTTCCCTTTGAACTCCTTGAGGGAGAGTGGAAGAGGAGTATTTCTAGAAGGAAAAAGGTAGATAGGAAGGGTTAGACAAAGTTGTGCATGTTTCTCAGAGGAATGCACAAATACTCGTAAAGTAAATCTCTCGCTCACACTTAGGTCTTAATATAGGTGAGTAGCTGAGGCCAGAACCTGAGGTGCTCAGGCCTAGGCTCCAGGCCTCCATGGCCCATGGAAGGCGGCCAGACGATTATTCTCCTTATCGGTATCTCTTCAGCATTACTTGCTTGCTTGATTCTAGTAAAGTTATATCTTTTTATTCACCATATTTGTTTATGGAATGTGCGTGTAAATCACTTTTTTCTAAAGAAAGTGAAATTTTAAATGAAATAGAGGAATGTACTTTTTAAAAAATAACCTTTTTTGAAAAGTGATAATTCTGCTTAAAATGTTGAAATAGGCTTAGAATTTACTTTGTGTTTGAATATAGATTTTTATATAGGGCTTACTTAAATTGGAAGGGAATGGGGGTCAGGATGGGAAACACCTATACATTTAACTTGGTGTTCTGTTGTCAGATGTTCTGAAAATCATTTTTGGGCTGCAGCACCTTTTTTTCCTGTCACCGCAGGTAAGGCAGTCTTTTGTGAAGACAGTTTCTTCTCTTTTTAACTGGATGATCTTAAACAAGTCACTTACCTCTGTTGAGCCTCATTTCCCTCATCTGCAGAATGGGGATTATAACAATAGTTATTTCCACGTTAGGATGTTAGTGAGAGGTTCAAAATGATATAAGCCTATGAAAAAATATTTTAAATTGTACATTATTGTGAGACACTAATGCTAATAATCTGTTATATAAAATATGTATTATTTAATATTATGTTTCTTATTACCTAGGACTATGTTACATTATACCTCTAACCACCTTTCTCAGTTTGCTCAGGCTGCCAAAACAAGATAGCACAGACTGGGGGCTTAAACAACAGACATTTATTTTCTCACAGTTCTGGAGTCTGGAAGTCCAAGATCAAGGCATCGGCAGGTTTGGTTTCTCATGGCCTCCGTCCTTGACCTGCAGATGTCAGCCTTCTCACTGGGCTCTCATACGCCCTTTCCTCTGTACACAAGTGCACTCTTGGTGTTTCTTCCTTTTTTCATGACGACTCCAGTCCTATTGAATTGGGGCCCTATCCTTATGACCTCATTTAACCTTTATTACTTTCGTAAAGGACTTGTCTCCAAATGTAGTCACATCAGAGGTTAAGACTTTAACATATGAATTTTGAGGCTACACAATTCAGTTCATAATAGTCTATATAGAAATGTTATGACTTACTTTGAAAAGTAATGAAGTATCTTTTACATAATAAAAAAATACCTAAGTATCTTTTAAAAGAGCAAAAGAAGAGTATAAACTCTTGAATAAAATATACCAAGTCTGAGAACTTGAAAATTCCACTGCCCAAAAGAACATATTAAATGGGTAAAGGGATGAACAGATAATTAGGAATAGATGATGATGAATGAATGAATGAGTACCTTCTGAAGAAATGATGAACTAGAGTCTTAGCAATCTTCTCCATCCTGACTGCACAGAGCAAACTGGCAATAGTTGCTGAAAATACCCCCTTTTCACCTGCACTCTACCTACCTACTTGGAAGCCAGTTGTGGCAACCAAGTAAAGGGCAAGCCAGAGTGTCCACACAATCCAGAAGTGTGAAGACAAGACACTCTTATGGCTTCCTGCATCCCCAAATGTCCAACAGCTTTGGTTTCTCTGAGATCACACTCGATGAATTATCCTGCACAAAACTGGTAAATTCAAGAGATGAAATGATTATGGGAACTGAGGAAGAAAAGGTAAGGCAAGGGTCATGGAGATGTCTGGTGACAGGTGACAAGAATGCAGTTACTGCAATACAGAGGACATGGTGGAGACCTCCGACTCCTTCTGTCATGGGGGCCTGGGGAATATCTCCAAGCTATATCCTTGTACAGGCAATCTGGGCTATGAAATAGTTTGAGGATCTCAAGAATCCCCAGATCCTGAACCTCAAACACTTTTCCCACCAACCTGGGAACTTCACTTAGAAGTTTATTCCTCTGCCTGTTATAGGCTCCTTGGTCGCCTGCAGAAAGGAGATGTTGGAAAGGGCTAGGATGTGAGGAGTCACAGGAGATTAAGAGAGGCACTGAATGGAGATGTGTAGGGTGCCTAAAATACCCTTCAAATAATTGTGTGATGAGTACATCTGACTGTGGCACATGGGGTAAAACATTTAGCAGGAAGAAAGTTGAATTGCTTCATGAATAGCATCACTAACTGCCATCTATGTCCCCTGGATCAAAGCAGTGCTTGGCACATGACTAATTCTCAGTGAGTATTGGTTGGCTTGAATGAATGGCTGGATGGGTAGATGGACGGCTGAATGAATAGATGCAGAACAATGGGTCTTCCTTTGGCAAACTTTTAGCAAGAATGTTTGCACTGTGTCTCCTATTTTTTCTGCTTCTTTCCACCATAGTTTCTCTGCACCCTCTTCCTTCAGGACCTGGATCACAGTGGGTGATTCCTCCCCCTCTTCCCCACCAACGGGCTTGCTGATCTGAACATTTCTCATATAGGCATATCTGTATATTCATGTTTATTTTAAAGCTACTTGCCTTTAAATCAAAAGACATCTGAAATAACTCATGTTTAAGGCACATCTAAAGCCAAACAAATAAATAGTGACCAGAAGATTCAGAGTTATTATGAAAGAAAGCAGAGCAAATGATTAGTAAAAATTTGAATAAAGGTGAATCCAGGTGTTGAGGAAGGGACTCCCAGGCTTGCCTTCTTAACCGCAGTAAATTTTGCAGATCAGAGCCAGCCTCTCAGCCTTGCAGACTCAGAAAGCTAGTTTGGTCAGCACCCAAGAAGGACCAGGCTGGTCAGGAACAGTCTCCAATTAACCTCAGAGACATTATGTAAATCAGACTGCTTATTAATTAATTTACCCCAAACACCATAACTCCTGTGCCAATCAGATTGGGTACAGTCATCACATTCCTGCCGGTAGACAGACACATTTGGCCTGCCAAAACCAAACCAGAAGTTTGTTTGGTCAGCAAGGTATCAGAATAAGGGAATTTTGACAGTTAATGGCTTTAGATTCAGACATCAATAGGGCTGTGACGTGCAAAGCCTGTGCTATGGCGCCCCATCTCTTGGACCCTGCTGGGTGGGCACTACCCACACCAGCCTCCTTGATTCTCATTTGGTCTGTGCTTCTACTGCTGAATAACGCTCCTTCTGCCTGATCCATTTTCCCCAAAGATGTCTTGAAACTCTCAATCTGCTTACAGTCAAGATCTACTCATTTGAAAACTTTCTTCTCTATAAGGAGACAGCTAATATCTGTTGTTTCCAAATTAACTTTCAAGTCCTATGAGCAACCTACTTTTGTCCCTTTGCGTGATCATTCCTTCGGGTTGTAGCTGAGAGTGCTGGCTCTAAAGTCACAGAGCACTGGTCTCAAATCCAAACTAGGTGAACATGGGTGAGTCACCTAACCTCTACGAGCCTGCCTCCACATCTGTAAAATAGTCATGAAAATAGCTGAGAAGACTATTGTTAAGATTAATTTACAGTAATGTTTAGAAGCACTTAGCATACCTGCAAACTCCCACTCACAGTAAGCAATAATAAACGTGACCATTAGTCATTATCTCTCATTCCTCCATTCAGCTATCCTTCACTGAGCACACACTAAATGTGACCAGCCTCATGTTAGCCCGAGAATCCAGCACAGGGTGATTACTACCACTGAATATTAAATTTAGCTCTTAGCTTCCTGGCTGCCAAGGCCCACAGGGCCATATTAATTATTGCTAAGGTTTTTTTCCTGAGCTTAAGTTTATTCGATCCTAAGATAGTTATACAAGAAACTTAGTACCGAAAGGTTTAATCTCTAGAGGAATGACTATCTAAATATGGACTTTCAGATACTGAGACAATTTGATGAGGAGGGCACCTCGGCACTCAATAGGCTGAACCTGGTGGTAGCACAAATCAACCATGTTGACAATACCTGATGCTTCCTTGCCCTTCTAGAGTAGCCTAAAAAATATAAACTAAACATGCAGGTGACAGTTGCAGCATCTCACACTTTGAAAATAGGATTGGTTCTCCTGGCTGATGAGAAGAACACACAGGTTTAGTCTAATAGAGATGCAATCCTAGTTATTAATTATTTCTTTATAATTTTAAGTAGTGTTAAGAAATGAACTCACATGGCTAAGATGCACACGTGCATTCATTTAGGCTGATCTTGAGTAATTCACATTAATAAGAAAGACAGAGCCCCATCTCACCATATGTTGTCAGTCACTTTACTGGACTCGAGATAGAATCAAAGTAATTGCTCCATAAAGTAAAGCAGTTAGTAATAACCTAAACTCCAAAAGCCCTTTAATTTTCTGATTCATATCTTTAATCAATTTGCAACATGGAGCAATTGAGTTTTCCCTCTAGTTTCCCAATTGTTTGCTCAAAAGGGCTGCTCTGCTGCCTTTGACTGACGTGACATTATTGCATTTATATTGACTTTTACGGCAGTTTTTACAACATTCGAGGTGCATAAGTTACATGAAAATGTAGCACGGGAACATTTCAGGATGAAAGTATGCCATAAAGAGAGTGCCTGGCTGTAATGTCTACAATTTACAGTGTGAGGACATTACAAATGGAGCTGAGCAAACTGGGCCCGGGTTTGGCATCATCTGCTTCCAAACCCCCCAGGAAATTGTCCAAGCTGCCTCCCCGCAGACACCAGATCAGGAAAAGCCAGAGCCCCGCCGGTTGCTTTTGGCTTTTCTGTGCCATGAGGTGCTCTGAAATACTGTCTTGGACTCTAAGAACACAGAACCATCTTCTAGCTTCAAAGCTGGAGGGAAGGAGGGTGCTGTTAAGGCAGGATTGTTTTGCAAATCAAGTAAGTCATGTAAAGTCTGAAGGAGGCCAGAGGACTGCTTGAAGATGCTGCTGCTCCTGGTTGATTGTCACCTGTTCTTGGGCTGCATCCCAATCTTCACCATTCACTTCCTACCAGGGATTGCTGGGAAGCAGAATCACATGGAAGGCTGTTTCTCACCCACCAAGGACCCTCCCTTCCACTGTCTCCTCTAACTGGGATGACTCCAACTCAAGCCTCCAGCATCTCCTACCACATGGCCTCTATCTCTTCAGTCCCTCCCCTCTCCTGTCCACACTAGAGGTCTTTTTCTAAGACGTCATGTCTCAGAGCATGTCAGAGCAGGTGTTTTCTTCCAAAAACATGTCTGGTGGCTTCCTGCTCCCTCAGAGTAAGTTCCCAGCCCTTTCCCCTTCATCCAAGGACAGCAGCTGCACTTCACCTTCCAGAGTTATTGCCTCTATTCCAGCCATGCTAGGGAGCAGTTGTTCTGTGCACCAGCACATTTTTACCTCTAGTGTTCCCCACCACTCCTTTACCTGTGCTCCAGTATTTCTCCATTTACTAGAAGGTTCTGAAAGGTCAAGAGCTAGCCAGATTCCCTTGGTTTGATTCTCAGTGGTACCACGTACTCCCTCTGGGACCCTAGGAAAATAACTTTTCTGTGCCTCAATTTTCTCATCTGCAAAATGGGTATAATAGCAGTACCAATCTCACTGGATTTTTGTAAGCGTTAGTCCATTCAAAATGTGTGAAGAGCTTAGAACAGTACCTGTCCAAGTAAGGGCTATTTAAGTGCTAGCTGCTGTTTGAATGTTGGATTCTTCTCCATTTCTTCTTGTAGAATGTCTTTCCTATTTTCTCTGCTAATCAAAATCCAGTCCTTCAGTAATTAGCATGTTTCCTCACCAGTGAAACCATCCTAGGTTTTCCTGTCAGAATGAGGCACCCTCTGTGCCCTCCTTCCCTCCACATGTGTTTCTTACTTAGAACCTTTACTAAGAAGGGCATGGTTACCAGAAGGACATGATTTCCATCCGCAGCAGCAGGAGCCACTGCATGGGAGGATTCCAGCAGGCAGTCTGCACTGAGCAGCAGTGACAGGTTTGCCACCGTCAGGGTCCCCTCGTAGGTACTTACACACAGAGCAGAGTTAATTTCTGTTACATTACCTGTGATTGAGTCGTGACTCATGTCAGGAAAAGCTCAGAGCTCCAGGGAAAATTTGAATCAGCACAGCTACCAAAATTTTTCCTTGGATCAGCCCTCAGCACCTACAGTCCCCCTTCTGGACAGATGGGCAGTGGTAGTAGGATTGAAACAGGGACCTGGAAAGGGTGGGTTCAACACTTTCCTTCCTTGGGAGGAGCCAGGCTGGCTTGTGTTTCCTCCCGGGGTGGCTGGGGCTGAGTGCAGCCACCCCAGAGCCCGAAGAGGCAATTCACTAGCAGCTACTGCTCTGGAGATGAAAGCATCAAGTCCTTGGTCAATATTCCCAGTGGGAAACTTTCTTTCAACACGTGGCCTTTTATCTTATACACACCTTTTCAAGTAAACACTCCTCATGTACTAGCATGTCTTTATTTTATTCTTTCTGATAATGTAGTTAAGTCTTCTTTGTCTGCCCTTCTGGGATGTAAGGTCCTTGAGGTTGGGGACTACACCTTTCAGGTATTTACTTTTGAACATTTTATTTTGAAAATACTAAAACACAAACAAAAAAAACCATTTCTAATATGACTTTTAAAATATTATGTGAAATAAAAAACCAAGAGTGTGGCCCTTTTCACTCCTCCCCCCACATTGCCTTTAGTTGCACATAAATTCTTCCTAAGTTCTTCTAGTTGCTTTCTCTCTTGCTCTCACTCTTTCTCTCTCTTATCTCCTATCTCTCATCTATCTCCATCTGTTTGTCTACATGCATAACATGCCTATAGCCCATAAACATACACACATACAGTTAATAAACATGAAATCGTTGGCCATTTTCCCGTTTAATGCTATATCATGGACATCTTTCCCAAGTTATCTATATCTAACTCATTTTTATCAATGGCTGCACTCCTAGATGTGCTGTTATTAGGTCAAGAAGCCTGGGCAGTTGGGGTAGCAGTCCCTCAAATTCTGCAGCAGTGGTGCCATTGCTTTCTCTACTCTAACCTCTCTTTCAGGTTTCCTTGAACAGAATAAGCCCTTCCATGTACCTCTTGTACTTTATAATTATATTCACCTTCCTCCCTACTCAGTGCCCCGTACAGTGCTATACACATAGCAAGTGCTGCTGTAAGCACTTGCTGTAAAAGCCTGCTGCAAGAATGGATGTACCTGCAGGAAGCCCAATGTAATGCTACCCAGTCAAGCCCATAACCACCTGCTAGACGGACAGCATATGTAGTTGAGAGGCTTTCTGTGTTGCTTTCAGTATGTTACTGAGCTTTTTTGTTTCCTCAGTTTCCCATTCAACCAGTAAGTCTAGAGATATTGCCTTGTTTCCCCGGAGACTTTGAGTGGAATCTGGTATTTCAAAGTGCTTAATGGTGCTGCTCAGTAAATAAAAGATGTCATTAATATGCATGAAGCTATTTCATCAAGAGGCCAACAGAGCACATTTAAAAGCTATCTTCAAGGGAAAAGAACTAAACTGCCATTATCATGCGTACTAATAACTACAATGGACGTCTGCAGGAGCCAGGACAATGCCCTCCCCGGGGCCCCTCAGACTCTGCTGAAACCTTAAGGTGCCCTGGTCTTGCTGTCAGTCTCTCCAGAAAGGGGCTAGAGAAGGAGAGTCATCTTCTGCCTCCAGACTCCCACAAGCAGGACTGGAGCTCTCAGCATTACAGAACTGTGCTTAATGGTCTTTAGATGATGCATCTAATGCTTTCCAAGAACTGCCCCTAACAACATGAACAATTAGATGGGAAACAGCCAATGCATAGGCAGAAAAAAGACTTGGGAGGATCTATGATTTGCCACCACTCCAAGGTCACATTTCCACTCAAAGCCATGAGAAATGGGGAGTGTGGTTAAGGCAGAGTCATTAGCAGTGAGTTGGGTGCACTGCTCCGTCTAAAGTCAGCAGCTGCTGGGAAAGGAGGTTAGGAGCCCTGGGCTGCCAGTGACCTTGGCAAATTCCTAAGACTCTCTCTACCTGGAACCTATACTTCCCCTTATCCATACCTCATCTACAGGTAATCTGAGACACCTGCCTGGGGACCCTGCATGTGCAGGTTAGTGGGGAGTCTAGTATCTTCCTCTTGAGTCTTCTCCTTTTTTTAATTATCCAAGAACTTCTGCCATTGGGGCCAGTCTTCATTCCAAATGTCAGGAGAGAGAACTAGGAAGACTGATGTGTCCACTAATGGGTACCCAGTTGAGCTGCCTTTATTTCTACTGTTACCACAGATGTTGCCATGAAAAGGGTTCCATACCACACAATCTCCTGTGTTCTTTTTACGGCTGAGATGATGCCTTTTCTCGTCCAGATCCTGTTGTAGGTTGCAGTGGGTCTCCTCACACATGACCCCCTAGTTACTGCCATCGGTGGTTATACACCCATGCCCAGAAGCTCTATTTCTGGACTCTTCCCCAGACTTCCAGGTCCTGGGGTTGAGACCAGACCAATAGTTCCAGATGTTTTAAGTTCTTTCTCACCTGCAGATATCAGTTGACCCATCCCAAGCTACCATAGATGATCTAAAAGGGGAAGTTTAGAATATCAGTCTCTCTTGCCTCCAGGGGACCCCTTGGCATCTATGCAGACTTACTCACGTCTTCTCCAGCTAAGCATACAACAGGGTACCGGAAGGGTGCAAAGGCTTATCCCCTTCACACCTTATATTTGCCTAATTAAGAGGGAAAATTCAGGAAAGAGGCAAATTTAAAGTGTTCCAAGGAGACTTTCTGTGCCTACCTATAAAATGAAATGGCAGATAAATTCTCCTGTTAAAAAATAATAAATTCTACTTTTTCAGGTATTTTGCTATATATATATATATATATATATATATATATATATATATATATATATATATATATATATATATATATATATATATAGAATGTGCTTTACAAATTGACCTGCTTCATCCATTTCACTTATTTGTGAGGATCAAATAAGGCATTTGATAAAAACATATATTTTGCAGAGCAAAAAAAAAAAAAGACTAAATAATACAGACAAGGAATTGCTATATAAATGATTCATTCCATTAGAAATAGAGTTTGGTTCTAGAAACTCTGGGTTGACTTCTAGGCATGTAGAGAATAAAAACTGGCTCTCCAGGGAAGTTGAGGGACAGAGCAGCTTGATTTGTGGTGCAAACACAGAGGGGAAGCCAAACGAATGGAATGACAGGTGAGAAGAGTCACAAGGACAGTGTTACTAATTTATAATATCTATCTCTCACTTGAATAATTGCTGTTCCGTTAGCTTTTCCTCCAAAATTCTGTATATTTTAGAAGCCACTTAACCACTTTGAGATTCAGTTACCTAAATGTGAAATGATGGAATTAGACTAAAATCAGTGGTTTTCAATTTTTTTTTTTTTAGTCATAGAATGCCTTGTATGAGCAGGACTTAGAGGATGACTTAAAGATGCCCAAAGAGTAAATCCACTGAGATAGAGTGCCTGAACACTCTAAGATTATACATAATCATAGATAAATTTGTTCACACCTTACAGAGTAGGAGCTGCCACCCTACCTAGCAAGTCCGACAGGAGCCCTCTGGAGATGTTCTCATGCAACGATCTTTAGTGACCATGGCCCAGATCCTTGGCCCTGGGTTACATGTATAATTCCATTGAGCTTCTTGAGTAATCTGACAATGTTAGGTGGATGAAGGAATTTAGTAATCAATATTTAATTTTTCCTAATTTTTAAATAGGAATATAACTATTTAAAAAATAGGGAGAATAACTGACTCTGGCCAAAGGTATAATATGAAGAAATTACCTCTGATAAAGCCTGGAATGAGTAGCAGTCCAGGAAATGAGTAGCTCTGGTGGCTTCTCTTCATCTAATATTAGGCCTGCATTCTCCTAAGGAGCTAATTTCTTACTTTTCTGATAGGTAGCTCTAAAATCACCCCTTGTTCCAAAAAAACAGAGGCCAGTGTAGAGATAATAAACAATTTCACTTTTCTACATGAAGGCACTGTGACTACTGGCAAATGCTTTTTGATGGGGGCAGTGAGTGGAGTAGAAAGTGAAAAGCACCTGGGAATAAACCCAGAAATATAAAGACAACCTCGGAATGCAATAAGGCTAAAAGGCACTGACAAAAATCAACCCAGCAAGCCAAAGGAAGCCATGAACTTGAATCATGCCAAACATATGGCCCAATCATGGCCTAAGTTTGTTTCTTTTCAGAGTCACATAGATTGTCCTTTCTTCATAAACATTGTCACGACACACAGGAGGGATCCTAAGCAAGACTATGAACTAGGGGAGTTTTGTGTTTGGTTTCTTCCAATGCACTTGGGTGCTTAGACTCTCATGCTGTACCTTCACCCATAGCAGGAGAAAGAGACACCCATTCTTCAGGGGCAAAGAGTCACATCATCTGCTCAGCAAGAGTTTAGTTTGTGGGGCCCATTTCATTGTGAATAAGGCAGCATTTCAATAATATGTTTCTGTTAGCCTGTGAGTTTAGGTTAGGAGAAAGCTGATCTTAAGAAGTCAAGTTGTAGAATCGTCTAAACAGTATAAGCACCCCTTTTACACTGTGGGAGAAAGATCGTCACACAAGGTCTGTGTGAGCCCCTTCCTTCAGGGACAGGCCCTCACTGCCATTCCAACATGCAGATTCCATTGTCAGATCACTCTTAGGGCTAGAAAGTAGAGAGAAACTTAGGAAATCCATTATTTCTTACAATTTCAAAGACAACTTCAAGAGAAAGAAAATATTTGACCTAAAAGAATGCATTTTGAGTAGTAAAAATCTCTTGTAGGCATTTAAATTGGAGAAAAATTGGGGTGTAAGAAGGCAACCTATAATCTCTTCTCTCACACATCTCTTCCTGAACTGACACAGCTCTGGTAGCCTGTTGCACGTAGCTTGGCTCTTGATGATATTTTAATCATATTATCCTCTGTGGTTTCCTGGGTGTGACTCTGAAGGGGGCACACACTTGCTTAACAGCACTTCTGTGACACCCAGTCTACAGACAGCTGGCTGCTCTTTAAAGCCCTTGGTGACTAAACCAATTAAGCTGAATATGTAGCAGATTTTTTACAGTAACAACCCACAATGTATTTATAGTCTCTCGAGTTGGGTCACAAGGAGATTGTCTATGATGTCAGCTTGGTGTACCCTGGTTTGCTAAATGGATCTTCAAAGCTGGAATCCAACTTGGTTAATTCTTTTCCATTTCTAAATGGTCACTGGAATGCCAAAGAATTAGAACAATGGATTGAGATGTGTTAGTATAATGGCCTAGTTGATCCTTCCTTTTCTGCTCCGAAAGGTTCAATCCGGGTTCAAGTTCTCATCATTTTGTGTTTTCATTATTGCAGTGGGCTCTTAGTTGAAATCCTTTAGCCTGGTTCTCAAGGTGCTATATGAAAGGTTTCCAGCTTTGTTGCTTCTTCCCAGAGCAGTCTATGTTTCTTCTTTGGTAACACTCTTGACACATCTAGTTACTTATTTGAAAGATTGTTTTCACTACCACACGATAAATAATCCACAAGGGTAGTGGCTGTGCCCTGGAGAGTCACTGGGACACTCACAACACTCACAGATGCTCAATAACTACTTATTGAACGAAAGACCTAATTCCTCATGTGCACCTCATAGCACTGTGCAGTCAAGGTATGTACGACCCTCTAAACAGGCCCCCCACTCTCCTGCACTGTTATCACTCATGCCCTTTGCTTACCTTTTGCCTTATAGCCATACTAAAAGAAAACACCAAAGACAGCGTGAAGACAAAAATTTTGACATATTTTGAGTGATGAGAAGGGAAAGATGAGAGTATCCTGGCTGGAGATAAGAAAGGATTCTTAGGGTCACCAACTGAGAAAGCCCGAGCTTGATCATCAAGATGCCAAGATTTTATTATTCGGTTATCCTGTGACCGTGGCAGATTAAACTCTCTGTGCATTGGTCTGTGAAGCTTGGATGGCAATGCCGTTCTACCCCATGGTGTTCCCACAGGTTGCATAGGGGACTGTAAGGCACTGGGCTTTGGCACTCCTGCTAATACACTTATTTTTTTGTTATTGTTAAATATTTAACATAATTGCAAACTGAGCTCAAAAAAGTTTTTTCTTTGTTTTTTTTTTTTTCTGCCTGAGGTATTACCACATCAAAATTCATTCCAATAATTTGCAAAAATAATATTAGGAAAATATCTTCTGGACAACAAACTCTTCAAAACTCTCTTTGAGTCTTCCTCCCCTGACACTCTGTAAGGATTGGATTCAGTTCAACAACATTTCTTAAAAGCCTTTCATATGCCAGGCCCCATGAGGAGTAGTTGAGGGAAAAGAGAAGATCTATCCTCAAGGATCTTGTGGCAAGCCAAATAATGGCCTCCAAAGATATCCACGTCTTAATCCCCATAAGCTGTGAATATGTCACCTTGGATAAAAGGATGCTGCAAAGGGCTCTGAGATCAGGAGGCATTCTGGATTAGTCAACTGGGTGGAGCAAAATCTAATCACATGGCTCCTCAAAACTGGAGCCCCTTTCATGGCTGTGGTCAGAGGTGTGACCACAGAAGGATGGTTGGGATGGTGACATTGTTACTGTCTTTGAAGCTGGAAGAAAGGTCCAGAAGCCAAAGAACACAGATGGCATTCAGAAGCTGGAAAAAGATAGAAAATGAATTCTCCCTTAGAGACTCTGAAAAGGAATACAGCTCTGCCAACACCTTGATTTTGGTCTAGGTTGGACTTCTGACCTACAGAACTGTAAGATAATAAATTTGTGTTGTTTAAGCCACTAAGTTTGTGGCAAGCTTTTATGGCAGTAATAAAAAATGAAGTCAGACTTCATGCAATAACAAAGGAGGAACAAGGGGAGAAATCACAACAATCTAAGGACACCCAGGATGTCCTTAGAGTGAGATAAATCAATCATATTAATGATAATGATGATAGTTTTGATGATAACCCATAAATAGCATTTAATATCATTCATGTGATGCTTGAAATGTTTTATTATAGATCCCATTTTATAGATGGGGAGACTGAGGGACAGGGGTATTAACTATCTTGCCCAAGTTTATAAAGCAAACACATGCAAATCCATGTTCATCCCATAGGGTGGAATGATGAGTCCCACCTGGGAACCCACCAGCATCTTCCTGGGTTAGATTGGATTGTGCTTGACCTTGAACTGGTGAGTAGAATTTTGAGCGAAGAGACCAGAGAGACTACCATGTGGAGGAAGTGATGTGAACAGCGGTGTGGTAACACCTCTGTGCTTGGAGGAAGGTGAAGAGCTTGAGTTAGCATTATGTCCAATGCTGGAGGGTGTATTGGTGGACACAGGTTAGAAAGTGGGTTCAAAACAAATCATGACGGTCTGCCCATGCTAGCACTTGTGTTCTAATCTGTAGGTAGATGAAAACTAAAGTCTTTCTGTGGAGGAGTGACTTGGAAGAACTCATTTTACTTCACCTCATCCAACAAGAAAGCAAGAGTTGGAAGGCTGGAGGTGGGGGGGGAGTGGAGGGGGGAGCATTTATTTTTTGAAGAACCTAGCCTATGGGAAAAATTGCTGTCTTGACTCTAAGGAGATTGTATCTGTTATTCACTCTCAAATTCTGAATTTTTTCCTCAACATTTAACTCCTTAGTTATTAACTCCTGACTTGTAATCCTCTGGAAGGCAGGAACTGGCTTCTATTTGTGTGTATCCCCAGCACCTACCACAGGGCCTAACCCCGCATAGGGGCTTCCTAGAGAAGAAATTGATAAATGAATGAATGTTCGGGTCAAGTCATGCCTTTTTGAGCTTTGTTTATTAAAGCTTATTCTTTGTCTGCTTTCTGAAAAGACTACAAGCCAGTAATGCACAGAGCAGACGTACAGGAAACATGTACATGCCAAACCAAACAGTCTTGCTAAAAAATTGGCGACAGTCTCTGGACACCAGATTTCATCAGTTTCTCTGATTTCTGCCCTGGGAGATGTGACGGTGGTGAGGGGAAGTGTGTGCTGCGGAAGGCCAGCTGGCCCACCAGGCCTGCTCTCAACCACAGAAACCACTGGAGAGGTGGACCAGCCCACAAGCTCAGGGACTGCATGACCATGGACAGTCACATGACAAGAGTGCTGGATATGGAAGGTGTGGGGTCTGAGAAGTGTGACACCAGGCGAGGCAGCCAGAGCTGAGCTGTATGCACTGGGGTGTCTGCCTGAAGCCTCCCAAAGCATCCGGCGAGGTCCTGAGCTTACAGAGTGCTGAACGCCATTAGCTTTCTTATGGAAAATGGTGATGGGTAGCATTTTACGTCAGGGTATGATGACAGCAAAAGGCAGCCTGATGCCAGGGAAGAGCTCAACAGGGGACCCTGTGAGAGACACTCTGGACTTTTTGTTACCCTGTAGGTTAGAGAAGAGGAGGAGAAGGTGGCAGGCCCAGAGACCCTCATGAAGAAATCCTCTTCTGAGAGGGACACTGAGGGCCCATGTCCTGAGTTTGTGGTAGTGCCCTGGGCATGACCTCTAAATCACTGAGACTCTAGAATAGACCTAGAGAGGTGAAAGAACCCAAAAGCCACAGCGAGCCTCCCCTGGTGGCCAGAAGATGGGGGGAGGGTGTCCACATACAGGTACAGCCGAGAGAGGGCTCCCAGAGTGAGCCCCCAGGCCTGCTAGTGACAGCACCACCTCTAGAAAAGATTCATACAATCACATTTCTCTTCTACAGCTGCCGTCATGGTAACTCAACTACATATTCTTTTTCAATGACCCTAAATATTTTTCCTTTTCTTTTTACCAAAATACAATCCAACTTTAAAGAAAATGTTGTAATAAAAATAATCATCTCATATGCTGTCACCTAACACAGACTCTGTTGGCATTGTCTCTTATTCTTAATCCCTCTAACCAATGACAGATTCTCTCTTGTCTTATAGAAGGGACATTCTCAATGAGAAAATGGGAGTAGAACAGGAAGAATTCTTCCATTATCTATTTAAAGTGATACAATCTACTTTAAATGAAGCACAAAGGATCTCTTCGTACATGAACATAGAGCCTTTTCTTCCTACGTGGAATCCATCCCCAAGCCTTGGGGCAAGTGTGAAATTTAGCAAATTAAAGTAATTAACACATGTGTCTTGTTAAAACAAGAGAATGTGGCTGATAGGAGCATGGAAACAACAATTTATGCCTATAAAGGTGAAGATGGCTTTTAGGATCGGTACTTAAATTCTACTATAATCCAAGCCCCAGTTGGCTTTCCAATCTGTGCTCCCACCAGTTCCACACATAAACTGGGATCCAGACCTAGCCTGGCTTCACCATCTTTATACTTGCACCTTTCCTCTATGACACCTCCCTGTCTCTCTGACTGTCCAATGCCCAGGTCATATTTTAGCTGTAGAGTAGGTGCATAAAGCCATTCTTGT
This sequence comes from Hyperoodon ampullatus, assembly GCF_949752795.1. Lineage (NCBI taxonomy): Eukaryota > Metazoa > Chordata > Mammalia > Artiodactyla > Ziphiidae > Hyperoodon > Hyperoodon ampullatus. Next base: position 61,837,664 of record NC_136926.1, on the reverse strand, counting down.
CCTTCCCGTGAAGAAAGCCGAGAGACAAATTCTTCCTTTCCTCAGCCTTCCTTCCAGCTAGGGGGGGCCGTGTGACCCCCTTCTCATCAATGAGACCTAAGAAGTCTGCTTTTGTTGGGGAGAGGTTGGTCCTGAAAAGTATTTTCTTCCCTGCTGGAAGTAAACAGATAGTGCTGGCACCAACCTTTCTCCTTTCCATCTTCCTGCCTTGAATATAGATGTAATATCTGGAAGTGTATGGCCTTCTTGTGACAAGAGGGTGATGTGCATGTAGAAAGGGCAAAGAAACAGTCTCCCTCCCACTGCTGTTGACTGAGCACTGGCAGCTGCCTAGCTTCAGACTCTCATTAGGAGAGAAAAATCAACTCCTGTTTATTTAGGTCACCATAACTCAGGTTTTTTATTGCTTGTAATCAGAAGTAATCTCAACTGATATCACCACCCTCATCAGCCTTCCCCAAGTAATCCAGCCTGAGAGGCAGTGCATATAGTTGTTACAAACTTGGGTTCCGGAGCCAACCTTAGTTTTGGATCCCGGTCTACCACTGACTAGCCATATGACCTTGAGCAAGTTGTCTAACTGCCATAAGCTTCATTTTACTTATTCATAATATGGGAATTACAGTGGTATGTGCTTCATATAAACGCTAAATGAGATAATGCACATAAAATACTTGAAACACTGGCTGATAGGTAAGTGTCAAATACCACTGGTTTTCCTAGTAGAGATGGCACTATCCTGCCCCATTACCCACTGAAGACCAATATTTCCAAACTCTTCCTGTGTCCCACAGCTGAGCCCACTCCTCCTGCCCCCAGCACCCACATCTGACTCTGCACTGAGAAGAGAGAATCCAGAGTAGTCAGCCCTCCCACCTGCCCTGGCCTGCTTCTCGTGGGCCTCCATTCTGGAGCCTGAGTTGGACTTGGCCGTAATGCTATTTGGCTTCCTCAGCTGATGTGGGGCCTCATCATACTTTACCCACGTGGTTGCTTTGAAGGAGGAACTTGTGGCAGAGAAAGGGAAAGAAGAGAGCCATGAGACCATTTTCCATGCCCCTGCTTCCCAGTGACCCCAGACGCTCTGCTCGTTGCCATGGCAGTGGGTTCTGGGACACCATCACTCCCCATGGCTGGCACTTCAAGGATGGGAAAAATAAATCGTTCAAAGAGTCTCCTTCCCTCTTGGGAACCAGGGATTATGCTGAAACTTTATTATTACTTTAAATAAATAAATTATTCCCTTGAGGCCAGATGAAAATATGCTCTTATTAAATTTTTTAAAGAAGGAAAGCAATTGGAGAATAAAATCAAAGGTGCTCAAATGAATTGAAGTGGCTCCTCAGAAGCTGACATAATAGCAATTTGTATTTATATTACGCTTCTCATCAAAGGAGCACTTCACAAAGGCCCTGTTTCCTCAGAGTTGCCCCATGGAGCTCAACTCGAATGCAGAAGAGCCCAGTCTTGGGGGTTTGCCAGTGTCCAAAGCCCAGCCTCAGGCTCTGACCACTGCAGATGATCTCCCGTCTCTGGACCACAGAGCCGGCTTAGCCTCAGAGCCCTTCTGGAGCTGTGAGGGGGTATCCCTGTCCCCTCTGGTCAGTGAGAAAGAGAGCGGTTGCCTCCCATGTAAGGACTCCTACTGGAGACAGATCATGGAAGCCTAATCAAGGGCTGATCACACACACACACACACACACACACACACACATACATATACAGATATACACACACATACACATATACACACACACACATACACACACACACACACCATGAAAACTGGTGGAAACAAGAAGAACCTAGCTCTGCTTGAGTTTCCTCCTGACTATCCAACTGCAAAGACACAGACTTCTGACTGTGTTTGCTTTTCCCCAAGTGTTCAAACATGCAAGGCAGTGATTAAGAACTTTTTCTTTCCTTGTATTCTAGATGGGAGACAAGCCATATGCACACATGTATATTCAAAAAGTAAAACATCCATCAAAGGATCCTCTTTTATTTGTTTTTGCTTCCACTGTGCTTGATATATGGTAGAGGTTAAATAAGTGTTCACCAATGAAATAACTGCACGGGTGAACTGATGAAAGAGGAAGGTAGATCAATTAGATGGTAAGTGGAAGTTTCCAGGTAGGAGGGATCACTTGCTGCCTGGGAAGCTGGACAGGATCTCACTCCTCAATTATAAAAGCAGTTAAAAAATTGACCTACTGTTTATTGAAAATTTACTCTTTGCTTGGCACTGTTGCAGAATTTAATATGTTTTTAAAAGAATAATCTTCACCATAAGCCTTCTCATAGTATCACTTTACAGATGAGGGTCAGAGAACTTGTGACTCGCCCATGGACTTGGTAAGGCCAAGGTTGGAACCCAGCTCTAGCTGGTTCCAAATCCATGCTCCTCCTTGGTGCCTCTGTGTTCCTCCACCCATGGGCTTGCTTCATCTTTCCACTGTAATGTCCACATCCATACTTGTTCCATGGAAATTCCACACTTGAAATACCTTCTTCCTCCTTTATTTAACAAAAATTCTATATTTTCTTTAGAAAATACCATACTACCCTCACATCTTCCAACATCCAGAGTCTGCCCCAGCACAGTCATCAACCAAACACTCCATCGAGGAAGACAGAGCAGGAATCCCACATCAATTAATGAAGGCTTGGATATTCTGTGTAATGGCAAATACCACCTGTAATAGGGCCGTTTCTCATCCTGAACTTTCATCCTTTGTGACCCCACACACACAGTGATCCGTGCAGTCAGACCCAGGGTCTAAGTCTCAGCTCCATCATTTACCATCTTTGTGACCTTAGGCAGGTCACTGAACATCTCTAAGCATTATTTTCCTCATTTGGAAAAATGGAGATAATAATATAGAACCCACCTCATAGGGTTATTGGAAGGGTTAAATTGAAGGATAACTATATGAAAAAGACTTGGCACTAACTGACATGTAGTCATGTTGGCCATGATTGTCGCTGATGAGAAGGTGATGATAGAGATGGCAGTGTAGATGCTCCTCATGCAGTGTTGGCCTTGGTGGGGTGGCTGAGGCCCTCTGTGGGACTGAGAGGGGAGTAAAGGGTTTTCAGTGACATTAGCTGAATGTCATTGGGGAATGGAGGGGCAGACAAATGAGGAGACCATCCTGTACTTTTTAAGTCCTTTAAGTGGCCGCTTCCCATGAGTAGAACCAACTCCTGGGGAGGTTGATCTCCAGAAGGTGACATACGCAGTGTCAAGCAATAGGATAAAAACGGTCTAGAATATTTCAAAGAGATAGGGTGCAGTGCTATCCAGAAGGGCAGGAGGTGACCTCTGTAGGCCTGAGTGCCTCTATCTGGGATAAACATTGCCCTTTCCCACCTCTCCTCTCCTGCTCACAGCCCCCTCCAGGTGGTGTCCAACCCCCATTCTCAATGACCTCACCCCCTGTCTTTGTCTATGTTAATCACAATCATCCTTACAGCACAGTTGAAATCCCACCATTCTGTGAAGCTTTTCTCACCACTGCAGTACAAATGCCCCCCTTCCTCTGAGCCCATAATTGGAACTCTCTGCACCTTTCACGTGTCAGTTTCAGTATAGTGACCTGGCACTAATATTCTATTGTTCACACTAAGCCTTGATGATTGGTCTGCAGTTTTTCATGGATAAGACCCAGGCCAAATACAGATTTCTGCATTCCAAAACTGAAGTCAGGGGAATTCCCTGGCCGACCAGTGGTTAGGACTCTGCACTTTCACTGCTGAGGGTCCGGGTTCCATCTCTGCTCAGGGAACTAAGATCCCGCATGCCGTGAAGTGCAGCCAAAGAAAAAAAAAAAAGACACCAGAGCTCTTCTGAGAAGTTGGGCCTGAGCCTTCTGGCACTTACCTCCCTAAAACAAAACCGAGGTCAGTTGGAGAGTTGATAAGCAGTTTTCAAGATACACACTTGTTGGATAGACAGATAAGTAGCAACCAGCTGACCCAGCAAGGTCTTAAAAGTTCATACAAGAGAAATCCTTTCATTTGAAATAAATGAGTAAACTGAGAACCAAAGAGAGGATATTCCTAGTCCGGAGTCATAGCCCAGACTAGTGTTTCTCTATGGGAAATGTTAAGTTTTATAAGAGAAACCAAACCAATTATTCTATCTTCTCCCCTTTCCCCTTCATACCTTTATCTTAATGGAAGTTCTAACAAGCTTTGTTGTTTCATTGGGAAAATAGTAAGAAACACAGGATCACTTTTGATCCATTGTGGGTCTTTTTAAACTGCCTAAAGACATGGACTCAACAGCTTTAACTTTTACATTTCACTGCGCCACGTTGAAATACCTACAGGCCCCCTAAACCTCCCACACAAGGCTTTGCATTCCTTCTCTATGTCTCACTTCACTTGGCAAGTCTTCTCCTCCTAGGACGTTTTTTTAAGGTCATTACCTATGTGAAGTCTTTGCTGATCCCCCAAAACCCTGTTGGGTGTTCCCACCAAGTGCTGGTTTAGCAGTCTTTGCATTTTTCCTGATTAGAGTTAGATTAGATCACTATTCAGAGTCCTTTTTTGTGTGTGTGTGGTACGCGGGCCTCTCGCTGTTGTGGCCTCTCCCATTGCAGAGCACAGGCTCCGGATGCGCAGGCTCAGCGGCCATGGCTCACGGGCCTAGCCGCTCCGCGGCATGTGGGATCTTCCCGGACTGGGGCACGAACCCGTTTCCCCTGCATCGGCAGGCGGATTCTCAACCACTGCGCCACCAGGGAAGCCCCAGAGTCCTTTTTGACATTGCATTGAAATGTTCCTGCTTCTTTGACTGTGTTTGACTCCCCCAAAGATACACTGGGGTACCTGTGTGGGTCACACTTCCCCTTGTGTTAAGGTTTTTTGGGAGAACTCCTCCTCTTCCCCATCACACTTATTCCCAAAATATGTTACAGATGAGGGCTGCCATCTTGGGAAAATCCTGCCTCCCTGGCTGCAGTGACTGATCTGGCAATGGGCGCTGGATGACTTTGAACCAATCAAAGTCCTCACTGCTATGGCCACACTGTTTGGTTCATGGAAAACCACCTGATGCAAGATAAGCCAATCGGTGGCTTTCTCCAGGATATTTCAAGCTCAAGCTAGGAAGACGGCATTTCCTTTGCTCTCTAATAATGCACTAAAGATGAAGGGCCACAGTGCTGGAGGCCATGGTTCCCTTCTATGGAGAAGCCCTTCTAGAATGATGAAGCTGACTGAGAGAGAAGAAGATTTAGAGGAACAGAATCTTGACCATGTTTGATCCCTTATTTTCCCAGTCCATCTCCCACCCTGCCAGTTAGAAGATTTGAGCAAATTACTGTATTATGGGGCTGAATTGTGCCCCTTTCTAAACTCATATATTGAATCTCTAACCCCCAGTACCTCAGAATGTGACTATATTTGATGATAGGGCCTTTAAAGAGGTAATTAAGTTAAAATAAAGGTGTTATGGAGGGTCCTAATCCAATATGACTGATGTCTTTATAAGAACAGGAAATTTGGGTGTGCTAAGAGACACCAGGGATTCAGAAGAGGAATCCACATGAGGATACAGTGGAAAGACCATGTGAGGACACAGAGTTAAGGCAGCCATCTGCAAGCCAAGGAAAGAGGCCTCAGAAAAAAAACAAACCTGCAGACATCTTAATCTTGGACTTCTAGCCTTCAGAACTGTGAGACAATAAGTTTCTGTTGTTTAAGCCACCTAGTCTGTGGCACTTTGTTATAGCAGCCATAGAAAATGTATACAGATCCCAACATTCCCTTTATTGTTTGAGCTGGTTCAAGATCAGTTTTTAAGTCTCGTAATTCAAAGAGTACCTGTGCAGGCTTTCAAATAGCTTCAGCAGATGTGATAGTGATTGTATCCCCAAATAGCTTCATGACCTGTCCCAAGGCCCAAGGCTTGTGACATCAGGGACATAGACAGGCTTACCCATGGACTCATTTATGGGCCCAGGTCAAGCCTAAATCAGGTAAATGTAGAACTCTGTCTCAGTTTGATGAATTAATGGCTGCCTGAAATATTTTGTTCGATAAACAACCTTTCCCCTTATCTGAATCCAGAAACCTAGGACTGAGCAATGACAAAACTGACATACAGTCTGTGAGTACCAATTATCTGGATACCTCTGATTACCCAAAAGACTTGGCATTTCTTTTGAAATAGCATTTACGTCAGAGAAACTCTCCTGCAAAATAAACCTGATGAAGGTGGTCACTCAGCTAGGTAGCTTGCTTTAAATGTGACTGGATGACATTTTGTTCTTGGGGCATTTTTCCAACTTCCAAATCAGCTACTTGGTCACCACCAGAAGTGACTATTTCCTAGCTCTATTATGAATGACTTTACCTGATAAAGATCAACATCATGCTTTTTTTTTTTATCTAATAATGTTATCGAGTTCTAAGACCACCATTCATATACCAAGTATCTACTACATGCCTACTAGTGGTCAGAAAACCAGTAACCTGACCACAATAACTTAGCTTCCTACAGAAAACCAGTAACCTACCATGTTAACTTAGCTTCCTACAGAACACCTATCACTGAGCTAAAATTCAAAAAGTCTTAACCTTAAACAAGTGTCAGCCTTGGGGACTACTTCTTAAACCTTTAACAGCCTCACAGTCTACTTACACTTAATTTTGTGTGTTGGTTGTTTTCCCCCCTGCTGTCCTTATGCATTGCTGCCCACCTCTTTTCATTGCAGAGATAATCTCCTTCTTAAAATATAGTTTCTGAATATATTTTCCTACCTCTTCATCCTTCAATAACCCCCTCACTTTCTTAAAGGTAAGCTAAATGTGTTTAATCAGGAAAATTCAGAAAACAGAGGTTAAAAACAATGAGAAACTTTTCAAGTTATGAAGTCCCTAGTAACTGGCATTTGCGGTCTTCAGAAACAGAAAACTGATTTTTTTTTTAAGTTCTCTTTGCTCTTTTTCAAATGCATCTTTTCCCATGAGTCTCACAGAACCCCCTTAATATTTCATCCACAGCTTTGATAATCCCCTTCCACCTTTCACCTCCTTCCCTTCCACTAGATTCTACCACTTGGGGAAATCTTGGCTAAAACTCAGTTCTTTATGGCAAACATGCTTCTAACAAAGAACTTAAATGTCTTCACTTATTTCTTGTTTCAGAGATCAAAAGACTATAAGAAAAGTTTGATTTAAACAACACTTTATTGAAATAAATTTTATATATTTATTTTTAAAAATTAATTTATTTAAATAACATTGCTATGTCTTTCACAAAAATGCAGACAAAAAATATTAAAATTGTTTACCACATCTATCTCTCAATATTCTTTATGTGGATACAAGACAGATTCTTAAGTTTAGGTAAAGGACAAGTAACAAATGAATTAGCTGACTATGAATCTAAGTACCTTTGTCCTAATTATGGGAAAATAGAGGAAAATTTATTTGCCTGTGTGTCATGATCCACTCAGTTCAAAGCTCTGAGAGGATCCACTTTTTCACTTTTTCAGGTGCTCTCATTTTGTTAATTTCCTAAAGATTTTACCTTGTTTTAATCCAGAACATTTTGAAGTATTCTAAAATAACTACTAAAAAATGATTCTGAGTTCAGCTGTGCTTCGAAAAAGCTAGATAAAATAAATACAGCATGGGGATTTTTTCATTTGTTTGTTTTTTGTTTGTTTGTTTTCTTTTAGCAGCAAGACTTTTCAGAGATTTTAAAATGCATGTGTACCATGAGAACCTACAGAAGGCCACTGGAAGCAGCTCACAAATTTGACCTTCTGCATCCCTTCTGTGCAAAGGACTTTTCAGCATTATTGGTCTGGGGAACATCAGCTTGATGTCTCTAGCCACTTCAATGACTCACAAAAGAAAGAAAGTTTTAAAGGCATAAAATAAAAATATTTTTATTTTTCTTTTAAAAATATAAGCTACTACCCTACTTGACCTTAAAACTACTATTAGCAGCATTAGCAGAAGTGTTATTTCTAGTAATATCCTTTCTTTTTAGAAAGGACCATATTTAATTCCTTGCATCAAATGGTCAAATATTTCATAATATAAAGAGAATCAAGCCACCAAAAAATACCCAGAGATGTATATAAATTCCCATTGGATGGTAATGATCATTTTATCTTCACCACTAACTTGAGGTGACGGGTACACAAAATGTGGTACATACGAGCAATGGAATAGTATTCAGCCTTAAAAAGGAAGGAAATTCTAACACATGCTACAACATTAATGAACCTAGAAGACATTATGCAAAGTGAAATAAGCTAGACACAAAAGGACAAATACTGTATGATTCCACTTATATGAGCTACCTTGTGTAGTCAAATTCATAGAGACAGAAAGTAGAATGCTGGTTGCCAGGGGCTTGGGGAGGAGTGAAAAATGGGGAGTTATTTCTAAAAAGTACAGAGTTTTAATTAGGGAATATGAAAAAGCTTAGAGATGGATTGTGGTGATGGCTGCAGAAAAATGTGAATATACTTAAAGTCAATGTACTGTACACTTAAAAGTGGTCAAAATGGTAAATCTCATGTTATGTATATTTTACCACAATAAAAAAAATAACCTGAGGTGACCACCATATGGAAATCCCATAGATAAGAAGCCTGAGACATCAAGAAGAAGAAAGACTAATTGGTATTAAAGAATATCTAAGGTAAAGCTCTATTCAGATTTTAAAAAATATTTTTCTTTAATACAGGAAGTAAATGAACACAGCAATTTTGAAAGAGAGCTAAAGGAAAAAGAATGTTAAAATCCTAAGTTTTTAACATGCTACATTTTTTTATAAATGTATATGAGGACCTAATATGTACAAGCATAGGGCTAAGTAATACTATAGATAGAAATACAAAAAGTTTTTGTCCCTCTCCTCAAGTAATTTATAAGCTTATAGTAAGGTACACCCATGAGTAACTTGGAGACAATTGAAACTGTACTAAGAGATTGCATGAGGTATAAATACAGAGCTCCAGAAGCATGTGGGAAGAAGATATTAAGTCTGATTGAAAATCCATTCCCTCTTCTTCACACCTATCCTACTTCTTCCATCCCTAAGATCCAAGTCAAGCTCCACTGCCTCACTGTCTTAACCCATTGTGGTCCAACTTGTACTCTCACTACAATCACACTCAAGTAACTATTCAGAGCCTTGCCCTTTTCTCTCAATGGTTTTTGGTAGACTTTGTAACATGGCTAATATATATTTTTATGTATTTTCACACTTTCCCCCCTATTTGGTTAGAGGCATCCATTGCTTTGGAGATGACTAGAATTGTTAAAATAAGAATGCAAAGAAAAAGAGAAAATTGGGCTTTGAGTCCATAGTGACAGAATGATTTTTTTTGAAACCAGCCTTGGCTAAGAGAGAAAGAGCTTACTAAATTCCAAAAGCTCCCCTTTAGGTCAGAAGCCAAGCCTGGCGAACTCAGTGGCAGAATTTTACACTAACTCATAGTGTAGAGATTAGAGACAACAGGGAAGTTCCTATCAGGTAAGACAGGGAGAAAGCATTCCCAGGCAAGGAAAAGAGGAGGATTTTGTGTGGATACCCCCAGGGTAAGAATATAGTCAGATTCCCTGAGAATCAAAGGCCCAGGCTTTCTTGGGCCTTGATCAAATTTGAGGAGTTAGTTGGCTAAAACACTAGACTCTACAGCCTGAGGTCTTCTAGAACACTCAGGCTGCTGCTCTGCCCTTCTATACCCAAGGTGTCTGGAGAAATCTTAACAATAACTAGAGTAGTCTGAGAGAGAGCGCTCTGATTCTACATGATGTATGCATTGCATGCAGAAGTCCTTTGAGTTCCCATAGGCCCTGATGGGGAGGTGGGGTGGACACATAGGTACTGAGACCTAAAACACTAGGTTAAATGAGAAGGATAAAAAATGCAGGGACCTCCCCCTGGATATATTTGATAACTATATATTTTGATGGTGTGAGTGAAGTACAACATCCACCAAAAAACAAAAACAAAAAAACAAAAAACAGATGATATTAGCCATAGTGGGCAGATACCAGCACAGAGTGTTCAGGAACTAGATCAGACCAGCCTCACTCAGGTGGACAGTATAGAGGACAGCATGCAGGGCAGACCCCTCTCTCCAAAAAGGGCATGTAAGACTTCCCTGAACACCTCCAACTGTCTTGGGAAGGAACGTAGAGATGCTTCTTGTGAAAGGGAATATCCCTGATTGAGCATTTATACTTCACACTCACTGAATATTTGTCCATGTTACACCTAAGATGCTATTCTAAAATGAAAAACGTTGAGTTGTATTTAACTAGAAAATTTAAATCCAATCACCACTTGATGAGACTAAGGAGAACAAGCATAGAAAATAACTTTTTTCTTTTATTATTTGATCCAATTATCTTAGAGTATGTAAATGTCCATCACTTTTCCCCTGTTTAAAACAGTGAGGAGGTCTGTGGAATGCTCTACACTGTGTACGTGATAGAGGCCCCTAAGTAAACGCTGCATGAAGAAACAAAAGGAAGAAAATATGGATTTCATTTCTTCCTTGCCTCTCATTCCACCAAAGCCAAAATAAATTATAAAACAGAGATTTTTTTTTAAAATAACATAATTCACAGGGAGAGTTTTGGAAAGAGAACTGGCATCAGGAAAGCCACAGAGCTTAGTCCTTAGAATATTAGTGCTGCTGGCCACAGATAGTTTTCCTGCCAAGCTTTCTGTCAATAAGCTGAGGTAAATATCTAGCTGGACCAGTAAAGTCCCACAAAAGTAATAAGCAAAGTTTTCAATCTTCAAAAATGTTTGAACGTCTCTTTCTTATAGAGGAAAAATGGTGCAACTTCTCATAACTGGATATTTCCCTTGGGGAACTAATATCTTCTCCAAGGTCAAACTTGGGTTTTCTTAAAGATTTGGGTGGCAACATTCACAAGAAAGTCACTTTTTTCTTTCCTGTTCTATTACTTTAAAATTCACTTTGCCTTAAGAAATCATTGAATATACCTTTTTTTTTTCTGATTAGAGATTTTAGTAGGGAAGAAACTAGGGCAAATTTTAGATAAAGCAAAAGACAATCTTAAAAGTTGTCAAACAGGCCAGGTAAGTCTTAATGAGAAAGTTGACAGACTGTCTGGCCTTTCCCTGGTGTATATGATGAGGTATGCAATGCTATTAACAATAGAACTCTGCAAAAAGCATTGTAGAAAGCAGGTGAGTTGATTCTCTGAAGCTCATAAATAGCTAATAAGTCAACTGTAATTTAAAGATACAGACATTATTTTATTTTTTAACCTGGCACAGTGGTATTCGGAAACTCATTATATTCACTATTCACTATCATTCTATTCACTAAGGACATAAAAATGTCCTTCTCATCTTTATGAAGCCACTCAAATTTCATCTCATTCATAAAGCCTTCCCTGACCAGTCTAGCCCACACCAATCACTTCCTTCTCTGAACTCCAAGAGCATTTATTGCCTGTAGCACTCACTGGGCATAAGCCATTAGGTATCTTTTCTTTCTTTCTTTCTTTTTTTAAACAAACATGGTCCAATAGATAATAAAATCCTCCAGGGTAGGGATCACATTAAGTTCATCTTATCCCTAGTACCTAGCCTGGAGCCTTATCCACAGCCCATAGGGTTCAATAAATGTTTGTTGTTAATGATGATATGTTGTAGACACATTTGAAACATAATCTGGATAAACACAATACAGGAAAAGTGCAAATCATCATCTAACGAACACGAAAGCCAAGGAATCAATACGAGAGAGCTGTCTGAGCACGAAATGAAAGACAAAGTAATGCCCTTCTCCCTGCCCCAACATCCAACATGGTGATGGATTATGCTACATAAAATTATCGATGAAGCCCGATGTAAGCACAATGATTTCTAAACAGTAGCAAGAAATATTAGATACAAAATGTAACATTACAACAAAGGCAGAAGAACTGAGAGGCAGTACATGAAGAAACAGATTCAGCTGATGAAGAACCCCTTTGCAAATAAGTAGCTTCAAGCATAATGAAAACATGGTGCTTTCATTTCCTCCTTCTCTTCCCAGCCCAGAGACTGAGATGCTGATTTCTTGCAAGATAAGTCAAATGAGCGTCATTTGCCCCTTAAACAAAGGAACAGGAAGGCAAACTGGGGCATTCATCCTTTGCCAAAACAAACCCAACCCTTCCAAATGAGTTACGTTCTCACAATGTGAGTCAGGTTGAGTAAATTCATGCAAGTCTCATTTACGTGCACAAAGAGAGTAGAACAATCTACTTACCTCTGGTTTGAATTCCTGTCTTCTTCCATGAGATTTGACTTATTAACTTAGTAGTAGAAAGTTCGGGTCAAATCTGTTCCAGCAGTGAACCTCATCTTGCCTTTCTTTGCCTGTCACTCTTGTTTACCTTTTCTCTAGTGACACCCTTTCTTTTACCCTGGAAGTGGGGGACTCTTAGGCAGAAGGGTTTACTATTTTTATTGGACCTATGGGTAACATACTCAGCAATAGCATTGGCATAACTGATGTGAAACAGTGAAAAAAAAATCCATCAGACCAATCCAAACATGCCTGGACCCTAGGCCAAGATCTGGGGCAAAGGGAGAGCAAGTGGGGACCACAGGTTGACATTCCTCCCCCCGCCCAACTTGTATGTGCTTTGTTGTTATATGGACAAGGGGAATAGGATAATAATTTAACTGATCACTTCAATGGAACATTGATAATGGCATGACTGATTTTTAATTAGTGTTTATTAGTTCTTTGGTTTAAATAACCAACCAACAATATTGGAATTAGTGCTCCTTACCTCATCCACTACCATGTTTCCCAGCCACCTTTAAACTTTTGAATGGGTTAAAGAACTTGCAAAATGAATCGGTTATATAGACACAGATCTAATGACCTGGTTTTTCTCTACTATTGTTAATATTTTTGGCACATTAAATCCACTAGCTAAAGGAAATAAGGATTGAATTCCATGGTTTAATAGATGTATAGCAGTACCAGTATCTATAAACAACCTGGCTTCCTTCATAGTCAAAGGAAAACCAGAACCAGCTCATCTTTTTGAAACAATTGGCCCGTGGCATCTTTTTTGGGGCCAAAGTTTTCATTGCAATAAATAGGTAAGTAAGTAAATAAATAAATAAGTACAAAGTAGTCCCAAATTGAGTAATGCAGGGACCCATCATTAAAGGATATAGAGTTTTCCTTCTAGATCCTGAAGACATGGACTTAGAAGTGATTCATGTACTCACAGTCATTCATGTCCTGTTGACCCAGTGGACTGAGGTGCCCCAAGCCTTTTCCTTGTCTATAGGTAGAGGTGGGAATATTTCAATGCGATGTACTCATGTCCAGAAATATCCAGGAAGAAAACTGGAACACGCCTAAATAGAAGTACAGAGGAAACCTTTTAAGCACAGCTGTTTCTTAGGATGGTGGAGGCAGCCTGCAAAATGGTGAGTTGGGGCAATGGCTGGAACCAGCACAGGAGACACTATGGCATGGAAAGTGGAAAGCTCCACTAGATGGAGCTAGGGTACATCTGAGGCACCCATGGTACTATTACCAAGGCAGAGCAGGGAGATAGAGTCCGCTTTTACACCTCTGTAGGTGAGGCCTTATACGGAGTGACATGTGGATTAAAGTGAGTATATGTGAGTATTTCATACCTCCATAGGTTTGACCCTACATTGAAGGCACACTTGGGGTGGCACACGTGTGTTATTATGAGTATGATTGCATATGTGGGTACGGTTGTGTGTGTGTGTGTGTTTGAACACACATATACATGTATATACCTGTGTGTGTTTATGTACTCATATACACACATATATGTTAGATTATATAGATATGGGTTGATATAGGTATAGATGTAGATTGTGGGCCATTATTACAATAAATGGAAGTCATGCTGGAGGAAGGAAACTAGCTTCTGCTGAATGTGTACTGTGTGCCAGGCCTTTTCATATGCTTTCTCATTTAACCTTCACAATAGCTATGAAAGGTGGCTATTATTACTCCTATGTTTACCACAGAGGAAATTTGATGAACCTCGTGCAGAACTTGCCCAAGATCACACAGCTGGGAAATTACAGGACCTGGATTAAAAAACAGTTCTTCTGAGTTTCAAAAATCTTAATACAGTTTTCAAAACCGTAATATAGTCACACTTAACATCACATAGACTTGCGATAGTTTCTTGCAGTGTGCAAACTAAATCCTGGGAATATGGTTTGTAGTATGTTTTTACAAATAATACTGACATGTGCATTATACAAAATTAAAATGACATATGCAAAAGTTTGATCTATATTGGAATGCAAATATATATAAAAAGTTAAATAAATACCACATTCCACTTTTCCCTGTTTCACCTCAAGATAATTATTAGAAAAATGCACAAAAATGAATTCCAGTATATGATTCAATTAAAATAAGAGTCATTTAAAAGAATATTAAGCTTATTTTCAAGTGGATATATCAAATCCACATGCACACATAATTGAATGCATTCACTATTTGCCACAGAATACATTAGCATTGGGGTAACAATACAAATTCCATTTACATTCCCTCTTTATGCTGTAGGAAAAGCCATTTCCACTGAGATGAATGGAGCACACCTAAACTTGACCCACTCCACGATGCTCCATCGTCACTGAAGACTTTGTAGCCTTTGGGCCCCAACCTTTTTTTCTTTTTTTCCTGTTCAGAAAGTGTGTTGTTCTGTAAATTGTGTTTTTGTAGACAGATTAAAAAATGTAATGCATATTGAGCATTTGGCACAGTGCCTGGTAAATAGTAAGTGCTGAAAAAAAGTCAACAGTGGTGATGATGATAACTCTAAGGTGAAAAAAGAAGAGGAAACAGAGGAGGGAGACTTGAAGGAAGAGGAGAGAAAATGTACGAAAAAGAAGAGGATGAGAAGAAGAGGAAGGTGGAGTTGAGAGAGATATGAGATCCAAGTGGCAATTCACAGTTCTTGTTCTCTTGGTGTCAGAGCTTCTCCCCAAAGGTACAAAAGTATCATCTGAAATTATGTGGAATTTAGATATCTGCCTTGCACCCTGCAAATTATTCTATTCTTCACCTTAGACTTCATGCAGTTCTCCTTTTTTTGTTGTTTGGGCCTAAGATTGGTTGCTGTTCTGTAGGAAGAAGGTGCTGGGCACTGAGCCCCTGGCTGGGATGGCAGGACTGAGAAGGGGAGAGAGAGGCAGCATTTCCTCAACATGTGCTGTGGGTCCTTGGAGAGTATGTCAGCTGTGTGCTTTGCTAATGGACTATTTGTTGCCATAATAAAGGTTAACTTTGGCCTCTGAACCCAGGTGGAGGACATGGAAGCTCCTTCTAGACAAGTCAGAGTGAAATACATTTTCTCTGGTGTTTCTGTTCTCTAATTAACCATATCTGAAAGAAGTCATAACTCAGGCAAAACAGGGGAAAAGGAAAATATTCTCAGTTACCTTTGAAGGTAAAATTCCATTTATAAAATTTCTTAAGTAGATTTTTGTCATATCAGGTCTCAGTCTTTTTTTTCCCTTTGTGTTGGGGAATGTTAGAAATTGAATTGATAATAAAATAATAGTGATAATAAAGACTAGCGTTTATTGAGCACTTACTATATGCAAAGCACTGTTTTCCATACTTTATATAACTTTATACTAAGTACAATCCCATAAAGTAGGTACCATATTACAGATGATTATTTAAATAATTTAGCTAAACAGAGCTAAAACACAAACCAAGGGCTAGCTGAAAATTAAGGGCTAGCTGAAAATTAAGCCCTCTGTGGTCCACCAGATTATACTTAGATATGCCTCCTTCACTGCTCTCAGTGTACGATAATGCTCCTCTTTGCTTTTTTAAGCAGTTACTCCCCTTGGCTTATTACCTCTTTAAATAAAGCACTATTTTCATTTGTATAAAGGTTGGGAGAATGTCACACCAGGGATGTGATACTAACTTTGATCTGGGGTCTGAAATATTCATTCTTTCCTGGATATTTCTACTTGATCTTAGATCTTAGCATAAAAGCCTAGCATTCTTCCCTGGACTCAATAAGCCATGAGACATGGGGCAACAATTGGAGGTTACCTACATTGATTATTTGGGGAGATGAGATGTGCAGTGGTGATAAGGAAGCTACCTGACACTTCTGGGCTTTCACCCCTGCTATTCTGGCACATTCATACTTACATTATCATGTGATATACTTTAAATTAAGGGAGAAACCCAATGCTTGACTTGTTTCCAGAAGATATTTTCCTGAGCTATTAGAGAACTATAACAAATTGTCTCAGGAGCAATGGGCATAGTGGCCACTAATTAGTTATTGCTTTAATAAGAGGACATGTCCATCAACTAGAGCTGCTGTTGTATGAATAACTATCTCAACAATTCCATTACTGTGTCCTGTTATCTTCTTGACCAAACTAGGACAGCAAGATGAGTGAGGAAATCGAGGCCCATAGATGTCCAAGTTCACACCTTTAATCTGTAAGTGAACTAGAACCTAGGTCTCTTATCTCTCAGTCAGAAATAATCTTTGACTAAAGGTGTCTCCACAAATAGTGAAAGATGCATTCCTGGAAAAAGAAGGATGGTCTTAATTAGTCAAACGTGTTTAGGAAATGCAGCATTCTCTACCATTTCAGAAATAAAATGTACATTTTGCATAAGAAATTCTCTCCTAAATCCTGCTGTAAATTTTTAAAAGTTGGTTTTACCCACAAATTCTGTACATTTTAATCACAGTTTTTTCTTTTTTTTTTTTTAAACACCTATTAATTTCCAGAGGCACTAGTATTTCTGAAAACCCATTTTAAGTAATACATCTCAAAGCAGTTCAGAGGGAGTTCCGGGAATGCTTCTTATTAATAATAATGGTATAAATAATAATGATAGTAACTGCCTTTTATTGGCATTTCATGTTCATACTATCTCACCTCGGGATACTACCATATCTTCACAACAGGTCTCTCCCATCCCCAATCCTTCCTGTCTGATTGATTCTCTGAGCTCCTACTATATTTGCCTTCCCTAAGTACCCTTTCATTGAACCCTCCTCCCACTCTATCATCACCACGACACACACTATTCTCAGTATAAAATCCAACTTCTCAGCATGGCATTTCAGTCTTTCTCTCCAGGTCCTTTCTCCACTGCTCTCCAAGGTAAGCCCTTTGGTTTAAACAACTGGCTTATTTTCTGATCCTCAAACAGGGCACACACTTCCTCACTTCTCCCTCCTTTTTCTCCCCTCTTTCCATTTCTGCAGTTGTGTTTTCAATAGATCACAGGTTCCTTTGAGAGCAGAGACTGTGATCTGCCCATCATCATTTCCTTCACAGAGCCTGGCCCCAGGTCTTACACCAGGGATCTTGTAGCTTCAGCTGTCCACCTGCACTGCCTTCACTCCTGTCTTATGTCTCTCAAACACGAATGTCCACAACCAGGGTCACATCTAACCTGTGGTTTTATTTTTAAACTTTAACTATGGTGACAAAGTATTATTATTATAAAAGTTAGAAATATGTGAAATAATTGCATTTGAGGAAAAAAACCAATGTCTACTTTAATTCTGTCTTTTTAAAAAAAATTGAAAGTCTAGGCCTTCAAGCTCAGGTTTGTATGTTGGTTGAAAGAGTAGCTTTAAGTGCCCATGAGCTTGTGTCAAGTACGTACTCTGCCTTCCAGGTAGTTACATCTCTACCTTGTTACAGACATAATTGTTTGCAGAGGGATCCATGGATATGAAGGCAGAGAGGATGAGATGGGACAGACAGTCTACAGTCAAAAGATCTGGCTTTGGGCTCCAGTTTTATGGCTGACTCTTGAGTGACCTTGGGAAAAGCCACTTACTCTCCCTGGGCAGCATTTCCCTTGGCTGTAAAATAATAAATCTAATATTTAAACTCACAGGGTTATTGTGAGTATTAGCTGTGGTAATTGCTAGAAAAGGCCTTGTAAATTATAAAGGGCTCTTCAAATGTTAGTTATTATTAAGGTAACATTCTGGGCATCTCCAGGTTTTTTTGCATTAGGCAATACTAGAGGTATTTCCAACTACCCTCGAATAATTTCTATCATGAAACATGTGGTTCTCTTAGGTCTGTATGAATGCTCCATGTTCCGGTTCTAACTCTGTTCATATTTAGATGCAGCAGAGTCAACTTCTTAACCAAAAATTCTTTTCTTTATTGTTTGAAGACTGCTGTTCAAACTTTTGTTAGTGACCCAATGAAGTATTATGGCTAAACTTGCCATTTTAGATGCCGATTCCAACCTTGGACTTTCAACTACACACACATACACACACACACACATCATCAAGTTTATTTTCCTTTCTCCTTCCTTCCTTCTATCCCTCCTACCTTTCTCTTCTATCCTTCTTCCTTTCCTCCAGTGAGGGTCTAGAAATATTCACATCAGAAAATGCCACGTGAATCTTTGACCAGAGTGACTATATTTTATTTCTCCCCTGCCTGAGTCTGCTTGAAATTCTTGTAAAGCCTCACCATTTTCCCCAGAGCATTCAGATGGTCTCTAGTAGGTGAAATGGACCTAACTGTGTGTTATTTACCAGTTAGGTCCCAGAGCAGACTATAAAGTTAATGCATAATCCACTATGCAGGATACTCGATTACTGAAGGACATTCCCCAGGCATTCCATGGCCTATAGGGGCAATACATTTTCTATGATATGAAGGGAATCATTGACTCACTGGACCAGAACCCTCTCGGAGTCCATGTAAAGACCCTTATTTCCACAATGGATTGAAAAGCCAACAGGCTCTGGTTTCCTGCATATTCACAGTTTGTAGATTATTGATCTGATAATTAATCAACTCAGCATCCTCTGGGTGTCCTTAGCTCAATGTATGTGCAAAACCCCTTCATGAGTCCTGAGTCGCAGAACACCCTAAATCAGCACCTTCACAGCAGCTGCTTATGGTGCTCAGCTGCTCAAATTATTTTTGTCTTTAAAGTGTAGTATTTCAGCCTTCCTTAAAACATACAAGGTCAGGGAAAGTAATACTCCCTAGGAAATAAGTGAATTGCCATAGACATATAATTATAAATAAGAAAGGCCTATAAAAATATAATCATAGAAATTTCAAGCTGAAATAAAATGTAATAAAATTGTTTACAATTTATTGCACATTAAGGCTAGCCTTGGAGGATTACAGACAAGAGGTCTTTTTAAAATTAAGTATGTGTGTATGTGTGTCTGTGTGTGCCTGTACTGATTTCTTTCCTGAAGGATCATTGTTGAAACTTGTTTAGTTGAAGGCTCTTATGTCACAGCCTCTCAGGAAAATGTGTTCTCCAGTGACTAATATAAGCCACAAAGAGCTACATGGAATATTTTGTGGGGAAGGTCAGAACTTGAGATCTCATCCCCATCTGGCCTGTTAGGAATTGTCTTCTATATTTCAATATAAAGATCAATTCTTTTTCGAATGACCGCTATCTCCCATATGCAGATGAAACAACACACTTTGCTCTTATATTTCCATGGTCTTTCTGTCCCTACCAGCCTCTCCAAATTATCTTCCCATCTCATACTCTAATGACAGTCCTTCTGCTCCAAGCAGAACTCTGAATCAGAAGCCGTGCTCTGAACCATGGTTCTTCCTCCCACCCTCTTCTCCCCTGGGAAGCCCCTCTCTCTTCCCATGTTCCTGTCTTCTTGCACTGGAGTGGAGGAGTTCTATAGCAGACTCCTTTGCTGAGATCTCAAGGATTCACTTATATGAGGTGCTCGCTTTAATATTTGTTGAATAAAATAATGAATGGGTCCAGCCGGGAATCCACACTATAAGGCCTTGCCCTCTGATGTGTTCCTTGTTCCATTGTATCTTCAAGTTTTTAATATGTGAAGAATTAAAAAGACCTATAAACTCACAGAGTTGGTTCTCTAGTGCTAGGATTTTAGCTTCAGTGCAAGCAGTGAGATCTTAGTCCTGTGTCTTTGAATGGCACCAACTCAATCTATTTTTCCATCAAGGGCTCATAAGAGCCACGAAGCCAGTGATGACCTTTTCTCTACTTCTGTGTTTAACCCCCAAGGCCCTCATTATATTGCTCTGTTCAACAAATGCCAATGCCCGGCTCTTTCTGCTCCTTCCATCTCCAGATAATTTAGAGTTGACTATAATAAAATGTTTTGCAACTTACTGCATGAAGTTGTTAAAAATCCTCTGTCAGGTAATTGATAAAAGAACATTCCAGCCTGTCCTTCACAGCCACCGGCTCCAAGTTTATGCAACTTATCCTTGTGTACATCATAACTAAACCACATTTAGCCTGTTGATGTGAGGATATCACCCATTAGCAGATGAATGATAATGCTATTCTCTGGTCCTCCAAGCTGCCTGACAGCTGGTGCCACCAGGGGACGTTCCAGGCCCCCCTGCCACTATGATGCTGGAGTGTTGGCATACTGGGGTACAGGATCTTGAGATGGATCTGTCTCCATACCCAGCACCAAATAGCAGCCCTCAGTTCTTGCCTAGTTTTATATCATGATCAGGGCCATAACTGTGCCTCAATACCTATATTTCATATCTCGGTGGTCTGAGCAAAGCTCAGGGAGCTGCTACCCAAGACAGGTATCTCCTTCTCTCAGCAAACCACCGCTTACTTCTCACTTCTCCTCACCTCATAACATTTTCTCCTCATGAAAAATTAGTGTATATAGAATGTAAAGCAGAGGGAGTTTCTGGTAAGTAATTAGGTAGATGCCTTACTGGTAAAGGTTTTTTAAAACCTCAAGTAGAGGTTTAAAAATTGGAAGTATCTTTTAATTGATGCAAATGTATTGATTGACTTTGACTTACTGATATAAAATCATGGCTTATATGTCCAATAAAAGTTCCCTTGACATCAGCCAGTTAATCTGAATATAAGGCAATGATTTGTTGATTATCTGTCTTGTATTGGGAAGACCAATTCGCATTTGGATTTTTAGGCATCATAAAGTTATAATACTTGCCTTACTCTAGAGAGACAAAATAAGAATGCACATTTACCACCATTGCTTTCAAATCCACCCTTATACAAAACCTAAACCCACCACTGTACAATACCCTCAAGGGTCTTCAAACCCCAACCCTCTATCATACCTGTCAAAAGGTTCCACAGTCAACAGGGAGCAGCACATGTCAGCCCTGAAATCACACCCCGTGAAGTTAGAGCAAACCATCAGATAGACCAAAAGCTTTCTATTCTACAGCCATTCAGAGAGCTTGAATAATTAGAATAGATTTTGGAACTTCCTCGCATGTGCACAGATAAAGCTATAAATATGCCTTCTTGTTCTACTGATGGGAGCCTCTGGAGGCTGATATTCATTTGTCCCAAATAAACTCGTTTGAACTCTTGGGGGATTCCCTTTAGCTTTTTCATTACCACTCTGGAATAATATGCAAATAATTAGGTGACAGCATTCCCTCTGAACATTTGTAAATACACAATTATCATATATAGTATATTCCATGTACATACAAATCCCTTCAGAATAGTGAATATTCTCAACCCCAACCAAAAAAAAAAAAGAGAGAATTAATAACATTCACTCTTCAAGCGCTGTAAAACCAACTCTCAGATTGTGGCACTAAACACTCACAGCTCTGGCATCTACACAGGCTGGCTGGAGAATTCATGCACTATGGTGTTTGACACACTCTTTCTCTCAGGTGAAATACAGTGGGCAAAACTGCATAATTTATTAGGCTTATACAGCCAGGCTCAATAACTAGATCATCTTGTACAAGGCTACATTTTATGATGATCTTTTTAATGCTGTAATCTACACTGAGGTTGGAATTGAGGCATGGAAGGGGGTTGAAAGTAAACTAATTGGGAGATGCTGTACATGAAATAACAGCTATATTATTCCATACCATCAAAAGTAGGATCCTATCCTCAAAAGGCTTTCAAATCATCTATACTATTAGCTAACAAGTACCTAAAATGTTTTAATAGGAGGAAAGTGATTATACATATGTAAATACATATATATATATATATATATATATATATATATATATATATATATATATACATGTGTATGCAATGTTGCATTTTTATTTTGATAGGTGGGGAGGAAAAGAAAAAGAAGTCTTGAAGCCAGTAATTTCCTCCATGAACAGGTAGAAAAGAATTTCCAAATCTTGGCAAGAGAAGACAAAGTCAGAAAAAGAGATATGCCTTACCTCACAGTTCCTCCTGAGGCTTGAAATGATGGTTTTGAGAAAAGTAGCCAATGTCACCAAAGAGACAACTTGGAATAAGAATTTGGGATCCTTCTCAGGTGATCAAGGCAAAGAAGGCTACCAACATGGAGGACACTAGGTGTCCAGGTGTTTGCTAACCTGTCTCACTTGGTCCTAACTCACTCTTTATCAGCAACTGAGCACTAAAGTGGGTCCATCATTCTAGGAGATTTGCTTTTGAAGTGTCTCCCCTCGGACTGCGCTCACTGACATCCTGTTCTCCTTCAATGGTCAAGTGATGCATGAGGATAGGGTTGTTTTCCCATTGGAGAACTTTCTTCTTCTTAAGTAGCAAGACAGCCCATCTCAGGGGCCCCAGAGAAAATCATTGGAAGATCATTCTTCCTGTGGCCAATCTGGTTCTGCTTGGCCTCCCCTCTGCCACATTGTTTCCTCCTTTTTTTTCTTTACACATTACTGAGAAGTTAAATTTTTACAAATCTTGTATTCATAAGACATTTTTGTCTTTGAGCTGATGGAAGATAAGGAGGGCTCATACACCTGGCCTTCCCAGGATGGAAAACTCCATTTGAGAAACTAATTTGCCATCTTGAATGTTGGTACATGGCCATACCTTGCCATGGAATTCAGGTGGGAGAAGCAGGTTCAAAGAAAGGTCATGAGAAACCCTTCCCATAGGATCTGGTCCCTTTCTCTTTGAGAGAGGACCAGACCAAAGTCAAGTTCCATCACTGTGGTTATTTCTGAACTGAAGCAACTTACAACTCAAGTGCTTAGAACTCCAGTTTTCATCATCCTCATTTCATTCTCCTCCTCTTCATTATCATTATTACAAAAAGAAACAAAATAATTTTTTATTCTCCAATATTGAGTAGAATAATTTGCCTTAAGCATTGGGTAAAAACTAAGGCTCACTCATATTCACTGTTTCCTTTGAACATTACATAACTGGTCCCTAGATTTTCCTGAAATCTTAGATTTTATTCTGAAAACCTTACACTAGCTATGAATTTATCCTAAGGATCAACTCCCTTTAAGTCTCAATATGTATCCTTTGCTTTTAGAAATGGAACTGTTTTTCCAAAGGTGCAGCATGCTCTCTTTTGGGCTTTTGCTATATCTATAGCAACCACTCTGTTGGGGTACCTTAAAAATAAAACTGGGCTTTGGAGTCTGGGCACATATAAAAAGATACATTTCAATAATAAACATTTTAATTTCTTTGTTTAAACCAGCAATAATAGCTTTTAATAACTCCTAAGGTCTTGCCCTTCGTTCTGATTAAAGAAAAGAGATTCTAGTTCTTAAAATTTAGTGTATTTCCAGGTTAATTTACTCTTGCATTTAAGAAATCTTCATTTGATAGTTCAATATTAGACCCATGTTTAGAAGACATGTGTGGTCTCTATCGGCAATTATAGATGAAATTCTTTGGTATCTTTGTGGACTTTCCTAATTTTCTCCAGGAGTTATACATCCCCAATTTGAAAGTCATCCCTTTCAAAGAAATCTAATGGCCTTGTGAGACCACTCACTTTAATCTCAGCATTCCTGTGAGACTGACAGGAGGAAAAGTACCAAATATTTTATAAGTAGGATGAATAAAGAAAATAATGTCTAGTCATGTTGGATTCAATGCAACTTTTTCTTTAAGTCAATAATCTCCTTACTAAAAGGAACCAGGGCTCCTTGGAGAAACAGCTGATTCTAGGACTGGGGCAGGAAATACACAAGATAAGCTTAGAGAATTTTGCAGCACCAAAAATATAGAAGAGTGTTTAAGTACATAACATATACACACAGACAATGTACACATAGATGGTGGGTATGTCAAAGGTACACAAGAGAAAAGAGCTCCCAATGGCCAAAGCTGGAATAATTTGGACAACAAAATGAATAAAGTAGTAAAATATAATAAATATCCATAAGTCTGCAGGGGAGGAAAAGTTTCCTTCTGTTTTCTTAGGTTCTGCAGCTAGTGCTAAGAATTAAACTAGCAGAAGATATATTAACAGGAGAAACACATATAAATTCTATTAAATATCTTTATGTGTACATGGGAGTCTTCAGAAGGAAAGTGAAGACCTGAAAAAGCTGTTAGGCACAAAAACTTATATATTGTTTTGAACAAAGAATGATAAATTGTGGGGAATGTGAAAAGACAAAGGGTTGGAATAGGGGCAGCAAATCATGGCATGGTGACTAGGAAATAGATGGAGAAAACTAATGGAAGATATGGGTCATTTTGGAAGGTTTGTTTGTATAGGTCCATTTCAGAGTTGATTCCCAGTTTCTGGTGATAACAATGTGCTTCTTATCCTGGTACAGAGAAGGTACCTTTATTCTCATGGGACATCTTAAGACCTGGTTTTAGGTAGAAAGGGGGAGGTCTTGCATCTGCTGTTTCTCAAGTGTTATTAGCTCAAAATAATCAATATGCCAAAGTGGCATATTATGAAGTGGCATGTTCAGAACCCCTTCATACTAAGTAAGCTCATAAATGAATACATAAATGAATAGAATAGACAAATCTCCTATGCAGAACAATTCCATAAAACTTATGTAGATAGTCAGCCCCTTAGAAGGTAGAACGTGACTCTACACTCTTTAAGTGTTTGCTGCTCAAAGTGTATACCCTCTTGGGGAATGAATAAGAGCTCATGAACAAGGTATGAACAAGAGACAAAGAGTAATTTTCCAGTTGATAAATCTTACAAATATTACCTCAGACATCAAAAATGATGTCATCTTGATTGCATGTATCCTTGATATGAAGTGATGATAATGACATGTTACCTCTGTGTTCTTCCTCCAAAAAGCCACAATCCCACTCTAATCATGAGAAAAACATCAGACAAATTCCAATTGAGGGACATTCTACAAAGTACCCAACCAGTAGCCCTCAAAACTGTCAAGGTCATCAAAAATATAAAGTCTGACTTTCTGTCACAGGGAAGAGGAGCCTACAGAGACATGATAACTAAATGTAATATGGTGTTCTGGATTGTATCCTAGAGAAGAAAAAGATAAAAACTAAGGAAATCTGAATAAAAGTATAATGATGGATCAATGTTGGTTCATTAATTGTGACAAATGTACCATACCGATATTAGATGTTAATAATAGGGGGAAATAGGTGTACGGTATATGGGAACTCTATCTTTGCAGTTTTTCTATAAATCTAAAACTCTTCTAAAAATAAAAAGTTTATTTCTTTAAAAAGAATCTTCTTGCTACTTCCCAGGCACTTAAGCGCATGAACACATTGGTATTCAAAAAATGTTTGTTGAGTATATGGAAACAAAATATGTTCCTTAGTATCTGTAAGTTTACCATAGTGCATCACCTTCCACCCAAGAGTTCTTCTTTTATTTAATACCAAAAAATGACTTTGAGGGTGGAAAATGAATATGAAAAAAGTAAATTCTATGGTGGAGAACTCAGAAGTAATTTCTTAGCAATGTAAGTATATATTGACATCGCTCACAATTTCCATCAGAATAGAAATGTTAATGACACTAAACTTTTGTTTTCAAAATACTTTCACATTTATTTGCAATGTTGATTCCTGCAATAATTAATTGATAGAGGCAAGGTAGGTATTTCTCTCTGCATTTTGAACATCAAAAATCTTTAGGCAAAGAGACAATGTACGATGTGTTTAAGGTGGAGAAGAGCTTTATAATCTACATATTGGCAATAATTTTGGGCAAGCTGGCTCACTTTTCTGGGGTTAAGTTTCTATGTCAGAAAAATGAAGGAAATTTCCATGGTAGAGGAAAGTTCCTGTGCAATACACACTCCCTTCAACTCCAAACACACAGAATAAAATAAATTTATTTATTTAAAAAGAAACACAGAACTGTACTAAATATTAAGAAAAAAGAAATCCAAGGCCCAAAAAAGAAAGGAAATTACAGATATAAGCAGAGGCTGAAATCTCATGGTCACCAAGGGGATGAGACTAGCTGTGTGTGGATAATCCTCAAATCAGAATGTGTGGGCTCCAAACTGAGATCAGACTGTGATAGAAATTGGAATATCCCCTCTTGTCTTCCCAGGTGGCTTCTAGAAACATGATCATTTCCAAAAGCCTATTGCCAAAGTCAAGATTCTCACATGAGCCTGATTCCCAGGCTGTTACAGGTACTGGCATTGAGAGTAGACCTGAGCTGCTGACATCAGGCCTCCTGTGGATCCAGACCCTGAGAGGCATGGGCTAAGGCAATCATAAGATGGACTCCAAGAAAGGGGTGAAGGAGGGAACTCTTCAAGAGATGAGTGAAACCAAAAAAATGGAAGAATTCTTATTCCAGGAAAAAGACATAATGAAAAAAATCTAAAAATATCTTTAAAAATCAACATCCTTGAAATTCTCAAAGTAATAAGACAGGAATATGGGAAACTCAAGAGTGGGTTAAATATTAGGCTAACATAACCAAAGAAATTGCAAAATGAAAGATAGAATTGAGGAAATTTCCTAGTATGGAAACAAAGAGATAAGTGATAGTAAGTAAAAGAGAAATTGACCTGGAGGCTGAGAAGTATCAATATATGTCTAACAAGAATTTCAGAAGAGAAATATAAAGAATGAGGGGAAAGGTCTAAAAGAGTTAAATAATGGCTGAAAGTTTCTAAAATTAGAAAGACAAGAGTCTTCAAATTAGGGGGAGCCATGATGTACACAGCAGGAGAAATTTAAAAAATACATCCACACATAGACTGAAAAACCAACTAGAGGAGACAATTATCTAAAAAGAACAGCATCTGGTTGACAGCTCATTTTTTAATTAATAAAATAATTCATTCAAAGTGTCATGGGAAAATAATTGTGAATACAGAATGTTATGCCTTCAAGAGTAAGTGTAAAACAAAGACATCTTTAGACATTTAAGGACTAAGTTTATTACTATCAGATCCTCACTGCAAGAATTATTAAAGCCTATAATTCGTCAAAAAGAATAGAAAATTCAGAACTAAGGAGTGGGGTTCAAGAAAGTTGGTGAGCAAAGAAATTGAATATAGTGATGATAAAAATAAATAGATATTTACTACAAGTAATAAAGAAGATATGTTTCTTTTGTGTTTAAAACATGTTGGAATTAAAATTCTAGATAGCAATAGCATGAAACTGGGAGTGAGGAGATCTAAGGAGTATGAGGTACACTAAGATCCTTTATGTACACTTTGTTAGAAAATTAATAATAGAATATGTATATTGAAAATTTGAAGGCAACCACTAAAAGAATAGAAATAAAATGTGTAACTTACCAACTTAGTGTATGAAGGAAAAGAGCAAAACAAAGAAAATTATATCAATCCAATAGAGACTGCTAATAAAGGGGAAAAAAGAAGTAAACCAAAAATATCATAATGAGAACATGCAAAATAAGGTGGCAGAAATAAATCCAAATGTATATGCAGAAGCAAGTTTCAGAATAATACTTTGTATATAACATTGATGCCTATTATGTAAAATTTTTGTCTCATAAAATATGCACATGCACATACACATAATCAACTCTACAGAATGTTTTTGGTTTTGTTTTTGTTTTCAGAATGTTTTAAACAAAGAATCAAACTCATGATAGTGGTTGCATATTGGGTGAGGGGTCCAAGAAGACTCCCTTCTATAATATATTAATTATTTTTATATTAAAAAGAGATAATACAAATATAGGAAATTGTCAGGTTTAATTAGAAATGATAGAAACCCAAGTATTATTTGATTTTTCTTTATATGCTTTATGTTTTTATATTTTCTTTTTTTTACAAAAAGTGTTTAGGCTAGGTTATTCCTTCTAAGTCTAATAATGTGTATATCTCTGTATTATCTCAAAGCACCCAGGTAGCTACAGGTGGAATCAAGACTAGCACCAAGGTTTCTTAATTTCAAGTCCATGGTTCTTTCCTTTACAACAATATTCTAACTGTTCTAGTTATAATCAATTTTAGCTGCTCTCTTGGGTCCTTAGAGATGACTTTTGAAAGTTCATACAAGTTTTGGGTTTTCATTACTTTTTCTTCTACTTTCAATGCCTAGATTGGCACCAATTTACCCTGGAGAGGTTCTTGTGAGCCTTAATTGAGGACCACAAAAGATAGCAAGATATTTAAGTGAGTATCTCTGAATAATTTCCCCAAGCAGATCACTCTGCGGAATTTCATTTTCAACATGAATGGTCACACTTCAAGCAATGAATGAGATGCATTGTTCAGGGGAAATGACGCACTCGATTCTGTAGTGCTGCTCAACAGTCCCAGTGCAACTGAGTGGTGCGTCAGCATTTTCATTATAAACCCATCAGTGGGATGTAAGTGCCCAGAGGCTGCCTCCAAAATCACTTTGCTGAGTCACTGCTGAGAAGGACCCACAAGACTGTCACAAACATAAACACCAACCTGTTCCAGTATGTCTTTCCTGACTATACTGGTCCTCACCCTGACCTCCTTACGACCCTGAATTTTTTCCTTGTTTATGGAGCCTATTAGCTTGATTATTATTGGTCCATATCCATAGTATTTTACTTTTCTTACTGGGTCACAATTTTTCTCTACAACGGGACAAAATTTGAGGGTAGGTGGTAGGTCTTTTGTTTATCATGGTTACAGAACCAAGTTATTGCACATGCCACAGGTTTTAGGGGTAGGATAGCCGTGATCACACATTTAAATATAATGAAAACTCTCTGTCTTGGCATTGGACTCACTCCCAGATTAGAGAATTAGTTGGAGCACATAATAGGCCATTATTTTTTCTCTGGAGTGGGTACATGATGGAGGACAAAACCTGTGTGACATTCAAATTCATGAACTAATATCTTCTGACTCTGGAATGCCCTACATTTCCCTCTGGGTGTCTAAAGCCTATCCATCCTTCATGATTAGTTCGAGTCTACCAGAGGAGGCCCCTCCATTTTCTCATCCCTCCTATGTTGCCTCTGAACTCCTTTTGTACTTACGTTATATGCAGCTTAGCCCTTATTTATATGTTGTTTTGGTCTGTGATTTACTTAGGGGATATTAGGTTCTGTTTACCAAGTAAATAGGAGAGCCTCCTGAGAGCAGCTTCTTGTTTCAGGGGCTGAAACACAGTTTAAGAACAGTGCTGACAACTTACAAGGCACTAGAGAATTAACTACATGTTTCTTGATTGCTGTGTGGCAAGTCATATGGCTCAGACTCCTCCTCTGTGGGGTGAAGATACCAGCTCCACTCCTCTGGATCAAGCGGAGTGAGTTGGGGCCCAGAGCACCCTCAGGCTGTCTATAGCCATAATTCTCCACTGTTCTGCAAAGGTAGCAGTCTGCTTTAAGAGATATTGATCAAAATTACCTTAAGGTTGACAAACTCAAAGCAGATTTTGACTTAGAGGGAGAACCTAAAGGACTATCAGCAGCAGCTGTAAACCTTCCCTTACTGAGTAGTGTCTCCTGCACTTCAGTGAATCACAGCTTTGTAGAGTGAAAGTCCTTTAGCTCAGGAGCTTCAAAGTTCTTTAACTGCTACAAAATCTACAAGAAAACCTCCATTTTACATTGCAACATAGTGCATACATGTGATTGAATGAGAGGAAGGGAATGAGAATGAAACAAAAGTTTCTGGAAACTCTAACTATTGTATGTGGTTCAATTGATATTACATATCCTGTCTTCTCTTATTCTATCCCATCCTATGCTATTTTATTCCATTCTAATTCATTTTTAATGTTGAAATGATGACTATATTGAATTTATGACTCTAATATATAAATTAGTTTTCCACATTCCAAATAGGAATTTCTTATTCCCATATAATTCAGTACCTGCTTCAGACTTTTTAGCGACCCTCTGATCAGTAAAAAGTTCTTTGGAATATTTGAGAAGATCTTCTATCTCCATAACTTCTGTGCCCAGATGTGTTTTAGAGCTTTTCCTGTTGTCCTGGATTGTGGCAAAGGCCAAAGTCCCTGCTCACTGTGAACAGTTGCAGCTTCCCTTCAGGGCTTTCTGAGAGGCCACAGATGGCTCCCCCCCTCAATAAACCCCACCTCCTCTTCCCAGCCCCAGTCTCAATAGGAAGAGGAATGAAATTTCAAATTAAAACTTTAAAAGAACGACTTAAAAGAGCATCGAGAACATAAAATATTGAGGGGAAATTTGACAAAATATGTGCAAAATTTACACATTGAAACTGTAAAATATTACTGAGAGAAATTTTAAAAGGCTTAAATAAATGTGTTCTTGGGGTAGATGTCAATTTCCTCAAATTCATCTCTAGAATCAATGCAATTGCAATCAAAATCGCACTAGCACTTTTGTAGAAATTGACAAACTGATTCTAAAATTCCTCTGGAAATACAGAGAACCTACAAGAACCAAGACAACTTTGAAAAAGAACAAAGCTGGATGGCTAACACTACCTGATTTTAAGACTTACTATAAAGCTACAGTAATTAAAACAGTGTACTATTGGCATAAAGTTAGACACATATACCATTGAATAGAAAGGAGAGTCCAGGGCCTCCCTGGTGGCACAGTGGTTGAGAGTCCGCCTGCCGATGCAGGGGATACGGGTTCGTGCCCCGGTCTGGGAGGATCCCATATGCCGTGGAGCGGCTGGGCCCGTGAGCCATGGCCGCTGAGCCTGCGCATCCGGAGCCTGTGCTCCGCAACGGGAGAGGCCACAACAGTGAGAGGCCCGCGTACCGCAAAAAAAAAAAAAAAAAAAAAAAAAAAAAGAAAGGAGAGTCCAGGCATAAATTGTCACATATATGGACAACTTATTTTCTTCAAAGGTGCAAAATTCAGTGTAGAAAGACAATCTTTCCTTAAAAACGTTCTGGATATGCATATACGTAAAAGTGAACTTGAGTACATACTCATATCATATGCAAATACTAACTCAAAATGAATCATAGACTAAATGTAAATCCTAAAAGAATAAAACTTCTAGAAGAAAACTGGAGAAAAACTTTGTGCTCCTGAGTTAGGTGACAATTTCTTAGATATGACATTGAAAACATGATCCATAAAAAGAAGAAACTAATAAATTGGACTTTCTCAAAATTGAAAGTGTTTGCAAAAGACAGTGTTAAGAAAATGTTAAGAGAATTTTTTTTACTGAAAAAATATCGACAAAACACTACCATTTAAGTTGTACTTCTATTTCACTTGCTTTTTGAAAGGTCCACAAATGGGTCACCACCCATTTGAAAACACAAGTCCCAGACAGGATCTAAATATGGACAAATTATACATCATAAAGGACTTTTATCCAGAATATATAAAGAACTCTAAAAATGTAAAAATAAGAAAACAAGCAACCCAATACAAATATGAGCAAAACATTTCAACAGATATTTGACCAAAGAAGATTAAAAATTTTTAAATAAGCACATGAAAAGAGGCTCATTAGGGAAAGGAAAATAAAAACTGCATTCAGATACCACTATAAACCTCTTAGAAATGCTAAAATTTAAAAGACTGACCATATCCAGTGTTGACAGATGTGGGGAAGTTAGAAGTTGTGTACATTCCTGGAGGATGGAAGATGATACAAGCAATTTTGAAGAGTTTAGTGTTGCTTAGAAAGTTAAACAACACCTGCTATGTGACCCAGCCATCCCAATCCTAATTATTAATGCAAGGGAAATAAAACCATATGTTTCAGCAAAGATTTGTACATGGATGCTCATAGCAGCTTTATTTACGATAGCCAAGAACTGGAAACAACCCATGTATCTATCAACAAAAAAATGGATAAACAGATTGTGGTATATCCATACAATGCCATAAAAAGGAATGGAGTTTTGATACACACAATAGCATAGATGAATCTCAACATAATTATGTTGAGTATGTTAAAGAAGCTAGAAAAAAAGAGTTACATACACTGTAATTCTAGTTACAAAAAATAACAGGATATATAAATAAATGCATAGTGACAGAAAGTAAATCACTGATTGCCTGAGGACAGGGTGAGAAAAGAAATGACCACAGGAGAGACAGATTGCAAGAGAGTACCAGAAAACTTTTGGAGGTGATGGATATGTTCACTATCTTGATCTTAGTGATCATTTAATGAATACATACGTATGTCAAAATGTATCATATTATATTCTTTAACTATGGGCAGTTCACTAGAACTAAAAAAATGTTTCGAATGTATGTTTGATACCACATCTTCAAGTACATTAAAAAAGAGAAAGAGAAAAAATTTTTCAAAGAGAAAAAACTATACTAGTATAAATTTCACTAACTGAAAGTGAAAAAAATAATTCTAGAATTAGGACAAAATGTCCACTGCTACCCTGCAGGAAGGAGGGGTTCAATGACGCACAGTTGAAAGCTGAGACTGGAAAAATACAAAGTCATAGCATATGGATGCCCTCAGTGAACTGGGACTCCTCAATAGGCAGGCTTTATTCGTACACACAGGTCATAATTCCTCTTTTGGTGCTCTTCCTTCTTTTTCATGACAGTTCGTCAAACGCACTGAGGCAGTTGCCCTAACTCCTCTTAGGTCTCCTTTTACCCAGAATAAATACCCACAGTTTCCCCAGAGGCAAGATATGGTTTCCAGATCTGTTCATGGGTTTTTCAACTTGTTTCTCCCAACCACTACCTAAATTACCCAGGGGAATGTGTAGATTCCATGTGTATGCTTGAAGCTCCCAGGTCTCATGCCACTAATATGAACAGGTTCCTAAGAGTTTCAGTGTTGACAAGGAAGGTTGGCTGTGTTTGGACAAAGCCTTGGAGTTTCACTCTAAAGGACCTGAATCATGGAGACAAAGGAGGTCCCTGACCTAGGTCCCTAAGAAATAGCCAGGCCTGGGCATGAGGACAAGAATATGTCATTTAAGGGTATACAATTTCTTTGGGGATACAACTTAGAAATTGCCCTACTATTCAAGGTATTCTAAAACAAATGTGAAAATGAGTGTGTACATTTGTATAATTTCCTCCTTAGGCATTCTGATTCTTCCAGGGCTCCTGGAAAGCCTGACAGGTCAAGAGATAGCTTATATTGGATCATGTCTTTCTGATTCAGCTCAATCTGAGACTCTTTAACTCATATGCTTCCATTTTATTTATCCTCTCACACAACACATCTTTACTTCATGCAAAGTATAAGTGAGACCATGGGTCAGGCTCCAGAGGTGGGATGACAGAGGGCAACAGTGCTGAGCATGACTCCAAACAGGTCACAGCCTCTGCCTACAAGGAGCTTGGTCTACTGTGGGAAATGATTGGGATCAGACAGGAATCTGGTTAGAATGTGACTTAGAGAGACATAAGCCAAGGTGAGGGAGGCTCAGAGGAGATGAAGCTTGCTGCCAGTTGGGAGAACAGGGGCTGCCCTCCTGTCTCCCCATTGAGGTGTAAGTCCCTCAGCACAAGGAGGATGTTCTCTTTCTTTGTATCATGTCAATGAAAGCCAAAATGCCCTACCTGGAGCAAGGGAAACAGGACGCTTTTCCCTTCTAAGGCCACATTGAATAGCAAAAAATACACTTGGTTGTAATCCTGGCCCTGTAAGTTCTGAGCTATGAGGACTCGGGCAAATTATTTACCACTTCTGAGTGTCAGTTTTCTCATCTGTAAAACTTGAATAATAACAATACCTTCATTTTTGGTTAATAAATTGGATGATACCCTAAGGGTTGTGTGATAGTGCCTCTCAGTCGATGCTTTATACAAGCCGGGCTGGCAGGATGGACTTCCTTTGTGCCACAGAATTGGTAGGAAGATGTCTAGTTCTCACTGAGATGCAGGCAACGGGAAGACACTGGCTTTGGAGGAACAGAGGTGTGAAATCTGGTGAACTTTGTGACACTGAC
The DNA here is from genome assembly GCF_949752795.1 of Hyperoodon ampullatus. NCBI lineage: Eukaryota > Metazoa > Chordata > Mammalia > Artiodactyla > Ziphiidae > Hyperoodon > Hyperoodon ampullatus. The sequence continues at coordinate 61,803,594 of NC_136926.1, read as the reverse complement.
AGCCCATCTTCATCACAAATTGGGGTGTTAAACCAGTTGACCAACTTGGTCATTGATTCCGTGGCAGAAATTCCAAAGAGAGTAACCTGAAAGGCTTATTCCCAAACGCAGCTGTTTACACGTAAAAATGCAGACTATTAGGCCAACCCATAAGTTCTGTTCCATTCAGCCTGGGAAGAGGGGAAGGGAAAAAATATGTTTAATTACCTACTTCAGAATTTTAAAGCACCATTTGGAAACTGGTACCCCTTGAGGTCTATTTCAACACAAAGTGCCAATACTCGTTTATTTGTCTATCTTGCAAAAAAGGATTTGCAAACTTTTCTAGTTTGATTTCCTGCTTCCCCAGGCAAGATCTAAAGAAAGAGTTTGTATAGAAAATTGTTGTATAAACAAGAAAAAATGTTTAGCCTGCTGAAGAAAGGTCAACAAATGGTTGCCAGGCAACCTAAAAGCCATTTTGCATGCAAATAATGCTGTTAAACAGGGAATGTGCTAATTACAAGTGATTCTTTTCACACCTGAAAAGTTTTTCCTGATTTTCAAATTCATATTAGAAATCTGTGCTCTTCTTAGGACTCAGGCATCAGCTGTATCTTGGGGAAACCAGGGCCCCCACCTCAGCCTTTATGCTTTTGGAGTTTTTCTGGAGCCAGGCGGTGACGCTCCCCAGAGAAATCCTAAGAGATGGGGGGCTCATCTAAATATGAACTAAGGGGTGGCACTGCCTGCCTACTTACACACACACCCTTGGCTCTCCCTTCATTTGTTAGATTTGTGCTTTTGCCTCCATTCTCATCATTCTAAGCCAAGGCCTTTAGGCCTTCACACCTAGATTAATGGTTTCATTAATGACAATTGTTACCTCTTTTTTTCTGTTGTCATTTTCTTTATTTCTGTATTAAATTTTATTTTATTATGGCAAGAGCACAACATGAGAGCTACCCTCTGAACAAATTTTTAAGTGTAAAACACGTGACTGTTGACTATAGGGACAATGTTGTGCAGAGATGTCTAGAGCTTATTCATCTTGCTTCACTGAGACTTTATGCCTATTGATTAGTAACTCCCCACATCCCCCTCCCTCCAGCCTCTGGAAACCACCGTTCCACTCTTTGATTCTATGAATTTGACTATTTTATTTTTTTATTTTTTATTTATTTTTTTCAAAAGGCTTTCATGGTCTTTGTATTATTTTTTTATTTTATTTTTTTATTAGTTTCTGTTTTATAACAAAGTGAGTCAGTCATACATATACATCTGTTCCCCCATCCCTTCCCTCTTGCGTCTCCCTCCCTCCCACCCTCCCTATCCCACCCTCCCTATCCCACCCCTCCAGGCGGTCACAAAGCACCGAGCTGATCTCCCTGTGCTATGCGGCTGCTTCCCACTATCTATCTACCTTACATTTGGTACTGTATATATGTCCATGCCTCTCTTTCGCTTTGTCAAAGCTTACCCTTCTCCCTCCCCATATCCTCAAGTCCAGTCTCAAGTAGGTCTGTGTCTTTATTCCTGTTTTACCCCTAGGTTCTTCATGACATTTTTTTTTCTTAAATTCCATATATATGTGTTAGCATACGGTATTTGTCTTTCTCTTTCTGACTTACTTCACTCTGTATGACAGACTCTAGGTCTATCCACCTCATTACAAACAGCTCAGTTTCAGTTCTTTTTATGGCTGAGTAATATTCCATTGTATATATGTGCCACATCTTCTTTATCCATTCATCCGATGATGGACATTTAGGTTGTTTCCATCTCCGGGCTATTGTGAATAGAGCTGCAATGAACATTTTGGTACATGACTCTTTTTGAATTATGGTTTTCTCAGGGTATATGCCCAGTAGTGGGATTGCTGGGTCATATGGTAGTTCTATTTGTAGTTTTTTAAGGAACCTCCATACTGTTCTCCATAGTGGCTGTACGAATTCACATTTCCACCAGCAGTGAAAGAGGGTTCCCTTTTCTCCACAACCTCTCCAGCATTTATTGTTTCTAGATTTCTTGATGATGGCCATTCTGACTGGTGTGAGATGATATCTCATTGTAGTTTTGATTTGCATTTCTCTAATGATTAATGATGTGGAGCATTCTTTCATGTGTTTGTTGGCAGTCTGTATATCTTCTTTGGAGAAATGCCTATTTAAGTCTTCTGCCCATTTTTGGATTGGGTTGTTTGTTTTTTTGCTAATGAGCTGCATGAGCTGCTTATAAATTTTGGAGATTAATCCTTTGTCAGTTGCTCCATTTGCAAATATTTTCTCCCATTCTGAGGGTTGTCTTTTGGTCTTGTTTATGGTTTCCTTTGCTGTGAAAAAGCTTTGAAGTTTCATTAGGTCCCAATTGTTTATCTTTGTTTTTATTTCCATTTCTCTAGGAGGTGGGTCCAAAAGGATCTTGCTGTGATTTATGTCATAGAGCGTTCTGCCTTTGTTTTCCTCTAAGAGTTTGATAGTTTCTGGCCTTACATTTAGGTCTTTAATCCATTTTGAGCTTATTTTTGTGTATGGTGTTAGGGAGTGTTCTAATCTCATTCTTTTGCATGTCCCTGTCCAGTTTTCCCAGCACTACTTATTGAAGAGGCTGTCCTTTCTCCACTGTACATTCCTGCCTCCTTTATCAAAGATAAGTTGACCATATGTGCGTGGGTTTATCTCTGGGCTTTCTAACCTGTTCCATTGATCTATCTTTCTGTTTTTGTGCCAGTACCACACTGTCTTGATTACTGTAGCTTTGTAGTATAGTCTGAAGTCAGGGAGCCTGATTCCTCCAGCTCCGTTTTTCGTTCTCAAGATTGCTTTGGCTATTCGGGGTCTTTTGTTTTTCCAAACAAATTTTGAAATTTTTTGTTCTAGTTCTGTGAAAAATGCCAGTGGTAGTTTGATAGGGATTGCATTGAATCTGTAGATTGCTTTGGGTAGTAGAGTCATTTTCACAATATTGATTCTTCCAATCCAGGAGCATGGTATATCTCTCCATCTATTTGTATCATCTTTAATTTCTTTCATCAGTGTCTTATAATTTTCTGTATACAGGTCTTTTGTCTCCTTAGGTAGGTTTATTCCTAGATATTTTATTCTTTTTGTTGCAATGGTAAATGGGAGTGTTTTCTTGATTTCACTTTCAGATTTTTCCTCATTAGTGTATAGGAATGCCAGAGATTTCTGTGCATTAATTTTGTATCCTGCTAGTTTACCAAATTCATTGATTAGCTCTAGAAGTCTTCTGGTAGCATCTTTAGGATTCTCTATGTATAGTATCATGTCATCTGCAAACAGTGACAGCTTTACTTCTTCTTTTCCAATTTGGATTCCTTTTATTTCCTTTTCTTCTCTGATTGCTGTGGCTAAAACTTCCAAAACTAAGTTGAATAAGAGTGGTGAGAGTGGGCACCTTGTCTTGCTCCTGATCTTAGTGGAAATGGTTTCAGTTTTTTGCCATTGAGGATGATGTTGGCTGTGGCTTTGTCATATATGGCCTTTATTATGTTGAGGAAAGTTCCCTCTATGCCTACTTTCTGCAGGGATATTATCATAAATGGGTGTTGAATTTTGTCGAAAGCTTTCTCTGCATCTATTGAGATGATCATATGGTTTTTCTTCTTCAATTTGTTAAGATGGTGTATCACACTGATTGAATTGCATATATTGAAGAATCCTTGCATTCCTGGAATAAGCCCCACTTGATCATGGTGTATGATCCTTTTAATGTGCTGTTGGATTCTGTTTGCTAGTATTTTGTTGAGGATTTTTGCATCTATGTTCATCAGTGATATTGGCCTGTAGTTTTCTTTCTTTGTGACATCCTTGCCTGGTTTTGGTATCAAGGTGATGGTGGCCTCGTAGAATGAGTTTGGGAGTGTTCCTCCCTCTGCTATATTTTGGAAGAGTTTGAGAAGGATAGGTGTTAGCTCTTCTCTAAATGTTTGATAGAATTCGCCTGTGAAGCCATCTGGTCCTGGGCTTTTGTTTGTTGGAAGATTTTTTATCACAGTTTCAATTTCAGTGCTTGTGATTGGTCTATTCATATTTTCTATTTCTTCCTGATTCAGTCTTGGCAGGTTGTGCATTTCTAAGAATTTGTCCATTTCTTCCAGGTTGTCCATTTTATTGGCATAGAGTTGCTTGTAGTAATCTCTCATGATCTTTTGTATTTCTGCAGTGTCGGTTGTTACTTCTCCTTTCTCATTTCTAATTCTATTGATTTGAGTCTTCTCCCTTTTTTTCTTGATGAGTCTGGCTAACGGTTTATCAATTTTGTTTATCTTCTCAAAGAACCAGCTTTTAGTTTTATTGATCTTTGCTATCATTTCCTTCATTTCTTTTTCATTTATTTCTGATCTGATCTTTATGATTTCTTTCCTTCTGCTAACTTTGGGGGTTTTTTGTTCTTCTTTCTCTAATTGCTTTAGGTGCAGGGTCAGGTTGTTTACTCGAGATGTTTCCTGTTTCTTAAGGTGGGATTGTATTCCTATAAACTTCCCCCTTAGAACTGCTTTTGCTGAGTCCCATAGGTTTTGGGTCATCGTGTCTCCATTGTCATTTGTTTCTAGGTATTTTTTTATTTTCTCTTTGATTTCTTCAGTGATCACTTCGTTATTGAGTAGTGTATTGTTTAGCCTCCATGTGTTTGTATTTTTTATAGATCTTTTCCTGTAATTGATGTCTAGTCTCCTAGCATTGTGGTCAGAAAAGATACTTGATACAATTTCAATTTTCTTAAATTTACCAAGGCTTGATTTGTGACCCAAGATATGATCTATCCTGGAGAATGTTCCATGAGCACTTGAGAAAAATGTATATTCTGTTGTTTTTGGATGGAATGTCCTATAAATATCAATTAAGTCCATCTTGTTTAATGTATCATTTAAAGCTTGTGTTTCCTTATTTATTTTCATTTTGGATGATCTGTCCATTGGTGAAAGTGGGGTGTTAAAATCCCCTACTATGAGTGTGTTACTGTCGATTTCCCCTTTTATGGCTGTTAGTATTTTCCTTATGTATTGAGGTACTCCTATGTTGGGTGCATAAATATTTACAATTGTTATATCTTCTTGGATTGATCCCTTGATCATTATGTAGTGTCCTTCTTTGTCTCTTCTAATAGTCTTTATTTTAAAGTCTATTTTGTCTGATCTAAGAATTGCTACTCCAGCTTTCTTTTGATTTCCATTTGCATGGAATATCTTTTTCCATCCCCTTACTTTCAATCTGTATGTGTCTCTAGGTCTGAAGTGGGTCTCTTGTAGATAGCATATATATGGGTCTTGTTTTTGTATCCATTCGGCCACTCTGTGTCTTTTGGTGGGAGCATTTAGTCCATTTACATTTAAGGTAATTATTGATATGTATGTTCCTATTCCCATTTCCTTAATTGTTATTGTAGGTATATTCCTTCTGCTGTGTTTCTTGCCTAGAGAAGTTCCTTTAGCATTTGTTGTAAAGCTGGTTTGGTTGTGCTGAACTCTCTCAGCTTTTGCTTGTCTGTAAAGGTTTTAATTTCTCCATCAAATCTGAATGAGATCCTTGCTGGGTAGAGTAATCTTCATTGCAGGTTTTTCTCCTTCATCACTTTAATTATGTCCTGCCACTCCCTTCTGGCTTGTAGAGTTTCTGCTGAGAGATCAGCTGTTAACCTGATGGGGATTCCCTTGTGTGTTATTTGTTGTTTTTCCCTTGCTGCTTTTAATATGATTTCTTTGTGTTTAATTTTTGACAGTTTGATTAATATGTGTCTTGGCGTATTTCTTCTTGGATTTATTCTGTATGGGACTCTCTGTGCCTCCTGGACTTGATTAACTATTTCCTTTCCCATATTAGGGAAGTTTTCAACTATAATCTCTTCAAATATTTTCTCAGTCCCTTTCTTTTTCTCTTCTTCTTCTGGAACCCCTATAATTCAAATGTTGGTGCGTTTAATGTTGTCCCAGAGGTCTCTGAGACTGTCCTCTGTTCTTTTCATTCTTTTTTCTTTATTTTTCTCTGCATCAGTTATTTCCACTATTTTATCTTCCACCTCACTTATCCGTTCTTCTGCCTCAGTTATTCTGCTATTGATCCCATCTAGAGTATTTTTCATTTCATTTATTGTGTTTTTAATCGATGCTTGATTCATCTTTAGTTCTTCTAGGTCCTTGTTAACTGTTTCTTGCATTTTGTCTCTTCTATTTCCAAGATTTTGGATCTTGGAAATAGAATCTTGGATCATCTTTACTATCATTATTCTGAATTCTTTTTCAGGTAGACTGCCTATTTCCTCTTCATTTGTTAGGTCTGGTGGGTTTTTATCTTTCTCCTTCTGCTGTGTGTTTTTCTGTCTTCTCATTTTGCTTATCTTACTGTGTTTGGGGTCTCCTTTTTGCAGGCTGCAGGTTCGTAGTTCCCGTTGTTTTTGGTGTCTGTCCCCAGTGGCTAAGGTTGGTTCAGTGGGTTGTGTAGGCTTCCTGGTGGAGAGGACTAGTGCCTGTGTTCTGGTGGATGAGGCTGGATCTTGTCTTTCTGGTGGGCAGGTCCATGTCTGGTGGTGTGTTTTGGGGTGCCTGCAGACTTTTTATGATTTTAGGCAGCCTCTCTGCTAATGGGTGGCATTGTGTTCCTGTCTTGCTAGTTGTTTGGCATAGGGTGTCCATCACTGTAGCTTGCTGGTCTTTGAGTGAAGCTGGGTGCTGGTGTTGAGATGGAGATCTCTGGAAGATTTTCGCCATTTGATATTATGTGGAGCTGGGAGGTCTCTTGTGGACCAGTGTCCTGAAGTTGGCTCTCCCACCTCAGAGGCACAGCCCTGACTCCTGGCTCCTCAGTTTGGGATGAATCATTGTTTATTCATGTATTCCACAGATGCAGGGTACATCAAGTTGATTGTGGGGCTTTAATCCACTGCTTCTGAGGCTGCTGGGAGAGATTTCCCTTTCTCTTTTTTGTTCTCACAGCTCCCGGGTCTCAGCTTTGGATTTGGCCCCACCTCTCTGTGTCGGTCGCCGGAAGGCATCTGTTCTTCGCTCAGACAGGACAGGGTTAAAGTAACAGCCACTTCGGGGACTCTGGCTCACTCAGGCTGTGGGGCAGGGAGGGGCACGGAGTGCGGGTGGAGCCTGCAGTGGCAGAGGCCGGCGTGACGTTGCACCAGCCCGAGGCGCGCCGTGCGCTCTCCCAGGAAAGCCGTCCCTGTATCCCGGGACCCCGGCAGTGACGGGCTGCACAGGCTCCCCGGAAGGGGGGAATTTGACTATTTTAAATACCACATATAAGTGGAGTCATGCTGTATCTCTTTCTGTGGCTGGCTTATTTCACTTAGAGTAAAATGAAAGGACAATTGTTATCTCTTAATGAGAATTTACTAAGGTCCAGGTACTGCTTTAAGCATTTCACATGCTTTTTCTCAACATATACATGAAATATACATGCCTTGCAGACGTAGGAAGTCAGGTTCAGAGAGGATAAATAACATGGCCAATGTCTCTCAGCTGGTAAGACAACTGAAGTGTAAGTATAAGACCTGGGTCTTAATCATACTGCTCTACTGCCTCATACCTGCAATAACTTCATTTTATGTATTGATGACAGTTTCTCCATAGGCTAAATTCTCTTGCATTTGGCCTGCAGATTTATTTTCTATCAATAAGAAAGACAACACTTACTGGCACATAAGTAGTGTACCAGGGACACTTCCAAATGCTTTTGTGCACTGTTTCATTCAACTCTCACAAGAACACTATGAGGCAGGTTATATTATTATTGTCATTCAATCTAAAATGAAACTGAGCCTGAGAGTTTTGCTCAGAGTTACAGCATTCATAATTGTTGAGTCTAGCTTTGAACTCAAGTCGTTCTACTACAAAGCACGAGCTCAGAACCGTCAAGCATACTTCTTGCTTTCTATAATATTTGTCAGTATCTTTTATCACATAACACATCTAGTTTAATCTACTTATTAGTTTCTTATGTAAATCAGGTTTTTCTGCCTCAGAAATATGGGTTGGCTTTTGTCCTGGAAATTGAGTCATAAACTCTAACCCTAAAAGGAAGTATGTAACTGCCTTGTTTGGAACAGAGCTAAAAATATAGAATCATCCAACAGGAGGCCTCGAGGAAGAAGTGTCCCCACTTTTAGCTGTTCCTTGACATATTGTCAAAGAGCTCATTCCTCATTTCCCTTTCCTTTGCCATCTGACACAATGTAGTGTCCTGAACTCTCAATTGTCCAAATAACTTTGATCCCTGGCTCTTATTTTTTCTCTTCATTTTGGGGAACTCCCCAAGTCTGGTTGCCCACACACTCCACCCTAGGCAGGATTGAGAGGGAAAGGAAGGGATGTTTCAAGTCCTGGTGACAAGGCATATCCTTACTGTGGGGCCAAGGGCTCCGGGAGGCTCTAGAACAAAGACCATCAGGCAAATTCTGGGCAATTCTTAGCAGCAGGAAAATTTGGGAGAAGGTGAAAGTAAAGATGTTTTAGTAGACAGGGATTTGTATCTGGAAGGCCCTATGATAGGCATACTAGTCTAGGGTCTGTGACAACAAGTAGCTGGAATACAGGGACAAGAGCAGGAAGTTCTAGGAACATAGTAGATTATAGTCCTAGAGGACACCAGCTTGCAGATAGGTTACCAAAGCAGAGAATTAGACATAAGTGGAAAAGATGATAACATAGTTACAAGACATAGGACATAAGTTGGATCAGGATCAGTGGCCAGTATGAATTAGTCATAGTCATAATTGAGCAGGTGCCCAAAGATTCTGTAAATTCTCACCTGTGGGCATTGGAAGAATGGGAAATAGGGGATTAAGGCAAGATGTAACACTACTTTTTGTTGCCTACTAAATTTTACATTTCTTATACCTCCTTCAAGCTATATCTTTGGTCTACCAACAGGGACTCCATCTTCCATCATCTCCAACTCAACCATTATATCTGTTCTATAAGAACCTCTAGATTGTAGCCTCACCCAAATATTTAATTTGTAATACTGTCTAACTTATACCTTCCCAACAGGGAAGATTAATGTCTCCAGGATATGTATGCATCTTATAAACTTTGACATAAGTCTCACCTGTCCACGGAGACTACTCTGAAGATTCACTTGGCATAAGAAGAAGTGAGCCTGGAGCGCAGTGACTGCCTATGGAACAGGCCTGTCCTTGATGAATTGGGAGATACCCCCTATCAGCAGTGATAGGACACTTCCTATAGTAGCCACAGATGCCCTCAAGTCTCAATGCAACATAGAAAAAAAATGAAGCCTACTCTGTCTCATAGGCCCTTTAGGAAATTTTACTGACTTTATAATAACTGCTGGCATGAAATGATTCCAACTTGACTCAAAAAGACATATTTTAACAAAAATAAACATTTTCAACAACATTAAGGATAAAAACCTCTTATCACCAAAAAACCTAATTTTTTACAAAAAGCAGAGATTGGGGGAGGAGAGTAGTTATCAGAAAATATAGAAGGAGGGATTTGGAAATACTACTTTTGTCCTGAGTCATTGATATTTTTCTGTAGGGGCATTATCAGGTGACCTCATTTTCTTTGGTGCTCTTCGCAACCACCCATTAATGCCAGAAAAGTCCTAGTTGATCTAGGGATCCCCCAATGCCCTGGTGCTAAGACTATCTCCTCCCCTGCCTTCAATAAACAACAATATTGTTTTATCCTAAGAAGAGTGTCCTAGGGAATGTAAATCTCCATTCACAACTTTAGATTCCCAAAATAAATATCATTATTGTTTCACGACTTTTTAATTTAATTTAATTACCCTGGGACCCCCTAGGATTCCACAACAAGCTGCCTCATGACCAGGCCTTGATAAACAGCAGCCAGCAGCATTCACTTAGGGCAGGACCTGGCAACCAACCAGACTAGGGGCTAACCAAGCCTAACAGTCTGCCCACATAGTCAGCCCATCACAATAGAAGGATCCACGCAGCCCTGTTAGGGGGAACCCCTAAAGCTTATAGCTTGGGAGACAAGAGGGGAGTGCACTGCTGGGGCACATAGGATATCTCTTACAAAAGACCAAGGTTGAGAAATGTACCTATCCTACCACATACATAAAAATACAAATAACAACTTAGACAACCTGAGATGGCAGAGGAATATGTTCCAGATGAAGGAAAAGATAACCCCCCAGAAGAAGAACTAAGTGAAGTGGAGATAAGCAATTTACCTGAGAAAGAGTTCAGAGTAATGATCATAAGGATGATCAAAGAACTTGGGAGGAGAATGGATACACAGAGTGAGAAGTTAGTCTTTTTAACAAAGAGTTAGAAAATAGAACAACAAAACAGAGGTGAAGAATACAATAACTGAAGTGAAGAATACACTAGAAGGAATCAATAGTAAACCAAATGATTCAGAAGAACAGATCAGTGAACTGGTAGACAAAGCAGTGGAAATCACTGTCACTGAACAGAAAAAAAAGAATGAAAAGGAATGAGTACAGTTTAAGAGACCTCTGGGACAATGTCAAATACACTAATATTCATATTATAGGGGTCCCAGAAGAAGAAAGAGAGAAAGGGCCTGAGAAAATATTTGAAGACATGGTAGCTGAAAAATTCCCTAACCTGAGAAAGGAAACAGTCACCCAAGTACAGGAAGTGCAGAGTTCCATACAGTAATAACCCAAAAAGGAACACACCAAGACACATTGTAATCAAAATGACAAAAATTAAAAGTAAAGAGAGACTATTAAAAGCAGCAAGGGAAAAGAAACAAATAACATACAAGGGAACTCCCATAAGGCTATCAACTGATTTGAATCAATAATTTTAAAACTCCCAACAAACAAAAGTCCAACACCAGATGTCTTCACAGGTGAATTCTAGCAAACATTTAGAGAAGAGTTAACACCTATCCTCCTGAAACTTTTCCAAAAATTGCAGAAGAAGGAATACTTCTGAACTCATTCTACGAGGCCAGTGTCACCCTGATACCAAAACCAGACAAAGATATCACAAAAAAAGAAAATTACAAGCCAAAAAGTTTCTTGGCAGTTTTTATTCTTACAGATAAATTCTAGAATCACTTAAGATTGAATTAACCTGTACTTTACAATCAGAACTGTCATATTTATAATATTTAGTTTTCCTATATATAGAAATAGTATATTTCTCATGTGTTAAGTCATATTTATGCCCTTCAGTTAACTTTTTTGACTTTCTTCATGTGACTATAGCACATTTTATACCTGACTACTTTATATGTTTTTGTATTTTTTTACTGCTTTTTATATTTTTGTGGTTTTGTATTCATTTAAAAAATTGCTTTTTAAAATAATTTCTATGTGCTTTTACTTAGAATACAGGAAAAATCCTGACTTCTGTATATCTTTTCTGTATTATCAAATACTTTTGTTGGCTTTGGTGGTTTTCAGTTAATTTTCTTGCTAAATACTTTCCATTGTTTTTCTATGCTCTAGTACAAGAGAATTTTCTATTTTTTCAAAGTTTGAAATAACATATTTTTTGAATCAGCTAAAGTATTTGAGGACTATTTTTCAATTATTTTTCATCTCTATAAATCAATGTGCAAAGGTGTATCTTTCCAAGAAAACCATCCATTTCTTTGAGAATTTCAAACTTACTTCCATAGGGTGTTATATAGCAGTATGTTTCTTTAAAAGTACTGTGTATCTATGCACTTTTTTTGGCCACAAACCATACATTTTGATAAACACTGCTCTTGATAAAAGCAATTTTTATGGAAATTGCCTGGATTAAAAATATGAATTCTTATTTAATATATATCAATGCAACCTCATTTATTATTACATTCAAATCTCTCAATTAGTCTACTTTATGCATTAAAGAGTGACAGATATATATATTAAAGTGTCCTGTTTTGTGCAAATTTCTTTTCATGTTTCTTATGAATTTTAAATTTATTTTGATATTATTAATTATTAAATCCCTGCTTTAGATGACATCTTTTATCAATTAAAAATGACCCTTTGTCTTATTTTGTACAATTTTTATTTTACTTTACTTAAAATTAATATTGTCACTTGTTCTTATGCTTGAATTTTCTTGTTACAGTTTTTGTTTTTTTAACCTTTTGAGAGCTGTTTTACTTATAAAAAACATATACTTGAAATTTTACAAATGGAAAGTCTTTTATAAAAGAGGAGTTAAGATAATTTACATTCACTCTATGCCTTGTTTGGTCTTTCTTCAGGGTTATTGAAAAGATCATGCAATGACACTTTGAGTGACACTGTCTTCCTCTGAGAAGCCACAGTGCCCACACTATCCACAACTCCTTCCTAAGGCTTTGTGCCTCTGCTGAGCAGAGGTAATAGGACCAGGAATAGGACTAGATGAATAGAAATAGGTAATATAACTGAGTTGGATCAGCCACCTAATCCAAAGAGATTCTACGAAATGGGTGGACTCGAGACCTCAGTAGGCCACTCTGTACAGAGTGGTGACCAGGCAGCCCAATCACTCCTTCACCTTTCAAGAGTTTGAAAGCAAGACAAACAGAGCAAGTCAGCAGTCAAGAGAGAGGTACAAACCCCTGAGGACACACATACCATGAGCAGAAGTCCTGAGGAGGAGAGGAGAAGATGAGAGAACAGTTGTTTGGTGGCATCTGGGGATGTTGGGAGGACAGTGGATGGGCTGCCCTGGGGAACTGGTGTGGGGAGCAGAACACAACCAGGCCAACAGCCGAGTGGCATTCCAGGTCTCCATCAAGCTGGGCTGTTGTCCTGAGCTCCTGGACTTCCCCAGGTCCCCTTCTCACCCTAAGGAGCATAAGAGTATCTGAATTTGCAACCAAAGGTCTCGGACAACACATTACTTCACATTTTCTATTTATTATACTTCTTTGGTCTTCCTTTTATTTTCTGTATTTTACTATGTGGAATATATGTTGTCTGATTATTTTGTGCTCCAGAGACTTGGAAGGATTATATCCTGTTTTGAAATCTATTCGTGAATAACCTTCAGTTTTTCAAAAATATAATTTTACTATGTTTTAATTTTCTGTAACTATTAAAATCAATAATGGATTGTAATCTCTTGAGTCCTGTCTATCAAAGGAAGAGATTTAGCATGGTTGTATTCCCCTGCCTTGACACTACTCTTCTTCCTTTAAAATATAAACTGGGGTTTTTATATAGCTTGTCAATAAATCACTCTTCTTCTTATAATACATATATCATCTCTCAAATTCTTTGACATTTATTTTTAAGCAACTGTGTTTACAAAAATTATTTAGTTTTAGTTCTGTGTTTAAGTGGATGATTTCAATGTTTATTTCTCAATCTTTTATGCCTCGACTTTCACATTCCTTATTACAATTAGCAATAACTACATAGTAATTTCTAGGTACCAAGAATTCTAAGCACATTAGAATAATGACACTTTTAATCCTCATAACAGCCCTACGAGATGTGTACTAATTTTATCCCCGTTTTATAGTTGAATAAACAGAGGCACAGAGATAATAAATTGCCCACAGTCACATGGCTAGTGTTCAACAGAACCAGGATTTGAAAGCCATGCAGCAAGGTGCTGCACCCATGATTTCAGTAGATTTGCTCTGCTGCCTTTCACGAGTAAGTTCTTAAATTTAATTAATCTTTCTATGAGTTCCTGTCATATTTTTAAATAAAACAGTACTTGAATGGTGTATTTTCTGAGTCCTTATATGCCCTACAATTATTCTTTATTCCTTTCATTTACAAAATATAAATTTATTTGTTTAAATTAACCTTGAGCATATTCTTCAAACAACAGAAGAATGTTTATTCTTTTTAACAAGGTGGTAAAAACATGCACAGAATAATTTTCAGGGAGAACCCTGTGTTATTTTTGCTTTTTATTTTCTTTTTCAAAAGAGAACATCAATAAACTGTTAGGAACAGGAGGCAAGACTCTAAGAGCATTGACAAAGAGAACTGGTTAGACTGGTGTGTGTGTGAGGTAAGGGTTGGGAGAGAGGAGAGAGACTGGAGGACAGAGCAAAGAGAAAGGGAAGTGAGAGTCAGGCAGGTGACCTACAACCTACATCACATTCTGCAAAAACTCTTTAGGACCTTTCCCAAGTCTCCCAACTCATGAATGTGAATAGATGATTTGGTGTCAAGATGTAACATGTGGCTCTGTGGAAACTGATGGAGGGACTGGGTCTGGCACACCAACTGATAAATGTGGAACAGACACAGTGCCTGGGTAGTCAGAGAAATAGCAAGGAGGCTAAAGGGAAAGTAAGCTCCCTGGGAATTTTCAGAAATCACTTGGGAAGTCTTCAATATGGTTGTCTGAAGCAATGGAAGTGGAGGTTAAAGATAGTTTACTTAGATCTGTCAGGGGTAAGAAGATCCCAGCTGGCATCTGCAGCAACTGTCTATTTTACAGAGTTCTCTGCGATCACACATTTTCTTTAACTCAAATTTTAAAAAAATAATCATACTAATTAGGAGTAGCAGTGCTGGACTCAAATAGCAAGGGTATGGCCAGAGCTCTCTCATATGTGAGCTGTAGAACTTAGTACAAATTACCTCACCTCTTGGTGCCTGAATTTCTTCACCTATGAAATGGAGATAAACATTATCTGTTTGTACTGTTTGGTGCAACAGTAACGATGTACTGATGATGTAAAGCTGCTTTATCACATACCTGGCACACAAAAAAGAGCTTGATGAAAGTTAACTGTTATCATGGTTACACACTTGACCATCAATTCTGCTCCAATTATTCCAGCTCCTCCTTCAGGAATGTCTATAATTCTGTTATTTATTTATTCAGAGGCATTTATACTTCTCTTTTTTCATAATTTACTTTACTTTTGCTTCATATTATGGTTAAACATAGGTTTGTCCTCTAAATCACTGGCTTAATTTTCCATTATGTTGTCCTTGTTCTTTAGTGCCAATAGTATAGACTTTAATTGTGCTACTGTGTTTTTGGTTTTCTTGCAATTGTTCTTTAATGTACTCATCTCTTTCATCTCATCCACTAATGTTTTCATCTCATTTTTTTCCATTTCTAATATGGTTTTCAGTTATTCTTTTATGGAGACTTGGTCCTATTGCCTTCTAGCAAGAATGCAACTGTTTTCAAATTTTCTTGTACTTTTGATATTAAATGATTTTTCATAGTAGTTCACTTTCATTATATTTTTATATGAAATTTTCCATTATTTTAAATGTTTTGGTTTTTTTCAGATCTCAATAATAAATGAATTTTTTCTTCATCTTGGAGGAGAAGTGGAGCCAATCCTCTGTTGCTGTGTTGTTTGCCTGGGGCTCCTCTCTCTGCCCTCTTGGTTAGGGGTCAAATCTCTGTCTTAGCTGAACCTCAGTCCCTAGAAGACCTTTTTCTAATACAGTGCTCTTCATCTTTTTCAGCTTGGGCTTTGATGTTATGAACAGATAAAATGTATGAAAAGCCAGAGGATATCTACCTTCATCTGTAATTCTTCACTTTGGGTCATCCTCTTTCATTCGTTTGTTTTTTCATGCATCCAGGCATTTCATAACTATGAATTGCATGTCTACGCTAAGCACTAGGGGTAAAACAAAACATTCTTGACATCATCCCTCAAGGAAGCACACATAAATAATACCAACAGTATATAATTGTGGATTTACGAATACTGTGAGGAGAAAGAGTAATGAGGTGAACATATATTTCAGAGCAGAAACAAATTCAATCTGGGTAGTGATCAAGGAAGACTTCTTTGTGGAATTTAGATTTAAGCTGATCATTGAAGGGTGAATTGGAACCATTCAAAGAAATGGGAGGAAAGGCATTCCAGATGAGGGAAATGTAAATGCACCAAGGAGGTTTGAAAAGCCTGTGGCTGGAGCACAAAATGCAAGGGGACTTGTGGAAGGCAATGCTCTGCAAAAGTAGCCAGGGGACAGCTCAGGTAGTCCTGGCCAGTCTTATTAAGGACATTATTCTGAAAGAAATGGAATGCCACTAACCAGGTTTTAAGCAGTGTAACAATATGCAGATATTGCTCTCTAGAGGATCTCCCTGATTGGAGAGTAAAAATGAATTAGAGGACCAATCATGGACACAGTAAAACCAGCTAGGGGTTATATCAGTGGCCTGAGTAAGAGAGGATGGTAGCTTTTACCAGGCATTTTGTATAGGGATGGAAGTGGGTAGATTGGAGAGACATATGAGAAGCAAAAATGACAGAACTTGGCGAGAGAAGGGGATAAAAGGAGAAAGAAGGGTCAAGGATGCCCCTTAAGTCCTAATTTGTGCTACTTGGC
This sequence comes from Hyperoodon ampullatus, assembly GCF_949752795.1. Lineage (NCBI taxonomy): Eukaryota > Metazoa > Chordata > Mammalia > Artiodactyla > Ziphiidae > Hyperoodon > Hyperoodon ampullatus. The sequence goes on along the minus strand of NC_136926.1, from coordinate 61,787,353 downwards.
TAAATGGTAGAGTTTTTCATTGAGATAAGTTTAAAAAACAGGTTTGGAGAGAAAAGGTATGAGATTATTATTGATAATATTTAAGTTTGAGAAGCTGTTGAGTCATCCAAGCAACAATGTCAAGAAGGCAGTTAAAATACAGATATGAAACTCAAAATACAGGTTTCAGCTGAATTTGTAAGATTTTGAGGTTTCAGTGAGTGAAGATTTGTGAGTCTTTGGTGGAAAATGCTGTGGGTGTTCATCAGATCTCCAAGGAAGAAGAATTAAAATGCTTAAGAAGTGGGTTAGGGTTGAGCCTTGTGGAATCCACATTTATCAGCTGAGGAAATGAACCAGCAAATAAGACCAGATGGGAGTGGTCCACAATGTAGAAAGAAAATCAGGAGAGTGGAGTGTGACGGTAACTGAGGAGGGAGGATTTCCAGAAGGAGTAATGGTGAGCATACTCAAATAAGAAATTTGTTACCCTTAGCCCTCCTTTCCTATTTTTCTAACTAGGAGTGTAAAAATGTTCTGGGGGTTTCCATCTGTGAGTAGATATGGACATGGAAATATTCATTGGGAAGGGGAGGATGTGAAGGAAAAACTCCAGGCTGGACAATCAGTACCTACTGTGTGGAAGTTTTCTGTAGGTTGAAGTCCTGTATTTCACTGGTGGTGAGGATGTTGTGAGGGCTGAGAGTGGGAGGTGGCGATGATAGGGCAGAAAGAGCACGTGGGTTCTGGAGTTAGACTGCCTGAGCTCAAATTCCAGCTCTGCTTCTTCACTAGCTAAGGAACTTTGAGCAAGTTTTCTGCGGCCCATTTCTCTATCTGTAAATGGGAATAAATATACTCCTTATCACATGTTGTGGTTGTGACCATTAAATGAATTAATATTTGCAAAGTACTCCTGAGACTGCCTAGTACTTAGGAATGCTCAGTGAATGTTAGCTGTGATTTTTACTTCAACTGGACAAACCCATTCTTTTTCCAGGGAGAGGCAGCAGAAGCAGACAGCCAGTGTGGACATTAGTCCAGCCTCCCTCGCCGTCTGCTCATTGCCATCATTTCATCACGTTGCTAAGATACATTGTCTATTCTGTTTCTTCCTATGAATTTTACAGGGAGGGAATAGGAGGTTGTTAGTCAGAGACTCTTTTGTGCTAAATTTTTATTTATTTAACAGGTACGTGAATGAGAAATCAACCCCTCATAATAGAATTACTTGTCACATAGACTGACAATTAACTGCTCAGAAAACTAAGACACTTGTGTTTTTCTCCTCTGAGCAAATAGTGTTCAAATAGTGTGACCTCTTTCGGAAGTATGCTGTCAGCACTCTTTATAGAGGCTCATCAAAGTTGCTAACCCCATAGCCCAGCCGTAAGTCAACACCACAGAATACTCCACAATGTTGTCACCCATCACAACAAACAGCTTGCAGCGTGACTTCCTGAACCCAAGTCTTATTCCTTCCTGCCTGTCAACTTAGAAAACAACTTATTCAAGAACTTAGGTCTGTGGTCCTGTTTTCCATGGAACATGATCCATTCGTAAGTCACAAGTCAAACTCTATGGAGTGAAGAGGCTCCTCCCTCGTTCTCCAGCTTCTCAGTTATCACACAGAGGCCTCAGCACTGCCACAGGCAAGCAAAGCTATCAGTCTCTCAGGAACCTTCCAGAGTTGTCATTGTTGTTGTGTTGGGTATCATTGTTCCTCCACTCCCATTTATTGAGTCATCAAATGTAGTATATTATGACACTATTTTTCTCCTCCCTTTTTTTAACTTAATATATCATGGGAATCTTTCCATATCAGTATATAGAGAGCTCCCTTCTTGTTTAAGTCATTGTATGGATATACAGTGATTTATTTTAAGGGCTCTTATTGACAGTCTAGTGGTTTGTTTCCAATCTTTTGCTACTACAACAAGGCTGCAATTAATAACCTTGTAGGTGTATCATTTTGCACCTGTGCAAGTATATCTGTGGGATAAATTCCCAGAAGTGGTATTACTGGGTCAAAGCATATTCACATTTGTAATTTTGACAGATACCACCAAACTGCCCTCCATAGGAGTTGTACTGATATAACTTCCCACCAGCAGTGTATCAAAAGGACCTGTTTCCCCCCAGCCTTGCCAACAGTGTATGTTTTTGATCTTTTGGATTTTTGCCAGTCTGATAAGTGAAAAATGGGATCACAGTATAATTTTAATTTCTATTTTTCTTATTATGTAAGAGTTGTGCATCTTTTTATATAAAAGCCTTTTACATTTCCATTTCAGTTCACTGTTCATATGCATGATCCATCCATCTATCAGGTTGTTCTTTTTCTCATATATTTTAAACATGTATATCCCACCTTCTATAATTTTTAACATGCCACACTGAGACTCAATCTTTTTGTTTTTGGTCAGGGCCCATTCTTGCCTTAGTTTTCTATTAATAACTCATACGCCTGTATATGTGGAGAAGGGAGGTACATGAGACCATTGTTAGAAGTGGAAAAAAACGAGGAGGAATGGAAATTTATGACTGACATTCAAACTCTGAGTTTTTTTTTTTTTTTTACAGGTGATTCTGGCAGAATCTTTCCACTTAGAGCAAGATTTCATTTCTTCCCAGTTCTAAAAAAAAAATGTGCAAATTAGAGACTATGTGTAACCTCTGTATAGTGGTCTTCCTAGAACAATTATTCTCAAGATAGTAGTTAGGAAAATGGTGGAACAAAGAATAAGATTTGGGGGAAATTGTCCAGGAGGAATAATCCTTACAACCACCTGTCAGTCACCTGGAAATCCACTGGCAATAAAGAAAAATGGCCAGGATTCTGTCATCGCTAGGGGGAAGGAAAGGTGAGTGTCACTCTTAATAGAGATGCTGACATGGTGGGGGAGATCTGCTGTAACATGCTCACTGTCAGGCAGAAAACTCATTCCCTGCGTGTGCACATATCTGATTTACCCTGTGATTTAAAAATAGAAATGGCAAGGCCAGTTCAGGGGCTGCTTGGGATGTGAGGAAGCATAATCAAATGCAAGAATTGACCTGGTAACACACACACACACTCATATGAGGTAATGGTTTATTCCATAATATCCTTTAAAGTGAAACTCAGAAAATGATTTGAAATATGACCACCAACCCAATCAAAGTAAAACCGGGAAACTAAGCTCTGTCACTTATGAGCTATGTGTCCTAAGACAAGTTGTTGAACTACTCTTGGGCTCAGTTTCCTCTTCTGAAAAATGGGAGATAGAGGAAGGTCAGGTGGGGCATCACAGTACCCTTCTTCAGCTTCATCAGACTGCAATTCCCTGAAGGACCACAAAGCCAGGGTGCTATCAAACAGAGCCATACATTTAGTTTCCAAGCATTTAAAGAAAAATTACACTTAAGTATAACTGAATTATGTGTGGTCCTCCATTCAAGTTGCAAGTAAAGTTCTAAATCTTCCTGTTGCCACCATGCAAAGGAATTGGTCTCTTCTCCAACCCTCCAGCTCCAAACAACCGGACTCACAGCAGACCTATCAGTGTTATATATCAGGATATTTCGCTGAGTCATTTCCATTCCCAACTGCAAAGTTTTGTCTTGGTTTCTTTTTTCTTCTTTACAAACATTTTCTCAGGTGATCTCTACTCTTGACCCTTCAACACTCAACTGAACGATAGCAAAAGGAAAAACTGAAACTGATATTGGCCTTCCATGTCTGAGCAGGTACTATTATTAAGCATCCTATATAGTGCTTCAATTATTGTTGTTATTGTCATCGCTTCTAGATTTAAATGACCAGGTATGGGGGTTTCCTTTAGGACTCCCTCAGCTTGATTATAGAATCTTAGAGATGGAAAAAACACTAAAAGTATCGTCAAGCTCCATCTCCTACCTATTTCAAAATTTCTTATGTGGTATCCCTGCCATAGGGCAATCTAGTTGTTTATCACCCTGCTGACAGAGAACTCACTACCTGACAGGCCACTAACTACATTAGTACCTTAACAATGTCAAAAAGTGGATTTCGTTTTTCCCTTTCAGAAGCCATGTGAAATTGATCCATTGCTCCTTATGCCTTTATTCATCTAAGTTAGTAGAGAGCATTTGGCAGTTTGATAGTACCAACTAAATATTTATTTAATAGTAAACGTTTCAAATACCAGCTGTAATCTTTAGCAGCTGTTTTGTATTGGTGGTACAATCCCACCAATTATATTTTACAAAGTCATTTCCACCAGGGTTGAGGCAATCTGTGGATGAGTCAGGATTGGAAGACAGGAGAGCTAGGATTTTGTCACCACTTTGCTCACAAGTGGTGACTTTATGGAAAGTCACTTCTCTTTCTGGTTCTCAGTTTTTCTAATATGTAAAATAAAGGGAAGAGAATAGACAATTTCTAAGTACCTCTCTCCTCAATAATAACTTTTAATGAGGTCACAACAGGGCTTTGCAAATGGAAAAAAACCAAAAGTGGTAAATAAGTGACTTCATGAATTTCTATGACCAACTGAATATGTAGGCAAGGTAGATAATAATTCAGAAGATATAGCTCAGGGTTGCCAGAAAAGCTCCAGTTATCATCAAATATCCACGAACATTCAGATAAAATGGGACTTTCACATCCTTGGCAACTTCTCAGATGACCTTTCCACTTAGACTCTTCATTATTTTACAGCAATAATGTCACTGACTCCTAAGAAACCTCATGTCACCTAAAAGGGAAACGCTGAATTAACTTTATGTATTATTGGGCTCTTTTCAATAAATTAATTTGATGATGGTTGAACATGTTTATTGACTTAGGAAAAAGAGCAGGCCACACTTGGGAGGTCACCTGAGCCAAATCTCCAGGGCCAGCTTTGTGTGAGGGTCTCTCAGGGACAAAGTTTAGGGAGGGAATGAAGTGACTAAGGGACTAATCCTTTGAGTAAAGTCAAGCCTTATTTACATGCTCAACCCAAGCCAATCACTGCTTACGACACTGATACACATGGAAGATTATTTTCTGGCACAAATCTGTGAGTGGAGAATTTAGTTGTCTGTGGAAAATAACAACTACCAGAACTCTAAAGGAAAATTGCCTCTCTAAACTTTTTAGGCCGTCAGTAACAATTTGCCCCACTGAGGGCTAATAAAAGAAGTGCGCCCCAGGGAAATCTGAACACCCAAGGAAGCTTTCCAAAGTTGCTTGAGGTGACTTGAGAGATTCATGATGGAACTTAGAAAAGAATTTCATTACTTAGCTTTCACCTTCACATCCCAATAGATTGTTGGTTTGGGACCACTGTTTTTTTTTTTTGTTTGTTTGTTTGTTTGTTTTTTTGCACCACTGTTGTTTTGATACTACTTTATTTGAGAAATAAGAAAAATATACCTAGCATGGTGAAATGAAAAGGAAATTAACCTGAGAATCAGAAGATTAGGGTTCTGGTCCCAGCTCTGTGAATTTGGGCTGTGCTTTCTTCATCTGTAAATGAGGAGAGAGATGACTGTTAAGATTTCCTTCCAGCATTAATTATCCATGACCTTTTAGTTATAAAACATAAAGATCATATCTACCTAAATTTTATATCTTCCTCAGAGGTCATTGGACCTATCAGTTTTAAATTTCCATGTAATGAGAGTGGTGAATCCCTGCAGGTCCATATTTGTCTTCTACATAAGCTCTTCATTCTAGACCACCTGTTTTAGTCATCATCCCTTTGCAAATGGTGGCCTACTTTTTAAATTATACATTTCCTCTTTCCTCTAAAGATCCCATTCTTTTGAGAGGTTTTCACATCCACCAAGCCATAGGATAAGGTGTACTTTTTTTTTTATAAAGTTGCCTTATAAAATACACTATACTCACTTAAATTGAATTTTGGTTAAACAATGAATAGTGTTTTAATATAAGTATGTTTTGTTCAATACTTGGGATATACTTATGCTAAAAATTGTTTGTCTGAAATTCAAATTTAATTGGACATCCTGTATTTTTATTTGCTAACTTTAGTAACCCTCCTTTGGCCCGAGTTCCCTCTCCCACTCTCAAAGTCCTATAGAACTTCATTTAACATTTTGAATGGCTGTGTCCATCTGATTTCCCTAACTAGATTGATTGTAAGTCCTGTGAGAGACAAAACTGGATGCTACATATTTTCTGTCTCCTCTTACCTCCAGTGGTGCTTTTTATCATTTCATAATTGGCCGATTCTTTTTTCTTTTTTCTTTTTTTTTCTTTTGCGGTATGCAGGCCTCTCACTGTTGTGGCCTCTCCCGTTGCGGAGCGCAGGCTCCGGACACGCAGGCTCAGCGGCCATGGCTCACGGGCCCAGCTGCTCCACAGCATGTGGGATCTTCCCGGACCGGGGCATGAACCCGTGTCCCCTGCATTGGCAGGCGGACTCTCAACCACTGCGCCACCAGGGAAGCCCTCGGCTGATTCTTTTGAGACTCCTTCACAACATATGTACTTTAAATCACAGTCTGCTTCTTCCTCAATCTAAGATAACATAATCATGCCACATTTGCCCAAATCCACAAGAAAATAGGATGGGACTCAGTGAAAATTAATGTTAGGGTTCACAACAGTCTGTCAGCATTACCAGTGACAATGAAAAATATAAATTAATATAATTATTTCCAGGGAATTAAAAAAGTATTACAAGGTCACTTGCAAAGCTAAATTCTTAGCTTGCCAATTTTTTCCTAGTTGCTCTTAACTTACAAGATACATTTTGCAGGACTTTGAAAAGTCTCATAAGGTGGTGATTTCCTTCTGTGTCCATATGAAAACATTCAATCTCTGCCCCCAGAAAACCAAGGGCACCAACCCACTTCTCTCCTCAAAATAAAGTTCTTTAATTTCATTCCCATGCTGAGTCTATTCTCTGTCTTTCAAGTCTTAACTCTGTCCATAGATTACTCATCATTTCCCAAACACACCTCGGACCTAAGCTTACTTTCCTCCCTGTCTCTAATGCTCACCATCTCTGCCTTTCTAAATCCTACCCATTCATAGCACCACTGGTTTGTGAAGCTGTGGAAGAGGCCTAGGAATCTGGAATTACACTGTCACTTTAAATAAAAACAAACGATAGACCTGAGAACTATTCAACAATACTCTGTAGCAGACTGACAGAGCCATGACTCAAAAATGTCCCTAAAGTCTTTTATTTCTTCCTTTTCCAAGTTCCTTCTTCAAGAAGCACCTTCAGCTACCACATCTTTTTTAAAGGCTTTCTTCATCATCCCAGCCAGAAATGTTCTCTCTCTCTCCTTTAACTCCAGGCAGCATTTTATCTGTAGCTCTCCTGAGGTACTTAGTCCTTTTTAGGTTATGTTTTTGTTGTTGGCAATGTTCCAAGATAAAACCATTCGCTCTGCTAAGAGCAAAGAGATTGGTTGTGCTTCTGCAGCACCAGTTTTCCTAACAGCCTAAGGGCTCTGTTGGGAAGAAAAATGGATGAAGGGTGTTGCCCATGCCTCAATCAAAGCCATGATTGAGGCTTTTGTAAGCAAGGAGTCTTGGCTGTCCTTTACTCTCTGGGCAGTGCTCAGCATGGAGAAGGAACTGAGAAGAAAGGGAGCTGGGGTGCCCTGGATTTTTCCAGGAACTCAGGCTGCATGGGGTAGGGAAGAAATGGTCTTAAGTAGAACTTCACCATGTCTCATATTCAAATTACCTCAGGGTAACTTGTCATAAATCCATTAAGAGAGACACATACAAAATGTATTATTATTCTAAGGGCACTGTAAAAACTAATACAACTGTGACTCTGTGATTCAACTTTGTCAAAGAGCTCTGGAGAGGACACCAGCAGGAGCAACCATGTAGGAGAGGAATGAATCAGCAAAGGGAGGGAGAAGGCTAGGTGAGAGCCAGGTGTGTCAATGTTGGCTGTCACATCAATGAAAGGGTCAGATGTGTAAGGTGACATGTGGCAGTCACAGGTCTCAAAGCCAGAATGAATTTGGTGACCAAACATTTCAACAAAAATTTCATTCAATACTAGATTAAATTTGGTCAACTTGTTTTCAATATTAGACTTCATATGGGAAGTTTACCATCCACAAATAATCTACCTTGTGGCAAATAGTTGACTTTTAAGCACATAGCTTTTTATATTAATGCCACCTCTTTCAAAAATATTTTTCCCAGAATGTTGAAATAAGAGAAATGTGTAAAAAGACAACAATGACATGTGGTTAATTTCTTCATGACTCAAACCCTCAAGCCATTAGTGGATGTGTATCTAGTCAACAAACATTCATGGGGTGACCTCTGTCCACTACTGTTCAGCCCATGTAGAGCAAGTCAATGAAACAAGCATGGCCCCTGTCCTCACTGGACTTGCTCCCGGGCTCCAAAGCCACAAAAAAACACACTTTGTGCACTATTTGATACAAGAAGTAAAGTATCTAACAGGTTTTAATAAATTTGGAGCAGAGGTTTATGCTGAAAACCCATTTTTTTCACTTTTAAGGTTGTTCTATCATGAGATGTGACACCTTGTTCAAGGCACTGACTGCCTCTTAAATAGAGAGCCGTTTTTTTCCACTGAAACAATATGCTGATTGGAATGCTTCATTAAAAGAAACATATTTCTCATGATCAATGATATTCTAAACACTTAGCTCACAATTTGATACATTTTCAAAATGAGGTCACTTTTACCAAGATGTAAAGGCTCATGCTTCAAATATAAGTATTGAAACATCTCAAAAATATTAGTAAAAACTGTCATTTAGTGAGTGCTTCTTGTCGGCCTGGTACTGCTCTAACCTTTTTTCTTTGTGATTGAAAGTAATCTACACAAAACTGTAAGAGGTAGGCACTACTCATTATTTCCATAATACAGATGAGGAAACTGAGGCATTGAGAAAGTGGCAACTTGATCAAAGACACAAAGCTAGTATGTGGTTCAGCCAAAATTCAAATCCAAATGTCTGGCTCCATAGTCCACATGCTATTGGCTATGCAAACTGGTAAATATAAATAAATGTAAATTGCATGCCAAAAATCATATTAGTTTTTTCCCTGAAGAAATTTAGGAAATAAATTTAAAACTACAAAGTGAAATAACTCTTTTTTTTTTTTTGCCAATTGTGTGTTACCTTAAAAGAAAGTTGCAAGAGGTGAGAGAGATAAAGCTTATCAAAGATAACACTGTCATGAACCGTATGATTATGAAAGAAAACTGTTCAGCATTAATATGAAGCTACAGGTCCTGGACAACATCAAGAAGGATGAACTCTCCACCAAGCTACTCATAAAACTGCCTGCTTATTGGGCTAGCCATGCTCAGTAGAGGTGGGCCTGCAATAACACCCCAGCCAAGCTCACACCTGATTATACAAATGGCAAAGCAGCACAATAGCATGTAGAGGAGACCTCCACAGGAAATATGATCTCAAGCCAGGCTATGACATAAAACAGTAGAACTTAAGTGGGGAACAACGGATGCTCATGTCTCAATTTGTGTTTGAGCACTGTCTCAATCCACTTCCCATACACAGAGCTCAAATAATATCTTCTCTTTTACAAAATCAGAACTGGAAACCCTGAGAATGAGCCCTAGCCAAAGTCACAAGAAGGGTAGCAGGGTCAGGTAGAAAAGCTGGAAGTTGGATTGCCTGCAGCCTGGAGTAGAAGGTGAGACTTGGGGACAGATGGCCTAAGGTCCCTAAGTTTCACTGGGGAGTTCCCAAGCCCCAAACCATCCCCTGACTCTTCACTCACAGACCTGTATTTTCTAGAAAATAGGGACTGCTGACTTACTAATAAATATGACTCACCACTTCTGTAAAAATGGTGACAAGGGAGAGAGTACCTGAAGCCAGTTTGCTGTCCTGATGCTTGACACAGTCTGAGTACAATGAACGTTTGTCAGCTCTGGTGTGTCTGTGCTTTCTTGTTTGAGTTTCTGGGAGGAACGCATTAGTCCCCAGATGCTTGGTTCACCTTCTTTGTGGTCGTGGTCAGTTCACTGGTGGTTGAGAGCCATTGCACTCGCTCGCTTAGGGGGCAACTGACATCCACAGCTGCACCAAGGCTTGATATTGACCCAAATGAACATAAGAATTAACAAGGATGGTGATCTCATTCAGTAGTGTAAGGCGTGTAGTAAAAAACAAAAACAAAACAAAAAAAACTGTCAACATGTTTGAAAGCTATTCTGTCCCACACTGTCAACATAAAATAGTTCAAGTGGCTGATTGAAGAAATATGGTCTTTTTGTGGAGCAGTAGGAAGTGGAGATAAGGATGCTCTCTGCGCAGTTATCACAATGCAGGACCAGCTGTGGCTAGCCGAGTCTTCCCTCATTGACCATAACATCCCCTGAGAACCCTGATGGACAACACGGATTTCCTGACACTTGCCTAATTCACCACATCAAGAGAGTCATGAGGCCAGACCAGAGAGTGAGGGAACCCCACAGAGTCAGACTGGCTTGTGCTGCCCTCTTTGGGCCTCAAGCCAAATCAGCTTAAGGACAGGGCCAAGGCCAGGGGCCTCAGAGAGAAGTAACCACAACCCATCTAAGGGGAACAGACCATGTACTGGGAATGAATCTCCATACTGGGTGCCCACATACATTAGCTCATTTATTCTTCCCATGTGTTATGGGATATTGGCACTGTCCTCATGGCATGTATGGAGCAAAGGGTACTGAGGAAGCTTATATGAACTGCCTGATGCATGAGCCTAGTGAGTGGTGAGACTGGAATTTGAACTCAGTCTCTGGCTATTGAAGCAAATCAGCTCTAGGTCCAGCCAGTTAAACTCAAGAATAGAATCTGAGTCAGGGCCATAAAGATCTTGAAGACCATGCTTATGTAGAGCAATTTTTGCATTATGGCATAACACATTTTAAAATCCAGTTTACAAGAAGAAAGAAAACAATTATAAAATACCTGATCAGATATACTGTGAGTTGGACCATAAATCCTATCACCTTCATACTCAGAAAACCTTCTCCGCAGACACGAGCACTATAACAGAGGCTTGACGTTCTTTAGAGCGTATTCCAACACTTGGTAAGAGGAGGTGATGCAAGTCAGAACTGTCAGGCCAATTTGCTTTTAGATAGCTTTGCACAGTATTTTGAACTTCTTAGGCAAGTCACTAAGGACCTTCCAAAACCTGTATCCTTTCCTGCTTGAAGAAATATGTTTCGTTAGTTGGACTATTCATTTACCTTGACTCCCAGCATCATGTTTAGACACTTGCTAGACATATGTATTGTCAAATACTTTGTATTCCAAAAGAAATTTTTCCAGCTGACCCACATCATGACCTTAGACAGTAACTGTTCAACATGCTTTATGGTTTCAAGAATCTGAAGGACCCTGTCCTCAGGAACACTGATTGCTTATTTTACCTTCCAGGTAACTCACTGAAGAAATCCAGTTTCTCAGTCAAATTTCCAGAGTTGGCTCAGTTCTGCTTTATCTCTGGAATTTTCCTAAAAATACAGCATACATACTATAATGAGAAAAAAGAATGATTAGCCGATATGGAAGCAAGTCTGACTTTGAAGACTTTCAATATTTTTGTTCAGACTAATGCTTCTCATTTTACCTCCATTTCCCTCTCTTTATAAAATTGTATTCCCAACTGCCTTGGCATAGAGTATGAATTCTTCAGGCATAGGCCGTCCCATCCCACCTTACACATACTCTGTTTCCACTTGTGCTTGATCCTTCTGGGTCTGGAAACTTCTGTGTGTTTGTGCTTCTGCTGAGTAGGGATAGAAAGAGAGATAAGTGAAAATCTGTCTGGTCAAGAGTTTTTAACTTCCCCTAGAGATGACCAGGTGAGGGTGTGGGTCAGGAGGAAGGGGCCTGTGTGTACGATGTGAAGGCTGACGAGACCCAAATAAGCCTCTATTCAGACACCATGTCATAAGGATGCTGGTCATTGCTTGTGTCCATTGGAGCATTGATTGCATCAGAGTGACTTCTGGCAAATAAAACCAGTTGGCCCAGGGGAACTTTCTATTTAAAAGAGTCCCATTGAGAGTCATCTTATGAAGTAAATATTCTCTAGTGCATCCATTTTATAAATCTGGATTTTCCAACAACGTATATTGCTGAAAGCTGGGTACACTGGAGTCTGCCTGTTTCAGCTATTGAATCTTACTCCAAGTTTCTCCTGACTAGAGGTAGTTACAGGCAGGCTGAGTCTGCAACATGAATAAAAGTCAGTAGCAGAGGGGGCAGATGGCACCTCTGATAGACACGAGCAAATCTAGCCCCTGAATCTGGCCATTGCTCAGCTACTTTCCATGTTCTGCTCAGGAGATCACTCATACCGGGACTGGATGACCAAACACCTGGGTCCAAGTCTGCACCCTGCCTTTGTCTATTACCTCTTTGCATGACCCTGTCTCACCTTGCTCTGTCTCCTGACCTTCTGTGCCACATGCTCAGTCAGAGTTACATATTTTGCTATTGACACGGCCCCGTGACTGTGCCTTTGCTTCTGCTTATGTGTTACCCTTTCCCCAACTTTGTTCCTCCTGATCTTGCTACTTGCAGGGTCCTCAGCTCAGGGATCAGTGATTCTCATCCCTGGCTGTATATTAGAATAACCTGGAGAGCTTAAAAAAAATTTCCGATGTTTGGCCCACCATCAAAATTCTTATTTAATTGGCCTGGTGTGGGGCCTGTGGGTGCTGATTTTTGTTGTTCATTTGTTCTTTTTATTTTATTTTATTTTTTATTTTTAAGCCACCTAGGTGGTTCTAATACACAATAAAATGGAGAACCCCTATCTACTTGATGGCGTGACGTTGACTTGACCTCTGGTTACTGGATGATCCTTGTTATGGGCTGAATGATCCTCATTATGCGCTGTATCCTATAAAATTCACATGCTGAAGTTTTAACCCCCAGTACCTCAGAATGTGGCCATATTTGGATATAAAGTCTTTACAGAAAAAAATCCAGTTAAAATGAGGCCATTAGGGTAGACGATAACCCAACATGACCAGGGTCCTTATAAAAAGGGGGAATAGGAGACAGACACGTGTACAGGGAAAACTCCATGTGAACATGAAGATGGCGATCTAAAAGCCAAGGAGAGAGTCCTGGAAGGTACTAGAGATCCTTCCCTAGTACCTTCGGGGGAAGCATGGCCCCACCAACACCCTGATTTCAGACTTCTAACCTCCACAACTGTGAGACAATACATTTCTGTTGTTTAGGCCACCCAGTTTGTGGTACTTCGTTATGGTAGCCTCAGGATATTAATAATAGCCTTCAAGACCTTATTGTAGCTGCCCTGATTCTGGAGCATAGCTAGAGTGACCAACTTGTCCCAAGTTGCAGAGGATTTTCCCAGAGTTAGCACCAAAAGTCTGTAAAATGGTTAAATATGTAGGCTCCAAAACCAGACAACCTGGATTTAATATCCATATCTACTCATTCTTGGCTACATTTCTCTGAGCCTCAACATCTTCAGCAGCACAAAGACCTACCTAATATTAATGTTGTATGGATAATATGGACTGATACATGTAAAACATGTAGAACATTTCACGGCATGGTGAGCACTCAGTAAATATTAACTAAACTGATATTAGCATACACAATTAACATCAGAAAATAGTCACACAAAGATACTTGCTTTCGTGACAATAAGATAGTGAAGGGGTTTTGCTTCAAAAGCTGAATGTGGTCAAGACCTTTGCATTCTATTCCTTCATTCCAATCCTGGTTTTCCTTCATTATTAACTCTGAAATGGCCTTGACATTTCTCAGCATTTTTGCTCTTCTTGTACAGTGTGCATCTACCACAGAGTTGAGCTACATAAAACAAAACAAGAAGGCATGGTTTTAATCATTCTGTGTATTTATTTCCCATCTTCTTGCAAAAGCATGGAGGAGGCCACCCCTACACAACTGGGAAAAGCCATGACCTGGTTCAATGGTGAATCTTCTAACCAATCCTAACCAAAAGGTTTCATTCAAGAAAGAAGAGAGACCTGCAAATGAGGAAATGTCAGTTACCTGCTGACAGGTGGAGGTGCAGAACAGACATAAAGAAGGACTGACACTGACATTGAATCTTGAATGAAGCAAAGGCACTGTCAGGTGGTTATGGAGGGTTGGGATTAGTTTAGACAGAAGGTACAGCATCAGTAAAAGCAAGAAGATGTGGAACTGTCAGGCATTTTGTTGGCATATCTGGAGTATGGGAGTGTGTTGAGGCTCATTAAGAGAATACTTCAACCCACACTGATTTCACCTTGCCTTTTTTTTTTTTTTTTTTTTGGGGGGGGTACGCGGGCCTCTCACCGTTGTGGCCCCTCCCGTTGCAGAGCACAGGCTCCAGACGCGCAGGCTCAGCGGCCATGGCTCACAGGCCCAGCCGCTCCGCGGCATGTGGGATCTTCCCGGACCGGGGCACGAACCCGCATCCCCTGCATCGGCAGGCGGACTCTCAACCACTGCGCCACCAGGGAAGCCCTTCACCTTCTCTTTTAACATAATCAATATGTGAGTCTTGCCTCCAAAATCAGATTTTAAATTCACTGAGGCCAGTGAATTTACTTGTTTGTATCCCCCAGGAAAAGTTTTGTCATAAGTTATTTACTAATAAAAGTATTTTAATTGTGTCAATAAAACTTTGCAGAATGGATGTGTTATACCTACATGTACATGAATTCATTAATTCTTAAATGTATTGTATTTGGAATCTGTGTGTCACCCTGTAAAATTTATTGTGACCAACCCTATCCCATCACCTCTCCCACCCTTGGGCTTCCTTGGAATCAGAATCTGTTCAAATCCAGCATCTTGCACTCCAGCAACAACTCCAAACTGACTTCTGTGAGCCCTGGCTCTGTCACAATATTGCATATAAGACTAGAGCTAAGGGAACACAGGCCTTATCTAGAATAAAGTTCATACCCATGTTCTTGTCTTGAGCCATTCTTATCATCTTCCCTATGTTAGTTGCCCTTTTATTGCTTGACTTTGGATTTTACTTTCTTTCCTGGTCACACTGCTGATAATCATTAGGATATCTGGAGTAGGGGCCAAAACCTAACCCTAATAGTAACTGGAAACCTGTATGAAAATTCAGTTACTATCTTTAGTTTTGTAAACTGTTGTGAAGCTCATTCTACATGAACATTCTTGGAAATCAGGTGCTTTCAATGAAATCTTGAGATTCAAAACTATAGGCTTTTAGAAAAGAAAAACTAGAAGGTGGTACTGGTTATCATGGTGGATGCAGTGGGGAGCATGGTCCAATGAGAGGCCACGGTGACCTCCTGCTTCAGCCAACGTACCCAGTAAGCAGGGCTAATCTCTTCTGCTGCCACTTCCCTTTGGTGTGGATCTTTAATCTCTGAAGTGTGCTGACATTGTTCATTATCCCAGACACCAACAAGATTCAATTAGTTTCTACAGGGATGTCCATTTTACCAAGCTGAATGTGAATGAAAGACCTTGGTTTAAGTGGTGCACTTATCAAACCAAGAATTTACCATGTTATTCATTAGGCAAATAAATTCATGTCAGGCCTCCTTATCTACTGGGCCATCAAGGGACAGGCCAGCTCCTTGATAGGATGTTTTTTTATGAACAGCCATTTGTATGAGAAAGAAAAACTTACCAAAAGCCCTAAAGGAAGTGACAGCAGATAAGAGTATTTTCAGCAGAGAAGATGCAGGATGCACAGGGAAGGGAAGCTGTAAGACCTAAGATTTCATGGGCTACCTTGACATATTTGAGCCCACGGGGCCACAAGGGCCTAACGGTGAGTTCCTTTGCTCTCTCCAGATATGACCCCTAACCAGCCGAAAGGCTCCCCACCTGGACCACCTATACCACTCTCAGTCCTCAGCCCAATGGTTTCACTTCCCTGACAGCCTGTAGAATTATTCAAACAAGTCCATCATATCCTCCTGCAGGAACCAGGGATCACCTCATCCTCTTGTTATTACAAACACTGCCTTCCACAGCCTCTGCTCTTCACTCTGTCACAAGTGCAACCCCCATGTGGCCTTACCCAGTGTGCAGTGTCTTTGTCCCTCTCCCCACCCCCTAGATTGTGAGTCTATGTTACAAATAAACTACTGTCAATCTGACCTGTTCAGTGTCAAAGTGTCAGGTGTTCAACCAACTTGAACTATTTAGGGCAGAGGATCACTCACTCATCAGAGGAATGATTAGGAAGTGATGGAACAGGAGCTTAGTCTTCTCTATTTGTGGCAGAACATTAGCCTTTCTGATCACAAAATGGGCAGTCAGAGCCCTGGCTGCCAATCGCAGCATCTTTAATTAGGCTTGTAACTTAAAGCCCATTAACCTCAGTTTCCCTATCCAGCAAATAGCTATAATAACATTGTCTCCACTTGCTTCAGAAGTTTTGTTATTGTTGTTGTTAGGTGATTTATCTGTGAAATATTGAGCTAAGCATAAGACATTGCAATCTTAATCTCTTTCTTTGGAAAAATTTTTAAACATTTTAATGGAGTATAGTTGATTTACAATGTTGTATTAGTTTCTACTGTACAGCAGAGTGAATCAGATATACATATGCATATATACACTCCTTTATAGATTCTCTTCCAATAAAGGCCATTACAGAGTTTTTTTTTCTTTTTTTTAAACGTTGTTACTGCAGTATAATTGCTTTACAATGGTGTGTTAGTTTCTGCTTTATAACAAGGTAAATCAGTTATACATATACATATATCCCCATATCTCTTCCCTCTTGCGTCTCCCTCCCTCCCACCCTCCCTTATCCCACTCCTCTAGGTGGTCACAAAAAACAGAGCTGATCTCCCTGTGCTATGCGGCTGCTTCCCACTAGCTATCTATTTTATGTTTGGCAGTGTATATATGTCCATGCCAATCTCTCACTTTGTCACAGCTTACCCTTCCCCCTCCCCATATCCTCAAGTCCAGTCTCTAGTATGTCTGTGCTTTTATTCCTGTCTTACCACTATGTTCTTCATGATCTTTTTTTTTTCTTAGATTCCATGCGTATGTGTTAGCATACGGTATTTGTTTTTCTCTTTCTGACTTACTTTACTCTGTATGACAGACTCTAGGTCCATCCACCTCACTACAAATATCTCAATTTCGTTACTTTTTATGGCTGAGTAATATTCCATTGTACATACGTGCCACATCTTCTTTAGCCATTCATACGATGATGGACACTTAGGTTGCTTCGATGTCTTGGTTATTGTAAATAGAGCTGCAATGAACATTGTGGTACATGACGCTTTTTGAATTATGGTTTTCTCAGGGTATATGCCCAGTAGTGAGATAGCTGGGTCATATGGTAGTTCTATTTTTAATTTTTTAAGGAACCTCCATACTGTTCTCCATAGTGGCTGTATCAATTTACATTCCCACCAGTGCAGTAGGGTTCCCTTTTCTCCACACCCTCTCCAGCATTTATTGTTTCTAGATTTTTTGATGATGGCCATTCTGACAGGTGTGAGATGATATCTCAATGTAGTTTTGCTTTACATTTCTCTAATGATTAAAGATGTTGAGCATTCTTTCATGTGTTTGCTGACAATCTGTATATCTCCTTTGGAGAAATGTCTATTTAGGTCTTCTGCCCACTTTTGGATTGGTTTGTTTGTTTTTTTGTTATTGAGCTGCATGAGCTGCTTGTACATTTTGGAGATGAATCCTTTGTCAGTTGCTTCATTTGCAAATATTTTCTCCCATTCTGAGGGTTGTCTTTTGGTCTGCTTTATGCTTTCCTTTGCTGTGCAAAAGCTTTGAAGTTTCATTAGGTCCCATTTGTTTATTTGTCTTTTTATTTCCATTTCTCTAGGAGGTGGATCAAAAAGGATCTTGCTGTGATTTAAGTCATAGAGTGTTCTGCCTATGTTTTCCTCTAAGAGTTTGATAGTTTCTGGCCTTACATTTAGGTCTTTAATCCATTTTGAGCTTATTTTTCTGTATGGTGTTAGGGAGTGTTCTAATCTCGTACTTTTACATGTACCTGTCCAGTTTTCCCAGCACCACTTATTGAAGAGGCTGTCCTTTCTCCACTGTACATTCCTGCCTCTTTTATCAAAGATAAGGTGACCATATGTGCATGGGTTTATCTCTGGGCTTTCTGTCCTGTTCCATTGATCTTTATTTCTGTTTTTGTGCCAGTACTATACTATCTTGATTACTGTAGCTTTGTAGTATAGTCTGAAGTCAGGGAGCCTGATTCCTCCAGCTCCGTTTTTCGTTCTCAAGATTGCTTTGGCTATTCGGGGTCTTTTGTGTTTCCCTACAAATTGTGAATTTTTTTGTTCTAGTTCTGTGAAAAATGCCAGTGGTAGTTTGATAGGGATTGCATTGAATCTGTAGATTGCTTTGGGTAGTAGAGTCATTTTCACAATGTAGATTCTTCTAATCCAAGAACATGATATATCTCTCCATCTATTTGTATCATCTTTAATTTCTTTCATCAGTGTCTTATAATTTTCTGCATACAGGTCTTTTGTTTCCTTAGGTAGGTTTATTCCTAGATATTTTATTCTTTTTGTTGCAATGGTAAATGGGAGTGTTTTCTTGATTTCACTTTCAGATTTTTCCTCATTAGTGTATAGGAATGCCAGAGATTATTGTGCATTAATTTTGTATCCTGCTACTTTACCAAATTCATTGATTAGCTCTAGAAGTCTTCTGGTAGCATCTTTAGGATTCTCTATGTATAGTATCATGTCATCTGCAAACAGTGACAGCTTTACTTCTTCTTTTCCAATTTGGATTCCTTTTATTTCCTTTTCTTCTCTGATTGCTGTGGCTAGAACTTCCAAAACTAAGTTGAATAAGAGTGGTGAGAGTGGGCACCTTGTCTTGTTCCTGATCTTAGTGGAAATGGTTTCAGTTTTTCACCATTGAGGATGATGTTGGCTGTGGGTTTGTCATATATGGCCTTTATTATGTTGAGGAAAGTTCCCTCTATGCCTACTTTCTGCAGGGTTTTTATCATGAATGGGTGTTGTTTGTTGAAAGCTTTCTCTGCATCTATTTAGATGATCATATGGTTTTTCTCCTTCAGTTTATTAATAGGGTGTATCACTTTGATTAATTAGTGTATATTGAAGAATCCTTGCATTCCTGTAATAAACACTACTTGATCATGGTGTATGATCTTTTTAATGTGCTGTTGGATTCTGTTTGCTAGTATTTTGCTGAGGATTTTTGCATCTAAGTTCATCAGTGATATTGGCCTGTAGTTTTCTTTCTTTGTGACATCCTTGTCTGGTTTTGGTATCAGGGTGATGGAGGCCTCGTAGAATGAGTTTGGGAGTGTTCCTCCCTCTGCTATATTTTGGAAGAGTTTGAGAAGGATAGGTGTTAGCTCTTCCCTAAATGTTTGATAGAATTCGCCTGTGAAGCCACCTGGTCCTGCGCTTTTGTTTGTTGGAAGATTTTTAATCACAGTTTCAATTTCAGTGCTTGTGATTGGTCTATTCATATTTTCTATTTCTTCCTGATTCAGTCTTGGCAGGTTGTGCATTTCTAAGAATTTGTCCATTTCTTCCAGGTTGTCCATTTTATTGGCATAGAGTTGCTTGTAGTAATCTCTCATGATCTTTTGTATTTCTGCAGTGTCAGTTGTTACTTCTCCTTTTTCATTTCTAATTTTATTGATTTGAGTCTTCTCCTTTTTTTTTCTTGATGTGTCTGGCTAATGGTTTATCAATTTTGTTTATCTTCTCAAAGAAGCAGCTTTTAGTTTTATTGATCTTTGCTATCATTTCCTTCATTTCTTTTTCATTTATTTCTGAACTGATCTTTATGATATCTTTCCTTCTGCTAACATTGGGGTTTTTTGTTCTTCTTTCTCTAATTGCTTTAGGTGCAAGTTTAGGTTGTTTATTCGAGATGCTTCCTGTTTCTTAAGGTAGGATTTTATTGCTATAAACTTCCCTCTTAGAACTGCTTTTGCTGCATCCCATAGGTTATGGGTCATCGTGTCTCCATTGTCATTTGTTTCTAGGTATTTTTTGATTTTCTCTTTGATTTCTTCAGTGATCACTTTGTTATTAAGTAGTGTATTGTTTAGCCTCCATGTGTTTGTATTTTTTACAGATCTTTTCCTGTAATTGATATCTAGTCTCATAGCTTTGTGGTCAGAAAAGATACTTGATACAATTACAATTTTCTTAAATTTACCAAGGCTTGATTTGTGCCCCAGGATAGGATCTATCCTGGAGAATGTTCCATGAGCACTTGAGAAAAATATGTATTCTGCTGTTTTTGGATGCAATGTCCTATAAATATAAATTAAGTCCATCTTGTTTAATGTATCATTTAAAGCTTGTGTTTCCTTATTTATTTTCATTTTGGATGATCTGTCCATTGATGAAAGTGGGGTGTTAAATTCCCCTACTTTGAATGGGTAACTCTTGATTTCCCCTTTTATGGCTGTTAGTATTTGCCTTATGTATTGAGGTGCTCCTATGTTGGGTGCATAAATATTTACAATTGTTACATCTTCTTCTTGGATCGATCCCTTGATCATTATGTAGTGTCCTTCTTTGTCTCTTCTAATAGTCTTTATTTTAAAGTCTATTTTGTCTGATATGAGAATTGCTACTCCAGCTTTCTTTTGGTTTCTATTTGTATGGAGTATCTTTTTCCATCCCCTTACTTCAGTCTGTATGTGTCTCTAGGTCTCAAGTGGGTCTCTTATAGACAGCATATATATGCATCTTGTTTTTGTATCCATTCAGCCAATCTGTGTATTTTGGTGGGAGCATATAATCCATTTACATTTAAGGTAATTATCGATATGTATGTTCCTATTCCCATTTTCTTAATTGTTTTGGGTTTAATATTGTAGGTCTTTTCTTTCTCTTGTGTTTCTTGCCTGGAGGAGTTCCTTTAGCATTTGTTGTAAAGCTGGTTTGGTGGTGCTGAACTCTCTCAGCTTTTGCTTGTCTGTAAAGATTTTAATTTCTCCATCAAATCTGAATGAGATCCTTGCTGGGTAGAGTAATCTTGGTTGTGGGTTTTTCTCCTTCATCACATTAAATATGTCCTGCCAGTCCCTGCTGGCTTGCAGAGTTTCTGCTGAAAGATCAGCTGTTAACCTTACGGGGATTCCCTTATGTGTTATTTGTTGTTTTTCCATTGCTGCTTTTAATATGTTTTGTTTGTATTTAATTTTTGACAGTTTAATTAATATGTGTCTTGGCATGTTTCTCCTTGGATTTAACCTGTATGTGACTCTCTGTGCTTCCTGGACTTGATTTACTATTTCCTTTCCTATATTAGGGAATTTTTCAACTATAATCTCTTCAAATATTTTCTCAGTCCCTTTCTTTTTCTCTTCTTCGTCTGGAACCCCTATAATTCAAGTGTTGGTGCGTTTAATATTGTGCCAGAGGTCTCTGAGACGGTCTTCAGTTCTTTTCATTCTTTTTTCTTTATTCTGCTCTGCAGTTGTTATTTCCACTATTTTATCTTCCAGGTCACTTATCCGTTCTTCAGCCTCAGTTATTTTGCTATGGATCCCATCTATAGTATTTTTAATTTCATTTATTGTGTTGTTCATCGTTGCTTGTTTCATCTTTAGTTCTTCTAGGTCCTTGTTAAATGTTTCTTGCATTTTCTCTATTCTATTTCCAAGATTTTGGATCATCTTTACTATCATTATTCTGAATTCTTTTTCAGGCAGACTGCCGATTTCCCCCTCATTTGTTAGGTCTGGTGAGTTTTTATCTTGCTCGTTCATCTGCTGTGTGTTTTTCTATCTTCTCATTTTGCTTATCTTACTGTGTTTGGGGTCTCCTTTTTGCAGGCTTCAGGTTCGTAGTTCACGTTGTCTTTGGGGTCTGTCCCCAGTGACTAAAGTTGGATCAGTGAGTTGTGTAGGCTTCCTGGTGGAGGGGACTAGTGCCTGTGTTCTGTTGGATGAGGCTGGATCTTGTCTTTCTGGTGGGCAGGTCCATGTCTGGTGGTGTGTTTTGGTGTGTCTGTTGACTTATTATGATTTTAGGCATCCTCTCTGCTAATGCGTGGGGTTGTGTTCCTGTCTTGCTAGTTGTTTGGCATAGGGTGTCCATCACTATAGCTTGCTGGTCGTTGAGAGAAGCTGGGTGCTGGTGTTGAGATGGAGATCTCTGGGAGATTTTCGCCTTTTGATATTACATGGAGCTGGGTGGTCTCTTGCGGACCAGTGTCCTGAAGTTGGCTCTCCCACCTTAGAGGCACAGCACTGACTCCTGGTTACAAACCCAAGAGCCTGTCATCCACATGGCTCAGAATAAAAGGGAGAAAAAGTAGAAAGAAAGAAACAAACAAACAAACAAAGAGGATAAAATAAAATAAAATAAAAATAATTATTAAGAAAAAATTTTTAAGTAAAAAAAAAAAAAACTGATGAATAGAACCCTAGGACATATGGTGAAAGCAAAGCTATACAGACAAAATCTCACACAGAGTATACACATACACACTCACAAAAAGAGGAAAAGGGGAAAAAATAATAAATCTTGCTCTCAAAGTCCACCTCCTCAATTTAGGATGATTCGTTGTCTATTCAGGTATTCCACAGATGCAGGGTACATCAAGTTGATTGTGGAAATTTAATCTGCTGCTCCTGAGGCTGCTGGGAGAGATTTCCCTTTCGCTTCTTTGTTCACACAGCTCTCAGGGCTCAGCTTTGGATTTGGCCCCGCCTCTGTGTGTAGGTCCCTGGAGGATGTCTGTTCTTCGCTCAGATAGGACGGGGTTAAAGGAGCAGCTGACTTGGGGCCTCTGGCTCACTCAGGCTGGCAGGAGGGAGGGGTACAGATGTGGTGCGAGCCTGAGGCAGCAGAGGCCGGCAAGACGTTGCACCAGCCTGATGCGCACCGTGCATTCTCCCGGGGTAGTTGTCCCTGGATCACGGAACACTGGCAGTGGTGGACTACAGAGGCTCCCTGGAAGGGAGGTGTGGATAGTGACCTGTGCTCGCACACAGGCTTCTTGGTGCCAGCAGCAGCAGCCTTAGCGTCTCATGTCCGTCTCTGTGGTCCACGCTGTTAGCCGCCGCTCGTGCCTGCCTCTGGAGATCCTTTAAGCAGCGCTCTTAATCCCCTCTCCTCGCGCACCAAGAAACAAAGAGGGAAGAAAAAGGCTCTTGCCTCTTCGGCAGGTCCAGACTTTTCTCCGGACTTCCTCCTGGCTAGCTGTGGTGCATTAACACCCTGCAGGCTGTGTTCATGCAGCCAACCCCAGTTTTC
The DNA here is from genome assembly GCF_949752795.1 of Hyperoodon ampullatus. NCBI lineage: Eukaryota > Metazoa > Chordata > Mammalia > Artiodactyla > Ziphiidae > Hyperoodon > Hyperoodon ampullatus. The sequence continues at coordinate 61,764,167 of NC_136926.1, read as the reverse complement.
TCCCTGCGCTCAGCTGGAAGCCCGAGATTCAGCTCCCAGCCCTGCCCACCCCGGCAGGTGAACAGATAAGCCTCTCGGCTGGTGAGTGCCGGTTGGCACTGATCCTCTGTGTGGGAATCTCTCCGCTTTGCCCTCCGCACCCCTTTTGCTATGCTCTCCTCCGCAGCTCCGAAGCTTCCCCCCTCTGCCACCCGCAGTCTCCGCCCGTGAAGGGGCTTCTAGTGTGTGGAAACCTTTCCTCCTTCACAGCTTTCTCCCACTGGTGCAGGTCCTGTCCCTATTCTTTTGTCTCTGTTTATTCTTTTTTCTTTTGCACTACCCAGGAACGTGGGGAGTTTCTTGTCTTTTGAGAAGTCTGAGGTCTTCTGCCAGCCTTCAGTAGGTGTTCTGTAGGAGTTGTTCCACGTGTAGATGTATTTCTGGTGTATCTCTGGGGAGGAAGATGATCTCCATGTCTTACTCTTCCACCATCTTCCCCCTCTCCCTGTATATCTTCTTTGGAAAAGCGTCTACTTAGGTCTTCTGCCCATTTTTGAATTGGGTTGTTTGTTTTTTTGATATTGAGCTGCATGACCTGCTTGTACATTTTGGAGATGAATCCTTTGACAGTTGCTTCATTTGCAAATATTTTCTCCCATTCTGAGTGTTGTCTTTTGGTCTTCTTTATGCTTTCCTTTTCTGTGCAAAAGCTTTGAAGTTTCATTAGGTATCATTTGTTTATTTTTGGTATTATTTCCATTTCTCTATGAGGTGGGTGAAAAAGGATCTTGCTGTGATTTACGTCATAGAGTGTTCTGCTTATGTTTTCCTCTAAAAGTGTGACAGTGTCTGGCCTTACATTTAGGTCTTTCATCCATTTAGAGTTTATTTTTGGGTATGGTGTTAGGGAGTGTTCTAAATTCATTCTTTTACAAGTAGCAGTCCAGTTTTCCCAGCACCACTTTTTGAAGAGGCTGTCTTTTCTCCATTGTACACTCTTGCCTTCTTTATCAAACATAAGGTGACAATATGTGGGTGGGTTTACCTCTGCGCTTTCTATCCTGTTCCATTGATCTTTATTTCTGCTCTTGTGCCAATACCATACTGTCTTGATTACTGTAGCTTTGTAGTATAGTCTGAAGTCCGGGAACCTGATTCCTCCGGCTCCGTTTTTCTTTCTCAAGATTGCTTTGGCTATTTGGGGTCTTTTGTGTTTCCCTACAAATTGTGAATTTTTTTGTTCTAGTTCTGTGAAAAATGCCAGTGGTAATTTGATAGGGATTGCATTGAATCTGTAGGTTGCTTTGGGTAGTAGAGTCATTTTCACAATGTTGATTCTTCCAATCCAAGAACATGGTACCTCTCTCCATCTATTTGTATCATCTTTAATTTCTTTCATCCGTGTCTTATAATTTTCTGCATACAGGTCTTTTGTTTCCTTAGGTAGGTTTATTCCTAGATATTTTATTCTTTTTGTTGCAATGGTAAATGGGAGTGTTTTCTTAATTTCACTTTCAGATTTTTCATCATTGGTGTATAGGAATGCCAGAGATTTCTGTGCATTAATTTTGTATCCTGCTACTTTACCAAATTTATTGATTAGCTCTAGGAGTTTTCTGGTAGCATCTTTAGGCTTCTCTATGTATAGTATCATGTCATCTGCAAACAGTGACAGCTCTACTTCTTTTCCGATTTGGATTCCTTTTATTTCCTTTTCTTCTCTGATTGCTGAGGCTAAAAATTCCAAAACTAAGTTGAATAAGAGTGGTGAGAGTGGGCAGCCTTGTCTTGTTCCTGATCTTGGTGGAAATGGTTTCAGTTTTTCACCATTGAGGATGATGTTGGCTGTGGGTTTGTCATATATGGCCTTTATTATGTTGAGGTAAGTTCCCTCTGTGTCTACTTAATGGAAGGTGTTTATCATAAAAGGGTGTTGAATTTTGTCAAAAGCTTTCCCTGCATCTACTGAGATGATCATATGGTTTTTCTCCTTCAATTTGTTAATATGGTGTATCACATTGATTTGTGTATATTGAAGAATCATTGCATTCCTGTAATAAACACTACTTGATCATGGTGTATGATCCTTTTCATGTGCTGTTGGATTCTGTTTGCTAGTATTTTGTTGAGGATTTTTGCACCTATCTTCATCAGTGATATTGGTCTGTAGTTTTCTTTTCTTGTGACATCTTTGTCTGGTTTTGGTAGCAGGGTGATGGTGGCCTTGTAGAATGAATTTGGGAGTGTTCCTCCCTTTGCTATATTTTGGAAGAGTTTGAGAAGTATAGGTGTCAGCTCTTCTCTAAATGTTTGATAGAATTCGTCTGTGATGCCATCTGGTCCTGGTCTTTTGTTTGTTGGAAGATTTTTAATCACAGTTTCAATTTCAGTGCTTGTGATTGGTCTGTTCATATTTTCTATTTCTTCCTGGTCCAGTCTCGGAAGGTAGTGAATTTCTAAGAATTTGTCCATTTCTTCCAGGTTGTCCGTTCTTTTGGCATAGAGTTGCTTGTAGTAATCTCTCGTGATCTTTTGTATTTTTGTAGTGTCAGATATTACTTCCCCTTTTTCATTTCTAATTTTTTGTATTTGAGTCTTCACCCTTTTTTTCTTGATGAGTCTGGCTAATGATTTAGCAATTTTGATTATCTTTTCAAATAACCAGCTTTTAGTTTTATTGATCTTTGCTATCATTTCCTTCATTTCTTTTTCATTTATTTCTGATCTGATCCCTATGATTTCTTTCCTTCTGCTAACTTTGGGGTCTTTTTGTTCTTCTTTCTCTAATTGCTTTAGGTGTATGGTTAGTCTGTTTATTTGAGATGCTTCTTGTTTCTTGAGGTAGTATTGTATTGCTATAAACTTCCTTCTTAGAATTGCTTTTACTGCATCCCATAGGTTTTGGGTCATCGTGTTTTCATTGTCATTTGTTTCTAGGTATTTTTTGATTTCCCCTTTCATTTCTTCAGTGATCTCTTGGTTATTCAGTAGTGTATTGTTTAGCCTCCATGTGTTTGTATTTTTACAGTTTTTTTTCCTGTAGTTGATATCTAGTCACATAGCATTGTGGTCAGAAAAGATACTTGATTAGATTTCAATTTTCTTGAATTTACCAAGGTTTGATTTGTGACCCAAGATATGATCTATCCTGGAGAATATTCCATGAGCACTTGAGAAGAAAGTGTATTCTGTTGTTTTTGGATGGAATGTCCTATAAATATCAATTAAGTCCATCTTGTTTAATGTATGATTTCAAGCTTGTGTTTCCTTATTTATTTTCATTTTGGATGATCTATCCATTGGTGAAAGTGGGGTGTTCAAGTCCCCTACTATGATTGTGTTATTGTGGATTTCCCCTTTTATGGATGTTAGTATTTGCCTTATATATTGAGGTGCTCCTATGTTGGGTGCATAAATATTTACAATTGTTTTATATATATATATATATATATATATATCTTCTTCTTGGATTGATCCCTTGATGATTTTGCAGTGGCCTTTTTTGTCTCTTCTATTAGTTTTTGTTTTAAAGTCTATTTTGTCTGATATGAGAATTGGTAGTCCAGCTTTCTTTTGATTTCCGTCTGCATGGAATATCTTTTTCCACCCCCTCAGTTTCATTCTGTATGTGTCCCTAGGTCTGAAGTGGGTCTCTTATAGACAGCATATATACAGGTCTTGTTTTTGTATCCATTCAGCCCTCTATTTCTTTTGGTTGGAGTAGTTAATCCATTTACATTTAAGGTAATTATCGATATGTGTGTTCCAATTACCATTTTCTTAATTAATTGGGTTCGTTATTGTAGATCTTTTCCTTCTCTTGTGTTTCCTGCCTAGAGAAGTTCCTTTAGCATTTGCTGTAAAGCTGGTTTGGTTGTGCTGAATTCTCTTAGCTTTTTTTTGTCTGTAAAGGTTTTAATTTCTCCATCAAATCTGAATGAGATCCTTACTGGATAGAGTAATCTGGGTTGTAGGTTTTTCCCTTTCATCACTTTAAATATGTCCTGTCACTCCCCTCTGGCTTGCAGAGTTTCTGCTGAAAGATCAGATGTTAACCTTATAGGGTGTCTCTTGTATGTTATTTGTTGTTTTTCCCTTGCTGATTTTAATATTTTTTCTTTGTATTTAATTTTTGATAGTTTGATTAATATGTATCTTGGCATGTTTCTCCTTGGATTTATCCTGTATGGGACTCTCTTTGATTTCTGGACTTGATTAACTCTTTCCTTATCCATATTTGGGAAGTTTTTAACTATAATCTCTTCAAATACTTTCTGTCCCTTTATTTTTCTCTTCTTCTTCTGGGAACCCTATAATTGGAATGTTGGTGCATTTAATATTTTCCCAGAGGTCTCTGAGACTGTCCTCAATTCTTTTCATTCTTTTTTCTTTATTCTGCTCTGTAGTAGTTTTTTCCACTATTTTATCTTCCAGGTCACTTATCCGTTCTTCTGCCTCAGTTATTCTGCTATTGATCCCTTCTAGAGAAGTTTTAATATCATTTACTGAGTTGCTCATCATAGTTTTTTTGCTCTTTAGTTCTTCTAGGTTGTTTTTAATCATTTCTTGTGTGTTCTCCATTCTATTTCCAAGATTTTGGATCATCTTTACTATCATTATTCTGAATTACTTTTCAGAAAGAATAGGTAGACTGCCTATTTCCATTTCATGTGTTTGGTCTGGTGGGTTTTTACCTTGCTCTTTCATCTGCTGTGTGTTTTTTTATCTTCTTATTTTTCTTAACTTACTGTTTGGGATCTCCTTTTCACAGGCTGCATGTTCATAGTTCCTGTGTTTTTGCTGTCTGCCCCCAGTGGCTAGGGTTGGTTCAGTGGGTTGTGTAAGCTTCCTGGTGGAGGTGACTAGTACCTCTTTTCTGGTGGATGAGGCTGCATCTTTTCTTTCTGATGGGCAGGTTCACATTCTGTGTTGTGTTTTTGGGTGTCTGTGACCTCATTATGATTTTAGGCAGCCTCTCTGCTAATGGGTGGGGTTGTGTTTCTGTCTTGATGGTTGTTTGGCATAGGGTGTCCAGCCCTGTAATTTGCTTGTCATTGAGTGGAGCTTGTTCTTGGCATTGAGATAGAGATCTCTGGGAGATTTTTGCTGTTTGATATTATGTGGAGCTGAGAGGTCTCTGGTGGACCAATTTCCTGAATTTGGCTCTCCCAGCTCAGAGGCACAGTCCTGATGCCTGGCTGGAGCACCAAAAGCCTGTCATCCACACGGCTCAGAATAAAAGGGAGAAAGAAAGAAAGAACGAAAGAACAAAAGAAAGAAAGAAAGTAAGAAAGAAAGAAAGAACGAAAGAAAGAAAGAAAAAGGTAAAATAAAATAAAAGTTATTAAAATAAAAAACAAAAATAATTATTTTTAAAAAATTTATGTAATTAAAACAAAAAGAAAGAAGAAAACAACCAAACCAGAAAACAAATCCAGCTATGATAACAAGCACTGAAAACTATACTAAAAATAAAAATAAAACCAGACAGAAAGAACCCTAGGGCAAATGGTAAAAGCAGAGCTATACAGACAAAGTCACACAGAGAAGGATACGCATACACACTCACAAAAAGAAAAAAAGGGGAAAATATATATATACATTGTTGCTCCCAAAGTCCACCTTCTCAATTTGGGATAATTTGTTGTCTAGTCAGGTATTCCACAGATAAAGGGTACATCAAGTTGACTGTGGAGATTTAATCTGCTGCTCCTGTGGCTGCTGGGAAAGATTTCCCTTTCTCTTTTTTGTTCGCACAGCTCCCGGGGTTCAGCTTTGGATTGGTCCCTGCGGGTAGGTCACCTGAGGGCGTCTATTCTTTGCTCAGACAGGACGGGGTTAAAGGAGCAGATGATCGGGGGGCTCTGGCTCACTCAGGCCGGGGGGAGGGAGGGGTACGGATGTGGGGCGAGCCTGTGGTGGCAGAGGCCGGTGTGACATTGCACCAGCCTGAGGCGCACCGTGCGTTCTCCTGGGGTAGTTGTCCCTGGATCACGGAACGCTGGCAGTGGCGGGCTGTACAGGATCCTGGGAGGGGAGGTGTGGACAATGACCTGAGGTTGCACACAGGCTTCTTGGTGGTGACAGCAGCAGGCTTTGCGTCTCATGCCTGTCTCTGGGGTCCATGCTGATAGCCGCGGCTCACGCCCGTCTCTGGAGCTCCTTTAAGCAGCACTCTTAATCCTCTCTCCTCACGCACCAGGAAACAAAGAGGCAAGAAAAAGTCTCTTGCCTCTTCGGCAGTTTCAGACCTTCTTCCAGACTCCCTCCCAGCTAGCCGTGGTGCACTAGCCCCCTTCAGGCTGTGTTCATGCAGCCAAGCCCAGTCCTCTCCCTGGGATCCAACCGAAGCCTGAGCCTCAGCTCCCAGCCCCGCCTGTCCCGGCGGGTGAGCAGACAAGCCTTTCGGGCTGATGAGTGCAGGTCAGCACTGATCCTCTGTGCGGGAATCTCTCCACTTTGCCCTCTGCACACCTATTGCTGCGCTCTCCTCCGTGGCTCCGAAGCTTCCCCCCTCCACCACCCACCATCTCCACCCATGAAGGGGCTTCCTAGTGTGTGGATACCTTTCCTCCTTCACAGCTCCTTCCCACTAGTGCAGGTCCTGTCCCTATTCTCTTGTCTCTGTTTTTTCTTTTTTCTTTTGCCCTACCCAGGTACGTGGGGAGTTTCTTGCCTTTTGGGAAGTCTGAGGTCTTCTGCCAGCTTTCAGTAGGTGTTCTGTAGTTGTTCCACTTGTAGATGTATTTCTGATGTATTTGTGGAGAGGAAGGTGATCTCCACGTCTTACTCTTCTGCCACCTTCCAGAAGGTTCCATTACAGAGTATTGAGTAGTTTCCTGTGCTATATAGTAGGTCCTTATTAGTTATTTATTTTATATATAGTAGTTGGTATATGTCAATCCCAATCTTCCAGTTTATCCCTTCTCCCACCCCGGCTTTCCCCCCTGGTAACCATAAGTTTATTTTCTATGTCTGTGTCTCTATTTATGTTTTCTAGATAAGTTTATTTGTACTTTTTTTTTAGATTCCACATATAAGCGATATCTTATATTTGACTTTCTTTGTCCGATATACTTCATTCAGTGTGATAATCTCTAGGTCCATCCATGGAATATTACTCAGCCATAGAAAAGAATGAAATAATGCCATCTGCAGCTTCCTAAGTTTTTTTATGCCTCTAATAATGATGCTTTAGGACACTATAGACTCTATAAATCAGTAGGGTTATGCTGTAATTACTGAATACTCTGTTCAAAATTATTTCCTTCACCTACTTTAGGAGGAATGGGGTTACTAGGGAGACCTGAACAGTTCATTCTGAGTGACCTGGAGCATTCCTCCACAGCCCTCCTACATCTTCTCCTAAGTTACCACCTGTAAGAAGAGGAGAAGGAGGAGGAGAGAGAGAAGGAGGCAGAAGAAGAGAAAGAGAGAGAGGATAGTGATGTTATTTGAATGCAGCAGAAGTAACAGTGAGCAATTTTTCTTTGTAATAAACTGAGACAGGTATACTTCATTGTGTCACCACATGTCTGCATATAGAGCCCTGTCTGAGCATGATGTGTGGGGACATCAAGAGACCAAGAGTCAAGAATTAGAAAAACATGAGCCTGCTTATAGGGACATTATAACATGACTTGGGTGACAGACTGCTGTAAGTGTCTCATAAAACAATCCATGGACAAGTGAAAATTGATATATTTCTTTCTCTCTTCTTTTTCCAAACTCCTGAATCCTTCAAATCCCTACTCCTACATAAAGTCTTCCCTTAAACTCCAGTCCTCCATTATTACATAGACTCATAGAAGATTGGTGATGGCACACCAATCTATAAATCTTTATTTATTTATTTATTTATCATGTATATTGGAGTATAATTTCTTTACAATGGTGTGTTAGTCTCTGTGTTATAACAAAGTGAATCAGTTACACATATACATATATCCCCATATCTCCACCCTCTTGTGTCTCCCTCCCATCCTCCCTATCCCACCCCTCTAGGTGGTCACAAAGCACCAAGCTGATCTCCCTATGCTATGGGGCTGCTTCGCACTAGCTCTCTATTTCACATTTGGTAGTGTATATATGTCCATGCCACTCTCTCACTTTTTCTCATCTTACCCTTCTCCCTCCCCATGTCCTCAAGTCAATTCTCTACTCCTGTGTCTTTATTACTGTCCTGTCCCTAGGTTCTTCAGAACCTTTTTTTTTTTAATTCCATATATATGAGTTAGCATACAATATTTCTTTTTGTCTTTCTGACTTACATCACTCTGTATGACAGACTCTAGGTCCATCCACCTCACTACAAATAACTCAATTTCGTTTTTTCTATGGCTGAGTAATATTCCATTATATATATATGTGCCACGTCTTCTTTAGCCATTGAGCAACTTAGGGTACTTCGATGTCCTGGCTATTGTAAATAGAGCTGCAATGAACATTGTGGTACATGACTCTTTTTGAATTATGGTTTTCTCAGGGTATATGCCCAGTACTGGGATTGCTGGGCCATATGGTAGTTCTATTTGTAGTTTTATGAGGAGCCTCCATACTGTTCTCCATAGTGGCTGTAACAATTCACATTCCCACCAGCAGTGCAAGAGTGTTCCCTTTTCTCCACAACCTCTCCAGCATTTATTGTTTCTAGGTTTTTTGATGATGGCCATTCTGACCGGTGTGAGATGATATCTCATTGTAGTTTTGATTTGCATTTCTCTAATGATTAGTGATGTTGAGCCTCCTTTCATGTGTTTGTTGGCAATCTGTGTATCTTCTATGGAGAAATGTCTATTTAGGTCTTCTGCCCATTTTTGGATTGGGTTGTTTGTTTTTCTGATACTGAGCTGTATGAGCTGCTTGTAAATTTTGGAGATGAATCTTTTGTCAGTTGCTTTATTTCCAAATATTTTCTCCCATTCTGAGGGTTGTCTTTTCCTCTTGGTTTATGGTTTCCTTTGTTGTGCAAAAGCTTTTAAGTTTCATTAGGTCCCATTTGTTTATTTTTGGTTTTATTTCCATTTCTCTAGGAGGTGGGTCAAAAGCATCTTGCTGTGATTTATGTCATACAGTGTTCTGCCTATGTTTTCCTCTAAGAGTTATAGCAACTGGCCTTACATTTAGGTCTTTAATCCATTTTGAGTGTATTTTTGTGTATGGTGTTAGGGAGTGTTCTAATTTCATTCTTTTACATGTAGTTGTCCAGTTTTCCCAGCACCACTTATTGAAGGGGCTGCCTTTTCTCCATTGTATATTCTTGCCTCCATTATCAAAACTAAGGTGACCATATGTGCCTGGGTTTATCTCTCGGTTTTGTATCCTGTTCCACTTATCTATATTTCTGTTTTTGTGCCAGTACCATATTTTCTTGATTACTGTAGCTTTGTAGTATAGTCTGTAGCCAGGGAGCCTGATTCTTCCACCTCCATTTTTCTTTCTCATTTTTGCTTTTGCTCATCGGGGTCTTTTGTGTTTCCATACAAATTGTGGAATTATTTGTTCTAGTTCTGTGAAAAATTCCATTGGTTATTTGATAGGGATTGCATTGAATCTGTAGATTTCTTTGGGTAGTAGAGTCATTTTCACACTGTTTGTTCTTCCAATCCAAGAACATGGTATATCTCTTCATCTGTTTGTATCATCATTAATTTCTTTCATCAGTGTCCTATAATTTTCTGCATGCAGGTCTTTTGTCTCCTTAGGTAGGTTTATTCCTAGGTATTTTATTCTTTTTGTTGCAGTGGTAAATGGGAGTGTTTCCTTAATTTCTCTTTCAGATATTTCATCTTTAGGGTATAGGAGTGCAAGAGATTTCTGTGCATTAATTTTATATCTTGCCACTTTACCAAATTCATTGATTAACTCTAGTAGTTTTATCATAGCATTTTAGGATTCTCTATGTATAATATCATGTAATCTGCAAACCGTGACACATTTACTTCTTCTTTTCCAATTTAGATTCCATTTATTTCTTTTTCTTCTCTGATTGCTGTGACTAAAACTTCCAGAACTATGATGAATTATAGTGGTGAGAGTGCACAACCTTGTCTTCTTCCTAATCTTTGTGGAAATGTTTTCGGTTTTTCACCATTGACAAGGACGTTGGCTGTGTGTTTGTCATATATAGCCCTTATTATGTTGAGGTAAGTTCCCTCTATGCCTACTTTCTGGAGGGTTTTTATCATAAATTTGTGTTGAATTTTCTTGAAAGCCTTTTCTGCATCTATTAAGATGATCATATGGTTTTTATCCTTCAATTTGTTAATATGGTGTATCACATTGATTGATTTCTGTATGTTGAAGAATCCTTGCATTCCTTGGGTAAAGCCCCCTTGATCATGGTGTATGATACTTTTAATCTGCTCTTGCACTCTGTTTGCTAGTATTTTGTTGAGGATTTTGCATCTGTGTTCATTAGTGATATTGGGTAGTTGTTTTCTTTTTTGTGACATCTTTGTCTGGTTTTGGTATCAGGGTGATGGTGGCCTTGTAGAATGAGTTTTGGAGTATTCCTCCCTCTGCTATATTTTGGAAGAGTTTGAGAAGGATAAGTGTTAGCTCTTCTTTAAATGTTTGATAGAATTTGCCTGTGAAGCCATCTGGTCTTGGGTTTTTGTTGGTTGGAAGATTTTTAATTACAGTTTCAGTTTCAGCTTGTGATTGGTCTATTTATATTTTCTATTTCTTCCTGGTTCAGTCTCAGAAGGTTGTGCTTTTCTAAGAATTTGTCCAATTCTTCCAGGTTTTCCATTTTATTGGTATATATTTTTTTGTAGTAATCTCTCGTGATCCTTTGTATTTCTGCAATGTCAGTTTTTACTTCTCCTTTTTCATTTCTAATTCTATTGTTTTGAGTCTTCTCCCTTTTTTTCTTGATGAGTCTAATGGTTTATCAAATTTTTTATCTTCTCAAAGAACCATCTTTTAGTTTTATTGATCTTTGCTATTGTTTCCTTCATTTCTTTTTCATTTATTTCTGATCCGATCTTTTTTATTTCTTTCCTTCTGCTAACTTTGGGGTTTTTTGTTCTTCTTTCTCTAATTGCTTTAGATATAAGATTAGGTTGTTTATTTGAGATGTTTCTTGTTTCTTGAGGTAGGCTTTATTGCTATAAACTTCTCTCTTAGAACTGCTTTTGCTTCATCCCATAGGTTTTGGGTCATCATATTTTCATTGTCATTTGTTTCTCGGTATTTTTTGATTTCATCTTTGATTTCTTCAGTGATCTCTTGGTTATTAAGTAGTGTATTGTTTAGTTTCCATGTGTTTGTATTTTTTACAGGTTGTTTCCTGTAATTGATATCTAGTCTCATAGCATTGTGGTCAGAATAGATACTTGATATGATTTCAATTTTCTTAAATTTACCAAGGCTTGATTTGTGACCCAAGATCTGATCTATCTTGGAGAATGTTCCATGAGCACTTGAGAAGAAAGTGTATTCTGTTGTTTTTGGATGGAATGTCCTATAAATATCATTTAAGTCCATCTTATTTAATGTATGATTTCAAGCTTGTGTTTCCTTATTTATTTTCATTTTGGATGATCTGTTCATTGGTGAAAGTGGGGTTTAAAACTCCCTTCTAAGATTGTGTTATTGTCGTTTTCCCCTTTTATGGCGGTTAGCTGTTGCCTTATATATTGATGTGCTTCTATGTTGGGTGCATAAATATTTACAATTTTTATATCTTCTTCTTGGATTGATCCCTTGATCATTATGTACTGTCCTTCTTTGTCTCTTATAATAGTCTTTATTTTAAAGTCTCTTTTGTCTGATATGGGAATTAGTACTCCAGCTTTCTTTTGATTTCCATTTGCATGGAATATATTTTTTCATCCCCTCACTTTCAGTCTGTATGTGTCCCTAGGTCTGATGTGGGTCTCTTGTAAACAGCATATATACCGGTCTTGTTTTTATACCCATGCAGCCAATCTCTGTCTTTTTGTTGGAGAATTTAATCCTTTCACATTTAAGGTAGTTATCAATATGTATTTTCCTGTTACCATTTTCTTAACTGTTTTTGGTTTGTTATTGTAGGTCTTTTCCTTCTGTTGTGTTTCTGCCTAGAGAAGTTCCTTTAGCATTTTTTGTAAAGCTGGTTTGGTGGTGCTGAATTTTCTTAGCTTTTGCTTGTTGTAAAGGTTTTAATTTCTCCATCGAATCTGAATGAGATCCTTGCTGGGTAGTGTAATCTCGGTTGTAGTTTTTTCCCTTTCACCACTTTAAATATGTCCTCCCATTCCCTTCTGGCTTGCAGAGCTTCTGCCTAAGATCAGCTCTTAACCCTACTGGGATTCCCTTGTATGTTATTTGTTGTTTTTCCATGGCTGCTTTAAATTTTTTCTTTGTGTTTAATATTTGACAGTTTGATTAATATGTGTCTTGGCATATTTCTCCTTGGATTTATCCTGTATGGGGTTCTCTGCACTTCCTAGACTTGAATAGTTATTTCCTTTTCCTTATTAGGGAAGTTTTCAACTATAATCTCTTCAAATATTTTCTCAGCTCCTTTCTTCTTCTCTTCTTCTTCTGGGACCCCTATAATTTGAATGTTGGTGCATTTAATTATGTCCCTGATGTCTCTGAGACTGTCCTGCATTCTTTTCATTCTTTTTTCTTTATTCTGCTCTGTGGTTGTTATTTCCACTATTTTATCTTCCAGGTCACCTATCCATTCTTCTGCCTCAGTTATTCGACTATTGATTTCTTGTAGAGAATTTTTAATTTCATTTATTGTGTTGCTCATCATAGTTTGTTTGCTCTTTACTTCTTCTATGTTCTTTTTAAACATTTCTTTTATTTTCTGCATTCTATTTCCAAGATTTTGGATCATCTTTACTATCAGTACTCTGAATTCTTTTTAAGGTAGACTGCCTATTTCCTCTTCATTTGTTTGGTCTGGTGGGTTTTTACCCTGCTCCTTCATCTGCTGTGTGTTTCTCTGCCTTCTCATTTTGCTTAACTTACTGTGTTTAGTGGTCTCCTTTTCACTGCCTGCCGGTTCATAGTTCCCATTGTTTTTGGTGTCTTCCCCCAGTGACTAAGTTTGGTTCAGTGGATTGTTTAGGCTTCCTGGTGGAGGGGACTAGTGCCTGTGTTCTGGTGGATGAAGCTGGATCTTGTCTTTCTGGTGGGAAGGACCACGTCCAGTGTTGTGTTTTGAGGTGTCTGTGACCTTGTTATGATTTTAAGCAGCCTCTCTGCTAATGGGTGTTATTGTGTTCCTGTCTTGATACTTGTATGGCATAGGGTGTCCAGCAGTGTATTGCTGGTCGTTTAGTGGAGCTGGGTCTTAGTGTTCAGATGGAAATCTCTGGGAGAGCTTTTGCTGTTTGATATTACTTGGACCTGGAAGGCCTCTGGCAGACCAGTGACCTGAACTCAGCTCTCTGACCTCAGAGGCACAGGCCTGGCACCTGGCTGGAGAACCAAGACCCTGTCAGCCACACGGCTCAGAAGAAAAGGGAGAAAAAGAAAAATAAATAAATTTAAAAAATAAAGTTATTAAAATAAAAAATAATTAAAAAGTAAAAAGTAATTAAAAAAAGAACAAAAGAAAGAATGAAGAGAGCAACCAAATGAAAAAACAAATCCACCAATGATAACAAGCACCAAAAAATATCCAAAAACAAGCAAACAAACAAACAAAAAGTCAGACAGTTAGAACTCCAGGACAACTGGTGAAAGCAAAGCTATACAGACAAAATCATACAAAGAAGCATCCACATACACACTCACAAAAAGAGACAATGGAAAAAATATACATATATCTATATATATAAAAAAAGAGAGCTACCAAATCAATAAAGAAATCTACCAATAATAATAAACTCTAAATACTAATCTCGGATAAACATAAAACCATAAAGAAGTTAGATGCAGAAAGCAAACCCCAAGTCTACAGTCGCTCCCAAAGTCAACCACCTCAATTTGGGATGATTCATTGCCTATTCAGGTATTCCAGAGATGCAGGTACATCAAGTTGATTGTGGATGTTTAATCCTCTGTTCCTCAGGCTGCTGGCAGAGATTTCCCTTTCTCTTCTTTGTTTGCACAGCTCCTGGGGTTCAGCTTCAGATTGGCCCCGCCTCTGCATGTTGGTCACCTGAGGGCATTAGTTCCCCAGCCAGACAGGTCGGGGTTAAGTTAGCAGCTGATTAGGGGGCTCTGGCTCACTCAGGCCAGGGGGAGGGAGGTGTACGGAATGTGGGGTGAGCCTGTGGCAGCAGAGGTTAGCATGACATTACACAAGCCTGAGGCATGCTGTGTGTTCTCCAGGGAAGTTGTCCCTGGATCACAGGACCCTGGCAGTGGCAGGCTGCACAGGCTCCCAGGAGAGGAAGTGTAGATAGTGACCTGTGCTTGTGCACAGGATTCTTGGTGGCTGCAAGAGCAGCCTTAGCGTTTCATGTCTGTCTCTTGTGTCCACAATTATAGCCGCAGCTCGCACCTGTCTCTGGATCTCGTTTAAGCAGTGCTCTGAATCCCCTCTCCTTGTGCACCCCGAAACAATGGCTTCTTGCCTCTTCAGCAGGTCCAGACTTTTTCCGAGACTCCCTCCCTGCTAGCTGTGGCACACTAGCCCCCTTCAGGCTGTGTTCATGCAGCCAACCCCAGTCCTCTCCCTGGGATCTGGCCTCCGAAGCCTGAGCCTCAGCTCCCATCTCCCACCCACCCTGGCGGGTGAGCAGACAAGCCTCTCATGCTGGTGAGTGCTGGTCGGCACTGATCCTCTGCATGGGAATATCTCCACTTTGCCCTCTGCACACCTGTTGCTGCTCGCCCCTTGGTGTCTCCAAAGCTTCCCCGCCGCCCACCCACTATCTCTGCCAGTGAAGGGGCTTCCTAGTGTGTGGAAACTTTTCCTCCTTCACAGCTCCCTCCCAGAGGTGCAGGTCCCATCTCTATTATTTTGTCTCTGTTTTTTCTTTTTTCTTTTGCCCTACCCGGGTACGTGGGGAGTTTCTTGCCTTTTGGGAACTCTGAGGTCATCTGCCAGCGTTCAGTAGGTGTTCTGTAGGAGTTGTTCCACATATAGATGTATTTCTGATGTATTTGTGGGGAAGAAGGTGATCTCCAAGTCTTACTCTTCTGCCATCTGAAGGTCTCCCTTGGCACAGACTCTAAAGGTCAGTTATGCCAGCCCGGATCTGATTCTTCCAGCTCCCACCATGTGGAGATGTTATAATAAAGGTGTGTCTGGAGTGAGAATAAAGCACCTATAGCAGGGGTCTGGGGTGTGGTGGAGGAGGTTACATAATGGGTGACTAGGAGGGAATTTCTGTATAAAGAAGTGGGGAAACAGGGCTTCAGATAGAGAGAAGATCAATCTGAAAATAAAGGGAGGAAGAGAAAGCATGGATCACTTGCTAAATGATAAGCAGGTCGGGAGGTCTGGAAGGTTAAGTCCTTGTAAAAGGGAACCTGGATTTGAGGTGGATCCAGGTTGATGTATCTTATTCCTTAATTTAAGAAATTCTAATTTTATATTGATGGTAATGGAGAAGCATTAAAGGATTTAAGTGGTGAGTGTATGTGTGTTTATAATCAGATCTGTACTTTTAAAAGCTCACAGTGGCAGTAAGTAGAATGAGATTGCATTGTCAAATTGAAAGCTAGATAGAACTATTATGAGACTTCATCTGAGAAATGAGAAAGGGTCAAGCTATAGCTGTGGCAGTGATGAAGGGAAGAAGTGGTTGATGCACTCTCTATGTAAAAGTAAAATTCAGTGTATAGAGCCAGTGTGTTCCTATACCAGCTCTTCCACTGTATATCTAGGTGACCTGAGGCAAGTCCCTTTCTTTTTTTCTTTTTTCTTTTTTTTTTTTTTTTTTGCGGTACGCAGGCCTCTCACTGTTGTGGCCTCTCCCGTTGCAGAGCACAGGCTCCGGACGCACAGGCTCAGTGGCCATGGCTCACGGGCCCAGCTGCTCCGCGGCATGTGGGATCTTCCCAGACCGGGGCATGAACCCGTGTCCCCTGCATCGGCAGGCGGACTCTCAACCACTGTGCCACCAGGGAAGCCCCCTTTCTTTATCTAGGACTCTTTTTCTTCATCTGTAAAACGAGAGGGTTGGACTAGAAGTATTATGATCTCTTCCAGCTCTAATACTCTCTAACACTATGATTCTGGTCCAATTTGAATGGCATCCAAAGACATTTTGTTACTGGAACTCCCAAAAGACCTCATTATAAAGTGGTCCCATAGATTAGAGCCCCAGGACAGTTATGGCAAGACTTCAGAGGACTATTATTAAAGATAATGATAGCATTTTGGTTTTATATAAGACATATACCTATCATCACCTGTAATCTGCATTAATCTTCATCATATCATTGTGAGGCAAAGAGCTATAAGGATAATTATCCACGTTTTAAAGATGAAGAATCAAGTCCTTAAAAGCTCAAAAGATCTGCCTGAGGTCCCAGACAAGTCATGATGGAGTCTGGACTAGCATCCATGTCTCTGAATTTATCATGCAGAGCTCTTCACATTACCTTGGGCTGCTTCTGGTCTGACCTGAACTTCCCAGGTGCAAGCCTAATCAGGGCCTCACCCTGTCCATTCCAGGGAGTCCTGAGATCAACTGTAACCAGGATCAACTTCAACTTGGCTTGTTAGATTAGCAGGCATGACCCTGAGTATTTATAACCTCCTCATGCTGGGGAAATATTACTGTGAAGATGTTCCAAGTAGATTCATTTTGAGACTCAGTATGGTTACATGCAAGAAAATCTGAAGGTCTCTCATTTGCTGTGTGAAGTATAAGTCAAAAATGCAACTTTGGGGCACTTCTCCAAGTAGCTCAGAGAGCTTATGCATTTATTTTCAGCCCGCTTTCCTGGGTTGAGAAAGGAGATCTGTAAGAGAGCCATGGTAGAGAGTTTTAAGACCAAGGATCTTTCCTTGATCTTTCTTCTACTCCTCCTCTATGTTGTAGGGAGGACCCATCAGGGGTCTGGAATGAAAGGAGAGAATAATTCCTCGCAAGATTCTTATCCCTTAACAGAGGGACAAGATCAAGGTAGATTGTTTCCTGCCCTGCTGACTCTCTGGATCCAACCAAATCTACTCCTCCCTCCACCTCCTCCATTCTCTATCGCATGTTCCATCTTGGCTGGTCAGAGAGTGAGTGATTTTTAATGGAATGAAGAAAGGAAAGAAGGGAGGGAAGGTAGGAGGGAGCAGAGGTGTTTATGTGTTCATGATATTTAATAAGTGCCTGCTAGGTGGCAGGCCCTATGGAGTTATTTTATACACATTATATTTTCTATCCTTACAATAATCCTATGAAGTAAATTACATTACTACCATTTTAGATATTAAATCAAGGAAGTAAAGTAACTTAAGATTATGTGGGTAAGTTAAGCTAGAATTTGAACCCAGGAACATATGACTCCAAATCCCTTCCACAACACTAGGCTACTTTCCAACACTGTTGGTCAGTTTGCTGCTGACCTTGAAAGGTTATCAGAGAGGATAACCTCAATTTTGCACAGTATGGCTAAAAGTCTGGGAGTCATAAAGTGTTGTAAGACAAGAGGTGAGTGTACGTTAAATAAAAATTTGACTAATATTTATACAGATTTTTCTATGTTCTTCACATAACCTTATCTATATTTCGCATTTATTATTTTGATGAGAAAATTGAAGCCAACGAAAATTATGTGCAACATAGCCAGTTTATTTCACAGCCAATATTCGAACCCAGGTTCCCTGACCCATATTTTGGAGCTAGTTCTACTCCACCGTACTCTCATCTAACATAACCATTTATCCATCCCTGGTAAGGAGGCAGTGATGACAAATACAAGCTTCTTCCACATTTTAATGATTCCAATGATACTGACATCCTTATTTTGTTAAGATCTCTATAAATACTGTCCTTGAAATTCCCCACAATAAAGGTAATAACTCCACAAGATAAAACTTCAGGAGTACATTTGTTGGTATTTTTACCAGTTTTCTTCTTGTTCTAGAGCTGTTCAGATATTATAGGAATAAAAAAAAATGTGTTTTTAGGGTGATTTTGTCCAGAAAGTTCCAAAAGGAAACGACAAGAAATGGTTTCCACACTCTAAAATTAAAAACACTCATTCACTTTATGAGAAAGTGAGGTTGTGGCAGAAGAAGACATAACAGAGTCTTCATGAAAAAGTTTCAAACCCTTGTAATTAATAGGAACCTTTAAAATCAGGAGCCAAGGCCATTAATCATTCAGCCAACTTTCCATGAGGTTGGCATCACCCACTCACCCTCACACCTTTAATGACTCAATGCACAACAGGCAAACTTGAACTGCAGGGATTGTCCTCTGATAAACATTTTAAAACTGCTTCCAGTGGAACGTGAATGCTGTCATTAAATCAGTGAGTTTGTTCTCTTTCTAGCCTATAAATTTGGCTTTCAGAGTGTTGGGTTTTTTTTTTTTTTTTTTTTTTTTTTTGCTTTTTTGGACCATGCCACGTAGCTTGTAGGATCTCAGTTCCCTGACCAGGAATTGAACCTGGGCCACGGCAATGAAAGCTCAGAATCTTAACCTTTAGGCCACCAGGGAACTCCCTCAGAGTGTTTTGAAGACTGGACTGGGAAATGTTGCAATTGCTTCCAGGGTTAGAAGTGATAGGCAAGAAGATATTTTTCTCAGTATATGGTAGGAATTCTTAACAGTTAGGCCCTAGAAAGGAAAGATGTGTCTTGTCATATAGTAAACTTGGTACACTGAGGAACACCCAAGGGAAGCTTAAGGTGCAGGAGAAAGGATACCTCCTCTGGGTAGAAGGCTGGATTATGTTTCCTTCCAATTCAAAAGTATTTGTGTTCTTTTCTTAGTTGTTTCTTGGAGGGATGTAATTAATCAGGAAGACATGTAATGGAGCAAAACTCCTCCAGGGAGCTCCCAAATGGACACAGAACACAGGGACTTTCCCAAAGGAAGACTATCAGGAATAGTAGTTTTTTCAGATTAGGTGATTCCCTACACCCTTACTCAGCTAACCCACGAATTTTACGCAGGGATCACCACCAAGCTTCTAGCGAATTTTGCGCAGGGATCACCACCAAGCTTCAGTCTCCTCTTTTTCCAACAGATATTTGTAGAGCATGGACTGTGAGATAGGATTTGTGCTAGGTATTTTCACAGGCATTAACTTTGAAAACAGCATTATAAGACAATTATGATTATTTCCATTTTATAACGGAGAACACAGATTTTAAAAAGTTGAATAACAATCCCAAGATGACTCTCTAATCTTCTCTGTGTTTTTAGAAGGAATATTTACTCCCAGGCCCTGAAGCCTCCTCATTAGTGGGGAAAAGCAAGTACTGATACACAGCAGACTTCAATTACAAGGATGTTAACATGGTGAAACCACTGGGCCTTTCTGCTTGTCCTCCAATATACAAAGAATTAAATTTACCAGGAGAACTCCTAGCCTTTTAGTATAACAGGAGTTGACAATAATTTTTTTTCAGTCCTATAGATATTATCTGTTATGGACTGAACCATGTTCCCCCAAAATTCATATGTTGAAGCCCTAAACCCAAATACTTTGGCATGTGACTATATTTGGAGATGGGGCCTTTAAACAGGTGATTAAGTTAAAATGAGTCCGTTAGGGTGGGCCCTAATCCAAAATGACTGGTGTCCTTATGAGAAGTGGAAATTTGGATACATGAAAGAGACACCAGGGATGCATGCACACAAAGAAAAACCCTTTGAGGAGACGTCTACAGGGCAGCCATCTACAAACCAAGGAGAGAGCCCTGAGAGAAAAATCAACCCTGCCAGCACCTTGATCTTGGACTTTTAGCTTCTAGAACTGTGAGAAAATACATTTCTGTGTTTAGGCCATCACTCTGGCATTTTGTTATGGCAGGCCTAGAAAACTAATACATTATCTTTATGGAAGTGGTTTTCTTATGGAGATGAAAAGGGATGAGAGAGGTAATTGTTGCTTCTACTTCCAAAAGGTGGGACATGTAGGTCATTTCCATTACTCTGATCAATCTTGGTTCCTGATCTATCAGGACAGGATGGTAGAAGCACAGGGAGCAGTAGCCACTCCAGTTGGAATTCTACCAGTGAAGAACTCAGATGGCCTATTTATAGTGTTAAGATTTTAACTAAAGGATCTAAATATGATAGTCATATTCAATATTGTTCACTAAAGAAACTCAGAATTATATAAGAAATCACATGCTCATACAAGCATAAATACATATATTTTATAAGAACAAATACTGTTTATATCCCTGGAATCTCAATAATCTAAATCAGTATGCTAACAGAAATCTGTGTGATGATGAAAATGTTCCATATTTGTGCTGGATATGATAATCACTATTCACATATGAGCACTTGAAATGTGACTAATGCTACTGAAAAACTGAATTTTTAATTTTATTTCATTTTAATTGCATTAAATTTAAATAGCTACTTGTAGTTAGTGGCTATCATATTGGAGAATGTGGTTCTAGATCATATGGAAAAGTTAAACATGGCTTCAGTTTTGTTTGGAAATAAACAGCAAGGAAAGCTAAACACAAACAAAAACTCAGTGTTTTGTAATATTTTAGTATCGATTCCATTTTTCTTGGCAAATACTGATTTGACCTTTTTAAGAAATAAAAAACAAGCGAAAGATTTTAAACCCTGAAATTTCATTTCAGTGTGTAGTTTTATGCCTAAGGGAACTTAAAGAATTATAGAATTTTAGACTTACAGGAGATCTTAGAAACAGGTAGTTTCTAAGAATTTTAAAATCCAAAATTTCTGATTTTAAGAAAGGGGACCGGACACTTTCTGAAGTTTTCACAACTTGTACCAAACCATCACACACATACCAAAGAAATCAATGACTACAAAGCCATAGTCAAAAACAAGGAAAACATCTCTAAAAGAGAAAGATAGACTGACAGGAGAAGCCAACACCGTGGTGCCAACAAGGACAGACACCTGCTGCTCTGCCCACAAGGAGGCTCTCACAGGTAATAAAACGCTGTGTGGGAAAGTCATGTGGAAAAATTTTCTTGAAGACAAGCATTTGGCCAGCAACTACCAATAACCTGAGGAACGCTAATGCTATGAAAGGGAACAGCAATAAATCTCAAAAGCTCTTAATATAGTACACTTAAATATTCTCAGGGAGATAAAGGAAAATATCACATTCCCTAAAAAAGAGCTATGAAACAAAGACAGTTGATTATGAAACAAGAGTAGGCAACTAAGACAAAGAACCCGGGTTTTTAAGATGAAAAATATAATGATTAAAAACAACACACAGGGGCTTCACTGGCGGTGCAGTGGTTAAGAATCCGCCTGCCAATGCAGGGGACATGGGTTCAAGTCCTGGTCCGGGAAGATCCCACGTGCCACAGAACAACTAAACTCACATGCCACAACTACTGAGCCTGCGCTCTAGAGCCTGTGAGCCTCAACTACTGAACCTGCATGCCACAACTACTGAAGCCCACATGCCTAGAGCTCATGCTCCACAACAAGAGAAGCCACTGCAATGAGAAGCCCGTGCACCACAACAAAGTGTAGCCCCCCCTCACAGCAACTAGAGAAAGTCCGCGCACAGCATTGAAGACCCAACGCAGACAAAGTGGCGTGGACATATATACACTACCAAATGTAAAATAGATAGCTAGTGGGAAGCAGCCACATAGCAAAGGGAGAGCAGCTCCATGCTTTGTGACCACCCAGAGGGGTGGGCTAGGGAGGGTGAGAGGGAGACGCCAGAAGGAGGTGATGGGGGATATATGTATATGTATAGCTGATTCACTTTGTTATAAAGCAGAAACTAACACACCATTGTAAAGCAATTATACTCCAATAAAGATATTTTAAAAAATAATTTAAAAAAAATAATAAGACATGACATGATGAAAGTCCTAAAAAAAACCAATACACACAGCTGAAGGGCAAACCAGTAAGCTAAATATTAAGCCGAATTCACACAGAAGACAAAGAGATAGATAGAAAATAAGAGACTAATATTAAGTGAGATGGATACTTGATCCAGGAATTCCAAGTGCATCTAATTGAGTTCCAGAATTAGCAATCAGAAAAAAAATGGAGAATAGGCAATATTTAAAGACATAATGCCTGAAACTATCCCCAACCGAAGGGGGAAAAAAGTACACGAGTCCTTGGGCTGTAAGAATCTGAAAACCTGAGGAGAATTACAAACTACAACATACTTGGACACAAAGCTGTAAAATTAAAACATCAAGGGAAAAGAAATTCCTAAAAGCTACCAGAGAGGAAAAGGCAGACTCCCTACAAAAGGATAAGAATAGAGTGACATCAGTCATCTCATCATGAAATCAGAGCACATTTACATTCGAGACAACATTTCCTTCCTGGAAGAACACAGATGTTAGCCTGAAGACTTAAGGGGTAGTTTGGATGTTTCACTTCTCTACAATGTGGAGACAAAACGGTAGCCCCTAACACCTGCAGAATCTCTGTAGTAATCAGTACCCATCTTACACTCCTTTTTCATACCTAAATATCCCCTGAAGCATCGGAATACTTATGCCCTCCTCTTGGCTCTTATGACATGAAGTTTCTGTTCCAAAAAAATGAATTTGCTCACTTGCTCTTTCACATGTTACACTTACCCTGGACTTGATGAAATTCCCTCTACCCAGAATATATTGTCCTGGATAGGTGCTCACCTAAACTCTAGCTGTTCCTTAAGGGCCACCTATGGGCATTCTCTTCACAAAGCCATCTCTAGCTCATGGTAACCCACTCCCCCTTCTTGGCTTTCAAAAATGCAGTGTTTGTTAAATACATCTTGGCATTTTCAAAATTATTTTGATGATCTTACTGATAACCTACACTGAATGCTTAGTGTACACCTAGCACTTTGCAATTGCACTTAATCCTCAAAACAATGCTACTAAGTAGATATTATTATTACTCCCACTTTACAGCTAAGAAAGCTGAAGCTTAGGGATGCTAAGTAAGTTGCTAAAGATCAGAAAACAAGTATGTATCAGAGCTAGGATAGACCTAGCTCTGCCATGTGCAACTTAGGTGTTGTACCAAAGTGCACAGCAAGGGGCCAATTGGAGCCTGATATTTAACCCATTCTCAGCTCAACAAGCCAACAATGAGCATTTCCTGGAGGAAAGGATGTCTTTTTCTCTAATTCACCAAAGGCCTACAGGCTAGTCTCTGAAAGAGACTCAAATTCTGTCTGGATCCCGGACCACACTTAACTACTACACTATACCACCCCTCATTTAAAAGATGAAATAATGAGGTCCAGAAAAACAAAATGATTTTTTTAAGTTTACAGAACTACTGGAAACTGAACTGACATTTAAGACCCTCCATTGCTCTTTCTGGCACCCTACTTGGGTTGCATTCCACTTACATTTTATATACACTGTGTATCACTATTCTCTGATGATTTCTTGTGTCTATACCCGCAGTAAACTGTGAGCTCCTGAGGACAAGACCATTCTTATAGTTATTCCAGCAGCATATATGCTCAGGAATATAGAGAAGCCTCCAATAGACATTCCTTAACTTGAATGAAATACTTCTCAGAATGAAGTTGTCCCATGACCTATAAGTACCCCCGCGATAGCGCTTAATCTTGAGAAAATCACTTGGTCACATGGTCTTGAGAAAACACCAATTTGCACTTATCCCACTAGGAGTAAGATGCCACCAGTTCCCTGCCAATGCCCTACTTTGAGTCTTTACTGATACCACTAGCTTCCAAGTAGAAGCAGACCTATCTTGAAGGCATTCTTGGGAAATTTCCTTTATAACTTCCTCTTTTCCATGCCCAATTCCATCTTTAAGGCAGTATAAAGAGATATAAAAAATGATTGTGGAATCGAGGCCTTAGAGATTCCAAGAATAACGTACATATGTCCTAAAAGTTTTGTAAGATGAATGACATAAACTCCAGGAGAAAAGCAATATTATTTTATTTAAATATATATTTTATAAAAAAATAAATAGAGACTCTTAGCAGGTCTCGTGCCTGAGGTGACTCAAGCTATGGTGTGAAAAAGTGGAGGATCTGGCAGTGGATCCCCAGTTTATCTAACTCTTGGTCCAGGGATCCTTCCCCTCATCACAGCTGCTGTACTCTGGAAGGTGAGGGGAATGTGGTCCCCAAAATGTCATCAAAGTTTACTGCTTGAACATTCGTTCAGTCATATATGAAGGCTAAACCAGATAGACTCCAGGAAGTGTGGAACAGATAAGGCATCTTGGGGAGTCAAAAATAAATTCTAACAGCCCTTTAGAAAGTTAGAGGAGTAGAGCATACTATGGCCAGGTAAAAATTAAATAAAATCTTCCTCACCAGCTAAGGAAGATGATCAAGAAATTCAGCTCTGACCCAGACCACGGGCAATTGCAGCCATTCTCCAAAGGATCCTGTCTTCCCAAAATAAATGTCTGCCCCACTTGAGTTAAAATTAGACACACATCAATTCTGGCTGTTGACACAGAAGACTCTGGCAAGCAGGGTGGAATCCAGAATCCTCTACATAAACAACCAAGCTTTGTAGACACTCCCAAGACACTCAGAGCTAAAGGAATAAAGTGTCTTGCCATTTCCTCATCAGCAGTACCCTGTCCCTGTCCCAGAATCACCTATGTCTCAGTGAGCACGAAAGCATGAGCAAAAACTGCTTCCCTCTTTGTGGCTGGGGTTCCAAAACAGAATGGCACAAATATGAGATGGTTTTATTTTTTATGATGTTGTTTCCTGGGATCTGTTTTCTTGCCTCAACACTTTAATATTCATTACATATTTATCCTTTTTTGTGCATAAATATTTATGAATTTTCTGCTACTCCTTGGTGCTGTCAGGTCATAAATCAGAGTCCTTGCCCTCAGTCACCCCATGACTAAGGTGTGAAAAATATTATTATCCTCCCTTTAATGAACAAGGAAATGGACACTCAGAAAGGTTAAGTGACTTTCCAACATGAGTATTGGAGAAGGAAAAAAGCCCAGCTTTCTCAGTCTTTCAGAGATGTGACTTCCCTTTTATCCACATTCTTTCAAAACAGACAAACCTCATGACAGCTCTCAGTACTGCCTTATAAATGCCGTTATAGTTTTCCCCCAAATATATTAAGATATGTGAATACACATATGAAGGACATTTATTTTTGGACTTAGAAAAATAATTTTTTGTGTAATAATGAAAGAAAGAAGTATAATTTAAACAGAACTTCATCAAAACTTTTTTCTGCATGAGCAATTTGGTTGTGAGAAAATTACCCGCTGAGATAATTGCTTTAGTTTTGTGTTTTCTCACCATGATTCTGGCCTTCATCATTCCAGGCCTGCATTTTTGCAACTAATATGCCTACAAAGTTTTCTCCTTAACTCACTTGCCCAATGGACTTAATTTTTTCTGTAGAATAAAGTCTTTCTATAAGATAGGGCAAACTCTTTTAGGACAATCTAATATTCCTATTAATTCAATTCATTAAACATTAATTGAGAATTTAGACTTGGGATGCAACAGTGTAAAATCTTGAGCCCTTGTACCCAAAGAACCTGGATCTGGCAGTGAAGGAGACTAATCACAATGCCTGGGGAAATTTTTTAGTAGGACTGGATTGTAAGCAGTGAGATAGCTCTTCAGAAGAAGTGATGAACTCAGTTTGAAGATGTGTGTCAAGAAAAGCCTCCTGGAAGAGGAGATGCTTGAACTTCTCTGTAACAAGAGCCTTCTCACTATTCTCTGTGCCAACCATGTACATTTCTGCTTCTTACTTTGGCTTAGTTTAATGACTACCATTTATTGAGCATTTACCATATCAAGGTCACTATGTTAAGGACACAAAGTTTTATCACACTAGTCTTCAAGGAATTTAGAGTTACCGAAAGAATTTATTTCCTGTGTCTCCCTTGAATTTACTCATTACATTTAGAAAACCTCAAATACGTACAAGATATTGATTTCCAACATCACTGTTTCCTTTGTCCTAGCCGGTGTTAACATCAGGAGAGTTCTGGGTCTTCTGAACAATACATCCCTTACCTGATAAGACACTATATAGTTTTCATAATTCATCACATTTTCCTTTTCAAAGGAAACTAAATTATATTTTAGAATCAAATTTGTTGGCAAATTCATAAGTATTATTTTGGGAATATTTGGCTCCAGTTACTTACTTCTTTCCCTCTTCCTTTCTTTCTTTTTGCCATTTTGCTATATTTTGTGTATCCTTGTAAGCCACCTTAAGACACTTTTAGGCTGAATGATCCCCTCTAAATAAATAAAAGTAATATTTGCACTGCTTTTTTTTATTATCCAAGTCTGTAGCACAGGGGTTAGGGTCACATCACAACCTTCAGGGATGAATTTTCTGGGAAACATTTGACTGTTTTGTTGGTCTATGAATAGTTGGAAAAGTAGGCAGTCACCTAAAGGAACACAGGAGCAAATCTCTTCTTCTGCTTCGTGATCATAACAAATTGAAACAAAACCAAGTTGAGAATTTCAAAGACCAATCCTGGAGTCTTCAAACCTGAGCAACAAAAAGATGATTTCAGGTCTTGAAATTCTCTATCTAGAAGACAGGAAATGGGGAAAGCTTATTTTTGTTCCTGATTTGCCAAGCTGTAATATATTCCTTTTCTTAAATTTTATTGATTTTGCTAAACTCTGAACTCTGTTTTGCTTTAGGGAGAGCCATAGAGGTATAGATTTTTATGTCAAAAAATTTGTTCCTTGCTAAGAGCCTATGGAAGATACATTGAATAGGATTATTGAAACGAGGCTTCAATGACCAACATACAGAAAACCCCAGTAAACCACTGACTGGCTCCAGGAAGCTGGACTCAGCCCAGGTCTTAATGACCTATTCTGTAGAATGCATTCCAGCCAATTAAAACTCCCAACCTGGCCTCCAAGCAAAGTGATAATGCTGGCCCTACCCAGGTTTCTACCCTCTGATTCTTAGACCACCCAGCAAGTTGTTGATCCAGCATCCAGTTATTTCTTGCCTGTAGCATACAGTGCAGCACATGTGTCTTCTGTGCCAGCTGTTACTTGTCTGTATAAGAGAAAGGTAATAACAGAGATTGGAGGTTCCTTGGAAGAGTCCCCTTTTTGTTCCCCTTTCTTCCATAGACTTTCTCTTTTAATCATCTGCTGTGATGGTATGAGATTTTATCATAAAGTACTGATTCTTTGGATTCAAGTGTTTCCATATTCCTATGCCTCTATGTCCCAGGGTGAATGAGTCTTCCTCATCCTGACAGCTTCCCTTCCTAAAACTGAGGAATAATTGCCTTGTTATTAAGGAGAACAAGGAAAAAATGAGAAAAAGAAAAAGAGACAGAAAGGAAAGGGAGAGAGCCAGTCTAATCCCAAGATGGTAGACCTATGTATGGATATACATCCCACATTTGTATCCCCAGGATGACCAAAGAAACCTCAAATCATGCATGAATTGATTTAAAACAATCAATTTACTTTAAAAAGTAGAGATTCAGCAAAATAAATACAAATTTTTCCTGGGGGAAAATATCTCCATCCTAAGACTTGGGGAACCTCCACAAATAAATTTTCAAGGGAAATAACCAGCCTGCAGTTAATATAAGCAGATTCACAAACAAGTGAATACATTCACAAGGCAGAAGAAACAATAGATAGCAAAAATATCATCACAAAGATTTCATATTTTATAAACATCACAGAAATACTATAAAATGTTTACTATATCTATGTCTAAAAATATTAAAAGCTCTTGAAAATATCTTCAGGGAACAGGAAACCATAAAACATAGGTTAGCAAATTAAACAACAATGGAAACAAATAACTGGCTGCTGCTTAAGATGTAGAAAGCTGAAAAATTTTTCATTCTCACCTTTAAAACAAGAAAAATCTGGATAATCTATGAAAATATATTTTTTTCTTGATGCCATCAGAAAGTTAAGGTTGCAGGGCAACTGACTAGCCTGAGACCTATGGGAAGGGAAAGTCTCCAAGAAGAGATGGGACATAAGCACTTGCCCATCTGGGGCACGTGTTGAGCATCATTCAAGCTGGTAAGGAGTACTCAGCTAAAATTCATAATAATTGCTAAAGGCTAAGTATCACATAGTGTGAGAATATAGAAATACTGGAGCCACAGACACAAGGAAATTATCTCTATTCTCAGGCTTTTTTTTTCCATGGACCACACTGGACACTCACAAAAAAGATGGGGGAAGGTGAGAGAAAGCCTCCTAGGTGGTACTGGCCTTGGAAGAGGGGAGCAGCAGCAGCTGCAGGAAAGGCATGAAATCCCACATGTATTCTCTTTCTCTGTCTCTCTTAGAGAACAAAAGGCTAAGGAAATAACAAAACCCTGTACTTTTCAAGACATAAGGTACAAGTGATGACATCACAACAGGGGGAAGAGTAAAATGTCTATCCTTAGGGAATAGAAGGGAACAGGAAAACATCTTGTGTCCAGAACAATAGAGATCCCATACCATTGAGAAATAGGCAGGATCATGGACCCAGGGACAAAGCATCTAAGACTGAGGCTGAACCAGGACAACAGAGAATGTCCACCTGTTCCCCCTGCCTTTAACCAGGTTAGCAAGTATTGAGTAACAAATAACAGCAGTTTATAGGGACGGAGGGAGTGAGCCTCTATAAATCTCAGGCACAACAAGAAGACTCACTGCTAATAGTGAGTCAGACACTGAGACAATACCTCTGACAAAACCAATCCTTCTCTCATGCACAAGGTAATGCTAGAGAAATTCGAAGCCTGTGGTAGGCCAAGGGTAAACATAGCAAGAATAAAACCCAAACCCAGCTCAACACCAAACTATAGTGATTAAACTTCCCCTCCCCCCACTAAAGGCATAGTAAAGGAAAATGCATACTTATTTCTAATAAAAAATAATATAGGTCTTAGTATCTACTGTTCTACACAAAATACTCAGCTTCCAACAAAAAATTATGAAGCAAGAATTCAGACAACACTCTATCAGGAGAAAAAGTAGTCAATGAAACCAGACTCAGACATGATCCAGGTTCTTCAACTACCAAATAAAGAATTTAAAGTAACTTTAATTAATAACCTATTGGCTTCAGTGGAGAAAGTGGAACACATTCATGAACATACAGGGGATTTTATGGAACAGATAGAAAGATAGAAATTATAAGAAAAAATCAAATGAAAATGCTAAAAATGAAAAAAAATAGAGAAAAAAGAGATGAAGAATGACTTTGGTGGACTCATAAGAAGAGTCTACACAGGGGAGAAAAAAACATCAGTGAACTTGAAGAGAGTTCAACAAAAAGTGCCCAAACTGAAACAGAAAAAAATAAGAATGGGGAAAAAGAAGAAAATAAGCATAAAAGAGCATCAAGAGCTGTGGGACAATATTAGACAACATAGCATACATATAAATGAAATCTCAGAAGAAGAATAGCAACAGAAGGGAGGAAAAAGACAAAAGAGATAATGACCATAAGTTTGTGTTCTCTGTCTGTGAGTCTATTTCTGCTTTATAAATAAGTTTATTTGTATCATTTTTTTAGATTCCACATATAAGCGATATCATATGATATTTGTCTTTGGCTTACTTCACTTAGTATGATAATCTCTAGGTCCATCCATGTTGTTGCAAATGGCATTATTTCATTCTTTTTTATGGCTGAGTATTATTCCATTTTATATATATACCACTTCTTCTTTATCCATTCAACTGTTAATGGACACTTAAGTTGCTTCCATGCCTTGACTATTGTAACTAGTGCTACTATGAACATTGGAGTGTATGTTTCTTTTCAAATTATGGTTTTCCCTGGATATATGCCCAGGAGTGGGATTGCAGGATCATATGGCAACTCTATTTTTAGTTTTGTAAGGAACCTCCATACTGTTTTCCATAGTGGCTGTACCAATTTACATTCCCACCAACAGTGTAGGAGGGTTGCCTTTTCTCCACACCCTCTCCAGCATTTATTATTTGTAGACTTTTTGATGATGACCATTCTGACTGGTGTGAGATGATACCTCATTGTAGTTTTCATTTGCAATCCTCTAATAATTGGTGATATTGAGCATCTTTTCATGTGCCTTTTTGTCATGTGTATGTCTTCTTTGGAGAAATGTCTGTTTAGATCTTCTGCCTATTTTTTGATTGGGCTGTTTGTTTTTTTTGATATTGAGCTGTATGAGCTATTTGTATATTTTGTAGATTAATCCCCTGTTGATTACATTGTTTGAAAATATTTTCTCCTATTCTGTAGGTTGTCTTTTTGTTTTGTTTATGGTTTCTTTTGCTGTGCAAAAGCTTTTAAGTTTAATTAGGTCCCATTTATTTATCTTTGTTTTTATTTCCATTGCTCTAGAGGATAGATCAAAAAAGCTATAGCTGCAATTTATGTCAAACAGTGTTCTGCCTATGTTTTCCTCTAGGAGTTTTATAGTGTTCCAGTTTTACATTTAGGTCTTTAATCCATTTTGAGTTTATTTTTGTGTATGGTGTTAGAGAATGTTCTAAGTATGGTTACCAAAGGGTAAAGGGAGGGAGAAATAAATTAGGATTGGGATTAAAATATACATGCTACTATATATAAAATGGATAACGAACAGGGACCTACTGTATAGCACAAGGACCTATATTCAACATCTTATAATAACTTATAAGGGAAGAGAATGTAAAAAAAAGTATATATATTTTTAATATATATATATGTATAACTGAATCATTCTGCTCTACACCTGAAATTAACACAACATTGTAAATCAACATTTCAATAAGAATTAAAATAAATATAAATAAATAAATAATACAGACCAGTATTTTTAAAAAAGAGATAGTAACCAAGAATTTTCCAGCATTAATGAAAACAACTAAATCACAATTCCAAGAAGCTCAGAGAACACCAGTCTGGATAAATAACTACAGTACACCACCCCCCAAAAAATACATACATACATCATGTTGAACTGCTAAAAATCAAAGGTAAAGAGAAAATCCTGAAGGGAACCAAAGAAAGCAAAAAAAAAAAAAAAAAAAAAAAAAAAAAGCCACACATGATATAAAGAAACCAAGATAAGAATTATACCAGACAGACTGCTCATCAGAAATTGTTCAAGCCAGAAGACAATGGAGAACAAATTTAAAGTGCTTTAAAAAAAAAAAAGTTAACAGAGTTCTCTACCCCATGAGGGGTGGGGAGAGGACTTTCAAAAATAAAGAGGAAATAAAAAATTTTTCAGACAAACAAAAACTGAGAAAATTTATTACGAGCAGATGTACACTAAGAAAAATCTTAAAAGTTCTTTGGGCAGAAGTAACATGATACTACAGAAAAACCTGAATCTATAGAAGAAAATGAAGAGCAGTGGAAATCACATCAATATAGGTAAACACAGGTGTTGGGGGCTCAACTGAGGGTGTTGGGGCTCCTGGTGGGGCTAAATTACCATGAGGGTTGGGCAGACAAAAGGATACAGTTCTTCATGCAGTGGCTGAACTCAAATCAGTTGTCTGAAAGAATTGGACTCTGAAGATCTGTGTCATAATGGCTGCTGAAGCTTCTACTCCAAATTCAAGGGCAGATTCAACTTACTTACAAGAGAGATATCTTAATAAAGGTCAAAAGATGATATTACAGAACAAAAGGAGATATCACAGCAGTTGTAAAGGTGCAAGAACATGAGTGTTCTCCCATTGGAGGGAGCTGGAGCACTTCTCCTGAGTCAGTGATCAATCCATTGTGGTCCAGCATACAGAAGTGAGGGAGTCATGAAAAATGGTAGAGCTGCTGGGTCATGAGGATGCAAATGTGATTGAAAGTTCTCACAACCTTCACTCCAGGTTTGGAAAAAGTTGTGGTAGGAGTTGGGAAGGCTTCCCTCTTTTTCTGTCCTTTGGAAGATTGGAAGAGTAAGATTGGCATTTCCGTTCTGTAACTGTCTCATAGAATTTGCTCAATCTGATAAAGAAGCTGTCTGAACCTGGTGATTTGTTTGTTGGAAGATTTTTTAATTAACAATTCAATTTATTTAAAGGTTATAGGACTATTCGAGTTTTCTGTTTCTTAAGTCATATTTGGTGTGAATTTTACAAGCAACATATACCTAGATTTTTGTTTATCCAGTCTAGAAATACTTACCTTTAATTGGGAAGTGTGGGCTATTTGCATTTATTGCAGTTAAGGAAATATTTAGAGTTTGGTTACAGGATGGTGGAGTAGGAAGATGCTGAGCTCACCTCCTCCCATGGGCACACCAAAATTACGACTATTTACAGAGCAATTACTGATGAGAAAAACCACGAGACTAGTAGAAAGGATTAAAAAAAAGGAACTACATTGGGCTTCCCTGGTGGTGTAGTGGTTGAGAGTCTGCCTGCCAATGCAGGGGATACAGGTTTGTGCCCCGGTCCGGGAAGATCCCACCCGCCACAGAGTGGCTGGGCCCGTGAGCCATGGTCACTGAGCCTGCACGTCCAGAGCCTGTGCTCCACAATGGGAGAGGCCACAACAGTGAGAGGCCTGAGTACCACACACACAAAAAAAATAAAGGAACCACAGTGAGATGGGTAGGAGGGGTGGAGACACAGTACAGTCAAGACCCATACACCCAGGTGGGTGACCCACAAGAAGATGATAATTATAATTTCAGCAACTCTTCCCAAGGAGTGAGTGGCCCAGGCTAATATCAGGTTCCCCAGCCAGGGGTTCTGCACCAGGAAGATGAGCCCCCAGAAGGTTTGGCTTTGAAGTTCAGTTTGGCTTTGAAGGTTTGGCTTACTTTTGGGAGAGCCAGAGAACTATGGGAAATAGAGACTCTACTCTCACACACTCCAGGACCCAGGGCAGGAGCAGTAATTTGAAAGGAGCCTGAGTTAAACCCACCTGCTGATCTTAGAGCGCCTTCTGGAGAGACAGGAGGGAACTTGCAGCTTACCCTGGGGACATAGACACTGGCAGCAGCTATTTTGGGGAACTCGTTCTACCACATGGAGACAGGTGTTGGCAAGTGCTATTTTGGGGTCCTTCCTTTAGCTTATTGGCCCCAGGACCTGGTTCTGCCCACCAGTGGGTCTGCACTAGTCCAAAGACCAGACTCACCCATCAGTGAATAGGCACAATCCTCAGAACTTCCTGGGCCTTAGCCCCACTGACCAATGAGCTGACACACCAGCTCTGGGAACCCCAGGTCCCTGCAGCAAGAGACTCCAAGACTTGGCTCCACCCACCAGTGAGCTGGTACTAGCCTCCAGAACACCCAGGCCCCAGCCCTGCCCATCAACAGGCTGATACCACCTCTGACATACCATATACCCCTCAGCCAGCCATGTCAGGAACTAGCTCCACCATCAGCAAGCAAACACTAGATCTGGGATGCCTGGCCTCACATCACCCAAACCAGAGCCTGACTCCACCAACCAGTGTTCCACATTAGCCCCTGGACCCCTGAGAGCTCCACAGCCAGTTGCCTCATAAACTAACTCTGCCTACCAGTGACCAGCAGCCTCTGCACAGGCAGGGCCTGACAACCAACTGGACCAGGAGCCAGCCATGACTACCAGACCACTCACAGTAGTCAGCCTGCCACAACATAGAGACCCACACAGCTCACATAGGGGCAACCCTGGAGCATATAGCTCTGGTTACCTGAGGAGAGTATGCTGCTGAGAGGCATAGGACATCTCCTACAAAAGGCCACTTCTCCACTGTTGGGAAACATAATCAACCTACCAAACCCATGGAAATAAAAACAGCAAATTAGGCAAAATAAGGCAACAGAAGAATATGATCCAAATGAAGAAATGAGATAAAATTACAGAAGAACTAGGTAAAGTGGAGATGGGCAATCTATCCAATAAAGAATTCAAGGTAATGATCTTAAAGATATTCAAGGAACTCAGGAGAAGAATGGATGAAAGAGTGAGAAGTTAGAAGTTTTTAAAAAGAGCTAGAAAATATAAATTAGAACCAAACAGAGAGGAAGAATACAATAACTGAAATGAAAAATACACTCAAAAGGATCACAGTATATTAGATAATACAGAGGAATGGATGAGTGAGCTGGAAGACAGAGTAGTGGAAATCACTGAAGCTGAACAGAAAAAAGAAAAGAGAATAAATACTAATGAAGACAGTTTAAGAGACCTTTAGGACAACATCAAGCTTAATAATATTTGCATTATAGTGTTCTCAGAAAGAGAAAGAGAAAAGGGCAAAGAATGTAATTAAAGTCATAGTAGCTGAAAACTGCCCTGAGGAAATGGACATCTAGGTCCAGGAAGCACAAATAGTTCCAAACAGGATTAACACAAGGAGGGCCACACCAAGACATATTGCAATTAAAATGGCAAAAATTAAATATAAAGAGAGAATATTAAAAGCAGTGGGGGGAAAGCATCAAGTTATGTACAAGGGAATGTCCATAGGACTATCTGCAAACTTTTCAGCAGAAATCCTGCAGGCCAGAAGGGAGTGGAAAGATGTATTTAAAATAATGAAAAGGAAAAACCTAAAACCAAGAATACTTTACCTGGCAAAGCTTTTATTCAGATTTGATGGAGAAATCAAAAGTTTTGCAGATAAGGAAAAACTAAGAGTTCAGCACTATAAAGCCAGCATTACAAGAAAAGTTAAAAGGACTTCTCTAAGTCAAAAAGCAAAGGCTACAACTAGAAATATGAAAATTATGAAAGGAAAAATCTTAATGGAAGGGGCAAATATACAGTAGAAGTAGTAAATCAACCATGTATGAAGCTAGTAGAAGGTTAAAAGACAGAAATAGTAAAATCATCTACATACACAATAAATAGTTACAGGATACACAAAACAAAAAGATGTAAAATATGATGTCAAAAACAATAAACTTTCAGGGGGTAGAATAAAAATGCAGGATTTAAAAAATATGTTTGAAATTAAGAGATCAGCAACTTAAAATAATTTTATAAATATAAATAGATATGTAGTTTCATTTTTATATATATAGTTATACAGTTAAATATAACCTCAGGTTAACCACAAACCAAAATCTATAACAGATAACACACACAGAAAAAAGAAAGGAATCCAAACATAACACTAAAGATAATCATCAAATTGCAAGGAAAGGACAATAAAAGAAGAAACAAGAAACAAAAAAGGACTGCAAAAACAACTCCAAAACAGCACAATGACAAGAAGTACATACCATTCGATCATTACTTTAAATGTAAATGAATGAAATGCTCCAATCAAAAAACAGAGTATCTGACTGGCTCTATGCTGCCCACAAGAGACTCTCTTCAGATCTAGACACACACAGACTGAAAGTGAGGGGATGGAAAAAGATATTCCATGCAAATGGAAATCAAAAGAAATCCAGGGAAGCAATACTTGTATGTGACAAAATAGACTTTAAAATAAAGAAAATGAAACAATCCAAAATTTATGGGACACAGCAAAAGCAGTTCTAAGAGGGAAGTTTATAGTGATACAAGCCTACCTCAGGAAATAAGAAAAAAATCAAATAAACAACTTATCCTTACACCTAAAGGAATGAGAAAAAGAACAAACAAAACCTAAAGTTAGTAAAAGGAAAGAAATGATAAAGATCAGAGAAGAGGGCTTCCCTGGTGGCGCAGTGGTTGAGAGTCCGCCTGCCGATGCAGGGGACACGGGTTCATGCCCTGGTCTGGGAAGATCCCACATGCCGTGGAGTGGCTGGGCCCGTGAGCCATGGCTGTTGAGCCTGCGCGTCCGGAGCCTGTGCTCTGCAACGGGAGAGGCCACAACAGTGAGAGGCCCACATACCAAAAAAAAAAAAAAAGAAAAAAATCAGAGAAGAAATTAATGAAATGGAGACAAAAAATATAAAGGATGAATGAGACTAAGAGTTGTTTTTTTTTAAGTTAAATAAAATTGAAAAACATTTAGTCAGACACATCAAGAAGAAAAGAGAGAAGGCCCAAATGAATAAAATCAGAAGTGGAAAAGAAGAAGTTACAATGAATATCACAGGAATATGCAGGATCATAAGAGATTACTACAAATAACTATATGCCAATCAAATGGGCAACCTAGAAGAAATGAGTAAATTCTTAGAAATATACCATCTCCCAAGATTGATTCAGGATGAAATAGAAAATCTAAACAGACCCATTACCAGTCATGAAATTGAATTAACAATAAAAAAAATTCCATCAAAGTCCAGTACCAGATGGCTTCAGAAGTGAATTCTACCAAACATTTATAACAGAGTTAACACCTATCCTTCTCAAACTATTTCAACAAATTGCAGAGGAAGGAGCCCTTCCAAACTTATTCTATCAGACCAACATCACCCTGATACCAAAACCAGAGTAAAACATTACAAAAAAAGAAAATTACTCTACAATATCACTGATGAACATGGACGCAAAAATCCTCAAAAAAATATTAGCCAATCGAATTCAATAATACATTAAAAGGATTATACACCACAATCAAGTGAAATTTATCCTGGGGGTACAAGGATGGTTCAATACTCATAAATCAATCAACATGATGCACCACATTAACAAATTGAAAAATAAAAATCATATGATCCTCTCAATAGATGCAGAAAAACATTCTGACAAAATTCAACATCCAAAAACTCTCCAGAAAGTGGGCATAGAGGGAACACACCTCAACATAATAAAGGTCATATATGACAAGCCCACAGCTAACATCATACTCAATGGCAAAAAGCTGAAAGCATTTCCTATAAGATTAGGAATAAGACCAGGATGCCCACTCTTGCCACTTTTATTCAACATAGTATTGGAAGTCCTAATCGCAGCAGTCAGACAAGAAAAAGAAATAAAAGGAATCTAAACTGGAAAAATAGTAAAACTATGACTGTTTTCAGATGACATACTAGTACAAATAGGAAATCCTAAAGATGCCACCAAAAAACTATTAGACTTCATCAATGAATTTGATAAAGTTGCTAGGTACACAAAAAATATACAGAAATCTGTTGCATTTCTATACACTAATATCAAACTATCAGGAAGAGAAAGTAAGAAAACAATCCTTTTTACAATTACTTCACAAAGAATAAAATACCTAAAAATAAATCTAAGGAAGTAAAAGACCTATACTCAGAAAACTGTAAGACACTGATGAAAGAAATTGAAGATGGCACAAACAAATGGAAAGATATGCTATGCTCATAGCCTGAAATAATTGAAATTATTAAAATTAGCATACTACTGAAGACAATGTACAGATTCAATGCAATCCCCTTCCAAATAACAATGACATTTTCCACAGAACTAGAAAAAATAATTCTAAAATGTTATGGAAACCCAAAGACACCAAATAGCCAAAACAATCTTGAGAGATAAGAACAAACCTGGAAGTAGGACACTCCTTAATTTCAAGCTATACTAAAAACTCCAGTAATAGAAATAATATAATACTGACACAGATCAATGGAACAGAATAGACAGCACAGAGATGAACCCACATTTTTATGGGCAATTAATCTACAACAAAGGAGGTAGGAATAGACAATGGGAAAAAGACTGCCTCTTCAATAAACGGTGCTGGAAAAACTGGACAGCTACATGCAAAAAGAATCAAAGTGGACTACTTTCTCATACTATATACAAAAATAAACTCAAAATGGATTAAAAACTTAAATGCAAGACCTGAAACCATAAAACTCCTAGAAGAAAACACAGGCAGTACTCTCTTTGACATCATCATAGTAATAATTTTTGGGTATGTCTCCTCAAGTAAGGGAAACAAAAACAAAAACAAACAAATGGGACTACATCACTCTAAAGCTTTTGCCCGGTGAAGTAAAGTATCAACAAAATGAAAAATGCCACCTACTAAACAGGAGAAAATATCCAAAAATAATATATGTTTTAAGAAGTTAATATGCCAAATATACAAAGAACACATACAACTCAACATCAAAAACACAAACAACTCAAATAAAAAATAGACAGAAGAACTGAACAAAATTTTTTCTGAAGAAGGCATATAGATGGCCAACAGGCACATGAAAATATGCCCAACATCACTAATCATCAGGGAAATGAAAATCAAATATATCACATTGCACCTATTATTTATTATCAACAAAACTACAAATAACAAGTGTTGGCAGGGATGTGAAGAAAAGGGAATCCTCGTGCACTTTTGGTTGGAATATAAATTGGTACAGCCACTATGGAAAACAGTATGGAAGTTCCTCAAAAAATTAAAACTAGAACTACCATACAATCCAGCAATTCTACTCCTGGTAGAAAGAAAAAACAAAACAAAACACTTATTTGAAAAGATATTTACAGCCTTATATTCACTGCAGCATTATTTATAACAGCCCATCAATAGATGAGTAGATAAAGAACATGTGATATATATATATATATATATATATATATATATATACATACAATGGAATACTACTCAGCTATAAAAATATAATCTTGTCTTTTGCTACAACATGGATGGACCTGTGGATATTGTACTAAATGAAATAAGTCAGACAGAGAAAGACAAATACCATATGATTTCATTTATATGTGGAATCTAAAAAACAAAACAAATGAACAAACATAACAATAAGAAACAGAGTCATAGGTATGGAGAACAAACAGGTGAGTGCCAGAGGGGAGGGGGTGGCAGATGAGAAAAATATATGAGGGATATTAAGTGGTATGATTTCTTTTATTTTTTTAATTAAAAAAAGAAATAAAGTCAATAAAATTTAGTCATGAAAGAGTCAATTCACTGAGAAGATTATGTACAATTCTACATTCATATGTGTTCAATAATATAGCCTAAAAAGATACAAAACAAAAATTTGACAATACTATAAAAGAAATTGACAGATTATTAGAGGTGAGGGACATTTCAATACATCTTTCTCAGTAATAATATATTAGGTGATAAAATATTAGTAAGGATATTTGTATAGCACAATTAATAGACTTGATCTAATGGATACATATGGAGTATCACACTCCAAAACTGGAGAATATACATTCTTTGCACATATTCTGTTTTTTTTTTCTCAAATTTGATTATGTTTTCCTTTCCAGCTTCCTGAGACATAATTGACACATAACATTGTGTAAATTTAAGGCTTATTATGTGATGATTTGATACACATGTATATTACAAAATGTTTACCACAATAAGGTTAGTTAACACATCCTTCACATCATATAATTACCATTTTGTTGTGTTGTGTTCAGAACATTAGAGTTCTATTCTCATAGCTACTTTCAAGTGTATGATACAGTATTATTAACTGTATTAATAGACAGTCACCATGTTGTGTATTACATCCCCAGAAATTATTCATATATGTTTATACCTTTTGATCAACATCTCATTTCCTCCACCCCTCAGCCCCTGACAATCACCATTCTCTCTGTTTCTATGAGTTAAATGTTTTTAGATTCCATATATAAGTGAGATCATACAGTATATTCTTTGTCTGAATTACTTCACGTAGCATAATGCCTGCATGTTTCATCCATGTTGTTGTAAATAACAGGATCTCCTTTTTCATGGCTTAATAATATCCACATATATACCCCAGGGATACAAGGATGGTTATCCATGCCTTGCCTATCAGGAATAATGCTTCAATGAACATGGGAGTGCAGATATCTCTTCAAGATAGTGATTTCATTGCTAGATTTTAAAAAAATAGGGCACTATATGGGCAGATGACAATTTACTGTAGTGCCTGAGTATTAACATTTTTAACCTGTCATACTTTAGCATGGATTTGGTACTTGTCCTGTTCTCTCTGAACCCTAGCTTTCCTTGTGTCAGCTCTGAAAGCTAGCTTCACATTTCAAAAGCTCTAACTAAAGCCTTTAGGGCATCTGCTTCTGCCTTTCCCTATTTGACTGCCTCTGTCCCTAAATGCTGACCCTGGTGATTCGCTCTGCCTGTTCTTCCTGTCACTCTTAGGGACACCATTTCTATTGTCTTGCTGCCTCCACATTACCTGACATCCTCCCCAGGAGCCAAGCTTTTCCCTACACATAATCAACTGTGATGTCCCACCTGAGCATCCTCCTCCGTATCTCACCAGCATTTTTGAACCTGATTTTGTTGGTTGCTTTAGGCTCACATCACCATTATACCACAGTAATCCAGTCTCAACAATTCGAAACCTAAAACACAAGAATACTCTGAGAAGAACAATAAGGGATTAGG
The DNA here is from genome assembly GCF_949752795.1 of Hyperoodon ampullatus. Classification (NCBI taxonomy): domain Eukaryota; kingdom Metazoa; phylum Chordata; class Mammalia; order Artiodactyla; family Ziphiidae; genus Hyperoodon; species Hyperoodon ampullatus. The sequence goes on along the minus strand of NC_136926.1, from coordinate 61,723,996 downwards.
GGAAGCTCAGCATCCTAACAACTTTTAATTATGATGAGATAATAAGAAAGTATACAAAAAAAAAGGAGGGGGCTTCCCTGGTGGCGCAGTGGTTGAGAGTCTGCCTGCCGATGCAGAGGACATGGGTTCGTGCCCTGGTCCGGAAAGATCCCACATGCCACGGAGCGGCTGGGCCCGTGAGCCATGGCCGCTGAGCCTGCGCATCCGGAGCCTGTGCTCTGCAACGGGAGAGGCCACAACAGTGAGAGGCCCGTTTACTGCAAAAAAAAAAAAAAAAGAAAGAAAGAAAATAAAAGAAAGTATAACATGGGGTGGACAGTAATTTTGCCATCCCATTTCACAGGCAATGTTTGCAGCAGGCAGTGAACCCTGTTTTATATTTATAACTGGAATGTGCTGCTGTTCAGGGTGGGCAGTTGCATTCCCACAATACATCACATGGCAAGTTGCTGACATGCCCTTCCCTCTGGCTTCTCTGGGCTAGAAGGAACGCATTTATTATTATTATTATTATTGATATTGTTTCTCTCTCTCCCTTTGCTTTCAACAGTTTCACTGACATTAGTTAAAGGGTCCTTGGGCTGGCAGAGCAGGCAGACATCCCAGTCACATGGAAGGTTTTAAGCAGGCCCCAGTCTCTCTGACAGCACAAAAGCAGGAGTTCAAATGAAGAAACATCAAAAATCAATGTTTTAATTCATAAAGACATGGGGATGCTTTGTGATTGGACAGCTCCAGATGACAGGCAGAGAAGTCACTTGAGGACTGACAAGGACTGGTGGCACAAGGAGTTCTCAACTCAGATCAGGATGCTCATCAAGGCAGCTTGCAATATAACTAGGGGGCAAAGAAAGGGCTTCAATCTCACATAAGCAGAGGTGAAGATGCGGTCCTCTGTTTCAGAGAAATGGAAGAGTGAGAATAAGGCCCTAGAAACCACAGGAGAGGAAGATTCCTTCTAGGATAGAGGAAGATGAAGAAATGAGACTAAAAACCCAGAAAACAAGCCAGAATGCCTAATCAATATTGTCCTTCACAGGAGACACCTCAGGGTCTTGAAGTAGTGGAAAGAATATTTTTCTAGGAGTTTGTTCATCAGGGTTCTAATCTACATTTTGTGCTTTACCTAACTGTGTGTCGTAGGGTAATTTACTTCTTCCTGTCTTTTGGTTGCAGTTTCTTCATCTGTTCAATTAAAAGGCTGTAGCACACAGTGTCACATGCTACCATGCTAGTCTACTGACTCTCAAAAAAGTTCTAGAACTTTCCTCTTTCTGATGCCTTCAGAGCTGACTTGCATGCATGGCTATAAACACATACACGCATATATACATACATACACACATACACAAGTGCACAAGTGTGCGTGCACACCACAGATGAGACAATCATTTCAGGGATGCATCTTGTTTATTTATTTTAATTTTTTTTTCCAGAGGAAAAGAGAATTAAAAATTTATTTTGAAGATAAATGTCAATTATGAGGGAAAATGTTAATATAAAGGACTTTTCTGGTTACATTTCCTTTTTTAAATTTTTTATTTAATTTTACTTATTTTTTATACAGCAGCTTCTTATTAGTTATCCATTTTATACATATTAGTGTATATATGTCAATCCCAATCACCCAATTCACCACTCCACCACCACCCCCTGCCACTTTCCCCCCTTGGTGTCCATACGTATGTTCTCTACATTTGTGTCTCTATTTCTGCCCTGCAAACTGGTTCATCTGTACCATTTTTCTAGGTTCCACATATGCGTTAATATACGATATTTGTTTTTGTCTTTCTGACTTACCTCACTCTGTATGACAGTCTCTAGATCCAACCACGTCTCTACAAATGACTCAATTTCTTTCCTTTTTATGACTGAGCAATATTCCATTGTATATATGTACCACATCTTCTTTATCTATTCATCTGTCATTGGGCATTTAGGTTGCTGCCATGACCTGGCTATTGTAAATAGTGCTGCAGTGAACATTGGAGTGCATGTGTCTTTTTGAATTATGGTTTTCTATGGGTATATGACCAATAGTGGGATTGCTGGGTCATATGGCAATTCTATTCTTAGTTTTTTAAGGAACCTCCATACTGCTCTCCATAGTGGCTGTATCAATTTACATTCCCACCAACAGTGCAAGAGGGTTCCCTTTTCTCCTCACCCTCTCCAGAATTTGTTGTTTGTAGATTTTCTGATGATGCCCATTCTAACTGGTGTGAGGTGATACCTCACTGTAGTTTTGGTTTGCATTTCTCTAATAACTAGTGATGTTGAGCAGCTTTTCATGTGCTTCTTGGCCATCTGTATGTCTTCTTTGGAGAAATGTCTATTTAGATCTTCTGCCCATTTTCTGATTGTGTTCTTTGTTTTTTTAATACTGAGCTGCATGAGCTGTTAATATATTTTGGAGATGAATCCTTTGTCTGTTGATTCATTTGCAAACATTTTCTCCCATTCTGAGGGTTGTCTTTTTGTCTTATTTGTAGTTTCCTTTGTTTTGCAAAAACTTAAGTTTCATTAGATCCCCCTTGTTTATTTTTGGTTTTATTTCCATTACTCTAGGAGGTGGATCAAAAAAGATCTTGTGCTTTATGTCAAAGAGTGGTCTTCCTATGTTTTCCTCTAAGAGTTTTATAGTGTCCAGACTTACATTTAGGTCTCTAATCCATTCTGAGTTTATTTTAGTGTATGGTGTTAGGGAGTGTTCTAATTTCATTCTTTTACATGTAACTGTCCAGTTCTCCCAGCACCACTTATTGAAGAGACTGCCTTTTCTCCATTGTATATCCTTGCCTCCTTTGTCATAGATCAGTTGACCATAGCTGCGTGGATTTATCTCTGGGTTTTCTATCTTGTTCCATTGATATTTCTGTTTTTCTGCCAGTACCATTTTGTCGTGATTACTGTAGCTTTGTAGTATAGCCTGAAGTCAGGGATTCTCCCAGCTCCGTTTTTTTCTCTCAAGACTGCTTTGGCTATTCGGGGCCTTTTGTGTCCCCATACAAAATTTTAAGATTTTTTGTTCTAGTTCTGTAAAAAATGCCATTGGTTATTTGATAGGGATTGCATTGAATCTGTAGATTGCTTTGTGTAGTATAGTCATTTTCATAATATTGATTCTTCCAGTCCAAGAACATGCTATAATCTCTCCAATTGTTGGTATCATCTTTAATTTCTTTCATCAGTGTCTTATAGTTTTCTGCATACAAGTCTTTTGTCTCCCTAGGTAGGTTTATTTCTAGGTATTTTATTCTTTTTGTTGAAATGGTAAATGGGAGTGTTTCTTTGATTTCTCTTTCAGATTTTTCATCATTAGTGTATAGGAATGCAAGAGATTTCTGTGCATTAAATTTCTATCTTGTTACTTTAGCAAAATCATTGATTAGCTCTACTAGTATTCTGGTGGCATCTTTAGGATTCTCTATGTATGGTATCATGTCTTCTGCAAACAGTGACAGTTTTACTTCTTCTTTTCCAATTTGTATTTCCTTTCCTTCTCTGGTTGCTGTGGCTAGGACTTCCAAAACTATGTTGAATAAGAGTGGTGAGAGTGGACATCCTTGTCTTGTTCCTGATCTTAGAGGAAATGCTTTCAGTTTTTCACCATTGAGAATGATGTTGTCTGTGGGTTTGTCATATATGGCCTCTATTATGTGGTGATAGATTCCCTCTATGTCCACTTTCTGGAGAGTTTTTATCATAAATCGGTGTTGAATTTTGTCAAAAGCTTTTTCTGCATCTACTGAGATGATCATATGGTTTTTATTCTTCAATCTGTTAATATGGTGTATCACATTGATTGATTTGTGTATATTGAAGAATCCTTGCATCTCTGGGATAAATCCCACTTGATCATGGTGTATGATCCTTTTAATGTGTTGTTGGATTCTGTTTGCTAGTATTTTGTTCAGGATTTTTGCATCTATACTAATCAGTGATATTGGTCTGTAATTTTCTTTATGTATTATCTTTGTCTGGTTTTGGTATCAGGGTGATGGTGGCCTCGTAGAATGAGTTTGGTAGTGTTCCTTCCTCTGAAAATTTTTGGAAGAGTTTGAGAAGGATGGGTATTAGCTCTTCTCTAAATGTTTGATAGAATTCACCTTTGAAGCCATCTGGTCATGGACTTTTGTTTGTTGGAAGATTTTTAATCACAGTTTCAATTTCATTATTTGTGATTGGTCTGTTTATATTTTCTATTTCTTTGTGGTTCAGTCTTGGAAGGTTATACCTTTCTAAGAATTTGTCAGTTTCTTCCAAGTTGTCCATTTTATTCGCATAGAGTTGCTTGTAGTAGTCTCTTAGGATGCTTTGTATTTCTTAGGTGTCTGTTGTAACTTCTCCTTTTTCATTTCTAACTTTATTGGTTTGAATCCTCTCCCTCTTTTTCTTGATGAGTCTGGCTAATGGTTTATCAAATTTGTTTATCTTCTCAAAGAACCAGCTTTTAGTTTTATAGACCTTTGCTATTGTTTTCTTTGTTTCTATTTCATTTGTTTGTGCTCTGATTTTATGATTTCTTTCCTTCTACTAACTTTGGGTTTTATTTGTTCTTCTTTCTCTAGTTCCTTTAAGTGTAAGGTTAGATTGTTTATTTTAGATTTTTCTTGTTTCTTGAGGTAGGTTTGCATTGCTGTAAACTTCCTTCTTAGAACTGCTTTTGCTGCATCCCATAGGTTTTGGATAGTTGTGTTTCTGTTGTCATTTGTCTCTAGTTTTGTTTTTTTTTTTCCTCATTGATTTCTTCAATGATCTCTTGGTTATTTAGTAACATAGTTTTTAGCATCCATATATTTTTTTATGTTTTTTGCCCTGTAATTGTTTTCTAATCTCATAGCATTGTTATCAGAAAAGATTCTTGATATAATTTCAATTTTCTCTAAATTTACTGAGGCTTGATTTATGACCCAAAATGTGATCTATCCTGGAGAATGTTCCATGCACACTTGAGAAGAAAGTGTACTCTGCTATTTTTGGATGGAATGTCCTATAAATATCAATTAAATCTATTTGGTCTGTTGTGTCATTTAAAGCTTCTGTTTCCTTGTTAATTTCCTGTTTGGAAGACCTGTCCATTGGTGTTAGTGAGGTGTTGAAGTCCCCCACTATTATTTTGTTACTGTCGATTTCCTCTTTTATAGCTCTTAGCAGTTGCCTTATGCATTGCAGTGCTCCTATGTTGGGTACATATATATTTATAATTGTTATATCTTCTTCTTAGATTGATCCCTTGCTCATTATGTAGTGTCCTCCCTTGTCTCTTGTAACATTCTTTATTTTAAAGTCTATTTTATCTGATATTAGTATTGCTACTCCAGCTTTCTTTTGATTTCCATTTGCATGAAATATCTTTTTCCATCTCCTCACTTTCAGTCTGTATGTGTCGCAGGTCTGAAGTGGGTCTTTTCTGGACAGCATATATATGGGTCTTGTTTTTGTATCCATTCAGCGAGCCTGTGTTTTGGTTGGAGCTTTTAATCCATTCACGTTTAAAATAATTATCTATATGTATGTTCTTATTATCATCTTAATTGTTATGTGTTTGTTTTTGTAGGTCCTTTTCTTTTCTTATGTTTCCCACTTAGAGAAGTTCCTTTTGCATTTTTTCTAGAGCTGGTTTGGTGGTGATGAATTTCTTTAATTTTTGCTCGTCTGTAAAGCTTTTGATTTCTCTGTCAAATCTGAATGAGGCCCTTGCTGGGTAGAGTAATCTTGGTTGTAGGTTTTTCCTTTTCATCACTTTAAATATATCATGCCACTCCCTTCTGGCTTGTAGAGTTTCTACTGAGAAATCAGCTGTTAACCTTATGGGAGTTCCCTTGTATGTTCTTTGTCGTTTTTCCCTTGTTGCTTTCAATAATTTTTCTTTGTCTTTAATTTTTGTCAATTTGATTACTATGTGTCTTGGCGTGTTTCTCCTTGGGTTTATCCTGCCTGGGACTCTCTTCACTTCCTGGACTTGGGTGACTATTTCCTTTCCCATGTTAGGGAAGTTTTCCTCTATAATCTCTTCAAATATTTTCTTGGGTCCTTTCTCTGTCTCTGCTCCTTCTGGGACCCTTATAATGTGAATGTTGTTGCATTTAATGTTGTTCCAGAAGTCTCTTAGGCTGTCTTCATTTCTTTTCAGTCTTTTTGCTTTAATCTATTCAGTGGCAGTGAATTCCACCATTCTCTCTTCCAGGTCACTTATCGGTTCTTCTGCCTCAGTTATTCTGCTATTGATTCCTTCTAGGGTATTTTTCGTTTCAGTTATCATATTGTTCATCTGTTTGTTTGTTCTTTAATTCTTCTAAGTCTTTGTTAAACATTTCTTGCATCTTCTCGATCTTTGCATTCATTCTTTTTCCGAGGTCCTGGATCATCTTCACTATCATTATTCTGAATTCTTTTTCTGGAAGGTTGTCTATCTCCACTTCATTTAGTTGTTTTGCTAGGGTTTTATCTTGTTCCTTCATCTGGTACATAGCCCTCTGCCTTTTCATCTTGTCTATCTTTCTCTGAATGAGGTTTTCATTTCACAGGCTCCAGGATTGTAGTTCTTCTTGCTTCTGCTGTCTGCCCTCTGGTGGATGAGGCTATCTAAGAGGCTTGTGCAAGTTTCCTGATGGGAGGGACTTGTGGTGGGTAGAGCTGGGTGTTGCTCTGGTTGACAGAGCTCTGTAAAACTTTAATCCGCTTGTCTGCTGATGTGTGGGGCTGGGTTCCCTCCCTGTTGATTGTTTGACCTGAGGTGACCCAACACTGGAGCGTACCCAGGCTCTTTGGTGGGGATAATGATGGACTCTGGGAGGGCTCACACCAAGAAGTACTTCCCAGAACTTCTGCTACCAGTGTCTTTGTCCTCAAGGTGAGCCACAGCCACCCCCCGCCTCTGCTGGAGACCCTCCAACACTAGCATGTAGGTCTGGTTCAGTGTCCTATGGGGTCACTGCTCCTTCATCTGGGTCCCAATGCACACACTACTTTGTGTGTGCCCTCCAAGAGTGGAGTCTTGTTTCCCCCATTCCTGTCGAAATCCTGCAATCAAATCTCACTAGACATCAATGTCTGATTCTCTAGGAATTATTCGTTCCATTGCCAGACTCCCAGGTTGGGAAGCCTGATGTGGGGCTCAGAACCTTCACTCCAGTGGGTGGACTTCTGTGGTATAAGTGTTCTCCATTTTGTGAGTCACTCACCCAGCAGTTATGGGATTTGATTTTATTATGCCCCTCCTACTGTCTCATTGTGGTTTCTCCTTTGTCTTTGGATGTGGGTATAATTTTTGCTGAGTTCCAGTGTCTTCCTGTCAATGATTGTTCAGCAGTTAGTTGTGATTCCAGTGCTCTCACAAGAGGGAGTGAGCACACCTCCTTCTACTCTGCCATCTTCACATCTTGTTTATTTATAACCCAAATAATATATTTAAGACTGGCCCTTCACGTTACTTCCATCTTGGTTTCAAGTGCGCTTAATTTTCTTTAAAAATTAAATGAGATATGGAATATTTATGTCCTCTTTGATTATTTTCATATTATCAAAGACATATGAGACCAACAGTATTATCCCCATTTAATAGAGGAGCAAAACAGGGTTTAATAATTTGTGAAAATTTTGCAAGTGTAAGTATATTTTGAATAATATTTTTATTTATAAATTAAAAGATAAGGATTTGATCACTAATTTTTATCAAAATCTTAGAAATATTTTAATTTCTATCTGAAATCCCAGCTCCAGCATGACAATCTCTCTGTCTAATTCAGCATGTCCCTCCTCAGAAGTGATTATTCCACTCACTGTGACTTTCACATAGAGTCTTCTGTCTTGTCATTGGTGCATTATTCTACTTCAAATGTTAGCTCCTTGAGGGCAAACTCTATGTCTTACAATTTGTCCTGAAGTTCCTAGCATAAATCATGAGACCAAGAAAACAGTAGATACCCAATAAAGGAAGAAATAAATAACCATAACTATTTGAGTGACCTGTTTGAATTCATAACTATTTGAATTCACAGATGTATGAATTAAAACCCCATTCTTTCCTTGTGTACTTAACATCTTTCTCTTCAAGATGTAAGAGAAAGTAGAAGTCCCAACAGAATCATTGCAAAAACAGGAAGGAAGATAAAAAGGCTGAAGATTCTGATCACTTCTTTCTCTCAATTAATGGAGTTGTGAAGGACAGAGCACAATATACTGTACTTAATGCAGATTCTGCTCAGTGATACAATGATTACAATCAATATGACTACTAATGTGACTTATCTTGTAAATTTCTGGGTCATTAACTTCAACAACATCCATGTGCTGTCACTATCCAATTCCACCAAATTAGTGTCCGAGGTAATAGGAGAACGAATGTATTAGTGCATTATTGGTGGCTAATAGAGACAGCAACTCTTTAATGTGCTGCAAAGAGCAGCTGAGGCACCAGAGACTGAGACAAGACCAAGGGAATTGGATGAGGAGTCAAGATCCACAACACGGTGGCGCATTAGGACTGCTGCTGGCGGTCCCCCTGCCCCTTTGCCTTTGTGCCTTAGATGACAATTAACTGGATATTAGGGAGATCTCAACCCGTGATAGGGGAAAGGCACATTCATTGACCATTTGGAGCAAAAGTAGCAAAAGTATAGAAATTGGACCATCCAAGAATAATGTGCCTGTCTAAGGTCAGGTTCTTTTTTTTTTTTTTTTTTAAAGGTAATTCTTATTCTTTTTCTTTTTTTTAAGAAGATGTTGGGGGTAGGAATTTATTTATTTATGTTATTTTGCTATGTTGGGTCTTCGTTTCTGTGCGAGGGCTTTCTCTAGTTGTGACAAGCGGGGGTCACTCTTCATCGCGGTGCACAGGCCTCTCACTGTCACAGCCTCTCTTGTTGTGGAGCACAGGCTCCAGATGCACAGGCCCAGTAGTTGTGGCTCACGGGCCTAGTTGCTCCGTGGCATGTGGTATCCTCCCAGACCAGGGCTTGAACACGTGTCCCCTGCATTGGCAGGCAGATTCTCAACCACTGCATCACCGGGGAAGCCCTAAGGTCAGGTTCTTGAAGCAGGACCTTTTCCTGTCAGCCTTGAATTCACAAAACACTTACTCTGGACATACATGAGGATGGGCCCCATAACCTGATCTAAAGTTGGATCAATATCAAGACCTATCCTGGAAGTTACTTTGAAAATTGCATTCATATTCAATTTGAAAATTCCTTTGATATTTATTTCTGAAATATTTGTGTCCATGTTCTAGAAATACTCATTATATTCTCCCTGCCTATCCTTTCTTGTTGAGAAGCTGCTATGCTCACAGCCCAACAGGGGCAGGACTCAAACCACAGACCCCGTCCCTTGAACCAGAGATGAGTGTCTGCCTGAGGTAGGTCAGGAGGTAGTCTCTCAGGAGAATGGAAGTAAAATACGGAGACTGAGCCAGTCAAGGAGTGTTAGGCACTAAACTGTAATTCTTCTAAGTTGCCAGGACACCAAAGCCACATTCAAGCCAATGTTATGGGGGAGCAGAATCCATGAACCTTGTAGATGATCTAAAGCAGAAAGGAGAATGAAAGACTTAAGTGGAAGTGTGGAGACAAGCTGTCTCTGAAAGATGGAGAAAGAATGGCTGCTTGATGACTTTTCAGGTCCTGGACATAAAACCCAATGCCTATCTCACAATTGGGATTTATGCTGGGGTTTTTGTGTGTGTGTGTGTGTTTTGTTTTTTGCTAAATTTGTTTTAGTAGGTTTCTGTTTCATGCATTCAAACAACACCTATGGTAATATACTTTCTTCATGATTGTCAGCTAGCAGTTATTGATCATCTGCTGTGGGTAGCAAACTAAAACCTGCCAGAGACACTCAACCAAAAGAAGAGATTATTGCTTTCCAGAGAATGATTAATAGTTGGAGAAATTTTTCTAAGTATTGAACAGAATTGTATCTTTTTTTTTGTCGAAAGTGGTATCTGTAGAAGCCCAGGTCTGCAATCTACAGAGTCCTTCCTGTGACTGTGAGCCAAGATGGGACATGTAAAATGTACACGAGAGATGTACTCTGTGGGGTTGAGGTTCGACAATCTTACAACAGTCATTGTCACCAGCACCATTGGCTACCATTGACTGTGGGCCCCTATGAACCTAATGCTGGGCTTCTGGACTCTTCATGGCTACCCCATGAGGTAGTTTCTATGAACATACCTGTTTTAAAAGGAGGAAACATGGCACAGCTAGCAAGCAACAGAATTTGAATTTAAATGCAATTAGTCTAACTTCAGAGCCTGCTGTGAGTCATTTCCCCCATCTCCTTTTTCGATGTCTGCCTCTCTCTTCAGAGGCCATGTCCCTGTCCTCTTTTCAGGTATCCTTGCTTGGCCTTGTTAATCAAACCTGTAGTCATCAAAGTGCCGTATACTAGTAACCTAACTCTTGAAAGAAATTGAAGTCATCATTTCTTTCCCCTCTAAGGGGACTTGCATTATGTCTGATTTCTGCATCTGAAAGGAAAAGTATTGTCCCTTAGATATGAAAGTTTAGGCATTTTTTTAAAAGGGTAGGTAAAAATAACATCTTCATTACAATCCTGAAAACCTACCCTGCAGGCCTGCAAAGGAAGATTGTTCTAAGAGTTTGCATGTGGAATGAAACTTTTTAGAATTTTCTTGAATCCATATATATATTAATATGAAGTGATTTTCTTGCTTTCATTATGATATTGGTCAGCAAAACATGTTTGTTAGTAACTAAATGGTTTCTGTTAGTTTATTTGATATATGCTATGTTAAATTCCCTTCCTTAAAGAAAAGACGAATTAATATGTTGAGGTTGACTATGTGCCAGACATTACTGAATATAATCAATGTGTATTTCCCATAAACAATTCTCTCTTGCCAAGATCCATTCTACACAAGACATGTAGGGAGTTTTGAAGCCAGCCATCATAAAGCCTATCACTTAGTCAAGGGTAAGATACATCCATCATATATTTTGTGGCTTTGAGCTTAAACTTGATCCTTAATAGATTTTTCACACCCTAGTAAAGAATTCCTAACACAGAAGCTGTTACCAGGTAACAGGCATGGCTGAACATTTATACTTGGCACAAGGAATAGAACATATCAAAATTATAACACATACACATATAAAGTTTTAAAAAACTTTTTATTTTGAAATAACTAGATTCAGAGGAAGCTGCAAAGAAACATATAGGGAAGTCCAGTGCACCATTCTCCCATCCTCCCCCAATGTTAATGTCTTACATGATTCTAGTACATTATTAAAACCAGGAATTTGACATGAGCATAATCATAGAATTTATTAAGATTTCACCAATTATATATTCATACATTCATGTGGGAATGTGTGTATAGTTCTAGGAAATATTATCACATGTGTAGCCCTGTGTAATCACCACCACAACCAAGATACTTAACTGTGCCATTACCACAAAGATTTATTTTATGTTATTCCTCCATAGCCACACTCCCCCATTCCATGCCCTCATCAACACCCTTAATCCCTGGGAACTAATAATCTGTTCTCCATCTCTATAATTATGTATTACAAGAATGTTACACAAATAGAATCACACATTATATGGCATTTTAAGATTTTTTTCATTCAGCATAATTTCCTTGAGGTTCATCGAAGTTTTGTGTGTGGCAAGTTTTCTCCTTGTTCTTGCTGAATTGTATTCCATGGTAGAGATTACTACCGTTTATTTGACTTTGCAACCGTTGAAGGATGTATGGGTAGTTTCCAAATTGGGTTATTATAAATAAAGTTGCTATGAATATTTGTGTAATGTTCTTGCATGAAAATAACTTTATTTTCCTGGAATAAATACTCAAGACTGAAATTTCTGGGTGTACAACTAGATATTAAGTAGATTTTCAGTTTTGAAAGAAACCATTTTCTAAAGTAGCTATATTATTTTACATTCCCACCAGCAATGTGTGAGTGATCCAATTTCTTTGTATCCTTGACCCCATTTTTCCTTACCATAATTTTCCATTTTAACCATTCTGATATGAATGTAGTGATATCTCACTGAAATTTGCCTTTCTCTAATAGCTAATGATGTTGAACATATTTTCATGTGTTTATTTGCCATCTGTGTATTCTCTTCAATTAAATGTCTGTGCATGTTTTTGCCCATTTTCTAGTTGGATTTTTTTCTTTTTTAGCATTGAGTTTTGAGATACACAAGTCTTCTTCATATAAAAAGCATTACTTCAAGCCTTCTACTTAGAAGACAATTTAAATTTTTTTTAAATACTTTACATTCTAGGTAAGATTTAATATTGACCTGGTTATTCTGCCAGAAGGGATACACAGTAATAGACACTAAACTATTTCCCTTTACATTTCTTTAATAAATACCTAATGAATACCCAGCCTACTTTTATAAATTAATAAATCATGTATTCTAAATTACATTTTAAGTCTCTAATTAATTATTACACCCTGCTACCATCTACCCCATCCTACTCATCCAACTTCATCTTTTGCTACCCTTCCCATTAACTTCTATGCTACAATCAGCCTCAACTTCCAATTTCGCCTCAAGTACTCCATATCCTTCTTGACTCTCTGAATTTTTAATTGTAATTATGTAATTAAATCATATATTATTTAAATTGATGAAATATGAGTGTGAAAGAAAAAGGGTTGTTATTTCTGTGAAAATTAAGTTATTGGTTTAGAATGATTTGATAAAAACAAGTCAAATTAGGGATGGGTGAAAAATTGTAAAAGAGTAGGGGCGAAAAACATAACATTCCAGAGGGGTTCAGAACTCAGATTGTTTTGATGCTGGTATTTTAAATTTTTCACTCTTCAAAATAAAATGAAAAATAAAATTGGAAATTAGTATATAATGCATGATAGATGTGGTTTACATAAGAAAGAGCATGTGAAACTCCAATTATTGAACCTGTACACAAAAGTCCTTGACCTACATTAAAATTAGTTAATTGATTATCATTTTAAGCAAAATATACAGTACTTATAGCATTAGTACTTATTATAAATTTCTCCTTTAACTATCATTCTCAACACACAAAATACTGGTTTGAATTACATCAGCCAAGAAGGTTTCTATTATGTTTTCTGTTGAAACTTAGTATTCAAAAAACCTTTTTGTTTATATGCTTTCTTACTAGATTGAGAGCTCCTTAATGTCAGGAACCTGGCATTTTGCCTGACACATCAGGAGTACTCAATAAATTATTGTTGAATGAATGAAAAGAAATCTGTAAAGCAAATTTATAAAAATCAAAAGAAAATTGTATCTTCTGATCTTCATGAAGTTATTTAATCCAATTTATTCAAAGAAGTTATCAGTCTCAGATATCGATAATCTGTTCAGAGCAGTTCATTCTCTTTCTACACAGAATTTGGGCCTCTTTAATGGCATTAGCTAGTCTTGATATAAATATATATCTGTATGTATATCTCTGTGTGTATGTATATAAATATGTTCCTATAAATTTAACTAGATCTCATTATGATAAAAATTAGCCTTTCAGCATGGAAATGTTGTTTCTTAATTATTATTATTTCTCTACATAGCTACTGTAATATGGTTATCATGTAGCCTAACAAAACCTAGATATCTAAAATGGAATATTTTAAAAGTTAAGCTTGAATTTAACCTTATTAATTTCAATCAGAGTACAGTGTATTACCCATAAACCATTTTTAAAAAATCTAAATATTTTCTCTGAGCAGCATCCACAGCATCCATGTGAAATCCAACTTACTAGTGAGGAGCGTGGCATCAGCTTTTTGTCAAGTAACTAAGAGAACTTCCTTCAATCTCTGAGAGGTCCTCTTAGCACCTTTTTTGGTCCAATTAACACTGAATGGAAAATCGAGAGGGCTCTTCATAGCTCTACCTCTGCAGTTAAATGATGTGGCCTGTCAATTATTTTCAGGGCCTCGTCCAACAATTACCCACCCCCCCCAAAAAAAATAAAGAAAAAGGAAAAAATGAATCAGCTCCTGTATTGTTGATTCCCTTTGGGTTAGCTCCTGTCCTTACTTTCTCACTTTGGAGAACAGGTGATGCAATCTGTCTTGGTGTGAGTGTCAACCATCTTGTCTTTCACCTGGAAAGCTAGAAGTGACAGCTTGGTATATTAAGAGGTCTCTGCCTGAATAAATTGATGTCAAGTTTTATTACACATAGTCCAAGTTAGGAGGTACAAGACAATCACTCAACAACTATGTATTGAACAAACAAATGGTATACAGCAGTATTGACAGTTCTTGAAATAAACATAGAGGCAGACAAGGTCTGTGTTCTCTAGGAGGCTAAAGTTCACCAAGGAAGATATACAATACAAACCAAGATATATGGTAAGGTCTTTATGGTGTTGAAAGGAGCTATTCTCTTATCCTTATGGGCTGGAGCATGGGTGAAGTTGTCCAAAGAAATGCCTACTGGAAGCACCAAGACTTTCTGAAGATTTAAAGAAACAGAGAGCTGGGATATAGTAAGCAGCCTCAGGGAAGTGGCTTATACTCATAACTTAGTTTAAAAGAGAGAGAAATGGGATAGGGAGATATTTTTAAGTAAAAAAACATTCCCTAAAGTAAAATAAAAAGATATAAATCAATACCACTAGTATTTTTCAAATACTTATGTGAATAACTGTGCTAAATTCTAGAAGATTATTTTTCAAACTAAGAGATGCAACCCAGTAAAGAATTGTAAGATTCCCATTTTTTAAGATGAACTAAAATAAGATAGAAAATATCAGAATACTTCACATATAGTAGGTATATATTTGTTTTAGTTATGGAAGTGGTGGCATTGAGTTGCAGGGTAAAAATGTTTTACTTATTGTGCATTTAAATTTAAAATAAACTTAAAATATTGCTCTAGAAAGGTCTTTCTAAACTTGGCTAACAATTAACGTCATCTAGAAGGTATAAAAATATCCAAGTTTCCAGGTTCCATCCTAGGAGGAGGGGTCCAGTATCCTGTGGAGGCCTCCTCAGAAAAAGCTACAGTCCATTAATCATTAACTCTAATTAGAATGAGCAGATGAGAAAATGAAAAAGATGAGAGTGTGCTACTACCTAAATATCAAGACTCACAAGTGGAGTTCAAGAGTAATGAGTATGGGGAGAAGTTTATCATGGAAGACTGTTAGAGAAGGTTCATGGAGCATCTCCTGTGAGCAGAACATAAAGGTAACTGAGGAATTGCAAGTTGAGGGAGAAGAGCTAAAACCCTCTCAAAAGTGGAGTCCACCAGGGAAAGACCCATGAAAGAGGTAAGACTTGCCTTGGCTGAGACTTGAAGAATGATTCAGCCAAATGTTTCTTGAGGAAAGAAAGTGTCTTACTTGCATTGGCACCAACTGCTGAGAACACAGTAGTTGTTGAATGAATAGGGAAAGTTAGTGGAGGGAATGTAAGAAGATGAGCCAGAAACTTAGGCCTGGATTGTAAGTTTGCATATAAGATCAACCCCTGCCTTCTTATATTTGAGAGACATAAGAGAAGTAGAATCAAGGGGAAAAAAATCCCTGACAGGTCAATTAAGTTTTTCCATTACTTCTCTTGGCTTCTGCACAAAGTTATACAGAAATGTAAAAGAAAGTATCCAAAGATACCCTTTAAAATGCTTTTCTGACTATAAGAGGCTGGATGCTCAGGTGGAAAGGAGATTTCGTTTTAAGACCATAAGACACACAGCATTAGTTTTAGCTTCCTCCGTTGCAGCTATGGGTCTCTATCCATTGCTATACATTAGAATAGTCTGGGAGCTGTCAAAATTCCCAATGTTTGGGCTCCTCCCTAAGAAACTCAATCAGTTTCCAGCAGGTGGATCAGGAGCATGTGTGCTTTTGAAAAGTGCCCCAGGTAACTCTAACGTGCATTCAGACTTGAGAACTATTGAAATGTGAATACTAAAATTCACACTGCTAAAGCAGAGTGGAGTTTATGCTCTCTTTTTTGCTTCTCAACAGAAGGAATCAGGCTGACATTTATTTTTTTTCCAACCTTGCCCCAGGCTGTAGCCTCAGTAGAACCATGGACAGCAATGATTCTTTCCTTAACTCTGTAGGCAAAACCAAAGATGAACTTTTAAGCTGAAGCGGCTGACAGCTGCTGCTGTTCAATGCCAATTACACTAACCTAGACATCCTTCCCTTCCGGAAACACCTCCCCAATGGCACACCATTGTCAGACTTTCCCATTCAAAAATCTTCAGTGGCCCTCAATTCTTTAATGGCAAAGCCCAAACTCTTTATCCAGGCATTTGGCCCTTCCAGATCTGGCTCAAAACATTTATTCAAGCTGTGGTTTAGGCTTCTAACTGTGTGGGTTGCCACGTTCTTTCCTGTTTCTACCTTTCTCTTGCTCTTGCCCACACCTGCAATGACAACAGTCCTGTTCTTAATCTCACTTCATCCACTGTTGCTACTCAATGTCAAAGTCCAGTTTAAGTCCCACTGATTTTTAACAGACTAACACTCTACAACTTCTATGAAGCTTCTTCCCACCACTCCCAGCATTGGGAACGATGTCAAATTTAATGGTTCAAACAGAACTTCAAGTTGTTCAGTGAAGAAGATTCATTGTATTTGTATCATAATTATTCAGCATAATGATTCTGTGGTCCAGCTGAGACTGAACCCTAGTTCTTTAACTGATTTATTATTTGACCTCTCTAAGCCTCAGTTTTTTCACATGTAAAATGGGGAAAATAGTTCTTACCTCAGAGGCGAGGCTCAAATCAGATAATGCAAGAAAATTTTTAGCACAGTGTTCAGCCCCTAGTGAATATTCAATAAATTCTAGCTTTTCTTATTTGTTTCTCTGTCTGTTCATACATTCTGATTAATATATTTTGTCTCTTCAGCAAAATTGTAAGATCACTTAAGGACTGACTCTTTTTAATTAACTTTACTACCTGGATTACAATACTATACTAAAAATAACATGGGGTTTGAGATCAGAGGATTAAATTTCAAATTTCAGCTCATCCATTTACTTCTTATATGATTTTTGGCATGTTGTTTGACCTGTTTGAACCTCAATTCCCTAATGTCTAAAATGGAAGTTATAATAATAATGGTATATCCCACATTCTGGAGATTAAAGAAAAAAATTCACAAGAAAGTTCTTTTTTTTTTTTTTTTTTTGTGTGTGGTAGGCGGGCCTCTCCCATTGCAGAGCACAGGCTCTGGATGTGCAGGCTCAGCGGCCATGGATCACAGGGCCTAGCCACTCCGCGGCATGTGGGATTTTCCCAGACCGGGGCACAAACCCGTGTCTCCTGCATCGGCAGGTGGACTCTCAACCACTGCGCCACTAGGGAAGCCCCACAAGAAAGTTCTTTGTTATCTCTCAAGTACTATTCAAAAAAGTACAATTGTAGTTGTAGTAGATAGTCTATACATGTTTATTGAACTATTCTATAACATCTAAATTTGAGATTATACATTAATAAACAATTTACTTACTGAAATACAGGTTCTTTGTCTAATTGTTCACTTGAAAATTAAAAAGTTGGGCAAGATCCAAGTCTTCATGTCTTCATCTATAATGAAACTGCATTAAACAAAGAAGGAGATCATTAGTGTCTTCTCTGACTCTAAATTCTAGATTTTTGGAAAGTGTCTATACTTTTATATGAGTTGAAAAAAAGACAAGCAGGGGATTATATGTGTATATACTTTTTCTTTATGTGTATTCTATAATAGGAAAATATACAGAAAAATTTGTAGGCATATGATAGTAGTGGTTATCTCTGAATGATAGAATTGTGGGTGATTTAAACATTTTCTATTTTTGTGTGTGATTTCAAATTTTCTATGAGATATCAGTAAATTTAAATTTTGAAAAATATTATTTAAAAAATCCTTAAGATGTAAAAGTCTATCCTAAAAATATGTGTGTGTGTGTGTGTGTGTGAGTATATGTGTATGTGTACAGAAACATTGACAACTTTTAGGACAACTGACTGGCAGTGTCCTATGATTGCTTCTTGTATATTTTTACTCATTACATTTAGAAAATTGAAGGAACAGAATGAATAGAGTGCATACACATGAAGCCTTGTTTGAACTTTATAATGAGATTATTATAATCTTTTTGTTGAAAATTTGAAATCACAAAATATGTAGTTTAAGAACTCTTCCCAGAGAAGCCCAGCATGTTACAGTGGCACCTACTGGCATGATGTGGTACAGTAACCAAGCTCCCTCAGACATTATAACAAGTTTGGTGAGTTTATAACTGCATGTCAAGGAGGCCAAAAGGAGTTCAAGGACAAAGGGCTTAGGGTTGTATTTGAACGTATTGAAAACTATAGACCTATTTCAAAAGTAGTTACTATGCTCATATAGATAGAAAAATATTTAATTATGTTTCCCTAAATGGGAACATATCTCCTACTTTTAAGGGCAAGCTTTAGAAAATAGGATTTTTTCCACAGATATGAACTTTATAAACATTTTGGTTGAAAACATATACCAGCTACAGAAAATGATATCTATATATATTTTTTTCCTTCTGGTTTAATTTAGGGACCTTTGAAGATCATTTTAACCTTTTAATGTGGGCAGTGAGTTTACTGAGGGAGTAGAGCGTTCAGATGGACATGAGGTCATGTGAGTCAGGGATTCTTAATCAGTGAATTGGGACAGGCTATGGGGATTGAGTATATCCTGAAACTTAAGGTAAGATTTTTTCTAGAGGAAGAAACTATAGCTTCTATCAGTTTTCAAGGAGTCCCTGACCCAGGAAACTTCTCTAGGATTGTCCTGGCTCACATCTGCTTATCTGGTGTAATTGTTATTAGCATCCCCTTTCTCAAAATTGTCCCAGCCTAGAAGATAAGTTATTTAATCACTCGAGTTAAGCTCTGTGGGTCAAGGCATTGTTTTTTCTTTTTGTGGAAGTAAGTCGTGACTTACTTGGCAGGAAGGAGGGCAGCTTTTAGAGAAGTTTTATGAAATTCTCTGAAGACAAATAATACACACACCAAATATTGATTTAAATTTCTTCATTTATATTCTTCTTAAGTTTAGAAAACACACCAGTTGAATACCTCACCAATGTTTATCCACCACCCCCAAAATGTTTCTGTTCATCTTTTTCTTAGTTGCATTACCTCTGGGTAAACACTAGGAATGACAGGTAAAGAACATATTTGGCATTTTTTGTGCATTCATCCAAATAGCATTATTAAGTACCCACTTAAAAATAATTTGTAGTAGTGGACAGGAAAAAAAAAAGTAAAATAATGTCTCATTTGTTCCATATCTCCTTATCTCCTCTGTTTGAGGAGATAAGAAACACACTTTTTAAAAACAAGATGGGGAGGAGCTTCAAGATGGCAGAAGAGTAAGATGCGGAGATCACCTTACTCCCCACAAATACATCAGAAATACACCTACATGTGGAACAACTCCTACAGAACACCTACTGAATGCTGGCTGAAGACCTCAGACCTCCCAAAAGGCAAGAAACTCCCCACGTACCTGGGTAGGGAAAAAAGAAGAAGAAGAAGAAAAAACAGAGACAGAAGAATGGGGATGGGACCTGCACCAGTGGGAGGGAGCTGTGAAGGAGGAAAGGTTTCCACACACTAGGAAGCCCCTTCTCGGGTGGAGACTGTGGGTGGCAGAGGGAGAAGATTCAGAGCCATGGAGGAGAGTGCAGCAATAGGGGTGTGGAGGGCAAAGCAGAGAGATTCCCGCACAGAGGATCGGTGCCGACTAGCACTCACCAGCCCGAGAGGCTTGTCTGCTCACCCGCAGGGGCGGGCGGGGGTTGGGAGCTGAGGCTCGGGCTTCCGTCGGATCTCAGGGAGAGGACTGGCAGTGTGAACACAGCCTAAAGGGGGCTAATGTGCCATGGCAAGCCAAGAGGGAGTCTGGGAAAAGGTCTGAAACTGCCGAAGAGGCAAGAGACTTTTTCTTCCCTCTTTGTTTCCTGGTGTGCGAAGAGAGGGGACTAAGAGCACCACTTAAAGGAGATCCAGAGACGGGCAGATCCACGGCTATCAGCACGGACCCCAGAGATGGGAATGAGATGCTAAGGCTGCTGCTGCAGCTACCAAGAAGCCTGTGAGCAAGCACAGGTCACTATCCACACCTCCGCTCCCAGGAGCCTGTGCAGCCCGCCACTGCCAGCGTCCCATGATCCAGGGACAACTTCTCTGGGAGAACGCACGGTGCGCCTAAGGCTGGTGCAACGTCATGGCAGCGTGTGCCGCCACAGGCTCGCCCCGCATACATACTACTCCCTCCCTCTCCCCAGCCTGAGTGAGCCAGAGCCCCCGACGCAGTTGCTCCTTTAACCCCGTCCTGTCTGAACAAGGAAAAGATGCCCTCAGGCGACCTACATGCAGAGGCAGGTCCAAATCCAAGGCTGAAACCCGGGAGCTGTGTGAACAAAGAAGAGAAAGGGAAATTTCTCCCAGCTGCCTCAGGAGCAGTAGATTAAATCTCCACAATCAACTTGATGTACCCTGCATCTGTGGAATACCTAAATAGACAATGAATCATCCCAAATTGAGGAGGTGGACTTTGGAACAACGATATATATCCGGACACTGGTCCACAAGAGACCTCCCAGCTCCATGTAATATCAAAAGGCGAAAATCTCCCAGAGATCTCCATCTCAATGCCAAGACCCAGCTACACTCAGCGACAAGCAAGCAGGATACCTTATGCCAAACAATTAGCAAGACAGAAGCACAAACCCATCCATTAGCAGAGAGGCTGCCTAAAATCATAATAAGGCCACAGACACCCCAAAACACACCACAAGACGTGGACCTGCCCACCAGAAACACAAGTTACAGCCTCATCCACCAGAACACAGGCACTAGTCCCCTCCACCAGGAAGTCTACACAACCCACTGAAACAAGCTAAGCCACTGGGGACAGACACCAAAAACAACAGAAACTACGAAACCGCAGCCTGTGAAAAAGGAGACCCGAAACACACAAGGTTAAGCAAAATGAGAAGACAGAGAAACACACAATAGATGAAGGAGCAAGGCAAAAACCCAACACACCTAACAAATGAAGAGGAAATAGGCAGTCTACCTGAAAAAGAATTCAGAATAATGATAGTAAAGATGATCCAAAATATTGGAAATAGAATGGAGAAAATACAAGAAACGTTTAACAAGGACCTAGAACAATGAAAGAGCAAAAAACAATGATGAATGACACAATAAATGAAATTAAAAATTTTCTAGAAGGAATCAATAAAAGAATAACAGAGGCAGAAGAACGGATAAGTGACCTGGAAGATAAAATAGTGGAAATAACCACTGCAGAGCAGAATAAAGAAAAAACAATGAAAAGAATTGAGGACAGTCTCAGAGAACTCTGGGACAACATTAAATGCACCAATATTCGAATTATAGGGGTCCCAGAAGAGGAAGAGAAAAAGAAAAGGACTGAGAAAATATTTGAAAAGATTATAGTTGAAAACTTCCCTAATATGGGTAAGGATATAGTTAATCAAGTCCAGGAAGCACAGAGAGTCCCATACAAGATAAATCCAAGGAGAAACACACCAAGACACCTATTAATCAAACTATCAAAAATTTAATACAAAGAACAAATATTAAAAGCAGCAAGGGAAAAACAACAAATAACACATAAGGGAATCCCTATAAGGTTAACAGCTGACCTTTCAGCAGAAACTCTGCAAGCCAGAAGGGAGTGGCAGGACATATTTAAAGTGATGGAGAGAAACCTGCAACCAAGATTATTCTACCCAGCAAGGATTTAATTCAGATTTGACAGAGAAATTAAAAGCTTTACAGACAAGCAAAAGCTAAGAGAATTCAGCACCACCAAATCAGCTTTACAACAAATGCTAAAGGAACTTCTCTACGCAGGACAGAAAAGAGAAGGAAAAGATGTACAATAATAAACCCAAAACAATTTTAAAATGTTAATGGGAACATACATATCAATAATTACATTAAATGTAAATGGATTAAATGCTCCAACCAAAAGACATAGACTGGCTGAATGGATACAAAAACAAGACCAGTATATATGCTATCTACAAGAGACCCACTTCACACCAAGGGACACATACAGACTGAAAGTGATGGAATGGAAAAAGATATTCCATGCAAATGGAAATCAAAAGAAAACTGGAGTAGCAATTCTCATATCAGACAAAATAGACTTTAAAACAAAAACTATTACAAAAGACAAAGGACACTACGTAATGATCAAGTGATCAATCCAAGAAGATATAACAATTGTAAATATTTATACACCCAACATAGGAGCACCTCAGTATATAAGGCAAATACTAAGAGCCATAAAAGGGGAAATCGACAGTAACACTATCATAGTAGGGGACTTTAACACCCCACTTTCACTAGTGGACAGATCATCCAAAATGAAAATAAATAAGGAAACACAACCTTTAAATGATACATTAAACAAGATGGACGTAATTGATATTTATACGACATTCCATCCAAAAACAACAGAATACACATTATTCTCAAGTGCTCATGGAACATTCTTCAGGATAGATCATATCTTGGGTCACAAATCAAGCCTTGGTAAATTTAAGAAAATTGAAACCATATCAAGTACATTTTCCAACAACAACGCTATGAGACTAGATATCAATTACAGGAAAAAATCTGCAAGAAATACAAACACATGGAGGCCAAACAACACACTACTTAATAACCAAGAGAACACTGAAGAAATCAAAGAGGAAATCAAAAAATACCAAGAAACAAATGACAACGAAAACACGACAAACTAAAAGCTGCAGCAACAGCAGTTCTAAGAGGCAAGTTTATAGCAATACAATCCTACCTTAAGAAACAAGAAACATCTCAAATAAACAACCTAACCTTACACCTAAAGCAATTAGAGAAAGAAGAACAAAAAAAACCCAATATTAGCAGAAGGAAAGAAATCATACGATCAGACCAGAAATAAATGAAAAAGAAATGAAGGAAACGGTAGCAAAGATTAATAAAACTAAAAGCTGGTTCTTTGAGAAGATAAACAAAATTGATAAACCATTAGCCAGACTTATCAAGAAAAAAAAATCATGTACCAAAATGTTCATTGCAGCTCTATTTACAATATCCAGGACATGGAAGCAGCCTCAGTGTCCAGCAACAGATGAATGGATGAAGAAGATGTGGTACATATATACAGTGGAATATTACTCAGCCCTAAAAAGGAGCGAAACTGAGTTTTTTGTAGTGAGGGGATGGACCTAGAGACTGTCATACAGAGTGAAGTAAGTCAGAAAGAGAAAAACAAATACCATATGCTGACACATATATATGGAATCTAAAAAAAAAAGAGAGAGAGAAAAGAAAAAAAAATGGTCAGAAGAACCTAGGAGCAAGACGGAAATAAAGATGCAGACCTACTAGAGAATGGACTTGAGGATACAGGGAGGGGCAAGGGTAAGCTGGGACAAAGTGAGAGAGTGGCATGGACATATATACACTACCAAACGTAAAATAGATAGCTAGTGCGAAGCAGCTGCATAGCACAGGGAGTTCAGCTCGGTGATTTGTGACCACCTAGATGGGTGGGATAGGGAGCGTGAGAGGGAGGGGGATGCAAGAGGGAAGAGATATGGGGACATATGTATATGTATAACTGATTCACTTTGTTATAAAGCAGAAACTACCACACCATTTTAAAGCAATTATACTCCAATAAAGACATTAAAAAAAAAGACAAGACAATTAAAATAACAATGAGATACCTATACATATCTATTAAAATGACCAAAATCCAAACATTGACAACACCAAATACTGACATGGTTGTGGAGCAGCAAGAGCTCTCATTTATTGCTAGTGGAAATGCAAAATGGTTCAGCCACTTTGGAAGACAGTTGGCAGTTTCTTACAAAACTAAAGTTACTCTTACCATATGATCCAGGAATTGTGCTCCTTAGTATTTACCCAAAGGATTTGAAAACTTAGGTCCATACAAAAATCTGCACACAGATTTTACAGACTCTTAATTCATAACCACCAAAACTTAGAAGAAATCAAGTTGTCCATCAGTAGGTGAATAGATAGATAAATAAACTCTGGTACATCCAGACAATGGAATATTATTCAGTGCTGAAAAGCAGTGAGCTGCCAATTTGTGAAAAGACATGGAGAAAGCGTAAATACATATTACTAAGTGAAAGAAGCCAATCTGAAAGGATACATACTGCTTGATTTCAACTATATAATATTCTAAAGTATGGAGACAGTAAAAAAATCAGTACCTTCCAGGGATTGGGGGGAGGGAGGAGTACATGCAGCACAGGGTTTTTTAGGGCAGTGAAGATATTCTGTATGATCCTGTAATGATGAATACTATCGTTATGCATTTGTACAAACCAATAGAATGTACAACATCAAGAGTGAAATGTGGGCTTCCCTGGTGGCGCAGTGGTTGAGAGTCTGCCTGCCGATGCAGGGGACGCGGGTTCGTGCCCCGGTCTGGGAAGATCCCACATGCCGTGGAGCGGCTGGGCCCGTGAGCCATGGCCACTGAGCCTGCGCGTCCGTAGCCTGTGCTCCACAACGGGAGAGGCCACAACAGTGAGAGGCCCGTGTACCAAAAAAAGAAAAAAAAAAAAGAGTGAAATGTAATGTAAACTACAGATTTTGGTTGATTATCATCTGTCAATGTAGGTGCATCAGTTGTAACAAATGTACCCTCTGGTGGGGGATATTGATAATGGAGAAGGTTATGCATATGTAGGAGCAGGAGATATATAGGAAATCTCTGTACCTTCCCCTCAAATTTGCTGTGAACTTAAAAATGCTCTAAAAATGTAAAATCTTAATAACTTTTTAAAAAGACAACAAATGAATGATAGGTAGTTAACTAGTGATTTAAGAGTTTGAAATAAGTGCTTGCTATAAGTTAGAATAGTAAGAAGGACTGATTGGGATGAGTTTTTGAAAAACTTTGAAAGCCAGCCAGGACTATGGAGAGAGATTATCCTCTAGACAATGGAACACTTTTGGACATTCTTAAGCAAATCTAGGATGTAATAACAACTTGAGAAATGACTCTGAGGTATGGCTTCCTGAAAAGAGATTCCTTAGCTTTCCCAAAGGCAGTCACAATAATTTTCAAGTATTATAGACCCTTCCCAGGCCCATAGCACCTGTCTGATTGCTTAATATTTCTGTGTTGAAATTCTGCAGGCAGCTATTTAAGCATGTTTTGAATCCACATGAATACAAGTTAGTGGTTCTCTTGTCTTTCTTTTTAGACAAAGTCCTCAAAGCCAGGGACAATGTCTAATTCTATTGTGCTTCTCTGCATAATATCTCTCTGTTTCTTTGTGTCTGTCTGTCTGTCTGTCTCTCTCTCTCTCTCTCTCTCTCTCTCACACACACACACACACACACACACACACAGATCCCAAATAGAAGCCAGTTCTGAGCCTTCAAACAAGTGGTGGATGAAGGTTTGGTTTCATTTTAGAGGCCATTTTTCATATTCAAATTAGCAGGAAAATCTATTGATGGGAACCACAATTGTATATGAGGGAGAAAAAGTCACCTGTGTCACAATGAGGATTCTAAGTAAAATCCCTCATTCTTCTGGATTTACTAGCAGTATTTGACAGAGCTGATAACTCTCTTATCAACATCCTGACCTTTGTTACAGAATTCTAGGGCTCAGTTCTTGGTCATCTTCTCTATTTATTTTCTCTTACCCAGTGAACTCATTCAATCTCACGGCCCCATATCTACATGCTGATGATACCTAAATGTATATCTCTACCTCTGACCTTTCTCTGATCTCCAGATTCATGTCTATAACTTCCTACTTGACATCCTTACTTGGCTGTCTGATAGGCAACTCAAGCTCTACATTTTTGAAACATGATTCTTGATTTGAAACCTTTCATCAAAGTCCTTGTGCTCTCACTTTATCCCTCATCTCACAAATGGCATCTTCATTCTACCAGTTAGTTTCTTAGACCAAAAAAAACTTAGAGTCATTCCTTAATATGAGTCATCTTTGATGTCTGTCTTTCTCTGATGACACACATCCAATTCGTTAGCATATTCTGTCAGCTTATAACTTCTGTCAGCCCAGCCTTGGAAATATATTTAGATTCCAGACCACTTCTCTCCACTTCCATGGCTGTTTCCCTAATCTGACAGCCATCCATTTTCTCCTGAATTATTTAAATTGCCTCCAAACTGGTCTTTCTGCTTCTATCCTTGCTTTTATACAGTGTACTCTCTAAAAAGCAACAGAATAATCCTTCTAAAATGTCAGATCATGACACTCCTTGACTCAAGATCCCATAATAGTTCCCATTTCACTCAGAGTAAAAGCTCAAAAACATACTATCTTATAAAACTCTATAGTCTCCAGGTCTGCTGCTGCTCTGACACCATTTTCTACCATTCTCCTTATAGTTCTTTCAGCTCCAGCCACTGGTTTCTTAGTTGGTCCTCAAACATACCAGATACATTGAAAATAGCACCTTCCCATCCTGACTCTATATCCTTATCCTACTTAGTTCTTTCCAAGATTTCTTAACCCTACCTCACATATTATCTATTTATTTGTTTTTTTAGTATCTGTCACTATTAGAATATTGGAATATAGGCTCCATGGAGGCCAGGTTTTTAATCTATGTATGTATCTATGTACACCTGTATCCTCAATGACTAAAAGACTGCCTGGTACAAAATAGATGCTCAATAAATGTTTATTGAATAAAGAAGTTAATATGTAAATGAATGAATGAATGAACACAAAAGCAAGCAAATAAATAAACCTTCTGTATTGCTCACCTATGGAGTCTCCACCTTCATTAGAATAGAGTTCTAATGGTTGACTTAAGCCCACCAACAGATCCAAGAATACAGGTCCTGAAATCACTCACACTAGAACACAGCTCTGCCCACCAGTGGGCCAGCATAAGCCCTGGGACCCTCCGGGGCTCTACAGCAAGCCACCTTGTGAACTGATGCTGCCAATCAGAGTACAGCAGCTTTGCACAAGACAAGGCCAGGAAACTAACCAGACTGGGGGTCAGCTACACCTATATGACCATCTACAGTAGGCAGTCCACCACAGCAGAAGGACACATACAGCCAACATAAGGGATACCCCAGAGCATATGGCTCTGCTGACCAGAGATAAAATGCACTGTTGGGACTCATAGGATGTCTCCTAAAAAAGGTAACTTTTACAAGGTCAGAAAAAATAAACAATTTACCAAACACATAGAAATAAAAAGAGCAAATTAGGCAAAAATGAGGAATATGTTCCAAATGAAGAAAAGAAATAAAACCACAGAAGAAGAACTAAGGGAGTGCAGATAAGCAATCTACTCTATAGAGTGTTCAAGGTAAGGAACATAAAGATGTTCAAAGAGCCCAAGAGAAGATTGGGTGAAGAGAGTAAGAAGTCAGAAGTTTTTAACAAAGAGAAAATATAAAGAACAACCAAACAGAGATGAACAACAAAATAACTGAAATTAAAAATACTCTAGAAGGAACAAAAGTAGATTACATGATACAGAAGAATAGATCAGTGATCTGGAAGACAGGGTAGTGGAAAACACTGAAGCTGAACAGAAAAAAAGAAAAGATTCTAAAAAATGAGGACAGTTTAAGAGACCTCTGAGAAAACGTCAAGCAAACTAACATTTGCAGCATAGGGGTTTCAGAAGGAGAACAGAGAGAGAAAGGGGCAGAGAACATTATATAAAGTCTTAATAACTGAAAACTTCATTAACTTGGGAACGGAAACAGACACCTAGATCTGAGAAGCACAAAGTCCAAAACAGGATAAACCTAAAGAAGACCACACCAAGACATATGTTAATTAAAATGGGAAAAACTAAAGAGAGAATATTAAAAGCAGCAAGAAAAAAACAACAAGCTATGTACAAGGAAACTCCCATAAGGCTATCAGCTGACTTTTTAGCAGAAACCCTGCAGGCCAGAAGGGACTGGCATGATATATTTAAGGTGATGAAAGGGAAAAGCCTACAAGCAAGAATACTTTACCTGGCAAAGCTTTTATTCAGATTTGATGAAGAGGTCATATGTTTTACAGATAAGCAAAAGCTAAAAGAGTTCAGCACTATAAAACCAGCTTTATGAGAAACGTTAAAGGGACTTTTCTCAGTGAAAAAGAAAAGACCACAACTAGAAATATGAAAATTACAAAAGGAAAATTTTTATTTGAAAAGATAAATATACAGTAAATGCAGTAAATCGACCATGTATGAAGCTAGTAAGAAGGTTAAAAGACAGAAATAGTGAAGGCATCTATATACACAATAAGTAGTTAAGGGGTACACAAAACAAAAAGATGTAAAAAATGATGTGAAAAGCAGTAAATGTTTGTGTGGGAGGAAGGGATAAAATGCAGGGCTGTACATACTAGGGCAAAAAACAAGTCTCAACAAATTTAAGAGTATACAAATTATTTCAAGCATCTTTTCTGACCATGATGGCATGAAACCAGAAATCAACCACAGAAAAATAAATGAGAAAAAATCTACTACATGAAGACTAAGCAACATGCTACTAAAAAACCAATGGGTCAATGATGAAATCAAAGAAATTTAAAAAAACCTTGAGGCAAATGACAATGAAAACACAACCATACAAAATCTATGGGATGCAGCAAAAGCAGTTCTTAGAGAAAAGTTCATAGAGATGCAGGCCTTCTTCAAGAAACAAGAAAAAATCTCAAATAAACAACCTAACTCATCACCTAAAAGAATTTTAAAAAGAACAAACAAAACCTAAAATCAGCAGAAGGAAGGCAATAATAAAGAGAGGAAATAACTAAAATAGAGATTAAAAAGCAATAGAAAAATCAATAAAACCAAGAGTTGGTTCTTTGAAAGGGTAAAACAATTGGCAAACCTCTGGCCAGGTTCACCAAGAAGAAAAGAGAGAAGACCCAAATAAGCAAAATTAGAAAGATGCTGCAGAAATACAAAAATCCATAAGAGAATACTATGAAAAATTATATGCCAACAAATTTGACAACCTAGAAGAAATGGGCAACTTTCTAGAAACATACAGTTCACCAAAACCGAATCAAGAAGAAATAGATAACTTGAACAGACTGATCATTCGAAGTGAAATAGAATCTCTAAAAACAAAAACCCAAAACTCCCTACAAACAAAAGTCCAGGGCCAGATTGCTTCACAGATGAATTCTACCAAACGTACAAGGAAGAATTTATACCCATCCTTCTCAAACTCTTCCAAAAGATTGAAGAGGAAGGAACACTCCTGAAGACATTCTATGATACCACCATCACCCTGATACCAAAACCAGACAAAGACACTACCACAAAAGAAAATTACAGGCCAATATTTTTGATGAATACACATGCAAAAATTCTCAACAAAATATTAGCAAACTGAACCCAACAACTCACAAAAAAGATCATGCACCATAACCAAGTTTGATTCATCCCAGGGTCACAAGGATGGTTCAACATACGCAAATCAATCAGTGCAATACACCACATCAAAAAAAAAGAAAATACAAAAACCACATGATCATCTCAATAGATGCAGAAAAGCATTCAATAAAATTCAACATCCATTCATGATAAAACTCTTACCAAAGCGGGTATAGAGGGAACATATCTCAACATAGTAAAAGCTATTTATGACGAATGCACAGCCAACATAATACTGAATAGTGAAAACCTGAAAGCCTTTTGGCTAAAATCTGGAACAAGACAAGGATGCCCGATCTCACCTCTTCTATTCAACATAATATTGGAAGTCCTAACCACAACAATCAGACAAGAAAAAGAAATAAAAAGTATTCAGATTGGTAAGGAGGAGAGAAACCTGTCATTATATGCAGATGACATGATATTATATATAGAAAACCCTAAAGACATCACATAAACTACTTGAACTGATCAACAAATTCAGCAAGGTAGCAAGATACAAAATTAACATACAGAAATCGGTTTCATTTCTTTACATTAACAATGAAATATCAGAAAGGGAATGTAAACAAATGGTCCCTTTTAAAATCACATCAAAAATAAAATTAAATACTTAGGAATATACCTCACCAAGGAGGTGAAAGATTTATCTGCTGAAAACTACAAAACATTAATAAAGGAAGTTGAAGATGGCTCAAAGAAAAGAAAGATATCCCATGCTCTTGGATTGGAAGAATTAATATTGTTAAGATGACC
The DNA here is from genome assembly GCF_949752795.1 of Hyperoodon ampullatus. Lineage (NCBI taxonomy): Eukaryota > Metazoa > Chordata > Mammalia > Artiodactyla > Ziphiidae > Hyperoodon > Hyperoodon ampullatus. The sequence continues at coordinate 61,693,796 of NC_136926.1, read as the reverse complement.
GTACTACCCACAGCAATCTACAGATTTAATGTGATCCTTATCAAATTACCCATGTCATTTTTTACAGAACTAGAACAAATAATCCTAAAATTTAAATGGAACCATAAAAGACCCAGAATTTCCAAAGCAGTCCTGAGGAAAAAGGCAAAAGCAGGACACATAACCTTTCCAGACATCAGACAATAATACAAAGCTACCATAATCAGAATAGTGTGATGTTGGCACAAAACAGACATATGGATCAATGGGACAGAATAGACAGCCCAGAAATAAACCCACACACCTATGGACAATTAATCTTTGAAAAAGGAGGCAAGAACATAAAATGGGTAAAAGACCGTCTCTTCAGCAAGTAGTGTTGGAAAAATTGGACAACTGCATGTATAATAAATCAATGAAGTTAGAACACACCCTCACACCATACACAAAAATAAATTCAAAATGGCTTAAAGACTTAAATATAAGACACAACACCATAAAACTCCTAGAAGGGAACATAGGCAAAACATTTTCTGATATAAATCCTACCATTGTTTTATTAGGTCTCCCAAGGCTATAAAAATAAAAGCAAAAATAAACAAATGGGACATACTCAAAGTTATAAGTAAACCATAAACAAAATGGAAAGACAACCTACAGAATAGGAGAAAATATTTGCAAATTATGCAACTGACAAGGGCTTTATTTCAAAAATATACAAACAGTTCATACAACTCAATAACAAAAAAATTAAAAATCCTATCAAAAATCAGGCAGAAGACCTAAATAGACATTTCTCCAAAGAAGACATACAGATGGCCAACAGGCACATGAAAAGATGCTCATCACTGCTAGTTATTAGAGAAATGCAAATCAGAACAGCAGTGAGGTACCAACTCATGCCAGCCAGAATGGTCATCATTAAAAACTATAGAAATAACAAATATTGGAGACGGTGTGGAGAAAAAGAACCCTTTTACACTGTTGGTGGGAATATAAATTGGTGCAGCCATTATGGAAAACAGTATGGGTGTTCCTCAGAAAACTGAAAATAGAGTTGTCATATGATCCAGCAATCCCACTCCTGGGCATATACTCAGAGAAAACTACAATTCGAAAAGATACATGTACTCCTATGTTAATAGCAGCACTATTTACAATAGCCAAGACATGTAAATAATCTAAATAAACAACAACAAAGGAATGGATAAAGAAGATGTGGTACATATATACAATGGAATATTACTCAGCCATAAAAAAGAATGAAATAACATCATTTGCAGCAACATGGATGTACCTAGACATTATCATACTAAGTAAGGCATACAGAGAAAGGCAAATAGCAAATGATATCACTTATATGTGGAATCTCAAATACAGCACAAGTGAACATATCTACAAAACAAAAAAATACTCACAGGAATAGAGAAGACTTGTGGTTGTCAAGGGGGTGTGAGGGAGGGAATGATTTGCAGTTTCAGATTAACAGATGCAAACTAGTATACATAGGATGGATCAACAAGGTCTGGGAACATTATTCAATATCCTGTGATAAACCATAATGGAAAAGAACATAAAAAAGGATATATATATATATATATATATCTCAGCCACCTTATTGTACAGCAGAAATTAACACAACAGTGTAAATCAACTATACTTCAATTTTAAAAAAAACAACTAAGCAACAAGGATATATTGTACAACACAGGAAATATAGCCAATATGTTATAACAACTATAAATGGTATATAACCTTTGAAATTGTAAATAACAATATTATATACCTGTAACTTATATAATATAGTACATTAGTATACTTCAATGAAAAAGAAGAAATATAAAAAAAGAAAAGAATTACAAGGTTGATAAAATGTGTTTGAATTTAAGAGGTGAGCAACTTAAAATAATCACATGTATATAGATTGCTATATGTAACTTCACACCAAAATCTATAGCAGATATACACACAGAAAAGAGAAAAGATTCCAGACATAACACTAGAGATAGCCATCAAATCACAAGGGAAGAGAACAAAAGATGAAAGAAACAAAAGGAACTTCAAAAACAATTAAAAGGGCAATAAGTACATAGCTATCAATCATTACTTCAAATGTAAATGGACTAAATGCTCCAATGAAAAACCATAGAATGTCTGAATGGATACAAAAATAAGACCCACTAAAAGAAAAAAAAAAAGAACCACTATATGCTTCCTACAAGAGACTCACTCCAGAACTAAAGACACACACAGACTGAAAATGAGGGGATGGAAAAAGATATTTCATGCAAATGAAAAGGAAAGGAAAGCTGGGTTAAGTATATTCATAACAAAGTAGACTCAAAGTAAAACAAAGTCTATAACAAAAGACAAAGAGGGCATTATATAAAGATAAAGGGATCAATACAAGAAGAGGATATAACATTCATTAATGTACATGGGCCTAATATAGGAGCAATATTAGAAAACATAAAGGAGAAATTGATAATAATACAATAACAATAGGGGATGTTAAAACCCCACTTACATCAATGGACAGATCATGCAGACAGAAAATCATTAACACTGACCTTATTTGACACATTAAACCAGATAGAATAATTAAATATATATATAGAACTGTCCATTCAAAAGCAGCAGAATATACATTCTTTCCAAGTACACATGGAAAATTCTCCTGAATAGATCACCTGTTAGGCCTCAAAACAAGTCTCAGTAAATTTAAGAAAATTAAAATGATATCAAGCATTTTTTCTGACCACAACAAAATGAGGCTAGAAATTAACTACAAGAAAAAAAAACTGCAATAAACACAAACACATGGAGGCTAAACAATATGCTTCTAAACAACCAGTGGATTACTGAAGAAATCAAAGGACACCTTGAGATAAATGAAAATGAAAGCACAATGATCGAGGCACCTTCAAGATGGTGGAGGAGTAAGACGTGGAGATCACCTTCCTCCCCCCAAATACATCAAAACTACATCTACATGTGGAACAACTCCTACAGAACACCTACTGAATGCTGGCAGATGACCTCAGACTTCCCAAAAGACTAGAAACTCACCGTGTACCTGGGTAGGGCAAAAGGAAAAAGGAAAAACAGACACAAAAGAATAGGGATGGGACCTGGACCTCTGGGAGGGAACTGTGAAGGAGGAAAAGTTTCCACACACTAGGAAACCCCTTTACTGGCAGAGACGGGGGTGGGGGGTGGGCGGCGGGGAAGCTTTGGAACCATGAAGGAGAGTGCAGTGACACAGGTGCAGAGCGTAAAGCGGAGAGATTCCCACACAGCGGATCGGTGATAACCAGCACTCACCAGCCTGAGAGGCTTGTCTGCTCACCCACCAGACTGGGTGGGGGCTGGGAGGTGAAACTCAGGCTTCGGAGGTCAGACCCCAGGGAGAGGACTGGAGTTGGCTGTGTGAAGACAGCCTGAGGGGGCTAGTGCACCACAGCTAGCTGGGAGGGAGTCTGGGAAAAACGCTGGACCTGCCTAAGAGGAAAGAGACTATTGCTGAAGGGTGAAGAAGGAGAGGGGATTCACGCCACCTCCTAAATGAGATCCAGAGATAAGCACAAGCCACGGCTATCAGTGCATACCCCCAAGACGGGCATGAAACACTAAGGCTGCTGCTGCAGCCACCAAGAAGGCTGTCCACACACCCCTGGGAGACTCTGCCACCCACCACTGCCAAGGTCCTGAGATCCAGGGATAACTACCCCAGGAGAACACAGCGTGCCTCAGACTGTTGCAACGTCATGTTGACCTCTGCCGCCACAGGCTTGCCCCACATTCCATACCCTTCCCTCCCTGAGGCCTGAGTGAGCCAGAGTCCGCGAATCAGCTGCTACTTTAACCCTATCCTGTCTGGGTGGGGAACAGATGCCCTCAGGTGACCAACAAGTAGAGACAGGGCCAAATCCAAAGCTAAACACCAGGAACTGTGCAAACAAAGAAGAGAAAGGGAAATTTCTCCCAGCCGCCTCAGGGGCAGCAGATTAAATCTCCTCAATCAACTTGATGTAACGTGCATCTCTGGAATACCTGAGTAGGCAAAGAATCATCCCAAAAATTGAGGCAGTGGACTTTAGGAGCAACTGTAGACTTGAGGTTTGCTTTCTGCATCTAATTTTTTTCTGGTTTTATGTTTATCTTAGTTTAGCATTTAGAGGTTATTATCATCGGTAGATTTGTTTATTGTTTTGGTTGCTCTCTTCCTTTATTTTATATATATATATGTATATACTTTTTTCTTTTTTCCCATTTTATGAGTGTGTATGCATGTGCTTCCTTGGGTGATTTTCTAGGTATAGCTTTGTCTTGCCATTTCTCCTAGGGTTCTCTCTGTCTGTTTATTTTTAGTTTTGATTTAGGTTTTTTTAGTATTTTTTCTGAGTGCTTGTTATCACTGGTGGATTTGATTTTGGTTTCGTTGGTCTCTTATTTATTTTTTTATTACTTTTTTATTCTTAATATTTTTTTATTTTAATAACCTTATTTTATTTTATTCTTTCTTTCTTTCTTCCTTTCTTTCCTTATTTCTTCCTTTCTTTCTTTTCCTCCCTTTTCTTCTGAGCCTTTTGGCTGACCGGGTCTTGGTGCTCTGGTTGGGTGTTGGGTCTGAGCCTCTGTGGTGGGAGAATCAACTTCAGGACATTGCTCCATCAGAGACCTCCTGACCTCACATAATATCAAATGGTGAAAGCTGTCCCAGATACCTCCATCTCAACTCTAGGACAAAGCTCCATTCAGTGATCAGCAAGCGACAGTACTGGACACCCTATGCCAAACAAACTACAAGACAGGAACACAACCCCACCCATTAGCAGAGAGCCTGTCTAAAATCATAATAAGATCACAGACACCCCAAAAAACACCACTGGACGTGGTCCTGCCCACCAAAAAGACAAGATCCACCCTCATCCACCAGAACACAGGCACCAGTCCCCTCCACCAGGATGCCTACACAACCCACTGAACCAAACTTACCCACTGGGAGCAGACACCAAAATCAATGGGAACTATGAACCTTCAACCTGCAAAAAGGAGACCCCAACCACAAATGTTAAGCAAAATGAGAAGACAGAGAAATACACAGCAGATGAGGGAGCAAGGTAAACACCCACCAGAACAACAAATGAAGAGGAAATAGTCTACCTGAAAAAGAATTCAGAGTAACAATAGTAAAGATGATCCAAAGTCTTGGAAATAGAATGGAGAAAATATAAGAAATGTTTCACAAGGACTCAGAAGAACGAGGGAGCACACAAACAATAATTAACAACACAATAAATGAAATTAAAAATTCTCTAGAGGGAATCAATAACAGAATAACTGAGGCAGAAGAATGGATAAGTGACCTGTAAGATAAAATAGTGGAAATAACAACAGCAGAGCAGAATAAAGAAAAAAGATTGAAAAGATTGAGGACAATCTCAGGGCCTCTGGGACAACATTAAACACAACAATATTCAAATTATATGGGTCCAAGAAGAACAGGAGAATAAAAAAAGGACTGAGAAAAAATTTGAAGAGATTATAGTTGAAAACTTCCCTAATATGGGAAAGGAAATAGTGAGTGAAGTCCAGGAAGTGCAAAGAGTCCCATACAGGATAAATCCAAGGAGAAACATGCCAAGACATATTAATCAAACTATCAAAAATTAAATACAAAGAAAAAACATTAAAAGCAAAAAGGAAAAAGCAACAAATAACATACAAGGAAATCCCCTTAAGGTTAACAACAGATCTTTCAGCAGAAACTCTGCAAGCCAGAGGAGGTGGCAGAGCATATTTAGAGTGATGAAAGGGAAAAACTTGCAACCAAGATTACTCTACACAGCAAGGATCACATTCAGATTCGATGGAGAAATTAAAATCTTTGCAGACAAGCAAAAGCTAAGAGAATTCAGCACCACCAAACCAGCTTTACAACAAATGCTAAAGGAACTTCTCTAGGCAAGAAACAAAAGAGAAAGAAAAGACCTACAATAACAAACTAAAAACAGTTAAGAAAATGGTAATAGGAACATACATATCAATAACTACCTTAAATGTAAATGGATTAAATGCTCCAACCAAAAGACATAGACTGGCTGAATGGATACAAAACAAGGCCTGTATAAACTGTCTACAAGAGACCCACTTCAGACGTAGGGACACATACAGACTGAAAGTGAGGACACGGAAAAAGATATTCCTTGTAAGTGTAAATCAAAAGAAAGCTGGAGTAGCAATTCTCTCATAAGAAAAAATAGACTTTAAACTAAAGACTATTACAAGAGACAAAGAATGACACTACATAATGACCAAGGGATCAATACAAGGAGATATAACAATTGTAAATATTTATGCACCCAACATAGGAGCACCTCAATACATAAGGCAAATACTAACAGCCATAAAATGGGAAACTGACCATAAAAGAATCATAGTAGGGGATTTTAACACCCCACTTTCACCAATGGACAGATCATCCAAAATGCAAATGAATAAGGAAACACAAGCTTTAAATGATACATTAAACAAGATGGACTTAATTGGCATTTATAGGACATTCCATCCAAAAACAACAGAATACATTTTCTTCTCAAGTGCTCATGAAATGTTCTCCAGGATAGATCAAATCTTGGGTCACTAATCAACCCTTGGTAAATTTAGGAAAATTGAAATCATATCAAGTATCTTTTCCAACAACAATGTTATGAGACTAAATGTTAATTACAGGAAAAAAAATCTGTAAAAAAGAAAAACGCATGGTGCCTAAACAATACACTACTAAATAACCAAGAGATCACTGAAGAAATCAAAGAGGAAGTCAAAAAATACCAAGAAACAAATGACAATGAAAACATGATGGCCCAAAACTTATGCAATGCAACAAAAGCAGTTCTAAGAGGGAAGTTTATAGCAATACAATCCTACCTCAAGAAACAAGATACATCTCAAACAAACAACCTAAACTTACACTTAAGGAAATAGAGAAAGAACAACAAAAACCCCAATGTAAGCAAAATGAAAGAAATTATAAAGATCAGATCAGAGATAAATAAGAAAGAAATGAAGGAAACGATAACAAAGATCAATAAAACTAAAAGCTGGTTCTTTGAGAAGATAAACAAAATTGATAAACCATTAGCCAGGCTCATCAAGGAAAAAATGGTGAAGACTCAAATCAATAGAATTAGAAATGAAAAAGGAGAACTAGCAGCTGAAACTGCAGAAATATAAAGGATCATGAGAGATTAGTACAAGCAAATATATGCCAATAAAATGGACAATCTGGAAGAAATAGACACAGTCTTAGAAAAGCACAACCTTCCAAGGCTGAACCAGGAGAAATAGAAAATATAAACAGACCAATCACAAGCACTGAAATTGAAACTGTGATTAAAAACCTTCCAACAAACAAAAGCCCAGGAGCAGATGGCTTCACAGGCAAATTCTATCAAACATTGAGAGAAGAGCTAACACCTACCCTTCTCAAACTGTTGCAAAATATAGCAGAGGGAAGAACAATCCCAAACTCATTCTACGAGGCCACTGTCACCCTGATAGCAAAACCAGACAGAGATGTCACAAAAAAAGAAAACTACAGGCCCATATCATTGATGAACCGAGATTCAAAAATCTTCCAAAAAATACTAGAAAACAGAATCCAACAGCACATTAAACAGTTCATACACCCTGATGAAATGGGGTTTATCCCAGGAACACAAGGATTCTTCAATATACACAAATCAATCAATGTGATAAACCATATTAACAAATTGAAAGCAAAAAACCATATGATTATCTCAATATGCAGAAAAATCTTTCAACAAAATTCAACACCAATTTAGGTTAAAAACCATTCAGAAAGTAGGCATAGAGGGAAATTTCTCAACATAATAAAGACCATATATGACAAACCCACAGCCAACATCATTTTCAATGGTGAAAAACTGAAACCATTTCCACTAAGATCAGGAAGAAGACAAGGTTGCCCACTCTCACCACTATTCTTCAACATAGTTTTGGAAGTTTTAGCCACAGCAATCAGAGAAGAAAAAGAAATAAAAGGAAGCCAAATCGGAAAAGAAAAAGTAAAATTGTCACTGCTTGCAGATGACATGATAATATACGTAGAGAATCCTAATGATGCTACCAGAAAACTACTATAGCTAATCAATGAATTTGGTAAAGTAGCAGGATACAAAATTAATGCACAGAAATCTCTTGCATTCCTATACAGTAATGATGAAAAATCTGAAAGAGAACTTAAGGAAACACTCCCATTTACCATTGCAACAAAAAAAAAAAGAAAATACCTAGGAATAAACCTACCTAAGGAGACAAAAGACCTGTAAGCAGAAAACTATGACACTTATGAAAGAAATTAACAATGATACAAAGAGATGGAGAGATATACCATGTTCTTGGAATGGAAAAATCAACATTGTGAAAATGACAATACTACCCAAAACAATCTACATATTCAGTGCAATACCTATCAAACTACTAATGTCATTTTTCCCAGAGATAGAACAAAAAATTTCACAATTTGCATGGAAACCCAAAAGACACTGAAAAGTGAAACAATCTTGAGAAAGAAAAATGGAGCTGGAGGAATCAGGCTCCCTGACTTCTGACTATACTAAAAAGCTACGGTAATCAAGACAGTATGGGACTGGCCCAAAAACAGAAATATAGATCAGTAGAACAGGATAGAAACCCAGGGATAAACTCACACACATATGGACACCTTATGTTTGATAAATTAGGCAAGAATATACAATGGAGACAGCCTCTTCAATAAGTGGTGCTGGGAAAACTGGACAGCTACATGCAAAAGAATGAAATTAGAATACTCCCTAGCACTATACACAACAATAAACTCAAAATGGATGTAAGACCTAAATGTTAGGCCAGACACTAAAAAACTCTTAGAGGAAATCACAGGCAGAACACTCTATGGCATTGATCACATCAAGATCCTTTTTCACCTGCCTCCTAGAGAAATGAATATAAAAACAAAAATAAACAAATGGGACCTAATGAAACTTAAAAGCTTTTGCACGGCAAAGGAAAACATAAAGAAGATGAAAAGACAGCCCCCAGAATGGGAGAAACTATTTGCAAATGAAGCAACTGACAAAGGATTAATCTCCAAAATATACAAACAGCTCATTCAGCTCAATATCAGAAAAACAAACAACCCAATCCAAAAAGGGGCAGAAGACCTAAACAGACATTTGTCCAAAGAAGATATACAGATTGCCAAGAAACACATGAAAGAATGCTCAACATCACTAATCATTAGAGAAATGCAAATCAAAACTACGATGAGGTTTCACCTCACACCAGTCAGAATGGCCATCATCAAAAAAATCTACATACAATAAATGCCAGAGAGGGTATGGAGAAAAGGGAACCCTCTTGCACTGTTGGTGGCAATGTAAATTGATACAGCCACTATGGAGAACAGTATGGAGGTTACTTAAAAAAGTAAAAATAGGACTACCATACAACTCAGTGATCCCACTACTGGGCATATACCTTGAGAAAACCATAATTCAAAAAGAGTGATGTACCACATTGTTCATTGTAGCTTTATTTACAGTAGCCAGGACATGGAAGCAACCTAAGCATCCATTGACAGATGAATGGATAAAGAAGATGTGGCACATATATACAATGGAATATTACTCAGGCATAAAAAGAAGCGAAATTGAGTTATTTCAAGTGAAGTGGATGGACCTCAAGACTGTCATACAGAGTGAAGTAAGTCAGAAAGAGAAAAACAAATACCATATGCTAACACATACATATGGAATCTAAAAATGAAAAAAAAATGTTTCTGAAGAACCTAGGGGAAAGACAGGAATAAAGAGACAGGTGTAGAGAATGGACTTGAGGACACAGGCAGGGGGAAGGTTAAGCTGGGACAAAGTGAGAGAGTGGCATTTATACTACCAAATGTAAAATAGATAGCTAGTGGGAAGCAACCACATAGCACAGGGTGATCAGCTCGGTGCTTTGTGTCCCCTTAGAGGGGTGGGATACGGAGCATGGGAGGAAGACACAAGAGGGAGTAGATATGGGGATATATGTATATGTATAGCTGATTCACTTTGTTATAAAGCAGAAACTAACACACCATTGTAAAGCAGCTATACTCTAATAAAAATGTTAAAAAGAAAAAAAAATTGAGAGTTCACACTTACATTTAGAAAAAAAAAAAATAGCACAATGATCCAAAAACCTATGGGATTCAGCAAAAGCAGTTCTAAGAGGGAAGTTTATAACAATACATTCCTGCCTCAAGAAACAAGAAAAATCTCAAATAAACAACCTAACCTTACACCTAAAACAACTAGTGAAAGTAGAACAAACGAAACCCAAAGTTATTAGAAGGAAAGAAATCATAAGGTCTGAGCAGAAGTAAATGAAATAAGCCTAGAAAATCAATACAAAAATGAATGAGACTAAGACCAGTTTCTTCAGGAAATTAAAGAAAATTAATAAACCTTTAGCCAGACTCATCAAGAAAAAAAGAGGGCTTCCCTGGTGGCGCAGTGGTTGAGAGTCCGCCTGCCGATGCAAAGGACACAGGTTCGTGCCCCGTCCGGGAAGATCCCACATGCTGCGGAGCGGCTGGGCCCGTGAGCCATGGCCACTGAGCCTGTGCGTCCGGAGCCTGTGCGCCGCAACGGGAGAGGCCACAACAGTGAGAGGCCTGCGTACCGCAAAAAAAAAAAAAAAAAAAAAAAAAAAAAGAAAAAAAGAGAAAGGACCCCAACCAGCAAAATCAGAGAAGAAAAAGTAAACTGACACCACAGAAACACAAAGGATCATCAGAGATTACTACAAACAACTATACACGAATCAAATGGAAAAATTCCCAGAAATGTACAATTTCCCAAGACTGAATATGGATTAAATATAAAATATGAGCAAACCAATTACCAGTCATGAAATGTAATCCATACTTTTAAAACTCCCAACAAACAAAAGTCTAGGACCAAATGGCTTTACCTTTCTATCAAACATTTAGAGAAGAGTTAACACTTATCTTTCTCAAACTATCCCTAAAATATTGCAGAAGTAACACTTCCAAACTCATTCTACAAGGCCAGCATCACCCTGATACCAAAACCAAAGATATCACGAAAAAAGGAAATATAACACCCAATAACCAATACCCAATATCACTGATGAACATAGGTGCAAAAATCCTGAACAAAATATTAGCAAATCAAATTCACTAATACATTCAAAGGATCTTACCCCATGATCAAGTTGGATTTATCCCAGGGATGCAATGATGTCTCAATATCTGCAAATCAATCAATGTGATATACCACATTAACAAATGAAAGAATAAAAATCATATGATCATCTCAATAGAAGCAAAAAAATATTTTGACCAAATTCAACATCCATTTATGATAACAACTCTCGACAAAGTGGGTATAGAGTGAATATACCTCAACATAATAAAGACCTTATGTGACAAGCCCACAGCTAACATCACACACAATGTTGAAAAGCTGAAAATATTTCCTCTAAGATCAAGAACAAGACAAGGATGACCATTCTTGCCACTTTATTCAACTTATTATTGAAAGTGCTGGTCACAGTAATCAAACAAGATAAAGGAATCCAAATTGGAAAGGAAGAAATAAAACTGTCACTATTTGCAGATAACAAAATACTATACATAGAAAATCCTAAAGATGCTATCAAAAAGTTACTAGAACTCATTAATGAATTTGGTAAAGTTGCAGGATACAATATTAATATATAGAAAACTGTTGCATTTCTATACACTAACAATGAACTATCAGAAAGAAATATTAAGAAAACAACCCCATTTACAATTGCATCACAAAGAATAAAATACCTAGGAATCAATCAAAGGAGGTAAAAAACCTGCATTCAGAAAACTATAAGACACAGATGAAAGAAATTGAAGGCAACACAAACAGATGGAAAGATATATCATGTTCATGGATTGAAAGGATTAATATTGTTAAAATGACCATATTACCCAAGGCATTCTACAGATTGAATGCAATCTCTATCAAAATACCAATGACATTTTTCACAGGACTAGAATAAATAATTCTAAAATTTGTATGAAAACATAAAAGATCCCAAATAGCTGAAACAATCTTAAGAAAGAAGAACAAACCTGGAAATAGGACACTCCCTGATTTCAAATTAAAAAAAAAAAAGCTACAGCAATTGAAACAATATGATACAGACACACATACAGAAAAACAGACACACAGATCAATGGAACAGAATAGATAGCCCAGAAATGAACCCACAGTTATATGGTCAACTAATCTATGACCAAGGAGACAAAATAGGAAAATGGGGAAAAGACAGCCTCTTCAATAAATGGTATTGGGAAAACTGGATAGCTACATGCAAAAGAATCAAACTGGACTACTCTCCACACCATGAACAAAAATAAATTCAAAATGGATTAATGACTTAAATGTAAAACTTCTAGAAGAAAACATAGGCAGTAAGCTCTTTGACACTGGTCTTAGTAATATTTTTTTGGATAAGTCTGCTCAGGAAAGGGAAACAAAAGCAAAAATAAACAAATGAAACTACATCAGCATAAAAAGCTTTTGCACAGCAAAGGAAATTACCAACAAAAGGAAAAAGCCACACCCTAAATGGGAGAAGATATTGCAAACAATATATCTGATCAGAGGTTAATACAAAGAACTCATACAACTTAACATCAAAAAAACAAACAACCTGATTAAAAAATGGGAGAGGATCTGATTAGACATTTTTTCAAAAAAAACATGCAGATGGCTAACAAGCACATTGAAAAGGTACTCAGCATCACTAATCATCAGGGAAATGCAAATCAAAACCACAACGTGGTATCACCTCAGAGCTGTCAGAATGGCTTTTATCAAAAAGACAACAAATAACAAGTGTTGGTCAGGATGTGTAAGAGAGAACCCTCATGCACTGTTGGTGGGAATGTAAACTGGTGCAAGCACTATGGATAGCAGTATGGAGGTTCCTCAAAAAATTAATACTAGAACTACTGTATGATCCAGAAATTCTACTCTGGGGCACTTATCTGAAGAAAATGAGAAAAATAACTTGAAAAGGTATATGCAACCCTATGTACATTGCAGCATTATTTACAATAGCCAAAATATTGAAGCAACCTAAGTGCCCATCAACAGACAAATGGAAAAAGTAGTATATATATGCAATGGAATATTACTCAGCCATAAAAAAGAATGAAATCTCACCATTTGTGACAACATGGATGGACCTAGAGGTTATCATGCTAAGTGAAATAAGTTAGACAGAGAAAGGCAAATATTGTATGATTTCACTTATGTGTGGAATTTTTGAAAAATGAACAAACATAACAAAACAGAAACAGAGTTAAAGATGCAGAGAACAAACCATGGTTGACAGAGGGAAGGGGGTAGGGAGAGAAAAGAAATAGGACATTAAGAGGTACAAACTTTCAGTTGCAAAATAAATGTCATGAGTATGAAATGTACAGTATGGGGAATATAGTCAACTATGTAAAATATCTTTGCATGGTGACATATTGTAACTAGATTTATTGTGGTGATCATTTTGAAATGTATAGACATATCTAATCACTATGTTGTGTAACAGGCACTAACATAGTGTTATAGGTCAATTAAGCTCCAGAAACAAACAAACTAATAGAAAAAAGACATCAGGCATTTGGTTACCAGTGACCAATGTTGCGGGGAAGGGGGAATTGGATGAAGACAGTCAAAAGTTACAACCTTCCTTATATAAGATAAATAAGTACTTGGGATGTAATGTATGACATGATAAATGCAATCAACACTGCTGTATATTATATATGAGAGATGTTAAGAGAGTAAATGCTAAGAGTTCTCATCACAAGGAAAAATATTTTTTCTATTTCTTTAATTTTATATCTATATGAGATGATGGATATTCACTAAACTTATTGTGATAATCATTTCTTGATGTATTAAGTCAAATCATTATGCTGTACACCTTAAATTTATACAATGCTGTATGTCAATTATATCTCAATATAACTGGAAGAAAAGAAGGTTAACTTAATTCTGCTAATATATAAATAACTACAGAGGTTTTTTTTGTTTGTTTATTTGTTTGTTTTCAGAAAAGAGTATCAGAGTTGGTCTGCCTCTTTGGCCATTCCATACCCTCTTACTTACTCTACCTGTGATCTTTTCCACTGAGAATCATTACGTAGTAGAACAGGAAGGATCATTGGAGACGATCTTGTCCAAATGAACATTTCAGAAGAAAAGAAACTGAGGCTCAGATTTGTGAAATAACTTCAAGGTTACAGAGCTAGTTAAAAGCAGTTAGAATTATGTCAAATCTCTAAATTTTCATGACCAGTGCTTTTTTTCTATCACCACAATGATAAGGAATCTCTACCTCTCTCTTATCGTCCTTGCTATCGTTATTGTTTATCAAAATTCGATAACAACAGTCTGTACTCCAGGATAGATCATATCTTGGGTCACAAATCAAGCCTTGGTAAATTTAAGAAAATTGAAATTGTATCAAGTATCTTTTCCGACCACAATGCTATGAGACTAGACATCAATTACAGGAAAAGATCTGTAAAAAATACAAACACATGGAGGCTAAACAATACACTATTCAATAATGAAGTGATCACTGAAGAAATCAAAGAGGAAATTAAGAAATACTTAGAAACAAATGACAATGGAGACACGACGACCCAAAACCTATGGGACGCAGCAAAAGCAGTTCTAAGGGGGAAGTTTATAGCAATACAATCCCACCTTAAGAAACAGGAAACATTTCGAGTAAACAACCTGACCCTGCACCTAAAGCAATTAGAGAAAGAAGAACAAAAAACCCCCAAAGTTAGCAGAAGGAAAGAAATCATAAAGATCAGATCAGAAATAAATGAAAAAGAAATGAAGGAAACGATAGCAAAGATCAACCAAACTAAAAGCTGGTTCTTTGAGAAGATAAACAAAATTGACAAACCATTAGCCAGACTCATCAAGAAAAGAAGGGAGAAGACTCAAATCAGTAGAATTAGAAATGAAAAAGGAGAAGTAACAACTGACACTGCAGAAATACAAAAGATCATGAGAGATTACTATAAGCAACTCTATGCCAATAAAATGGACAACCTGGAAGAAATGGACAAATTCTTAGAAATGCACAACCTACCAAGACTGACTCAGGAAGAAATAGAAAATATGAATAGACCAATCACAAGCACTGAAATTGAAACTGTGATTAAAAATCTTCCATCAAACAAAAGCCCAGGACCAGATGGCTTCACAGGCGAATTCTATCAAACATTTAGAGAAGAGCTAACACCCATCCTTCTCAAACTCTTCCAAACAATATCAGAGGAAGGAACACTCCCAAACTCATTCTACGAGGCCACCATCACCTTGATACCAAAACCAGGCAAGGATGTCACAAAGAAAGAAAACTACAGGCCAATATCACTGATGAACATAGATGCAAAAATCCTCAACAAAATACTAGCAAACAGAATCCAACAGCACATTAAAAGGATCATACACCATGATCAAGTGGGGTTTATTCCAGGAATGCAAGGATTCTTCAATATACGCAAATCAATCAATGTGATACACCATATTAACAAGTTGAAGGAGAAAAACCATATGATCATCTCAATAGATGCAGAGAAAGCTTTCGACAAAATTCAACACCCATTTATGATAAAAACCCTGCAGAAAGTAGGCATAGAGGGAACTTTCCTCAACATAATAAAGGCCATATATGACAAACCCACAGCCAACATTGTCCTCAATGGTGAAAAACTGAAACCATTTCCACTAAGATCAGGAACAAGACAAGGCTGCCCACTCTCACCACTCTTATTCAACATAGTTTTGGAAGTTTTAGCCACAGCAATCAGAGAAGAAAAGGAAATAAAAGGAATCCAAATTGGAAAAGAAGAAGTAAAGCTGTCACTGTTTGCAGATGACATGATACTATACATAGAGAATCCTAAAGATGCTACCGAAAAACTACTAGAGCTAATCAATGAATTTGGTAAAGTAGCAGGATACAAAATTAATGCACAGAAATCTCTGGCATTCCTGTACACTAATGATGAAAAATCTGAAAGTGAAATCAAGAAAACACTCCCATTTACCATTGCAACAAAAAGAATAAAATATCTAGGAATAAACCTACCTAAGGAGACAAAAGACCTGTATGCAGAAAATTATAAGACACTGATGAAAGAAATTAAAGATGATTTAAATAGATGGAGAGATATACCATGCTCCTGGATTGGAAGAATCAATATTGTGAAAATGACTCTACTACCCAAAGCAATCTACAGATTCAATGCAATCCCTATCAAACTACCACTGGCATTTTTCACAGAAGTAGAACAAAAAATTTCAAAATTTGTTTGGAAAAACAAAAGACCCCGAATAGCCAAAGCAATCTT
Organism: Hyperoodon ampullatus; assembly: GCF_949752795.1. Taxonomy (NCBI): domain Eukaryota; kingdom Metazoa; phylum Chordata; class Mammalia; order Artiodactyla; family Ziphiidae; genus Hyperoodon; species Hyperoodon ampullatus. The sequence goes on along the minus strand of NC_136926.1, from coordinate 61,677,319 downwards.
GAGAACGAAAAACGGAGCTGGAGGAATCAGGCTGCCTGACTTCAGACTATACTACAAAGCTACAGTAATTAAGACAGTGTGGTACTGGCATAAAAACAGAAAGATAGATCAGTGGATCAGGATAGAAAGCCCAGAGATAAACCCACGCACATATGGCCAACTTATCTTTGATAAAGGAGGCAGGAATGTACAGTGGAGAAAGGACAGCCTCTTCAATAAGTGGTGCTGGGAAAACTGGACAGGGACATGTAAAAGTATGAGATTAGATCATTCCCTAACACCATACACAAAAATAAGCTCAAAATGGATTAAAGACCTAAATGTAAGGCCAGAAACTATCAAACTCTTAGAGGAAAACATAGGTAGAACACTCTATGACATAAATCACAGCAAGATCCTTTTGGACCCACCTCCTAGAGAAATGGAACTAAAAACAAAGATAAACAAATGGGACCTAATGAAACTTCAAAGCTTTTGCACAGCAAAGGAAACCATAAACAAGACCAAAAGACAACCCTCAGAATGGGAGAAAATATTTGCAAATGAAGCAACTGACAAAGGATTAATCTCCAAAATTTATAAACAGCTCATGCAGCTCAATAGCAAAAAAACAAACAACCCAATCCAAAAATGGGCAGAAGACTTAAATAGGCATTTCTCCAAAGAAGATATACAGACTGCCAACAAACACATGAAAGAATGCTCAACATCATTAATCATTAGAGAAATGCAAATCAAAACTACAATGAGATATCATCTCACACCAGTCAGAATGGCCATCATCAAGAAATCTAGAAACAATAAATGCTGGAGAGGGTGTGGAGAAAAGGGAACACTCTTGCACTGCTGGTGGGAATGTGAATTGGTACAGCCACTATGGAGATCAGTATGGAGGTTCCTTAAAAAACTAAAAATAGAACTACCATATGACCCAGCAATCCCACTACTAGGCATATACCCTGAGAAAACCATAATTCAAAAAGAGACATGTACCAAAATGTTCATTGCAGCTCTATTCACAATAGCCCGGAGCTGGAAACAACCTAAGTGTCCATCATCGGATGAATGGATAAAGAAGATGTGGCACATATATACAATGGAATATTACTCAGCCATAAAAAGAAATGAAACTGAGCTATTTGTAATGAGGTGGATAGACCTAGAGTCTGTCATACAGAGTGAAGTAAGTCAGAAAGAGAAAGACAAATACCGTATGCTAACACATATATATGGAATTTAAAAAAAAAAATGTCATGAAGAACCTAGGGGTAAAACGGGAATAAAGACACAGACCTACTTGAGAATGGACTTGAGGATATGGGGAAGGGGAAGGGTAAGCTGTGACAAAGGGAAAGAGAGGCATGGACATATATACACTACCAAACGTAAGGTAGATAGATAGTGGGAAGCAGCCGCAGAGCACAGGGAGATCAGCTCGGTGCTTTGTGACCGCCTGGAGGGGTGGGATGGGGAGGGTGGGAGGGAGGGAGATGCATGAGGGAGGGGATGTGGGAACAGATGTATATGTATGACTGATTCACTTTGTTATAAAGCAGAAACTAATAAAAAAAAATAAAATTTAAAAAAATAAATAAATAAATTAAAAAACAACAACAACAACAACAACAGTCTGTAAAGAGACAGTCAGATTTGCAAGTGCATTTGAAGCTCAGTGATGACTTTCTCAGAGTGCAAGAGGCTGTTGATGGATTCCCTTTACTTTCACAGAACAGAAGAGGCAAGGATTCATCCGTGGGCATTGGCAGGGCTTAATGCTTACTGACAAGGCCCCAGAATGGAAATATCCTGCTTGTCCTTTTAACAGGATTTCAGCCAGATATTTGAGGGAAAAGTACTGCAGCCTAGTGGGCTGTGAATTTGAGTGGAAATGTCAGAGCTGTGAATCAGTTAACACATTTTTATTTAGCATCTTCCTGTGAAAGAGGATGAGAAGACATGGCTCCTGTACTCAAATTCCTTACCATTGCAGAGTGGAGTCAAGAAGAGTGCAAGACCCTGTTAGATCTTAGAGGTTCTAACACTCCAGACTTGGAAAGCACAACCCAGGTGGCAAGAACAGGGTGGTTTGCATGGAGAACAAAATGCTTAATTTTGTCATGAAGGGTAACTGGGATCTAAGTAGGTGACGCGAATTGTGCTGCAATGCTTTCTTGTGTTCTCCCTGGATTTAAGAAGTATGTTCACATCCTTTAGCTCATGAGACCCTCAAACTGTCCCTGGCAAGCAGGGAAAGCAGAAAGTATATTTTGTTCCTTTTCAGCAGAGAAATTAATATCCTAACTTGTGAAGTAGCCGAAATTCCCACAATAAGTCAGAGCCAAAGTCCCTCAGGTTCCCTCCAAGGACACTTTCTAATAGAATGACCTGCTGAAATATTGCTCCTTTGTATCTTACCCTCTGTTCTGAAGATACAGGTACTAACCCAGGCTTAGGGACTCTCAGGGAGATCAAGCTTGGCTCCTGTCCTAAATACTATGACATAATTTAAAAAAATAGTTCAAGGCATCCCAAGGTGTCAGTTTCTTCTTTGGTGCTCATAACCCAAATGTTTTAACAGCCCTGAGGTGCCCTCCACCTATGGGGCCCTGACTCTTTGAGGCCTATCTGTTGACCTGGCCCTGCCGATGAGAAAAGCACAGATGTCTACCATCTGGTCAGGAGTCCTTGTGTGTGTGCCAATTTCCAGTCACTGACAGCCAGGAGTTGATTGATGGAATTTGGTACTCCACCTTTTTTTTCTTAGTACAATATAACCTCATGAATTCAGGTGGCACTTAGCCAAAATGAGAGAATTTGAACTTAAGCAGGAGTAAACTTTACCATCAATGAAATGAGGGTCTGTTAAGTAAATTACCAATGTAAACAGGATTGTAAAAAGGACAATTTAATCTACTTACAAGAATAAATTGTTTTCAAGTACTTAAGTTGCATAAATTTACATACAGTGTGCTAATTACAAATGATTGATAGCCAGTCATTCAAACACATCTGGTAGGAACCCTTTTCTCTTAACAATTTGTGAGACACTAGACTATATTACTTAAAGTACTTGAAAATAGTACAAATATATACATATATATATATACTTTTTCTTACATATGAATATATGTATTCACACACCCCCATATAAGACAGTCCTTGTTTTTCATCAAGCCATGTTCCTGGAAGCCACACCAGAAAGGATTATCAAACACAGATCACAGAGAGCCAAATTATATTTTCATATAGGAACAATTTTATTATTCGGACTGGTGTGCCAGACTCAGGGCCCACACCAGGTAAATCATAGATTCAGTCAGCATTGTGTCATAGCAATCTAAGCTACAACAACCACAGCTAGAGAAGACAGCTAATATTTATTGAGCACTTGATGCATCTGAGTGCTTTACATATGTTATCTCAGTCATCACCAACATGACCAGGAGGGAGCTAGTGTCTCCATTTTTAGGGAAACAATACTGAAACTTCAGGAGATTAAATAACTCACCCTTAACTATGCAGTTGTAATCAGTAGACTTAGAAATTAAATCTAGGTCTGATTCCAACTCTCATGGCTCCTTATCAAACTACAACAACTATAATCCTTTAAAATTGTTAAATTTTACATGGTTATGTAAAGTTTATGTAATATATAAAATGGGAATGAATGTAACTGCCATTTTCCGTGGCCTGGATAAAATTTCACTTCTCCATGAAGACTCACTGTTGAAACAAATCGGCCTCCTTTTATGCAAATGTGTGTGCCAAACTAAAAATATTCAAATGTAAGATATTATTTGAAAGAGAGCTGTAGTATCTTCAACATATAATTTTTCAGTTGTTGGTGTACATGTCTTATCTTTCCTAATAGATATTAAGCTCATTAAGAGTGGAGACTACTATTACTAAGAATTTGAACCCACCAACATTGTTTATAATACTACCTAGAATAAAGTCTTGACTAATAGACACATTTATTTTTTAACGTCTTAATTGGAGTATAATTGCTTTACAATGGTGTGTTAGTTTCTGCTGTATAATAAAGTGAATCAGCTATGCATATACATATATCCCCATATCACCTCTCTCTTGTCTCCCTCCAACACTCCGTATCCCACCCCTCTAGGTGGACACAAAGCACCGAGCTGATCTCCCTGTACTATGTGGCTGCTTCCCACTACCTATCTATTTTACATTTGGTAGTGTATATAAATCCAAGCCAATCTCTCACTTCATCCAAGCTTACGCTTCACCCTCCTTGTGTCCTCAAGTCCATTCTCTACATCTACTCTTTATTCCTGTCCTGCCACTATGTTCATCAGAATCTTTTCTTTTTCTTTAAGATTCCATATATATGTGTTAGCATACGGCATTGGTTTTTCTCTTGCTGACTTACTTCACTCTGTATGACAGACTCCAGGTCCATCCACCTTACTACAAATAACTCAATTTCACTTTTTTATGGCTGAGTAATATTCCATTGTATATATGTGCCACATCTTCTTTATCCATTCATCTGTCGATGGACACTTAGGTTGCTTCCATGTTCTGGCTATTGTAAATAGAGCTATAATGAACAATGTGGCACATCATTCTTTTTGAATTATGGTTTTCTCAGGGTATATGCCCAGTAGTGGGATTGCTGGGTTGTACCATAGTCTTATTTTTAATTTTTTAAGGAACCTCCATACTGTTCTCCATAGTGGCTGTATCAATTTACATTCCCACCAACAGTGCAAGAGGGTTCCCTTTTCTACACACCTTCTCCAGCATTTATTGTTTGTAGATTTTTTTTTTTTTTTTGCAGTATGCGGGCCTCTCACTGTTGTGGCCTCTCCTGTTATGGAGCACAGGCTCCGGACACGCAGGCTCAGCCGCCATGGCTCATGGGTCCAGCCGCTCCGCGGCATGTGGGATCTTTCCCAGACCGGGGCACAAACCTGTGTCCCCTGCATCGGCAGGCGGACTCTCAACCACTGCGCCACCAGGGAAGCCCTGTTTGTAGATTTTTTGATGCTGGCTATTCTGACTGGTGTTGAGGTTGTACCTCATTGTAGTTTTGATTTGCATTTCTCTAATGATTAGTGATGTTGACCATCCATTCATGTGTTTCTTGGCCATCTGTATATCTTCTTTGGAGAAATGTCTGCTTAGGTCTTCTGCCCCTTTTTGGATTGGGTTGTTTGTTTTATTGATATTGAGCTGCATGAGCTGTTTGTATATTTTGGAGATTAATCTTTTGTCAGTTGCTTCATTTGCAAATAGTTTCTCCCATTCTGGGGGTTATCTTTTCATCTTCTTTATGTTTCCTTTGCTGTGCAAAAGCTTTGAAGTTTCATTAGGTCCCATTTGTTTATTTTTGTTTTTATTTCCATTTCTCTAAGAGGTGGATAAAAATGGTCTTGATGTGATTTATGTCAAAGAGTGCTCTGCCTATTACTCTAAGAGTTTTATAGTGTCTGGCCTTACATTTAGATCTTTAATCCATTTTGAGTTTATTTTTGTGTATGGTGTTAGGAGTATTCTAATTTCATTCCTTTACATGTAGCTGACCAGTTTTCGCAGCACCACTTATTGAAGGGGCTGTCTTTTCTCGATTTTATATTCTTTCCTCATTTATCAAAGATAAGGTGATGATATGTGCATGAGTTTTTCACTGGAATTTCTATCCTGCTCCATTGATATATATTTCTGTTTTGGGGTCAGTCCCATACTGTCTTGATTATTGTAGTTTTGTAGTATAGTCTGAAGTCAGGGGGCCAGATCCCTACAGTTCCGTTTTTCATTCTCAAGTTTGCTTTGGGCTATAGTAATGCTAAACATCACTAATGATTAGAGAAATGCAAATCAAAACTACAGTGAGGTATCACCTCACACTACTCAGAATGACCATCATCAAAAAATGTACAAACAATAAATGCTTCAGAGGGTGTGGAGAAAAGGGAACCCTCTTGCACTGTTGGTAGGAATGTAAATTGATACAGCCACTATGGAGAACAGTATGGAGGTTCCTTACAAAATTAAAAATAACACTACCGGGTTTGCCTGGTGGCACGGTGGTTGAGGGTCCGCCTGCCAATGCAGGGGACATGGGTTCGTGCCCCGGTCCGAGAAGATCTCACATGTGGCGGAGTGGCTGGGCCTGTGAGCCATGGCCGCTGAGCCTGCATGTCCGGAGCCTGTGCGCCGCAGTGGGAGAGGCCACGACAGTGAGAGGCCCGTGTACCAAAAAAATAACAATAATAAAATAAAAATATAAAAATATAAAAAAATAATAAAAATAGGACTACCATATGACCCAGCAATCCCACTACTGGGTGTATACACTGAGAGAACCATCATTCAAAAAGAGTCATGTACCACAATATTCATTGCAGCTCTATTTACAATAGCCAGGACATGGAAGCAACCTAAGTGTCCATTGACAGTTGGATGGATAAAGAAGATGTGGCACATATATACAATGGAATATTACTCAGCCATAAAAAGAAAAGAAACTGAGTTATTTGTAGTGAAGTGGATGGACCTAGAGTCTGTCATATTGAGTGAAGTAAGTCAGAAAGAGAAAAACAAATACCGTATGCTAACACATATATATGGAATCTGAAAAAAAAATGCTTATGAAGAACCTAGGGGCAGGACAGGAATAAAGACACAGATGTAGAGAATTGACTTGAGGACACAGGGAAGGGGAAGGGTAAGCTGGGACAAAGTGAGAGAGTGGCATGGACATATATACACTACCACATATAAAATAGATACCTAGTGGGAAGCAGCGGCATAGCACAGGGAGATCAGCTTGGTGCTTTGTGACCACCAAGAAGGGTGGGAAGGGAGGGAGGGAGGGAGACACAAGAAGGAGGTGATATGGGGATATATGTTTATGCATATCTGATTCACTTTGTTATAAAGCAGAAATTAAAACACCATTGTAAAGCATTTATACTCCAATAAAGTGTTAAAAAAAGAGATTGCTTTGGCTATATGGGGCCTTTTGTGTTTTCATACAAAATTTGAAATTGTTTGTTCTACCTCTGTGAAAAATGCCATTAGTAGTTTCATAGGGATTGCATTGAATCTGTAGATTGCTTTGGGTAGTATAGTCATTTTCACAATGTTGATTCTTCCAATCCAAGAGCATGGTATATCTCTCCATCGGTTTTTATCATCTTTAATTTCTTTCATCAGTGTCTTATAGTTTTCTGCATACAGGATTTTGTCTCCTTAAGTAGGTTTATTCTAGATATTTTATTCTTTTTTTTTTTGCAATGATAAATGGGAGTGTTTCCTTAACTTCTCCTTCAGATTTTTCATTAGTGTATAGGAATGCAAGAAATTTCTGTGCATTAATTTTGTATCCTGCTACTTTACCAAATTCATTGATTAGCTCTAGTAGTTTTCTAGTAGCATCTTTAGGAGTCTGTATGTGTAGTATCATGTCTTGTGCAAACAGTGACAGTTTTACTTCTTCTTTTCTGATTTGCATTCCTTTTATTCCTTTTTCTTCCCTGATTGCTGTGGCTAAAACTTCCAAAACTATGTTGAATAAGAGTGGTGAGAGTGGGCAGCCTTGTCTTCTTCCTGATCTTAGTGGACATGCTTTCAGTTTTTCACCATTGAGGACAAGGTTGTCTGTGGGTTTGTCACATATGGCCTTTATTATGTTGAGGTAAGTTCCCTCTATATCTGTTATCTGGAGGGATTTTTTCGTAAACAGGTGTTGAATTTTGTCACAAGATTTTTCTGCATCTATTGAGATGATCATATGGTTTTTCTCCTTCAGTTTGTTAATATAGTTTATTACATTGATTGATATGTGTATATTGAAGAATCCTTACATTCCTGGGATGAATCCCACTTGATCATGTTGTATGATCCTTTAAATGTACTGTTGGATTCTGTTTGTTATTATTTGTTGAGGATTTTTGCATCTGTGTTCTTCAGTGATATTGGCCTGTAGTTTTTTTTTTTGATTGACATCTTTGTCTGGTTTTGGTATCAGGGTGATGGTGGTCTTATAGAATGGGTTTGGTAGTGCTCCTCCCTCTGCTATATTTTGGAATTGTTTGAGAAGGAGAGGTGTTAGATCTTTTCTAAATGTTTGATAGAATTTTCCTGTGAAGCCACCTGGCCCTGGGCTTTTGTTTGTTGGAAGATTTTTAATCACAGTCACAATTTCAGTGCTTGTGATTGGTCTGTTTATATTTTCTATTTCTTCCTGGTTCAGTCTCGGAAGGTTGTGCTTTTCTAAGAATCTGTCCCTTTCTTCCACGTTGTCCATTTTACTGACATATAGTTTTTTGTAGTAATCTTTCACGATCCTCTGTATTTCTGCAGTGTCAGTTGCTACTTCTCCTTTTTCATTTCTAATTCTATTGATTTGAGTCTTCACCCTTTTTTTTTGATAAGTCAGGCTAATGGTTTATCAATTTTGTTTATCTTCTCAAGAACGACCTTTTAAATTTGTTGATCTGTGCTATCATTTCCTTCATTTCTTTTCCATTTATTTCTGATCTGATCTTTATGATTTCTTTCCTTCTGCTAAATGTAGGGGTTTTTTGTTCTTCTTTCTCTAGTTGCTTTAGGCGTAAGTTTCGGTTGTTTATTTGAGATGTTTCTTGTTTCTTGAGGTAGGATTGTACTGCTATAAACTTCCCTCTTAGAACTGCTTTTGCTGTATCCCATAAGTTTTGGGTCATTGTGTTTCCTTTGTCATTTGTTTCTAGGTATTTTCTGATTTCCCCTTTGATTTCTTCAGTGATATCTCGGTTATTTAGTAGTGTATTGTCTAGCCACCATGTGTTTGTAGTTTTTACAGACTTTTTCCTGTTTTTGATATCTAGTCTCTTAGCATTGTGATCAGAAAAGATACTCAATAAGGATTTAATTTTCTTAAATTTATCAAGGTTTGATTTGTGACCCAAGATATGTTCTCTCCTGGAGAATGTTTCATGAGCACTTGAGAAAATAGTGTACTCTGTTGTTTTTGGGTGGAATGTCTACAAATATCAATTAAGGCCATCTTATTTAATGTATCATTTAAAACTTGTGTTTCCTTATTTATTTTCAATTTGGATGATCTGTCCATTGGTGAAAGTGAGGTGTTAAGGTCCCCTACTATGATTATGTTACTGTCGATTTCCCCTTTTATAGCTGTTAACATTTGCCTTATGTATTGAGGTGATCCTTTGTTGGGTGGATAAATATTTACAGCTGTTATATCTTCTTCTTGGATTGATCCCTTCATCATTATGTAGTGTCCTTCTTTGTCTCTTGTAATAGTCTTTATTTTGAAGTCCATTTTGTCTGATATGAGAATTGCTACTCTGGCTTTCTTTTGATTTCCATTTGCATGGAATATATTTTTCCATCCCCTCACTTTCAGTCTGTATGTGTCCCGGTGTCTGAAGTGGGTCTGTTGTATACAGCATACATACAGGTCTTCTTTTTGTATCCATTCAGCCCGTCTTTGTCTTTTGGTTGGAGCATTTAATCCATTTACATTTAAGATAGTTATCGACATGTATGTTCCATTTACCATTTTCTTAATTGTTTTGGGTTTGTTATTGTAAGTCTTTTCCTTCTCTTGTGTTTCCTGCCTAGAAAAGTTCCTTTAGCATTTGTTGTGAAGCTCGTTTTGTGGTGCTGAATTCTCTTAACTTTTGCTTGTCTGTAAAGATTTTAATTTCTCCATTGAATCTGAAAGAGATCCTTGCTGGGTAGAGTAATCTTGGTTGTAGGTTTTTCTCTTTCATTACTTTAAATATGTACTGCCACTCCCTTCTGGACTGTAGTTTCCCCTGTATTTCATTTGGCTTTTCCCTTTCTGCTTTTAATATTTTTTATTTGTATTTAATTTTTGATAGCTTGATTAATATGTGTCTTTGCTTGTTTCTCCTTGAATTTATCCTGTATGGGACTCTCTGCACTTCTTGGACTTTATTGTCTATTTCCTTTCCCATATTAGGGAATTTTTCAACTATAATGTCTGCAAATATTTTCTCAGTCCATTTTTTTTTTCTCTTCTTCTTCTCAGACCCCTATAATTCAAATGTTGGTGTTTTTAATGTTGTCCCAGAGGTCTCTGAGATTGTCCTCAATTCTTTTCATTCTTTTTAATGTATTCTTCTCTGCAGTAGTTATTTCCACTTTTTTATCTTCCAGGTCACTTATCTGTTCTTCTCCCTCAGTTCTTCTGCTATTGATTACTTCTGGAGAATTTTTAACTTCATTTATTGTGTTATTTATCATTGTTTGTTTGCCCTTTAGTTCTTCTAGGTCCTTGTTAAACATTTCTTATATTTTCTCCATTCTATTTCCAAGATTTTGGATATCTTTACTATCATTACACTGAATTCTTTTTCAGGTAGACTGACTATTTCTTCTTCATTTGTTTGGTCTGGTGGGTTTTTCCTTGCTCCTTCATCTGCTGTGTATTTTTCTGTCTTCTCATTTTGCTTAAGTTACTGTGTTTGGGGTCTTCTTTTTTCAGGCTGCAGGCTCATAGTTCCCATTGTTTTTGTTTTCTGCTCCCCGTGGATAATGTTGGTTCAGTGCATTGTGTAGGCTTTCTGGTGGAGGGGACTGGTGCTTGTGTTCTGGTGGATGAAGCTAGATCTTATCTTTCTAATGTGCAGGACCATGTCCAGTGGTGTGCTTTGGGGTTTCCCTGAACTTAGTAGGATTTTAGGCAGCCTCTCTGCTAATGGGTGAGGTTGTGTTCCTGTATTGCTAGTTGTTTGGCATAGGGTGTCCAGCACTGTAGCTTGCTGGTCATTGAGTGGATCTGGGTCTTAGTGTTGAGATGGAGTTCTCTGGGTGAGAAACTCCATTTGATATTATGTGTGGCTGGGAGGTCTGGTGGAACAATGTCCTGAACTCTGCTCTCTCACCTCAGAGACTCAGGTCTGACAGCCAGCCGGAGCACCAAGACCCTGTCAAACACAGGCTCAGAAGAAAAGGGAGAAAATGAAAGAAGTAAAGAAAGAAGAAAGAAAGAAAGAAGAAAGAAAGAAGGAAAGAAAGAAGAAGAAAAAAGGAAGAAAGAAAGAAAGAAAAAGGAAAAGAAAATATGGCTATTAAATTTTTTAAAAATTATTAAAAATAAAAACATAATAGGAAAAAAGAAATGTAGAAGAAAGCAAGCAAACCAAAAAACAAGTCCACCAATGATAACAAGTGCTTTAAAAAAATACTAAAAAAATGAAAGCAAAACAAAAAATAAATGGACAGACAGAACCCTAGGTCAAACAGCAAAAGCAAAGCTATACAGACAAAATCACACAAAGAATCATACAGATATATACTCATAAAAAGAGAAAAAGGAAAAAAAATGTATCCATGTATATTTTTTAAAAAAGGAAGAGAGCAACCAAATTAATAAACATCTACCAATGATAATAAGCTCTAAATACTAAACTAAGAAAAACATAAAAACAGAAACAAATTAGGTGCAGAAAGCAAACCCTAAGTCTACAGTTGCTCTCAAAGTACACCACCCCAATCTTGGGATGACTCATTGTCTATTCAGGAATTCCAGCGATGCAGGGTACATCAAATTGATTGTGGAGATTTAATCCACTGCTTCTGAGGCTGCTGGGAGGAAATTCCCTTTCTCTTCTTTGTTCGCACAGCTCCTGGGGTTCAGCTTTGGATTTGGCCCGGACTCTGTATGTAGGTCACCTGAGGCCATCTGTTCTTTGCCCAGACAGGAGGGGATTAAAGGAGTGGCTGATTAGAGTGCTCTGGCTCACTCAGGCTGGGGGGAGAGAGGGATAAGTAATGCATGGCGAGCCTGTGGCATCAGAGGCCTGTGTGATGTTGCAACACCCTGAGGCACACCATGTGTTCTCTCGGGGAAGTTGTCCCTGGATCATGGCACCCTGGCAGTGGAGTGCTGCACAGGCTCTCAGGAGGGGAGGTGTGGATAGTGACCTGTGCTTGCACACAGGTTTCCCGGTGGTGACAGCAGAAGCCTTAGTGTATCATGCTCATCTCTGTTGTCTGCGCTGATAGCCACAGCTTGTGGCCATCTGTGGAGCTCGTTTCAGTGGTGCTCTGAATCCCCTCTCCTCACGCACCTCGAAACAATGGTCTTTTGCCTCTTAGGCTGTTTCAGACTTTTTGTCGGACTCCCTCCTGGCTAGCTGTGGTGCACTAGTCCCTTCAGGCTGTGTTTACACAGCCAACCTCAGTCCTCTCCCTGGGATCTGAACTCCAAAGCCCGAGCTTCACCTCCCAGCCCCCACTTGCCCCAGCAGGTGAGCAGAGAAGCCTCTTGGGCTGACGAGTGTTGGTTGGCACCAATCCTCTGTGTGGGAATCTCTCTGCTTTGCCCTCTGCACCTCTGTTGCTGCACTCACCTCCGTGGCTCCAAAGCTTACCCCCCGTCCACCCCCCATCTCTGCCAGTGAAGGGGCTTCCTAGTGTGTGGAATCTTTTCCTCCTTCACAACTCCCTCCCAGAGGTGCAGGTCCTGTCCCTATTCTTTTGCCTCTGTTTCTCCTTTTTTCTTTTGCCCTACCCTGGTATGTGGGGAGTTTCTTGTCTTTTGGGAAATCTGGGGTCTTAACCAGCGTCCAGTAGGTGTTCTATAGCAGTTGTTCCACATGTAGATGTATTTTTGATGTATTTTTGATGTATTTATGTGTAGGAAGGTGATCTCCATGTCTTACTCCTCTGTCGTCTTGAAGGTCCCCCCCAATAGATTCTTAAATATGTTCATTGCATTAATTAGCAAATGAGTAAATTGATCTTTTAAATTATAATATGCCATAAATTTTATATCAATATATGGCTACAATAAATATCAGAGTATAGTTTTTTAAGTTTAAGTTTTAGAAAGTTATTGGTGATGCTAATTGGAAGAAGGGGATTAGAGAATGATTTGGATGTCTAGAGAGTTTGGAAAACAAACTGCTCTTGAAAAAATTTCCTACAACTAGTAAATCAGTGAACATTAATCCCTTGACCTGAGAGTTAACATTCGAAGTAAAAAATTACTTTTTATTGTAGTAAGACATGCATAACGTAACATTGACCATTTTAACCATTTTTAAGTGTGCAATTCAGTGGCATTAAGTACACTCACGATATTGTGTAGCTATCACCACCTTCCATCTCCAGAACTTTTTCTCATCATCCCAACAGGAACTTTGTGCCCATAAACAAAATGTCCCCATTTCCCTTCCCTCAGTCCCTATAACCTCTATTATACTTTGTGTCTTTATGAATATGCCTATTCTAGGTACCTCATGTAAGTGGAATCATGTTTAAAAATTGCATTTACATCGTCTAAATATTTGAAAACCAGATTGATAAATTAGAGGACAGAAATATCATGACTCTTAGTCCTCTTTTTCTTGTTTTCTTCTCTCCTTGTATTTAATAATATGGGAGGCAGGGTGACTGGCAAGGATTCAGTAAGGGGAACTGGAAAGAAATCTGTATGTACAAATGGGGACACAGCCTTAGTGCTGGTTGTTCAGGGCAGTGTTTACATCCATCAATTGATTACACATGTATGAGAATCAGCTTAACATCCACTTTTCTCCCTCCTCCCACCTACTGCCCCTACCTCTTGTCTTTTCCTTCCCTTGTTTAGTATCAGTGAGAACTGTCACATGAACAGATAAAAGTGGCAAAATAAGGTGAATTCATTAGGCGCTGGTGAATAAGAAAAACAGCAGAAGTAGATGTCAGCATGTCAGGGAATCATCAGCATTTCTACTTATTATGACTATTCTTTATACCAGTTCACTCAAACCAATTTAATAGGTGCTGAATGAATCATTATAGTCATTCAATGTACTCTTGAGCAGGTCACAAATCACAAGAACTTAAAATGGAACTCAGCCATCAGTTCCTGCCTGAAATTGTCATCTTGCTTTAAGTCTTCTAAGTCAAGGAGTCTCCATTTTAAGTGAAACCTTTGCATTATCTATTCTCCCTGTTGAGGAAATGTTCTCTTTGTTAATGTCATTCCGTTATTCCTCATCACCTCTCCTTGTACTGGGTTGAATAATTTCTTTGCCTCCTTAGAAGTTAAACACTTCAAATATTTATAAGCTGTAACTTGAAAAGTTTTGGGCTAATGGATCATGTTTCTACCTGAGGGATTCCTTCATTTTCCAAAATTACTGTAGGCGCAAAATCTTTAATCCTCCATTATTTCTGATTTCTCCAAGTTAAGCATCTTTGGGTGGCAGCGAATTTAACTGACACCTCCAAACTGCATTTTTAAGGTAAAGAATTTTCTTCCCTACCTTTAATATTTGAGCTTTCAAGAGAACAAGTTGGCTCTGTACTTTATGGCATAGGAAATGTGATTTGGCCAAAAAAATTATTAAGACCAAAGTGATGCAGCTGGCTCTTGAACTGGAACACAGGTAACTCTTATTATAAAACGTTATTGCTAAAGCTTTACATTATTCAGTGAATGAGCAACTGTGAGTCATCAAATGAGAGAATATCCATGAAAGAGGTTTGCAAAATATAAAATGTTATAAAAATAAAGTTTTATTAGCATTGATATGAATGGTGCCTGGTTGTTTGGATATTTGAAATTTTATTTATTTTATACTAAAACTTAAAAAGAGTAATAATGTTGGATATTAATAAAATTTACTGCAAAGAAGATATCCTTTTACTTATAACATAAGCCCATCACAACGAACATTACTATTGTAATGTGAGGAGCTCACATTTATTGAAGGTTTACTCCATGTCAGTTTATAGAGCTAAGTATTTTACAGATTAGATCAATTCCTACAGTATCTCTCTGAAGAAGGGCTTATTTCCCTAATGTACAAGTGGGCAATTTGGAGCTTACAAAGGTTATTACGTAATGTCTCTCTACTAATGTGAACTTGAATTCAGATCAATTCAATGGCAATATCTGAGTTCTTATCAGTACTTTCCTTTTCTGTGATATTGTGATGCCCTTCACTTATGAAAATACATCTACATTTTTTCCCTTAACTAGATGGGTGCAGCTTCCAGGTTTTGTTTTCACATGAGCTTTAGGGAGTCTTGCTTCCTCTTTCACTGTCAGACTATGAGGTGTCCCATCTTCCTCCTATCTCTGTGACCGTCCCTCCCTCTCCTTCTAATTAGATGCTGCAGGTCTCCTAAGGACTTAGAATCCAGATGAACATATGAAAATTGTGCAGCAAATAAAAGTTAATATGCACTGAATGAGGGACTAGGAAGGCTGTCCTGAGTGAAATGGGCTATTGCACAAAGTTTCTGTTTTAAGCAGAGCAGCTATTGAGTATGCCGTGTGTGCTGGGGGAGAAGTGTTCAGTGGAAATCGGACTAGAGGGTTTCTGTAGGCCTCACAATTTAGGCATTCTATGAATCCATGAATGAAATTCTTGTAAACATACCAGAGTGGACTATTTGTTCATTGATTCACTAATTCTATTTTTTTTAATTGAGGTAGAGTTGATGTACAATATTATGTAAGTTTCAGGTGTACAACCTAGTGAGTCACAATTTTTAAAGGTTATATTCCATTTATAGTTATTATAAAATATTGGTTATATTCCCTGTGTTGTACAGTATACCCTTGTAGCTTATTTATTTTATGCATAATAGTTTTACCTCTTAATTCCTTACCCCTATAATGTCCCTCCCCCTTCTCTCTCCCCACTGGTAACCATTAGTTTGTTCTCTATATCTGTGAGTATGTTTTTGTTTGGTTATATATGTGCATGTTTTATTTTTTAGATTCTACATACAAGTGCTATCATACAGTATTTGCCTTTCTATGCCTATTAATTCTTTAGTTCAACACTTTATTGAAAACCTGTTCTGGCAGTCAAACATACAGTGGTGAACAGGACAAAAGCAGTGACCTCAAAGAGGACATTCTCAAGGGGATGCAAGGGCTCAGACCACAAACACATGAATAACCAAGGTCACTGCTGAAGAAAAACACAACCTGAGAATGTGATGCATGCCATGGGTCACGGGAGCCTCTCTGAAGTGAAAACATTGGAACTGAGTCTTGAATGACAAGAAGGAAGAGCTGTTCAGGTACTGAAAAGAAAGAGTGAAAAGATCGTGAGGAAGGAACAAGCTGGACTTCTTTAAGAAACAGGTCAGTGCAACTGGATCTTGGAGAGGAAGGAGAAGGCAGAGACCAGATCACAGAGGGACTCAGAGTCCAGTTGCCATGACATAGGAGAAGATTGGAAGATTTTAAGCTGTGAAGAGGCATGTCATGATTTACATTTTTAAAAGATAAATTTGGCCACTATATGGAGGATAGTGGTTTTTTTTTAACCATGTACAGCTTTCTAGGACCTATAAACAGCTTTGCTAAACTAAACTTTGATGAAGCCAATCATTTCATCTACCTTAAAAAAAAAAAACTTCAAAAGAATGAGCACCTCAGGGAGATTAGTCTTTTTGTCTAATCGCCCTCACACTCAGCTTGGTAATATCCTCATTTCCAAGCTGCCTAGACCAAGGACAGAAGGATTTTAGCAATCTTTTGTTCTCTATTCCTCAAGCATCCAACTTCCAGAGGGCACAAAGACTTTTCTGCCTCACCCTGAGCCCTGGTTCAATCCTCCCCATTTATTTATATTATATAAATAATATATTACATAATATAATGTATACTATAGTAATATATTATGCAATAATATTTATTCTTCTCTAATGCTAGAAACATTACCTTTGTAGCTTTTGTTTCATTAGTTCAAAGTTTAGATGCCTTGTAAAATGCAAGTGTCTTCAAGGGGACATTTAGCTTATCATCACTGGTCATTGTCACCTCAAATTGAGAATTAAGAATTGAGGGTTAGAGGGGAGGATGGGAAGAGCACCCAGGAGATCTGGACTCTGCCAGGACTGGGGCAAGACCAGATGGAGAGCACAGGGGCTCCAAAAATAAAAGCCTCTGAACTGACAAGTTGCTTGGCACTTCCACTCACTTTTGCTTTATTCTGGCCTTTTCTTCTGTCCAAATGTTAGCTCTTCTTTTTTTCTTCACCCTTCTTACCTTGTTGAGTGAGCAAGGTGTCTTTCGTTTTTGGAGAGAATTAAATGAAAGCTTGCTCAAGTTTATGTCTGACCCCAAAGCAGTGGGATGGAGTTGAATTTCCAGAGAGCCACTCAGAACATCTCAATTATCCAATATTTAGTGCAGCAAGGAACCATGTATCTCATGGAGTAAGGAATACCAGGAAAAGACTAATCCCTTTTTAAGACTGAAACTTAATATAGTGGAAACAGCATTTGGTGAGACCTCTGGAGACCTGCTCTGCAGGGCCAGCTCTAACATTTATCCTTGTGGGGGCTCTGCTAGAAAGAGAGACTATTTCAGGGAATTCACAGTAAGGAGTCAATGAGTCAATGACCAGTGAATTAAGCCTCACGAAAATCCTCAAATAACCAAATAAATCTCCAATAGCCTATCTGGCAGTGGGAAGGCAAATCTCTACCTTCTAATAATTCACCATCCAATTCTGGCTGCATGAATTAAACTTCAATCGTGTGTGTGTGTGTGTACAAGCATGCACACAGTTTTAGTCACACATATGTATATTCACAAGTAAACATAGGCATGTGATATATATATACACATTCATATGTGTGTAGATCTTCACACACAAGCAAACTTGTATGCATGTATACACATGTATACACATATGTGTGTGTGAGAGTGTACAAGTAAACCTGAATATTATGCATGAACACATATGAGTTTGAATTTCTCTTTATTAGGGACACTCCAGCTGTGACAGAGTCTAGTACTAGACTCACTGCCCACCAAATAACCATAAAACTTAGATGAATTATATCAAATAATTATTGGCAGATATTGGAGAATGATGAAATGAAATGCTGTGTCTCTTAAGAGAATGAAGGCATGGGAGATGAGAGTTATATTCACTCAGACTTTCTCCACAAGGATGTTTTCTGGGCTCTAATGCAGGGAAGAGGAGACCAAGCAATGAAAAGTGATCTTAATGGTCAAAGGAAGCAAAATTAGAGTCCTAACAGGGATTTTTGGAGCAGGGTGATAAAAAGGGTAAACCACAGAGAAAGCATTTCAAAAATCTGTGTGAAAATATTCCTTGGGTCCTAGGCCTACTCCTGGACTTTGCACATGCAGCATGAGGCTTTAGGACACCTAGAAAATAGCATGCTGAGGGTTGAGAGCTGATCAGAAATTACCGAGATCCCAAAGGGGACAGCTGGAGTGGAGGTACTTTGGGCAACACTTTGAAAAACTAGAGATCTTTAAATGGCCATAGTGTAGAAGTAAGGACCATACCCTGAGAACAAGAGGAAACAAACCTGAAATAGATCTGCTTTAATAAAGCTTTTACCAGGTCTGAAAAGAATCAAGGGGATTCATCCTTGATTTAACCACCTACCAGAATAAAACTCAACTCCATTTAGAAGAAGATAACATAATCCATAATCTGTAAAACATAAATTACCTAATCTGCAAAACATTATTTTAAAAGTCCAGCAGACCATCAAATTTTACTAAACATAAAATGAGACCGAAAAAAGTGACTAAGAATAGAGAAATAACAGAGACAATAGAGTTAAGAGCAGCAAATCCAGAGATAATCTAGAAGTTGGAATTAACAGACAAGGGCTTCAAAAAATGATGTTAAAGGAAATAGAGGGGGGAATTGAATGAAATGCATAAAAAAATAAAATATTTCAACAGAGAATCAGAATCTATGAAAAAGTCATTAAATTAATATTCTAGATATACAAAATACAATATCTGAAATTGAATAGGTTTAACAGCAGATTGGACACATCAGAAAATAGAATTATTGAACCTTAAGAGAATGTATTAAAAAATACCCAAAATGAAGTATGGGAAGGAAAAACAATAAAAAGAATAGAACAGAAAGAAATGCGAGAGATGAATTAAACTATCTAACATATATGTAATTGTAATCCTAGGAGAAGAAAAAGAAGGAATAGGAAAGGAATAATATTTGGGGGGGAAATGGCCAAGAGCTCTTTAATACTGATGAAAGATACCTACTTACAGATTTAAGAAGCTCAGTGAACCATAAGTGGAAAAATATAAAAATGTCATATCTAGGCACCATACAGTCAAACTTCTGGAAACAAAGCTAAAGAGAAATTTTCCATAAAGAAAAATACTGATATGGAGGAGGAAGTTTAATTTCTTTAACTAGCCTTTATATTCTGTCTTGCTATGAATCTTTAGCAAATCCTTTGACAATCTTAAATGCTTGTTATGATAAAATGGGAGAGCATATTATATGTCCCTTTGGAAGTTACTCAAGAGCTGCCTCAATTTTCCTTCCTCCATAAATTCTTATCTAACCATTCCAGGTCCCCTGAGAGCTGTAAGAGAGCCAGGTATCTCTTTTTTGTTGTTGTTCTCTCAATGTTTTATGTCTATAGATCGTGCCTCTCCATCTCAATGCTCAGTTCTTTAAGGATGCACGAACATTTCACACAGCTCCTTCAAAGCTTGTTGCAATGCTAGAATAAATTAAACTCTGTATGAAATTGTGTTACATTGAATTAATTAAAGTGTAGAAGTTCTCACTTAAAAAGAAAGTATAAAGTTTGTAGATATTTTTTCACTCTTATAATCCATGCATTTTTTAATCAATGTTTGTAATGCCCCTTCTATGTGTGAAGCACTTGTATCTAAAAAATAATTTTCATTATTTCACAAATTTTCAAAATGTACATAAAACAGGCCAAATAAATACAAATTCAGTATCCTGCTAAACATTATTATCCATTTACAATATCTATTACAGTTTTAAAGTTTCAATACCTAAGTCTTCTATAATCAATTTCAAGTGCATGAATATGCAATAACTTTTTTATAAAATCTGAGTTTAAATATTTGTTGTAGAGCCTTAATTTAAAATCAGACCCTCTTTTGAATGGAATGCCTTTATGAAATGTAATAAAACGTGAAGGTCATAAAATGTATTAAACTATTGTACTTTCCATTTTTAATTCTGAACAGACAAGATTCAGAGAAAGAAGTTGCTTTCTTATTAGCAAGACAGGCAAGTTGGGAGAGGATGATTTCTCTTCTTCAGGGCCCTCACCCTCAGGAAGATTCCTATCAACTAGTGTGGGAAAAACTGAGAATGAAAAGCCAAGGGACGTCATACCAGATGACTTCCCAGGACCTTCAAGCCTGAAGATTCCATAACACATTCTCCTGTTGTGCAAATGTGTCCAGAGAAATTTTAACAGATAGTGAGATCTCAGCTGCTTGTGTTTAAAAGACCATCAACAACCATATGAAAGATCTATAAGAAACAAATAGTCTAATCAAAAGCAAGATGACCTCCTTGGAGCAGAACTGACCCATTTTTGAGACTCAAGAGTTTGGGAGGGGACTCTGGGGAGAAAAAAAAAATCATTATTGGCTTTAGCCTTTAAACTATATCTGTTCATCCTCTTTATCTGATTGTTTATGGTACAAGGTCACTTGATAGAGAGTTAATAAACACTAATTGAGGGAACAGATATGCAGCCCTGTTCTGCCACATTTTTCTCATGAATATGATTCAAATCTAAAATGCTTCTGACAGCAATTTTGACCACTTGAAAAACAGTGGGTTTTTTGTTTTGTTTTTGATTTGTTTTGTTTTGTTTTCCAACGTCTTATAAATAAGTTCACTGAATAGCTCGGTTCTCAAACTTTGGTTATGACCCAAATTAAAGTTGCTGATGGTCTACAAAATGTCTTGGAAGCATCCCCAGAAAAAGAAACACTCCACTCTCCCTGTTCCCAGCCTCCAGGCCAACTGCAAAAGGGCAAGGAACATGGAGTCTTTACAAGGGGGAATCCTGCTCTAGAGTGTTCTCCACTCACACCTCCCAAACTGTGGTGAGAGGGTGGAGAAGGGAACAACCCTTCTCTTATTAGATTATCACCAGCTGCTCACACTTGGCTGGCAATGCCATCTTCACTTTTGGCCTGAGGTCTTGGAGATAGAAAAATGGTGAGGAAAGAAAGAAAAAAGTATTAATACATGTGTTCATTTATTATTTATGGTGTGACAGGCATTGTTCAGTGGAATGTGAAGATGAGTCAGATACTGCTGTCACTGACTTGAAGGGATGACTTACTCTCTGGCAGAGAAGTGCACTGACTACCTTCCGTTTGTCCCTCCTGACTCACCAGCTACCTACTTCAGTGTCCCAGAAGACTGAGCACCATGGGCTATTTGAACAGGTCCTCTTGCCCTCTGCCTTCTTTTTAGTTCAGTTAATGGGGAAGCTTGCAAAGAGGCAATGGATTGAAAGTGGAGACAAGTTGGGGAATATTTATTCCCCTGGCTCCCCCCATGCTTAGGCACCTAGGCTGGCTGCGTCCCTCAACTTATAACCACAGCTCAACAATTCTCTCTCCTTATGCTCCCTGCTCCTTTATGTTGAGAGGTGGTAGCACCACTTCTATCACTAGATCCAAGATATTTCACTGTCAATCATAGGTCACTATACCCTGCCCACACCTTTGAAAATAGTCCTTTTATTAGACTATGCTCACATTTCCAATTTTATTATACCATCTGTGATTGATACAAGGAATTTAGCTTACTAGCTATATGATCCTGGCCAAGTTATCTAACCTCTTTGTGTCTCATCTTCTGGACATAATAACATACATCTTGCACATCTATTTTGAGGATTAGAAAAGTATATAGATACAGAGATTAAAGATGGCAGAGGACGTGGAGTTTATCTCTCTCCATGGATGCATTAGGAATATATCTATATATGAAACAATTCTCACAGAACACGAGTTGAAAACTAGCAGGAGACCTTGGACAGTGGAAAGGACTATAAAGATCCCTATATAACTGGGTAGGATTGAAAAAAAAAAAAGGGAGAAGGAGGAGGAGAGGAGGCGGGATGGGACCTGCACCCCAGAGGCGGGGGTGCTGAAGCAGAGGAGAGATTCCTGAATTCGGGGAAACCCCCTCTCTAATGGGGAAATGCTCTCTCTAACGGGGGAATCAACTGGGACAGAAAGGAAGAATTTGAGGCTGTCGGAAGAGAGTGAAGAGGCCGATCAGTGGCAGACGGGACAGTGAGAAATACACAGACAGTCCGTACCTCGTCCCTATGTGCCCTGGACTAGGGCCTGTGCCACAAGTGTGCAAGGGGGCTGGGAGCTAGAGCATGGGGTTTAGAGAACAGACCCAGAGCAAGAATTGCTGTTGGCTGTGGGGAGATGGACTGAGGGGACCGAAGGGAGGAAATCCACAGCAGGGGATGCCTACAGAGGAAGACCAGAGGGCCATGGAAGCAGGGCAATACTGCTGAGTCAAACGCAGGGGAGGAGCCACTATTTTAACTTCTCTCTCCCCACACACTGGCGCCTGCCCACGAACAATAAAAGAAGCCTACTCAGGGCTGGCTCTCACGTGCCTGCTGCTGGGAGCTAGAAAAGGCCCTTGCTAAGGCCACGTCTCTTGCGCCCGTGGCAACTGGCTTCCCTGTGCATTTGGTGCCACCAGGGCTCCCGCAATCAAAGCAGTCATACCACCTCTGCGCCCTGTCCTCACTGGTGCAGGCCCGAGAGCTCCAAGGCAGCCTCAGGACTAGACTCCTGTGGGTGGACCATATGCAGAGGTGGGGATAAAACCAAAGCTGAACCCCAGGGATGGGGCAACTAAGGAATAAGATCAAAAATCTTTTCATCAGCTGTACAAGCTGCAGATTAAATCCCCACGCTCAGCTATGTAGACCCTGCGTCTTTGGAATATCTGAGTAGACAATGAGTGTCCCCACAAATGAAAATGGTCTAGCTCTGGCAGCTGTAGACTTTGGGGGCAATCAAACGGAGGAATTGGGCCAGATCCGAGTCTGAGGGGTCCCCACAAGGCCGACAGCAGGTCCAGAGACCAGACCAGAGGCACAGGAGGGTATCTTGGGGAGACAGAGGTGGGCTGTGGCTCACGGCATGTGCAAGGACACTTTCAGCTGAGACCTCAGGAAAACATAATTATTACTATTAATTTTATTAAGTTTTAATTCATTCTGTTGTTGGTTCTGGCTTTTTAAATTTTTCTTTCTTTCTTTCTTTTATTAATATCTTTATTGGAGTATACTTACTTTACTATGGTGTGTTACTTTCTGCTTTATAACAAAGTGAATCAGCTATACATATACATATATCCCCATATCTCCTCCCTCTTGCATCTCCCTCCTACCCTCAATATCCCACCAATCTAGGAGGTCACAAAGTACAGAGCTATACTCCCTGTGCTATGTGGCTGCTTCCCACTAGCTATTTTACATTTGGTAGTGTATATAAGTCTATGCTACTCTCTCGCTTCATCCCAACTTACTCTTCCCCCTCCCTGTGTCCTCAAGTCCATTCTCTACATCTGCATCTTTATTCCTGTCCCGTCCCTAAGTTCTTCAGAACAACTTTTTTATTTTTATTGTTTTAAACATCTTTGTTGGAGTATAATTGCTTTACAATGGTGTGTTAGTTTCTGCTTTATAATAAAGTGTATCAGTTATACATATACATATATCCCCATACCTCTTCCCTCTTGCATCTCCCTCCCTTCCACCCTCCCTATCCCACCACTTTATTTATTTATTTATTTTTTAGATTCCATATATATGTGTTAGTGTATGGTATTTGTTTTTCTCTTTCTGACACACTAAACTCTGTATGACAGACTATAAGGCCTTCCACTTCAATAAAAATAACTCAATTTTGTTTCATTTTATTGCTCAGTAATATTCCATTGTATATATGTGCCACATCTTCTTTATCCATTCATCAGTAGATGGACACTTAGGTTCCTTCCATGTCTTGGCTATTGTAAATGGAGCTGAATGAATATTGTGGTACATGACTCTTTTCAAAATATGGTTTTGTCAGGGTATATGCTCAGTAGTGGGATTGCTGGGTCGTATGGTAGTTTTATTTTTAGTTTTTTTAAGTAACACTGTTCTCCATAGTGGCTGTATCAATTTACATTCCCACCAACAGTGCAAGAGGGTTCCCTTTTCTTCACACCCTCTCCAACATTGACTGTTTGTAGATTTTTTGATGAAGTCCATTCTGACTGGTGTGAGGTGACACCTCATTGTAATTTTGGTTTGCATTTCTCTAATGATTCATAATGTTGAACATCCTTTCTTGTGTTTGTTGGCAATCTGTATATCTTCTTTGGAGAAATGTCTGTTTAGGTCTTCTGCCCATTTTTGGATTGGGTTGTTTGTTTTTTTGATATTGAGCTGCATGAGCTGCTTGTAAATTTTGGAGATGAATCCTTTGTCAGTTGTTTTATTTGCAAATATTTTCTCTCATTCTGAGGGTTGTCTTCTTGTCTTGCTTATG
The DNA here is from genome assembly GCF_949752795.1 of Hyperoodon ampullatus. Taxonomy (NCBI): domain Eukaryota; kingdom Metazoa; phylum Chordata; class Mammalia; order Artiodactyla; family Ziphiidae; genus Hyperoodon; species Hyperoodon ampullatus. The sequence goes on along the minus strand of NC_136926.1, from coordinate 61,652,964 downwards.
GTTTCCTTTGCTGTTCAAAAGCTTTTAAGTTTCATTAGGTCCATTTTGTTAATTTTGTTTTTATTTCCATTTCTCTAGGAGGTGGGCCAAAAAGGATCCTGCTAAGATTTATGTCATAGAGTGTTCTGCCTATGTTTTCCTCTTAGAGTTTCATAGTGTCTGGCCTTACATTTAGGCCTTTAATCCATTTTGAGTCTACTTTTGTGTATGGTGTTTAGGAGTGTTCTAATTTCATTCTTTTACATGTAGCTGTCCAGTTTTCCCAGCACCATTTATTGAAGAGGCTGTCTTTTCTCCATTGTATATTCTTGCCTCCTTTATCAAACATACGGTAAACATATGTTTGTGGGTTTATGTCTGCACTTCCTATCCTGTTCCTTTGATCTATATTTCTGTTTGGGGGCCATTACCATACTGTCTGGATTACTGTAGCTTTGTACTATAGTCTGAAGTCAGGGAGCCTGATTCCTCCAGCTCTGCTTTTCTTTCTCAAGATTCCTTTGGCTATTCAGGGTCTTTAAGGTTTACATACAAATTGTGAAAAATGTTTTTCTAGTTCTGTGAAAAATGCCATTGGTAATTTGATGGGGATTGCATTGAATCTGTAGATTGCTTTGGGTAGTATAGTCATTATCACAATGTTGATTCTTCCAATCCAAGAACATGGTACATGTCTCCATCTGATTGTATCATCTTTATTTCATCAGTGTCTTACAGTGTTCTGCATACAGGTCTTTTGTCTCCTTAGGTGGGTTTATTCCTAGGTATTTTATTCTTTTTGTTACAGTGGTAAATGAGAGTGTTTCCTTAATTTCTCTTTCAGATTTTTCATCATTACTGTATAGGAATGCAACAGATTTCTGTGCCTTAATTCTGTATTCTGCAACTTTACCGAATTCATTGATTAGCTCTAGTAGTTTTCTGGTAGAGTCTTTAGGATTCTCTATGTATGGGATCTTGTCATCTACAAACAGTGACAGCTTTACTTCTTCTTTTCCAATTTGGATTCCTTTTATTTCTTTTTCTTCTCTGATTGCTGTGGCTGAAACTTCCAAAACTGTGTTGAATAATAGTGGTGAGAGTGGGCAAACTGATCTTGTTCCTGATCTTAGTGGAAATGGTTTCACTTTTTCACCATTGAGAACAATGTTGGCTGTGGGTTTGCCATATATGGCCTTTATTATGTTGAGGTAAGTTCCTTCTGTGCCTACTTTCTGGAGGGTTTTTCTCATAAATGGGTGTTGAATATTGTTGAAAGATTTTTCTGCATCTATTGAGATGATAATATGGTTTTTATCCTTCAATTTTGTAATATGGTGTATCACATTGATTGTTTTGCGTATATTGAAAAATGCTTGCATTCCTGGGATAAAACCCACTTGATCATGGTGTATGATCCTTTTAATGTGCTATTAGATTATGTTTGCTAGTATTCTGTTGAGGATTTTTTGCATCTATGTTCATCAGTGATATTAGCCAGTTGTTTTATGGCTTTGTGACATCTTTGTCTGATTTTGGTATCAGGGTGATGATGGCCTTGTAGAATAAGTTTGGGAGTGTTCCTCCCTCTGCTATATTTTGGAAGAGTTTGAGAATGTTAGGTGTTAGCTCTTCTCTAAATATTTGATAGAATTCACCTGTGAATCCATCTGGTCCTGGGCTTTTGTTTGTTGGAAAATTTTAAAACACAGTCTCAATTTCAGTGTTTGTGATTGGTCTGTTTACATTTTCTATTTTTTCCTGGTTCAGTATCAGAAGGTTGTGCTTTCCTAAGAATTTGTCCATTTCTTCCAGGTTGTCCATTTTATTGGCATAGAGTTGCTTGTAGTAATCTCTCATGATCCTTTGTATTTCTGCAGTGTCAGTTGTTACTTCTTGTTTTTCATTTCTAATTCTATTGTTTTGATTCTTCTTTTTTTGTCTTGATGAGTCTGACTAATGGTATGTCAATTTTCTTTAACTTCTTGAAGAACCAGCTTTTAGTTTTATTGATCTTTGCTATCATTTCCTTCATTTCTTTTTCATTAATTTCTGATCTGATGTTTATAATTTCTTTCCTTCTGCTAACGTTAAAATATTTTTGTTCTTCTTTCTCTAATTGCTTTAGGTGTAAGGTTATGTTGTTTATTTGAGATGTTTCTTGTTTCTTGAGATAGGAGTGTATTGCTATAAACTTCCCTCTTAGAACTGCTTTTGCTGCATCCCATAGGTTTTGGTTTGTCGTGTTTTCATTGTCATTTGTTTCTTCTTATTTTTTTATTTCCATTTTGATTTATTCAGTGATATCTTGGTTATTAAGTAGTGTATTGTTTAGCTTCCATGTGTTTTTATCTTTTACATTTTTTCCCCTGTAATTGATATCTAGTCTCATAGCGTTGTGGTCGGAAAAGATACTTGATATGATTTCAATTTTCTTAAATTTATGAAGGCTTGATTTGGGACCAAAGATTGATCTAGCCTGGAGAAAGTTCCATGAGCATTTGAGAAGAAAATGTATCCTGTTCTTTTTGGATGGAATGTTCTATAAATATCAATTTAGTCCATCTTGTTTAATGTGTCATTCAAAGTTTGTGTCTTCTTATTTATTTTCATTTCAGATGATCTGTCCATTGGTTAAAGTGGGGTGTTAAAGTCCTCTACTATGATTGTGTGACTGTCAATTTCTGCTTTTATGGCTGTTAACATTTGCCTTATTCCTTGAGGTGCCAATATGTTGGGTTCATAAATGTTTACAATTGTTATATCTTCTTCTTGGATTGATCCCTTGATCATTATGTTGTGTCCTTCTTTGTCTCTTCAAATAATCTTTCTTTTAAGGTCTATATCCTCTGATATGAGAATTGCTACTCTACCTTTCTTTTGATTTCCATTTGCATGGAATATCTTTTTTCATCCCCTAACTTTCAGTCTGTATGAGTCCCTAAGTCTGAGGTGCGTCTCTTGTACACAGCATATATAAGGGTCTTGTATTTATATCTGTTCAGCCCGTCTATGTCTTTTAGTTGGAGAATTTAATCCAAGTAATTTAATCCAACTAATTCTCCAACTAATTTTCTCCAAGAATTACATTTAGGGTCCTTATCGTTATGTATGTTCCTATTACCATTTTTTAAATTATTTTTGGTTTGTTATTGTAGGTCTTTTCCTTCTCTTGTGTTTCCTGCCTAGAGAAGTTCCTTTCCCACTTGTTTTAAAGCTGGTTTGGTGGTGCTGAATTCTCTTACCTTTTGCTTGTCTGTAAAGTTTTTAATTTCTCTGTCGAATCTGAAAGGGATGCTTGCTGGGTAGAGTAATCTTGGTTGTAATTTTTTTCCCTTTCATCACTTTAAATATGTCCTGCCACTCCCTTCTGACTTGCAGAGTTTCTGCTGAAAGATCAGCTGTTAACCTTATGGGGATTCCCTTGTATGTTAGTTGTTGTTTTTCCCTTGTTGATTTTAATAATGTTTCTTTATCTTTAATTTTTGATAGTTTGATTAATATGTGTCTTGGCTTCTTTCTCGTTGGATATATCCTGTATGGGACTCTGCACTTCCTGGACTTGATTGACTATTTCCTTTCCCATGTTGGGAAATTTTCAACTATAATCTCTTCAAATATTTTCTCAGTTCCTTTCTTTTTCTCTTCTTCTTCTAGGACCCCTATAATTCGTTTGCTTGTGTGTTTAATGTTGTCCCAGATGTCTCTGAGACTGTCCTCAATTCTTTTCGTTCTTTTTTCCTTGTTCTGCTCTGTGGTATTTATTTCCACTATTTTATCTTCCAGGTCACTTATCCATTCTTCTGCTTCATTTATTCGCTATTGATTCCTTCTAGAGAACTTTTAATTTCATTTATTGTTTTGTTCATCATTGTTTCTTTGCTCCTTAGTTCTTCTAGGTCCTTGTAAAACTTTTCTTGTATTTCCTGCATTCTAGTTGCAAGATTTTGGATCATCTTTACTATCGTTACTCTGAATTCTTTTTCAGATAGTCTGCCTATTTCCTCTTCATTTGTTTGGTCTGGTGGGTTTTTACCTTGCTCATTCATCTGCTGTATGTTTCTCTGCTTTCTCATTTTGCTTAAATTACTTTTTTGGGGTCTCCTTTTCGCAGGCTGCAGGTTCATAATTCCCACTGTTTTTGGTGTCTGACCCCAGTGGCTAACATTGGTTCAGTGGGTTTTGTAGGCTTTCTGGTGGAGGGGACTGGTGCTTGTGTTCTGGTGAATGAGGCTGGATATTGTCTTTCTGGTGGACAGGACCACATCTGGTAATGTGTTTTGTGGTGTCTGTGACCTTATTATTGTCTTAGGCAGCCCTTCTGCAAATGGGTGTTCCTGTCTTACTTGTTGTTTGGCATAGGGTGTCCAGCACTGTAGCTTGCTGGTCACTGAGTGGACCTGGGTTTTAGCATTGAGGAGCTGGGTCTTAGTGTTGAATGGAGATCTCTGGGACAGCTTTCACCATTTGATATTACGTGGAGCCGGGAGGTCTCCTGTAGACCAATTTCCTGAAATCGGCTCTCCTACCTCAGAGGCACAGGCCTGACACCTGCCTGGAGCACCAAGATCCTGTCAGCCACACAACTCCAAACTCCAGAACTCCACACTCCAGATGCCCTCCTTTCAACATGCTGACTCTCCCCTTCCCTGCAGGTCCTCTGTTTGCTTTAGTTTTAGTTTAGTTTAGTTTTGTTTTATTTTGGGGGGGTCTTCATGTTCTATAATCCATTTTTAATATTTTTAATATATATTTTTATTTTTACATTGCTTTTCTGTTGTTATGTGTTCTCGTCCCTTATTTTTTTCTTCTTTTTCTTTAACTTTTATTTTCCATATTTCCATTTCTACTTTTCTTCTCTCTTGTTCTGTTTTGTTTCCCTTTTTAATTCATTTCATTATTTTTTGAAATCATTTTTATCAGTTTTTTCTGGTTCCTTGCCTTAATCTTCACTTGGCACACTGCTTTGGTTTTGTTTTTTTATTAGTTTTGTTCTAAATCTCTTGATTTTGTTTTTGAGTTCTTCTATTTGCCTGGTTCTTCTCTTGTTTTTGTTTTATTTGGTTCTGTTTTTGTCTCTTTTTCATGTGTGTGTTTCCTTCTTTCTGTTTTGTTTGTTTGATTTTGTGTTTACCATTTTTCTGGGGTTTTGTTTGTCTTTTTTTTTTCTTTAATATATTTCTATTTTCTTATATATATTTCTGTTTCTACGTTGCTTATTGTTATTTGGTCTTGTTTCCCCTTTCTCTTTTTCTTGTTCTTTATTTTTTAAAATCATTTTTGCCACTTTGTTTTGTTTCTTTGTTTCATTCTTCAGTTGGCCCTCTGCTTTTGTTTTGCCTCTTGTTTCTCTGTTTTTGTCAGTTTTCTTTTCAATTGTTTGATTTTGCTTTTCAGTTCTTTTGTTTGTCTGGTTTTTCTTTTGCTTTTTGATTTATTTGGTTGTTTTTGTTTCTTTTGTGTGTGTGTGTATGTGTGTTTCCTTGATTCTGTTTTTGTTGGTTTGATTTTACTTTTTACCCTTTGAGTTTTCGTTAGTCTTTTTTTCTTTTTTTTAATCCCCTTTATTGCCAGGACGAGCAACTTGTGGGGTCCTTGTTCTTAGACATGAAGTTGGGCCTGAGGCTCCGGGGTGGGAGCACTGAGTCCAGGAAGCTGGACCACTAGAGAACTCCCGGCCACAGGGAAGATTAATCACTGAGAGCTCTCACGGAGGCCTCTATCTGAATTCAAGATCTGGCTACACCCAATGGTCAACAGCTCCCAGCACTGGACGTTTCACACCAAACAACAAACAAAACAGGAAAACAAACCCACCCATCAGTCCACAGACTACCTAAAGTCATACTAAGCTCACAGACACCCCAAAACACAGCACCTGACATGGGCCTGCTCATCAGAAGGAAAAGACTCAGCTCCACCCACCAGAATGCAGGCACCACTGCCTCCCATCAGGAAGCCTATGCAAGTCACTGGACCAACCTCACCACAGGGGGGAGAGAACAGAAGCAAGAGGAACTACAACCCGGCAACCTAGGGAAATATGACCTCAAATACTGTAAATTAAACAAAATGAGAAGACAGAGAAATATCTTACAGGCAAAGGAGCAAGATAAAAACCCACAGGACAAAATAAATGAAAAGGAAATATGCAAATTACCTGATAAAGAATTCAGAGTAACAATAGTAAAAATGATCCAAATTCTTGGACACAGAATAGAGAAAATACAACAGTCGTTTAACAAGGACCTAGAAAAAGTAAAGAGCAAAAAAACAGTAATGAACAACACAATAACTGAAATTACAAATACTCTAGAAGGAATCAATAGCAGAATAAATGAGGCCAAAAATGGATAACTGAGCTGGAAGATAGAATGGTGGAAATAACTGCTGCAGAGCAGAATAAAAGAAAAAGAATGAAAAGAGTGGAGGACAGTCTCAGAGACTCCTGGGACAACATGAAACAAAAATACATTTGAATTATAGGTGTAGTGGAGAAGAGGAAAAAAAGAAAGGGTTTAAGAAAATATTTGTAGATATTATAGCAGAAAACTCCCCATCATGGGAAAGGAAATACTCAATAAAGTCCAGGAAGCACAGAGAGTCCCATAAACCCAAGGAGAAACATGCCAAGACACATATTAATCAAGCTAACAAAAAATAAAGACAAAGAAAAAATATTAAAAACATCAAGGGAAAAGAAACAAATAACATACAAGGGAATCCCCATGAGGATAACAGCTGATCTTTCAGCAGAAACTCTGCAAGCCAGAAGGGAGTGACAAGATATATTGAAAGTGATGAAAGGGAAAAACCTACAACCAAGATTACTCTACCCAGCAAGGATGTCATTCAGATTTGATGGAGAAATCAAAATACTTAAAGAAAAGCAAAAGTTAAGAGAATTCAGCACTATCAAACCAGCTTTACAACAAATGCTAAAGGAACTTCTCTAGGCAGGAAACACAAGAGAAAGAAAAGGCCTATAAAAACAATTCCAAAATAATTAAGAAAATGGTAATATGCTAATACATATCAGTAATTACCTTAAATGTAAATGCATTAAACACCCCAACCAAACGTGATAGACTGGCTGTATGGATGCAAAAACAAGATCCATATATATGCTGTCTACAAGAGACCCACTTCAGACACAGGGACACATACAGACTGAAAGTGAGGAGATGGAAAAAGATATTCCATGCAAATGGAATTCAAAAGAAAGCTGGAGTAACAATTCTCTTATGAGACAAAATAGACTTTAAAATAAAGACTATTACAAGAGACAAAGAAGGACACTTCATAATGATCAAGGGATCAATCCAAGAAGAAGATATAACAGTTGTAAATATTTAGGCACCACCATAGGAGCAACTCAATATATAAGGCAAATGCTAACAGCCATAAAAGGGGACATTGACAGTAACACAATCATAGTAGGGGACTTTAACACCCCACTTTCACCAATGGACAGATCATCCAAAATGAAAATAAATAAGGAGACACAAGCTTTAAATGACATATTAAACAAGATAGACTAAATTGATATTTATAGGATATTCCATCCAAAAAGAACAGAATACACTTTCTTCTCAAGTTCTCACGGAACATTCTCCAGGATAGATCATATCTTGGTTCCCAAATCAAGCTTTAGTAAATTTAAGAAAATTGAAGCCTTATCAAGTATCTTTATGCCAACAATGCTATGAGACTAGATATCAATTATAGGAAAAAATCTGTAATTAATACAAACACATGGAGGCTAAACAATATACCACTTAGTAAGCAAGAGATCACTGAAGAAATCAAAGAGGAAATGAAAAGATACCAAGAAACAAATGACAATGAAAACACGATGATGCAAAAGCTATGGGATGCAGAAAAAGCAGTTCTAAGAGGGAAGTTTATAGCAATACAATCATACCTCAAGAAACAAGAAACATCTCAAATACACAGCCTAACCTTACAGCTAAAGCATTAGAGAAATAAAACCCCATAGTTAGCATAAGGAAAGAAATCATACAGATCAGGTCAGAAATAAATGAAAAAGAAATGAATGATACAGTAGCAAAAATCAATAAAACTAAAAGATGGTTCTTTGAGAAGATAAACAAAATTGATAAACCATTAGCCAGACTAATCAGGAAAAAAACGAGAAGACTCAAATCACTAGAAGTAGAACAAGAAAGGAGAAGAAACAACTGATACCACAGAAATACACAGGTTCATGAGAGACTACCACAAGCAAGTATATGCCAATAAAATGGACTACCTGGAAGAAATGGACAAATTCTTAGAAAAGTAAAACCTTCCAAGACTCAACCAGGAAGAAATAGAAAATATGAACAGACAATTCACAAGCACTGAAATTGAAACTGTGCTTAAAAATCTTCCAACAAACAACAGCTCAGGGTCAGATGGCTTCACAGGTGGATCCTATAAAGATTTAAGGAAGAGCTAACACCTATTCTTCTCAAACTCTTCCAAAATATAGCAGAGGGAGGAATACTCTAAAACTCATTCTACGAGACCACCATCACACTGATACCAAAACCAGAAAAAGATATCAAAAAACAGAAAATTCCAGGCCAGTATCGCTGTGGTGAACTTAGATGCCAAAATCCTCAACAAAATACTAGCAAACCAAATCCAACAGCACTTTAAAAGGATCATACACCATGATCAAGTGCAGCTTATCCCAGTAATGCAAGGATTCTTCAATATACACAAATCAATCAATGTGTTACACTATATTAAAAAATTGAAAGACAAAAACCTTATGCCTATCTCAATAGATGCTGAAAAAGCTTTCAAAAAAATTCAACACCCATTTAGGATAAAAACTGTGTAGAAAGTGTCCATAGAGGGAACCTACCTCAACATAATAAAAGCCATATATGACAAACTCTCAGCCAACATCATTCTCAATGGGGAAAAACTGAAAGCATTTTCTCTATGTTCAGGAACAAGACAAAGGTGCCTGCTCTCACCACTATTATTCAACATAATTTTGGCAGTTTTAGCCATGGCAACAAGAAAAGAAAAAGAAATAAAATTATTCCAAACTGACATAAAATAAGTAAAACTCTTACTGTGTGCAGATGACATGATACTATACATAGAAAATCCTGAAGATGCCACCAAAAAACTACTAGATCTAATCAATGCATTTCATAAAGTAGCAGGATACAAAATTAATGCACAGAAATCTCTTGCATTTCTATACACAAACAACAAAAAGTCAGAAAGAGAAATTAAGGAAACATTCCACTTACCATTGCAAAAGAATGAATAAAATTCCTAGGAATAAACCTACTCAAGGAAGCAAAAAACCTGTGAACAGAAAACTATAAGACACTGATTAAAGAAATTAATGATGATACAAACAGAAGGAGAATTTTACTAAGTTCTTGGGTTGAAAGATTCAACATGGTGAAATGACTATACTACACAAAGCAATCTACAGATTCGATGAAATCCCTATTAAATTACCCATGGCATTTTTCACAGAACTAGAACAAAAGAATTTACAATTTGATGGAAACACAAAAGACCCCAAATAACAAAAGTAATCTTGAGAAAGAAAAAAGGAGCTGTAGGAATCAGGCTTCCTGACTTCAGACTATACTACAAAGCTATAGTAATCAAGACAGTATGGTACTGGCAGAAGAACAGAAATATAGTTCAGTGGAAGAGAATAGAAAGCCCAGAGTTAAACCCACGCACATATGGTCACCTTATCTTTGATAAATAAGGCAAGAATATACAATGGACTAAAGACAGCCTCTTCAATAAATGGTTCTGGGAAAACTGGACAGCTATATGTAAAAGAATGAATTTAGAACACCCCCTAACACCATAAACAAAAATAAACTCAAAATGGATTAAAGACCTAAATGTAAGGCCAGACACTATAAATCTCTAAGAGGAAAACATAAGCAAACACTTTATGACATAAATCACAGCAGAATCTTTTTGACCCACCTCTTAGAGTAATGGAATTGAAAACAAAAATAAACAAATGGGACTAATGAAACTTAAAAGCTTTTGCACAGCAAAGGAAACCATAAACAAGATGAAAAAACAACTCTCAGAATGGAAGAAAATATTTGCAAACGAAGCAACTCACAAAGGATTAATCCCCAAAATATACAAGCAGCTCATGCAGCTCAGAATCAAAAAAAACAAATAACCCATTCCAAAAATGGGCAGACGACCTAAATAGACATTTCTCCAAAAAAGATATACACATTGCCAACAAACAATGAAAGGATGCTCAACATCACTAATCATTAGAGAAATGCAAATCAAAATTACAATGAGGTATCACCTCACACCACTTAGAATGGGCATCATCAGAAAATCTACAAACAACAAATGCTGGAGAGGTTTGGAGAAAAGGGAACCCTCTTGCACTGTTGCAGGGAATGTAAATTGATACAGCTACTATGGAGAACAGTATGAAGGTTCCTTAAAAACCTAAAAATAGAACTATCTTATGACCCAGCAATCCTATTACTGGGCATATACCAAGAGAAAAACATAATTCAAAAGATATGTGTACCCCAATGTTCATTGCAGCACTATTTACAATAGCCAGTATAGGGAAGCAACCTAAATGTCCATCAACAGAGGAATGGATAAAGAAGGTGTGGCACATATATACAATGGAATATTACTCAGCCATAAAAAGGATTGAAATTGAGTTATTTGTAATGAGGTGGATGGACCTACAGTCTGTCATACAGAGTGAAGCAAGTCAGAGAAAAACAAATACCGCCTGCTAATGCCTAATATGGAATCTAAAAATATGGTACTGATGAACGTAGTGGCAGGGCAGGAATAAAGATGCAGATGTAGATAACGGACTTGAGGATGGGGGGAGGGGAAGCTGGGATGAAATGAGAGAGTAGCATCGACATATATACACTACAAAATGTAAAATAGATAGCTAGTGGGAAGCTGCTGCATAGCACAGGGAGATCAGCTCGATGCTTTATGATGACCTAAAGAGGTGGTATACGGAGTGTGAGAGGGAGGCTCAAGAGGGAGGGGATATGGGTTATATGTATACATATAGCTGATTCACTTTTTTATACAGCAGAAACTAACACAACATTGTAAAGCAATTATACTCCAATAAAGATGAAAAAAATGTATATTAAGTGTCCAACACACAGTACCATCCAGTGACTTTGTTCATTGGAGTTAGTCATATTCAAGTATATGTGTTTAGCACAAAAAGAGAGAGGGAGAGAATAAAATAAAGCAGGGGGAGAAATGAGAGAGTGTGTGCAACATTAAGCTCATTAATCTACGTAATTTGGTGATTCTATAACCCATTTCCCTTAATTAGTGTCTGTCTCAGACTGGCCTCAGTTCTCATATGAGTCTAATTATGTGAGAATCTTCCCATGTTGACTGGAAGTTTGCTGCTCGAAGATTTGTATTTTGTATTGTACATGACCCCTAAAGAGAAGCCAACCACTCCTCTATGTTCAGCCAAAGAACAGCTCTCTGGTGGAAAAACTGGCTGAATCAGATTTATTAAGAAGTTGTAAGTTGGTCCTCAGCGTGGTGTTTCTTAAAGGATTTCAAGATAATTTCGATTTTGAATCATATTTTCTGACTTATAAACCATTCCTCAGATAGAATAGCTCTCCAATGTAAGTGTTCGATCACAGAGAGCTGCCACTCTACCTTAAATTGTTTACATGCTGGACTCTACCACCAGGCTCCTGTCCCCTCTTTGTCCTTGTAGATCCAATTCCTAGCCTAGGTCCTTGCACAAAATAGATACTCAATACATATTTACTGAACAAATTAGTAGAAACATGAAAGAGTAGAGCCAGACCACAAAATGCTTTACAAGATCATCAATACCTAGGAAACATTTACTTCTCCCACCTCCCCCGAGTGGAGAGCTGAAATGCATGGTTGGTCCAGGAAAGCCAGTGTTTATTTGGATGTTCACTTAAAGTTGAAATGTGGATGCTTCAGTTCACTGGAGCCCACGGATGTGAACTGGAGGTTTGGGGAATCAAGTATGTGAATAAGCCTCATTCCTGTGGCTACTCTGCTATATACACTAAGTATATTTCATAAAACTAAGCTTGTTGGCCTCTCCAATTCCTTGATTTATTGTTTTAAAATGGAAGACATCATACACTACTGTTTGTTTTCTTGTTAGCGTCATATAAGTAGCCTGAGGTGGGTATTGCAGCATTGGTATAAATGAGGTGATACGAAAGGAAAGTGATGTAGCTCTGGGTTCAGCCCATATGTCCTCTATCTTCTCAAAAGTGACCTGTACTTATATTTTTATTTTTTTTTGAATTTTTGAATTTTATTTATTTTTTATGCAGCAGGTTCTTATTAGTTATCCATTTTATACATATTAGTGTATATATGTAAATCCCAATCTCCCAATTCATCACACCACAACACCCCCCGCTACTTTTTCCCCTTGATGTACATATGTTTGTTCTCTACATCTGTGTCTCTATTTCTGCCCTGCAAACAGATTCATCTGTACCATTTTTCTAGGTTCCACATATATGCGTTAATATGCAATATTTGTTTTTCTTTTTCTGACTTACTTCACACTGCATGACAGTCTCTAGATACATTCACGTCTCTACAAATGACCCAATTTCATTCCTTTTTATAGCTGAGTAATATTCCATTGTATATATGAACCACATCTTCTTTATACATTCATCTGTCGATGGGCATTTAGGTTGCTTCCATGACCTGGCTATTGTAAATAGTGTTGCAATGAACATTGGGGTGCATGTGTCTTTTTGAATTATGGTTTTGTCAGGGTATATGCCCAGTATACCCTGTAGTCAGGGTATATGCCCAGTGGGATTGCTGGGTCATATGGTAATACTATTTTAGTTTTTTAGGAACCTCCATACTCTTCTCCATAGTGGCTGTATCAATTCACATTCCTACCAACAGTGCAAGAGGGTTCCCTTTTCTCCACACCCCCTCCAGCATTTCTTGTTTGTAGATTATGTGATGATGCCTATTCTAACTGGTGTGAGGTGATACCTCATTGTAGTTTTGATTTACATTTCTCTAATAATTAGTGATGTTGAGCAGCTTTTCATGTGCTTCATGGCCAACTGTATGTCTTCTTTGGAGAAATGTCTATTCAGGTCTCCTACCCATTTTTTGATTGGGTTGTTTGTTTTTTAAATATTGAGCTGCATGTGCTGTTTATATATTTTGGAGATTAATCTTTGTTTGTTGATGCATTAGCAAATATTTCCTCCTATTCTGAGGGTGGTCTTTTTGTCTTGTTTATGGTTTCCTTTGCTTTGCAAAAGCTTTTAAGTTTCATTAGGTCTCATTTGTTTATTTTTATTTTTATTTCCATTACTCTACGAGGTGGATCAAAAAAGATCTTGCTGTGATTTATGTCAAAGTGTGTTCTGCCTATGTTTTCCTCTATGAGTTTTATAGTGTCCAGTCTTCATTTAGGTCTGTAATCCATTTTGAGCTTATTTTAGTATATACTGTTAGGGAGTGTTCTAATTTCATTCTTTTACATGTATCTGTGCAGTTTTCCCAGCACCACTGATTGAAGAGACTGTCTTTTCTCCATTGTATATCCTTGTCTCCTTTGTCATAGATCAGTTGACCATAGTTGTGTGGGTTTACCTCTGGGTTTTCTATCCTGTTCCATTGATCTATATTTCTGTTTTTCTGCCAGTATAATATTGTCTTGATTACTATAGCTTTGTAGTATAATCTGAAGTCAGGGAGTCTGATTCCTCCAGCTCCGTTTTTTTCCCTCAAGACTGCTTTGGCTATTCGGGGTCTTTTGTGTCTCCATACAAATTTTAAGATTTTTTGTTCTAGTTTCTAAAAAGTGCCATTGGTAATTTGGTAGGGATTGCATTGAACCTGTAGTTTGCTTTGGGTAGTATAGTCATTTTCACAATATTGATTCTTCCAATCCAAGAACATTGTATATCTCTCCATCTGTTTGTTATCATCTTTAATTTATTCATTGGTGTCTTAGAGTTTTCTGCATACAGGTCTTTTGTCTCCTTATGTAGGTTTATTCCTAGGTATTTTATTCTTTTTGTTGCAATGGTAAATGGGAGTGTTTCCTTAATTTCTCTTTCCGATTTTTCATTATTACTGAACAGGAATGCAAGAGATTTCTGTGCATTAAATTTGTATCCCGTAACTTTACCAAATTCATTGATTAGCTGTATTAGTTTTCTAGTGGAATCTTTAGGATTCTCTATGTATAGTATCATGTCATCTGCAAAGACTGACAGTTTTACTTCTTCTTTTCCAATTTGTATTCCTTTTATTTCTTTTTCTTCTGTGATTGCCATGGCTAGGACTTCCAAAACTAAGTTGAATATGAGTGGTGAGAGTGGACATCCTTGTCTTGTTCCTGATGTTAGAGGAAATGCTTTCAGTTTTTCACCATTGAGAATGATGTTTGCTGTGGGTTTGTCATATATGGCCTTTATTATGAGGAGATAAATTCCCTCTATGCCCACCTTCTGGTGAGTTTTTATCATAAATTGGTGCTGAATTTTGTCAAAAGCTTTTTCTGCATCTACTGAGATGATCATATGGTTTTTATTCTTCAATCTGTTAATATGGTGTATCACATTGATTGATTTGTGTATATTGAAGAATCCTTGCATCTCTGGGATAAATCCCACTTGATCATGGTGTATGATCCTTTTAATGTGCTGTTGGATTCTGTTTGCTAGTATTTTGTTGAGGATTTTTGCATCTATATTCATCAGTGACATTGGTCTATAATTTTATTTTTTTGTAGTATCTTTGTCTGGTTTTGGTGTCAGGGTGATTGTGGCCTCATAGAGTGAGTTTGGGAGTGTTTCTTCCTCTGCAAATTTTTGGAAGAGTTTGAGAAGGATGGGTGTTAGCTCTTCTCTCAGTGTTTGATAGAATTCACTTGTGAAGCCATCTGGTCCTGGACTTTTGTTTGTTGGAAGATTTTTAATCAGTTTCAATTTCATTACTTTTGATTGGTCTGTTCATATTTTCTATTTCTTCCTGGTTCCGTCTTGGAAGGTTATACCTTTCTAAGAATTTGTCAGTTTCTTCCAGGTTGTCCATTTTATTCACATAGAGTTGCTTGTAGTAGTCTCTTAGGATGCTTTGTATTTCTGCAGTGTCTGTTGTAATTTCTCCTTTTTCATTTCTAATTTTATTGATTTGAGTCCTCTCACTCTTTTTCTTGATGAGTCTGGCTAATGGTTTATCAAGTTTGTTTATCTTCTCAAAGAACCAGCTTTTAGTTTTACAGATCTTTGCTATTGTTTTCTCTATTTCATTTATTTCTGCTCTGATCTTTATGATTTCTTTCCTTCTACTAACTTTGGGTTTTCTTTGTTCTTCTCTCTCTAGTTCCTTTAAGTGTAAGGTTAGATTGTTTATTTGAGATTTTTCTTGTTTCTTGAGGTTGGCTTGTATTGCTATAAACTTCCTTCTTAGAACTGCTTTTGCTGCAACCCATAGATTTTGAATCATCTTGTTTTCATTGTAATTTGTCTCTAAGTATTTTTTGATTTCCTCTTTGATTGCTTCAGTGATCTCTTGGTTATTTAGTAATGTATTGTTTAGCCTCCGTATGTTTGTGTTTTTTATGTTTTTTTCCACTGTAACTATTTTCTAATCTCATAGCTTTGTGGTCAGAAAAGATGCTTGATATGATTTCAATTTTCTTAAATTTACTGGGGCTTGATTTGTGACCCAAGATATTATCTATCTTGGAGAATGTTCTGTGTGCACTTGAGAAGAAAGTGTAATCTGCTGTTTTGGATGGAATGTCCTATAAGTATCAATTAAATCTATCTGGTCTATTGTGTTGTTTAAAGCTTGTGTTTACTTATTAATTTTCTGTTTGGATGATCTGTCCTTTGTTGTAAGTGAGGTGTTAAAGTCTCCCCCTCTTTTTATGTTACCTTCGATTTCCTCTTTTATAGCTGTTAGCAGTTTCCTTATGTATTGTGATACTCCTATGTTGGGTGCATATATATTTATAATATTTTTATCTTCTTCTTGGTTTGATTCCTTGATCATTATGTAGTGTCCTTCCTTGTCTCTTGTAACATTCTGTATTTTAAAGTCCATTTTTTTCTGATATGAGTATTGCTACTCCAGCTTTCTTTTGATTTCCATTTGCATGGAATATATTTTTCCATCCCCTTACTTTCAGTCCGTATGTGTCCCTAGGTCTGAAGTGGGTCTCTTGTAGACAGCATATATATTGGTCTTGTTTTTGTATCCATTCAGTGAGCCTGTGTCTTTTGGATGGAGGATTTAATCCATTCATATTTAAGGTAATTATCAATATGTATGTTCCTATTACCATTTTCTTAATTGTTATGGGTTTGTTTTTGTAATTCCTTTTCTTCTCGTTTGTTTCCCACTTAGAGAAGTTCCTTTAGCATTTGTTGTAAATCTGGTTTGGTGGTGCTGAATTCTCTTAGCTTTTGCTTATCTGTAAAACTTTTGATTTCTCCATCGAATCTCAATGAGATCTTTGACATCTAGAGTAATCTTGGTTGTAAGTTCTTCCCCTTCATCACTTTAAATAGATCATGCCACTCCTTTCTGGCTAGTAGAGCTTCCACTGAGAAATCAGCTGTTAACCTTATGGGAGTTCCCTTTTATGTTATTGGTCGTTTTTCCCTTGTTGCTTTCAATAATTTTTCTTTGTCTTTAATTTTTCTCAATTTGATTACTATGTGTCTCAGCGTGTTTCTCCTTAGGTTTATGCTTCCTGGGACTCTCTGCACTTCCTGGACTTGGGTGGCTCTTTCCTTTCCCATGTTAGGGAAGTTTTCCACTATAATCTCTTCAAATATTTTCTCGGGTCCTTTCTCTCTCTCTTCTCCTTCTGGGATCCCTGTAATGTGAACGTTGTTGCACTTAATGGTGTCCCATAGGTCTCTTAGGCTGTCTTCATTTCTTTTCAGTCTTTTTGCTTTATTCTGCTCTGTGGCAGTGAATTCCACTTTTCTGTCTTCCAGGTCACTTATCCGTTCTTCTTCCTCAGTTATTCTGCTATTTATTCTCTCTAGTGTATTTTTCATTTCAGTTATTGCACTGTTCATCTCTGTTTGTTTATTCTTCAATTCTTCTACGTGTTTGTTCTTTAATTTTTCTAAGTCTTTGTTAAACATTTCTTGCATCTTCTCGATCTTTGCCTCCATTCTTTTTCTGACGTCTTGGATCATCTTCACTATCATTATTCTGAATTATTTTTCTGGAGTGTTGCTTATCTCCACTTCATTTAGTTGCATTTCTGTGGCTTTATCTTGTTCCTTCATCTGGTACATAGCCTTCTGCCTTTTCAGCTTGTCTATCTTTCTGTGAATGTGGTTTTTGTTCCACAGGCTGCAGGATTGTAGTTCTTCTTGCTTCTGCTCTCTGCCCTCTGGTGGATGAGGCTATCAAAGAGGCTTGTGCAAGTTTCCAGATGGGAGGGACTCTTGGTGGGTATAGCTTGGTGTTGCTCTCATGGGGAGAACTCAGAAAACTTTAATCCACTTGTCTGCTGATGTGTGGGGCTCGGTTGCCTCCCTGTTTGTTGTTTGGCCTGAAGCAACCCAACACTGGGGCCTACCTGGCTTTTTGGTGGGGCTAGTGGTGGACTCTGGTAGTGCTCACACCAAGGAGTACTTCCCATAACTTCTGCTGCCAGTGTCCTTGTCCTCACAGTGAGCCACAGCCACCCCACCTCTGCAGGAGGTGCTCCAACACTAGCAGGTAGGTCTGGTTCAGTCTCATATGGGGTCTTGCTCCTTCCCCTGCATCCCAGTGCACACACTACTTTATGTGTGCCCTCCAACAGTGGAGTCTCTGTTGCCCCCAGTCCTTTTGAAGTCCTGCAATCAAATCCCTCTAGCCTTCAAAGTCTGATTCTCTAGGAATTCCTCCTCCCGTTGCCATACCCCCAGGTTGGGAAGCCTGATGGGGGGCTCAGAACCTTCACTCCACTGGGTGGACTTCTGTGGTATAAGTGTTCTCCACTTTGTGAGTCACTTACCCAGCAGTTATGCAATTTGATAATATTGTGATTGTGCCCCTCCTACTGTCTCATTGTGTCTTCTCCTTTGTGTTTGTATGTGGGATATCCTTTTTGTTGAGTTCCAGTGTCTTCCTGTCAATGGTTGTTCAGCAGTTATTTGTGATTCTGGTGGTCTTGCAAGAGGGAGTGAGCGCACGTCCTTCTACTCCATCATCTTGTGGTGACCTGTATTTTATTGAGATGTTTGTGGCTCTACCTCCATTTTCAGGGACAGTTTTCTTGGGATTGAGCAGTCTGAGTACCAGTTCCTATCCTGGAGCAAAGTACACATTTTCCCAACATCCTTTTTGATTCTTTCTGGTCCCCTGGTGTCATCTCCCAAGGTGGAAAGCAGCTCTAAAGAGCCTGCAGTTTGTAAACAAGGCTAACAAGAAAATCATGAAAGAAGAGATTTTTAAATTCACTTTCTTGACTTATTTACAAGTTATCCTCCCTGCGTTTGTGGTTAGCTGACTGGCACATTATACATTAGCCAATGGGATCTGATAAGTCAACAGCATTCAGTGACCATGATTGAGGAGAATATTCTTCTCTGAAATTGTATAATTAGATCAGTAAACTTGGTCTCTCAGTGAACTCAAGACTTTGGGACATAAGTCTGTAAGTAAGTTGATCCTTTAGCATTTATTTAATTTATGTGACTTCCATCTACCTTGAAAATGAATTACTTTATCTTTAGAAAATCAAATCTCATTTGCTATTTAGATCACCTTAACTAGTTAAATTTCTGGATGTCATGTATCATTCATTATATTATTCATTCATTCATTTATTCAACAAACAGTAATTGAATTCTGTTACATAGCACTGTTCTAGGTACTGGGGATACAGGAGTGAACAAAACAAACAAAAAGCAAGCAAAAGTTCCTGGCCTCATAAAGTTTATATGCTAAGCAGAGCAGACGAAAAATGAACAGCACAAATATAAAATCATGTCATATATTAAAAGATGTAAAGTGCTATGGTGAAAAATAAAGTGGGAAGGGAATAGGAATGGCTTGGATAGAAGCTTCCAGTTAAAAAAACCAGCATGGGCAAAGTTCCCAAGTGGGGTATGTAGCCTCTTTGTTGCACCAGGGGTCCAGTGTGGTGTCAGAGAGTGAAGAAGGGATACCATTGTTGAAGGTGAGATCAGAGGGATGATGGGATTGGATGGTGTAGGGCCTTCTGGGTCTATTGTCACTTTGGCTTTTACTCTGAGTAAAATGAGGAGGCACTGTAGGATTTTGAGCAAATGAATGACATGAATTGATTTATGTTTTAACAGAATCACTTTGTTAGGGATAGAATGAAGGGTCTGAGGTTACAAGTAGGGGAAGTTAGGAGAGCCCTACTGTGATCTGGGCAAAGATGAAGAGATGATAGTGGTTTAGATCAAGAGACAGCAGGCAGTGAGAAGTAATCATTTGAGCTAACAAGGACTTGCTGACAGGCTATGGGGTGAGAAAATTAGAGGAGTCTAATGGACACTGATGTTTTGGGTCTGAACAATTACCAGGATGATGTTATCACTAGCAGAGATGGAAACAACTGTAGAGGAGTCAGTTTTGGGAGAAAGGTTAGGAGCTCAGTTGTTGACACATCAGGATCTTCCCAGAGGGTCCCGTCCACGGCTGAGAAGGAAGCCTTGGGAGGGCCACACTGAAAAATTCCAAACCCTGAATGAGCAGTCATTCCATCCATTAACGAGTATTTTTGAACACCTACTGTGTGCCAGGCAGCATTCAAGGCTCTGGGGCTACAGCAGTGACAAAGATAGACAAATCCTCTTTGCTTAAGGGCTTACATTTTTGTGGGGGGATACAGAGATAAATGATGGATGGATGGACGGGTACATGGATGCATAGATACAGCCATATTGATAGCTATACATGAAATAAATTCAGGAGGTGAAGTCTTATGAACAAAAATAAAACAGGGTGAAAAAAAAAAGAAAAGGGAGCCATCCATTGCAGCATTGCAGCATTTTTAACCATGGTGACCAGGAAAGGCCTCTCTGAGATGACCCATGAACTGAGAGCTGAATGATGAAATAGAGCCAGCCACAGCAAGATCTGGCAGAAAATATTCCAAGCAGAAAATACATATTGAAGATCCTGAGCTGATGGTGCCCTTGGAGTGTTTGGGGGAACAGAAGAAAGGCCAGTAAGGCTGGAGGATTATGAATGTGGGACAGAGTGGTGGGGAGTTGGGAGGAGACAAGGTGGGAAAGGTAGGCAAATGCCAGGCCAAATAGGACCTTGAGGGCTGCAGAAGTTTAATTTTATTCCTAATTTAAATACAAACATAGAAGGGTTTTGAACAGGAGTTCAAATCTGATTTGTATTTTTAAAGAGCTTTCCAGCAGCTCTGTGAGGAATGACGTTATGGAGAGGCGAGACAGACAGCATGGGGAATCATTGGGTGGCTGTTAGAGTGGGTTGTAGTGTGAAGATAGCGAAGTGTTGGGATTTTGGAATGTATTCTAAACCTACTCTATCCAGTACAGTAATTCCTAGAGTTCCACATTTGACTATTTACATATATGTGGAAATTCATCAACATTAAATAAAATTAAAAATTCAGTTTCTTAATCACACTAGCCACATTCCAAGTGCTAAATAGTCACATGTGGCTTGTGGCTTGCTTATTGGATAGCACAGCTATAGAACTTTCCCATCATCTTAGAAAATTCCATTGGACAGTGCTGCTTTAAGGTCCCAAAGGCTTGATGTTGACAACCTGAAATAGTTATAGATGAAGACAGTGCAATGATTTTGATGCCAAATTTTTCTAAGTTAAGCAGAAATGGGCCAAATGCATTAGAGTCAAACTTTCTAGAAACTGATGCAAAAACTGTTGTTGACATGATATCTTCCCCTGTTTCTGTTGGATAGTTGGATTCTCATAGAAAAATGCATACTGAGCTCCACATTTCATATTCCTTCTGTTCCTACCCTTTCATTTTGACAGCTTCCTAAGACAGATCTAAACCTTTATTCTACCTATATTAGTCAGTTATCCTTTGCTTATAAGTATTAGAAGTCCATCCAAACTGAGAAAGAGAGTTATAAAGATAAAGGTATAACTCAGAACCCATGGCTACCATCGTAGCAGGGTGTCATAGGACCTAGAGAGTTGTGAGGTGGTTAGAGTTCTTCATCTCTGCTTCATTTTTCTGTCATAGGTGAGCTTCTCTGTTCATGTATCCATCATGTAAACCAGAGCAACCCCCAAAGTGGTCACAACCCCAAGTTTACACAGCCTTCTAGTTAAAGAACTGAACACCAATTAACTTAATGTAGTGACTCTACACGTTTGTTTTTTAAATTTTGTGGAGTGACAGGGATTGGCTCTGCTGGTACAATCAGTTATGGCCAGGCTGCAGAGCTTCTGAACTTGGGATTGAGTCTCAAGGAGGAGGTTCTCTAGGAGACAGGGATGAATGGATACTGACAAGTGGAAACGTGGCTGGCATTTCTGCTACAGTCTCCTGTTTCTACTCTGCACTTACAGAACCTAATGAAGATTACACCAAATCTATAACAAGACAAACAGGCGTCTATTAATTATACATTTTTTCAGCAATAATCATGTTCTAGGAGACATGACTCTTATGCTCCAGGTGTTTACCAAAGGCTAAGCGTTCCTTGAGCAGGATCCTTGGCTTGAGAGGCAAGAATGAAAAGGAATAAATCAGTTAAATAGCTTCTGACCCTTGTTATTACATGTAAATGGAGAGGGCCCAGAAAACTTGTAACTTCACAAAAGTCTTGAAGGAAATAGCTGTTCTTGTATTCCTCATCAATCAGGTCTTCTCTTGTCTCATTGCTAATACCTTGCACTAAATTCGGTGGCCTCCCATCATTCCTGGAGCATCTGGGGTGGTTTCCTGGGGAGGGATGCTCATATATAGAAAGACTGGAACCATGACTTCTGCATCCTTCATCCCTCAGTACAGTTTCTGCCGTATAGTAGATGTTCCATGTTAAACGATTGAATGGATGGATGGATAAATGGATGGATGGGTGGGTGGATGGGTGGATGGATGGATGAGTGGATGGATGGAAGATGATCCAAGGTTCAGTTGAAAAGTTCAGCTTCCCTACGAGCTCTGCTTTGTTCCCTTGTAGATGCCAGATCCTCTTCTTCATCCATGTGATCATCCTCTTTTACCAGTCTCTTTCAAGAGGAGATGACATGATTTGGTGTTAAGGACTTCAACATTTGTATTATAAGGTATCAACAAAAGACTAACAAAAGGATCATGCCCACATTGCCTGAAGGGCTGGATAATTCTCAGTTTTTGAGGTAACGAAAATACTTTCTTCTAAGGGTGTGTGTGCCCCTTTAATTTCAATAATATGTCTTCCATAAGCAGTAGAGAAATTTTGTTTATAACAAAAGACAGGGATTCCTGGTTTCAATTTCTGTTCATTAATGGCCATTAGGCAGGTTTCTGACCTGTGCTGGACCGTTGTTGAGCAGTAAGTATATCACACCAAAGGCCAGGAAACGTCTAATTAATCCTACAGGAGATTGTAGTGACACATTTGCCATTCAACCAGCAAGTGCTGTTTAAGTGATGGTTGTGAGTATCTGAGGGCACTTGGGCTAAAGAGTTCACGGATGCAGTCTAATAGGAGCTCCACAGCCTGCCAACACACCTTCAGCCCAGACCCAGAACGGATCTCCCAGGGAACGACTCTAAACTGGCCAAGTGGCAACAAACACCTTTTAGCCAGGTGATTCCCTCCCACCTCACCTTTTTCAGGACAACCACACTGAGCTTAAAACTTGTTTGGTTCATTCCGTGCAGTGCACTCTGTGTACCTCTGGCAGCTAAGCTGGCATTTGCTAAAGTAATGTAAGAAGGCAGTGAATAGATGGGAAGAATGCACTTCGGGTCATTGAATCCAAACCGTTCTTTCACTTCAGCCTGTTTTCTGCACAGCAGGCCATGGCTCTAATGACTGTTTCTCATTGAACTCCTAGAATAGCAGCAGTCTCAGTTTCTTTTAGTGTCTTGCTTGTCTCTCCTTGGGGGAAAATCATCTCCTTGTGCTTTTCTCATTCTAATGGAGCCTCCAAGAATTGGGAGCAAATGCATCTTGGAGACATAAAAAGGATAGAGTGCAGCCACCTACATGGGGAAGAGGCACAGGAATATACTGTGGTGTTAATATAATTAAATTTAGTTCCATAGAATTTATGGAGGGCCTGGGCTTGCTACAAGGGAGCATGGGGGATTAAAATTCTCTGAGAGCTTACTACATCCTAGGCATCAGGATGGGAGCATTACATGAACCAGTGCATTTCATCCTCCCCACTCAGTGATGACACACTGCAACATGCATTTTAGACACAAGAAGTGGAGAGCTTAAACAACTTGCCCAAGTCACAGCCAGAAATGGTTTTGAAGCCAGGACCTTCTGTCTACACCAAAGTCTGAACTCACTCCACATTTCAGTCTGCCCCTGGTGCTGAAAAGGCACAGAAAAAATGCAACTCAAACCAGCAATTTTATTGATTTGAGTCCTCTCCATTCTTTTCTTGTTGAGTCTGGCTAAAAGTTTATCAATTTTGTTTATCTGCTTAAAGAACAATGCTTTTAGTTTTACTGATATTTGTTATTTTTTTTTCTTTTTTTTCATTGCTATTTCACTTACTTCTGCTCTGATCTTTAAGATTTCTTTCCTTCTACTAACTTTGGGTTTTGTTTGTTCTTCTTTCTCTAGTTGCTTTAGGTGTAAGATTAGGTTGTTTATTTGAGATGTTTCTTCAGGTAGGATTATATTGCTATAAACTTCCCTATTAGGACTGCTTTTGATGCATCCCATAGGTTTTGGGTCATCGTGGTTTTTTTGTCTTTTGTTTCTAGGAATCTTTTGATTTCCCCTTTGATTTCTTCAGTGATCTCTTGGTTATTTAGTAGCATATTGTTTAGCCTCCATGTGTTTGCGTTTTTCACAGTTTTCTTCCTGTAACTGATTTCTAATCTCATAGCATTGTGGTCAGAAAAGATGCTTGATATGATTTCAATTTTCTTAAATTTACTGAGGCTTGATTTGTGATCCAAGATGGGATCTATCCTGGAGAATATTCCATGTACACTTGAGGAGAAGTGTATTCTGCTGCTTTTTGATTGAATGTCCTATAAATATTCATTAAGTCTATCTGGTCTAATTTTTCATTTAAGACTTGTGTTTCCTTATTAATTTTCTGTCTGGATGACCTATCCACTGGTGTAAGTAGAGTGTTAAAGCTCCCACAAAAATATTGTGTTACTGTCAATTTCCCCTTTAATGGCTGTTAGCAATGACTTATACATTGATGTGTTCTTCTGTTGTGTGAATAAATATTTACAATTGTTATATCTTTTTCTTGGATTGATCCCTTGGTCAGTATGCAGTGTCCCTCCTTATCTCATGTGACAGTTTTTTTAAGGTCTATTTTGTCTGACATGAGTATTGCTACTCCAGCTTTCTTTTGATTTCCATTTGCATGGAATATCTTTTTCCACCTCCTCACTTTCAGTCTGTATGTGTCCCGAGGTCTAAAGTGGGTCTCTTGTAGGCAAGACATATATGGGTATTGTATTGGTATCCATTCAGCCAGTCTGTGTCTTTTGGCTGTAGCATTTGATCCAATTGCATTTAAGGTAATTAAAGGAGAAGTTACAAATGACACTGCAGAAATACAAAGGATCATAAGAGACTACTATAAGCAATCCTATGACAATAAAATCGGCAACCTGGAAGAAATGGACAAATTCTTGGAAAGGTGCAACCCTCCAAGACTGAACCAGGAAGAAATTGAAAATATGAGCAGACCAATCACAAGCACTGAATTTGAAACTGTGATTAATAATATTCCAACAGAAGCCCAGGGTCAGATGGCTTCACAGGTGAATTCTATCAAACATTTAGAGGAGAGCTAACACCTATCCTTCTCATACTCTTCCAAAATATTGCAGAGGGAGGTACACTCCCAAACTCATTCTACAAGACCACCATCACTCTGATACCAAAACCAGAAAAAGATATCAAACACAAAAAAAATTACAGGCCAATATCACTAATGAACATAGATGTCAAAATCCTCAACAAAATACTAGCAAGCCAAATCCAACAACACATTAAAAGGATCATACACCATGATCAAGTGGGATTTACCCAAGGGATGCAAGGATTCTTCAACATATGCAAATCAATCAATGTGATACACCATATTAACAAATTGAAGGATACAAACCATATGATAATCTCAATAGATGCAGAAAAAGCTTTTGACAAAATTCAACACAGATTTATGATAAAAACTTTCCAGAAAGTGGGCAAGGGCTTCCCTGGCAGCGCAGTGGTTGAGAGTCCGCCTGCCAATGCAGGGGACAAGGGTTCGTGCCCCAGTCCGGGAAGATCCCACATGCCACGGAGCAGCTGGGCCCATGAGCCATGGCCGCTGAGCCTGCGCATCCCGAGCCTGTGCTCTGCAACGGGAGAGGCCACAACAGTGAGAGGCCCACGTACTGAAAAAAAAAAAAAAACTCTCCAGAAAGTGGGCATAAAGGGAACCTACCTCACATAATAAAGGCCATATATGACAAGCTGAAAGCAAACATTATTCTCAATGGTGAAAAACTGAAAGCATTTCCTGTAAGATAAGGAACAAGACAAGGGTGTCCACTCTTACCACTATTATTCAACATGGTTTTGGAAATCCTAGCCATGGCAATAAGAGAGGAAAAAGAAATAAAAGGAATCCAAACAGGCAAAGAAAAAATAAGACTGTCACTGTTTGCATATGACATGATACTATACATAGAGAATACTAAATATGCCACCAGAAAACTACTAAAGCTAATCCATGAAGTTGGTAAAGTTGCAGGATACAAAATTAATGCACAGAAATCTGTTTCATTCCTATACACTAATAATGAAAAACCTGAAAGAGAAATTAAGGAAATATCCCATTTACCATTGCAACAAAAAGAATAAAATACCTAGGAATAAACCTACCTAGGGAGAAAAAAGACCTGTATACAGAAAACTATAAGACACAGATGAAAGAAATTAAAGATGATACAAACACATGGAGAGATATACCATGTTCTTGGATTGGAAGACTCAGCATTCTGAAAATGACTATACTACCCAAAGCAATCTACAGATTCAGTGCAATCCCTATGAAATATACCAATGGCGTTTTTCACAGAACTAGAACAAAAGATTTTACAATTTGTATGGAAACACCAAAGACCCCAAATGGCCAAATCAATCTTGAGAAAGAAAAGCGGAGCTGGAGGAATCAGGTTCTCTGACTTCAGACTATACAGCAAAGCTACAGTATCAAGACAGTATGGTACTGGCACAAAAACAGAAAGATAGATCAATGGAACAGGATAGAAAGCCCAGAGATAAACCCACACACCCCTGGTCACCTAATCTATGACAAAGGATGCCAGAATATACAATGGAGAAAAGACAGCCTCTTCAATAAATGGTGCTTGGAAAATTGAACAGCTACATGTAAAAGAACGAAATTAGAACACTCCCTAACACCATACACAAAAATAAACTCAAAATGGATGAAAAACCTAAATGTAAGGCCAGACACTATAAAACTCTTAGAGGAAAACATAGGCAGAACACTCTTTGACATAAATTACAGCAAGATCCTTTATGACCCACCTCCTAGAGTAATGGAAATAAAAACAAAAATAAACAAATGGGACCTAATGAAACTTAAAAGCTTTTGCACAGCAAAGGAAACCATAAACAAGACAAAAAGACAACCCTCAGAATGAGAGAAAATATTTGCAAATGAAGCAACTGGCAAAGGATTAATCTCCAAAATATGCAAACAGCTCATGCAGCTCAATATCAAAAACAACAACAACAACAACTGAACCTAAAAATGGGCAAAAGGGGCTTCCCTGGTGACGCAGTGGTTGAGAGTCTGCCTGCTAATGCAGGAGACAAGGGTTCAGGCCCTGGTCTGGGAGGATCCCACATGCCGCGGAGCGACTAGGCCCGTGAGCCACAACTACTGGGCCTGCGCGTCTGGAGCCTGTGCTCCACAACGGGAGAGGCCGCAATAGTGAGAGGCCTGTGCACCACGCTGAAGAGTGACCCCCGCTTGCCACAACTAGAGAAAGCCCTTGCACAGAAACGAAGATCCAACACAGCCAAAAATAAATAAATTAATTAATAAACTCCTACCCCCAACATCTTAAAAATAAATAAATAAATAAATAAAATAATAAAAAATAAATAAAAATGAGCAGAAGACCTAAATAGACATTTCTCCAAAGAAGACATACAGATGGCCAACAAACACATGAAAAGATGCTCAACTTCACTAATTATTAGAGAAGTGCAAATCAAAACTACAATGAGATATCACCTCACACCAGTCAGAATGGCCATAATCACAAAATCTACAAACAAGAAATGCTGGAGAAGGTGTGTAGAAAAGGGAACCCTACTGCACTGTTGGTGGGAATGTAAATTGATACAGCCACTATGGAGAACAGTATGGAGGTCCCTTAAAAAAACAAAAATAGAACAGCCATGTGACCCAGAAATCCCACTACTGGGCATATACCGAGTGAAAATCATAATTCAAAAAGACACATGAACTCCAGTGTTCACTGCAGCACTATTTACTATAGCCAAGACGTGGAAGCAGCCTAAATGTCCATCGACAGAGGAATAGATAAATAATATGTGGTACATATATACAATGGAACATTACTCAGCCATAAAAAGGAATGAAATCGGGTCATTTGTAGAGACGTGGATGGACTTAGAGACTGTCATAGAGAGTGAAGTAAGTCAGAAAGAGAAAAACAGATACCATATATTAATGCATATGTGTGGAATATGAAAAACTTGGTATAGATGATCTTATTTACAAAGAAGAAATAAAGACACAGACATAGAGAACAAATGTATGGATACCAAGGGGTAAAGGGCAGGGTGGGATGAATTGGGAGATTGGGATTGACATATATACACTATTGATACTATGTATAAAATAGATAACTGATGAGAACTTACTGTATAGCATGGGGAACTCTACTCAGTGCTCTGTGGTGACCTAAATGGGAAGAAAATACAAAATATAGGGGATATAGGGGCTTCCCTGGTGGCGCAGTGGTTGAGAATGCCTGCTAATGCAGGGGACATGGGTTCGAGCTCTGGTCTGGAAAGATCCCACATGCCACGGAGCAACTAGGCCCATGAGCCACAACTACTGAGCCTGTGCATCCGGAGCCTGTGCTCCTCAACGAGAGAGGCTGCGATGGTGAGAGACCCATGCACTGCGATGAAGAGTGGCCCCCACTTGCCACAACTGGGGAAAGCCCTCACACAGAAATGAAGACCCAACACAGCCAAAAATAAATAAATAAATAAATTTAAAGACAGAAATCTATAAAATTTTTTAAAAAGAAGGGATATATAAATACGTATAGCTGATTCAATTTGCTGTACAGTAGAAACTAACAGAACATTGTAAAGCAACTATACTCCAATAAAATTCTTTTTAATTCCCCCCCCAAAAAATCCCAAAACAGCAACTGTTGTGTGAGGACAGTATAGTTTAATGGAAAGAAAGGAGTAGAGCAGCCCAGCAGGAGCCTAAACAGGCAAGAAGGCAGGATAACAGGGGCCTGGGTTCGAGGTCCAGTTCTGCTACTCACTTGCCTACTTACGGAGTTGGCACTGAGCACTCTGTGAACCGTTCTTCCTCTCATGTGGTCCCCACCCCACTAAGCCAACTCCTCCCTGCACTAAAGGCTCCCCAGTTTGCCCATTTCCCTTCAGAATCTTCACCAATTTTTGCAGTTTTCACTAACGTCAGCAAGCATTTATTAATTATGCCTACTAAGTGCATATTAAGCAAGCTTCCTGCTTTTGGACATGCACAGCTACAACATGTCAAGAATTTATTTGCATATATGAAATAAACTATATATCAGATAACTCATTGTAGCATTATCTTAACAGCAAAACAGAGAAGTGGTTAAATAAATTATAGTGCCTCCATACAAATGACTATCTAGCGGCTGTTTAAAAAAATGAGGAAAAATATCCAAGTTATATCCTTAAATGAAAAAGCAAAGAGCAGAACATTTAGCATGCTACCATTTGAGCACGCATGTGTGTAGTAATCACACACATGCGTATGCATGTTTGTGAACTGTGCAAGGATACACAAGAATCTAACAACATTTGTTGCATCCAAGAGGGAGCTGGATGGCTGAGGCATAGGAATAGGAAGACTTTTCACTATACAGAAGTGCTTTTCAAACTACCTGTTGGGGGGAAGCTCCAATATTTTTTTCCCCTTTTCCACCACAGACAAGAACATGGTCCTATTGTGGACATTTTTTTGTTATTTTTTTTTTGTGGTATGCAGGCCTCTCACTGTTGTGGCCTCTCCCGTTGCAGAGCACAGGCCATGGCTCACGGGCCCAGCCGCTCCGCGGCATGTGGGACCTTCCCGGACTGGGGCACGAACCCATGTCCCCTGCAACAGCAGGCGGACTCTCAACCACTGCGCCACCAGGGAAGCCCTATTGTGGACATTTGTATGCAGCTTGCTCTGTGGACCACTTATCACATGAGTCTGACAACATCCAAACTGATCTATTCCCTTTTTTTTAATGTTAAAAGAGAATCCTGGTACAGGTTTATTGAAAATGTATCTTAAAATACAGGCAGTACTTTTTGCCCAGTTTTGATTTCTCTCAACAAGGGATCCTTGTGATTAATTTCCTGTTCATTCTTGTAAATATGTTGGCACATGCAGGCCAATGATATATATGTTATTTTATGTTTTCCCCTTTCTTTTCACACAAAGTGGCATTCTCTATGGTTTTTTTTTTCCTTTTTTGTATATCTTGGTTATTTTTTATCAGTGTATCTTGTTGATTTTTTCTATATCAATACAAAAAGAGTTTTCTCTTTCAGGAAGCCATATTATTCTTGTACTAAACAAGGTAAGATTACAGGATTTGGTATCAGAGAGATTAAACTTCATAACTTAATATGTCTTGGGTGAGTTTCTTAACTATCATAAAGGTTTACTTTCTGAATCTATAAAATAGAGACAAAAATACTCAGTTTACAAGGTTTTTATGAAGTCTAAATATATGTGTGGACATCAGACCTCCTGATTTAAAACTATATTACAAAGCTGTAGTAATCCAAACAGTATGGGAGAGACCTTCAAGATGGCAGAAGAGTAAGAAGTGGAGATCACCTTCCTCCCCACAAATACATCAGAAATACATCTACACGTGGAACACCTGCTGAACGCTGGCAGAAGACCTCAGACTTCCCAAAACGCAAGAAACAACCCACGTACCTGGGTAGGGAAAAAAAGAAAAAAGAAAAACAGAGACAAAAGAATAGAGACAGAATAATGAGAGTGAAGATGATCCAAGACCTCGGAAAAAGAATGGAGGCAAAGATTGAGAAGATACAAGAAATGTTTAACAAAGACCTAGAAAAATTAAAGAACAAACACATAGAAGAATTAAAGAACAAACAGAGATGAACAGTACCATAACTGAAATGAAATATACACTAGAAGGAATCAATAGTAGAATAACTGAGGCAGAAGAACGGATAAGTGACCGAGAAGAGAGAATGGTGAAATTCACTGCTGCAGAACAGAATAAAGGAAAAAGTATGAAAAGAAATGAATACAGTCTAAGAGACCTCTGGGACAACATTAAATGCAACAACATTCACATTATAGGGTTCCCAGAAGGAGAAGAGAGAGAGAAAAGACCCGAGAAAATATTTGAAGAGATTATAGTTGAAAACTTCCCTAACATGGGAAAGGAAATAGCCACCCAAGTCCAGGAAGTGCAGAGAGTCCCAGGAAGGATAAACCCAAGGAGACACATAGTAATCAAATCGACAAAAATTAAAGACAAAGAAAAATTATTGAAAGCAACAAGGGAAAAATGACAAATAACATACAAGGGAACTCCCATAAGGTTAAAAACTGATTTCTCAGCAGAAACTCTACTAGCCAGAGGGAGTGGCATGATATATTTAAAGTGATGAAAGGGAAGAACCTACAACCAAGATTACTACACCCGACAAGGATCTCATTCAGATTTGACAGAGAAATCAAAAGCTTTACAGATAAGCAAAAGCTAAGAGAATTCAGCACCACCAAACAGAGACAAAAGAATATAGATAGGATCTGCACCACTGGGAGGGAGCTGTGAAGGAGAAAAGTTTCCACACACTAGGAAGCCCCTTCACTGGTGGAGAGATGGGGTGGTGGGGTGGGAAGCCATGGAGGAGAGCACAGCAGCAAGGGTGCAGAGGGCAAAGCAGAGAGATTCACACACAGAGGATCAGTACTGACCAGCATTCACCAGCTTGAGAGGCTTGTCTGCTCACCCACTGTCTGTGACGGGCGGGAGTTGGGACATGGGGCTCCGGCTTCATTGGAGGTGAGACCCCAGGGAGGGGACTGGGGTTGGCTGTGTGAACACAGCCTGAAGGGGGCTAACGCACCACAGCTAGCTGGGAGGGAGTCTGGGAAAAAGTCTGGACCTGTCTAAGAGGCAAGAGACAACTGTTTGGGGATGCACGAGGAGACGGGATTCAGAGCACTGCTTAAATGAGCTCAGAGATGGGTGAGAGCCATGGCTATCAGTGCAGACACCAAAGACAGGCATGAAATGCTA
Source organism: Hyperoodon ampullatus (assembly GCF_949752795.1). Lineage (NCBI taxonomy): Eukaryota > Metazoa > Chordata > Mammalia > Artiodactyla > Ziphiidae > Hyperoodon > Hyperoodon ampullatus. The sequence continues at coordinate 61,621,189 of NC_136926.1, read as the reverse complement.
AGGCTGCTGCTGCAGCCACCAAGAAACCAATCAAGCACAGGTCACTATGCACAACTTCTCTACTGGGAACCTGTGCAGCCCTCCACTGCCAGGGCCCCGTGATACAGGACAACTTCCCCAGGAGAACACACAGTGTGCCTCAGGTTGTTGCAATGTGATACCAGCCTCCATCGCTGCAGGCTCACCCTGCATTTGGTACCCCTCCCTCCCCCCAGCCTAAGTGAACCAGAGCCCCCTAATCAACTGCTACTTTAACCCCATCTTCTCTGGTCAGGAAACAGACAACCTCAGGTGACCTACACCCAGAGGTGGGGCCAAACCCAAAGCTGAATGCCAGAAGCTGTGTAAACAAAGAAAGAAACAGAAATTACTCCCAGCAGCCCCAGGAGCAGCAGATTAAATCTCCACAATCAACTTGATGTACCCTGCATCTGTGGAATACCTGAATAGACAAGGAATCATCCCAAAACTGAGACAGTGGACTTTGGGACAAATAATATATATATATTTTTTTCTTCTTCTCTTTTTGTGAGTGTGTATGAGTATGCTTCTTTGTGTGATTTCATCTGTAAAGCTTTGCTTTAACCATTTGTCCTAGGGTTCTGTCTGTCATTTTTTGGGTTTTTTTTTTTTTTTTTAGTATACTTTTTAGTGCTTGTTATCATTGGTGGATTTATTTTTTGGTTTGATTGCTCTTTTCTTTCTTTCCTTTTTTTTGTTCTTTATTACTTTTAAATTTTTATATGTTTATAATTATTTAATTTTTATTTTAATAAATTTATTCTATGCCATTTTATTTTTTTCTTTCTTTCTTTTTTTGTCCCTTTTCTTCTGAGCCATGTGACTGACAGGATCTTGATGATCCAACTGGTTGTCAGGCCTGTGACTCTGAGGTGGGAGAGCTGAGTTCAGGACATCAGTCCACCAGAGACCTCCAGGCTACATGTAATATGAAATGACAAAAGCTCTCCCAGAGATCTCCATCTCAATGCTAAGACTCAGGTCCACTAAAAGACCATCAAGTTACAGTGCTGGACACCCTATGCCAAAGAACTAGCAAGAGAGGAACACAACCAACCCATTAGCAGACAGACTGCCTAAAATCATAATAAGTTCACAGACAACCCAAAACACACCATCGGACACGGTCCCGCCCACAAGAAAGACAAGATCTAGCATCATCCACCAGAACATAGGCACAACTCCCCTTCACCAGGAAGCCTAGACAACCCAATGAACAAACCTTAGCCACTGCGGGCAGACACCAAAAACAACAGGAAGTACGAGCCTGCAACCTGTGAAAAGAAGACCCCAAACACAGTAAGTTAAGCAAAATGAGAAGAGAGAGAAACACACAGCAGATGAAGGAGAAAGGTAAAAATACACCAGACAAACAAATGAAAAGGAAATAGGTAGTCTACCTGAAAAAGATTTCAGAGTAATGAGAGTAAAGCTGATCCAATATCTTGGAAATAGAATGGAGAAAATACAAGAAACGTTTAACAAGGACCTAGAAGAACTAAAGAGCAAACAAAGAGTGATGAACAACACAATAAATGAAATTAAAAATTCTCTGGAAAGAATCAATAGCAGAATAACTGAGGCAGAAAAATGGACATGTAATGTGGAGATAAAATAGTGGAAATAACTACTTAGGAATAGAATACAGAAAAAAGAATGAACAGAATTGAGGACAATTTCAGACCTCTGGGACAACATTAAACACAAAAACATTCGAATTATAAAGTTACCAGAAAAACAACAGAAAAAGAAAGGGACTGATAAAATATTTGATGACATTATACTTGAAAACTTCACTAATGTGGGAAAGGAAATAGTTAATCAAGTCCAGGAAGCACAGAGAGTCCCATACAGGATAAATCCAAGGAGAAACACACCAAGAAACATATTAATCAAACTATGAAAAGTTAAATACAAAGAAAAAATAGTAAAAGCAGCAAGGGAAAAAAAATAGCATACGAGGGAATCCCCATAAGGTTAACAGCTGATCTTTCAGCAGAAACTCTGAACATCAGAAGGGAGTGGCAGGACATATTTAAAGTGATGAAAGGGAAAAACCTACAATCAAGATTACTCTACCCAGAAAGTATCACATTCAGATTCAATGGAGAAATTAAAAACTTTACAGATAAACAAAAGCGAAGAGAATTCAACACCACCAAACCAGTTGTACAACGAGTACTAAAGGAACTTCTCTAGGCAGGAAACACAAGAGAAGGAAAAGACCTACAATAACAAATGAAAAACAATTAAGAAAATGGTAATAGGAACATATATAATGATAATGACCTTAAATGTAAATGGATTAAATATTCCAACCAAAAGACATAGATGGCCTCAATGGATAGACAACAAAACCCCTATGTATGCTGTCTACAAGAGACACACTTCAGACACAGGGACACATACAGACTGAAAGTGAGGGGATGGAAAATTATATTCCATGCAAATGGAAATCAAAGAAAGCCGGAATAGCAATTCTCATATCAGACAATATGGACTTCAAATTAAAGACTATTACAAGAGACAAAGAAGGACACTACATAATGATCAAGGGATCAATCCAAGAAGATGATATAACAGTTGTAAATATTTATCCACACAACAGAGGATCACCTCAATACATAAGCAAACGTTAACACCCATAAAAGGGGAAATAAACAGTAACACAATAATAGTAGGGACTGTAACACCCCACTTTCACCAATGGACAGATCATCCAAAATGAAAATAAATAAGGAAACACAAACTTTAAATGATATATTAAACAAGATGGACTTGACAGATATTTATAGGATATTCTATCCAAAAACAACAGAAGACACTTTCTTCTCAAGTGCTCATGGAACATTCTCCAGGATAGATCATATCTTGGGTCACAAATCAAAGCTTGGTAAATTTTATAAAACTGAAATCATACCAAGTATCTTTTCTGACCACAACGCTATGAGACTAGGTATCAATTACAGGAAATCTGTAAAAAATACAAACACATGGAGGCTAAACAATACACTATTTAAAAACAAAGAGATCACTGAAGAAATCAAAGAGGAAATCAAAAAACACCTAGAAACAGATGACAATGAAAACACGATGACCCAAAACCAATGGGATGCAGCAAAAGCAGTTCTAAGAGGGAAGTATAGAGTAATACAATCCTACCTTAAGAAACAAGAAACATCTCAAATAAACAACCTAACCTTACACCTAAAGCAATTAGAGAAAGAAGAACAGAAAAACCCCAACGTTAGCAGAAGGAAAGAAATCATAAATATCATCTGAAATAAATGAAAAAGAAATGAAAGAAACAATAGGAAAGATCAATAAAACTAAAAGCTGGTTTTTTGAGGAGATAAACAAAATTGATAAACCATTAGCAAGACACATCATGGAAAAAACGGAGAAGACTCAAATCAATAGAATTAGAAATGAAAGAGGAGAAGTAAAAACTGACCCTGCAGAATAAAAAAGATCATGAGAGATTACTTCAAGCAACTATATGCCAATAAAATGCACAACCTGGAAGAAATGGACAAATCCTTAGAAAATCACAACTTCCGAGACTGAAGCAGGAAGAAATAGAAAATATAAATAGACCAATCACAAGCACTGAAATTGAGACTGTGTTTAAAAATCTTCCAACAAACCAAACCCAGGAATAGATGGATTCACAGGCAAATTCTAGCAAACATTTAGAGAAGAGTTAACACCTATCCTTCTCAAACTCTTCCTAAGTATAACAGAGGGAGAAATACTCCCATACTCAGTGTACAAGACTGCCATCATCCTGATATCAAAACCAGACAAAGATGTCACAATGAAAGAAAACTATAGGCCAAAATCACTGATGAACATAGATGCAAAAATCCTCAACAAAATACTGGTAAATAGAATCCAACAGCACATTAAAAGGATCATACACCATGATGAAGTGGGGTTTGTCTTAGGAATGCAAGGATTCTTCAATATATGCAAATCAATCAATGTGATACACCATATTAACAAACTGAAGGATAAACACTATATGATCATCTAAATAGATGCTGAAAAATCTTTCAACAAAATTCAACACCCATTTATGAGAAAAGCCCTCCAGAAAGTAGGCATAGAGGGAACATACCTCAACATAATAAAGGCTATGTACGACAAACCCAGAGCCAACATTTTTCGCAATGGTGAAAGAATGAAACCATTTCGACTAAGATCAGGAAGAAGACAAGGCTGCCCACTCTCACCACTATTCTTCAACATAGTTTTGGAAGTTTTAGCCACTGCAATCAGAGAAGAAAAAGAAATAAAAGGAATCCAAGTTGGAAAAGAAGAAGTAAAGGTGTCACTGTTTGCAGATGACATGATACCATACATAGAGAATCCTAAAGACTCTGCCAGAAACCTACTAGAGTTCATCAATGCATTTGGTGAAGTAGCCGTATACAAAATTAATGCATAGAAATCTCTTGCATTCCTATACACTAATGAGGAAAAATCTGGAAGAGAAATTAAGGAAACACTCCCATTTACCATTGCAACAAACAGAATAAAATATCTAGGAATAAACCTACCTAAGGAGACAAAATCCTGTATGCAGAAAACTATAAGACACTGATGAAAGAAATTAAAAGTGATACAACAGATGGAGATGATATACCATATTCTTGGATTGGAAGAATGAACATTGTGAAAATGACCTTACTATCCAAAGCAATCTACAGATTCGCTGCAAACCCTATGAAACTACCAATGGCATTTTTCACAGAACTAGAAAAAGAATTTCACAATTGGTATGGAAACACCAAAGACACCGAAGAGTCACAGCAATCTTGAGAAAGAAAAGTGCATCTGGAAGAATCAGGCTCCCTGACTCCAGACTATATTACAAAGCTACAGTAATCAAGAGAGTATGGTACTGGCACAATAACAGAAGTATAGATCAATGGAACAGGATAGAAATCCCAGAGATAAACTCACCCACATATGGTTAACTTATTTTTGATAAAGGAGGCAAGAATATACAATGGAGAAAAGCCAGCCTCTTCAAGAAGTGGTGCTGGGAAAACTGGACAGATACATGTAAAAGAACGAAATTAGAATATTCCCTAACACCATACACAAAAAGAAACTCATAATGGTTTAAAGACCTAAATGTAAGGCCAGATACTATAAAACTCTTAGAGGAAAACATATGCAGAACACTCTAGGCAATAAATCACAGCAAGATCCTTTTTGACCCACCTCCTATAGAAATGGAAATAAAATATAAAAATAAAAAAATGGGACCTAATGAAACTTAAAAGCTTTTGCACAACAAAGGAAACCATAAACAAGTCAAAAAGACAACCCTCAGAATGGGAAAAAAAATATTTGCAAATGAAGCAACTGACAAAGGATTAATCTCCAAAATATAGAAGCATCTCATGCAGCTCAATATCCAATAAAACATACAACCGAACCAAAAGTGGGCAGAAGACCTAAATAGATATTTCTCCAAAGGAGATATACAGATTGTATATCTGTATACAGATATACAGATTGCCAAGAAACACATGAACAGATGCCCAACATCACTAATCATTAGAGAAATGCCAGTCAAAACTACAATGAGGTATCACCTGACACCAGTCAGAATGGCCATCATCAAAAAATCTACAAACAATAAATGCTGGAGAGAGTGTGGAGAAAAGGGAACACTCTTGCACTGTTAGTGGGAATGTATATTGATACAGCCGCTATGGAGAACAGTATGGAGGTTCCTTACAAAACTAAAAATAGAACTACCATATCACTACTGGGCATATACCCTGAGAAAAGCATAATTCAAAAAGAGTCATGTACCACAATGTTCATTGCAGCTCTATTTACAATAGCCAAGACATGGAAGCAATCTTCGTGTCCTTCAACAGATGAATGGATAAAGAAGATATGGCACATATATGCAATGGAGTATTACTCAGACATAAAAAGAAAGGAAATTGAGTTATTTGTAGTGAGGTGGATAGACATAGAGGCTGTCATACAGAGTGAAGTAAGTCAGAAAGAGAAAAACAAATACCACATGCTAACACATATATATGGAATATAAAAAAAAAGAAAGTTGTTATGAAGAACCTAGGGCCAGGACAGGAATAAAGATGCAGACGTAGAGAATGGACTTGAGGACACAGAGAGGGGGAAGGGTAAGCTGGCACGAAGTGAGAGGTGGCATGTTCTTATATATACTACCAAATATAAAATACATAGCTAGTGGGAAGCTGCTGCATAGCACACGTAGATCAGTTAAGTGCTTTGTAACCACCTAGAGGGGTGGGATAGGGGAGGTTGGAGGGAGACGTAAAAGGGAGGAGATACGGGGATATATGTATATGTATAGCTGATTCACTTTGTTATAAAGCAGAAACTAGCACACCATAGTCAAGTAATTATACTCCAATAAAGATGTTAAAAATAAATAAACTGTATGTCATTGGCATAGATTAATGGAACAGAATAGAGAGCCCAGAAATATACCCATGCATATATGGTCAATTAATTTATGACAAAGGAGTCAAGAATATATAATGGAGAAAGGATAGTCTCTTAATAAAATGTGTTGGGAAAAATGTACAGCCACATGCAAAAGAATGAAACTGAACCATTATCTTACTTCATACACAGAAATCAATCCAAAGTGGATTAAAGATTTAAACATAAGACCTGAAACCATAAATCCTCCAGAAAAAATCATAGAGGGTAAGCTCCTTGACATTGGTCTTGGCAATGTTTTTTTTTTTTTGTATTTTACATCAAAAGCAAAGGCAACAAAAACAAAAACAAACCAGAAAGACTACATCAAACTGAAAAGCATCTGCACAGCAAAGGAAACTATCAACAAAATGAGAAGGCAACCTCTGAAATGGGAGAAAATATTAGCAAACCATATATTCGATAATATATAAAAAACTCATATAACTTAATTACAAAAAACAACAACAAACAACCCAAACAATCTGACTGAAAAATGGGCAGTGTACCTGAATAGACTTTTTTCTAAATAATACATACAAGTGGCCAACAGGTACATGAAAAGGTACTCAGAATCACTAATAATCAGGGAAATGCAAATCAAAACCCCAATGACATATCACTTCATACTTGTTAGAATGGCTGTCATCAAAGAGACAAGAAATAAGAAGTGTTCCAAGGATATGGAGAAAAGGGAATGCTGGTAAGCTATTGGTGGGAATGTAAATTGGTGCAGCCACTATGGAAAACATTATGGGTGTTCCTCAAAAATTTAAAATAGAACTACTATATGATCCAACAATTCCACTTCTGGGTATATATCCAAGAAAAATGAAAGCAGGATATCAAAGAGATATTGCACTCCCACATTCCTTGTAGCATTATTCACGATAACCAAGATATGCATACAGCCAAGGGTCCATCAGTGGATGAATGCATAAAGAAAATGGGAAATACACACACACACACACACTCACACACACACACACAATGGAATATTATTTAGCCATGGGAAAGAAGGAAATCCTGCCATTTACAACAACATGGATATAACTTGTGAGTATCATGATAAGTAAAATAAGCCAGCTAGAGAAAGAAAAATACTGCATGGTACCATTAACATGCAGGGGGAAAAAGGCAAACTCATAGAAACAGAGAGTAGAAAAGTGATTGCCAAGGACTGGGGTGTGGAGGAAATAGGGAAAAGTTGGTAAAGTGTACAAATTTTCAAAGATAAGTAAGTTAGAAAGTAAGTGGAGCCCTTGGTACAACTTTAGACACATGACCTTTGGGAGGGAGGAAAGAAAGAAAGAAACGAATTAGAAGGAGAGGTAAAAAAGTAAGGAAAAAGATTCCATAGTAGCCTAATTTCCAGGTTCCTGCAATCTAGCCAACTGGGTATTGGACAGATCAGTTGTCTCCAGTGGATTTCAGTTTCCTCATTTCTAAGTGAGAGGAGAATTAAATTGGATGACTTATAAAGTTGTGTTTGTACAATTAAGTTAAAATTTATAACTCTGAAAGAATTCATTAAACTTTTTGTTTTAAAAAAAATTTTTAACACATGTTTACTCTGTGCCTGCTTTGTACAAAGGGATTAGGAAAATAAACATGAATGAGACATGTTTCCTCTCCTCAGAACAATCTGCATGATAGAGATAGGCATGGAAAATACAAAGAAGAGAATGAAGAAGAAAAGAGAGAATGCAAGTTCTCCTTCATGTCTTCATTTAAAGGAGACATACAGAAGGGTCCACTAGGAGCCATGGAATTGGCCATATCCCATTGGCACAGTCAATGCCAGTTAACCTCGCAGATTTGCTGGCAGTAGAGAAGGCCTGGTGAATGATTTTGTTCTTAAAGTGATGTGGTGGGTGGGAGGGATCACCCCCTTGGATCTAAGGCACTATAATTAGTAACCTAAGTACTGAGAAAATCTGGCTTAGTTCATCTTTGAACTTACAATTCAGTTCAATTCCAGTTGATTTACATGTATTAAGCACCTGTACGTACTAGCTGTGTAAACTTGGGTTAAGTCACCTTCTCAGTATCTCAATTTCCTCATCTGTAGCATGGGAACGCTAACAGAAGCTTACTTCCTAGGACTGTTGATAGGATTAAATTAGTTAATATGTGGAAAGTACTTAGAACAGTACCTGGCTCCTAATGAGTCTTGTAAAAATACTTGCTATCATTTTTATTGTTATTTAGAGCCAGGAAATGTGCTAATTGCTAGGGAGCATATAAAGAGTAAGCATAAAGCCTCTATGCTCTCAAAGAGAAGGCTCTATATGAAGGCTGAAGCTATTGCTGGTTAGACTTTCTGACTTATGTCACTCTGTACGACAGATACTAGGTCCATCCATGACACTACAAATAACTCAATTTCATTTTTTTTGGCTGAGTAATATTTCATTATATATATGTGCCACATCTTCTTTAGCCATTGAGAAACTTAGGCTGCTTCGATGTCCTGGCTATTGTAAATAGAGCTGCCATGAACATTTTGGTAATGACTCTTTTTGAATTATGGTTTTCTCAGGGCATATGCCCAGTAGTGGGATTTCTGGGTCATATGGTAGTTCTATTTTTAGTTTTTTAAGGAACATCCATACTGTTCTCCATAGTGGCTGTATCAATTTACATTATCACCAACAGTGCAAGAGTGTTCTCTTTTCTCCACACCCTCTCCAGCATTTATTGTTTGTAGATTTTTTGATGATGGCTATTCTGACTGGTGTGAGGTGCTACCTCATTGAAGTTTTGATTTGCATTTCTCTAATGATTTGTGATGTTGAACATCCTTTCATGTGTTTGTTGGACATCTGTTCATCTTCTTTGGAGAAATGTCTATGTAGGTCTTCTGCTCATTTTTGGATTGGGTTGTTTGTTTTTTTGATATTGAGCTGCATGAGTTGCTTGTAAATTTTGGAGATTAATCCTTTGTCAGTTGCTTCATTTCCAAATATTTTCTCCCATTCTGAGTGTTGTCTTTTCATCTTATTTATGGTTTCCTTTGTTGTGCAAAAGCTTTTAAGTTTCATTATGTCCCATTTGTTTATTTTTGTTTTTATTTCCATTTCTCTAAGAGGTGGGTCAAAATGGATCTTGCTGTGATTTATGTCATAGAGTGTTCTGCCTATGTTTTCCTCTAAGAATTTGATGGTTTCTGGACTTAGATTTAGGTCTTTAATCCATTATGAGTTTATTTTTGTATATGGTGTTAGAGAATGTTTTAATTTCATTCTTTTACCTGTAGCTGTCCAGTTTTCCCAGCACCACTTATTGAAGAGACTGTCTTTTCTCCATTGTATATTCTTGCCTCCTTTACCAAAGATAATGTGACCATATGTGCATGGGTTTATCTCTGGGCTTTCTACCCTGTCCCACTGATCTATGTTTCTGTTTTTGTGTCAGCACCATACTGTCTTGATTACTGTAGCTTTGTAATATAGTCTAAAGTCAGGGCGTCTGATTCCTCCAGATACACTTTTTTTTTTTTTTTTTTTTTTTTTTTTGTGGTATGTGGGCCTCTCACTGTTGTGGCCTTTCCCGTTGCGGAGCACAGGCTCCGGACGCGCAGGCTCAGCGGCCATAGCTCACGGGCCCAGCCGCTCCGCGGCACGTGGGATCCTCCCAGACCGGGGCACGAACCCGCGTCCCCTGCATCGGCAGGCGGACTCTCAACCTCTGCGCCACCAGGGAAGCCCCAGATACACTTTTCTTTCTCAAGATTGCTGTGGCTATTCAGTGTTTTTGGTGTTTCCATACAAATTGTGCAATTTTTTGTTCTAGCTCTGTGAAAAATGCCATTGGTAGTGTGATAGGGATTGCATTGAATCTGTAGAGTGCTTTCGGTAGCAGAGTCATTTTCACAGTGTTAGCTCTTCCTACCCAAGAACATAGTATATGTCTGCATCGATTTGTATCATCTTTAATTACTTTCATCAGTGTCATAGTTTTCTGCATACAGGTCTTTTGTCTCCTTAGGTAGGTTTATTCCTAAGTATTTTATTCTGTTTGTTGCACTGGTAAATGGGAGTGTTTCCTTAATTTCCCTTTCAGATTTTTCATCATTAGTGTATAGGAATGCAAGAGATTTCTGTGCATTAATTTTGTATCCTGCTACTTTACAAAATTCATTGATTAGCTCTAGTAGTTTCTGGTAGAGTCTTTAGGATTCTCTGTGTATAGTATCATGTCATCTGCAAACAGTGGCAGCTTTACTTCTTTTCTTATTTTGATTCCTTTTATTTCTTATTCTTCTCTCATTGCTGTGGCTAAAACTTCCAAAACTATGTTGAATGATAATGATGAGAGTGGGCAACCTTGTCTTCTTCCTGGTCTTAGTGGAAATGGTTTCACTTTTCCACCATTGAGAACGGTGTTGGCTGTGAGTTTGTCCTATGTGGTCTTTATTATGTTGAGGTAGGTTCCCTCTATGCCTACTTTCTGAAGAGTTTTTATCGTAAAATGGTGTTGTATTTTGCCAAAAGCTTTCTCTGCATCTATTGAGATGATCATATGGTTTTTCTCCTTCAATTAGTTAATACTGTGTATCACATTGATTGATTTGCATATACTGAAGAATCCTTGAATTCCTGGGATAAAACCCACTTGATCATGGCGTATGATCCTTTTAATGTGCTGTTTGATTCTGTTTGCTAGTATTTTGTTGAGGATGTCTGCATCTATGTTCATCAGTGACATTGGCCTGTAGTTTCCTTTTTGGGGGACATCTTTGTCTGGTTGTGGTGTCCGGGAGATGGTGACCTCGTAGAATGAGTTTGGTAGTATTCCTCCCTCTGCTATATTTAGGAAGAGTTTGAGAAGGATAGGTGTTAACTCTTCTCTAAACGTTTGATAGAATTTGCCTGTGAATCCATCTGGTCCTGGGCTTTTGTTTGTTGGAAGATTTTTTTTTTTTTTTTTTGGTTGCATTGGGTCTTCGTTGCTGTGTGCGGGCTTTCTCTAGTTGCGGTGAGAGGAGGTTACTCTTTGTTGTGGTGCATGGGTTTCTCATTGTACTGACTTCTCTTGTTGTAGAGCATGCATTCTAGGTGTGAGGGCTTCAGTAGTTGTGGCATGTTGGCTAAGTAGTGTGGCTCGCGGGCTCTAGAGCACAGTGGAGCACAGGTTTAGTTGTTCCATGTCATGTGGGATCTTCCCAGAACAGGGCTCGAACCCGTGTCCCCTGCATTGGCAGGCGGATTCTTAATCCTTGCACCACCAGGGAAGTCCCTGTTGGAAGATTTTTAATCACATTTTCCATTTCAGTGCTTGCAATATGTCTGTTTATATTTCCTATTACTTCCTGGTTCAGTCACAGAAGGTTGTGTTTTTTTAAGAATTTGTTGATTTCTTCCAGGTTGTCCATTTTATTGGCATATAGTTGCTTGTCCTAATCTCTCCTGATCCTTTCTCTTTCTGAAGTGTCAGTTGTTACTTCTCCTTTTTCGTTTCTAATCCTATTAGTTTGAGTCTTCCCCCTTTCTTTTTTGACGAGTCTGGCTGATGTTTATCAATTTTGTTTATCTTCTTAAAGATCTGGCTTTTAGTTTTATTGATCTTTGCTATCATTTCTTTGTTTCTTTTTTATTTAGTTTTGGTCTGATCTTTATGATTTCTTTCCTTCTTCTAACTTTGGGGTTTTTCTGTTCTTCTTTCTTTAATTGCTTGAAGTGTAGTGTTAGGTTGTTTATTTGAGATGTTTCTTGTTTCTTGAGGTAAGATTGTATTACTATAAACTTCCCTTTTAGAACTGCTTTTCCTGCATCCCATAAGTTTTGGGTCATTGTGTTTTCATTGTCATTTGTTTCTTGGTATTTTTTGATTTCCTCTTTCATTTCTTCAGTGATCTCTTGGTTATTAAGTAGTGTATTGTTTAGCCTCCATGTGTTTGTATTTTTTACAGATTTTTTTCCTCTAATTGATATCTAGTCTCATAACGTTGTGGTCAGAAAAGATACTTGATATGATTTCAATTTTCTTAAATTTACCAAGGCTTGATTCATGACCCAAGATATGGTCTATCCTGTAGAATGTTCCATGAGCACTTGAGAAGAAAGTGTTATCTGCTCTTTTTGGATGGAATGTCCTATAAATATCAATTAGTCCATCTTGTTTAATGTATCATTTAAAGCTTGTGTTTCCTTATTTATTTTCATTTTGGATGATCTGTCCATTGGTTAAAGTGGGGTGTTATAGTCCCCCACTATTATTTTGTTACTGTAGATTTCCCCTTTTATGGCTGTTATTATTTGCCTTATGTATTGATGTGTTCCTATGTAGGGTGCATAAATATTTACAATTGTTATATCTTCTTCTTGGATTGATCCCTTGATCATTATGTAGTGTCCTTCTTTGTCTCTTGTAATACTCTTTAGTTTAAAGTCTATTTTGTCTGATATGAGAATTGCTACTCCAGCTTGCTTTTATTTCCATTTTCATGGAATATCTTTTTCCATCCCCTCACTTTCAGTCTGTATGTGTCCCTAGGTCTGAAGTGGGTCTCTTGTAGACAGCATATATATGGGTCTTGTTTTGGTTTCCATTCAGCCCGCCTTGTCTTCTGGCTGGAGCCTTTAATCCATTTACAGTTAAGGTAGTTATCGATATGTATGTTCCTATTACCATTTTCTTAATTGTTTTGGGTTTGTTATTGTAAGTGTTTTCCTTCTCTTGTGTTTCCTGCCTAGAGAAGTTCCTTTAGCGTTTGTTGTAAAGCTGGTTTGGTGGTGCTGAATTCTCTTACTTTTGTTTGACTGTAAAAGTTTTCATTTCTCCGTCAAATCTGAATGAGATCCTTGTTGGGTAGAGTAATCTTGGTTGTAGGTTTTTCCCTTTCAGCACTTTAAATATGTCCTGCCAGTCTCTTCTGGATTGTCTAGTTTCTGCTGAAAAATCAGCTGTTAACCTTATGGGGATTCTCTTGTATGTTATTTGTTGCTTTTCCCTTGCTGCTTTTAATATTTTTTCTTTGTATTTAAGTTTTGATGGTTTGATTAATATGTGTCTTGGAGTGTTTCTCCTTGGAATTATCCTGTGTGGGATGCTCTTTACTTCCTGGACTTGATTGACTGTTTCCTTACCCATATTAGGGAAGTTTTCTACTATAATCTCTTCAAATATTTTCCCAGTCCCTTTTTACTTCTCTTCTTTTTCTGGGACACCTATGATTCAAATGTTGGTGCATTTAATTTTGTCCCAGAGGTCTCTGAGATTGTCCTCAATTATTTTCATTCTTTTTTCTGTATTCTGCTCTGCAGTTGTTATTTCCACTATTTTATCTTCCAGGTCACTTATCCATTCTTCTGCCTCTGTTATTCTTTATTGATTCCTTGTAGAGAATTTTTAGTTTCATTTATTGTGTTGTTCATCACTGTTTGTTTGCTCTTTCATTGTTCTACATCCTTGTCAAACGTTTCTTGTATTTTCTCCATTCTATTTCCAAGATTTTTAATCTTCTTTACCATCATTACTATGAATTCTTTTTCTATGTCCTTGTCAAACATTTCTTGTATTTTCTCCATTCTATTTCCAAGATTTTCAATCATCTTTACCATCATTACTCTGAATTCTTTTTCAGGTAGACTTCCTATTTCCTCTTCATTTGTTTGGTCTGGTGGGTTTTTTCCTTGCTCCTTCATCTGCTCTGTAATTCTCTGTCTTCTCATTTTGCTTAACTTACTGTGTTTTGGGTCTCTTTTTCACAGGCTGTAGGTTCATAGTTCTTATTGTTTTTGGTGTCTGATCCCAGTGGGTAAGGTTGGTTCAGTGGGTTGTGTAGGCCCCCTGGTGGAGGGGACTGGGGCCTATGTTCTGTTGGATGAGGCTGGATCTTGTCTTTCTGGTGGGCAGGACCATGTATGGTGTTGTGTTTTGGGGTGTCTGTGAACTTATTATGATTTTTGGCAGTGTCTCAGTTAATTGGTGGGGTTGTGTTCTTCTCTTTCTAGTTGTTTGTCATAGGGTGTCCCTCACTGTAGCTTGCTGGTTGTTGAGTGGAGCTGGGTCTTAGCATTGAGATGGAGATCTCTGGGAGAGATTTTGCTGTTTGATATTACGTGGAGCCTGGAGGTCTCTGGTGGACCAATGTCCTGTACTCGGCTCTCCCACCTCAGAGACTCAGGCCTGACACCCGGCCAGAGCATCAAAACCCTGTCAGCCATATGGCTCAGAAGAAAAGCAAGAAAAAGAAAGAAAGAAAATAAATAAAATAAAATAATTTATTAACATAAAAATATATTAAAAATAAAAAAGTAATAAAAACAAAGTAGGGAAAGGAAGAAGAGAGCAACCAGACCAAACAACAAATCCACCTTTGAGAACAAGTGCTAAAAACTATACTATTAAAAAAACACAAAAAACAAATAATGGACAGTCAGAACCCTAGGACAAATGGCAAAAGCAAAGCTCTACAGACAAATATCACACAAAGAAGCATACACATTCACACTCACAAGAAGAAAAAAAGGAAAAAAATATATTTTTTTTTAAAAAAGGAAGAGAGCAAC
Organism: Hyperoodon ampullatus; assembly: GCF_949752795.1. Lineage (NCBI taxonomy): Eukaryota > Metazoa > Chordata > Mammalia > Artiodactyla > Ziphiidae > Hyperoodon > Hyperoodon ampullatus. The sequence continues at coordinate 61,606,154 of NC_136926.1, read as the reverse complement.
CAAATCAATAAACAAATCTACCAATGATAATAAGTTCTAAATACTGAACTAAGATAAACATAAAACCATAAACAGATGCAGAAAGCAAACCCTAAGTCTACAGTTGCTCTCAAAATCCACTGCTTCAATTTTGGGATGATGTTTTGTCTATTCAGGTATTCCACAGATACAGGGTTCATCATGTTGATTGTGGAGATTTAATCCTCTGCTCCTGAGGCAGCTGGGGGAAATTTCCCTTTCTCTTCTTTGTTGGCACAGCTCCTGGGGTTCAGCTTTGGATTTGGCCCCACCTCTGTGTGTAGGTGGCATGAGGGTGTCTGTTCCCTGCCCAGACAGGACGGGGTTAAAGGAGCGGCTGATTAAGTGGCTCTGGCTCACTCAGGCCGTGGGCAGAGAGGTATGGAATGCTGGGCGAGCCTGTGGCAGCAGAGGCCGGTGTGACATTGCAGCAGTCTGTGGTGTGCTCTGTATTCTCCTGAGGAAGTTGTCCCTGGATCACAGGACCCTGGCAGCGGTGGGCTGCAGAAGCTCCCAGGGGTGTGTGGATAGTGACCTGTGCTTGCAGATAGGCTTCTTTGTGGCTGCAGCAGCAGTCTTAGTGTTTCATACCTATTTCTGGGGTCTGCGCTGATAGCCACAGTTCGTGCCTGTCTCTGGAGCTCATTTAGGCGGTGCTCTGAATCCCCTCTCCTTCTGCATCCTGCAACAATGGTCTCTTGCCTCTTAGGCAGGTCCTGAGTTTTTCCCGGATTCCCGCTCAGCTAGCTGTGACACACTAACCCCCTTCAGGCTGTGTTCACAAAGCCAACCCCTGTCCTCTCACTGGGATCTGACCTGCCAAGCCTGAGCCTCAGCTCCCAGACCACCCCACCCCCACCGGCGGTTGAGCAGACAAGTCTCTCAGGATGGTGAGTGCTGGTTGGCACTGATCCTCTCTGTGGGAATCTCTCTGCTTTGCCCTCTGTACCCCTGTTGCTGTGCTTTCCTCTGTGGCTGCAAAGCCTCCCTCCTGCACACCCTGCTGTCTCCCCCAGTGAAGGGGCTTCCTAGTGTGTGGAAACTTTTCCTCCTTCACAGCTCCCTCCCAGAGGTGCAGGTCCTGTCCCTATTCTTTTGTCTCTGGTAGTTCTTTTATCTTTTGCCCTACTCAAGTATGTGGGATGTTTCTTGCCTTTTGGGAAGTCTGAGGTCTTCTGCCCGCATTCAATAGGTGTTCTGTAGGAGTTGTTCCACATGTAGATGTAGTTTTGATGTATTTGTGGAGAGGAAGGTGATCTCCACATCTTATTCCTCTGCCATCCTGAAGGCCCATTGGGCAAATTCTTGAAGGACCCTTTCTTGTTGATGAAATAAAATCACTTTTGACCAACTCCAAGACAAATTGCCAATATCTCGACTCATAAAAATGTATTTCATTTCTATCCTCAAGCATTTTTCCTAAAAGGAAATAACAAGAAAAATGGATATTTCCATAAACTTCTGCTCTCCCCTCAAACCATCAGAAACACAAAAACGATCAGGAGTCAACTAGCACAAAACCAGATGAAAGTGGGTGATTTGCAATTAGGTATATGGGACCAATTGCTATGATAAATGTTCTTTTAAGTAGAGAGTCCTGCAAAGGATATAGACTGTTTATGTATGATTAATTAAGAAATAATTATCTTTGACTGGGGGAATATGAGACAATAAATGGACCATAAAATCTAAATAAACACTCAGGCTGCTGCCTTTAGTTTCAAATGGTGCCTGGAATATTTATGATTTATATAAAAAGAAATGATAAACGGTTCCCCAGTTCACCCACCATTTCCAAAAGCCAAAGGCATTATGACATTTTTTTTTGTTTTTTCCATGTGGTCTCTGCCTGTGGATATGTCCATCCAAAGAGTATTTTACTGCACAATCATTACAGTACTTTCATTTTCTGTTTGTTGAATGCAATCATCTTAGAGGTCATCATCAGTGACTTCCTCTGCCTCATCTTCATCTCTTACCTAGCCTATAGAAATGTCCCAGTAAACATTCCCCACTGCCCAGCTTTCCCCATCACAGTCCGTCTTGTACATTGCTGTCAGTTTTATCTGCCTTGAGTATGGCACTGTCGAGCTCAAAAACAAGCAAACAAATGTCCCCAAAAGTTCAATGTCTTTTTTATTTTTTTGTCTAGGGAATAAAATCCAGACTGCTTAGTCTGGCCTTCAAGTCTCTGTCTCTCATGAATTCAAGAACTTAACAATCATCGAATCCTCAAGGGTGAGAGGTACTGTATTAAGAATATAAATCAGGGCTTCGCCGGTGGTGCGGTGGTTGAGAGTCCGCCTGCCGATGCAGGGGACACAGGTTTGTGCCCCGGTCTGGGAAGATCCCACATGCCGCAGAGCGGCTGGGCCCGTGAGCCATGGCCGCTGAGCCTGTGCATCCGGAGCCTGTGCTCCACAACGGGAGAGGCCACAACAGTGAGAGGCCCGCATACCGCAAAAAAAAAAAAAAAAAAAAAGAATATAAATCAAATAATATGTCTTCCATGGACCTTATAGCTCTAATAAAAGGGGGAAGATGTATAAGTAAACAAATAAGAGCAGTATAGTTGAGTTCAACCAAAGAAATATGTACAGGGCATGGTGGATGCACATATACAAAAAGAGCATGTAATTGGACTTTTGGGGGAAAAGCCTAGAAAGGTTTCTACCAGGAGGTTTGAAAGTTTCAATAAGAAATTTGAGCTGAATCATGCTGAATGGTGGTGAGAGTTTCTCCATAATACAAGGTAGGAAAAGAGACCCTATGTACAGCACGCAATTATAAAAAGCAAGTTTTGGAGCTGCTATAACCTGGATGCGTAGAGTAGATGGGATAAGACAAGAAAAGAAGTTGGAAACAAAAGCAGATCATAAAGGAGACTATTTTAAGAGGTAAGAATTATTCTAGTGTGACAAGGGCAATCCAATGACAGGCTTATTTAAGCCAAGGAGTAACATGATTGAATTTTCATTTTATAAACATTTTCTGATTGCATGAGTGGAGGAGGGATTAGCAGAGGACAAGGAGAGTTATAGGGAGACTGGTTAAAAAAACACACTGTCTCTCATATGAAGGAGCTCAATAAATGGTAGCTAGTATAAAGGCATAGCAATGGGGATGAAGTAAGTAAAGATATGACAGTTACTATAGAAGTAAAATCTACTATATAGGATTTGGCTCCTGGTTTCATGTCAGGAGTTAGAGAAAGGGAAATCAAGGATAAAATCTCTTTCTTTACAAAAATGGATAGATGATAGACAGACAGATAGATGATAGGTAGATACATACCTACATACATACATATATACATGCATACATACATACATACATGGGGAGAGGAGATTTGGAGAAAAGGTGATGAATTCAAGTGGAAATAACCAGCAGGTGGTTTGATAAAAGCATCTGGAATTCATTTTAGAAGCTTGGGTTTATAATAAATATTTGAGAACCCAAAGCATACTGATGGCAACTTGAAGCTTCAAAATTGGCCGAGATTGCCTAAGGAGAGAATGTGAGGCAAAGAGAGATGATGACATCAGAAAAACTCTGAAGAACTCTAACATTTAAAGAAATGAGTGGATGAGAGAAGCCCATGAGTGGCCAGAAGAATAAGAGAAATCTGAAAATAAGGAGGGCATTAAAACCAAGGGATGAGAGCGTTTGAGGAAGAAGGGCACATGGGTAACATCAAATGTAAAACTCATTTGCTTTACATAACATAATCATGGTTTCTCATCCACTTGGGCTGGAAAGTTAGAAAGTCATTGATGACATTTGGCGGGAAATTCCCTTGGGTTGTTGGGAATCAAAAACCTTGCTATGATGATTGAAAAATGGGCAGATGAAGAGATGATAGAGATGAGAAAAGAAAGTTATTTGGAGGAGGAGAATGTGAAAAAAAGAGAAAGGCATGTATAAAATGATTAAGAGAGGTTTTAAAAGGTGGGGGGAAAGGACTAGGAAATGCTTACAGGTTATGGGTAATGAGCTGTGGGGAAAGAGTTTGAAAACATATGCAAAGGAGGAAAAAAACTAATGGGTGAAGGCAGGAGAGGAAGAATCCAGATCAGACACAGGTGAAGCAATTAGCTAAGAGCAAGTGATGAAACAGCTTTTCATGTTGAAAAAATATGCCTATATTAATGCCAGCTGTGGTAGGTAGAATGATCTCCCCAAAGATACCCGAGCCCTAATCCCTGGAACATGTTACATGGCAAAGGGGACTTTGCAGATGTAATTACAGATCTTCAGACAGGGAGACTATCCTGAATTATCCAAGTGAGCACAATCTCACCTCATGAGCCCTTAAAAGCAGAGAACTTTCTCCGGCTGAAGCGAAAAAGAAGTTGGAGAAATCTGAAGCATGAGAGGAACTCAACTCATTTTTACTGGAAGGGGCCACATGGAAAGCACAAGAAGAAATGCAGGCAGGCTCTAGGAGCTAAGACCAGCCCTTGGATGACAGCCAGCAAAGAAAGAATGACCTTAGTCCCAAAACGGCAAGGAATTGAATTTGGCCAGGGTCTCGAAAGGAACATGGCCTTGCTGACACTGTAATTTCAGCCTAGTGAGACTAAACAGAGGACCCAAATGAGCCATGCTACATCCGAACTCTGACTGCTAAGTTTGTGGTAATTTGTTATGGCAGCAATAGAAAACTAATACACCAGCTGATAGCCTATGGGGAAGAGGGCTGAGGTAGCAATGAACGCCCAAGGACAACTAGCCCCTTGCAACCCGTTTCTCAGTTACTCATTCAGCAAGGCTTTTGACCTGCCCTGGTGGTCTGGGCTCTTGCTTCAGATATATGACACAAAAGTGCATGCAACGATTGTCCAAAGTTATGCTAATTTTGGGAGAGGCAAGAGTAGAATATAATCTTTCCCTCAATTTTACCATTCACTGCCCCCTGTAGCTATTCACCTCCCAGTATACCAGACTCCCCAGGGATCCCTCACTTGTTTTTAGCTTCTGGAAATCCTATTAGCTTCTTGCTTCTACAGCTTTTCAAGAGTTGATCTGGGAGAGGGAGCCAAGCACTGCCCTATTTCTTCATCTTGGCAGAATGGACTCTTTGGATCTGTTTTATATGCTAGCATCTTATGACCTCATTTAACCAGTCACTAACTTCATATGATAGATGTTATACTACTGTTTAACAAAGAAGCAAACTTGATCATAATACATAAATAATTGCCCAAGAGCACACAGCTAGTAGGTGACAGAGCCCATTGGTCCTGGATGTTCCTAAACATGAACCTGTTCTTTTAATCAGGGTAGCATGATGCCATGCAAAGATGTGCATTTTCAAACTTCTCACTTAATGAAGAAAGAGAGATGTTGGCTGTGGGTGAAGGTATTTCAAGTGTTGGAGGTCCTGGAGGGCTGAGAAGATATTCACATCCTGTCGACAGCTTCCTATTTTGCCAATTCATGGGGCTGGCCCAAAAGTAAAGAGAAAACACTGGCAATTATAACAGGAAAGCCGAGGATGACTGACTTCTAGATCTTTCTCAAGCCCAGGACAAAGAGTATTTCATTGTTACCTGCAACAGTAGCTCTGGCTGATTATGAGTAAAAGTTAGAGGCACCTGTCTACTTGGGACAAAGCCCTGGTTATGAGACTACCTATCAGCTGCACAATTGTGACTAACTCACTTAACTTCTACACCTTAGTTTCCTCATCAGGAAATTGGGGATAATGTTTTTCCAGTGGCAGACATCTGAAAAAGATGATTCTTTAGAGTCCTTCCAGCCCTAAGATATGGAATTCTCTTTTTCTCAGTTGAGTCTTACAAGGCTCTGCTGTAGACAACAGAGTTTGGAACTGTGCCACAGGAGATCTTCTCAACTAAAAAGTAAACTAGGCTTTTTTCATTTTTCATTTGAGTAAATCTGGCTTCTTACACATTTCCCTTTACTTAATCCAGCTTGACAAACAGCAGTGAACTTCCAAGTTACCTCCCTGTGGAATAATGTTCTATTGCCTATCTGCATTGTTGTTGCATGTCACAGAGGAACTCCATAAAGCAAACAGATGACCCAGGTGTCAAAATACCATTTCAGGAAATAGCTCGGAAATGAATTTTGATCACCAGGACACAGTGCATCTATTCAGCCCAGGGAGTCTTAGTGCTTCCTGTGGCTCTCTTGGCTATGAAATAGCATCCTAAAGCAAATGTGGAGGAAGTAATTAATTGTGTAAAATAACACAGATATTTTACCCTGAATCACCTTTTGCAGAATCACCTTTGTTCAGATCCTGTCAGGACTTTTTATAAGAGCTATCTTTTCCCACAGTGAGGAATTCAAAGCCAGCCATGAAAATGACCACTGGCCAAAGTGCTCTGGCCTAACAAAGTGAAGGAGGGAGGCCTAATGAGGCATTGAACCCATCTTGCTTTCTTCCTTTTTCCCCTGAGTTTCTAAGTCTGAGAGAATATTCTCCTTCTTGGCCTCTCTCCTTCATTTTCACTTTCTTTTTCCTCTAGGTTTAGGATTCTCATTCTACTACATCTACCATTTGGTTTATTGACTGAGATCAGATCACTTCCTAAGAGCAGGTTTGGATGAGGGAGACAGGAAGAGGATAGACAGACATTAGTTATGTTCTAGTAAATGCCCTAGAGAAAACAGAATGGAAGGAGCATATAAAACAGTCACTATGATAATGAAGTTAATAATTAATACAGTATTACTATATTTGGCAAGAAATTGATTCTTTCTAATACTAAGACTCTAGGATTCTACAAAGACTACTACTACTAATGCTACTACTGCTGCTATTACCAATACAAATAATACTACTACCACTAATAGTAATAATGAACCCCCCCTAAATTACTATAACTTTCCTTTTGTCAAAGTGCCTTTCTATATTTAATTTTATTTGACCTTCACAAGTATAAAAGGCTAGTAGGGAAGTTACAGTATTATTATGCCTCACTTGGTTGACACTGGAAGGAGTTGGGCCTCAGAGACAGCTTTGATGCCACTCAAAAGCACAGCAGAAGACTCGGGGCTGAACCCAAGCCTCTAGATACATTGTTTGGGCTCATTGCATTATGAATCTTACTAAGGCTTAATTAATGTTAACAGACTCTTTCATAAAAGCAAAATTTTGAGAAGCCATAAGGGGAGGGAACAATGGTGAAAGAGGTAGAGGAGAGAAAAGCATGAAAGGGCAAATCTATTATCATACTGCTGTTGAGCTGACCCCCAGAGGCTGCTTCTGCCAGTAGATGCTGTGTGTCTGGGTGTGGAGAAGATCACAGACCAAACTTTGCAATCATTTCCCCTGGCTCAGCACTCCTTCTGTGTGCTGTCAGCAAAAAAGGAACAGACAGAGGTGACGTTTTCATTGAAAATCAATTTGCCCAATGCACACAAGATCTCCACAACATGGCACCCAAATGAGCCAATTCTCTGCGATTTTCCATAGAATTACCCTCCATTTGCCTTCACAGTCAACTAAGCTTATCTCTTGGAGAAAAGAGAGTCCAGAGTGGCTGGGTTATACTCTGATGCCAACTCTAAAATTTCCTGTTGTCCTGACAGCTTGTAAGACAAGCAGAGAAATGCAGCCTGTGCTGGAGGTGCTCACCAGAGCATCTGACATCAAAACAACTGAAATCTGGGGTCAGGTAAAGAAAAGGATGAGCATGCCAGGCTTGGATCAGGCCAAGCATCAGTTTCCCAGGAGACAGCTAGATATTAGGGAGAAAAATTAAAAAAAATAGACCAATAACAACAAAATTCAGCTCTTGTGAAGAAACTGCACTATTTTAGGATGGTGCTGACTGATGCCCTAATTAATAGTTTGAAAACTTAGATGTCCTGTCAGCAAATCAAAATAATAAGTCATGATGTCTGAATAATGAATTAAAGTTTTCAAAGAACTTGTACCTGCAGGATCTCATTTGGGTTCTGCAATTTCCTGAAGAGCAAGTTATGAGACGTATTATCCCCGTCTGCTTGGGAGAGTCTAGATGGTTTATCCAGGCCACACAGGAACTGGCCATGGACTTAGACCTTGAACCAGGCCTCCTGACAACTGCTAGGTGACCTTTCTGTCCTTTCTGTGCCCTGGCTGTTGTATAGCTCAGTGACTTCTCAAACGGCACTGAAAAAGCCACTTTCAGCAGGTCACAATTTGTGATTTTCAGGCATTCATTGCCCTACTACAGTGCAGGGAACATGGTGCTGCTTTAAGAACACATTCTGATAGAAATAGAACTGGGAGGGATGAAGTAGAAGTCTTCTTAAACATGTGGAGGCAATTCTCTCTGCTATGTTCACAGGCCCAGGCCCACCTGTTTCCATTCCTGTTCTCAGGGCAGAATGTCCTCCTGTTTTTCAGACTTGGGCACACTCTTGAATCCTTTCATCTTGAACTTGTACTCTCTACAGCATTGCATTCTCTCCTCTCAATCCAGAACTTGTGACTCAGTTGGACTTTTCCAGCCTCCTTGTTGCTACTCTTTAAATTTTATTGTCGCTCCTATGAGTTTTGATTCTTTGACTTTGTCCAAGTGCCTTCCCTGGTCCAGTGTTTTGGGCTCCACCCTAGACCTACCACACAGTTGCTCTACTCCTATTCTCCCTGGTTCTTAGTAAATGCCTGACTTTTAAACTGGTTAGGCACTAATTCATTCAACAGATCCTTAGGGGACACCTACCATGCATAGCTGCACAAGCCAGTGCTGTCTCAGCAATGTTTGGAGGGAATAGTGTCCTTAATCTTGGTCTAGTGAAGAGAGAAGCCACCAGTGCATTTTGTCTTAACATCTTGTCCCTATTTCACCAGTTCCAAGGCAGAATAAATGGAGCTGGATAGCATCCCCCATTTGGAAAGATGTTGGTATGACTGCTTAATAGATTGGGAGGAGGGCTCTGATGCAATTCTTCATTTCCTTTGTCTATTGTTGCAGGTTTTCATTAACCTTTGAGGTTGTCTTCATTTTGTGGTTTGCATTTTAAGCATTTTCTGGTTTTGAAACTGCCTAGCAAATAATTTATTTTGATCCAACTGTTTCCCTCAATTACTATTATATTTAACTCTTTTGTAAAATAGCAAACTCCACACTCCCTGGATATCTCAAACCACCATTCCACCCATCTGTGGCCCTTATGGTTCAGGATTTCATTTAGGAACTGAATTTGTGCACTTGAGGAAAAAATCCACAAATGCTAGGCTTCTGCTTCCCTTCTCAGCTGGGAAGTCCTCTTATTTCTTCTAGTCCTAAATGAAAGGAAGAAGAAACAAAGAAAAAAAGGAAAGGAAGGAAGGAAAGAAGGAAGGAAGGTAGGAAGGAAGGAAGGGAAAAGAAAGAGGATAGATGAATGGATAGATACTGTGGACATTTGCCATAAGGTTCTATAAACATAATGACATACACCTCAATAGTATACATCCCTCCCCTCCATAAATCCTGCCTCATATGCAAATTTCTGCTTTAACTATCCAGTCCAGGATTATCTTTGATTCCCTCAGTCATCTAAATACTAACACTTTATAAATTTTGCTCAAAGACAACACTGGACATGGGAATTCCCTGGCAGTCCAGTGGTTAGGACTCCACACTTTCACTGCTGAGGGCCTGGGTTCAATCCCTGGTTGAGGAACTAAGATCTCACAAGCCACATGGCATGGCCAAAAAAAAAAGGCAACCAACCCTGGACAAAAATTTAAATTAGGCATTTTTGTACCACAGTAATGATGAAATACCTAATAACATTTACGGAGTACTAACAACATCCTAGGAATTTTTTTTAACATTTTAATACACTAACTCATTTACTTTTTACTGCAAGAGTATGAGGAAATTTCATCATGTCCATCTTGCAGAAGAGCAAGCTGTGGTTTTGAGGGGTAATGTAAGTTGTCCTCTCAAGGTAGCACCACTACGAAATGGCAGAACAAGACTGAATCCATGTCTTTTTGACTTCAGGGTCTTTCTTTTCTCTTAAATATTAAACTACTTATACTCCTTATATCCATTTCACTTACCTTTTCCCTCTGCCATTCCCCCCAAACTCCCCCCACCCCAATCCTATCCCTCCTCCCTGCTGCCATTCCCAAGTCTTTCTCTCAGTTGTGTGATTTCCTGTCTAGAGAGAAAGTCCTTTGATAAAAAAATGTTTGCACTGACATATATCATTAGTCGTTAATTCAGTGAGTTAACACATCTCACATCCATTTACAGCAGACACTGTGTTAGGCTGTAGAACAAACAAATATGTCTGGGTTTAATAAATAGGTCGTAGGCAGATCCATGTCGATAACTACAACATGACTCCAAGTTTTGAAATAAAAACATGTGCAAGGCATTCTGGGAGCAGAGGAGGAGGTTTATGTTCTGTCTGGGGAGTCTGGGAAGACTCCAGAGGGAGAGATATCAGGCATGTATTTTATAACGTGACTATGATTTCAGTGTTCACACATTCAGTCAACACATGGTTGTCAAGTACCTGTTTTATGCAAAGCACTGTGCTATATCACTAGTATACACTAGTGGAAGAAAGTAAATGTAGTCCCTGCATTCACGGAGCTTGCATTCTGACAGGAAAATCAGACAGTAAACACGTAAATATCTAAAATAAACATTCAGTTATAAATCATCAAAATGTATACTATAGGTAATATACCTAAGTGAAAATAAGAGGGGAACCTAATTTAGGGAGTGTGGATCAGAGAGGAATAGTGTGTGTAAGAAAGTCCTTTTTAGGAAGGTGACACTGAACGGTGACTTTGAAGGATGTGTAAGAATGAGGTGGGCAAGGTGTTCTAGGCAAAGCAGCAGCATGTGAAGGGGACATGAACCAGGACAAGCTGGACACATTCTAGGAACTGAGAGGACACCCCTGTGGCTGGAGAGTGGTACCGGAGGGGAATCACAGGAAGTGAAGATGGAAAGGTAGGTGGAGCCTCAGCCTGGTAAGAGAACAGCTTGTACTCCCAGTGTGATGGGAAGACTAGAGGAGGAGAGGGAGGGGAGGGAGACAGGCCATGGGAACAGCATGTAATGTCAGGTTTGGACACCTGGCAACTCCATGTCAGGTGTGGAAATAAACAAAGACCAACCAAAGGAGACATGTTTTGGCAGAGACTCAAAGGCAGGCAGAGGAATGGAAAAGCTTTATGGCAGAAAAAAGGGAAGTCTTCAGGTATGTCCTGACTGGAGGTTGTTGGCCTGGCGAAGCTGTAAGAGGGCTAACTAGAAACCACGTGTCCTATGTGATGGGTTAGGGGTGCATATTTGGCTTTCTCTCGTTGGTTCTAAGGTGGAAGTAGAGACAAAAATTAAGGAAGTTGCTAATTATTAATCAGGTTCTGGCCATTTGGGGTCAGTTGTTACAGGAGGTATTCTTTAGCTTCCTGCATTGTCATTAGAGACAGCACTCTTGCTTCCTACAAATCTGACTTATCACAGGCTAGCATCCTGGTTTGTAGATAAGGGGTTGGTTTCCAGGGCAAGTTGCTGCAGGTTGTGGGTCAAAGTTAACCAAAGTGTGATTGGAGCATAGATTTCACTGGGGAAGAGAACTGGAGGCTGGGACGTTATAGGACAGTCACCTTCAGAGTGTGGACTTAATCCTCCAGAGAGTCATCACCAAATGTTTCTGTTTGCACATTACTGTCTGCAAAACAATTTTGAGCATACATCTCCAACATATCTGTCTTTATTTACATCTAAATTTTACACATGTTCTGTTGTATTTGTAATTTTTAAGAAAATGCAAAAAAGTTTTCTATACGTTGTTATCAATTTAAGTGTAATTTTGCAAAGACCTGGATTATCATGTGACTCAATTTTGCTAAAGAATTATAGTTTATAATTCAAAACGATACATGCATCCCTATGTTCATAGCAGTACTATTTACAATAGCCAAGACATGTAAACAATCTCAATGTCCATCGACAGATGAATGGATAAAGAAGATGTGGTGTACATATATACAATGGAATATTACTCAGCTATAGAGAAGAATGAAATAATGCCATTTGCAGCAACATGGATGGACCTAGAGATTATCATATTAAGTGAAGTAAGTCAGAAAGAGAAAGGCAAATACCATATGTTGTCACTTATATGTGGAATCTAAAATATGATACAAATGAACTTATTTCCAGAACAGAAACAGACTCAGACATAGAAAACAAACTTATGGTTACCAAAGGGGAAAGGGGAGTGGGGGAGGGATAAATTAGGAGTTTGGGATTAGCAGATAAAAACTACTATATATAAAATAGATAAACACCAAAGTCCTACTGTATAGCACAGGGAACTATATCCTGTCATAAATCATAATGGAAAAGAATGAAAAATTATATATATATATATATATATATATTTGGATCACTTTGTTGTACACCAGAAACTAATACAACATTTTGAATCAACTATTCTTCAATTTAAAAAAAAAATTAATTTTTATTGGAGTATATTTGCTTTACAATTTTTTTATTAAATTTTATTGGAGTATAGTTGTAACAAATCTTACTAGTTTTTCATATATCCTTCAAATGTTTACAAATAAAATTTAATGCATATGTATAAATACTACTCATTTATCTGTTTTTATAAAACGGTGACTGCTTATGTTTTAAATTTATTGCTAATGTCATATAATTATTAGATTATATTTGAAGGCAGTTCATATTTGAAGGATGTGATCTTAGGGTGTGGCCTTTTGTTAATTGTGTTGGATATAGGACCCTCTGTTGATCTATATGTGAGTTCTAGCAAGAAGTTCCAGTATTGCTTTCCCAGAGTCCTGGGGCATGTGCACTCCCCTTTAAAGACCATGCTGTCAGCAACAGGAAGCCCCTGAAGGTCAACCAGAGAGTGGCAAGCTTTTGGGTAGGATCACTGAGGTGAAGACGTAAAGCATGGATGGGCATGATGGCCAATAAGAAGTAGAGGGGGAACGGGCCAGAGGCTATTGCAATGATTCAGGCAAGATGTGGGGAAGCAGAGGTGATGTGGAGGGAGGAGGTGGCCAGATGAGATTTTTAGAGGGTGAATCTTAGAAACTGCTGACTGCTTGAACAGAGTGGTACAGTATTGTGTACTCCACTCAGGAATGTTTACATTTAAAGAGAGGCTGCCTGGGGGAATTGCAGACGCCCTTCCAGGCGAGAGGAAATGTATTTTAGGCAGGCAAGGTTTCATCATCCTGTTTGTCATCATTCTTGCTTGAGTTTCAGAACCCTGCTGCTCACCCTGCAGAAGCTTCCAAGAGGTCTTGGTGGTTTGGGGCCCATCATCCTCCAGGGGCTGTTCTTAGAGAGCTAAGAACAGGAAGTCTAGCTCCAGAATAGTCATCACCACCTGAAACTCACCGCGGGACGGCTGTCACTCCCAACCAAGGAGAGCTGGTCCAGGAAAGGGATTCACTGGGAGTTAGAGGCTCCTTCCACTGCCTGTTCTCTACTGCCAGGGCCATTCCCTGTGCCAGGGAGGAAGAAATTTTTCTCTGTCTATCTAGATCTTCTAGATGGTCTGAGAATTAAACTGACATGAGACAGATTAACAGGAGGAAATCAAACAGAATTTTAATAAGATGTATACATGGGAGAGACCCAGAAAAACTGAGTAACTCACCAAAATAGCTAAAGCCCTCACCTTAAATACCATCCTCTGTTCAAGACAAAGGAGGGTAGGGAGAGCTAGTTAAGGGAAGTTACCCAGGAAAAGTACAGTAAATAAGGGTAATTGTGATGCAGATTTAAGCCCTTACCTTCTCCACCCCTAAGAGTTTTCGAAAGATTTGTTCACCCTCCCTTCCAGGCACAGAAAGGGAGACACCCTTACAATTGGAGATTTCCCTTACAAATATAAATATTTCTTTCAAAAGGGTAACTCCTACTTGGTTTGCAGAGTTTCTCTGTGTCTGCTGTTTATTAGAAAATAACCAGCTTGAAACAATTAATATGTTAAAGAGTCACATTTATGGTGCCAAATTCTGCTCCACTACACCAGCCAGGCTAGAATCTATGAGCAGGGCAAAAACCGGTCGATTGTTCCCTTCTCTTAATTGTATACCTATGAAATCACAGTATTCTAAAAGAGTCAGAATGATAGAAGTGATAGGAAATGGTTGTCGTGACAGCATCCAACCTCCACCCAATGCTCTAATCTAATCGCAAGGTCCATGAAAGCAAGAGTTGGTCTTGTTCACTGGGAGTGGTACTCCTAGTCCCTAAAGCACTGCCCGGCATTCAATGGGCCATCAATAGACACTGTTGCAGAAATAAATTCTTAAATGAATGTCTGTAGAGATGTTCATCTCTCTACCTCAACATTTCCTAATACAGTGTCTTCACTATGTCCTACGGTAGTATTCGGTATTGTTTTGCGATTACATTAAGAGCAAGTTCTTATTGTCCTGTAATAAAATACTTCTCCTTGTACTTCTGCTCTGTGGTCTTGAGTTTTTAATGAAAGCACTCAGATCAAGGCTATCACCTTTTCCATGGCAAACCTTTAGATCCTTGTAGACAGTTATTTTCCCACTGAGATTTCTGTCTGAGTCGACTGAAGCTGGTTTATTCAACCATGCCTCTCAGGTATGATGTGGTTTCCAGATTCCTCACCCTAGTCATCTAGCCCTTAGATTAGTATCACTGGTAATATTAGTATCACAGGATTAGTAATTGTGATAGTAGTAAGTGCAACAGCAGCAGCTTACACAGTAGTGCCAGTTACACTAATACTGTTTCCTACTCGCATAGTGGTTAATAAAGTACTTTCACAGTCATTTTCTCATTTTGCTCTCCTGGTAACACTGGGAGGTGGATATGACAGCTTCTTATTTTACAGAAGAAAGATCTGAAGGTATTGCTGCCCAAGATCTCATGTCCAGTGCTCTGCCTTTGAGCCTGTACACAACATACCTTTGTGAATATGTTGCCAAACACTAGCTACTCTGGATGTGGCCAGGAACACCACAAATCTTGATGGGAAAAGAAGCAGGAAAGAAGGCAACACTGAGACACCAGAGCTGCCTGGGTGGGGGTGTGCACAAGTGCTGGTTAGTCTGTGCTGGTTAGCTCTGTGAACCTGGGCTTCTCTCCTCCCTCCCACCCCCAACCTGGGCACCAGACTTTCAGCCCCTTGGTTACTGGGGGAGACCAGGGCATTGGTGCCTACAGAGTCCTCAGGTCCGTCCTAGTCCCCGCTCTGATGCTGGTTTTCTCCACTTCCCCCCAGAGGACACTTTCCTCAGTCTCCTCCCAGAAAATTTAGTTTAATAAATTCCTACTATACCCTTCAGCTCACTCAAACACATCACTGAGCAGTGTTGATCAACTGTATTTTCCCACAAAATTCCAAAAGGCAAGAGCTCAGGAAGCATAAAGCCCATCTGCCCTAACTGGACGCCCTGACTACCTGCGCTGGGAGCAATTGGCCCTCAGTGGGGCTGGGAGTGCAGAAACGCAATGTTCTTTTTTGATGGGGGTTTCAAAGCATCCACTTCCTGGAATGGGGGCCGGTGGCTGGAAAAGGCCCTCAGGATTTACGAGCCTGCAGAAACTCAGCTCACTGCTCCTGTAACAAGAGGGAGACAGAACGTTCTGTCACCACGTCAGGTTCTCATGCACCAGGCCTTCTGGAAATGTTTTCCCTGTCTGAGAATTGAAGGCAGATGGAGGCGAGTTGTTTTGGTTCACTTGCACCATCTTCTCTTCCTCTCAAATGCTTTTCAAATCCAGTGAACCTGGAAGGAACTTAAAGGAGAAAGGGCACAAAAAAAATGAAGACTGCCCCAGGCCCAGTGTTCACATAAAGGACTTTTGGATTGCTCCTCCCTTACACTCGCACTGCCACCTCACTGGCTCAGCTGCTCAGTCAGTCGGTTAGTCAATCAACAAACATCCTGATCATCTACTGAGGGGCTGTGACTGGCACTGGGTGGGAGGCATAGAATAAAATACTAAGCAGAGGCTCTATCCCTGAGGTGCTCACTTTAGGCTTGAGCAGACACTTATCACTGCTGATAAAATGAGAGACGGTTCATTATTAATCAGGACTTCTGGCTTCAGTGCCTAAATACTTTCCTTTGGTAAAACATAGGATGAGATTCTGGAGCCCAGGAGAGATTTAACTGCCTGGAAATCTGGACACAGTTGAAACACTGAGAGCTTGGTAAGAACAGACCAAATAAGTGCAGCATAAGTGACTGTGTTGGGAATTATAAAAAATGAGGTGCGGATTATTGTTCCCTCACAGGGGCTGAGTAAAATGCTGTGAGGCAAATGTCCCAGTGAAATGAATCACCTGTATACAGTCTGTGTTTTCACCTCCTAGAGACCAATGGTTAAGTTAATCTATTCCTGGAGCCTCCATAATTTTTCTGTAAAGGGCCAGAGAGTAAACAATGCAGGCTTTGGAGCCTATAGGGTCTCTGTTGTGACTACTCAACTCTGTGGTGATAGGAATGCAGCCACAGACAATATGTAAATGAATGACAGGGGCTGTATTCAAATAAAACTTTATAGATGGACACTGAAATTTGAATTTCACATAACTTCCACAAGACATGAAATATTATTCTTCTCTTGATTTTTTTTTTCCAAACCATTTGAAAATGTAAAAACCATTCTTAGCTTGTGGGCCACATGAAAACAAGCAGCAGGCTGGATTTAGCCAGTGAGCCATAGTTTGCCAACTCCAGTCTTGTAGAAGCTTTATCACACCCATGGTGGAAAAGGAGGGAAGGAGAGGAAGATGGAGAATGAGAGCATTTATTAAGTACTGACATTTCCTTCTATCTGAGTTTAAACTCATTTGCTCTTTGCTTGCTTCACATATGTAAATGGTTCTTAAAAATAACAACTCTTAAACATATTAAAAAGGGGTGTATTTTTTTTTTTAGTTGAGCCAGGCTGATGATCATTCATAGCCACACTGATCTGTGAATTTTTTAATATAAACTGTGCTAGCTATCATAGGATATACTTTCCTTGAAGGCCAGCACCTGCTTTATAGCCATTATATTTATACTGGCTCCTGCAGATTTTTTTTGGAGTGGGCCTACAGTAATTTATTATTGCGTTGAATCAGCAAATTTGAGACTATTTTATGTGCACAGTAGTAAGTATTAAAGGGAGCACAAAATCAAAATATGAGACTTGGACCATAAATCATAAGCCAATCTCTCTGGAATTCTGAATCCTGGTTTACTTTTTTAAATGTATCATAAGTGTGCAGCAATTTTAGGTGCATTTTTGTTGTTGTTTTGTTTTTAACATTATGATACTCTCCTATTTATTCACTTCTATTCCCCACTAATTCTTTCTTCTTCTTCTGTGACACCCACCAGCCAGGCTGATTTCCTCTCTGCCTCATAACCAGACCATGTGCATAACTCTTACAACATGTTTGCTTATATTTTCTTCCCCTCTTCTATGAAACATGCTAGGGGATGCCTCTTTTTTGTTCTTTCAGGCAGTCTACCCTTTAAGACCATGCTCAACTATCTACACCCAGATACATCTTTTTCTCCTCTTAACTTCTCAAATACTGGTGGTGCCCTGGCCCATTCATTTTTTTTTTCATTTTACATGTCATATCCACAATTAAAGTTGGGGACAACATTAACTTTGAGCTAAGATGGCTTCTAGGCCCTCTTAAAAATCTACCCAGTAAATAGTACATGGCCAATGAGAACATACTTGGTGGTCAAATCCCTGTGTCATTTAAAATGACACTAGAAAGAATAGGGATAATAGGATGGAAAGAGAAGGTTCAGATAAAAGTGGGAAAGGAAACAGTGTCAGGAAATCTTAGAAAACAAATCAACATTTTTAACACTGCAGGGAAAAGGAAGATGGAGGGCTGCAAACTTAGAATGACTATCGGCAGGCGGACTCTCAACCACTGCGCCACCAGGGAAGCCCCTGCTTCTTTTTAAAAGATCAGGAAAACCAATTTCAAGTAAAAATTAGCAACAGAAAAATATCAATTTTCAAATTTCTCTTATAAAATTTTTTAAGATAAAAAGAGAACTGAGGCAGAATAAAAATATACCAGTAAAACATGTCCACAAAACTAATAAAAATGCTAACCTACTGTTTTGAAATGAGCTAAAAGATCTGAAGAAAATGCTAAAAGACATGAAAGAGGAGCATAAATTAGAATTAGGAAACCTCAAAAAGGAAGTGACAGAACTCAGAAAAAATTTAAAAGAAAAGAAAATATAATGTCAGAAATGAAGATGAGGGCTTCCCTGGTGGCGCAGTGGTTGAGAGTCCACCTGCCGATGCAGGGGACACAGGTTCGTGCCCTGGTCCGGGAAGATCCCACATGCTGCGGAGTGGCTAGGCCCGTGAGCCATGGCCGCTGAGCCTGCGCATCCAGAGCCTGTGCTCCGCAATGGAAGAGGCCACAACAGTGAGAGGCCCGCATACCACAAAAAAAAAAAAAAAACCCAAACAAACAAAAAAAAAGAGTGAATAAACACAACAGTAAATACTTGAAGAGAAATAGAAGGTTGAATGGAAAAAAAATAATTTTAAAAATCCAAAAGGAGGGCTTCCCTGGTGGTGCAGTGGTTGAGAGTCCGCCTGCCGATGCAGGGGACGTGGGTTCGTGCCCTGGTCTGGGAAGATCCCACATGCTGCGGAGAGGCTGGGCCCGTGAGCCATGGCCGCTGAGCCTGCGCCCCGAGCCTGTGCTCTGCAACGGGAGAGGCCACAACAGTGAGAGGCCCACGTACCACAAAAAAAAAAAAAAAAAAAAAAAAAAAAAATCCAAAAGGAGTAAAATAAAAAGATAAAAAGGATTCATGACATAGTGACTAAAATTGAAACTACAAAAGAAGATCCCTGAACATAATAGGTGTCCCTAAAGAAGAAAACCAAAGCAAGGAAACAGAATAAACACTAAAAAATATGATTCAGAAAATCTTCCCTTAAGAAAAATTTAAATCACATATTTAAAGAGACTATTTGACCAACACTAAAATATATTCTAGTAAAGTGATTGGATTTTAAAGGAAAAAACCACATTACTTGAGTATCTGGACAAAAAGAGCAAGTGACTTACAAGGAATAAAACATTAGATCATAATTAGGTTTTTCAAAAGCAGTATTTCATGCCAGATGAGAAAGGAGAGACTTACTTACTAAAGAAAGAAGGTATGAGCCAAGGATTTTATATCCAGCAAATGAACTTTTAAGTATAAAGGGCACCAACTCTTATGTACATGGAGAGCTCAGGAAATTGTATTCCCATGAGGCTTTTCTTAGGAATTTACTTGATGGTGAGCTAGACATCAAAATGACTGGAGAGACATTGACATGTCTGGTGGTGAGCACTAAACAGTCAGTTACTTGTAAAGCTAAGATTGAATGTATGCTAAGAGGGAACAAGTACATATACTCTTTATGTTCTGACAATATAGGCATATAGACCAATTGTAAAAAATGAGAGGAGGAAAGCATATGCTGTTTTTTCTCATCTTTTCAGAAATCATACTGATGGTATTTATTACGGATGTTTCACTAATACTGTCGTATATATGTGGAGTAAAAAAAAAGAGTAATTACTGTTTTTCTATGTCTTTTACCCTTACATCCTTAGGTTTCTTGAGATGAAAGTGAGGAGATATAGATATAAGTTTTAGTAAAAAAAACCTCTTACAATCCAAATTCAGGAAGTTGAAATAAATTTGACTTAGAAGTATCAGTATGAACACACACACACACACACACACACACACACAAGCCAAGTTTGTACTGATATTTGTAATTCAAATTTATTTCAGATTCTATCTATCGATCATCTATCATCTATCTGTCTATCTATCTATCTATCATCATCTATCTATCCATCAATCTATATATCTATGTAATCTATCTATCTATCCCTAGCGCCCAGATTGTGGTCTTGGAATATCATCTCTCACTTAAAAAAATAAAACAAGAATTCTTAGAGAAATAGCTCATTTTGTTTTGTCTGAAACAAAAAAGAAAAATTATGAGATGAGCTTAGAACATCTTATCACACCAGATAGCCAAGAAGCTACCAAAGCATACTATGTTATATAAAACCACTGGGATTGTATAAAAATGTTTCAGGAACCAACTTGAAGAGACTCCAGCTGGCCACACATGGGCCAATTTGAGCTTCAATAATGATAATGATTGCAGTGGGCTAAAACCTTTCAAATATGTTTGTCCATGAGTTCAAAATACTATTAAAAAAAACCACTTGGTCACATTTAGAGGGTGATAGGAAAATAAAAGGAAGAATCAAATATTTACCCTGTTTTTCTTATATCATCTGTGCCCTGAGGTATCCAAAGAGAAGACAAGGGAAAGTACCTCTGTATGAAAGCATGCCAAACTAATCAGTGAAAGTAATGACAAGATTAAAACATCACAACTTTTTGGTCCCTAATACATGAATAGATTTCTGCATTAAGCATCAATAGCTGTTGACATAACAAAGAGACAATCAGATACTATGTGTCTCTTGATGAATGGCTACAAGTCTACCTACAACCTGAATCCAGCTATCTTTAGATCCTGTTCTGAATCTAGCTGCGAATTTTCAGAGAAGCCTGAGGACAGAGGAACATGTTGAACTGCACCATGAGTATGAATCCAGCAGCATCCACACTGGGGACAGCTCTGCAGGTCAAATAGCTCAGGTTCTTCAAAAGGTACATGTAGAGAAAAAGTAAGGAATGGAAGGGACACATGTGGACTCAAAGAGTCCTAAAAGCATATCAAGGTTTTTTAACTCTACATACTTCAGTGATAAAACCATAAAGAAGTGCACGGAAGTAATTACCATAAAAGTCAGGAGACATCTGGAGGAGGGCTTGGCAATGTTGGGATGAAGAACACCAGGGGCACTTCTCGGGTAGCTTGATGGGTTCTATTTTTTGACTGGGTGGTGATTATTGAGGACTAACCTTACAGTAATTCGTGAAACCATATTTTGTGTGGTTTCTGTATCAGTGATCTATTTTTACAATGTAAGTTTTTAAAAATGAAATGAAATATCCCCAGATACCCAGAAAGCCCTTAGGGATCTCACAGTTATTGCTAAACGTACACATTTCCTTGGTCACCACAAACACAGGAGTGTATAACCTACACCCTCCTAAGCCAAAGCCTTTGGCTCTGGCAGAAAGGAAAGCAGAACCTCTTTCCCTAGCTGTGTGTGTTCATCACCACCCACCCTAGCTGGAATCAAGATGTGTCTGTGACTGGATACATGTGGGAGGGTGGGAGTGGGTGACGGAGGGAGAAATGGAATAGACATCTTGCTGCAATGGGGAAGATTCATTTAGTTAAGAGAAATATATTTCAGTGTTTTGAGTCAAGAT
This sequence comes from Hyperoodon ampullatus, assembly GCF_949752795.1. Classification (NCBI taxonomy): domain Eukaryota; kingdom Metazoa; phylum Chordata; class Mammalia; order Artiodactyla; family Ziphiidae; genus Hyperoodon; species Hyperoodon ampullatus. The sequence continues at coordinate 61,584,784 of NC_136926.1, read as the reverse complement.
AAGAGCAAACTATTAGGCACAGTCTCTATTAGGATTGTCACAGATATTGGAGGGAAATAAATAATACATCTATTTTTGGGTGCAGTGATAACATTTACAAGGTGCCAGCAGCCCCCACACATTCTCATCCGTTAAACTTCCAAGGCTTTCCTCAGCATCCATGTGACCACGTCACTTCCTTTGATGTCATTTGTTTTCTGCTGTTCTTCTTTACTTTCTCTCATCCCTCCAAGGTAAAGAGCTTTTTCTGGGCTCCCAAGTCATTATCCTTCCTTCCTCCCAAGCTCTTAGGACATGAGCGTTTTGGACATGGGGAGCTTTGAGCAGTAGTGAGAGAGAGTGTGGCAGAACAAGGAAACAATCAGACTGGGAGTCAGGCCTGGGGCTCTAGGCTGGGTTCCACCATTAATTAGTAAGCCACTTGAGTATGGGCAATTCATTTCATCTCCCTGAGCTCAGTTTTATCAGTTGTAAATTGGCAGACTTGAGCTATAAGCTTTCTAATGTTCCCTCCAAAATAACAGAGTTGAAAGACTCTTTGGCATCAAGAAAAGAAAACAAATTACCAAGTATGACATCACCAAGATTATCGTCCATTAAAAAAAAAGTACTTGACTAAGAGTTAGCATGTATGTACTGAGTTCTAATTCCAGCCATGCCCTTAATAACTGTGTATTTTAAAAAGTCCTTTATCTTATTGAGCCTGTTTCCTCATGCTAAGATCCGAATAACAGCCATGTTTCAGGGTGTTTTAAGACTTTAAAGGCAAATGAGAAGACAAATTACAGACTAGGAAAAATATTTGCAAGTCAATATCCCCAATAAAAACCTTATATCTAGAATATATAAGAAAAATTATCAAAACTCAGCATTAAAAAAATCTAATTAGAAAATAAGCAAAATACATGCATAGACATTCCACTAAAGAGGATGTACAAATAAATGCATGAAAAGATGGTTAACATTATAAGCCATTACAGAAATGCAAGCTTAAACCATGAGTTATCACTACAAACCTATCAGAATGGCTAAAATGAAAGGTTGTGACAACATCAAATGCTAGTGAGGATGCAAAGAAACTAGATCATTCACACATTGTTAGTAGAAATGTAAAATGGTATAACCACTCTGAAAAATAGTGTGGCAGTTCCCTTCAAAACTAAAAATGGATTTACCATATAACACAGTAATTGGTGATTTGGGCAATTTTCCCAGAGAAATTAAATTTTATTTTCACATAGGTTCTTGTATATGAATGTCCATAGTAACTTTATTTTTTGCTACAAAACAAAACAAAACAAAACAAAACAACACACCATGTTGGGGGTATGTCAAAGGAATACAGGAGCCAATGGAAAGAACTTCCAATGGCCATAGATATAATAATTTGCTCAACAAAATAAAAAATATAAATATACCATTATTAATATAATGATAATATAATAAATATAATTGCATAATTTCATTTATGTGACATTCTTGAAATAAAAAAAATTTGTAGATGTGGAGCACACCTTATTGGTTGCCAGGGATTAAGGATGATGAGGGAGAAGGGAGGTTAGCAAGAGGGAGATGTTTGCGGTGGTGGAACAACTGAGTATCTTGATTGTGGTGGTGGTTAGGTAGGGCTATACAGGTGACAAAATTGCGTAGATCTGTGCACATACACTCAGGCACACAAATAAGTTCATGGTAAAATCTGAATAAGCTCTATGAATTGTACCAAGGTCAATTTCTTGGTTTTGATATTGTACTACGGGTGTATGGGATGTTGACATGGGGTGCAGAGAGGGAGTTGGGAGAGGATTGCACTGGACTTTCTTGTCTATTCCTCAGCATCCTCCTATGAATCTATAATTATTTCAAAATAAAAGTTCCAAAAGTCTTTAGAAAATTGTAGACCCATCAGATGTCTATTAGCTTAGCAAATTATATTCATGGAGATGTGACACTGAAACTAGCTGATGCTTTCATACAAGGCTATTGTCTGGTATGTTAGTCAGGGTTCTTCAGAGACACAGAACCAATAGGAGATATCTATTGTCTACCTATCTATCATCTCTCTCTCTATCATTTATTAGCAGGAGTTGACAATGTAGGCTGAGAAGTCCCATAATCTGCCCTCTGCAAGCTGGAGACCCAGGAAAGCCAGTGGTATCATTCATCCCCAGTCTGAGACCTGAGAACCAGCATAGCCAATGGTGTAAATCCCAGTCCAAGGGCAGGAGAAAATGAGATGAACTGTCCCAGCTCAACAGTGAGGCAGGCAAAACAAGGGACAGTTTTCTCCCTTCTCCTCTTGTTCTATTCAGGCCCTCAATTTACTGAATGGTGCCCATCCACATTGGGTTGGGCAGTCTTCTTTACTGAGTCCACATATTCAAACGTTAATCTCATTTAGAAACACCCTCACAGACTTACCCAGATATAATGTTTAATCTGGGCACCCCATGGCCAGTCAAGCTGACACATAAAATTAACCATCACATCTGGTCTCACTGTTTCCTTCCAATTGTTTAGTTTGGGAATGGATTTGGGATCTTCTGGAGTATATGGTCTTACTGACTAAAATAAGAGAAGTCTTGGGAGACTAGCCTTGGAGGCCTCAGGGGCAAGGGCAGCATGGATGATCTGAGTGAGAAGAGGGAGGCAGAGATTATCTCTACCTTTCATAGTTGCACAGTATGTCTTGAAATTTTTCTTTTTTAGGTTTTATTCTCACAAAACCACTTTTGTGAGAATGAGAAAAAGATGTCTATATGGGGCAGATGTCACCCCAAGGGTGCACAGCTTGACAAGGAACAAACGTGCAGGCTAGATTTCAGCTCCCACTTTCTTTCTCAGCCAGGTCACCTTATGCAGGGAACAACCTGTACAAACTTACATGGCAGCCCTGGCTGAGGATTATACTGTGTCACGTGTGAAGTTACTTGAGACATGTTTGTGGGTGTGGCCATGAGACTTCCTTGAGAAAGTAGGGTTTGAATTGACCTTAAAAAGATGGGTAGAATTTGGATAGGCAGAGAGTGGAAGGAGGAAATTCATGATCTAGATTTGCTTGAAAAAAGCTCAATGAGGTCTTGCCTTGCTCATCCTTACATTTTTGGTACTTGGCAATGTGAAGATAGGTAAGAAAAGAAGTAAGGAAGGAAAGAAGGAAGGAAGGAAGGAAGAAAGAAAGGAAGGAAGGAAGAATGGAAGAAAGAAAAGCTTGATTATATGTCTTCATGATTCTATATATTTTTTTCATTAATTTCCTCCATACTCTCACTTCCTCATATTAGGATAGGATAGATTATGCTGAGGATAGACAGCCCCAAAATGTCATTGGCTCTACACAACAGATGAAGTTGGGAACTAAAGGTAGGGCTTGATTGGAAGGTACAAAAATGACAGAATGGGAAACAGCCTTGGAAGGCACTGCAGGTATCATCAAGAGTTTACCTTCCCATTTTAGAGTAAGCAAGTGAGACTCATAGTAGTTCTGCTCCTGGGTATAGAATTTTTTAGTGACCAAGTGGAAATACATTCCAGATCTCTTGACTTTATTTCTTTTTTTTTTCTTCTTTTTTTTTTTGCAGTACACGGGCCTCTCACCGCTGTGGCCTCTCCCGTTGCGGAGCACAGGCTCCGGACGCGCAGGCTCAGTGGCCATGGCTCACGGGCCCAACCGCTCCGCGGCATGTGGGATCCTCCCGGACCAGGGCACGAACCCGTGTCCCCTGCATCGGCAGGCGGACTCTCAACCACTGCACCACCAGGGAAGCCCCAGATCTCTTGACTTTTATTCCAGTGCTTTATCCACTGAAAAGAGGAGAATTAAGGTAAAATATCAAGCTTAGTAATGGTAGAGTACGTGAGGTTTCTAACTTTTGAGATTTTAATGTTTCTCATTTGTTACTTCCTAATTTTAGCATATATGAATGTGACTAACATTTTGGCACCAGTTTTTCCTTTAATGAATCCTGGAAACAAAAACTCTCATGACTTTAGGAAAGTGTCTTGCCACAGCTTTTATAAGAATTAAAAACCTGGATTTTGGCATTTCCAATAAAAGTGAATTAGTCATAACGGACAGTGGAAATGCACACCACTGTTGCCACCTTCCTAATCCTTTTCACACCCATTCATTATCTCATCTGACCTATAAGGAGCCTTTTAGGACTTGGGCAAATCCTTTAGCTTTTCACATCCGATTGTCATCACTCCCTATCACATGTGTAACAGGTTAAAATTTTTGAAGTATTTCCACTTTTCTACTAGTCTCCTCTCCCCAATTCAGGCAGCTAGCCTGGTTTGTGCTCATCCCCTCAGGGCATGTAGCTGACAGCAAAAAAGCAGAGGGGAGAAAAATTTTTAAAAACTTTTTTTCTGGCTTTTCAGTTTCAAATGACTAGAAACTAGGGAAATAGAAAAGACAGGAACACAAAGACACAGTTTGGAAGAAGTTGGGGCTAGGCTTTCTGGAAGTCCCCTCTTTCTTTCCCCTCCAGGTTAGAAAAGAATTCCTAGGTCTGGAACTAAGGCTCGACTATGCTGGTAGAACTAAAAATTAATAAATTGACCTTCAAAGAACTTAAGTTTTAACATTCCTTTCACCCATCTATTTGTAGACCAAGATTTGTACCAGCTACATATATGAACATATCTGACTGTCTTGACAATCTCTGTCAGCACATCGCTACTCTGTGGACTGATGAAAAATCCTAAAAGTTGAGCCAGTCAATTTCATGGCAACAGCTTTGTCCCTACATGAGAAGCTGGTGGGAGGAGACTAGGGACATTCCTGGAAGTCCTTGCTGATTTCAGAAATACCAACAGTCTAATGAAAGAAAAACGACTATATAATGCTTTAAATTTTCCTGGTTCAGTGCAAGATAGTTGGCAGAGGAGAGGGAAACGAGGGCAAATTCTACTTTGACAGAACTTGCTGACTAAATTCTCTGAGTCTCAGGAGACTATCTAAAGCATTAGGACTCCAACCATCCCGGAGGCTGCCCTAATAATCTACTCTTGAAGACCTATTCATTCCACTAGATTTCAGTTATTCCACTGTGGTTGCTGCAAATACCAAAAGTCATAATAAATGTCATGGTGGGTCAGGTTGATGGCTAGGGACGCAGAGCTGCTTATAACATTTCCTACTTACCTTGCTGGCTTTTTAAAGCAGTGCATCAGAAGATAAAGAAAGAACCAAAAAATACGTAACTGTATGTATGTTTACAAGTTCTCAAAGTAGAATGTGCAACTTACACTTTTAAAAGGACCTTTAAACCCTATTTCTGAATGTAAACTAAAAATTAGAACAGAAAGAGTAGGAAGAGAAGAAAGTGCCACCTCAAGGGCTTCACCTTCTGATACCCCATCACTCTTCTACCACTTGCCATATTCTGCTTAGAACTACAGTTCATCTTCCACATGCAGACCTTGTAAGTTCCTTTAGAGCAAGGATTGTGTATTCCTGGACACTGCCCTTAGGGTCTTGCTCAGACCGGTAGGCTTTGGATAGGTGATCAGTAACTGCCTGTGGTTGATTAAAGAGCCTTTCCTAACACTCCAGTCAAATTTTAAGGCCAGCCAGAGATCCATCCTTCAGCTATCTAACATCATGGGATATTTAGTAAGAAGGCCTTAACCCCCAACCATACTGTTCTTCTAAGATTTTAGGATAGGATGGGTCTCCAACGTCTTACACTACATTTGGATTGCTTTCAGCAGAGTTCTGACCGGTTCCTTGAATCAGTCTTGGCTTTATGTCCAGGTGTAATATATTCTGAACAGTAACCCTGTAAATCAGACTCAAATCTTGCCCATAATGTACTTCCCAGAATCATACAAAAGGCAGAAATTTGGTAAGAATTTTCTCAATGATTCTATATCCAGTTGGTGTGAGCAAAGACCCCCAAATGCTGTTAAACTCCTTAGTGATGTGAACCAGATGGAAAATAAAACAAAAGAATTCACAACTCATGTTAGACTGAATTGAATGTCTTTAATTTCACACAATGAATAACATATGAATAGGATTAACTTTTTTTTTTAATAGTTAAGTGCTCTATACTGTGCTAACCTGATCTGGTAGCGAAAAAGACTGAGCTTTCTTTTAGAAAAAATGTTTAAAACCCAACATCTAAGACCATGGAGGAGCATGACAGTAAAGCATGCCAGATGTATCTACGCCTCAAATAACAGCAAGTCCATGTTCATTTTAAATGTACAAAAATGCTTTATGAATAAAAACTGTTACAAAAAGAACATTTCAAACAATGTACAATTTTTCTTGCCTCTATATTCAATAAAATACAAATACATTTTTTTGTTCTAAAATATGTTTACATACAATCAAAGTAGAACATGCAAATTACACTTTAAAAAAGGCTTTTAAAAACCACTTATGAATACAAACTAAAAATTAGCCAGCACGACTTGTAAGACAATCTTGTGCCCCATTTTTTTCTTTTGAAATATATATATACATATTTAACACATCATGTGCATTTATTATTTAAGAAATAGATTTTTTTTAAAAAAGGAAGAAAAAGAAAGACACCAACCTAAGCTGGAACTGCCTTTCTGTGTTGACCAGTGGCAGCTCTTTTCAATTTTCCCCCCTTTAGTGTTTATTATACCTGGGCAAGTGGGCAAGAGATATCCAGGAAGTTTCTTCCTTGGTTGATATGTGCTTCTAAGACTGTTCCCCAAGTGACTGAGTCCAAGAAGGGAGGCAGACTCATCAGTAGGGCAAACTCTCCAAGAAACAAGAGGCAGGGGGAGCCTGGTATTGTGGAAAGAAACTTTAAAAAACTCCAAGAAAATGCTACGGTATATTACAGTTCGAGTTTCTAGGCACTGTGATGACATTATCTGTAAGCTCTGGCATTTGGACCATTGTGATACTATAGGGTAGTGTTGAGAATAATGTCTATTTTTATCTACTTTTACATAATGTGAAGGACTGAAAATCCTGCAATGTAACACTTAAATGGCTTTTGTGGCATTTCGGCTTCTGCCACCCACCCCCCATCTCCATGCTACAGTTGGCATTTAAAGGCTTTGGAAATATATGTATAGACTTTAGACAGTTCCCAGGTAAATCTTCCTAGTGGTAGGGAAAAAATATTCTCCAAAAGCTCATTATCTGAATATTGTCGGGTAATAAGCTGTAGGAGTGGGATTTTCTACTTAAGTCCTAAAACCAAATCCTTTATGATCTCCATGTAGTACATCACCTTATACTATAATTCTCTCACCACTTGCTTATCATATTTATAGACCCAGCAATGCCCAGAACACAAACTCCGACTGCCGTCGGCCGTGGCCTCCCACTCCGGACAGCAGCCAAGTTAACAGGCTAACCCTGCCGGCCCTCAGTCACCTCGTCGGGGCTGTCAGTGGCTGTTGAGTCCCAGGCCTGCCAGGTCTCCAGCCAGCCCAGACACGCCCTCCTTTCCTTCGACCCGTCTTCCTCGGGCTGTAGCCGGAGCAGTGCTGTTAGAGGAAGTTAAACTCTGTTCCTCTCGTTTGAGATGAGGGGCTGAAAAGCAAGTGGCTCCCCAGCCACTTAGGAAGGTGGATCAGAGACCCATCATCACCTTCAAGGTGGTTTTTATACAGATTTCATTCTTTGCTCACCCCTAATCAGATTCCCTATAAGTGGGTTCATGCCTGCTTGCTGAAGGCAAGTATTCCAGGAAACAGAAAAGAAAACGAAGGAATCTCTCTTATTATGAAAGACTTTTGGATCTGTTTATGGAGCCTCATGCATCCCAAATGACATTTTCTCTAAATAAATATGCAGCCACAGAAGGCAGTGTTGGGTGGCTAGAGACCTCCACAACGCGGATCAGGAGAGCTGGGTTCTCATCCTTGTTCTGCAACCAACCAGAGGTGAAACGAGACTGGCCCAATGCTGAGTCTGGACAGGAGAGGAGAGGCTAATGCAAACTGGGTAGTTAGAAAATGAGGAAATGGTCATACTAATAAGATGGGTCAGGTTAATGGAAAGCAAAAGAAAAAATAAAAGTAATGTGATACTGAGGGAGGAGCTTGATGGGAAAGAGGGGAAGCCCTGCAGGGGGCTGGACTTGCTCCCACCTCCAAACAGCGGGTGAGCCTGTCTCAGTTTTGCTCCTCTGCAGTTTTTCAATCTATCCTTAGGGTCATAAATGTAGAGGATTTGCATTTGACTCACATGACAACTGTAGAACTGAATTTATGTATAAGGTGCAAGTCTGCTGTATCTCTCCTGGAATACCTTTGGTTGGTTTGAAAATTCTAATGCATCCTAGAGTAATTTGAAATTTCTCACCTACTAGAGGTTAATGCCAATTAAGCTTGAGGTCCTTCTTTAAGAAGCTTAGAGAGTGCCAGCTTATTCCCCTCTGCAGGAAGACTTAATCTGCTCACAGATTTGGTTGGGGAAAGGGTACAACACTGGAAGGAAGAGGGGCAAAAGAAAGAATGAAATCAATTATTTTCAAAATCCAACAAGGGAGAAACCACTTTATGGTCTAATTGAAATGAAAATCGTTGCTCTTTCATAGCAATGGTGGGGTGAGCAGGGCTAATTTAAACCTTCCTCTTGAGTGACTTTGGAACCACTCAGACATGGCTTGGGAATGACAAATTGAAAGTGGTTGGTTTGATTTTGCTGTTCAACCTCTATGAAATGCCAAAGGTCAACCTAGGTCACAAACTGAGTATCTATGATATAAGCTTTGAAGAACAGGAGAATGCACTCCTTTAAACTTACATATTGCTGGGATTAAGTGCAACTGACCTAGTGGCAGCACATGATGTGAAGTCTGTGGTGACAGTGCAGAACAGGATGACTCTGTGGGTAATTTCAACCAACTGGTGGTGCCATGACAGAGCACTGATGTTTGCAAGCATATTAACTTGGGATTTTAAAGTTTACTCCCATAGATAACCCATCCCTTATTCTCCTATGTTCCCCCAAAAAATCCTTCTTTCTCTAAGGAAATAATGTTGTGTTCTGAAGTAATAATATGATTTCCTGATGTTTGCAACTTCCTGTAAAGAAACTTAATTTGGAGGTAAACCAGATATTCTAATTCCCATTAGGAAATTTAATTCTGTCTCTCAGTGTCTCTCTTTTTATAATCTATCATACCAGGTATTTGATGTCTTAGGAAAGGTAAGGGGAGGAGTGAGGGAGGAAATTGAAAATACTTTGAAATTTCCACATCTGACTTTTAGAAAACATCTATGGCAATGGAATAACTTCATATTCATTCTGAGTTTCTTAACATGTTTTACTTGGGCTGTGGAGGTGGATAATAGAGATGGAATATCTGTCCACGCTAAACCAATGGCTAGAGTACAACTTGGATGAGAAATGTACAGTCGAAACTGACCATTTAAAAGACGATTTGTCACACACAGTTTGCATCCATGCAGACTGATAGATTTATAATTACATTATGTACAAAATGTTTCAGTTTATTAAGGCAACCACAACTTGGATACTTTGCCCAAGGTGGCGTGATACTATTGGAGTGGTGACACCCTTTGAGCATTTTCTTTCTTTTCTTTTTTTTTTTTTTCCCAGATAAGAACACTTACTCCCATTTGCTTTTATGAAAAGAGACAATGTACTTCTATTGTCTTTTTGTTCCCTTTTTTCAATGACCTTTGATAGTTATTTGTATAAAAAAAATCCACATACCAAGGCATTGCTAGACACTTGTCTTTCTGGTGGGTCTGGGGTTTCAATTTTTGGTGATTTGTCAGCTATCCCATTTTCTATGGTGCATTAAAACCATTTTATTCTTCCTATTCTTTGCTGATATGTTTTAAGTATAAAAATAACCTGGTTGACAACCTGGGTCAACGTATCTTCGGCTGCTCTAAATCACTTATTTTTAAAAGGCTCTATTGATACTAAGTATTTGTTTCACAATGACTGAAATTCAAAGCCAAGTTCCTTGGGACAGCATGCCAAGGGTGAACATTACAACACAGGTAAGGTTTACATTATTTAGGTGTGTACCAAGTTAAAGAAGGCAGCAAGTAAGTTAATGAAAAGGTATATGGAAGTACAATGGGCAAAGAAAAAGTAGGAACAGATGATTCTAAAAATCAGTGTATGTGTGATAGAGGAGACACACAGAAGAATATGAATGCATGTCTAAGGTTGCCTATCACTACAATTCCACCCTCTGATGACATGAGTCCATCTGAGAAACTGTATTGTTAACGTAAAGATTCAGGTCACCTGAAGATGATGTTGGTGCCCCAAAGCCTAGCCGAGCTTGAAAAACCAAAAGAAATAAAAACCAATTAAATGGAAGTGGCTTACAACAAAGCCAGCTGAGAAATTTGCGGCTTTTCTCCCCTTGGAATGTTTCCTAATTGAGGGTGTTCCCCTTTCAATTTTCCTGGCCAGCAAATGCAACGGAATCAAGGGCGCACCTTGGATGCGGGAGGTCTGGCGGCTGTCGGAGAGCACCACCCTCTTTCTCCTCCTTGATGGGTCTTGTGCTGCCTGTCAAGGATCTAGCCATACTGAAGTGCCCCTTGGCTGGGAACTGCTGTAAAGCACAGACACACTTCTTTTGAAGACGTTCCCCTGCTTTGCTTTCCCAAGAGCTCCTGAAGGCTCAACCCCGTCATCTGGCCCGAGTCTGCCTGCCCAGCTTCGGGAGAGAAGGGCATTCGGACCCAGCCCCGGCTCACTGCACTTCCAACGCGTCAGTCTCCCCAGCCCCAGGTTCTGACGACCAGGCCCACCCTAGGGAAGGACATCGCTCTCACTCCCTCGCGACTTCCTCTGCCTTTTGGCCTTCACCTCCTCTTCCTGGGGAAGGGGCTGCGGCGGGGGCGGCTGCTGCGTGGGCTGGGCCGCAGGCTGAGGTTTGTGTTTCCTCTTCCCGCCTCCTCTGGGGGTCTTGGGCAGAGGGGGTGGCGGGGGTGGCGGCGGCGGCGGCGGCGGCGGCGGGAGGGGCGGGGGCGGCGGCGGGGGCAGGGGGGGCGCCTCCCGGGCCATGTGGATGACCGCCTCGATGGTGGCCATGATGGTGTCTTGGCTGGCGGCCGGCTCCAAGACGAGCGGGCTCAGGCTCGGCTTCTGACCCCGTTTGCTGGGAAGGTCGATGCATTTTTCCAGCACCGGCATTTGGTCTCTGGAGTCCTCATCGAACTGCGTGGGCTGCTTCCGGGGACGCCCTCTCCTCTTCTTGACGAAGTTGTTGCCTGTCTTTGATTGTCTCTGCAGCCGCTTGGCCTTCAGGATCTTGTTCACGTGGTCCAGGTTCTTCTTGGTGGACAGAATCTTGGTGTAGTTGCACATCTTCCGCACCTCGCACTGGATGGCTTCGATCTCCCGCCGCTTGAATCGCTTCTTCAGCGAGGAGCTGGCTGCGGGAAGGGAAGAGAGAAGAAATCGATTACAGGATGCCAGACTGCCTCAAACCTAGTCTTTTCAGTGACAGCTGGCATTATATTTGGCTATGAAGATTATGGAAAATTAATGCTATAACTATGACTCTGTACCATTTCTTCTTTTTCCTTTATGAAAATTAAAAATAATAAAAATAAGCATGGGTTGAATATTATGTGTACAAAGCATTTCATTATTTCAGTCTCTACAACAATCCCATGAAATACACTTGTTTCCATTTTTAAGTTTGGAAACTGAGGCTCACACCATGTAGGAAGATCTACCATGGAAATCAATGTCAGAATCACAGTATAAATTCTCCCATTACTTTCTCCTATCATAGCTTTTATTTCTTATTCAGCCCTTTGACATTTGATCTAATTCAATTTAGCATTAGGCTATACTTCATCTCTTTGTAAAAGATGCTGAATGGAAAAAATGACAAGCAGCCCTCTGGATCAAGCAATCTGGATCATTCATTTGTACCGTCAGCCTCGAAAAAGAGGTGCCTTGACCTGAACTAGAATATCTAACCGAACCTGTTATATTTCTAACCCTCCTCCAATGACAGAGGGAGGATACTTTTCAGGAACACTCTATTTGGGATGATCCCATCTCTCTAATTTTTTTCCCCAATGGTCTGGACTTGTCAGCTTGCCTGATGATGTCCAATTGACCAAGTCTTTCTTAACTAGTTCATATTCTGGAAACCCCAAGGGAAATACCAGCCAGGTGTTTCTGAATCATTTACACCCGTGCTACCGGGCTGTTGTTTGCAAGGAGCTCTTTTCATGTCCTGGTGGCCAGATGCGTCTCTATTTTATGAGCCAAACTTCTAGTCGCAGGAAGTCCTGTACTGCCGCCACTAAATAGCCTTCAGAACTGCTTCATTTTGAAGTTCAGAGACCATAAAGTGTGAATGGCTTCAAGACGTAGCAGACCTTTCCTCCTTTAGATCATTCTTTCTCCTTGTATTGTTCACTAGAGGCAAACGTGTACATACATGTGTATACACACATATACACAGACACTCACACACGTCCTGATAACCCATCTTCACACCGGCTCCTCCCTCTGGCTACTTATAAGCTTAAGAAGTGTGTCCTTAGTGTTTGCTGCTGTGATTTACACTAAATGTTCATCCCCAAAGAAGCCCATGTAGTTGTCGTCAACCCTACGAAACGTTGCAGGCCTAAAAACAAATGTGTTTCATTTTAGCATTGTGGTTTGTTGTCTCATCCCATATTTTTTCAACTACTAGTGGACAAGCAGAATAAATATCTTAAGGGAGATGAGGAAAAAATGCTGAAAACAAAGACACTGCTGTCACTTACTCTTGGGCACTCCTGCTTGGTTCTTTCCCTGCTTTTCCCCATTTCTCTCTCATGTTGTGCCCGACACAGATCTCTCAGAAGGTTTTATTTGAAGTTATTTATGTCACGAGTTTCATGGAGTGGGAAGCTCTGAGTTCCACAGGACAGGCCAAAATGGTACTGCTTTTGGCCAAAGGTCATTGTGAGACTTACTGTGCAATGAATAACTACTGAGCAATCTTTAAAATAAGTTATAAAGATCAAAATAGAACAAAGCCAGAGTGAGCTTCTGGCTACAAAAATAAAATTTTTGTACTTAGTGTTGTAAAAGGAAAAGCTTGCTTGATTTTAAGTTTTCAGATGCAGAGACCGACTTTTGTTGGTCTTTATGTCCCTCACAGGGCATAGCATGGTGCCTTGTACATGGAAGGGATTTAAAAACTGTTTCTCCACTGATGAATCACACTGATTGTTGCTGCCTTATAATCATATTCTTCTCTAAAGGAGTTTTAGTTTGGATTTTTAAATCGACCATTGCAAATATAGTGACACTAAGAGCAGGTCTCCATGTCAGAGCTAAGCCATTTACCTTGTCCACAGAGTTCATGAAGAAATGAAAACTAGTCAGAAATACCCAACAAAACTTTTGGCATTATTCCAAATAAAAGTTCCACTTGCAGTTTACCTTCTTTTTAGTTTATATCATACAAAGAGAAGAAAATGCTATGTGACACATAATACAGCATGCAGGTACAAAGTAAATCATTTTGGGCAATTAGTTGGCAATGTTTGACTGAGTAAAGCTTGACTGGAAAACTCCGTGAGCTGAGCTGGAGATCATTTGGGGCAAATACAACCAATGGATATTTCTTCTCAGTACTTTTTTTTTTAGCATGAAATGTCAAACAAACAAAAAGGAACCTAGTAGATAATTCCATATTCAATAATTTGTTATATGCTGCATAATTTTTTATTAGGCCCTTGCATTAAAAAGTGATTATGAAATAAAAATTTATTCTGATTACTGTAAACCTACCAAACAATAATAAAAATATCATAACCAACTCTTTTGTACCCACCATTCACATTTAATAAACATTAACTTTTTGCCATACATGCTTTATTATTTTTTTTAAGCACAAAACATTTTAGAGTCAGCTAAGTCAGTGCTCCATCATCAATTCCATTTCCTTTCCTTTCCCTGCTTGAATTTGTACTTTTACTGCATATATGTGAACCCATATTGGTAAAAATTAAAAGTCTGAAACTACCTAATATGTATAATTCTGTAAGGAAGTAGGAACACTTGCAGAGTGTTGGCAGGAGAGCAAATTGACACAATCATTTTGGAGAGTGATTGGGCAATAACTGCTAGAGTTGAAGATGGGCGTGCCCAATGCCCCAGAGATCCTAAGGCCAGGTCACCTCTTTTGCTCATATGTAACAGGAGGCCAAAGACATTCCTTGAAGCTCAGTGTATGTTACAGAAGACTTAAAACAATATAAATATTAATTAAAAAGATAATGAAGTACTGCGATACATTCAAACAATGAAATATTGTACACACGTCTGTTAAAAGGAATAAAATACATATAAATATATCAACATGGTTAAATCTAAAAAAAAAAACTTGAATAAAAAAAGCAAATAACAAAAGTATTTGTAAGCATACCATTTATGTAAATTTAGAAACACACATATCCCTTGAATTTTTATTTCATTTTCAATGTCCAGATGTGAAGGTTTAAAGTGACCCCAGTGCAGATTAACTGTGAGTCAAAGACTGGGTGGATGACATTTCAACATTTCTTCCCTCCAAAGCTACCTTATGGGACTTTATTAAGCCTCTAGAGTAGCGTTGTCCTATAGAAATTTTGCAGTGGTGGAACTGGTCTACATCTATGCTGTCCCATACAGCAGCCACTAGGCACTTGTGGCTACTGGGCACCTGACATAAGGCAAGTGATTGAGGAATTGACTCTAAATTTAGTCTAATTTAAAGTTAAATAGCTACATGTGGTTAGTGGCTACCATACTGGGCAGCTCAGCTCTAGACCTAAGTACCGCGGAATACAGAGGACACACCGACATCCATTCAGTAAAGCACAGACTGTGGGAAGCTCAGGGCAAACAACCTGGTGCCTTCAACAAGTAGGTTGGGGGGGGAGGGTGGAACTGTAAATTGAAAGAGAGAAGAGATAAAATGATCATATTTGGATACCAATTTAAACAATCTGTCAAAAGAGATATTTTATAAATTCATGGAAATTTGAATAATGTCTGAGTGTTTCTTGATGTTATATAATTATTGCTAACTTTCTTAGGCGTGATAATTGCATTGTGATCATTTTTCCAAGTACCTGTCTTTTAGAAATACATACAAAATTATTAATAGATGAAATCATATGATAGCATCTGTGACTGGCTTCAAAATAATAAGGGAGGGAGGAGGGGAGTGGAAGTATTCCTAAAGCAAGATTGCAATGAGTTGATTATGTTGAAGCTGAGTGATGAGTACACAGAGGTTTATTATGCTATTCTGCTACTTTGGTATATTCTTGCTAGTTCCATAATACATGGTTAAAAAAATATAAATGATTAGTGTCAGTAAAACATCTTTCTCAGGATCTTAGGACTGGCGGGGGGTGGGGGGGTGCTCTGGTTTTCATATTCTTAGGCTTCATTTCACCTAAATAATTTTAGAAGAATAAATGTCCTCAGTAAAGGGCATGCATAATCTCCCTAGAAAACTCCTGCTGGTATCTAGCCTCCTGGCATCTACCCTCCTGGCTGAATGGGAGGGAGGAATGAATGAGCACTCTGGGTTTTATGTTGTGACCAACCGCATAAACATATGTCATGGTCCTATCTCCACTGATGGCCTCAGGTGTTAAGACTTAATATCCCTCTTTCTTTTGCACATTACAATTTTTGAGGGGTTTCACATGTACTGAACATCTGAATTTTATTTTGTCCTGTGTGTATTATCTAAATTTTCAGTGTAGGCTCATTACTTCGTGTGTGAAAAGCACCAGAGTGCAGGTCAGTAGGAAGGGCTCTGGGCAGGGAGAGCTGGAAACCACACTGAACTAGAATGAACCTCTTAGCCCCTCTGGGTCTCTCTTTCTTCATCTATTACACTGAACAGTTAGACTAGATGCTTCTGTATTTAAAGATTGCTGTAATTCTTACCTATACTCATTATCTATTGCCTTACCAAAAGTGAGGTGGCTTTCTACGACATTTATTTCATCTAATATTTTGAAATCCTAGTGTGGTGGAGAGGAGGGCTTTGGACTTGGCAGGGTTTCGTATTCACAAATCTTTCCCCTTACTGCTTATGATTTCACTGTTCCTCTAAATGTTAACAGATTTTTCTCTCTTCAAATTGTTTCATTATTAGACAGTAATTTCTGGGCTCTTGCACCAAGATTGATTCCATATTTGCTCTCCTTCCTATAATTGTCCTATATATTGCCTGTTCTTTGTTAGCCTTAAAGAATAATTATGAGTGGCCAAGGCAAAATATGAATTCATTTCTTCATAACTCTGCAATGCAAATCATCTTGTAGACTTTTTCTATACCTAAAATTGCCATGCAAATGATTGAGTTGGTTTTGGTCCAAATCTAGATTTTCTCTTTGCTCCCATTATCAGATGATTAGCTCATCAGCGTTTGTTGATTTTGCTACTTCTTTTATGATAGTCAAACACTGGACTTATCACTGCTGTTGCACACTGACTTTATATAGATGTCGTGTAAGCACTGTGAGCAAGGTAAGGGCTAATAAGGCTTAGCTGTATAGAAGCTTCCTAAGAAATAGGTGCTAATGGTTTGGAGACTTTGCCCATGTGTAAGACACATTCTAGTTTTATAAAGTTTTGGATGGGTCAGAGAGGGAGGCAAATTTATCTCTAGACTAATTAGAATTTTTCTTGCTGTTTGAATTGGGAAGGTAGAGAAATACTGGGGACTGCTGAACTGCCCGGAGTGGAGTTGCCCTCCAGGTGGACAGGGCTGGAGAGCCATCAGCCTCAGTCAAGGCACAGAGCTGCAGTGTGAATTGCTTTGTATGCTGATACTTAGAAGATTCTTCAAAGGCAAAGGCCATGTCTTCCCTCTGTACTCCCAGTTATTCACACAGCAGTACAAGATCTGGTATGTAGTACATGGGCAGCAAATACAAGATCAAGGCAATTCAATTGTTTAATGTTCTCCCATGAAAATGTGCATTTTTTTGATACTTTTGTACTTAACTCAATAATGATCTCGTTTTCCAAATGCTGCTTTTTATTTTCTAATGGGATATATGAAGCAACTTGCCTTGGCAAGCAATCCTTTTTCCTTCTTCCTTAGAATTTAAATTAACCTTTGTGTCCTGGTCTTAAAAGCTCGTTTGAAAAAGATGGCAAGTTGCCTTGGCTGGTGAGGCTTCTGGTGGGCAGAGCACATCAGAAGAGTCACTGCCAGTCATCAGCACACATGCTATATACCACTGCTTTCCAATTGGAAAGCCATAATTTAGAATTAAGTGTTAGCAGATGTGGGGCATTTGTCACGATAGAATGGTACTTCCATTCTGTTCTTAAAGTCACCTTAATACAGTTTGGGGTTTCTTTGAAAATGTGACTAGCTTGTTTAATGCACAGTAACTGCCTATTAAATGACAGCTTCCTTTTAGGGGTTTATTGTGAAAGAACATTCCATCTCAGCTGCAATGGCTTAGGAGACCCTGGTCTTTGTTTTGCTCCTATTTCACATTTCTCCGTGGGAAAAGTGAAGGTAGGAGGTGAGGAGCGGTTCGACTGATGGAGAGGTGAAGCGGTGGGTGTGCGCCTGCGCGTTTATGTGTGGGCGCTCCTCTCTGCCTCTCCAGATCTGATCCTGTTCTAAATTGGCAGCCTCTCAAGTGGGGTGCATGTTCCCAAGGAGGAAACTGGGCTGCAAGAAAGACATATTATTATATAAATTATTTTATATAATAATATTTTATATAAGTATATAAAATATATAATAATATATTTTATGTAAATATATATACATGTATAGGTAAAAATATATAAATTTGATGTGTTTAACTATTATATATAAATTTTTATATAATATATAATTATATACATTATTTTAATTTATATTATTTATATCTTATCAGAAAAATAAGAACTAAGTTAAGCATTCTAATGCTTACTATATGGAGTGATGGTGGGTGATGCCCTTATTTGGGCTGCAAGATGTGTCACCTGTCACAGTTGGGCATGAGGTTCCTGGGAAAAGAAGAGACCACATGCATTCAAGGGGCTGATGGCATCCCATCAGTTTATTCCCTTCAGGTGTTGTCAGGTCCTGAACACGGTTTAGAAAATTAAGATCTTTAAACAATAAAAAAAAACTTTAACAAAAAGTAAAAATACTTTGTAATGAGGTCAGGAATATCCATGAAATATGTTATATACCACAGAGAGTTTTATTGGTTACCTTGCAGCAAACTGTGTAAAAGAGCTGCTATTTTCAAAGACGAATTTGGCAATTTTCTTCTACTTTGAGAGAAGTATTCTAAATGTTTTCACCTTCTCAGTGCTGTCAATGGGCTGTCTGTAATGTTACCTAGCAGTTGTTAAAAAACAAAAAAACCCCTTAATGTCCCTTTAGGGCAAAATGGGCAAGAAAGTAACTGCTTTTAGAAGCAAACTCATACTATGGCGACAGCATTTTTTAAATTGATTGGAAATGTTTCCATTTTTGACAATTTTGTCGCTGAAAATGATATTATAACCTATAACATCATTAAATATGCAAATTAAAAAATCTTGTAAACAGAGTTAACTTCCAAATGAAGGGTTTCAGAGATTTGAACTCATTAAAAAAATGCAATGTCTTTTGAAATGCAAGACCATCTGACTGTTAATAAAGGAAGTTGGTTAGTTGAATTTCAACAAAAAACCCCTTTACTTAATTGATGGATGGGATTGAAAAAAATAGTATTATGATTTAAGCAAAATGATACACTTTCTCCTTTTGGATCTACGTTTATGTGAAATATCCTTTTAACCTATAACATCTACTAACAAGTATTGAAACAAACTGAATTTGAAATGAGACCTTCAAATTGTTTAATCACAAGTGTTAGAAAAACCCCAAGATTTTCAAAAAGAAGTATTCAAACTCAATCACTTGGTCCTCTCTGAATATTATTAAAAATATTAATATTAGTATAAAATTTGTTTCATTAACAATACAGTTAAATGAAATTTAAATTTAAGAATATTATTTATTTCAGATTTATCTCACCTTTTAAAGTTTACATTTTGAAAGATGAGTACACATATTCTAAATATGTATTTACATGGGGTAACTGTTCAAAAGTATGTTACCAATATCACTTCATGATCAAAAATTTGAAATGCTTAAAAGTTTCCTTTGTTTTTCTAGACTCTTGAAGACTTCATTCATGCAGTATTTAATCCTAGAGGAATTTAACTTTCTATGCGTGCATGGCCTAAGAAGCCATTAAAACTTCTTGAAGACAGCATGTGTTCTTTGTACCCCTCATAACAAAGAGCACAGCTCCTTTCTCATAGTAGATGCTTGATTAATATTTCCCGCTAGATCATTTCAGATTGTAAATCCTAGAAACCAAAGCCTAATATCATTAATCTTCCTATTCCCTAGAGCACCTTTAATTGAATTGCATGTAATTCCAAGGCAGTCAAGAGTGCCCCATCCATGGGACTCCGGAATGGGATTTGATGCTGACCTCCTTTATTTGGTAAGGCAGTTGTGTGGTCCTGGTCCCTAGGTTTTCAGAATCCTTGAGTTTTCTGACCACAGGGTAATAATGCCAGTCATTTCATGAGCCTGGGTTTTGGACAAACCAGCTGTGGCTTTGGACAGATAAAGGCAGTGGTAACTTGTCTCCAGAGACTAAGATTTCAGAGACTAAGATGAATAAGAACACTGCCAGATTGTTCAGAGAACCTCTAAGGAAGGGAACCAGGGCTTTGGCCTGAGAAAGCTGGGTGAAGGGAGAGAGTTCAGAGATCAGAGAACTAGAAACAGGGGCAACTGTATCAGCCTCTAAGGTGCACTGTGCATATTATTAGTAGGAATTGCCCAGGATGAATCCACAGAAGAATTTTAACTCTGGGAGTTTTTCTGGGGGTGATACTTATTAGAGTCAGAGTGTCTTGGCGAGGAGTGAATTGTGAGTGGTGGCACTCATAAACTGAGGAATACTAGGGACATTTAACCCCGCTTTCAATCAACTCTGGCTTTTGTATGTTGCATGTAGCTCAAGCCCCAGCAGACTGACTAGACAACGTGAGAGGCTGGATAGAAATGCAGTTAATGCCAAAAACTTTGACGCTACATCTGTTGAGTCTCACAGCATGCCAGGTGGTCACACGGCGGGGGTGGTTGCACCCTCTCAAAGGGCTCTTTATATTTCTTCTTTCTTTCCTCTCAAATGTGGCATAGCAGTATCCTTAACCATAAATACCATCCCTTATATAATACTCCAACTATTGTAGAGGCATGTTCATACTCGACTGTGAGAGATTTCCTTTCTTTTAAATTTGGGAAAAAAATTAGAAAAACAAAGAATAATGTAACAAACATGCTCTCATGAAAATTTTCACATTTTTAATATTTAGGCTCAGATGAAATAAATCCTTATTGACCGTGCTAGAACTTCAAGAATTACATCAAATGGTTGGTATTCATGTTCTGTTTTCTAACTGGACTTAATAATTGCATTTGTTTACTTTAAACTCAGACTTATGTTTACAATCTGTTTACAATTTGTGTTGTTAGAAAACATATTGACCAGGACGTTAGAAGAATGAAGTTCTCATCGTGGCTTTTCACCCCTCAGTTCTCTGCCTTCAGACAAATCTCTTAATTTCTTGGCAGGACCCTTACTTCAGAATAAATATGATTCTGTAAAAATAGTTATACACCTCCAAGTCTTCTCTGTTCTAGGTAAAATATCCTCAATTCCTTCATCTGTGTCTCATATGAGATTACTTCTAGGCTATATTCCATTTGATTACCTTCCTCTGGAGATTTAATCATCTAACAAATCCCACCTTAAATTTTGGTGCCCAGAATTGAACTGATTTTCCAAGTATGAAGTGATGAATGCATAAGGCACTACACTTCTATTAATGTTCTATTAATGTGAGCTACATTAAAACAGACAACCAACGAAACAACCTGCATTTTTTTTTTTTTTTTGCAGCAATATCACACGGTTGGTTCATATTAAATGGAGGCTCAATTAACTCTCTTAAACACTTTCATAGGTTTGGCCACCAAACTTGGCCATTGCTATGTGGAATTGGTTTTTGAGCTTAAAAGCAAGCCTTCTATTTAAATCTACAAAATTTAATTTTATTGGTTTTAGTCCATTGTGAAAGTCTGGAATCTTATTTTTGTTTTCTCAGAGAGGGTCCAGGTTTGTGAGGTTTCCAGAGAATCTGAATACCCTCATGTCAACCTTCCCTTTAATCCCTTCTGGGCATGATTCATGTGACTCAAGCGCCTGCTACTATTTTTCTCTTTATTGAAGTTTTTCAAGAAAAATGTCAATTTATACAATAAAATATCCCTGAATTCTTCATAACACCAGCAAGCAATTTATACCCATTGCTTTAGACTTTCATATATTTTTGTGTCTGGTTAGTAGACAATGGATGTACCACAGAAACAATAACTTTGCATAGCCTACAGGTGTATGCCCAACTCTATTATTTCTGCCAGAAAGGATACTGCATCTGATGTTGGAGTGGGGAAAGAAAAGTCTTACATTTTTCTTTTATCCAGCGGCAATTCTCCTACCCTAGTGGGGAAAAAAAAAAAAAGAGAAAACAATGCTAGGTGTGGTTCCAGTGCTTTCCAGTTTCAGCTGGAATTCAGTCAAATAAAGTCCTCTTCCTAAAAGCCATGAAGTACTCTCATTTCAACGTTAATCTTTCTGGTCCCCTGTACATTGCTTATATCTCTCTGATAGCACTTCACATAGTCTGTCCTGTTTTAAGATTATGGGATTAATCTGCATTTATCTCTTCTCTTAAATTGTGTTTTCTTAAGGCACAAGGACCATATCCTAGCCATTCTTATTTATTCTTAGAACAAATATGGATTGAGCCCACTTTGTGCCAGGCACTGTGCTAGGCACTCAGTTCCAATTTCCTCCTACTGGGGACCAGCACAAGCTCAGCTGACTTACTTGAAATGGAATCAATCCATATGACTCAACCTAAGCCAACACTTACCATCAATTTTGTAAAATCTGTGTGTAAAATAGAAAAGGATTTATTGAAGGGGATCCAAATCACTGTAAATTAAACTAGATCTTCACATATCTTAGCTATTCCCTACTCACCTCAGAGCACCACTAACTGTTTGGGGTATCCAAGTTATGACCAAAAGCACTGAAGTACTGTGAAATATAGACTGAAATCCAAACCGCCCCATAGGAGAAGTGAAGCTTCAATGACAAAAACAAGTTTGGAACTTATTTAGCACCATTAAGAAAACCAGCTTGAACATTTAAGTCCACCGATTGATTAAAACAATGGGTCCCCTGGAAAAGGGAGACATGTACATATTATATATTAATTATGTAATACCAGAAATGAGAGAGACAGAGCCACGGGGGGGGGATGAATGGTCTTTTCATTGCTGAACATTTGGATCAGAATTATAATGGTTTATTGTGGGGGAGTGGTCACATGCTCTCTTGGCAAATTATATATACATTCAAGTTGTGAGCACTATACCAGTAGGTTGGGGTTTATGTTTTTGTTGCTATTGCTTTATCTTTTTTTTTTTTTTTAAATATAAGCTTGGACAGACTCAATGCAGCAAGTACTCCTTCTCAATTTAAGATTTGACAATTTAACAGGAAAAAGCTCATTCATCATCTTTCCCTTTTAGAAACCATAAATTATTGGCTCATATACCATGTGGCTCGGATTCTAGGAAAAGTTAGTGTAAACAAACCCAAGTTACAATGAGTGGAGTAAGAGAGTGAGTCATAAACAAAACACAGACATATGCTCTCATATAAATAAGGGCCTGGATCATCAGCTTCCCAAAGTCTGCTTCCCATTAATTACACAACAAAATGAACTTTCCATATGTAAAGCCCAAATCACTTAACTCTGGCAACTTGTATGAGACAAAGACCAGGATTGGACCTAAAAGGCACTGACAAAAACCTGAATTTCAAAATAATGAAAGTTCTCTCAAAATATTTTCAGGTATTGGAGGGCAAGAAAATCCCTTGGAGGAGTGTTTCTGAGCACTGAAACTATTCCCAGCAACCCAGGAACACTGCTTGAGGCTGGTCTGATCCCCTGCTGAATTTAAAGGTAATATCAGGCTTACTCTCTTTTGTTCTGAGCTCTGTCATCTTTATGGGGCAAGTCCTGGGTCCAGGCCACAGAGGGTGTTCACAGACATTGCTGGAATCACTGAACAGTTGAAATTCCCTCCATCAGTACTTTCTCTCTGTCCTTAGAAATTGTCCATCGGTACACAGACTCACATTTCCTTATTGTTGTATGCAGGCTATCTGGTCTCTCAGTTTAAAAAGGTTTCAAGGAAACAGAACAATTCCTAGGGAAGAGGATTCTTCAACAGGTGAGAAACTTTGAGAGAGATGGTAAGCAGCTAAGTTCTCTCCTTTTGTCTCTTTTGAAAGTAAACCTCATAAAGCAAACTAACAGAGTTACTTACAAAGGACATTAAAATAACAGACGTCACATTTTAGGAGCTTGGGTGTGGGAGTGGGAGAAAAAGAATTTTTATTCTTTGCTGGGGGTGGGGTGGGGTGTACGTGTTCTTGGATCATTCATTTACTCAGTGATTGTTTTTGTAGCATGTACTCTTTGTGTCGTACCATAGACCATACAAGGTAAGTGGACAGCGTCATCTCTGCTCTCATATGGAACTATGGGAAAGGGGGAGAACCTAAGATTTTTGGAGAATCTATGGTGCAGTCTGCAGTACTTCACATATTTCCTCATTTAATTGTGATCACAACCACGTGAAGACCTTACCATCTCTGTTGTACAGAGATGAAAACTGAGACCTCAGAGGTTAAATAATTGCCCCAAAGGACACATCTTAGAAGTCATGGACTCAAAGATTCAAGCAAGGGTTGCCCTATTTCAAAGTGAGTTTCATACCATATTTCCTTAAGAAGGCAAAAAAGACAAGGAGCTGGACAAGAAGTGAGCAAACCTGGGTTTCCCTGTTAATTTTCTACTAATGACTGCATCAGAACACCACATTTCTCTCAGTTTTACAGTTTCAAAGGCCTTTTCTAACTGCCAAATTTCATCGCTAAATAACACAAGGTA
Organism: Hyperoodon ampullatus; assembly: GCF_949752795.1. Lineage (NCBI taxonomy): Eukaryota > Metazoa > Chordata > Mammalia > Artiodactyla > Ziphiidae > Hyperoodon > Hyperoodon ampullatus. The sequence continues at coordinate 61,560,702 of NC_136926.1, read as the reverse complement.
TTACTACAGATCACCTGCCCTACTTCTGCTAGACTAGGCCTTCTTGCATATTGTTTTGATCCTGCTGCTTTCTCCAGTCAAATGCCTTTAAGCGTTCCCTATAGCGAGCCAGACAGCCAATATAATGAGGGAGGTTGGCCAGGATTAGGAAGAAAGGTGGGGGGAATAGGGGAGGACATGGGAAACGAAAGAGAATATGTCCCATCTAATGGGGCAAATGTTATTCTGTATCAATCATTGTTGCCAGGTAGGAATCTAAGCCCAAAGTTATCAGATAATATGAGTTTCAAAAAGCCAGAACTCTTGATTATTATGTAAATCTCCTGATGTTTACAATCTGCAGATTAATTAATTTTTTAAAAAATGTATAAACCTGTGTAGGCCAATCAAAATACAACTGCAGACAGCTATTGGCCCATGGCTTTATTTTGATATCACTGTCCTTCAGAAGGGTCATCATGACTCATTCTAGAATTGCAGGGACTCTAGGTTCTGACCCCAAACCTCTCTTCCAGCCTCATCTGTCATTATTTCCACATACACTCCTGTCTTAGACATCTCTGTGCTTTTAATTTGGTCCATCCTTAGAAGGCCATCTCAACTCTTCTCTTCCCAGATCATCTCAGTGTCCTCCAACCCCCGCATCTCAGTGTCCTAGTGTAATTAAATTACACCTAGGCCAGTATAATCTCCAGCTTTCCATTGAGAAGCTCATTCGGAAAATCCCATAGAACTTCTGAGTGAAGGGACACATTTATGTGTACAAGTTCCTCCTTCTTTGAATAAACACATACCCATGCACAGGTCATCTCAGGGTCCTCTGAACTCCCTTAGTGCCCTTCAGGTGGAAACTCATGATTTCTTGGTTGCTAAATGATAGCTCTGTTAGTATCTGAGATTGTTATTCAATCTATTAAGTTAAAAATATTACTTGGCCATCTCATGTCTTAGAGTCAGGCCTTCCCCAATAGTGTGACAGTTCTCCTAGGGCAAGTGCTAATCTTTACTTGTATGTAGCATTGTGGTAGGTACTTAAAAAATATCTGACAATTTGTAACAAAGCCTTATAGAAGTTCCAGGAAGATGAGCTCAATATGAAGCCCTAACAGGTTGGGGTTGACTGTGCCCCGAGATAAGGGTATTTGGAGGAGGTAGTGAGGATAAAACTTCTAAAGATAGTTAATGGGTTTTATGATCTGAGTCATAACATGACTAAATTAGGACTTAACATGATTAAATCCTGGTGTGACATGACTTCATTTTTAACATGAGAGGGGTCATAAAATAGTGATATATTGTTTTGAACATGGGATTGGTGCTGTTTCATTTCTTTCTCACCACTGCCTAAAAAGCAGAAATTATTTTTCCCATTTCACTGGTAAGGAAACTGAGACTCAGAAGTGTCATTTAGACTGTGACTCACCTAAGGAAATGAATTAAGTACTGCAGTAACACTGGTCCTTGAATTTCAAATGCAGTTTTCACTTTACATCTGTGGGGTAGCCAGAAAGAGCCCAGGTTTCCTAATTCTTGGCAGGTAATATTTGTAATTCAGTTCATTTCTCTGAGCTCAATTTCCTCAGCTGCAACATGAAGAGGTTTGCAGAGATCCGTTCTAGTCTATTCTAATCCAGTCTTGTCTAGTCAATTCTCGTTTAAGCAGCAGGAGAAGGAGGCCCCCTGGGAGGTGCTCTGGGATTATTCCAGTGACCCTCAAAGGTAGAGTGGAGAGGGCTGCGGGTGAGTTATACCTCTCCGTGTCTTTCTGTCTATCTCTTTCTCTTTGTCACACCTGTCTATTCTCTCTAAATTCTTTCTCCAGTTTCCTAGACTGACTTACAGTCTGCCTGGACCACTAAAGATCATTCTTAATGACGGTCATTACACAGTTCTTCCACGTTGCCTGAGGCCATTTCCACAGCAATAAGCGGGAAAGACCTTGTCCCCCTTCTCCACAGCTGGGCTCAGTATGCCAACTTCACTGGAACCAAGAAGTTTTTCAAAAACTCTCCATTAATTACAGGAAACCCAAAGCACTGTCCCCTCTTCTCATTAACACAGTTGCTTTCAGTTGCCACTACATGATCTCACCACCATTAAACCAACAATCTAATTAGACTTCTGGAAATGGAAAAAGCCAATGAATAAGGCAGGCGTGCCACTTTCATCTCAAAACTGATCATAAAATATTGTGCCCTTTTGTTCTCCTCCACATAAAATCTGCCCTGGAAGAGTTTCCTTTCATTCTCTCCTATTTATAAAGAGGAGTTTGAATATTTGATATAAAAGGAGTATCTTAACAGAAATTGCTTCATGTTTGGGAGGTTTTCTTTCCTGCATTTCTGAGCGTGGAGTCTCATTACAATAATCGTACCTGACTCCCCCGAGTGTGATGCCTCACAGCCAAACCTCCCACTGGGCTTCAATGGAGGTGTGAATGATACTATCACTGGGAAGAAGGTAAAACGTATTATTATCATTACTCTATTTTTAAGAGGGTCTGACTGTGGCAAGAGGTGGTTGGGAGTATAATCTGTACAAAGCATGCAGAGAAGATAAATTGAGTTAAACTTCTTACAGACACGGCACTTTCCGACCTGTCATTAAACCTTCTGTCTTTCCCAAAATCTCAGCTCTGGAGAGAGAAAAATTAGTTAAATCCAGTCCAGGCTGAGTATCTACTATGCACCGAGCACTGCACGAGCTTCTTGATACCCAAATATGATTATATGTTGCTTAACAACAGTGTTCCTGGATTTTGCTTCTCTTCTTTTCATCCCATTGAACCCAAGGTTCTGAGAATTCCTGGGATCCTCAATACTCATTGAATGGGACAAATCTTAAATAGGAAATGGTTGCTGCCCTCAGGAAATCCATACTCTGAACAGAATGCAAGACTAGCATATATAAAATAATTAAATTACACCTAGGCCAGTATAATCTCCAGCTTTCCATTGAGAAGCTCATCCTGAAAATCCCACAGAACTTCTGAGTGAAGGGAGACATTTATGTGTACAAGTTCCTCCTTCTCTGAATAAACACATACCTATGCACTACACACACCATGCCATATAGGCTGACTCCTTAACTTGAAAATAATCTTCCCTGGAGGATATCCTGGTGGATTAGCCAGGAGCTAGTCCGCCGTTACTGAACAGAAAATTCTGGAGGCCCCAGGGGTCCCTTTCAGGTTGCTTCCTCTGCGGAACGGTCTCAGGATGGTTTGCTGTTTCTGGGGCTGCCATGGAAAAGAAAGGCAAATCATTGCCTCTCAGCTCTAATAAATATCATGCTAGAGTATGTGTTTTCATGCACCAGATGGTTTTGTGCAGGAAACAGTTGTTCAGTGCATTTTGATTAATACTTAATGATTAGCTGTTGTTTGCCCACCTCAGTGCTAGGTACTGGGGTTTCAAAGTCAAATAAGGCCTGACAATAGGGGAGTGGACAGTGCAGCATGAGACACAAGACACTTCATTAAATGTAGGGACCAGTGATCAACCAGCTTGTAGGGAGAGGAGCACAGAGGATGTGGTGTCTAACTTGGCCGTGGGGTGATTCTCAAAGTGGGTGTAAGGGAAGGCTTCCTAGAGTTGAAGGCACCTAAGCTGAGTTGTGAAGAGTAATCATGAATTCGATATCCAAATAGCTTGAGGAGTGGGTGAAGGAGACAGGAACATTCCAGGGTGGAAAATAGGTAATAACAATAACCATAACAACAACAATAGTAGCAGCAACAATAGCACAAATTTGCTGAACTCTTCCTATGTGTCAGTCACTCTGCTAAGATTTTTCACAAGGATTACCTCATTTATTCCTCACCACAATCCTCTACACTGGGTGGCATGCTTTTCTCCATTTCACAGATGTGAATACTGAGGACTGAACACCCAGCTGCTTTAGTGCAGTATTGAACTTCCAATGCAGGCGATTGGAAGCAAGAACACATGCGTTTAACTAGAGCACTGCACAGCCCACAAGTGGTGTCAAGAAAAATGAGTCAAAACTTAGAAACAAGGCAAATGGAAGGGTGCATGTCCTTGTGGAGTCTTAGTGTCCTCTTACAGGGGATTCACTATCCACTACTAATTAAGCCCCAGATTCTGCCAGGTAATATATTAACTTGTAGATTTTTGCCCAGAAAATATGCAAATGATTCCTTTCCAGTAGAAAAGATAAGCCCAGAGGTTATGGTTTTATTGTCCATTGGGACATTAACTGAACAATCTTGCTTGGCATTCTTTCTCCAATGCCTACATTCCTGTAATGCCCTTTTCTTCTAGTTCTAATTCTTTTCAGACCAGCTTTATCACCATGTTGGTTTCCTCATTAAAGAGTTGAATGAATCCTTGACATGATTTTTTAGTTTCTTGCAAATTACACTCTGACAGTGGGGCTTCCAAAGGAATTTGGTGCTGGCTGATATTTCCAAGGAGATGGGCCCAGATTCTGGAGGATTTGGTGCTTCTTGGGGATGTTTACAGCCTTAGCCATGGAACAGCTCAGCTTTTCTAGGATGTCCAGTTTAAATCAGAAAAGAGCTTATTTTCTCCTTTTCGGGCAAAAAAAATTGGAAGTTTTTCAGAAGGCCTTTGGTGTGATGGGGTCTTCAGGGAAGCACGGAAGTTTGCAACCCTGCTGGGTCTCTTCATGGCCCAAAGCCAAAGCGAGGGGGCTCATCAAGAACCTTATGTTCAGTAGAGATCGCTAGGCAAACAGAGTGATTCTGTGCTGCTTCAACATGGGCCAGTAGGTAGCACTTTTCAGAAAATTTGAATGATTTGTTTTTAAAATAAAGCTTTATTTTCTCTAGATCTTTCTGAACTTTTTCTACTGTATATTTTAAGTGATTAATCTGGACTTAGAGAAATTTATTTTACAACTTGATGACTTCTTTGGTTTGTATACTTATGGCTCTTGGATGTTTCAAATCCTATTAACTTGCACATTTATTTGCTCTATTTTGGTTCTTTTGGAAAGACAAGACTTTTGGCTGAATCGACCCATTATTTTGGTTAGGAACTTCAGATCATGGTACCACACAGGACAAAAAATAAATAAATTACTTTACAATTCTGAAATTCCTGTTCACTGCTTTTTGCATTTGTACCTGGATATCATTTCATATTTTTGGGTCCTTCTCCATAAATGGCAGTTGGTTAACAGAAAAGTCAGGCATCCTAGAATTTGGGAGTTAGAAGCAATTTTCGTGATCATTTTTGCTTCAGCTACTAGAATGCTGGATTTCATTCTGATTCCATTAGAATTAAGAATTCATTCTTTAATTTGTAAAGGTAATTTTTCAAGATTAAAGTTTGGCATCTTGATTACAGGTATCAGCCAGTTCTGACTGGGCTGATAGTTTGGTTTAATAATGAAATGGTTTACCTAATATGTCTTTGCTTTTAGAAGCAAAATGTCTGACTTGTGAAATTTAAATATTTTCACTTACTCTGATAGATTTAAACAGGGCAGATGACACAGTTTGAGAGAATAATATATTAGCCTTGATACGAAACAGATACAAACTATAAATTAAGAGCTATGCTCCCTCCGCTGCCCTTGTCATCTCTAACAGGGCTACACCTTGAGCAGGTGAGATTTGGTGATAGCAACCCTGATACATATCTTTTTTCCTACTTGGATTTAAGATAAGAGACTATCAGTGTGTGTGTGTGTGTGTGTGTGTGTGTGTGAGAGAGAGAGAGAGAGAGAGAGAGAGAGAGAGAGAGAACTAGAAAGAAATGCCTTCCTGTTTGCTTGCTTTTCCATTACTACTACTCTAGACTTTTCAGGTGCAGAACCAAAGACATTTTTTTTCCTTGGTGTTTTATGAAGTTCCTACAAAATTTGTAATTTACTTAATAATATAGTCTCATCTTAAATATTAATACAAAGTGTGTGTGGGGGGCATGTTTTCAGTAGTAAAATCATGCACTCTCTACGTATCGCATAACCTCCCTGAGAAGTTAGTTCAATGTGTAGAAGATCAGAAAAATAAGGCTGACTTATTCAGGTACAGATTATCTGGTGTGGTTATTCAGTCATTATTGGGACAGTGCAATGGAAGTTATTTCAAATTATGCATCATTTTGAACAAACTTTACTGAAGCTTTCACTGCATTAGCCCTAATTACTCACAATAATGATGCAGTGCTCCCTTGAACCAGACCTCCTTTGTTGTGCCAGGGGACTGCAGCTGATCAATGGCTATTGAGCAGTTTGATCACGAAGTCTGAACTGCTTGAGCACCAGTGGCAGCCAGTGCCTTCCCTCCCTCCCAGTAGCTCACAGACTGACATGTTCTCAGTCTGGCCACCCTCTCCTGCAGCTCTTCTTCTGTGTCTTCCTCCAAGTCAATAACTTCATAATCAGCATGACTCTCAGACTTGGAGACGCTAATAAATTGCCTTAAACAAACAAAAATATACATACACACACATGCACGAGCTAGAAAAAGACATATTTTTAAGCCTTTGACCCACATTCATTTCTTCCACATTATAATGTTTATAAAATAAGGTGGGAAAGTTCCTTTTTTTTTCTTTTACCAAAGATTACCTGTTTGAAAAAATACCATTAGGATATAGACTGATCAATTATTTGGCAAGTATTTACCAACAGCTTACCACATGTCTGTCAAAGATTTCTCCATTTGCTTGTTAAGCAGTTCCAATATCAAGCATGTTTTTCTCAGACGTCTCCCATCTTGTTTGGTATGGAATAAACACACAGCTACTGCCTCGTAATCATTCATTTCACTTAGTGATTATTTATTGAGCATCTACTATGTGTCAGGAACTGTACTAGAACTGTACCTTAGTTTCCATTATTTTAAAATAAAAGTAATTTCAAATTAATTGAATTATTTTAGTATTTAAAAAACTCAATAGGGAATTCCCTGGCAGTCCAGTGGTTAGGACTCTGCACTTCCACTGTCGGGGTCACAGTTTCGATCCCTGGTCGGGGAACTAAGATCCCATATGTCATGTGGCGTGGCCAAAAAGAAAAAAAAAACTCAATAAATGATTTCTTAAATTAATTTTGCTTTATAAGCCACTTAATTTTACTCTTCTTTCCTTTATCTTCTCTGCACTTGTCTGAGTCTTCAAAACCACTCTGTAGAAATGACGACCTATTGAAAAATAAGTTGATTTCTTTATATGGCCAGAAGTAATTCTAAATTACCTTACTTATAGTGAAAGATGGGACTCTAAAGAAAACAACAATTAAGTGAGTTGTCTCATCAGAAATATGTATGACTAATGTACAAGCACCCAACTGAATGAAATCAAACCCAGAACCTATTTATTAACTGCCTTCTGTATGCTTGACTTTGCTTAAAGCCTCACATTATGAGTTTCACTCACTGTTCTCTAAAAGAAGTAGGAGTCCGTAATTAGGGAGAAAGAAATCTGCCTTTGCTACTGTTGGGCCTATGATAGAAATGAGATTCCACTGGAAATCAGGCAGTAAATCAAGAAATTTGGGTTCCAATCCAATTGCATGACCTCAGGCAAATCTCTGAATCTCAGAAGCATCAATTTCTTCACGTGTGAAACAGGGTATTGGGTATGAGCCCAGGCTGTTCGACCCTAACTCTCTTAGGTTTGTGGGAAGACGTTTGTCTGTGGGGAGTGGAATCTCAGGAAGGTCTGGCCTTCAGCACCTGGAGTAGATCTTTAGCCTGTTTTCCCATAAAAGTTCTGTTCAGCAGCCTAAGACCCGGAAATGGACCAAATCTGTGAAACTCTCATGAGGGTCTCATTTGAGCATTGCCGAAAATAAACAGCCCATTCCTACATCCTGAAACAGGAGAGCTTTGGCTCAGCTCTGATTACCAGAGAGGCAGGTTTAAAAGTTTAATACCCACCTGTTTCTACGCCCATTTGGCATATTTGTAAATTATTGAACACAAATAGAGGAGGCAAGCCCGTAGAAGCTTGGGATCCCAAGAATGTGTTCTCTCACACAGCATGGAAAGAGTTCAGGGAAGGAAAATAGGGGATCACCTGTCTTTTGCCTCTGGGAAATATCTGTGCTTGGCAAGCAAAGGCAGAAACATGCAGGCTGATTTTTAAATCCATAAAGGGGGGCCAAGGGAGGCCTCCAGAGCTTAACCGACAGGGTTGAGCAAGCAATTATCTGGGTGGGTATGCAGACCTTGGCCCAAATCTTTTGTTCCAGCCAAGTGATGAATCCCCAGAGTTCCAGGCATGGCAGCAGTGCCCACTTCTCAGACTCCCTCCACAGGTGCCCTCCCATAAAGGTGCTGCAAGTCTCAGGGGCAGCTTCTTCCCCTTTCCTCTGTGACTCTCCTCCTAGGACCTCTCCTTGTTCTCATTGCTGGCATCGTTTACCTGGCATTTCCATAAAAAACTTTTCATTTCACACCTAGCATGTGAAAGATGTTAATATTCTTGATCATATTTGAGACATGATCCCGTTTCTTCAGAGCAAGATTTCCCAAGTGCCTGGGAAGAATACCACTTCCAAGAGATGTTAAGAGCTCTTCCTAGAAAAATGAGTTTTGTGGTCAGGTAAGACCATGAAATTCTGTGTCTCGCCCTCCTGGAACCTCACAATGCACATTGGTCAATTAAAAGCTCAGAAAAACCCTGCCGAAAGGAAGCAGATGCAGTGTAGCCTTCCTCACATTCACCTAACTATGAAAACATCTATCTCAAAACACCTACCAATATTTTGTGAAACTCAATTTGGGAAGTGTCAGTCCAAATATTTCTTTCTGTTATTTCAGTTGGGCTCATTTTCTAATTACCAATGGTCTCCATGAAGGAGGTAGGTATGTAGCTGAGTTCTCTGCTTAAAGCAAACTGCTGAATTAGAAGATGAGTTTAGGTGAATAACAATAATGAGTGTCTTCTTGGGCTTCTAATCGTAATAGGCATTTGTAAATACTGCAACATGCTTCACATTTACCAGTGCATCAGTTCAACACATTTTATGGAATGTTCCATCACTCTGTGAGCCATGAAGATAGCAAGAATCTAAATCATGGATTCAGTCTCTGAAGTACATACAGTTCTGTCATGAGAGAGAAGAAGTTAAATAGAAGCATTTCTCATGTAGTCTACAAGTGGGTGGTAAATGCGTGGCAGAGACACTGGATGCTACAGGCATTCAGAGGAGGTGTGACTCCCTGGGCCTTGAAGATCTGTGGGATGTGAATAGTAACCGAGTAAGGCTGTCCTAAAGAAAGGTGTTAAGCCAAGTCCAAGGCCTTCCTTCCTGGAAACTGGGGTTGGTGCACAGGACTGCTGGGAGGTGATGTGGGGAGTAGCGGAAGGCAGAGCATATGGGATGTCTGAGTAAGGCGCTTGTATTTTATAAACTGCCAGTGAGGAGTCTGGTGACTACTGAGGAATTCATGATATCATGAGCTAGAATGAATCAAGTCCTCAGGGAAACGCTGATTACCATCTCTCAACCATGGTGAGCATAGGAGGTAGTGAATGCAGTGGTTGAGAGCATGGGTCTTGGATCTGAGTTGGAATTCAGAGTGTCCACAGGTTCCTGGGGCAAGTTTCCTTCCCATTAGCTTCCTCTTCTGGAATGGAGACATGTATTTATTTCACAGAGTTATTTTATGAGTTACATGAGATATATAAGGTCCTATATGCAGAGACTAGTAGTTACTAAGGCTTGATAAAGAGTAATTAATACTGTTACTACTACTCACTGACCTTTGCCTCCAGGTTCTGAGATGATCTCCTTCCTTTCTTAGACCTTCTCCCACTTGAAAACTCCAATGCTGAAACAGCTCACATGCTCAGTGTCTGCCGGAGGTTGGCTGAAGAGAGAACTCTTACCTGTACTTAGCAGCAGCACATTCCCGGAGGGCCTTCTCCATGCCCACCTTCCCTGGGGTGAACCCAAAGCATCTGAAGTGCTCACCTGCATCTGATGTTGCTGCAGATGCAGCAAGGAGAGATAACACTGGGGCTGGTGGGATTGCAACACTGTCCACTGCAGCTGGCTTCTTCCTGGTCATCATAGTGGACGCTGAGCCCTCGTTCTTACTATGTGCTGTCGTTTGGTCCACTTTTAAGTGGGGACTTGGTATCCCTAAAAAAAATAACCCCAAAGCCTGCAGTTACTTTAAAGAAATAGGAAGACAGACAACATAAAATCTGAAAGTGACCTGATGAAATCATCAAATGATCTGACCTCCTTCTGGTGCAAGAATGACATTTTAGAATGTTTAAAGGAAACAAAACAAGACAAATTAGCAGCATAACTGGTTTTGGTTTTGTGGCTGAGGTTAGTGGTGACAACATTCCAGGTGGCCTGCCTGAAAGTGGGGGTCGGGGCACAGGCCTAATGAAGCAGTGTAAGCCATCATGCACGTTTTACCTTCCATGGATCAAGAAGCCTGTCTTTACAGAGGTTTTGGTGTGCAGAGCATGGAGGGGAGAAGTTGATCCCACCCTAGTGAGGCTTCTCATCTCATCCAGCTAGGAAGACAAGACTGAATGAAAAGGAAAAACTGAGCAACAAGTGTGGGCAGGCCTGTGTGTTATTCATTAAAAGTGCCTGGGGAGTTCTCAGGAGGCAGGGATTCATGTGGGAAGAAGTAAGGAAAGGCTTCCCAGAGTTCATGCTAGAGAAGCAAGGTCGAAGGAAAGGCATTCCCGGTGCTGAGAAGAGTGTCTGCTAAGTCATGGGTGAGGAATGAAGATGATTCAGACAAGAGGCCGGCCTTCTGGAGGCAGGAGATGCCCTGTGGGGACTGGTGTGTCACAACAGTGACTGGGCCAAGTAAGGGCTGAACTTGGGGGCCTTTGAGTGTCTGGTCATAGTAGTCACGATTTTTTGATGCTGGAAAGCCTGGGTAGACTCTTATGAGGTGCCTCTGAAAGGGCCTGGAAACTTACTACATAACACATTATAAGAACTGTTCTGGAGCCTTGTTTGCTGGGCTCAAATCCCAGCCCTCTTACTTTTCAGCTGTGTGACCATGAGCAAGTTACTTAACCTCTCCAAGCTTCAAGCCTCCTTAACTGTGCAGATGGGATGGAACTGTATTACCTCATGGGGTGGTTGGGGGCATCCATGATCAATCAAAATAAAGGGCCTAGAACAGTGTCTGGCACATAGTTCATGCTATATAATTGTTTCCTATTATGATTATTCCTATTATACTGCTATCACTATTATAACCTGCTCCTCAGGCCAAACGGAAACCAGCCAACAAAGGCTCAGTTCTCTTCCCTGACATGACCAAGGATTTCTGGACACCTTCTACATCCCCAGCTGCAAAAAAAGTCACTCTCCAACTCATCCAAACATAACTTCAGAAGCTGCAGGTGTCTGAATCCATGTCAAACGGTCATCTACTCAGAATTTCTTTATGTGTAGGCTACATGCCACTGATAGCAACAACATGAAACAGGCCTTATCACAGTAGCTCCTGACCTTTTTTCCCATCTCAACCAACTTGAGTGACACTGGTCCCTCCTATAGTAACAGCTCACCTCCAGTGAGATCTGCTCACACTTTGGCCTAACGGCAGCCCTGTGAAGCATGTAGTGTGGAGGTTACTCTTTTCTTACTTTTATAGATGAGGACAACATATTTCTGAGATGTTAAGAGATAACTGACTAAACTCATACAGCTCTTAATGTCAGAGCTCGAAGTTTTCAAGCAGCCAGATGCTAAACTCAGGGATCATCTTGGTCTACCTTACCATCTTCCAACTTCTGCCCATGACCTGGTCTACCAACAGCATGCTTCACACTGAGGACACAGAGGGCCTATATCACACCTGGAAAAGGCACCTGTAACCACCTAAGGAAGAAATGCTGACACTTTCATTTACCATCTACTACCTTCCTCCTACTCTCCATCCCGATCTCTGAAACCTCCACTTGAGGTGTTGTAAATAAAAATACAATTTTTCTTTTTTGATTTCACATTTCATAGCATTTGACTATAGGAGTGGACAAACATCAAATTCTATGACAGAGAGACCGCAAGGCACAACCATCAAGAAATCAGGAGGTGCAGCAAACACGTACATGATCCCCGGATGATGCCCACTTGTAAAATATGCAGGTGTGCCAGGAATACGCAAGGTATACACATGTAGTACATGTAAAATGCAAACAGAATCTTCTGCAAGGAGATACATCCAAATAGTTAACCATGGTTATTCTGAGGAAGGAGAGCACAGGGAAGATTAGTGAGGGAGTTTTTACTCTTGCTCCTTAGCCTTCTTTATTGTTAATATTGTTTAAACCACAAACATATATTAAACTCTTTTTCCATTAACAAAATAAACATAGTTTGGAAAGAATCTAGAAGTCTATCACAGTATGGTCATCTGGGTAGATTGACTGATGTGCTAGAATAGTGGGCTGCTAACAAATCTGCAGTGGGACAGCAGGCCTGAGTCTGATAAGAATTCCTCACCGTGGTACTCCGCGCCACCCTGGCCCTGTTCCTGTCAAATGGATGCAGGCGTCCTTTGCACAGCACACCTCCGGGACTCTAAGCTGCCAGAGTTCTATTGGATAACAGCTCCTTTGGAAAAACTCCCTGATCTGTCTGTCCTCTTTATACCTGTGGACACAGGTGGGACAGGGAGTTCTTTGCTCATATTATTATATGTGCAGGGAATGAGCCATAAACAGGATTAGCAGGCAGATATTTAACTCTCACTTGGGAACACAGTGATTTCAAGCCATTTTAGTTGTACCCCTTTTCATGCAAATGTTCACAATCCACATCATTCCCTTAAAGCAGATCTGATCACACCTCTATCGGGTGTACTTTGCTACTCAAGTGTTTATGGTACAGAATAAGTTAAAAGTAATAAGATGACACTTAAAACACTCTATAATTCAGATTGTCACTCTTTAGCTATCTTGAAAACCCTAGATAATTTAGGATTTTCTAGATTATAGTACTGTTTGCCAGTTGCTGTCCAATGAATTTGAAAACAAATTGAAAAAAAAAATCCTAATGTTTGCTCAGACATCTTTCAGTTTTGAAAGGATTAGGGAAACAATCCCAGAAGTAGTATATGTGGGCAAGAATATTAGATAAACGTTAAACAAAGGCTAATATAACAGTACTTGTAATGCATAAACTCTGTCTGAGAGCAGAGGTCTCAGGAGACTGGAATGGGTGACTTCTTGGGAGAGAGCATTGGGCAGGCTGGCCACTGGAAGTCTTTGTTTCTCTTCATTCCAGGTGGCAGCTGATGCTCCATGGAGAGGTACCCAAAGGACCAGAGGAACATGAAACAGTTCAGAACCAAGTTCTCACAAATGCTCGGTGATGGTAGAGTGGTGGGATATTTGGCAAGTTCCTTCCCAGAATGGGCCTGGCTGCTCTCTCCACGGGAGGAAGATTTTTGAGGCTGGAGATCAATCATAAAGAAATCCAGATTCAGCACTGTACTGACTGGACCACTGAGATGTGGCACTGCTCTTACACTGGGGCATGAGGAAAAGCAAGGATGGCTTTGATCTGGGAAAGGATCACTATGTCAAATTCGGACAGCAGACTGTATGGAGAGCACACTTGGTAGATGTGTTCAGAGGATCACCAAACCCCAATACAGGACAAATTGTATTGAGGCTTGCATATCTGGAGGCCAGTTCATTTTTAAAGGAGGAAATAACAATGCTAATAACTTTGTGGATCCAACATCTGTTCATAATTAAGACAGAGAAGCCAAAAGGAAATAAAAAAAGTTAAACCTATCTGAAAACATTCTATTATAACCTGTAGACCTCTATTGATAAATTTTTAAAAAACTCTTTGAAACTGTGCTGTAGCTTATCGAGGGACAGTCACTCATTTTCAAAGGTAATTTCTCATAGACTGCTTATCCTCTTGAACCTCTACCTGCACACCGTGTTTGCATTAGGGACTTGATTTATGGATTCCAACTCCTTTGACGCAGAAGCTGACTTCCTGTTGCCTTGGTTACTTGGAGCTCAGTTCAAGGTTAAAGTACTCCCAAATCAGAATCAGTGGCAGGCGCTGCATCTAGCGGCCAGGTTATTGACTACCCCAGGATGTGGAAAGGTCAGAGACCAAAGCACTGTTTACTGCCTTAAGGGTCAGTCAATATTGAGTCAATAGTTTCGATATTTTGATTCTGTTTCTTCCGAAGTAGTAGTTTTTGTTCAATTACCTCTTCCCCAGGTTGCTCAAGGTTACAGGGGTCATGGAAGAAAAGCAGGGTCTACAGTGGCTGACTTTCCCAGGATCTCTTTAATGAGCTCTGTGACCTTGGATAATAAAAACCAGCCTCACCATAGAGTAATTTGTATGTTGCTCTAGGTTTGTAAAGTTTGTTATCTGCTTATCTCATTTTCTCTATGGGGAAACAAACAAACAAACAAACCTTTGTGGAACAGTTATTATTTACTCCTTTTTTCTAGATGAGAAAATGGAGGTTCAAGGAGGTCAGACATCTCATGTAAAATCACACAGCTGATAAGGAGTGGTAAGAAATAGATCCTAACCCCTGACTGAGTCCTCATCCCATAGTTTCTTTAAAATAAAGGGGCTGATAAAATCATCAACCAGGGATCATACGTAATTCATTTTGTAATGTCCACTACAGAAAGCAGTATATCTGGAAAATACTATGCAATTAATATAGGTTTAATTAAAATTTTAATTCTAAGATTGCAAATGCAGATGTTTCCTGGAGACAAAACTTAGGATGGCATAGTGACAGAGGCTGACACCAGTGGGGTGGTTAGTTCCTTCTATCACCTTCCTGGCCCTTTCACTGTAGAATGCAGTGCTTGGCATGGATTGAGAGGCATGTTTTGTTGACCATTCAGTGGCTTTTAATCTTGCAAAGAGCAATGACATGCATTATGCTATTTGCCCCTTGCAGCATCCCTGTGGATGACAAGAGGCAGATGGTGAAACTCCAAATTCACAAATAAGCAAACCAAGGCACAGAGGACCAGGTGATGTGCCCAAGCTCACATATCACAGGTGTGAAGAAAGCGGTGCTGAAATCCGTGCCTCTTGACTGAATTCAATATTCTTTTCTGTCCCATGACACATTGACTTTTGGGCAAACCAATAGATAATATATTTTTCACAAGAGGAAACTCATACTGAAAACTTGATTATAATTCCTTCTCTCATATATTGGTTGTCTGCTTGAATCCTCCCATTGCTATTTTTTCTTGTTTGCAAATGAACTTCATCCATGGAAATAAGGGGATATACGTTACAGAATAAAGTGAATCAAGAAATAGACACACTTGTTAGAGGGCAGACAGCAGAAGCAAGAAGAACTACAATCCTGCAGCCTGTGGAATGAAAACCACATTCACAGAAAGATAGACAAAATGAAAGGCAGAGGACTATGTATCAGATGAAGGAACAAGATAAAACCCCAGAAAAACAACTAAATGAAGTGGAGATAGGCAACCTTCCAGAAAAAGAATTGAGAATAATGATAGTGAAGATGATCCAGGACCTTGGAAAAAGAACGGAGGCAAAGATCGAGAAGATGCAAGAAATGTTTAAAAAAGACCTAGAAGAATTAAAGAACAAAAACCTGGAAGAATTAAAGAACAAACAAACAGAGATGAACAATACAATAACTGAAATGAAAAATAGACTAGAGGGAAGCAATAGCAGAATAACTGAGGCAGAAGAACAGGTAAGTGAGCTGGAAGACAGAATGGTGGAATTCACAGCTGTGGAACAGAATAAAGAAAAAGGAATGAAAAGAAATGAAGACAGCCTAAGAGACCTCTGGGACAACATTAAATGCACGAACATTCGCATTATAGTGGTCCCAGAAGGAGAAGAGAGAGAGAAAGGGCCCAAGAAAATATTTGAAGAGATTGTCGTTGAAAACTTCCCTAACATGGGAAAGGAAATAGCCACCCAAGTCCAGGAAGTACAGAGAGTCCCAGGCAGGATAAACCCAAGGAGAAACACGCCAAGACACATAGTAATCAAATTGACAAAAATTAAAGACAAAGAAAAATTATTAAAAACAACAAGGGAAAAATGGCAAATAACCTACAAGGGAACTCCCATAAGGCGAACAGCTGATTTCTCAGCAGAAACTCTACAAGCCAGAAGGGAGGGGCATGATATATTTAAAGTGATGAAAGGGAAGAACCTACAGCCAAGATTACTCTATCGGGCAAGGATCTCATTCCGATTCGACGGAGAAGTCGAAAGCTTGACAGACAAGCAAAAGCTAAGAGAATTCATCACCACCAAACCAGCTCTACAACAAATGCTAAAGGAACTTCTCTAAGTGGGAAACACAAGAAAAGAAAATGACCTACAAAAACAGACCCAAAACAATTAAGAAAATGGTAGTAGGAACATACATATTGATAATTACCTTAAATGTGAATGGATTAAATGCTCCAACCAAAAGACACAGGCTTGCTGAATGGATACAAAAACAAGACCCGTATATATGCTCTCTACAAGAGACCCACTTCAGACCTAGGGACACATACAGACTGAAAGTGAGGAGATGGAAAAAGATATTCCATGCGAATGGAAATCAAAAGAAAGCTGGAGTAGCAATACTCATTTCAGATAAAATAGACTTTAAAGAATGTTACAAGGGACAAGGAAGGACAATACATAATGAAAAAGGGATCAATCCAAGAAAAACATAAAACAATTATAAATATATATGCACCCAACAGAGGAGCACCTCAATACATAAGGTGAGTGCTAAAAGCTACAAAAGAGGAAATCAACAGTAACACAATAATAGTGGGGGACTTTAACACCTCACTTACACCAATAGAGAGATCATCCAGACAGAAAATTAATAAGGAAACACAGAGTTTAAATGACACATTAGACCAGATAGATTTAATTGATATTTATAGGACATTCCATCCGAAAACAGCAGATTACACTTTCTTTTCAAGTGCATACGGAATATTCTCCAGGGTAGATCACATCTTGGGTTACAAATCAAGCCTCAGTACATATAAGAAAATTGAAATCACATCAAGCATCTTTTCTGACCACACTGCTATGAGATTAGAAATAAATTACAGGGAAAAAAAGTAAAAAGCACAAACACATGGAGGCTAAACAATATGCTACTAAATAACCAAGTAGTCACTCAAGAAATCAAAAAATACCTAGAGACAAATGACAATGAAAACACGATGATCCAAAACCTATGGGATGCAGCAAAAGCAGTTCTAAGAGGGAAGTATATAGCAATACAATCTTACCTCAAGAAATGAGAGAACTCTTATATAAACAACCTAACTTTACACCTAAAGTAATTAGAGAAAGAAGAACAAACAAAACCCAAAGTGAGTAGAAGGAAAGAAATCATAAAGATCAGAGCAGAAATAAATGAAATAGAAACAATAAAACAATAGCAAAGATCTATAAAACTAAAAGCTGGTGCTTTGAGAAAATAAACAAAATTGATAAACCTTTAGTCAGACTCATCAAGAAAAACAGGGGGAGGATTCAAATCAATAAAACTGGAAATGAAAAAGGAGAAGTTACAACAGACACCACAGAAATACAAAGCATCCTAAGAGACTACTACAAGCAACTCTATGCCATGCCAATGAAATGAACAACCTGGAAGAAATGGGCAAATTCTTAGAAAGGTATAACCTTCCAAGATGGAACCAGGAAGAAATAGAAAACATGAACAGACAAATCACAAGTAATGAAATTGAAACTGTGATTAAATATTTTCCAACAAACAAAAGTCCGGGACCAGATGGCTGCACAGGTGAATTCTATCAAACATTTAGAGAAGAGCTGACACCCATTCTTCTCAAACTCTTCCAAAAAATTGCAGAGGAAGGAACACTCCCAAACTCATTCTATGAGGCCACCACCACCCTGATACCAAAACCAGACAAAGACACTACAAAAAGAGAAAATTACAGACCAATATTACTGATGAATATACATGCAAAAATCCTCAACAAAATACTAGCAAACAGAATCCAATATCACATTAAAAGGATCATACTCCATGATCAAGTGGGATTTATCCCAGGGATGCAAGGATCCTTCATTATATGCAAATCCATCAGTGTGATACACCATATTAACAAATTGAAGAATAAAAACCATATGATCATCTCAATAGATGCAGAAGAAGCTTTTGACAAAATTCAACACCCATTTACGATAAAAACTCTTCAGAAAGTGGGCATAGAGGGAAGCTACCTTAACGTAATAAAGGCCATATATGACAAACCCACAGCAAACATCATTCTTAATGGTAAAAAACTGGGAGCATTTTATCTAAGATCAGCAACAAGACAAGGATGTCCACTCTCACCACTCTTATTCAACATAGTCTTGGAAGTCCTAGCCATGGCATTCAGAGAAGAAAAAGAAATAAAAGGAATACAAATTGGAAAAGAAGAAGTAAAACTGTCACCATTTGCAGATGACATGATAATATACATAGAGAATCCTGAAGATGCCACCAGAAAACTACTAGAGCTAATCAATGAATTTGGTAAAGTTTCAGGATACAAAATTAATGCACAGAAATCTCTTGCATTCCTATACACTAACAATGAAAGATCAGAAAGAGAAATTAAGAAAAAAATCCCATTCACCATTGCTACAAAAAGAATAAAATACCTAGGCATAAACCTACCTAAGGAAGTAAAAGACCTGTACTCAGAAAATTATAAGACACTGATGAAAGAAATCAAAGATGACACAAACAGATGGATAGATATATGATGTTCTTGGATGGGAAGAGTCAATATTGTGAAAATGACTACACAAAGCAATCTACAGATTGAATGCAATCCCTATCAAATTACCAATGGCATTTTTTACAGAACTCGAACAAAAAATCTTAAAATCTGTATGGATACACGAAAGACACCGAATAGCCAAAATAATCTTGAGGGAAAAAAAATGGAGCTGGAGGAATCAGACCCCCTGAGTTCAGACTATACTGCAAAGCTACAGTAATCAAGACAGTATGGTACTGGCACAAAAACAGAAATATAGATCAATGAAATGGGATAGAAAGCCCAGAGATAAACCCACGCACCTATGGTCAACTAATCTATTACAAAGGAGGCAAGGATATAAAATGGAGCAAAGACAGTCTCTTCAATAAGTGGTGCTGGGAAAACTGGACAGCTACATATGAAAGAATGAAATTAGAACACTCCCTAACACCATGCACAAAAATAAACTCAAAATGGATTAAAGACCTAAATGCAAGCCTGGACACTATAAAACTCCCAGAGGAAAACATAGGGAGAACACTCTTTGACATAAATCACAGCAAGATCTTTTTTGACCCATCTCCTAGAGTAATGGAAATAAAAACAAACATAAACAAATGGGACCTAGTGAAACTTAAAATTTTTTGCACAGCAAAGGAAACTATAAACAAGATGAAAAGACAACCCTCAGAATGCGAGAACATATTTGCAAACAAATAAATGGATAAAGGACTAACCTCCAAAATATATAAACAGCTCATGTAGCTCAATATCAAAAAAACAAACAACCCAATCAAAAAATGGTCATAAGACGTAAATAGACATTTCTCAAGAGAAGACATACAGATGGCCAAGAGGCACATGAAAAGCTACTCAACATCACTAATTATTAGAGAAATGCAAATCAAAACTACAATGAGGTATCACCTCACACCAGTTAGAATGGGCATCATCAGAAAATCTACAAACAACAAATGCTGGAGAGGGTGTGGAGAAAAGGGAACCCTCTTGCACTTTAGGTGGGGATGTAAATTGGTACAGCCACTATGGAGAATAGTATGGAGGTTTCTTAAAAAACTAAAAACAGAATTATCATATGACCCAGCAATCCCACTACTGGGCATATACCCAGACAAAACCGTAATTCAAAAAGACACATGCACCCTAATGTTCATTGCAGGACTATTTACAATAGCCAGGTCATGGAAGCAACCTAAGTGTCCATCGACAGACAAATGGATAAAGATGTGGTACATATATACAATGGAATATTACTCAGCCATAAAAAGGAATGAAATTAGGTCATTTGTAGAGACATGGATGGTCCTAGGGACTGTCATACAGAGTGAAGTAAGTCAGAAAGAGAAAAACAAATATCGTTTATTAATGCATATATGTGGAATCTAGAAAAATGGTACAGATGAACCGGCTTGCAAGGAAGAAATAGAGACAGATGTAGAGAACAAGCATATGGACACCAAGGGGGGAAAGTGGGAGTGAGGGTGCTGGTGGGATGAAGTGGGAGATTGGAATTGAGATATATATATATATATATATATATATATATATATATATATATATATATAGTAATATGTATAAAATAGATAACTAATAAGAACATGTTGTATAAAAAAATAAATTAAATAAAATTTTAAAAAAGAAATAGATAACCTTGGGATTTGGAAAACAATGTTTTTCTGTGCCAAAGTCAATAAAAGTGTTATTTTTTGTTGCATCACTTTATTCATTAATTGAACAAATATTTATTGAACATCTACCATACCAGGGACGTGACACTGGTCTAAGTAGTGAAGTCCCTAAGTTTTCTAAGAATTACATTCTAATAATCTCTGCGTAGCATAAAGATAGCTGTTACTTTTTATAAGGATACTGAAAGATCCTAAAGTGCCTTTTTAATCATCACAAAACAGAGGCTTTGCTACCCATACAGAATCTTTGGGTGAATTTGAAAAGTCATCCCACCTAGGTGGAGATTCCCAAGGACACAGCTCTTAGCAAAGAGAGGGCACCATTGTAAAAGTTAGATTAAGTTATGGCTTCCTGTGTGCACATGCACCCCCACTGCTCATGGTTTGGAGAGAGGAGCATGCACTAGATTTCAGTGCATTTCTCCCCTTGAGCCAGGTTCCAACAGAAAGTGAACTACTTGCTCAATTGCAGGTGGTGGTCTTATCAACGTGTGTTTTGTGTCAAATGAGTTTTACTTCATTTTGGGACCTTGAGAGATGAAATTCAGGCAAGGTCACTTGTAAGTAGGATGCTATTCAGTTAGCCTGGAGTCAATCATTTTAAAATCAAAAGATATTTGAGTGCTGCACAGCACAACTCAGAAGATGTGATCTCTGTCTTTGTAAAGAAGGTTTAGAAGTGGAGAGTGGGATAAAACAAAAACACTTACAAAACTGATAAACCAAATGAGACAGGAAGCCAAATGAGTCCTCCACAAATTAGGAGGAAAATGAGATCTCAGTGGGATCTGAGGTGGTTTTGTGCTCATGCATATATTAATTCAACATTCATTAAGAGCCTGTAAGTACCAGGTACCATTAAGTACAGGGATCATGAACCTTCTCTGAAAGGGGCTAACCTGTCCACTCAGGAAGACAGATAAAGGTACAAAAACCCCAGTCTTGAACGATGAGTAGAATTCAATAACTAGAAGTAGAGGGAGAGCCTGCCAGGGCTGGGAAAAGACAAGAGCAAAAGCAGAAATAACAAGCCTTCTTTGTGCAACTGAGACAAGAGTGCTTGGGCTGAGTTGTAAAAACCAAACACTGAAAGATATGTTTGGAAAGGCAATTGGGAACAATTAAACCCACATCTTGTTGTCAGGTAGATTTAGTTTCTCCCTTCCACAAACATGTCTTATCGTCTTGGACAGACTTCTGCAATAGGACTTATCTCCTATTGTGTAATTATTTGTTCATTTCTCTGACAATTTTTGTAGGCAACTGCAAAATTCTAGAAGTCATGAACCACGTCTAACTTTCTTTTGATTTCCCAGCACTTAGCTTGATAGATATTACATACTCAAAAGTGTTGGATGGATGAATGGACAAATGGAATACACATTTATTCTTCTAGGCCCAAACCTTCTGGGGAAGCCACCCATCCACACTTGGTCCTCTAATCTAAAACTCCTTTGTCAGTACAGTATAGAGTACAGGTGAAGAACACATTCTCTGGAGTAAGACTACCTGCATTACTAGCTGTGTGATTTGGGGCAATTCATATCAGCTCTCTATGCTCAGTTTCCTCATCTGTTAAACGAGGTTATTGAGGATTAAAGGAGTTTATATATTGTGGTAGATAGAAAATAATGTCCCCCTTTCTAATTCCTAGAACCTGTGAATGTGTTATGTATCATAGCAAGGGGGAATTAAGGATGCAGACAGACAGAATTAATATTGTCAATCAGCTGACCTTAACATCTAGAAAGTATCCTTGATTACGAGATGGTCAAAATGTAATCAAAAGTGTCCATTGAAGTGAAAGAAGGAGGTAGAAAAGAAGAGTCAGAGAAAGAGATGTGGTGATGGAAGTAGGGTAAGAGAGCGGCTAGGCTGCTGGCTTTGAAGATGGAGGAGGAGGGACATGTGTTAAGGAATGCAAATGGCCTTAAGAAGCTAGAAAAGACAAGGAAATAGATTCTTTCCCATAGTTTTCAGAAAGGAGGTTGATACTTTGATTTTAGCTCAGTGAGACTCATTTTGGACTTCTGACCTCCAATACTGTAATATAATAAATTTGTGTTGGTAAAGCTATTAAGTTTGTAGAAATTTGTTATAGCAGTAATAGAAAAACTAACACATACAAAAACACTTATCATGGTGCCTAGAGAGTAAGAAGTCAATTGTGTTAACTATTATTACTTAGCACTACAGTGTCTTCGTACTAATTGTTTCATTTTAAACTTATTTCATATGTTCAAGTCGTGTATGTCTCCTACAAGATTTAAATTCTTTAGGACGTAGAGATTTTATAGTATTTTCTTATATCTTCCTAGCATAATGCGGACACAAAGAAACTATACAATGAATACTTATAGGCAGTAAATTGTACCAGAGACAAATAATTTGTTAATATGAAAGTTAAGAGACTAGAGTTCTGAGGGTTGAGGTATTTCAGGCTCTACTCCACACTGACTGGATGAACTTGAACAGGACTTGGAATCTCACTGTGCTTCAGTTTCCTCTTGGTCAGAATCTATTCTAGCTTTACTATTCTAAGTTGTCTAGATTCAGAGAAACTGCTGAACAATCTGATTAGTTCTTGCTTCTCTTAATTTAGAAGTGAAGAAATGGGCTGAGGAGAGAACATTTTGTCTACTGGAACTTCAAAGAGATTTTTTCTTAAAGAATCCTTTATACAGTAAATTCTAATGACGTAGAAGTCAGTCTCTCCTAATCCTACAGTGAAAAAGCCACACCAGATGAAAGGTATTTTCTAGATGTGCCCAGTGATATCACCCAGAATGGAAATATAGCGAACATCAAAATTGCAAAGAGGAGACATCTCAGGTTAGAGGTTTTTAATCTTTCTGCATCTTAGACATCAGAACCTCTTCTTAGGAAAAAAGCGTACACATGTACACACAGACACACAGACACACACAACACATTTTGTACACAGCTTAAGGTTCAAAGATACTTTTAAGCTCAGGTTAGTACCCTGGCCTGCCTAAGTCAATTCCTGCACACAGACACACAGACATACAGACACACACACACACTCCAGAAGGATTAAGAGCAGATAGATAGAACCAAACAGAATGCTGATGTAACTGCTCCCATGGTTAAAAAAACAGAGACAATAGAGTGGTACCTGTTTCACTGAAAAATATAACAAAGGGATTTTCAAAAGATACTAACAAGGGAAGAAAGGATGCATACATGTAATTAAAACCAATTTAGTAGCACACTGCATCAAGTATGCTCTTGTTACATCCTTGGTGATCAGGTAGGTTAGGAATTTGCAACTGATGCACATAAAGCATGTTATAGGTTTCAATAGATGAGCACAAAGGAGCTTCAGCAAAGTAAAATCAAGGCAGTTTAGAGTTGGAAGGGAAGTAGTCCAGTCCTCCCTGGGCAATTGAGCCCCAGAAACGGATGTATCTTGCTTTGCCCAGTGTCACACAAAGAGGGTGGCAGGGGTATGACTCTGAACCCAGCCTTATTCTTGGACTGTCTCAGGCCAGCATGTTGGCTTTCTGCTAATAGGATTACATTCTGAGACTTCACAGAAGCAGTCTTCTTGCTCTTCTTGCATGCTGGTTATTCTATACTCACAGGGCAGCTTTAAAACAGACCAAGCCAAAAATGGCAGTTGTGATCCAAGCTATAAGACCACTGGACCTGGAGGATTCTTCCCTAGACTCTCCCTAATGTGAAGGGCTCAGTAGCTGTTAATATAAGCATCTTTTGTAGTATCTTCCTTTTTACCTTTAGAACACAGAGTTGCAGTGCACATCTGCATGGTAATACAGATCTTGGTGCTAACTGGGTCACCTTATTTGCATTTTGATTACTGCTTATTTAGAAGCCACATTGAGAAAAGAGCTTGATATCAGGAGCTTAAATGCATGTGTGTCTATAAATATATGTGTAAATAGATAAATGCATAGTTACTGGTTTGTGAAAGATCCATCCAATATGTACTCATCTCTTAAGAATGTATCTGTTGGAGTCTGGCCATGTATGGATGTTAGGTTTATAAATGTGGTTACGGAATCTAATTATTCTCAGTGTAAGATTGCCCACTATATGGACACACTGTGTCAGCTAGAGAAGCCAATTCAGCATACAGCCCCTTTGTTAAGTAGTCATTGCTTTATATGTGGGAAGGTTGCTTTGTTTTAAGGGCTTCATTGAATATGGCTTTCTGCAAACCACCTATTTTGTTCCACTATTTGAAATCATCCTGTAAAATGCAAACACATTGTGACTGTGTGTAGGCATACACATATAGACACAGAATGTGTGTTAGAAAAGCTCTCTTTTTTGCAACAGAAGAGAAAAAAAAAATCACAGAAACTCAGACCCATCATTAGATAGATCTCCTAATCTTTATCTCTACTGGCTCAGTCAGACGAGCTAATACCATGATGATGGCTTTGAAATCTCTTAGGAATTGGATGAGGAGAAGTGATAGTGATGAACTCCCAGCTAATAAACACAGAGTGCTTATTTCGGCAGAATGATCAATTTCTAGATGTCCTGAGGCTTGTCTGATACAGTTGATTTACTCATCCTTGCTTACCTCACTAATAAAGCCAAAGCCCACCATCAGATTACAGAGGTGCCTAGAATTTCTTAAAGG
The DNA here is from genome assembly GCF_949752795.1 of Hyperoodon ampullatus. Lineage (NCBI taxonomy): Eukaryota > Metazoa > Chordata > Mammalia > Artiodactyla > Ziphiidae > Hyperoodon > Hyperoodon ampullatus. The sequence goes on along the minus strand of NC_136926.1, from coordinate 61,535,632 downwards.
GGCAGAAGAAAGGTAAAGTAACAGTCATCATATCCCTCCAAGCATCCTTCCCCACCCACAGTCCTTGAAACCCTGGCTGCCTTCCTCACTGGTACTCTCCACTCAGTAGACTTTGAGTTAGTACAGTAATACAATTAATTTGTTATATTGTTAGTGGAAATTTAATGCAATGATCTAAAAGAACTCTTACATATTATGATAAACTTTAGTGCCTCTGGGCGGCTCCCCTTGCATTGGGCTCATTTCACATCTCATCCATTATGTAAATGAGATTTGGAAATAGTTGAGTTTCACTAATGTATCTCAACTCTAATGGACTGGAGTCAGTCCTTTTGAAACTAATGAGGTTAAATGCATCTCAACATTTCTTTCTACTTGGTTGATTATGCAGGCCTCTATTCAAGAAATGGGATGCAGTGCATTTTTTTTCAACCATCCTCTAAGGAAATGTCACTGTTGCCAGACCCCAAAGTAGCCCCAAATAAGTTATGTTTGAATAATGCCTGTGTCGGTTCTAACATTGCATGGTGCTTAAATAGAGATAATGGACAATATACCATTATATGATTTAAGATAAAAGGAGAGTATTTTAAAAGTTCATCTGAGGAAGACTTTCAGTCATCCACAGAAGAGTGAGGGGAAGTTTCCAAAAGTGGACAATGGGGATGAAAGAGCCCTTGGTGGGGCTTGAGATCAGAGAGGGAAATAGTCACTGGTAGAGTCTGGAACTGGGAAGAGACTATTGCATTTGATTCAAAGTCACAAGATGTCAATCCAGTTAGTCAGGGCCTAGTCTTAAGATAAATATATACAAAAAGGACTTCTACATTCTAGATTTCATTTCAAAGGCCAAGAATGGGGAGTTCTAAAGTTTGGAGGCACAATGCTTTTTTCAAAAAAAAAAAAAGGAATAAGCATTTCAGGAGGAGCAGCTTCAAATTACCCAGGGTCATGGAATCACGGAGGTGAGGATGAGATGCTAAATATCAAAAACATCCATAAAATTATTTTGTCTTTATTTAAAAAGGGGGGATGGGTTAAGTGGAAAGACATTTAATCTGCATGATCGCCCTCTCAGGTAGATGGTTTATTAAATATTTTTTAAATTAAGAAAACTGAAGCTTTGAGAGGTTAGATAACTTGAACAAGGTCAAATACCTAGTTAAGTGACAGAGCTGGGAATTAAACCAAGGGTCTTCTGGCTCCAAAGTTACAGCTTATCTACCACCTCAAAACTCCTTTCCTTGTAGGTAGTGTATTTCTTAATTACTGGCTAATACATTTGGATTCTGATTCTCTTATACAGAATGTTTCTGTCCCCATGTCCTAGCACAATGGCTGGCACAGAGAATGTGCCCAGAATGAGCCAGTCAGGAATGAGAAGAGGAAACGCTGGATATTTACGAAAGGTGATTAGGATGGAGGCCACCAGATGTTTGATTGAAGAAAGGGTTGGAGATTTGGAGGAGAGATTTCTGGTCAAGTAATCACTCCATCTTTGCCATCCAAACTAACTATACCAACTCCCTGAAACCTGGGACCTCAGCAAGAAAGTTTGTCAACTCTTAAATATTCAAATGATGCCACATTCTCAATAAGTTCTTGGTGGATGGCAACAAGGAAGCAGTTTTGTTCTTGCATTAATTTATTCAGTAAAAGTTTCCGTGCCTATCATGAACACAGCTGCTCCAGGTCCTTTTGGGTACCCTTAAAATAAAAGAACGAGTCCAGTCTTGGTCAAATATTTAGCTGAAGAAACACGATGCAGGAACAAGAAATTTAAATAAAAATAACAACCTCCCCTGAGCTGAAAAGACTACCCATATTACCTTCCATTGCACCTGGGGCACGCCAGAGATTTACTGGGGAGATTTTAACAACTAGCATATATTCTAGAATAATAGTTTAAAATGGAACTTATTATCTATATAACTCATATACAAACATAAATACTTGACCTGGCTGATTAAGAATAAGAATTTATATTAATATCAATACCATAGTAAAGGTAACAAGGTAACCATCATGATTATTTTAAACAAAAGTGGCATTTCAAAGTAGTTGAAAGGGTTTGTTCTGAGCCCTCATTCCCTGTGTTCAAATCAGAGAGTTATAAGTTACTGGTTGTCTGGACACGGGCAACTTATTTAACTTCTCTGTGTTTCTGTTTTCTCATCAATAGTGGAATTAATAATAGTACATATCTCCTAGGCTTACATGTGAGGATACAAAGATAAATCTCAATCATCAAAGTGCTGGAGGTAAAGACATATTAGTATTTACTAATAGATTAGTATTTACTAGTTTTCAATATTCTGTGATAAAGACAACAGGGTCAGGCATAAGAGTCATGACTACTCAAGGGAATGAGAGACTTCTCTCCTAGGTAGGGAAGAACGTCACCGAGGAGGTGACATTTCACTTGGGTCTTTAACAATTTGAAAGCATTGGCTGAAAGGGGATGAGGGGAAGAAAGGGCAGCAGGTGCAAAGGCATGAAGCATAAAATAGAATGGTATGTTTGGCAAAAGGCAAGAATTCCTGTGTGGCTACAATATAGTTTCTAAGGTGGGTGGGTGAAGTGTAGCAGAAGACGGGGCCCTGGGTCAGGCTGGGAATGATGCTGGGAGTTTGGATTTCATTGTGCGTAATGGGGAGTCATGAAGGATTTCCATGTAGACACACAGACACCCAGCCATGGATAAGAGATGATTTGCTCTCTGTGGGTACAACTGTGATTAGAGGGGACAAAAGCTGCTCCCAGTAGGTTTCTGAGAAGGGAGCCAACAGAAAATAAGGTTTCTGTGCTAAGGGTAGAAATTCACCCTTTGATCCCGGATGCTTAACCAGCGTGCCCTACTGTTCACAGTTCCTACTTGCCCTCCCTCTGTTTCCTTTTCCCTTCTTCAACCTTTATTGGGCAACTTGTGCATTAGAAGTTCCCTTCAAAGAATTATAGGGGAAACACTGATGAGTGAGTTATGGGTCTTGCACTGAAGACACCCAAAGCCTTGTTCAAATAATATTTTTTGTAAATCAACTCTTGCTTTGTTCATTTGGACAGCTCACTGCCCAGAGGAGGCTGGAGGTGAGGGCTTTTAGAAAGTTATATGTTTTCAAGAAGGTCCCCATTTAATGTATGTGTTCTGCAAGTAAGGATTTGTATACCTCTGCACTGAGGTTTTCACTTTTTCTTCCTGTCTTCATGGGCTGGTATTTGATTATAGTCAGAGGACAGCTATGCAGATAGAAACTATGCAACTAGCTTAACCAGAACAGAGATGGCCAGGGGATGGCATGTGACCCCTTTCCGAAAAAAACAGGTATATTACAGCTTTAAATCCTGACATCCTAACAACTTGCTAAAAATAGTCCAGATAGTTATAGTTGACATACAGGCCCAAACTAAATTCTTTTTACTAAATTCAAATTTCATGGCTTGTTTAATTTGTAAACCAAAGTCAGTCCAGCAGGTCATAAATACCACTGGATTGATATGTGCTGGGAATATTCATGTATATGCTCATTTGTCCATTTGTTTAACCAACATCTATTGAGTATCTATAATGAAGAAGGAATTTTGGCAGATCTTGGTAAAAATGCTATTGCAGTACAGCAAAAGATGGTCAAGAATCAGCATAAAAAGTGAGAAAGAGCAGTGATGACTATCACCCTAACTAAAGGCAAGTCACACATATTGAATCTCTGACCACTAAGAAACAGGACTAGTGAACACTGGGATGAGTCCAACACAGAAACACCTCACATTTATGGATGAATATGCTGTAGAGAACAAGCCACACTGCACTCAGGTTGTCGGAATATTTTGCCCACTGGCCCAGAGATTCATTTAGAATCCTGCTGGACAGCAGAGTCTCCGTTCAGGGTGACTTCGTGTGTTCACTGCACGGTTTATGGTCATGAAGGAAAGTTGCAGGGTGGGGGGAGGGCCAAAGAGGCTCAGGAGATGGCGATTCCCAGGCTTACTTATCTTTAGCTCAATGACTTTGGGCATGACACTTCCTTTTGTCCTGCGTTTCTTTATGGTCTCTGATTCCTTCTGATTCTGCATCTCGAGTAGACAAAAGAGTCTCTGGTAATCTTAAACAGGAGGAAAGTCACCTGGCCATCATAAGGAAGATCTGAGAGCCAAAAGCACTTCTATTTTTGAGGAGACATCATTCTATTTTTGAAGAGATATCATTTCTATTAGATAAACCAAATAAAATGCAAGTTACTGGACCTGAAAGGCCTGGGAAACCCAGTCAGGTCTAGGCTCATCTGGGTGTTTCTATCACGTGTCCTGCTCACTTGTGGGTGCCTCACGGTGAAAGTGACTCAGGAGGGCGTGCCACTTTTTAATGAGGTCCTTTTGGTTACTTCTGGACAAACTGTTTTTGGTTGAAGATCAAACAATTACATGTGTCACTTTTAATCTAAAACTCCCCACAACCCAATGAAATAGATAATATTAACTATATTTTATATATGAGGAAAACGAGGCTCAGAAATGTTAAGAAATACATTCAGGGTCTCACAGAATTAATGGTAGCAGGAATTTGAACCCAAGTCTCTCTGTCAGGTGCTTTCCTTTAAACAGCCTTCCTTCCCCATGGTTATGAGAAACACAGATTGATACTTTAGTGTCTGGACTCCAAAAAGTGACAGAAGGAGTGAGAGGTTTTCTTTAGGTAAAGGTTTAGGAAAAGAACTTTTGTCAGCAAACAACTTATTTCTTAATTTTGTCTAGTTAGCCCTGGGTATAAGCAGATAATAGCTTAATATAGGATTAAGAAGTTGCGGAACCTGTTAAAAAAAATTCGGATTGAATGTGCAATGAGGCTACAACTGTGGACAATCTCCATGAACTCAGAGCTAAAAAACAACTTCCATGTTTGACTTAAGCTTTCCTAAGAAAGGAAAGGAAGCCGGAAACCAGGATTCAGGGAGCAAATGGAATTGCCAAGAGGTGTCAATGAAGCAAATGTAAGACTTTATAAAAGATTAAAAATAATTCCCTGATGGATTTCTCAAACTTGGAAATTATTACATTTCCCAACTAATAAAACTGACAGTAAAACATTATTTTTTCAGCCTTGGTTATGTAATAAGTGGAATGTGTTTGTTTTTATAAGCACCAATATAAAAATAATTGAAGTTATGTGAGGGCATCCCTTTGTCAAGCCAGGAATTTGCTTGAAGGACGTCCAGCATAAAGGGTGACTGGGGTCAAGGTTTGGGCAGGTGGAAGCTCTCTCTCCGCTGTGGTCTCAGCAAAGACTTGCCTGTTGTTAAAGAGGATTGGGGGTGGCAAAACAGTCTTCCAGTGTTCATGTTAACATCTTCTATCAGGAGGCCATATTCTCCTTCTCACTTCTGAACTAGGGCCTCCTCTCCATTGCCCAGGGGTAGTTCCTGCTTATTCCTTTCAGGGTAAACTCAAGCAGCAGGTAACGTCCCTTATCCAGAACTTCCACATCTATGACCTTGCAGAGAGCACTGCACCTACACCACAGCTCTGCAGACCTTGCTTCACTCAGTTTAACACTTGGTTGTATGACATTTCAAACTCATGGACGCAATCAGATACATCTTCAATCACTGTTTAGCTGTGGGCAGACGAATTAATCTAAGTCTTAGATTCCTTGTGGGGAAAGCAGAACTAGAGAGGAATTTAGGAATTTGCTGAGGCTTAAATGAAGTAAATATCTATCAAGTATCTAGCGCAGTGTCTGCCTCCTAACAGGCATGCTGTTATTAACATTATTATTATTATAAACAGTGATCTTGACTTCCCAATAAGATAATTAGTAAATTGAGATAAGAGCTTGTGTCCTATATTTCTCATATGCTTCCAACAGTGTCCACCTGGCAAAGGGCTAGCAAGAGATCAAGTGATCAACCAATATGTGTTGAATGGAGCTGCATCAGTGCTTGTAAAGTGCGTGGGAGAGACTCACACAAAATCACATCACTGATACCACCACTTGAAGTGGAAACAAGATGGTGTTTTTTTTTTCCAGTCTCCATAAGAAATGTTCTACAATTCTATGAATATTATAAATAAGAGGATGTGGTTTTTATGACTTGAGGTATCATGGCAGAAATACGAGCTATTTATTATTCCATTTCAAGAAAGTGAAGCACAGAGAAGGAGGTGTCAAATACTAGGAAGTTAAAAGATGTTCGAGGAAAACCACTCAAAATCTGCCAGAGTCACAGAGTAACCAGGTTGGAAAGATCATTCCGTTGATGAGGAAACAAAGGCTCCCAGAAGCCACAATGCACATTGTTGTTGGAGCTATCCCAAGCTGGACTTCTGCACTCTGTTCGTCTTCCCCAGTCATTAAGGGCAGCCAGGTCTTTCATGTTATTTATCTGCCCAGGTGCCTGACTTCCAAGTTGCTTTGCTTATTTTGCATAATGATTGTGAAGATCCCATTAGGGGGTGTGATGAAATGAGATGGGGATGGAATGGGGTGGTCAGACCCCTGTAGAATGATCTATAATTTGCTTTTGATAGTAACTTCAAAAGAGGAAAAGAAAACAAGGGCTCCTGACATCAGTAAAAGTCACTGGTAATAATAGAAGAGATTAGACTATGTTTTTTTTGTGTGTGTGTGGTATGCGGGCCTCTCACTGTTGTGGCCTCTCCCGTTGCGGAGCACAGGCTCCGGACGCACAGGCTCAGCGGCCATGGCTCACGGGCCCAGCCGCTCCGCGGCATGTGGGATCTTCCCGGGCCAGGGCACGAACCCACGTCCCCTGCATCGGCAGGCAGACTCTCAACCACTGCGCCACCAGGGAAGCCCCCTGGTTTGTTTTTTGAAAGAAGAGAAATAGATAGTAGTGTCTACTAGCAACAAGGCAGGATTTGGCCACCATACTTATAGATGGGGTCTCTGGAGCCACCTCTTTGTCTCTGCCACCAGTGGGAAACCATGCCCCAGGCCCTAAAATCACCCCTCCATGCAATGCTCCCTTCCTTCTGAGGGAATTCCCAGATGCTAACCCACAATGGGCTTAAGTGTTGTTCACTGGGAGCACAAAACTTTGGAGTTTCAGGTTTCTGGATCTTCAGGGGGTCCCGGTGATCATTTTCCTCCAGAAGAGGAGGCTGGGAACACCAAAGGGGACCCATTTTGCAGATCCCTCAGTTTTACCCTCTGTGGCCATATTTCATGGAGGGTTGGGTCTGGGAGATGTGTGTTCCAGGTCTGAGGCTGGCATTTCTCCTTCTCCTCCTCCTCTTTCTGAGAAAGGGTGCCAGGCCCAGGATTGCCATTGTGGGTGACTCTCCTCCTGTTTTCTTCCACCTCTCAGAAGCATGGAGCACTGACTGGTCATGGTCAAAATCAATTGAGAATCCTTTATCTGTACATTAAGCCCCCATATTTAGCTGTCTTTATATGAAAGTCTCCATAGGCTGGGCCTGGTCTCATGGACATTTGTGAGGAAACAAAGGAAGAAGAAAAAAGGCTGATGATGGCAGCTTTTGGAGGTGGGTATAGTAATTCCAACGGGGGGTGGGGGGCGGGAAATGAAAAGATGGCATTTCCATGCAGCCGTGAAAGGAGATGGAGGAATCCTTGCTCTCCTTGGACAATAAAGGCTCCTGCTAATTTTAACCAGTCAGCTCTGAAAAACCTGCAGTTGACTGTGAGTCACTGGCCCTCCAGGGAATAGGAGGTGGGGAGGTGTGTGTGTGTGTGTGTGTGTATGTGTGTGGTGTGTGTGCATGCACACCAGTGTATATAATCTCACAGTGCCCAGAGCCCTGGAGATCCTGGAACACTTCAGTAGCACAGGCCAGATTCATTAAAAACCCTGGCTACAGGCCAGCAGTTAAAATTGAAGCAGCATATTTATTGCATTTTGTTCAAATAAATCTGAAAACGTGTGAATCATATTCCTTGGAGAGATTGGGAGAAGAAGTAAACAACATCAGGCTAATACTTACAAGCCGTGGCGGAGGGAGAACAAAGATCCAGAAGGTTTCCCGCTACAGGAACTCTGGGAGATGCTCGCCCACCCTTCCTAGGTGGGGACGGGGTGGGGGAGGGGGCACACTCTCCTGCCACTTTCCTCGCTGGCTCGATCGTGGCTTTGGTGTCCCTTTAGGGCAGGTGGTTCTGCCCTCTGCCTGGGGTTTCTCAGTTGCACGCAGCATATTCCACCCTGCTCTGTGGGCCTCTGTTGTCTCCCAGATGCTGCCGCTGCCATCCTGCTTTCTAATGGCAGCTGCAGAAATTAGATTCAATTATGGGTTTTCCTAAAATAGTATATATAAAGGGAAATCTCCCCCACCCAACCAGCCCAGTTCTTATGAAACTCGGCAAGAGCTCAAACTAATTATTTGCCTCTATAAAGAAAATAAGCAGTCAGCCAGCTTTATCATGCCTGGGCTCTTGCTTGATAGCTTTCGGTGATGGTTTGAGGGACTGCCTGTTTTAGAGGGTAACCTCCTATTGGTGGAGACTGTGAGTTGGACTTTGGGCCTCAGTTTCCTTAAGTGTAAATCGTAACAATTCCTCTCATGAGGTAAATATGAGGACTGACTGAATGAAAAATCTTACAAAAACATCTAGCTTGGGCTTCCCTGGTGGCGCAGTGGTTGAGAATCTGCCTGCTAATGCAGGGGACATGGGTTTGAGCCCTGGTCTGGGAAGATCCCACATGCCGCAGAGCAACTAAGCCCGTGAGCCACAGTTACTGAGCCTGCGTGTCTGGAGCCTGTGCTCCGCAACAAGAGAGGCCGCAACAGTGAGAGGCCCACGCACCGCGATGAAGAGTGGCCCCCGCTCGCCGCAACTGGAGAAAGCCCTCTCACAGAAAGGAAGACCCAACGCAGCCAAAAATAAATAAATAAATTTATTTAAAAAAAAACAACATCTAGCTCAAGAACAGAGTATCACCAAGACCAAATGTCAAGTCTCTTTTCTCTCCCTCTGTTATAGGGATGATTTATGGGCATAAGTATGTATATACACTGATCTATTTTTCTCCAGGATTTTTTCCATAGCATAGTTTTGCCACCAATTCCCTCCCTCGTTGCCTTTCATTGCACACATGCTTGTCAGTATGAAACACTGAGAAAGGTAGATGAACAGGTATGAGGCGGGCTCCAACACTCTACCTGTAGTTCACACAAACATGACTGTTGAGGCATCTTCAGAAGCCCTCTGAGCCTGACAGGCCCAGGGCACGAATGGGGTGGCTGGAGGCGTGAAATGCAGGTGCATGTCTGGTATATTTTGAGACCTTGGGAAAGGTGAGAGTGTTTCTAGGCACTGCATAGGCATTATGGGGGAGGTCTTAGGTAGAGGTTTCATGGTGATGGCGTTGAAGGTGGATCAAAGCCCTGGTGAAGGTGCAAATATACAGAGCTGGCAGGTTTCTGAATTAGGGCCAAAATGTGAGATGACCTGATACATGCACTTGGAGATCGCATCTTACTCATACCCCCAAGAGGGTAGAAATGACTCTTGAGAAGTTGGCTTTATTCTAGTACCTTAGTACCTCCTTCTCAGTGTTGGGCCTTGCCCAGCTCCTTCTCTTCTGGTCTGGCCAGGCTCAGAGCTGTTCTTTTCTACTCTCTGCACCCTCAATCCTGGAAAACCTGCAGGAGGTGATCCAGCTTCCAGGAGCTTCCTCCCCATACCCTAAAATGCCTGGCACTGATCAAGAAATAGTGGTGCTACGGCAGAGCGGCCAGAAAAGGCTCTCCTCTGGCTGTTTGAGGGATATATTCCAGTTCCCAAAACTCTTTCACAACTGTGCTAATAATACTAATAGCAAATACTTCGATTGCAAGGATACTCTCCAAGCCCTTTACGTGTATTGACTCATTTCAAATTTACCAACAAGCCTATATGGGAGGGGTATTATATTTATTCCCATTTTATAGAGAGAACAAGCAACTCATTCTCTGTTATCACAACTAGCAGGTGGCAGAGTCAGAATTTGAATGCCCGCAAGCTGGCTCCAAAGACTTAACCATAAAATAATGCCACACGGTCCTGGCTTCTTGGATATTTGGTCCTCTCAAGAACTAGGTGATGGATTCCCTTTATGTTTTGGTTTCCTGAGTGTGTGCCAGGAGGAAATTCAATAAGTAGCCACTAGACCAGATGGTAACAGGAAGCTAAACCAGGTTTGCCAGTTAAACAAGAACATATTTATTAACTTATTCCTATCTATATGATCCATGTCTCTGATTGCATGGGCTTCAGTTGAAATGTGCTGCCCTGACCCAACAGTGGGAGGACACATCTGATTATTTTCCCAGGTTGGGGTGGGTGGCCCTGCTTCACAGCACATCCTCCTCCTTTGCTGTTTGGGTTAGGTCACAGGTCAGAGTGAGGGAAGACCCTGTGGCCAGTGAAGCAGACAGGGCTACCTGGTCAATATGGGAGTGAAACCAATTCCTCTGAGACCACTAAATCTCCATCTCCTTGCCATGGGCGAGTTGGTGCTTCATGGATGGTCACAGACTATCTTCACTAACTCTGTCAGACTACATTCTGGCTGCTGATCGTACAGCAGACTCTGGCTTTCTCCATCCTCCCACTTTGGAGAATTTGAGTCCTAAAGTTCAGTGATTCATTTTGCTGCCTGGGAACTCAGAAAAAAGAATTCTGCCAGACGTCATTTGTTTGTTGAACGAAAGAATGAATGGATTATTGAATTAAGGCAGAACCTGAGAAGAAATCAAGTTGCTTAAATACATCTGTGTATTTCCAAGTGTCTTGACACCACATGCCTTTTCCTGAAGGCAAATTTTAAAACAGAGTATGGAGAAACCTGGTGGGTGAGTTTTGTCTGTCAACCACAACCAGACTTCACAGCATGACTGGAGATGGCTAGTGACTGACACAAGGACAAGGGCAGTAAGTGGCGGCCTCTGCTCAGAAACAATCAGATACTGTCCTAATTAGCCTGTGTCTAAGTGGGTCCAGCTCTTGAAACAAATCTCTCAAAACTCTCACTGGGCTGAGGCAACTAGATTTTCATAGCACCGCTCATGAAATGAGTTATCAACGGTAAAGCCCATAGGTAGGATTAAAGGCCAAAGGGGTGAGTTCTTGGTTCTCCCCAAACCATCTTGACCACTGGGAATGGTAGTAGGGTGAGGGCACTATGGCTGGCACCAGCCCAGCACTCTACTCTCTACTATAGAGAGACCCATAGGATTCCTTAACCCAGAGTTGGTTGTGAGCTTGACAGAAACCACCATCATGCCTTTTATAAGTACCACCCCTACCCCTCTCAACCAGGATTGCAGTGCCACATCTATTAATTGTGTATTTTATTTTCCCTATTTTATGATGCTCTGACATTTGAGGTCTTGCTAATCCTGAAGAGACCGCCCCAATCCTAGAGATAATAAACCACTCCCCAGATAGCATGCTTTTCATGTGCAAACAAATCAACACAGAACCCATATTCTCCAACTATCTCCTTTATGGAGCTTTTACTGGTTGAGGCACTATGCCCCTGCCTTAATATCACCCCAGGGTCAAGTACCAGGCAACTAGGGGCAGTCTCTAGACGCTGGTGACTGCTGAAATTATTCAAACCAGCGAATCCCAAACCTTGCTCATCTGCTTCACCCATTCCTTCCCATGAAAACCACAATAAAGGCTTTTGTCCTGGTGCATACCCATGTGGTCCTGCACACCACAGGCATGGCATGGTGTGCTTCCGCTTTCTAGGGATCCATGAACATAAACTTCTTCCTTCATGACAATCACTTTCATGCCTGCATGTCTTATGATGAAAACAAGTCCCAGGTACCCTTTAGCACACCAAGATTCATGCCTGTCCCTAAACCTCCTCAACTCCAGGGTTAAGGCTGGAGAATTAAAAGAGGTCACTCTCCTACCCTATCTTCATCCCTTAATATAAGCTAAGATCTCTATTTTTTTATTTTGTGCTAGCATATTTATTTTGCTTGGATCTTTATTTTTTTTAAAAAAACCTTATGGGACTTCCTTGGTGGCGCAGTGGTTAAGAAGCCGCCTGCCAACGCAGGGGACACAGGTTCGATCCCTGGTCTGGGAAGATCACACATGCCGTGGAGCAACTAAGCCCGCGAGCCACAACTACTGAAGCCTGCATGCCTAGAGTCCGTGCTCCGCCACAAGAGAAGCCACTGCAATGAGAAGCCCGTGCACCGCAACAAAGAGTAGCCCCGGCTCACCACAACTAGAGAAAGCCCGTGCAGTGATGGAGACCCAACACAGCCTAAATAAATAAATAAGTTTAAAAAAAAACCTTACAAATATTTCTAACAGCAACATTATCAACAACTACAGCAACAAGAACTAACAGGTATAAAGTATTTCCATATATTAGGCATTTTCCATGGATTATTTTCTTAAATTCAGACAATCTCCATCTGTGATTGTCAGAGAATAACTGATTGCCAAGATCACACAGCTGGACAGAGGTGGCACTCAGATCTCAGCAACCTGACCCCTGAGGCAGCACACAGGGCAGTGCACACTGAGGGGCAGCCATGCCTGGGAAGCCGAGCTTTAGGAAAGCACTGAGACCTAATGTGTACAGCCCTAGAAAGGTGCGAAGTGGTCTGCACACCAGCTGTTGGTCACTAGACTGTTTGCTAACTGGCTCCTGAGAGAGAGAAAGAAAGAAAGAGATTGCACCTGTGTGTATATCATGTATGACACTGAGCATACTGTTTACTTCAGTTATTTATTTATTTTTCTAGTAAGACTTTGTGGATGAAGGAAGCAGTTTGGTGATTCCCACTAAGGCACCATTTCCTAATCTTGCTCTCGGGATCAGCACTTTGAATGCAATACTTGCTATAAAATCGTATATGCTGCCCCACACTCTTTGAGGCATGGGGACTGCTGCTTTGAGAATCCTTCACTGGAGAGATTGGCCTCGATGCTGGTTTATTCATTTAATATTGACTGAACCTTTATCAGGGGCCTAGCACTGTGGTGCAGGCTAGTGTCACAGCATTTCATTTGTCATACTTACCTGGAGTGCAAGTCTCTCCTACCCGACAAGTCTAACACAGGCTTGCTCCAATCAAATCAAAATCACCATTTGTGAGTTATGTTTATATCGTGTGTTTATATCTGCAGCCCTAAGAGGTTGTAGAATCTTTAATCCTAGAACTGTGCTGCATATTTCTGTGGCATCCCCACAGCATCTAAGCCAGTAGATTGTTTGATTTGACTTGATTACATGAATTATATTTTCTTACTAAATATCATATGTAATTTTATCAACATCCAGTTATAAAATTATCATTTACCTTCTAAAATTAGAAAGTTCTAAGTATACAATACAGTATTGTTGGCAAGGCTCTATGAGGTTAGATCTTATGTTAAGTGTTCTTACAACAACAAAAAATAATAATAAAGGGGGGGTGGGAAAAAATTTTGGGAGGGGAAGGATGTGTCTATGACCTTCATCATGGTAGTGGTTTCAAAGGTATATACGTATTCCCAAACACAAGTTATATACACTATATATGCACAGCTTTTTACATGTAAATTATACCTGAATAACGTGGTGAAACAAACACTTTGTTATAAAGCTAAAAAAAAAAAAACTAGAACTTTGTCTTCCTTCAGAATCCAGCCTAAGTTCACACCAGCTATATTAGCCATGACCTTGAGAAAGTATTTAACCCCCATAAGCCTGAATTTTCTCATCTGTAAATATTAGCAGTACCCAGTCTATAGGGTTGCTGTGAGGAACAAATAAGTAATGCATGCACCATATTTAGTATAATGTCTGGCACATGGTAAATGCTCTTTAAGTGTTTGTTGTTATTATTTTCAGTTAACTGTGAATTAAGAAAGAGGGGAGGAGTCCTAGAAACTGTTCCCTTGGTAACGCCCAGAAGAATTATCATGATCCATGCTGTCTTGGGACTATGTTTCCATAAACTTCTGGGCTGCCTTCATGCGTACTTAATTATTTGTCTAAGGAATGCAAACATATCTTAACATCTGCCTAAGTTAAAAAATGTCATGACACATATCACTGTCAAGTTCCTAAAAAGTTATAGGAAGTATTTGTGTGTGTGTGTGTGTGTATGTATGTGCGTGTGTACATATGTAATTGGGGGTTATGAGCTTTTATGAATTTCCTAGTCTCATGCTTCCTCTTATATCAAGAAGAATTAGAAGTTAACAGTCCATTAGGGTGTGAATTTACCAATGTGCCAGGGGCAAAAGCACCAGATGATCTTTAACCAAAGTGCATTTGGGACCAGGTTAAGCCCGCCTTGACACCCCATTTAGCCTGAATCTACAGGAGGTCCATCAGTTCATGACCAAACACTTTCTGGGGTGGCCAGAAGAGGTGGAGATGGGGGCCTGCAGTGCGGGGGAGCATATGGAGAAGAGAGGTGTGGTGAAGGGGAGAGGCTGCTTTTATATCTTGGAATTTCTTTCTTCTTCCTCCCGCTGTGCTCAGTAACAGAGCCTCAGAGGCGGGCAACTGTGGTTAACAGGCATTGATCTGTGTACCAAAGGAAAGACCACAACCGATCAGAGAGAAAGACGTGTGATTAAACAGTTCACTGGCAACTGGAAACAAAAACACAGGGGCCAGCATGAGGCAAGAGCAGCGTGGTAGATTGGAAAGGATGGGGCACTGAGACTCAGAAGACCTGAACTGGGGTACTAGCTCTAGTACACACGTGGTATACAACCAGGCAAGTCATTCTCTGAGCCTTAGATTACACATCAAACAGACCAGTTCAGCAAATCCTACTCTATCTCACTCATGATTTCATAGAAATCCCCAAATAAGATCCTAGATGTGAACATTTCTGCAAAACATACAAATACAAATTTGAATTATCATGGGGCTGGAAGCAGTGCCCTCTTGAGTTGTAAACATACTAGCCAAGACCCTGAGCAAATCCATGAACGATAATGAATTGGACTGAATGATGACGACAACCCCCCCCCAGTCCCTCAAACAAGAAACATCAACAAGCATGTTACAAACTCTCATATCCTCTAAAAGCCACTACTACTACTGAACCACCCACTGAGGTTATATTATACTCCGTAAAAACCAGCCCAATCATTATCTTCCCACCGTGGTGGGGGGACACAGCTCCACTCTGTGCCTAGAGCCACATGCATCAGAGATGGAGGCCACTGCGCCAAGGCAGAGCTGCTGAACTGGAGTACACCTGGGTTGCCGGGGGAACCTGGCAGCCAGCACCTACTGCTGCAGCTGCAGACTGAGCTTCCTTGTTGGCAAATGCCAGAAAGCATTTTGTGAGGTTGGCTGCAGGGCCCAATGCTGAAAGCGAAACCCCTTCTGGTGCCCTGTAGGTACCGTTGGTGGCTGGGAGGGAACACAGTTCTTTCCTGCGTCCTCCCTTCTGAGAACATGACTTCTGAAGAGCCCTCACTAAAAGGAGCATTGCCACGACAGCACAAGGTGGCCATCGCCTGCCCAGCCGTCTCTGTTTTCTGTGGAAGTGGGTTCTGGAGTGAGGCCCCACATCGTACCCACAGACAAGGAGACGCTAGCTGTTCTGCAGCCTCTCCTTTATAGCTCTGTTGTCAGAGCAGCTGTAAACCACATGAGCTCCAAACCCAATCCGGATGGTGAGGAGGGGAGGTGGGCCTGGTTTCCTCCTCCCACCTGGCTGTTGCAATGCTAGCCACCAAGCCCTGCCAGGAGTTCCGGTCTTCTATTTCCACCTAATAGGGCAATCAGAACCTTGCCTTTAGCTGGAAGAAAGACAACTAAGGAGTTTGGGGATTAATTTTTGCTTCCTTTATCATACCTTGAGGTGTGCATTTAAAAATTTTTTTTTATTTTATAATTGCTTTACAATGGTGTGTTAGTTTCTGCTTTATAACAAAGTGAATCAGCTATACATATACATATATCCCCAAATCTCCTCCCTCTTGCGTCTCCCTCCAACCATCCCTATCCCACCCCTCTAGGTGGTCACAAAGCACCTAGCTGATCTCCCCGTGCTATGCAGCTGCTTCCCACTAGCTAGCTATTTTACGTTTGGTAGTGTATATATGTCCATGCCACTCTCTCACTTCGTCCCAGCTTACCCATCCCCCTCCCATGTCCTCAAGTCCATTTTCTAGGTCTGCGTCTTTATTCGTGTCCTGCCCTGGGTTCTTCAGAACCACTTTTTTTTTTTTTTGGATTCCATATATATGTGTTAGCATATGGTATTTGTTTTTCTCTTTCTGACTTACTTAACTCTGTATGACAGACTCTGGGTCCATCCACCTCACTACAAATAACTCAATTTCGTTTCTTTTTATGGCTAATATTCCATTGTATATATGTGCCACATCTTCTTTATCCATTCATCTGTCACATCTGTCGATGGACACTTAGGCTGATTCCCTCTCCTGGATATTGTAAATAGAGCTGCAATGAACATTGTGGTATATCACTCTTTTGGAATTATGGTTTTCTCAGGGTATATGCCCAGGAGTGGGATTGGGTTTTATGGTAGTTCTATTTTTAGGTTTTTATGGAACCTCCATACTGTTCTCCATAGTGGCTATATCAATTTACATTCCCACCAACAGGGTAAGAGGGTTCCCTTTTCTCCACACCCTCACCAGAATTTATTGTTTGTAGATTTTTTTTTTTTTTTTTTTTTTTTTGCGGTACGTGGGCCTCTCACTGTTGTGGCCTCTCCCGTTGTGGAGCACAGGCTCCGGATGTGCAGGCTCAGCGGCCATGGCTCGTGGGCCTAGCCGCTCCGCGGCATGAGGGATCATCCCGGACCAGGGCACGAACCTGTGTCGCCTGCATCGGCAGGCAGACTCTCAACCAATGTGCCACCAGGGAAGCGCTGTTTGTAGATATTTTGATGATGGCCATTCTGACTGGTGTGAGGTGATACCTCATTGAAGTTTTGATTTGCATTTCTCTAATGATTAGTGATGTTGAACATCCTTTCATGTGTTTGTTGAACATCTGTACATCTTCTTTGGAGAAATGTCTATTTAGGTCTTCTGCCCATTTTTTGATTGGGTTGTTTGTTTTTTTGATATTGAGCTGCATGAGCTGCTTGTAAATTTTGGAGATTAATCCTTTATCAGTTGCTTCATTTGCAAATATTTTCTCCCATTCTGAGTGTTGTCTTTTCGTCTTGTTTATGGTTTCCTTTGCCGTGAAAAGCTTTTAAGTTTCATTAGGTCTCATTTGTTTACTTTTGTTTTTATTTCCATTTCTCTAGGAGGTGGGTCTAAAAGGATCTTGCTGTGATTTACGTCATAGAGTGGTCCGCCTATGTTTTCCTCTAAGAGTTTTATAGTGTCTGGCCTTACATTTAGGTCTTTAAACCATTATGAGTTTATTTTTGTGTATGGTGTTAGGCAGCATTCTAATTTCGTTCTTTTACATGTATCTGTCCAGTTTTCCCAGCACCACTTCTTGAAGAGGCTGGCTTTTCTCCATTGTATATCCTTGCCTCCTTTATCAAAATAAGGTGACCATATGTGTGTGGATTTATCTCTGGGCTTTCTATCCTGTTCCATTGATCTATATTTCTGTTTTTGTGCCAGTACCATACTCTCTTGATTACTGTAGCTTTGTAACATACTCTGAAGTCAGGGAGTCTGATTCCTCCAGATGAACTTTTCTTTCTCAAGATTGCTGTGGCTATTCGGTGTCTTTGGTGTTTCCATACAAACTGTGAAATTTTTTTTCTAGTTCTGTGAAAAATGCCATTGGTAGTTTGGCAGAGACTGCATTGAATCCGTAGATTGCTTTGGGTAGTATAGTCATTTTCACAATATTGAATCTTCCAATCCAAGAACATGGTATATCTCTCTATCTGTTTGTATCATCTTTAATTTCTTTCATCAGTGTCTTATAGTTTTCTGCCTACAGCTCTTTTGTCTCCTTAGGTAAGCTTATTCCTAGGTATTTTATTCTTTTTGTTGCTGTGGTAAATGGGAATGTTTCCTTAATTTCTTTCAGATTTTTCATCATTAGTATATAGGAATGCAAGAGATTTCTGTGTATTAATTTTGTATCCTGCTACTTTACCAAATTCATTGATTAGCTCTAGTAGTTTTCTAGTAGCATCTTTAGGATTGTCTATGTATAGTATCATGTCATCTGCAAACAGTGACAGTTTTACTTCTTCTTTTCCAATTTGGATTCCTTTTATTTCTTTTTATTCTCTGATTGCTATGGCTAAAACTTCCAAAACTATGTTGAATAATAGTGGTGAGAGTGGACACCCTAGTCTTGTTCCTGATCTTAGAGGAAATGGTTTCAGGTTTTCACCATTGAGAATGATGTTGTCTGTAGGTTTGTCATATATGACTTTTATTATGGTGAGGTAAGTTCCATCTATGCCTACTTTCTGGAAGGTTTTTTTTTATCATAAATGGGTGTTGAATATTGTTGAAATCTTTTTCTGCATCTATTGAGATGATCCTATGGATTTTCTCCTTCAATTTGTTAATGTGGTTTATAACATTGATTGATTTGCATATATTGAATAATCCTTGCACTACTGGGATAAACCTCACTTAGTCATGGTGTATGATCCTTTTAATGTGCTGTTGGATTCTGTTTGCTAGTATTTTGATGAGGATTTTTTTTTTTCCTGCGGTACACAGGCCTCTCACTGTTGTGGCCTCTCCCGTTGCGGAGCACAGGCTCCGGACGCTCAGGCTCAGCGGCCATGGCTCACGGGCCTAGCTGCTCTGCGGCATGTGGGATCTTCCTGGACCAGGGTATGAACCCATGTCCCCTGCATCGGCAGGCAGACTCCCAACCATTGCGCTACCAGGGAAGCCCTATTGAGGATTTTTGCATCTATGTTCATCAGTGATATTGGCCTGTAGTTTTCTTTCTTTGTGATATCTTTGCCTGGTTTTGGTATCAGGGTGATGGTGGCCTCATAGAATGAGTTTGGTAGTGCTCCTCCTTTTGCTATATTTTGGAAGAGTTTGAGAAGGCTAGGTGTTAGCTCTTCTCTAAATGTTTGATAGAATTTGCCTGTGAAGCCATCTGGTCCTGTGCTTTTGTTTGTTGGAAGATTTTTAATCACATTGTCAATTTTAGCGCTTGTGATTAGTGTGTTTATATTTTCTATTTCTTACTGGTTCAGTCTCAGAAGGTTGTGCTTTTCTAAGAATTTGTCCATTTCTTCCATGTTGTCCATTTTATTGGCATATAGTTGCTTGTACTAATCTCTCATGATCCTTTGTATTTCTGCAGTGTCAGTTGTCACTTCTCCTTTTTCATTTCTAATTCTACTGATTTGGGTCTTCTCCCTTTTTTTCTTGATGAGTCTGGTTAATGGTTTATCAATTTTGTTAATCTTCTCAAAGAACCAGCTTTTAGTTTTATTGATCTTTGCTATTGTTTCATTTCTTTTTCATGTATTTCTGATCTGATCTTCATTTCTTTCCTTCTGCTAACTTTGGGTGTTTTTTTTTTGTTGTTCTTCTTCTTTCTCTGATTCCTTTAGGTGTAAGGTTAGGTCGTTTATTTGAGATATTTTTTGCTTTTTGAGGTAAGATTGTATTGCTATAAACTTCCCTCTTAGAACTGCTTTTGCTGCATCCCACAGGTTTTGGGTAGTTGTGTTTTCATTGTCATTTGTTTCTAGGTATTTTTTGATTTCTTCTTTGATTTCTTCCGTGATCTCTTGGTTATTAAGTAGTGTATTGTTTAGCCTCCATGTATTTGTATTTTTTACAGATTTTTTCCTGTAGTTTATATCTAGTCTCATAGCGTTGTGGTCGGAAAAAAATACTTGATACTATTTCAGTTTTCCTAAATTCACCAAGACTTCATTTGGGACCCAAGATATGATCTATCCTGGAGAATGTTCCATGAGCACTTGAGGAGAAAATGTATTCTGTTGTTTTTGGATGGAATGTCCTATAAATATCAATTTAGTCCATGTTGTTTAATGTATCATTTAAAGCTTGTGTTTCCTTATTTATTTTCATTTTGGATGATCTGTCCATTGGTGAAAGTGGAGTGTTAAAGTCCCCTTCTATGCTGTGTTACTGTCGATTTCCACCTTATGGCTGTTAGCATTTGCCTTATGTATTGAGGTGCTCCTATGTTGGGTGCATAAATATTTACAATTGTTATATCTTCTTCTTGGATTGATCCTTTGATCATTTTGTAGTGTCTTTCTTTGTCTCTTGCAATAGTCTTTATTTTGAAGTCTATTTTGTTTGATATGAGAATTGCTACTCCAGCTTTCTTTTGATTTCCATTTGCATGGAATATCTTTTACCATTCACTCTCTTTCAGTTTGTATGTGTCCCTAGGTCTGAAGTGGGTCTCTTGTAGACAGCATATATACGGGTCTTGTTTTTATATCCATTCAGCCAGTGTATGTCTTTTGGTTGGAGCATTTAGTCTATTTATATTTAAGGTAATTATGAATATGTATGTTCCTATTACCATTTTCTTAATAGTTTTGCATTTGTTATTGTAGGTCTTTTACTTCTCTTATGTTTCCTGCCTAGAGAAGTTCCTTTATCATTTGTTGTGAATCTGGTCTGGTGGTGCTGAATTCTGTTAGCTTTTGCTTGTCTGTAAAGGTTTTAATTTCTCCAATGAATCTGAATGAGATCCTTGCTGGGTAGAGTAATCTTGGTTGTAGGTTTTTCCCTTTCAACACTTTAAATATGTCCTGCCACTCCCTTCTGTCTTGCAGAGTTTCTGCTGAAATATCAGCTGTTTACCTTCGGGGATTCCCTTGTATGTTATTTCTTGTTTTTCCCTTGATGCTTTTAGTATTTTTTCTTTGTATTTAATCTTTGATAGTTTGATTAATATGTGTCTTGGCATGTTTCTCCTTGGATTTATCCTGTATGGGAGTCTCTGTGCTTCCTGAACTTGATTAACTATTTCCTTTCCCATTTTACGGAAGTTTTCAATTATAATCTCTTCAAATATTTTCTCAGTCCCCCCCTTTTTTTTGTCTTCTTCTTCTGGGACTCCTATAATTCGAATTTTGGTGCATTTAATGCTGTCCCAGAGGTCTCTAATACTGTCCTCAATTCTTTGCATTCTTTTTTTTTTTTTTTATTGTGCTCTGCAGTAGTTATTTCCACTATTTTATCTTCCAGGTCCCTTATCTGTTCTTCTCCCTCAGTTATTCTGTTATTGATTCCTTCTGGAGAATTTTAAATTTAATGTATTGTGTTGTTCATCGTTGTTTGTTTGCTCTTTAGTTCTTCTAGGTACTTGTTAAACGTTTCTTGTATTTTCTCCATTCTATTTTCATGATTTTGGATCATCTTTACTATCATTATTCTGAATTCTTTTTTCAGGTAGACTGCCTATTTCTTGTTCATTTGTTTGGTCTGGTGGGGTTTTTCCTTGCTCCTTCATCTGCTGTGTGTTTCTCTGTCTTCTCATTTTGCTTAATTTGCTGTGTTTGGGGTCTCCTTTTCACAGGCTGCAGGTTCGTAGTTCCCGTTGTTTTTAGTGTTTGCCCCCAGTGGCTAAGGTTGATGCAGTGGGTTGTGTAGGCTTCCTGGTGAAGGGGACTAGTGCCTGTGTTCTGGTGGATGAGACTGGATCTTGTCTTTTTGTTGGGCAGGAGCTCATCCAGTTGTGTGTTTTGGGGTGTCTGTGACCATATTATGATTTTAGGCAGCCTCTCTGCTAATGGGTAGGGTTGTGTTCTTGTCTTGCTAGTTGTTAGGCACAGGGTGTCCAGCACTGTAGCTTGTTGGTCGTTGAGTGGAGCTGGATCTTAGCGTTGAGATGGAGATCTCTGGGAGAGCTTTCTCTGTTTGATATTACATGGAGCTGGGAGGTCTCTGGTGGAGCAATGTCCTGATCTCAGCTCTCCCGCCTCAGAGGCACAGGCCTGACACCTGGCCGGAGCACCAAGACCCTGTCAGCCACGTGGCCAGGCTTTCCACCAGGCCATCTCATTTACCTCACCATGCCTTTCTTCAGGGAGATGAAGATACACTGGTCAGCCTTCCTTCAGCTCGGAGATTCTCAAAGTGTGCATTATTACCCCCACTTCTCTGAAGAGGAAACTGAGGCTCATATAGCTCAAAAATTTTGCCTGAGGTAGAAACTAGTAAACAATTGTATCCAGATGTAGAAGCTTGGTCTATTAAACTCCAAAGTCACTGCTCTTTGGACTTCTCAAGTTGCTCTTTTGGGAGAAGAAGAGGATGTGATCTTTGGAATCATCACTTCTCTGAAAGCGGATCCTGGGCTGCCTTTCCTGGAAGTACATCTGGATTTACTCCAGATAGGAAAATGCAGGAGAGAAGCAAATGCATAGGGAAAAATTTCCATCAGGAAATTTCCATTTCCTGATGAACATACATGGTCTCTGATGGAGGGCACACATCATTTCAGGACCAGGCTTCAGGATGCCTGTGAATTATCACTGAGACTCTATACCCATAAAATTGTTAAAGTAATTAAATAAGGAGGCCAACAAATTGAGGTGGCTTTAATGCCTTAGTTGCCTACATAAGTAAGCAAACCAAAACCTAAACCTGAAATGCTTCAAGGTTAAAGAAATCACAATGTAAGGACCAGCAATCATAAACAGCCAATTAGGCTTTCCCAAATAAGGCAACTGCTTAAGTTATAGCCAGTCAAATAATTTCCTTGCTTCGTTTCCATTTCTTCCCATTAAAAGTCTCTCTCTGAGCTCCTGTTGGTGGAATAATCTGAATCACTTCTGGTTTGACGCTGCTTGATTTGAATCAATTTCTGCTCACATAAACTCTTAAAAATTTAACAAGTCTTGGGCTTCCCTGGTGGCGCAGTGGTTGAGAGTCCACCTGCTGATGCAGGGGACACGGGTTCGTGCCCCAGTCCAGGAGGATCCCACATGCCGTGGAGCGGCTGGGCCCATGAGCCATGGTCACTGAGCCTGTGCGTCCGGAGTCTATGCTCCACAACGGGAGAGGCCACAACAGTGAGAGGCCCACGTACCGCCAAAAATAAATAAATAAATAAAAAATTAAGAAGTCTTAGTTTATCTTTTAACAGACTCAACACACAAGAGGTTGATGAAGAAAACTAGGTATGTGATAGAATTTGGTTTATGTTGCTCCAGCCACAATAAAAGGGGGGAAAAATCAAATAATGATAGCCAGGGAGTTATCCCGAGCTCTCTTTGAAACTTCCTCCTGCTTTGCACAAATGAAGAGCACTGGATTTCTCAGGAATTCGTGGGAAGTTTTGGGCACCAGTTGTTGGGACAATGTGGAATTTTGGTAACTTAGGAGCTCTGAAGGAGCCCTTGCCATGCTTCAGAAGGCTCTGGAGGCGTTACTGGCTCATTTCTGGAGGAGATTCTAAGCAAATACCTGCCTTGCAGGACTTCTGGGCCTGAACTGACAGATCCACTCTGACATTGGGTAGTTCAGTCACAGTTCAACCTGGATACCTTTTGAATACTCAAAGGTATAGTTTAAATGCTACTGGATCTTTTTTTTTTTGTCTGAATAAAGAGACAAAATATGAGCAGCTGACTTAATTTAGAAAATTCCTCAGTTTTGAATGTCCCTAACTATCATTATCTCCAGGTTAGACACGTGAATAAATCCTAATAATGGTAGAAAAATGGGAAATAGAAAAAAATAGAAAAAATTCATAGCTGTGATCTGGGAAAGACTAGATGGGAGAGATCAGGAGACTATGTCCTTATGCAAAGGATTTATAAAGGGACATAGGGGAAGATAGCTGGAAAGGAATGCAGAAACATTATCTGGAGGCCTTGATAATGAAGATAATGAATACAGGCTTCATCTTGTGGGTCCTCTGGAGTCAATGTAAGTTCTTAAAGAGGAGAATAATCATCAAAGTGGGATTTTAAGCATTACTGGAGATCTTTTCTTCCATCTTAACAATAAGCCCTCAAAATTGTGTATTGTTTTATAGTAAAAATAATTAGAGGAATACAGAACAAGACATATGAAAAAGAACACTTGCCTAACGTAGCATACTACTATATATGATAAACAGAGAAAAAGAACAGCTTCACAAAACAAATGTGCTCCATTGACTGGAATCACCTGGAACTGGAAACAGATTCGGAAGGAGATGGGATGGGGTGGGGCAGGTGTTGGCTCAGGAATGAGGTCATACGGGACAGAACGGTAACTCGTCCACTAATGGCATGGTTGAGTCACAGAGTTTTCTCAACTTTGCAGTTGATAAATGAGAAGGGGTACAGCTGGAGGAAGTAGGGCATGTTTTGGTGGACATTCTTAAATGATACTCTCCCACAAACCAGCCTTCTGCAACTGTACCAGAGGCCAGACCCTGAGCTGGGCAGACCATGTGTTCATGCCTCACACTGCATCTCTGATTAACCAACAGACTTGCATAGTTAGCCTGGTGCAGTAGAGGCCATATGAATATAAGACAATTCCTGTCCTCAAGACCTTGAGACTTAGTTGATATTGTGGGTTGAACTGTGTCCCCCCAAAAAAGATATATTGGAATTCTAACTAACCCCAGTACCTCAGAATGTGGTCTTATTTGGAGATAAGAGTCTTTACAGAGGTAATCAAGTTACAGACAATGGTGGGATCTATCTAATATGACTGGTGTCCTTATAAAGAGGGAAAATTTGGACGCAGAAAAGCATACAGGAAGAACACCACGTGAACATAAAGACAGAGATCAGGGTGATGTGTCTACAGCACCGAAGTTGGCCAGAAAACCACCAGAAGCAAGAAGAGGCATTGGACTGATTCATCCTCATAGCCCTCAGGAAGAACCAGTACATGTCTGCTGCTCAAGCTCCCCAGCCTGTGGTACTTTGTTATGGCAGCTCGGACAAACTAATCAGTTGTAGAGACTCTGAACAAATCCACAAAGAATTAAAGGGCAAGTTAGCAGGAACAAATATATATTAATTAAAAGTGCTGAGTAAAGGGAGAAACATGCTGGTGAAGACAGTTTTTAACCCTTCCTGGAGGAGGGGGTCTTGTGTCAGGCCTTGAATAGTTTTGAAGCTTATTCCCTGATTTGGTGATTCTGCAGGTAGTTTTGCATTCTATCCCCTCCAACCACTGTTTACGATACTACATCTCTTCCCCTGAGTTTTAGTTCACATTTCCTTTTTTATATAAAGTCCTGAGCCCAGACCCAGTGTGCATTTTCTGGAAGCTGGTCTGGGTGGTCTAGAGGTTCCTTCTAAATTTTAGGAGTCTGTTGACTCTATGACCAGAACTCTATCAGTATCAGAGGCCTCATCATAAACCAGGTCCCCCTCTGGCTGCTGGGTTGAATAGTCTTCTGCTCTGTTTTCCCATCAGAAATATCACTATTAACACCTCCTTTCACTTACCTGATGTTAAGCCTGAGAATGTTTGGAAAGTCACCTCAATTTGAGGGATTTTTAAAGGAGTGACCATCAATA
Source organism: Hyperoodon ampullatus (assembly GCF_949752795.1). Classification (NCBI taxonomy): domain Eukaryota; kingdom Metazoa; phylum Chordata; class Mammalia; order Artiodactyla; family Ziphiidae; genus Hyperoodon; species Hyperoodon ampullatus. The sequence continues at coordinate 61,510,240 of NC_136926.1, read as the reverse complement.
CTTTTGTTTTAGTAAATTCCAAGGAAAACAAAATGTGACTAATTACTGAGGTTGTACATTCTTAATATAAAGTTTTCCTTCATGTAGGGATGATGGTTGGTGTCTGTCTTGTCACAATATTGGTTTCACTCCTTCACTGAGATACTGTAGCAAAACCCTTATCGTACTTTTCAGATCGCTTTTATTTACTTTTAAAATAGCAACCTCAATCCACGAAATTCCTTTGTCCCACATCAGCTCTGTTCCCAGTATGCTCCCTGACTATGATGATAGAGAAGCTTATCAGAATTGCTCCCAATGTCAATTAATAATGTTTTAAAAATGACACGGGGGGTGAACTGAAGAAAGAAAACATTCTCTAATCCCAGCAGAGAAGTGAGGGAATTGAGCTTTACAGTTCAGAGACTCTGCAGGGTCCAGCAGCAGAGAGAAATACGTTCTCACCCTTGAGTGGAGCCCGTGATTTCACTGCCTAGGCATGTAGAGAAATCTGTCATAAGCTGGGTACAATCAAACTGGAGCTGCTGCTCTTCATGCTTACACGAAGGAAGTGTGGTAAAAATAAGGTGGTGAGATAAGCAGCAGGTTGGATCCCAGGAGAGCTAGTTCTTCATTCTGGCTCCCTTTCTAGCTACCCAAAGAGTTAGTTGAATTCTCGAGATTTCTGTTTCCTTACAGGTAAGATAACTAAAAGCTCCTTTTCAGTTCTGATAGTCTCTGATTCTATAACCGGCATCTGGTTACACAACAGAAAGTGAAGATTACAAAAGCATGGATAACAGAGATGTTGTGTGTCTTCAGCACACTGCATGTTGATAGGATGAAATGAGTGCAATGTTCACACCAAACATTGGTGCAGAAAAGATGAATTCGAGATGGCAAGGGCAACACTGACTTGGAACATTCCTATTTTCATGGTATGGATTAAATAGAACCACAGTAGTTGGCCCCTGTACTAAATCTTGCTCAAAGAAGGCAGGAGGGTACACGGTATTTTGCTAGGGCTATGTTCACACTTACGCCATACGTTGCCTTGATTTTTCACCAGCTGAGACTTGTTCAGGTGTAGTGTCTCAACTTCAACACTTTTGACATTTGGGTCAGATAAGTCTTTGTTATTAGGGGTTGGGGGCAGGCTGTCCCATGCCTTGTAGGACGTTTAGCAGCATCCCTGGCCTCTACTCACTAGATGCCAGAAGGAACACCCCTCCCTCCCAACTCAGTGTGACAATAAAAAAATATTTCTTATTATTGCCAAATGTCTCCTTGGGGACAAAACTACACCAAGGTGAAAACCACTGCGCTAGTGGGATACAATCTTACCAAAAGACAACCACACCCCCATAATAGAGAACGACTTTAAGAAAGGTCACCCCTCCTGAATTTTAAAAGAAAGCCACCATGTTTCCTTATGGTATCAACAGACATTCGGGTCCCTGTGCAACTAAATGCCTTCTAAAGTTTTAAGAAAAGTGGCTTTCAGATTTCCTGCTGTTTTTGTTTTTCATGACATTATTTCTTGGGCATTTTATGTGGACGGGAAGTGGGTCTTTTGTTGGACCCACATGAGGACATGGTTTGACTATGAGGATGTAGGTGGTCTTCTTCATGTGTTTACAGTGGGAAGCACTTACTCTGAAGCTGCACCCAGAGCAGACACACTGCCCACACAGTGGGCTCCTGATGGTGCTGGGTTGCATAGACTGCCAGTGTAATCATGCTCCTTGAATAGGATAACAGCCCACGGAGTAGGTCTGGACTCACATACATAAATGTGTTGTAATGGAAGGGAGTCATCACAGAAATCAAATCACGCATCCCAATGATACTGCCATTGTTCAAACGTTGCTCCAGGTTGGGAACCATTAAAACCGGGTTCTGAGCCAACCAACAAAGTTAGTCTCAGGAGCCTATAATAATCATGAATTGGAAACTAAAAAATACACTGATTCACTAGTGCTGTGTAGAGGATGAATATTTTTCCTGATTGAGAATATGTAAGAGAAAATGCACCAGAGTCTCTGGAGGCAATTCCAGAAATATTCCAAAAATTCTCTGAGCAATGGTAGATGTGGAATGTGATGTATCCTCTTGAGACAAGGACTTATGCATTTGGCTTGGAAAATGTCAGTGGATTTCTTAAATACATTAATATAATTACTCAATATTAACATCTCATATATGCCAAGGTACTCAACCCCCACCTCAACAGCCCAAATCCTTAAGTACAATCCCCAAAATAATGAGAGCAAAGACCCCTAGTGTTCTAGTCTTCAGCCAAGTTTCCACTGTCTCCTGAGGATCACATTTTCAACTGACTCCTTAAACTGGCCTGAAAAGGTGAAAAGAACTAACATCTTTTCATGTGAATGAAAGAAGTTCAGTATTATCTCCTCAAGTAAGGTCACTGCTGAGGTCTGCGTACTTTGCCGAAAGAATCACAAAAAAACTGGAGGCTGTCAGTATGAGGGGGAAGCCACCCACACAGGTAATAAGAAGCAGCACTTAAAATTTGGCACTGCTCTTGGAAACGTTTACAGGCTTAAAAAAGGAATCATAAAAGATAGAGGGTGTGGAGGGAGAGATGAAGGAAAAGAGAAGATGAATGAAAGAACTGTTCCATTCCTGCCACCATTAATAGCACAGATTATAATAAATCCCAAGTGAATAGGAAGAACAGTACTGAGACAAACACTAAATTCCAGGGGAGACCAGACCTGTGTTTTAAAAACAGGGCCATGTGCTTCGGAAGGAATGCTGTGTGCTTAGTCTTGTTTATAACATGGTGAAGGATTCAAGAATGTAATCTGTTCCTCTTGACAAAAAAAAAAAAAAAAAAATTCTCCTCAACGCTCATCATCCACCACCCCTTCACCCCATGACCCGTTCTGATCCCAGATCTGAAAGATTGGGTTCCATAGTGAATTTCTGGAATGTTCGGTTTGGGCCTGTTTTTCATCAGTGCAGCTAGCTAACAGAGTGGCTTTGCTTTTTCAAAAAGAGATCAGTGTGGGGAAGTGACGATTTTCTGAGGGAGCTTTTCAGACTTCTCAGATATGAGGTATTTTTAGGCAGGGTTGTTTTTTTTTTTTTTTCTTTTTTAGGCAGGGCCACAAGATCTGGAGATGCAAAGAGGTGCATCTCCCCTAAATTTGAAAGAACATTTCATTTTGACTTCATTTTGTCTTGGGCCACTTTCCTGAGGATTCTCAGAATGAATTAACTGAAAGTGAATGCTGTGCAGTGAAAGACCAGGGATTTGGGGGCTAATGTCTTTTTTTTTTTTTTTTGCAGTACGCGGGCCTCTCACTGTTGTGGTTTCTCCCGCTGTGGAGCACAGGCTCCGGACGCGCAGGCTCAGCGGCCATGGCTCACGGGCCCAGCAGCTCCGCGGCATGTGGGATCTTCCCGGACCGGGGCACGAACCTGCGTCCCCTGCATCGGCAGGCGAACTCTCAACCACTGCGCCACCAGGGAAGCCCGGGGCTAATGTCTTTTCAACCATTTCCTGCTTGTGCTATCTTGGGTACATTACTTGGCCCTCAGTTTCCCTAACTGCAAAAAGAGAGTAGCAGTATCTTAATTGTGGGGTTTTGCAAAGCTCAAATAAGAACACATCTGTAAAGCAACAATCAGTGGGCCAGCACACAGGGTGACGTCAGAAATGTTACTTCCTTTCCCGCTACAGTTGACTGGGAATGCAGGGTTGGAAAAGCCTGTGCAGTACATCTGTCCCAGCCTCCCTCTCAAAGAGGAGTCCCTTCACCCACGTCCCTGATTTTGGGAAAGCCAGGGTCTGCTTGAGGCAGACAGAGATGGGATGGGAAGCTCACCACCTCCTCAAGCACCCATATCGTGTGGACAGCACCACCGTTAGAAAGCTCTTTCTGTGAACCAACATTTGCCTCCCTTTACTTTCTACTCAGGTAGAACACTGACATTTAAAAGCAACAACAAAAATAACTTACATTTTTTGTGCACCTACTTTGTACCTAAGAGCTTTTCGAGCATCATTGGACTTAATTCCTCATATATCCAGTAAGGTAGGAATTAATATTGTCCTTATTTTACAGGTGGGGAGACCAAAGCTTTGAGTGGCTATGCAGCTTACCAAACAGGTTTTACATAGCAAGTGGAAGACCTGAGACTTGAACCCAAGTCTGTTGGTCTTTCTCACAGTCATGCAGCCAACCCTATGCTACACAGCTGTCCTCTGTAGCTCGAGCATTTAGTGCAGTGTTGAATTCAGAGGAGATGCTCAGCAAACAAAGAATGAATGAATGCATGAATGAACGAACAAATGCATACATCCTGAAGAAGCATCCTATTTGCAAGGTAGTCAGTACTTGGACCTCTGTAACCTCCATTTTCCTGAGTCCTTCAGTGCCTCCTGGCCTCATCTTTGTTGCTCATGCTGTCTTTGTAACTCAGCACACATTTAAGTGGATAAAAATGTAAAGCATGCATACTGTCTAGTGTAAAGTTTCCTAGGGGTGTGTGTGTGTGTGCATTTCAGTGGTACACCCCAAATCTAGTTATATAGATTTTTAGCAGCATCTTAGCTGCTGCTTAAGGTCTTCATTACATTCCAATATAACTTTTCTGCTTTTTCTTTCTTTTTTTTTTTCAATGAGAAAATCCTAAGATGGGAAAGCTGTAGAACTCTTAGAGGTTTTCTTATCAAGCCTAAAACATACATGTATACTTTTAATTTAAAATTTCTATTTAGTAAGATTTAGTTACATTTTGAACAGATTTGATAGGGAGGGGGCTTCATAATAATCGCGGGGCTCTAACTGTAGTCTTCAACACCACCCCCACAGCTCTCCCCCACCCTCCCAATCCCTCACTCTGTTTCCAGTCAGGAGCATATACAGAAAACCTCAGGGCAACACGTGGGCTGCCCAGCATCCAGGTTGCTCACTGCTGCCCTGCTCTGCCCCCTGGCCTTGGTTCTCATCCCCGGCTCCTGTTTTTCCCTTGTGACTGCACCTCTGTCTAAGTACTTGATTCTACTAACCCTAGTGTGCTCTTGTTTGTCCAAGTTCAACGTCTGCACTGGTTCCCCAATAACCAAGACCAGACTCCTGTTTCATCCTCTACTGGGTATAGGAATTCTGTCTCAGAAGCCCAGTCTAGGCGACCTTATGCCAAATAGGATCCCTCTTGCTTAAATACCCTCTGAGACCTGTTATTGGTCTTCCTGCCAACAGGGAAGTCATAGTCCAGTGCTAGTGGGGGTGGCAGGCATGCAAACAGACCTTTGTCATACAGTATGACACAGGACTATGGACAAAAGAATATTGGCAAGTATAATCTCTGGTTAAATAAAGAAACGTGAACAAGATTTTGGGTTCTGCTTTTTTTCTCTCTCTTGGTTAAACATTTTAATTCAGCTATATTTAATTTCTTTAGATCAAGTCACAAACTCTTGATAAGAAAACCTCTAGACTGTACCCTACTCGTGGCAGGGTGTATGAATTATTCAGCATTACATGATGCAGAATTATGTCCTCAAAAGTACTGGTGTGTGATACTGGGGGCTCTGCATACACAGACAAATTGAATCAACCAGTATAAAATGGATCAACCAGGTCAGCTAATTTTAGCAATGCAGGCAAACTAATAACTATCATTTCCCCTATTATATGGAGCATTAGTAAGAGGGTTTGCCATGAATTAGGTTGTTCTAACTTTCTATTGCATTGTGTCTATGTGGAGACAAAGCTTCAAATTCATAATTTATTAATATTGAATAAAGTAATGTAAATGATAAGATACTGCACATGTCCCAGAGTTCTTTTCAGGTATCATTTGGTAGTTAATATCAAGATTGCAGACTTCTCGCCTTCCCACCCACTCATACCACATAACATTTATGTATGTATGTATGTATTTGTTTATTGCACATAACATTTAAGATACTGTGAATAATATAAGAATAATTAAAATTATATTTTTGTACTTTCAAAGTATCACTGTTATGCTGCGTTCTGGATGATCTTTTAAATGCTTAATTAATCAATGAATCGGAGCTTCTCGGAAACTGGTTTTGAGTCAGCGGCCACTGTAGGGCTTAAAAGGGATGTGACACATGAGGACTCCTGCTCTTGAAAAACAGATAGGTCTGGTTAGGGACACCAGACTTGCCTGTAAGAGTCTCATCAAACAACATGGAGCCATGCAAAAGTAGCTCTCATCTCAATAATCAGAGCTATAGGAGTTTAAAAAATGAATGATTTTTATGAGCTAGAATAAGTAGTAGGAGCTGCTTTATTTAGGACTGAGGCCTTAGTTGAGGCTAGAAGGATGTTCAGGATTATTGTTTATTATATGAAAACCAGAAGACTCTGTCCCCAAATATATAAGGTTTAACATTAACAGCCAAATATATAAGGTTTAACATCAACATCACTAGCTCTGATTCAACCGGAGGCCTGGAAATCTTTTGTCATGACTTATTTCTCATCCAGCCCTCAAGCTAGTGGTAGAGTAACAAATGTTTTTTGTTAGGGTTATTTTAGAATGACTTCTCATAAAACAGCAGTAAATACTATTATTGTGGAGTTCTGGTACTATAGGTGGGTGCACATAAACCAACATCCCTGTGGATTTACTTCCCCATCCAACCTTCCCCAGCACTCTGCCCAGTGCTTGACTTTAGACTGCTCCACGGCATGGGAAGGAGAGCTAGACTGGAAGGTGAGTGGATTTCTAAGCATCTTTTAATCGAGGCCTCGAGAGCTATCTACAGATCTAGCTGTGCGTGGAAAAGGAACGGCAGTCGTTAAGATCAGTGCTGGAAGCTGTGAATGTAGTCAATATGTCTACTGAATGGTACATATGTCTGACTAGAAACAGACACATGGGTTTATGTGTATACAATTTCAGTCTGTGCAGGGCAAGTGAATTTTCTGGGGTCCTTCCTGCTCGCCACTCAACCTTGAGGAGAAAAGCTCTATCACTGGCCCAAAACAAGAGCTTCAGAGTCAAGTGTGGGGCAAATTCCTGGAGTAATGAGACTCCCCTGTAACTGGGACACCAGCCCCCTCAGGTGTTTTCCGTACATGACGGGAACTGCTGGGGATGTCCAGTCAGGGGATAGCTTAGCCCGGGATTCCAAGTCTCCTCTCTGCCCCTGAAATACCACACAGACTTTCTCACCACAGTGCTCTCCCACCACTGGCCTGGCTTCTTCAAAGCCCTGAAGAACTGTGAAGATCCCAATCTCCCTTTCCTTTAACTAGAGCAGGGGCTGCTAAACGGCCTCTAGCTGCCTTTTGCGTGTGGTGCTAATTAGCATGATCCAAGTTACAATATGTGTTAAAGATTCCAGTTTTGTTACTTATTTAATGAGCTTCGTGGGATTTGAACATGAGGCTCAAAGTAGCAGGGGAAACCTCATAATTAGTTTCAATTACAAGAAGTTCCTACGCATTAAGACTATTTGATGAACTGCAGAGGGAAGGAACTACCGACCAGATACAAATCACTAATTTTGTTGCATTTATTATTATACTTATTTTCTTCCTAATTAGTACTGATTGGCTTATGATCCTAATTGATGCAAAGGAATTTGGAATGGTATACAATGGTATGGCTTAGAAGATGCCAGCATGTACAACTGCTAAATTATTGCTAATTGTTATTTACATGAGGCCTGGAAGACTAAGCAATGCCTAATTAGCATTAAAGATATGGTATCCATTTCCAATTTACACTAAGGCAACGGAGATCGAATTGTTAGTTTAAAAAACTCAATCTTTAGATTTCAAGAATTGCACCATTGTATATTGACCTCCACCTAAGGGGAGACTATTTCTTCTTGTCTTCAATTGCATCTTGCCAGAGCTTGGCTAGAACTTTGCAAAAAAAAGTTACACAGGAATACTCAGCATCACACTGGCAATGCTGCAGTACTTAAGGATTAGAGCTGGGAGCCAACTGGCAAAGAGGCCAAGCATAAGGCCTCTGTTTGTGCCAACAGTGGAAGGTGTATGTGCTTGTTACAGAGTGGGGTCCTGAGATGGTAGGCTTCTGTGAAGGCCCAAGCCCATCTTGAGGTCATGGTGGCTATAAGTGATGTCCAAAGGGTAGTAGGGATGCCTATTTCAGAGAGCTGGATGATCAGCCAGTATCACAGGGGCAGATGCTTCCTGCCGAATGGGAGCTACTGTGAAGAAGAAATAAAGAGAAGGTCCTGGAATACAGAGACCTAAGTTTCAGTTCTCAGTCCCAGACACCCTCAAGACGGCCTGCTCACCCCTGATTATGCCACTCTCCTTGTGGCAAACGTTGCTCCTCACCCTAATCTGCTCTCTCCTAGTGAGTGATGGGGCTGAAAGGAAACACTGGAATATACCCTCTGGCTGAGACTTGCCTCTGTAACTCTCACTCATTTTGTCTTTTTCCTCCACCCCGTTTCTTCAGCCAGCCCCCTATCTTTAACCCTTTTCCCTCTGTCTTCTCCTTTGTTTCTTCTGTGATCCAATCCTCCATGGAGTAAAAAGGAAGAGTGCTGGAGGGGAAGCAAGAAGACCTGCCTGACTCGAGTTTTCAAGTCACTTTCCGTCTTGGGACTTGAGGTTCTCCATCTTATGAAGCAGAAATGCTAACACCTGCTGTTCTCTCCTTTCCTTCATAGCACTGCTTGGAAACTCAGATGGGATCACACATGTGAAAGTCCTTTGGAAATTATAAAGTTGCATATGAAAGGGAAGATTCTTAGTCAGTTCAACCGTTTCATCTTCATGGGTAGAGGTATCAGTGCTGGTGGTGCTTCGCTTTCTCCTCATGGTGCTGACACAGGCACAGGGTGGTGCTCCCAGAAGTGACTGCAGAGCTGACTGGAGCTAAGGAGAGAAGCTGGCTTCCGTCCAGGCCCCTGACTCCACATGGGAAGTTCCTCTTCTCCACAAGTTCTGGGGACATTGTACGCCGAGAGCCCGGATTTACTGACAACCTGGACCTGGGCAAGCAGGCTCTAGTTTATCATTCTCTGAGAGGGTGTTTGGAGAAGACTTTTTGTCTTCCAGGCAAACATCGTTCTGGACCATCAGGCTTTATTTAAAGATGCCATTCTCGGGCTTCCCTGGTGGCGCAGTGGTTGAGAGTCCACCTGCCGATGCAGGGGACACGGGTTCATGCCCCGGTCCGGGAAGATCCCACATGCCGCGAAGCGGCTGGGCCCGTGAGCCATGGCCGCTGAGCCTGCGCGTCCGGAGCCTGTGCTCCGCAGCGGGAGAGGCCACAACAGTGAGAGGCCCGCGTACCCCGCAAACAAACAAACAAACAAACAAAAAAAAAAAAAAAAAAAAAAAAAAAAAAAAAATAAAGATGCCATTCTCTGCAGCTTCATAAGTATTACACGTTTAGAGAGAGAAAGAGCGAGAAGGACGGTAGCTACTTGATGTTTAACAAAACATAAGCTCTGTACTGGGTTTTTGGGGCCGCCTCATTCAAACTTCATGATGGGCCTGCTGACTGCCGATTTCTCAAAGTTGGGAAAAGACATTTCCCAGACAAAGATCAGTTCAAATCATTTGGCAAGGTTATATACATGATACAAGTATATAATATAAAATATACACTATTTCCCCCAAAGAAATAGTGATTAGCCATAAGAAATACATTATTTACCCCCTTTTTGTTAGTTAATAAAATAGCCATATTAAGAAAACTTAATGCCCTGTGCTTTATACAAAATTTTAAAATTATAAGATATATCATACATCATACATACAAAGCTTATACAAATATAGTTTGTGTATATTCCAAGTATTGGGTTGGTCAAAAAGTTCGGGTTCAGTTAGTTCGAGCTAACTGAAAATCTTCTGCACAGGTTTTATTGGGAAAATTTTAAACTATTGATATAATTTCTTTAACATCACATGGAAAAACCGGAACGAACTTTTTGTCCAACCCAATATGTATTAAATTTTAACTGCATACATTACATATGTAATTATCTATGTATATTTTATATATGTATGCATATTGTATTTAAATAAAGTGGTCTTCATATGTTCACTTACAAAATGTAAATAACATGGCCAATTATGTAACACCATCCAGCTTAAGACATGGAATACTGACAATTCCTTTGATACTCCCATGTATGTTACCTCCACCCCTGACATGGTGCCTTTGAGCAAACTTGAAAAAGGTCCCCTTTCTTCCAAGTGGAGTTGCATTGCTCACACCATGATAGAAGGCTTGGGGGTAGCTATAAAGGACTAGATTTTAGTTCCAATTACCCTCTTGAGTGGAAATCCTTGTGCGATGTATGAAAATACATAAGCAACCATGCCCAACCTCCTCTTCTTTGCGTTTTATCATATATACATGGATCCCTGAATAATAATATATTGTTTGTTTTTTCATACTTGTGAAGTTTATGGAAACAGTCGCATGTTTTTCTTGGTCAACATCCAATTTCCGAGATTTACCCTGGGTGATATGTGTAGATGTGGCTGGCTTGTTCATTTTCTTTGCTAATAGCATTTCTTTGTATGAATAGCTCACAACTTTTTAATCCATTTTCTTGTTCAGTGGACACCCAAGCTGCGTCCAGTGTTTACTGATTTAAAAAAAAAAAAAAAAACTCCCCGTGAGCACTCTGATATTTATTTTCTGTGCATGTGTGCAAGAGCTTCTCCAAAGTAGATATTTAAGAATGGAAGCGCTGAGTAGTAAGATGTGGAGAAATTACATCTTTAATTTTACTATATAAAGCCAAATTCTTTTCCAAATGATTGTGCCCACTGATACTCTTACTAGCTGGGGATAAAGAATTCTCACTGCTGTACAGCTTTTCCAACCACTGGTATCAGACCTTAATTGTTGACAATCTGTTGGATGTGGCTTTAATTTGCATTTTCCTTATTACAAACGAGGTTAACCATTTTTCTTATGTCCTTTTCATGTCTTTTATCCAGGTTGTTTTCTTTTTAAATCAGGTTGCTTGTATTTCTCTTATTAAATTGTAGGAGCTCTTAAATATTCTGAATCTTCCTCCTTTGTTGGTTATATGAAATGCAAATATTTTCCTAGCTGATAGGTTATCACTAACTTTATAACGTCTTTTGATAAATATTTTCCATGAAGAGAGTCAAATATATTAATTCTTTATGGCTTGTTCTTTTTGTCTTAAGAAATACTTTCCTATCCTGAGGTCATAAAGTGTTTTCTAAAAGTTTAAAGTTTCACCTATTACAGTTAATTATATAATTTATGTGGTGGTGACAGTGGGCATCCTTGCCTGTTCCTGATATTAAAGGGAAGGAATGTTTCACTGTTGTGGTACGTTGCCTACTGGAAGGTTTTTTTCTTGATATCCTTTATAAGGAAGTTTCTTTCTATTCTTACTTTGCCAACAGCTTTTATCACAAATGAATGTTGATTTTCATTGAACGACTTCAGCATCAATTAAGATAATCATATGGCTTTTCTCCTTTGTTCTATTAATACGGGGAGTTACATTAATATATTTTCTTTTTTTAAAAAAATTATTTATTTTTATTTATGGCTGCATTGGGTCTGTTGCTGCACGTGGTCTTTCTCTAATTGCGTTGAGCGGGGGCTGCTCCTTGCTGCGGTGTGTGGGCTTCTTACTGAGGTGGCTTCTCTTGTTGCTGGAGCATGGGCTCTAGGCACGTGGGCTTCAGTAGTTGTGGCAAGCGGGCTTCAGTAGTTGGTGGCTCGCAGGCTCTAGAGCACAGGCTCAGTAGTTGTGGTGCACGGGCTTAGTTGCTGCATGTGGGATCTTCCAGCATGTGGGATCTTCCTGGACCAGGGCTCGAACCCATGTCCCCTGCATTGGCAGGCAGATTCTTAACCACTGTGCCACCAGGGAAGTCCCTAATATATTTCCTAATGTCAAATCAAAACTGCCTTCCTGAGTTAAACTTGGTCAGAATATATTTTTTCAAATAATGATACATTGCTAGATTAGGTTTGCTATTATTCTGTTTGGGATTTTTATATCTATGTTTATGTATATCTATCTTATATCTATGTTGTGTGAATCTGGTTGCTTATTTTCTCAGTTTATGTTTGACAGTGATGATCTAGACTGTATTTTGAGGAGAGTTCCTTCTTCTATGCTATGGACAGGTTTGGGTAAGAATGGAATACTTGGTAGAGCTAACTGAAAATCTTCTGGACAGGTTTTATTGGGAAAATTTTAAACTATTAATTTCTTTAATGGTTAAAGAAATGGTTTAATGGTTTTGGTGAGTCATAGTCTTTTTCTAAATCTACCCCTGTTTCATCTAAGTTTTCAAATATATTGGCATCTAGTTGTTCATGATATATTAGTCTTTTCCTCTCAAGGGCATCTGCAGTTGTATACCCTGCATAATACAGTTTTTTTGTCTTTCCTTCTTTCTCTATTATCTTACTTTTCCTTCTATCCTTCCCTTCCCCTCTTCATTATTCTTGCCACAAATTCATTAGTTTTATCAGTCTTTTCAAACAAATGCCTGACTTTGTTAACCCTCTCTCTTACATCTGTGTTTTGTATGTTTTTTTTATTTCTGCTTTTATTTTTATGATTTCTTTCTTATGATGTTCTTACTTTCTTTGGATATATTCATTTAAAAATAATTTCTAACTTTTTAAGTTGTGCAGTAAACTTTTCTTTTTTAGCCCTTCTTATTTTCTAATATAAATCTTTAAATTTTTACATTTCTTTACAAGAACTAACCTAGCTGCATCATACAAGTTTTGATACACAGTAATTTTACTAATGTTCAACTTTAAATTTTTTGACTCATCAGTTAATTAGAAATATATTTTCTAATTTCCAATGATTTGAGGTTTTTAAAGTTATCTTTTTGTCTTTGAGTTTTAATCTAATTGCCTTTTGTTAGAGAATATGATGTCTATGATGATGAGTCTTTGAAATTTGTCATCAATTTTCATTATTGTTCTACATTTGCTTTGTTGTATTTTCTCTTAGCTGGATGTGGCATATATGTATGTTTATTAAAATAAGATTTGCAAGTTGTTTTTCTCCAGTTTACTATATCCTTACTCAATCTGTTCTTGTTTGCTTGATCCATTACTGAGAAAGATTGGTTGAAATATTTCATTCTGAGATTAAATTTGTCAATTTCTCTTTTTTGCCATCTTTGCTTTATATAGTTTTAATCTATGTTATTATGTACATTCAACTTGGAATTTATAAATCTTGGTTTTAACTGAACATTCTGTCATTAACGTTGTATGATGACCTTTGTGACTACCAATAGTTTTTCTAAGGTGAAAGTCATTAAAGACTATTTTATATGATATTAATATATCAGTATACCAGCTTTCTGTTACTATTTATCTGGTATATTTTTTCCCATACCTTTATTTTCAGTCATATGTTTTCATATATTTTAGGTATATGTCTTATAACTAGCATATTTCTGGATTATGAAATTGAAGATCCAATCTGATCTTTTTTAAGTTTTTATATTTGCTGTGATTACTGATTTATTTGTAGTTTTATTGTACAATTTTCAGTTTCTTATGTTTCTTCCTTTTTTGATTTTTTTCTCATTGCTTTTTCACCCCTCTCTATTTACTTATAAGTTATACCTTTAATGCTATCTGTTCAGAGACTACCCTAGACCTTCTAAAATCCATATTTAATGTAATAATGTTGAAAGTTAATATCATTAGCCTTTTTCAAAACAGTAATTTTTGAGTATTTTAACCTTATTACTCCCAACCATTTATACTATAATTATTCAGCATTTTACCTCTATTTTGTCCTTAACACTGCATATTAGACATTTTAAAAATTATTTTGTGTAGCCAATGTTTGCATATTTAAATTTATCCACAGTTTTTCCCTTCTTTTTATTCACTATATTTTCTTACTTCAGATCTTCTTTCTGGAATAATATTTTTTCTTTCTTTTCTTACAAACTTTAGGAATCTCTTTAGGGAGAGCCGATTGGTACTAAACAGTCTCAGTTTTGTTTTATTTGAAGTATCTTTATTTTTGTTTTTGAGAGATTGTATTGTTGTGAATATTTTTCCAATTTGACATTTTTTCTCTCTGCACTTTGAAGGTAGTTTTCAGCTGTCTACTGGATTTCATTGTTACTGTAAAGAAGGCACCTAAAAGCCTAAAGGTTGTTTTTATTTTTATTTTTTTTTAAGATTATTTATCTTTTCCTCCTGGTTGCTGTTTGATTACAGTGTCTACTTTGAGGGTTTTTTTTGTGGGGGGGTAAACACATCTTGTTGGAATTTCTTGGGCCTTTTGATTCTGGAGATTCATGCCTTTCATCTATTCTGGAAATTCTTAAATATGATAGTTTTTCCTATTCCTTCTACTATCTCTTTTCTGGACCTTCAACAAAATGCATGAAAAACTGTTCTTTATCCTATGATCTTACACTTTGTTTATTAATGTCCTCTATATTCTGTCTATATTATATACAATATTTTTGGACCTATATTCCGCTTCAGTGATTTTCTCTTTAGCTCTGACTAATTTGCTATATTATGCATCATTGTGTTTCTAATTTAAATTATTACATATTTCATTTTTAGAATTTCTACTTGTGTACTTTTCAAATCTGCCTTGTCATATTTCACAGTATTGTACTGATTCATCTTTTGATGTCCTCCTTTATGTTTTCAGACACATCAAGCTTACTTAGTTTATATTTGAGGGTGATTCACATTTTTGAGGACCCAGTGGGTCTAATTATAACTCTTTGCTGTTTCTTCTGACTCATAAAAGCTTGTTGCTTCATGCATTTTGCATTATATTTGATCATGATTCATGTTTTTGACATTTTGAGTCAAGGTGTTTCTAAATGAATTTTTCCAGGTATAATATACACATCTGCTAGGTGCCTAGGGGTTCCACCAGCCAGGAGCATTTTAAACCAAAATTTTGGTTTGGTCATTCTCAAGTCACAAAAAGTATCTCTTTTGGCCCTCATTCATGTGAAAACTGTCTTGGGGTTAAGATTTCTTAGAGGTGACGTTTCCCACCAACCAGAGTGGATTCAAGTGAGAGTCCTTTCTCTCCTTGTGAGGTGGGTTACAGTCTATCTTACTCCTTCACTGAGGATTCTGCCTTATAAAACCTAGCATTTATGAAGGGATTTTGGATCATACATCCCACAATGCATGCACACTGCATTTGTCTTCTATTCTCTATGTGAAGCCCAATAAACCAAAAAGTCTGGACACCCAGGGATAGGCAGATGCCCCCAGAAACACTGTTGACTTTAAGACAACCTACCTCTTTGTATTAGGGCTTTCTGATCAATTGTAACTTCTAAGACTCAATGCCCTCCCAAACCTGTATATACATTTATAAAGATGTCTTTTACACTTTATTCAGCTTCTAAATGTTTTGTAGAAGAAGAGTTTTAAAGCATACCTTGTTTGTTATACCTTACTGTCAGTACAAAGTGACCCACTCACTTTTCTCCTTCTTTACTATCATCACACTTTTTAAGCCTTATTGAGGCAATCTAAAATTCAGTTAATTAACTAAAGATGCTATATAATAAATAATATGGAGCTTCTATTTGAAAAGTAATGTTTAACTTGCTTCTATAAATATATACTATGATATGGAATTTGAAGTCACTTTTCTTTCTAAATCCTAAGACAAAACTTCTGGACAGGGCATTCATGTTTCCTATTTTCCAAATCACATGCATGTGTATACATTTCTATTTTTTCTACAAAAGGGTGTATAATTTTTAGCAGATTCTAAAATAAGTACACAATCTTAAAAAAAGGTTAAAAATTGCTTATCTTAGAGGAATACCAACAATGAAAAAGGTCCACATTTATAGGAGAATCCTGGAAACTATGTCTGGGAAAAGGGAATGAAAAATATCCCATGAGAAACAGTATACTTAGCTATATCTATCTATACATATCTGTTTGTCTAACTACAGATCAAGCTGACTATTTTCACATAATCAACCCACACACATGCCCACAATTTTATATATGCATGTACATGCTACTCTGCTAAAATGTAATCATAAATGGGAATAAAGACTGGGGTTATCAATAATAAATTTGTTTTAATTATGTGTATTTTTCTACTGTATGCTTAAGGATAATAAACTGCTTGATCTTCACTGAGAGAAACAAACCAATTATTGCTGAGAAAACCCTGACAGCACTCTTATCTAAAATGGGTAATTCTAAACTACATTACCCATCTTGACCTCCCTGACAGACTTGGCTCCAAGTGATTCAGCCATTTCCATAAATCACATCTTTCTTCCAAAGATGAAGATAGTTCAGATATTCAAAAGAATGTGGCAGGGCTTTAAAAGAATTTCCAAGAGAGCTTCAAAACATTTGAGCAGAGGCAGCTGTGACAGAATCTGTGTTGTCTGGTCACTGCTGGGCAGGCAACAGTCCTCATTTTGAGGTTTGGGTGTCACGGCATTGAGTCTCTATGTTTTATAGTCACCTTATTGCTGTATCTCTCAAATATCAAATATATCTAGGAATAGTCAACAAAATAACTCAGGGCTGTTCTGCAGAAGGACATCTGAATATGTTAATCTATGAATGTCTCTGGGATAAGGTAACACAGTGACATCTCGAGGAGCAATGCCCACTGGGATGGAGTTGTTTGGTTATGCACACCAGAAGAAGCAATATCACTTTACAGTTGTTCCTTGGATACTCTGTGGCAAACATATATTTTTCTTCCTCACTTTAAAACCAAAAAGCCTAGAAATTGCCTGTTTTTCTTCAGGCAACAAGACTTACTAGAGTATTGAATACGCTAGTTCTCTGCTCCAAATACTGTTTTTAAAACAGAAAGTTATGTTAGCTTCCCCTTTAGGACTTCTCTAGACATCATTGTAAATCTGGGAGGAAATCATGGTACTTATGACAATGTAGCTGGTTAAAGGCTGACAACTGCAAATGAACAACAGAGAATCTGTAGTCCTAAAAGCTGATTAAAAGTAACCCTGGAGGTACTAAATGGTGGATTACAAAGTGATTACTGAAAAATGGAGAGACTGGCATCTAGACACTGTAAAAACAGAACAGTTGTACTGTTGATTTCAATTAAGATCATTTAGGAGAAGGAAAAGAATCAACACACAAGTTACCGTGGCCTGGTGTGAGATTTGTACACAATGAGTACGACTGTGTTCCTTGATGGATTCCACAGCTTTAGATAGTCAAGTTTAATAAGTGCATTAAGCGAGAATTATTATTATTACTGTTATATCATTACATGCTGGGTA
The DNA here is from genome assembly GCF_949752795.1 of Hyperoodon ampullatus. Lineage (NCBI taxonomy): Eukaryota > Metazoa > Chordata > Mammalia > Artiodactyla > Ziphiidae > Hyperoodon > Hyperoodon ampullatus. The sequence goes on along the minus strand of NC_136926.1, from coordinate 61,492,991 downwards.
AAAAGAGAGAGGAATAATATACCTATAGGGAAGTAGAATCTGGACAAAGTTACAAGTTATTGGAAAATGGAAACAATAGTTCCTGCTGCTTATCTCAGAGGCACTGAGCATTTTCTGCAAACTGAGTGTGGACTGAGCCTTATATGGGAACTTTAAATCATTTCAGGGGACACTGGCAATGATAATGATAAAAATTAGCAATGTAGTAACCAGTATGTGCCCACTATGCGTCAGGAACTATTAGAGCAAAGTCCTTTAGATGTATGACCTCACTTAATCCACACCACACCCTTATGATGTACAATCATAATCATAACAACATCAACAGCTTATCATTATACAGTATTTTATAGTTATATCGTATATGGCCTTTTGATCCTGTACCATTTACAAGATAGGCAGGGCAGGGATAATCATCTTTTGATAAATAACAAAACTGAAATTCAGAAAATATGGGCTACTTGTGCAAAGACCGACAGCAAACGGGGATTTACCACTGTGGTTCTTCCCCAGTTTCATACCAGCACAATCTATTGGACAAGGACGATAAGCAGGGGTTACTGAAGTAGGCTGATGGCTTATAGTTGTCACCAAGTCTAGAAGAAGCCACTCAAGCTGTCATGGGTGATGGCCATTTCTGTTGTTTCTTGGCAAGAGGAACAAGCACTGCTGCTGCAGTGTGAGGGCTTCAGGTTAGACAGGCAGACCTGCCCGGGGTGGCAGGCCTGTGGTGCAGTGGTACAGAACACAGACTTGCAATGAGGCTGGCTCGGGGCAAACCATAGTTCTAGTCCCTTTGAGAAATCGACTTCACCTCTCTGGGCCTCATTGCCCTGATCTGTATAATGGGGATAATAATAGTACCTGTTCCTTAGGGCTGGTCAACAGAAAAATGAGATTATGCATATAGAGCACTTACTGGGTTGGCAAAAAAATTCGTTCGGATTTCCCCGCAAGATATTAGTGGATAGGTAGAAAGAAAGAACAGCGCCTAAAACTTAGTAAGCCCTTAACAATTACTTATTTAAAAAATTCTTTCATACCTTTTTTCTCCTAGTCTTGTTTGGATACGTACAAAAGCATTCAGTCCTATGATTCTGTAAACTAAAATGGGTCCCTTCATGTTCTACTTCACCTCATTTATTTATTAGTGTCCTGATTGGGACTTACTCACTAGGCATGGCTCCCACCTAGTTAGTTCACTACTAGGCTTGGGGTTCTGGAACCTGAGGGAAATATTAGACAGGGCTTTTCAGTAACTCCTCAGAGGGCTCACATACTGTAATTACAACTATAGCTGTGGCTGAAATGAATTCATCCTGTGACCTTGGGCAAATCCATTAATTGCTCTAGACCTTGGTGTTGCCATCCATAAAATCAGGTGCAGAAACACAAGGTGACCTCAGGCCGTGGACTGGGCTTGTAGAGGAAACTGGTACTAGAGCCAGGCTCCTCGCTAAAGCTTGGAGTGCCCCCAACAATGCCACACTCACTTCCAAAGCCTTTAAAATTAGTCAAAAAAGGCTTTTAAAAGTTGCCTTCATAAGTCGGCAGGGAATTATATGATCTCCTGGGAACAGAAAGAAGAAGAGTCAAATATATTCAGCTAGAGGGGAAATACATAAAACATAACCCTTTCAGTCTCTGCAATTGATCTGCATGGATAACAATTTATCTTATAGCTCACCAAGTCTGTTCTTTTACCACCAATGTATAGATACAATCAAAAAAGTTGCACTGTTGCTTGGTTTAATATACTTTTCAACTACTCGTGCCAAACTCAGAAGAGTTGAGGGGGAACAAAAATGCAAACCAGAGCCATGAATAAAGAAAAAAAAAAAGACTCAAGGCAGGGAATATCCAAATGATATAAAAATCACAGAATCATCCAAATTAGGGGTGGAAGATGGAGCCTGTGCTCCTGGCTGCTCTGGACAGCCGCAGCGTGAGGACCCTCCAGTGTGCCCCTGCCTCCCAGGCTGGCTCCCTGCCATATGCTTGCTTCCTAGGCTTTTTGCTTTTATGCATTTCAATGATGCTACCATTTTCCTCACCCAATTTGTATATCTTACACCTGTATAGGAGAATGTTATTGGAAGTGTCATTTATTCCAGAACTGTGAAACCACAAATGCCGATTCACTCTACCAGGAACTTCAATTCACACAATCAAGCAACTGAGGGGCTTTTTACTACCTTTAACTTCACCCTACCTTCCCTAAACTTCTGCTTTATGGGGAGCTTTTTTATGCTTCCTACAATAAGCCCGCTCTAAATATAATGCACATTTCCAATGTATATGGCACTTTCAAACAGTGTGAAGAGAAATCTTGGAAAGATGTTACAGCGAAGCAACTGCAAACGTAATATCCTGTTGTTTTTATTGCTGATTAGACGCAAAACACAAGTTCGCCCTTATTGCAGGCTAATCAGCTATTAAAACTAAGTGCTTCTTAAAAAAAAAAATCAAATCTGGTTGCCTTCCTTAGATGGATGAATAAAAAGGGGGGCATGTGTATTAAAATTCTTTCCTTATTCTTCTCTATACTGATGCAAATTCATTGAATGGTTCCCATGTAAAATGTAAACATGGGCAGGGCAGTCAGTGATCTCAGGGCAAAGATATGTCTGCCACAATAACCCCTAGATGCTCTTCTCTCGGAAAGTCCTGTTACTGTCAAAAAGATGAATTCTAAAACAACTCTATATTGTGCAATCTGCAGATTTTATTGACAAAGGTGTCAAGTCCTGCAGAACTGAAAGTTGTTTCCCTTGGCGTGAGATAAATAAGCAGGTTTGCTTGAGCTCCCAGCTTTATTCAATTTGCTTAGATACAAGGTGACTGTAAGCATTGATCCCATGTAAGACCGGATATAGATTTTTTAAGGGAGGTGCATGCCCTGGGAGTTAGAGTCACCTACGGAAGCTGACGGCTTTGCAGCTTTGCTCACAGATCCGAAGAGAGAGAGAACGAAGCCACTGGAACCTGAGAGATTATGGTGAGATGGGGCAAGTGTGCTGGCCGGGTTTCACTGCTCTGCCTTGGGGATTCACAGCAGGTTACAGCTAGAATCAAGAGACGTAACGATCATCCAGAACAGCTGTTCTCAAACTTGAGCATGTGTAGAAGTGGGGTGGGGGGTGGGGAGGGGAGCTTGTTAAAACACCAGTTGCTGGTGTCCAGCCCCAGAGGTTCTTATTGGGTAGGTTCTGGATGAGGCCTGAGAATTTGCATTTCAAACGAGTTCTCAAGTGGGGGTGATGCTATCAGTCCGGGGGCTGCACTTTGAGAAACACTGGTCTAACACAACCCTCTCATTTCACAGGTGAATAAACACAGACCCAGAGAGAAATACTAGTTTATAGAGGCTGCACCCTCACAGGCCTAGAAAACTGGCGTTTCTCGATTTCATATCTAGAGTCTTTGCCGTTTCCCTAGAAGGGCGACCTCTAAGTTCTCTTCTAATTCTGAATCTAAGATCTATGAAATTGGCTCTTTTAATACATATTGTAGTAAAATTTCCTCAATCGTACCTTACTACAGCCATAGTCTGTAACAAGTTGTAAGTTGTAATCAAATAATGCTGAGCCCTGAAAACAGTTTACTGTGCAAACTTATTTCGGCAACCAATTTACAAAATACGTGTCCTGACAGTTGTATTAAAACACCCCCAGTCACTCTACATCCTCCTAACCTGCTTTATTGCCTTCTTAGCATTTATTGATATCTGAAATTCTATTATAGACTTATTGCCTTATTGTCTGGGCCCACCAAGACCAGAATATAAGCTCTGTGAGAACAAAACGTTACCTCTCTTGGCCACTGCTTCAACCACAGTAGTACCCAGCACACGGTGGCACCAGATCAGCATGTGCTCAGTGGATGAACTCTGAAGGTTCCTTACCTCCAAATTAGCATCTACAGAGGTTTTCAGAAATATGAATTTAGTAACCAGAAAGGAATTCCTATATTTATAAATCTATTAAATGAAGAGCATGAATAAAGGAACAAGACCGTTGCATATTTCATCTCTGTCAGACAATATATAAACAGTAGATGGTGTTCAGAAAAAATAAATATTAAATTGCATCAGGTGAGTTTTCTTGAAATTAGACCATGTTTTGTTTGTCTCAGAGCCTCTCTATGTAAGAGCTATTTGTCATTTTTATATTCATGTGGCTCATTTGCTAGCACTTAGATCTGGAACACTTTCTTCCCAAATTCTTACAGCAAAACCACCAGCTCTACCAATATGGCTCAAAATTTCAGATTTGTTCAACAAACAAAAAAATTATTCCACTATACGTAGTGGAATCATATACCTCTGTGATCATCTCTATGGACCAAACTTTACTAAATTGTCTGAAGTTATGAAAGATAATGCTATTCAGAAATGTTCACTGACTACCATTTTGTTTCAGGATTGTGCACTGAGCCTCAAGCTGAGCCACACTTCTAATGGCACAGCCACTAGCACACTAAATTTGATTAAAGTGTGGCTCCTTTGACGTCATCCTAGAACAAAGGGCCAAAAAAATATGAAAGGCTTAGGGATAAAGTTAAAAACAGACAGTTTCCAGGAATACAGTTCCAAGCAGAAAAATTCTGAAGAAATGGGAGTTGACCTCTTGGATTACAATGGGAAGCAACGGCAGATCTGGGTTGGGTCTCTAGGGCCCAAATGTCCACGAGAGTCATTTCATAGAGTTGTTGAGGTACCATTCACCAGATGGGAGCCCAGCCCTGCTCTGTGCTCAACTTCTAGAGCAGGACACCAGAGGTGAGAGGAAAAGCCCACCTGAGGCAGGGTCTCATGGGCACACCAACCAAAAATTGTGGAACAAATGAGTTCAAATCTGCACCTTGGTAAAGGAGAAGAGGCACCAACTCTGAAGTCAGACAGATTTGGGTTCAAGTTTGGGTTCAGCCACTTATTATATACACGATCTTGGATATATCATTCATTCCTTGAGGCTCAATGTCCTCACCTTTAAAATAGGAAAAGTTCTGGGGGATGTGATGGTCAGCACAGTGATGATAGTTACCAATATTTTATTGTATATTTGAAAGTAGCTAGGAGAGTAGACCTTAAATGTTCTCATCATAAGAAAAAAATACTTGTAACTATGCGAGATGATGAACGTTAACTGAACTTATTGTGGTAATCATTTTGCAATATATACATATATCAAATCATTATCTTATATACCTTAACCTAATGCAAGTTGTATGTCAATTTTATCTCAATAAAACTGGAAAAAAATTGTGATAATAGTGCCTATTATCAAGAGATCTGAAATAATTAAAGATATTTCATGAGAAATGTCAAACAGCATCACATCCTGGAGCTTTATACAAATGTCAGCCGACAGCTCTAATTCACCGAGTGCCATCATGGGCAGGCACATCAGGCCGGGGTGGAGGGGACTGAAGGGGGCTTGGTAGACATACATCTTCACATCCACCCACAAAGTTCACGACGCTTGGTGTTATCCACTTTGTTAGGAATGAAAGCGACTCAGCTTTCTATTTTGACATCCAGTAACAGTCCTCCTTTGAAATTGTGCCTCCTCATCTGTTAAATGGAGCTAATCATACTCAGCCCCGCCCACCTTAGGGGGACCTTGTGAGGATCAGCAAAGGGAGGTGAAAGGTGCTGTGAGGGGTGTAAATTCTGGGTAGAATTATGCTATTAGTTTCAGATTCTGAGTGCTCACTCTTTAGGGTTTCGTGATTATTAACACTACACGATGTAAGATAAAATGACATTGTTTCCTCTGCAGAGGCAGACACCTCATTACGAAGCCTGGCTCCTGGCTTCTCTCCTGCCCTCTCTGCAGTAGGAACAGGAGAGAAGCTAGCCTGCAAAAAACGTGACACGATGCCTCTTGAAATCTCGGCCTCTGAGGGTGAAATTTGTATTGACATTCTTAAAATATGAGCCTGTCTCAGTGTTTTATGTCATCAATTGTGACTGTCAGTTTCCTCTGCATGGAGAGGAATAATGGAGCTATTTTTCTCTCGCTCTTCCCAAACTAGTGTTGGCCCATGGGCTCGGTACTGCCCTGGCTATGGTGGGAGGAGGGATCTGTTTTAGGAATATGGAAACTTTATGATGCTGTGTATTTAATCCCAGACTCAAGAATAGGGATAGTATGTGGCCCTCAAGCTGAAAGCTGTGTCACACTAGTGAACTTTTTGGTACTTGAAAACTGCTCTTGGGAAGCTGGGAAAGAATTTACAAACTCAGAACTTCTTATCTGCGGTGTCAGTGAGGGGCTCTCTGGGACAGTCTCCTCTCAGCTGGGTGGCCCAGGGCTAAAGCTTAAGGGACACTAGTGTTTACAGGCTGACAAGCCACTGAGCTTGGCCACCCTAAGATCTGCCCCAGGTCACAGAATTATTCTGGGAAACAAGGTTTAAACTTCTACCAGGGAAACATAAAAAGCACAGTGATTTACTAATAAATCAGAAGACAATTAAGGTTAAAAAGTCAACGCTCAGGAAACATCAAGGATCTGAATTAAATCAACATAGGGTAATTCAAAGGCTAGTGCCTGGAAGGCAGCATTTTATTCACAATCCATCTATCAAGCAGCATTTCCCCACTCATGGGCTCTCGTTCTACAGAATGATTTGGGACATTTGCCAGCTGCAGCCAGTTTTTCTGGCTGGTGCTCATTCTGGATTGAACATTTGCCAGGGTTTATAACCAAACTTAGATTCAGTTTATCTGTCATCCCTCCCTTCTTTGCTCTTTTTTCCCCTTTCTCTTTCCCCAGAATATTACTTGTACACACATACTTCCTCTATTTCTTTTTCTGTAAGTATCCAAAATAGACCTAAACATGTCCCAAAGCCATTGCCCTGGGCTCTTTCTACTTGGTATCAGAAAGAGCATACAACGGAACACCTTCCTCTCTAGTACATCCTAGACGGGCAATTTTAAAACCATTTCACCTGATGATTAAGCAAAGCCTTTCAGTGCTGTGGGAGATGGCCTCATAATGAAAGTTTAGGAATCATTTCAGGGTTTGAGACAGGAGAAATCTGAAGACAAAAAGAGCTGCCTTGTATTGATGATTTACTACAGGTTAGAAACTCTCTCTGTACATTCTTCATATCCATCAACTCTTAATCCTTACAGAAAGTCCCAGAATAGATCCTATTTTCCCCCATTTTAAATATAAGAAAACATGCTCAGAGGTTAAGTTATATGCTTACAGGGTCTCAGAGCTAGTAAGTCACAGAGCTGGGACTCAGCTCTGTAAACTGAGGTGCAGGTATGTCAGGTATGTCTGATTCCAAAGGCCATATTTTTTATTTTAACCTCAGGGTCCATAGGCTTCAAAATAACAACAACAATTTTAAAAAATACATTTTGAGCACTTCCTATACACCAGGCTCTGTTCTAAGCATATTACATGAAGTCCCTCCTTTAATTCTCACAGCACATCTATGAGGTAGGATATCATTATTCAGGGGGTGGGGCACAGGGAAGGAAGAGACTCACCCAGATCACCAGCTAGTGAGTGATGGAGCTGGGGAGCACTTGGAAATCTGCACCCCTAACCCCTACTAATCATCACTCCCGGTCTGGAATGGAACCTTGGCCCTGTACCTGTCTCACCGTTCTAAAGCCATAAACACGATGTGGCTCACTTGTGTTCTAGTGCAGAGACTAGGCACAGCAGGGCTGGTAAGGGCCAGATTACTTCTCAACAGTGTGGTTCTCCGAAGTTTATACCAGATTGCTAATATTTTTTTCAATACTGGCTTTTTCTTTGTGGTTTAATTATTTGCTCACTCAGGTTCATTTGCTTTGGAGCTTTTTGAATGTCAGAGCTTCAGATCTCAAATGCGAGCCAAGCTTTGGCCTTTGCAACAGCCCAAGGTTAATGCAGACTGCAAACAAGGGGCCTCCAAAACCCACTGCGGCTGTGGGCCTGTTCCTTGCACCTGCTTCCTGCTCCAGCTCATTTCCTGGGTCTTGTGTGAATGGGGCCTTGATGCCCTGAGGGGCTCTGGTGTGTGTGTGTGTGTGTATGTATGTATGTACGTATGTGTGTATACACACACACACACACACACACACACCTCCCCCAACGCTTGTCTCACTGATAAGTGAATACACACACATCCAGTCTACTGAAGGTGGCAGTGGGGATCTGGGGGAATAATTCCTCAATAGAGAGAAGGTGGAAAGGGCCCAGGCTGGGCATCAGGAGACCTGTGTTCTAGGCCTAGCTTGGCCACAACCACTCCATCTCAGCCAGGACACAACCCTCTGAGCCTTGATTCTGTCATTTTTAATTTTAGAGGATTAAACTAGATTAGTATTTCCCAAACCATCTTCTGCAGAATGTCAGTGTTCCTTGATATATTAATGGGTGGGTTTAGAAAAATAAGACTTGTGCAGTCAGGTAAATTGGGGAAAGTGACTTTTCTTCTATTGGTGTGTTCAAAGCTATGAGATGTTACATAGTAGACAATCAAATATTTTTTTTTATTCTGGTATTTAACAAACTTACTTGATAATAAAACTCTGTTTTCATAGAACACCTATGAACACTCCTTGGGGTGCTGGACAATGCTGAGAATGAGTTTTAGGATATCAAGCAGTATCAAGCCCAGAATCCTCCACATTCAAACTTTAGTAACTTAATAAACAGCTAATACATTTGCTAAATGACTGCACTGCTAACATGAGAAAAACAGTAAAAGATATTTAAAAGCGAACTTATTTTCATGTAAGGCAACCAGTTGACAAGATAGTAGAATCGAAGTGTAAAATCCATCTCTGTGGTAAATGGTAAATGAATGGTCCCCACAGGTGAGGTGTTGACAGTGTCCTACATCCAGCAGAACTAAAGATGCAGACAGTGTTTACCATAGTCCCAGGTTCTTAATGATGAATTTATTTTTTAGTGCAGAAGTGCTCTTAAGGTCAGAGAAATTCAAACATTTGAATAGAAGACAGCTTATCTCCTTGGATATGAAGACTTCCAATCCTATCTTTGTATCCCTTACTGATCTTCATATACCATGTGGCATTGATAACAGGGTTACACACACAGAATTTAATAAACAGGGATTGGTCAAATCACATTTCACAAAGTATCTTTGTGAGGTATGCTTGTTCACAAAGGCCAAAAACGTAGTAATCCAATTTTTAAAGAGAGTTACTTGAAGATTAATTTAGTATTTCTACTTAGTCATCTTTGTTTTATTGCTTTCTTTTTTCCTCTATGTAGTATATTTTATATTTGAATGGAAAATAAAATTTATAAAAGGTGTTATTTAGGTGAAACTGTTCTGCTCTTGACCCATCTTGCTCTTAATTGTGACAGTTTGGGATGCTCTTATTTTATTTTAAAAAGATCAGGTACTACCCGTCTCCTCTTCAATGTATTTGTTGTTTGGTTGGTGTTTGTTTTACCAGCCTTTGGTAGATCCAATCACCTCACCTGGGTGGGGCTCAGAAGGCCACAACAGTCATGTCTCCCAGATCTGAATCAGCAGAGAACCTCTCTGGGCCTTAGTTTAAAACCTCCAGGCCTTTCATGCAGTGAAAGCACCCTGGTATGAGAGGTGAACAATCCTAGACACCTCCTTCTTTCTCCCTCTCTCTCCACAGTTCTGAGGCCTATAGCTCTTGACCACAGATAGTTTGAAAAGCCCTGCTCTAAGGCACAACTCTGAGTATCAATCACCCCATCCTCCACCCCGTGCCAGCTTAAAACCTTTGAGTGGAATCCCAAAGTGCAGGGTCAACAGTCAAGCTCCTCCACGTGGTGCAGCAGCCCCTCCTCTTTGTCTGCCTCTCCAGATCACCCTTGGGCACCTCTCAACCGAGGCGCAGCCACCCCCAGAATCCTCCTGTCCCCAATGGGACAGAAGGCAACACGGCTCCAGTCTTTATTCTCGTTGCTGCCAATGCTTGGATCTGCTCTTTCTCTCTATCCAGCCACTGGGACCTCATAGCTGCATCCAAATGCCACCTTTCTGGCCCTCCAGGGAGTAGTGACTACTCTCATCTCATTTGCCCCCATGCGCCCCAGGCACACACCACTGTAGCACTGAAGGCATCCAATGTCCTTCTCTGTCTCTAAGTATATCTCTCTCTCAGAATGGCAACCTGTGGAGAGCAGTGATTGGGTCGGATGGGCCTTTGTGTATTTGAGTTCCCGACACCAAGTAGGTAGATGTTTAATACACATTTGTTTAAAACCATCAAATGCATTTGAAATTACACCAACAATGATATATTCTACTATTGAACACCAACTGGAATCACAGTATACAAAACATGAACTAAAGGTTGGCATACCAAGGTACACAATATGTGTTTAATAATAACAGTAATTATAACCATTAATATTTACTGCATATTTCCTATGAGTCAGGTCTTATGCTACACTTTTGAAAGCAAACATACCCTACGAGGTGGAAACTATTGTTATCTCTATTTTAAACTTGAGAAATCAGAGGCAGAGATTGCTTAAGTCACTTGCCCAAGATCTCTTGCGTTGATCTCCCTGGTCAGCCTCTTTCCTTTCCCAGTTCCTTCCAGTGATAAATCAGAGGCTGCCCATCACTTTTAGGCCTGAGTTGGTAAGCAAATCCATGGGGGCTGCTCGCTGAGGAAGTAATATGAGTTCTCAGCTTAGGAGGCTATAATGTACTTTGCAAAATAGAAGTCACTATCCCCAAGTGTGCAAAATAACCAGATCCGGAGATAGGATTCCTTGACTCAAAGGCAGCAGCAGCTTCAGAGCATTTGCTTGCCTATTTGACCGTGAGTGGACATTATTTGGGATTTCTCCAGGTGCAGCTAAACCTGAGGTCACAGCTGATCAGCTGTTATAGCAATGTCGAAAGGGAGCACTATATAGGCAGAGTCAGGAGGTCAGGTGTAAACAGAAGATGAGGAAGTGCAAGGCCTGGTGGAGTGAGCTTCAGCGTAACTTCATCTTCCAATCAGGAGGGTGTTTCCAGGGGTGCGGTAAAATTTCCTCTGGGCATAGGGCTTCTAAATCCCAGCTTCACAAGGCAGGTAGTTGGTGTAGGAGGGGCAAATGAGATTTTACAAATAAAGTCAAACCCAGGCCCCAGCCAGCTAAAATGTGCCTGCTTTTCTTGGGACCACCCCTCTAGTGCACAGCCAGCAGAAACAACGTGCAAGGACCCAACCTAAAGTCCGTATTTTATTTGAATAAAACAGTCTCTAAATGCTGACATTTATAACTTCACAGGAAAGGTTTGGGAGGAGGGAGAAAGCGTAAAAGAACATTCTGTGTAGCACCATGATGCTGCCAACAGTTTGTGGGTTGGACGGGGCACTGCGTTCCTCAAGATTAGACAAAACTGAGGGTTTCTTCTTCTTCTTCTTTAATAGCGAGGAAATATAAAACCTCCCCTCATGTCAGAGTCTCAACTCTTCACACTTTTTGTATAATTTTGCCCATTCAGGAGTAATATTTAACTGAAGGGAAATCAGAAAAGCTGTAACTTTTTTGTTGTTTTTTCTAGAAACCAAAAGAATGTAAAGATATTGAGTTTAGCTTTCTAATTCAATTTCTGAACTTTCTATTTTTTAATGAGAGAAAGAATGTTAGTGGATATAAGGAGAAAGCATATGTTTTGGTGATTATTAGAATTTCAGTGGTTGGTATTTTATGAACATGCCACAGAGCTGTACTACGAGGACCAGCAAGTGTTCAGAGTGACCCCCCACCAAAGAGAAATGTCAGCAAGAATTCCAAGCAAGGGAGTTATTTTCCTTTCCGCATGGAATTGAACACAGATTCTGAACTGTGAAAAGAAATTAAGAGTGAGAAATATTTTGATTTAATACATGTTCCGAGCCACCTCCTCCTAGCATGAGAGCTACACCTGAATTACAGACTGAGGTTTGGTGGTTGGTTAGCTGTCAGGTCACGCTCAGAGCAAGTCATTATAACTCAATGGCTCAGGCAGGGATTAGAGGAAAAGCCACTGCTACCTACTTATGAAAAAAGGGTTTGTTAAGCCATTCAGACATGTCACAGAATTGCAAGATGGCCCAGAACTGCTTAAATGATCAAGGTAAGTAATATCACGGCCATACTAATCTGTGGAACACAGTGGTCACCGTGCCATTTCTTTGATCCCAGTGGTCCCCTCTTGCTGGTAGAACCCGACTGAAATCTACCACTCGACAGGAAGCTCTCTGACAAGGCCACCCCCCTAATCCTCCAACAGATAGCTAATTAAGCAGACCATGCCCCCACTACTCACATTTTTTTCTCCCAAAACGTATCACACTTTGTTGTTATTTAATTATTTTATTCGCTCTTTTTCTCTTCTGCATCAGTTAGTAGACTGTAAACTCCATAAATACAGAAGCCTTATCTTTCTTGATCATTTTTATATTCCCAAGACTTTAAAAAAATATATGTAATGCATGAATAAATGCTACAGCTTTTCAAAGAACACTGCATATATATTCATATTAACCCCAAGCTGTTCCTCTCTATTCCCCATTTATGTAAATCCAGCCTATTCTTCAAGGCCCAGGTATGGTACCACCTCCTCCATGAAGTGTCCCATGTGCGACTCCAGTCTACAAATGAACCGTCCCTCTTCCGAGTTCTTTATAATCCAGTTTAGCACTTTGTGGTCTGATAATTGACTTTTATTTTTTTTTTACTGCATTTTCAAAATTATCCATGAGATGATAGACCTTCATCTACCAGATCACAAGGACAAATCTACAAAGAACACACGTAATCAGTCATGAGGCAAATGTTATATTGTCCCCTCTGAATGCTGTTCTGAAAGGAAGACAGAGCATGTGTAAAAGTCAGAAGGTATGGAAGCACAGGGTACCTGTGTTCAGGGAACAGCAGGAAGTCCCAGGCACTGGAGCATGGGGGAGGGGAGTGTCCAGGAGTCAGAGAGATGCAGTAGAAGGGAAAGCAGAGAGATTGGACCCTCTGCTGCCAGAGGGGCCACATGGAAAACAGAAGAATGAATGCTGTTAGCTTCTAGGAGCAAAGACCAGCCCCTGGCTAACAGCCAGCAGGTACTTCAATGCTAAAAGCACAAGGAACTAAATGGGAGCTCAACCTGAATGACACTGGAGGCCCATCCTCGTCCAGAACCTCCAGCCCTGCACGTACCTTGATTTCAACCTCATGAGATCTTAAGCAGCTACGGCTTTTGGACCTCTGACCTACAGAAACTGTGGGATAATAAACTTGTGTTGTTTCAAGCTGCTAAATCTATGATAAGTTTTTACAGCAACAATAGAAAATGAATACAAATTTCACTATTTCTCTTATCACTACATTTTTATGGCTGGGGTTAGTAGATAAATTGGTCTTCAAAACAGGTGCCACTGACCAGTGCTAACAGATTCTGGCTGCAGCAGAACAAATGCCAAAGGGTTGAAACTGCCTCCCCTTTCAAGAGACTTCCAAGTCCTGCCGATGATGCCGGTACAGTGAACTTGCAGTTATCTTTGAGTGAAATGTGTACTTTGTTATTTATCCACCATAACTGTCTAATCCTGACACCTTATCTTTGTCATCAAATACAATTGTGGTCCAGCGGACATCTGCACCTCTGTGTGCATATGTGTGTTCAGAGGGAGATTTAACTTCACCCCAATAAGAGCATTATTGGAAGAGAAAGCCTGCTGTTTAAAGAAGACTTCTATAGAAATCTGCTGTGTTGTATTTCCTGTGCTTGAATATATTATCCAAAGTGGAAGTGAAAGGAAATGAACATTATTAATGACCATGTGGTAAGCTGTATGCTGGATGCTCTCATGTATATTCTACTTTTCTTTGGCCCTCATAAAACTCCGCCAGGTATTAATAGCCTCATTTTTCAGATGAGGAAAAAGAGGATCAAAGAGGTTCAGTTGCCCAAGGTCACACTACTAGTAAGTGGGGATTTAGCATCCAAATCTGCATCCAAGAGGCTTTAACTCCCTAGCATTTTAACGATCTACTATGCTGCCTTAGGAGTTGCTGAATTTATTCTTAAGCTAGTGAACTGTGTTCTGTACAGCTCAGATTTTATCTGAGTGAGTCATGACATTCTTACGTAAAATAAAGATAAACAATACGAGGCCATATAGAAATAAGCGCTGAAATGAATGTGAAGATATTAGTTATATCAGAGAAGCAGGACATGCCAGAATGGTTAAGAAAATAAGTAGGTAAGATTGAGAAGGCAGATTGAAGAGATGTTCTATGTGAAGGAGGCAATGTGGTGACTGGAGATTCAGCTTAAGGCTAATTATGGTATTTTCTGTAGGGTAAGGTGGATTTTGCAGAACTCACAGCAAGTCAATAAGCTGAAAATGATCAGGAAACAAGGTGAGACTGTGCGGGTAGATAATAGAGGGTCTTTTAAGCCAGATAAAGAATCTTGGACTTGATGCAAGAGGAATGGATACTTCTACATCTGGCATCAATTACACATTTCACTATGGCTACCTTCATGGATGTTCCATGAAAAGCTATTTCATTCTTCTTTTTCCATTTCAATAATTAATATATTTATTTAGTTATAGCTCTAAGGAGTGGGGTGTAAGGAATGGAAACAAAGGAGCTTTGCTCTGGGCTGATTATCGCCAAAAGGATCCCTGAAATGAAAAATGAAGTAGAGAAGCATTGCAAGAAGGTGCAACCCTGGCCTGGTGGAAGGCCAGCCCACATGAACGAAGTGTTTCTGGGGTTTGAGGGGCTTCCATAGGCAGGCAAAGCTGACATCCTGCACTGGGGAAATCACTTGAGTGAGCCATTACTCAGTGTCCTCACCAGTGGCAGAAGAAGACACCCAGAAATACCTCTCTAAGACAGACCACTGAGACAGAGTTTCAACTATTATAATTAATATCAATTGGACCTAGAAAAGTAATGGAGAAAACATAACTAAGAAAAGTTATTTCAGCTATTTTATTTAATAAAATAAAATTTTATTTGTACTGTCCATGAAGACAAGAAATCTGGAAGATGTTCTCTTCTCCTTTGCCTAATAACCTATGCAAATACCCATCTCAGAGCATACGTTGATGTGGGCTTCCTGGTTGAGGAGGAATGGAAGAAAAAACAAACGGGAGCTGCTTTGTGAAATGGGAATTATTGGCTTTCCAACTTCACCTTAGATATATCCATAGGTATATGAGGAAGGAAAGTAAGCAAGTACAGGTAGTTCTTTGTGTCACAAACCTATAATCAATAGCTGGCTCCCTCTCTTTAAGTGATCTCAGTATGAGTGACAGCAACACTGACCAATGAGAGTAGCTATAACTTGACGTGTGTGTGTGTGTGTGTGTGTGTGTGTGTGTGTGTGTGTGTGTGTGTGTGTGTGTGTGTGTGTGTGAAGTGAAGGTGGTATTTGTAACAGACACTGGCTGGTTGCATTTTCCACTTCAGGGTGGAGTCGTGGATCTGAAGCTTTGGAAAATTTATTGCATTCCCCCTTGTCAGATTCTGATTTGAGAGAAACACTGAACACCCGGCAACTCTTGGGAAAAAGTTCTGGCAACCATCTTCAGCTGTGACTAATTTGTCCCCTGCCCGGTTGCTGTCCTGGAACTTGAACTCTTATGGAGATCTTAAATAGGACAGTTTGGAAATCTGGATGGTTTTCATGCCCAACTGCTGCTGCATTTATTTTAAAAATATACTCCCCCCTTTGGGCAATGACACAGAATGCAGAATGAAAGGTTATGGTACTATGGTGGTCAGTTCTGGGAAGGGACTTGAGAGAAAACTGAAACCACCAGGCAGCTGAAGTGGCGATGAGAAGAGAGGAGAAAGAGGGATGATGGGGGAGGGGAGCACGGGCTAGGTTTCCTGGGCTGCTGCAGAGGCAGGTTGCAAGGTGAGCAGTTACCAACACCAGCTGGGGACTCGTGTTATTTACCTTATCATAATGGCTATTTAGTGAGATTGTAGGTGATTTCATGTTTTCTTATACATGTTTTTCTCAATTTTCCAAATTTTATTCACTAACAGGTTTTGTTTTAGATGATAAAATAAACAGTAAGTGTTTTTCCAAATACTCATTTGCTCTATGCAATGGGTGGAGAATCCATTTTTATTGCTGTCGTTGGGGTCTCAAAGAGAAAAAGTAATATCTAGTGCTAAAGCGGTTCATTACTAAACTAGGAGAAATTTGGACAGACTTTTAGGACTATGTCACTCCTACTGAAAGATGACAAGATGTCCCTTACATATTTGTAGTTGTAATACTGCCCAGTACTATGTCTTATACATTTCAGATCCTTTTTAAATTGTATGATTAGAATAAATAAAGTAAAACTATAACCAACAGCACAAAGAAGTATATCCTGTAAGACAAACATCTTTGGTCCACGGGTCTTTCATGGAATATAAGACATGATAAACTGCTTCAGAACCATAGTTTTTTTACCCAATCCCAATTCCTGGTGGATGGTCAAAAGGGGACGAAGTCTCCTAACACTTTACTAAACTTTTTAGATGTAGCTCTAAACCCATGGTTTCCTTAGTGATTTGCTCTGGTCTGTTTTTATTTTTAGCCTATGTCACTCCCAAGATGCAAATTTTGTATGTTTACTACTAGGTGTGTAAAATCCCTCAAGCTTTTCTTTAAAAAATAGCAAAGTTTTAAATATTAGGTTTAGTGTTTTGTGACTTAGTGAATAAGACCATTCTTGCTCTCCCTTTGCATCTCCTTTGTGATTTTTCAGAATGGACAGCCTCCATCAGGGTCTCTGTTCACCAGATGAGGTGATGGCTCTGCACACAGAATTGGCCTCACACCCTGGGCTTGTCCAGCCCTGGCTCCAAAGAGCTCCCTTTATATAAAAAACTAACTGTAGTGGAGATCAAATTGCTTATTAGCTAGTTCCTTATTCTGGGCTCGAATATTTAACTCACTGGCAAGGGTTCTTGAGGCATAACTCAGAAGCTGAGATATACTACTGACCTTGTCAAAGACTTCGAAAATACAGTGGGGAAAAAAGGAGGCGATGGGAAAAGTCAGAAAAACTGGAACCTAGCACTTTCTCTGCACAAAACTGGTTCAACGACATTGGACAAAGACTTAAACCCTCTGGGTTTTGATTTCCTTGCCTGTCAAGTGGGAGAAGAACACCTATCTGCAAATCTCAGTGGAGTCTGAAGATCAAATAAAAGTCAGGAAATGTGCTTTGAAAAGCAGAATGCCCTGTTCAGAGGTAAGGGGTAACTGGGATGTAGCCTCAGGGGAAGCTTTTTATCGCTCTGTGTCTTCAGATCCTCCATCAACATGGGAGCCCACCCGACACACTCATGCCCACCTTCTCAAGCTCCCCAAGCCCTTCAGAGAAGAATGGGAAACTCCAAGCAGAGGCAGCTCTTGGGACTTGCTCGCTCTACTCTGTTGACCCTCCCTCTTAATGCCTCCTTTTTATCCAACTTGTTCTAAATCCTTATGTAATAGGGCAAACACTTGTATCAACTTGCTTTTATAGTATGCAACTTACTACTCTGAAATTTATTTCATGGGTCCTTTTTCCTGTAGAATGGGTGTTTATTTCTAGTCATTAATGGTCAGTCTCTCATTATTCTCTCTAATTGCTTTCCATATGTGTATATATCTACCTCTTGTCTCCTGATGGCTTTACAAAGTCTTTGAGGGAGGCATGTTTCCTGGTACTTCATCATTTCACACAGCACCTAGCACCAGGCTCACCACCCTTCATACCCAGCACCCTTTAACACCAGTGTGTCCTCCATCCCTCTGGGATACAGTTCCACATTCTCTGCATGGCAACTATACCCTCTTAAAAGTCCATCCACATTCAACCGCTAACTTCAGTCTAGCTAGGTGCCTTCCCGTACCCCCCCACCCACATACACCCACCTCCAGGTCTTAGCTCATCTGGTGCCTCACTCAATCACTATGCATCCACTCTCAAAGGTTCAAGTCCAGGATTCATTTTTCACTAAACACTGTCATCCTTTCTGATCCTGGATCACTATGGCTCCCAATGTCGGCCACTGATTTCGCACAGATTAAACTTGGTCTGCATTTATTCTCTGGTTGTTTTATGGATGCTAACTTAAGTCTCTTTGCAGTATAGTATAAGGAAATTAAGGTCAGGGGCCCTTCCTTGCTTTTCGTTTGTTCTGGTCTCTCTATGTGTTATATCTTGGCACTATGTTACATGTTAAGTAACTAAAGAGCTCCCAATCATTTTGAAGAATGTAAGCTCTTTATGAAACAGCATATATATTTTATTCCAGAAAGTAGTAAAGACCTCTGAAAGATCAACAATTAAGCTTTAGTCTATAATATTTTGCACACAGTAAACAGTCAGTAAAAGATCCATTTACCAGAACTTGTGATAACCTGAGCTGTTCCTCCACACACTCACAGCAGCACAGCTAATACCCATGGTACCACAAAGAGTTTTCAGAAGTTATCAAACAGCCATTACCATGACCAAAAACTAAGCACCTGTGCATCTGTGGGACGGGAAAGGTGGAGTCTGCCTGGAATCACTGACTTCTTTTTAAATACTCACCTTTTCTATACGTGGCCTTCGCAGGGAGGCAGAATGACATAGGATAAAGGGGTCTGGCGTTGTTTTTATGCTCCGTGAATTGGGGGACCTTAGACTGAAGGCCTGTTAAGAATGAGTGTGTCACTTCCCATTAAGGGCTGACTACAGAACAAAGCCTTCTAAGAAGCTGGAGCACTGCTAGAACCACAACCAAGTTTTGCTTGCTGCACCTGCAGCCCCTGTTTTCTCATCACCCACTTATTCATTACCTCTTTGCCATCTGAATTTGGCACATAGCCCACCACCCCTTAACCATATGAGGCACTAAACACGTAACTGTTAACTTGTCTGTTGTCTCCAGAGCCACCAGTATGTTCGTACATATTCTCATCTAACCTCATCTTCTATGAACTCTGCAGCTTGGGCCCTAGTGGTTACCCCGTTCTTCTGAAATCCATTCTTCCTTGAGTCCTTGGTTCTTCTCCAACACTTCTGTCATTTCTTCTCTGTATCTGCCTGACCCCCTCTTATTCTGCCTCTCTCTTTAAGGTGAGCCACAGGGGTTCCCCCCATCCACCCTCTTTCCTTCATTCTCCGCAATTGTCCCCTTTGGTAAACCTCTAGCTCTAGCTCTGTACAGTGCTGCCAACTGCTGCCTCAACAACTCATCTCCTCACACACCAACCAGATTCTCTCTTGGATTTCTATAATTCTGTTCATGTGCCACCAGTCTTCCAGTTGCCTGAGGCCAACGTATTGGAACCATCTTTGACTTTAGCTAAAGAGGGAAAGAGATGAGTCAGGAATTACTCTATTATTTTTTTGCTTGAGCACCTGAGTAGGTAATGATGCTTTTATGATGCTTATAATCTAGGGGGTGGTCTGGGGGAGGAAGGGCAGGGTAGTGGGTACAATTCAAATAAGAAAGGGATAATTACAATATCATATGAAAAATTCAAAGATGGGATAAGTTTGCCCAACCCAGGCTAGAGGGAGGGAGCAGCCAGGGGAAGAAGACAAATTATAACTTGGTCATTTCATGACTTTCCTCTGAATAATGAAATGGCTGCCCACTGTCTACTTAATTAAGCACAAGCCCCAGAGTGTGGAGAAAAACCTTTAAACTCCAGCACAACATTCTTTTCCAACCTTATCTACCAGGATTCCCCAACTACAGATCCTAACCTCAATAAAAGTAGACGAAACACCATTTCCCAAATGTTTCTTAGGTATTTCCACCTAAATACCTTTGTTTACATAGCTTCCTTCCTACTCGGTGCTTGCCTCCACTTCCTCCCAACACCACCTCACCATCTCCATTCTCTGACTCTTCCATCCTTTAAGACCTATCTTGAATGGTAACTACCAAACAGAAGCATTTCCTGGTCCCACCTCTCCACCCCCACTGAAAACGTGGTGGTGGCTCACCCTCACTTGGACAGCCCAGCATGTTCTTCTCTGTTGACAGCCCAGTCTCTTCTCTAGGACTTTCTGATTGCCGTTACAGTCTGCCTTATGAGTTGCATCCGTTTTCCTCCCCTAAATTATACAGGAGAGCCTTCTGGATTGTAACCTCTGACAGCAAAAGCATTGAGTTACTTAAGGACTCCCCCAGGACTTCACCAAGCCATGCATATACTAGACACTAAATAAATCATTTAAAAATTTTTTTCTCTTGTTTTTGTCAGTTCCCCTTGAATTCAGTGTGAAGCGCTATACTGGCACAAGCATAGTTCACAGTCCTAACAAGTATTCAGTCCTGTTGCTTGTTTGTTTATAGAGTGAAGAGATGGTTTTCTGGAGGGTCCTTTCAAAGGCACCAGCCGTATCTCTGCCCAGTGACAGGCTAGCCTTTGGAAGCCATGCTTTACTGATTTCTCTGGCCAAGAAAGGCTCCATGTTGTATCAAAGCCAAGTCTGTCAAAATTGTGACTTCTCTGCACCCACACATGAATCTTCATAATTCTCCAAAGCCACAGAAGTATATATAAAAACTTCCAACAGGACGGGGGAATGTTTGCCAACTGTGGGAAGATAAATGACCTGGAGACTTCATGCTCCAAAGGCAGATTGCTGGATTTCTGGTTCAACGTAGCAAAAGAGATGCTGTTTATTTGTTTGTTTGTTTTTTTCATTGTCAGAAAGTTATGGGTCACCACATTTAATTTGATTAATTCCAAAAGGAAACCTTAGGAGGAACTGTGGGAGGCTCGATATAATAAGTATGTGCAATTGTTAAGACAGGAAAGGAAAAAAAATGACTTCCATCAGAGCCCACAAAGATCACTTCCAGTCCCAAACATGGGTCCCCAGAGATAGCCTGGAAGCCAAATTATTGTCAAAGAGATGCTTACCTTTTACAACAGCTCACAGCAAAAGAAAACATATAGCTTAACATCTCTCCCACAATTCACCTTTCTGTTTTTTTTTTTTTCTTTCTTTTATTCTCTCTCTCTCTCTCTCTCTCTCCCTTTCCCTTTCCCCCTGCCTTATGTTACTCTTCCCAGTCTGAGCTCTTCTACCAATTAGATATGTATCATTGGATGGGTCACTTGAACTTCCTAAGTCCCAGTATGCTCAAACACCTAAGCAAAATGAGGTGTTTATATTACATTATTAAGATTCTTTTACTTCTGAGCGTGAATATAAATGCAAGTTTGCTCTATCTGCTCCTATACAATTGGTCATATTAGTGCTCTAACTTATTTGTTTCTAAGGTGATGAACTGTGGTTTCAGCCTCCACAAAGAGCAAGCTAATTTGTTGGTGGATCCTATGAGGTTCCATCTTTTGGAAAGGTGAGATTAAATGGCTAAGTGAAGTCACTTGAGCCAAAGGTAAATGGGGTGTCACACAGATTAAGAGACAGACCAGAGGAATCTGTTTTGAAACTTCACTGAATAGCTAATTAATTGGCCAACTTGGACATAACTTCAGCGTTTTCTCTTTAACTGCACAATCTAGGGGTGTGTGTGTGTGTGTGTGTGTGTGTGTGTGTGTGTGTGTGTGTGTGTGTATTCAAATTCCATTGTATAAATTTGAGAATCCTAGACAATCATGTCTGGTCAGAACATTTATTGTCCTCATATCACTTGGGAAAACTGAGAGTCAAAAATATAAAGAGGTCTTTCAGCTGGTTAGCATAGGAGACAAGACTGGGGCAGGTACTCATAATCCTGCTAAACCACACAGCAACCATTCCCTAATTAATCTTTCACTTCCTCCTACAGGATGACCCAGAATTCAACTTGGATTAAGTTTAAACAGACCACACTTCATCAGCTTTCCATTTTTTACTCTTCCTTCTTTCCTGGTTTTAACTTTCTCCTCCCAGGAGTCCTCTTCTTCCTTCTGTTCCAGTTTTAGAAAACTTTCCTCACACATGTTTCTTTTGTATGGTTTTCATGACATTTTGTCCATGTGGTTAATTCCCTCATCTGGATGACTGCTTTGAGGAGACTTTTGTATTATTTTTGGCTTGGGCATCCATTTCCTGCCTGTGAGTGACAACAGAGACTGCCTCCCAAAATGCCCACAGTGCCAATAAGAGGAGCTGGCATAGGGTAAGATAGAGCCACAAGGAGAGGTGGAGTCAGCCAGGCTCAAGGAAATCCAGCTACATACATGGCAGGACTCTGATATCTGAGAGGTGAGCTAAGAATGAATTCTCAGCATCCATTCATCATGAGGAAAGTACTTGACATTGGGAACTCAGGATGGCAACCTTGACTAAGAATGGCATTGGACTCAGAGGTAACAGGTATAAACTTACACTTCTCAGTGTTTCTCCAACATCTGATGGGAGCCTGGACAGCAGTGGTCAAAATGCCTGAAGTTCCTGGCATAATTTTAGGTCAAAGTATGCAAAGATTGTTTCCAAGAGGTTGGAACAGGAAGAACATCATTCACACTAGAGACCTCTTCCACCGCCTCATGAGAACTTGGCTCTGAGAGCATACAGCATCATTCTGACTATGTATTGTCACCCTTGGAGAGGTTTGCTCTCTCGGAATCTGCTGCATGTCAGGGTGCGTGAGATGCTGGTGCCTGGTGGGAGAGCAGCACAAATGAGGGCCAATAAGGCTTCTCCCAACTCTGAGAGTCTGTGGATGACACCTTCCCACTATTTATCCATTATTTGGCCCCAAGCAAGCATTTTTATAAATGAAGATTTACCAGATGGTGTGCATTTAGAAAATAGGTCAAAAGAGTCACTGCCTTTTGAAACCAAAGAAGCAGTAGGACAGAAGGAGTAAAATACAGGAAAAAGGCAAGAGTCTGTGGAATTTCTTAGATCTAGGTATGTTGAAAGGGGGCTAACAAGACAATGCACCCATCTGCTGGGGCAGGGGGATGGAGGATGAATGACTTTCCAGGCAGGAACGAGGAAATGGAGTGTGCAACTGCTGCTATTGCTAAATGGGGTCTCTAATTCCTCTCTCCATAATGGTAATGACTTCCATTTATACGGTGCCTTTCATCGGTTCTGATCCGAGGGAGCGCTCAAAGTCCTCTTTTCACTCCACTCCTAAATCTGGTCCTCGACAGGGTAAAGAATGATATCTGTATTTATGCCGTATCTATTTTGGAGAAGACTAGCTCATGTGAAATTGGACATTAAGATGCTATGGAAATGAACCCAAAATGGAGAAGGAAGAGGTCGAGGAAGAGAAGGTATGGAAAGGAAGATGCTTATTTCTAATCATGACCTTCAGTACCATCCAGCTGAACAGACACCTCGACTCAGATACTCTGAAAGATCTTAATGCCTCCAGTAACCTCAGCCTCATCCCATCTGTCTCCCAGCTTTTAATGGGACTTGGCACTCTTTGGAGTGTATAATATTAAGGTGAATGCATTGGGTTCCAAGTGCTACTAAGGACATTTTTTTCCTCATGCTTTAGGGATTCAGGAATAGAGGGGACGTTTAGGATATAGGCAAGGAGAGGCCAAGGTTTGGAAGGAAAGGGAATGATAAGGAATCTGGTCTGTTCCAATAAGGTATTCAACAAGATGTGTAGGCATAACTCATATAGACACAGAAGCCACTAACAATTAAGATTCATGAAAATGTTCAGGAAAAAAAAAAAGAAAAACCTCATACAACACAAAAATAAGCACAAAGCAGTGGCATTAATAACTCAGGGAACTGGATTTCAGTAAGGACAGAAGTGGAAACCCTGTCAATGTATATATCAATATTTCCAGGCTGATATTTAGAAAAGTTTAGGCCATAAGAAATCCTCCTTCATTGGTTGGGAACTGAATAAAGGGATGTCTTTTTGTCTTAATTACTCTCTTCTGCACTTGTCACATAATCACTGTGCAGATGCCCTAGGGGAAAGCATGTAATCAGAGGATAGATGGGATTCTGAGAGGAAGGGTGGTGGTAAGATATAGGGACACTGGGCTGGGGACCAGGACCTGTGTTCTAGACTTGGCCTTAACTAGTTGGGTGACATGCAGTTGAGTTGCAATGCAGTGGGCAAAGCCCTGGGCTTAGAATAAAAAGTGACAGCTTTCTGAACTTGGACAGGTCACCTGATCTCTGAGCCTCAGTGTCCTGATCCATAAAATGGGAATGAAAATATTTCTCTTCTAAGATTGCACGAAGGATGTTATAAGAAATACATGTGAAATGGCTTTAAGAATTGAAACATGCCATACAAAAGAGGTCTGGCCCAACTCTTTGAGTTACAAATTGGCAGATAGTACCCCAGAGAGATAGGATAACATGCCTAAGGTCGTAACAGAGTTGGGTGCAGTACTCAATTCCTAGGCTGAATCCAGCTTTCTGTGGATAGCTGCAAAACAAGTAAGAAGCTGGGGAAGGGGAGGGAGAATTTTAAATGAAGTAACGACCACCTTGTGAAGGCAAACACAAGGAATTTTGTATGGCTAGAGTGTGGCTGCCCTCAGAGACACAGTGACCGGATGAACCCCTAGCTGGCAAAATTCAACCAGAACCCAGCTGTAATACGGTCCAGACATGCAGACGTCCCAGTAAGACTGCTGAGAACCCTAATGGCAACAATGGCTGGTTTTAGCTTCTGAGACCTTGTTTCTCAGGTCTGTTAACTTACGATTCTTGCTTGTAGGTTCTCAGCAATAACATACCACCATTGTTTTCTAGCTAAACAATGCCAAGAAAATAGAAATAAGAATGCCTTCTGTCATGGATAGTTCTGGTTCTATGGATAAATTCCACCACACTGAAAGAGAAAGCAACAGTACTTCTCATGTTAAAGTTTAATCTTTTAGCAACTCCTGTCCATGTGGGCTTAATTTAGGCTTTGCACAAAAAACAAACACCTTCAACAAAGTCTGCTGATCAGAAATAGGGAAACCCAGAAGAGCACATCCACTTGGGCAGACATGAAGTGTGGGCCATTAATCACCTTAGCAAGTGCAGGAAACATGACTGCTAATTGGTCTCTTCATTAACCAAGGAGATCATCTACCATGACAGCAACTCAAAGCTGGGGGTGATTTGGAGCAATGTAACTCATAATCATTTTTCTTTCTTTCTTTTCTTTCTTTCTTTCTTCCTTCCTTCCTTCCTTCCTTCCTTCCTTCCTTCCTTCCTTCCTTCCTTCCTTTCTTAATAGATCTTTATTGGAGTACAATTGCTTCACAATACTGTGTTGGTTTCTGTTGTACACCAAAGTGAATCAGCCATATGCATACACATGTCCCCATATCCGCTCCCTCTTGACCCTCCCTCCCACCCTCCCTATCCCAACCCTCTAAAAAGGAAACCATAAACAAGACAAAAAGACAACCCTCAGAATGGGAGAAAATATTTGCAAATGAAACAACAGACGAAAGATTAATCTCCAAAATATACAAACAGCTCATGGAGCTCAATATCAAAAAAACAAACAATCCAGTTAAAAAATTGGCGGAGGACCTAAATAGACATTTCACCAAGGAAGACATACAGATGGCCGAGAGGCACATGAAAAGATGCTCAACATCACTAATTATTAGAGAAACGCAGATCAAAACTACAATGAGGTATCACCTCAAGCCAGTCAGAATGGCCATTATCAAAACATATTTCTTTTCGAAATCTGCTGGCCTAGAAAATGTCTCTAAATCCTTATGAATAGACTGCCTTCACCTTCACTAATTATGGACACCACATGAAGGGAGAAGACAAACAAGGGATACACATCATAAACAGAGGTGAAATAGTGCACCCAAAGCTTCTCAGGGGTGATCAGTCCTTTAAACCAGGCTTTGGCCAGAGGGTTTGTACTGTCTGGGGGCAGGGAGAGCACGAGGAATCCTTTTAGCTTCTGCAGCTCCTAAGAAAGGAGTTTCTACCTTTTTCCTAGTAAATAACTACTCTGTTCTACAGGAGTCTTTTATCCTCTGTGTGATGTGTGGACACGGACAAAGGGATATTTGTGCAGAAGTGTGAGGCTTCCATGGCAAAGAAGGTTTATGTGGGTGGGCAGGTTAGCAAGGAAATTCTCCCAGCAACTGACAAGGAATGAGCTCTTCCTAGTAGCCACCAGCACTTCAGTTTAGAGATTAGTGGGCAAATCCCATCCCCAGTGGATGTGCAAAGAGACACAGCGGTAGGTTCCAGCAGAGGCAGGAGGCTCACAGTGCCTTTCAGTCAGGTTCCCCCCACCCCCACCTTTATGCAGGGAAATGACAGGTCAGGGCTTCACTTTAGGGGTCTACCAAGAGCTGCTTATCAAATGCCAAAAAGAGGACAACATGGCTTTGGGCTGTGGCTTCCTTATCAGGTAGACTTCAAGATTCACTGGTCATCAGCTTCCAATGGCTCTCCTGTAGATGTTTCAACCTAGGATGTGTGACTTCTAGAGCTAGCATGTCAGGTAAACTAGATATTCATTCCCATCCAACTTTGACATTCTTGGGATCTTGTTGGTATTCCTAGAAAGTTTTAGAGGTTTTATCCAACTAGCAAATTTACCATCAGATCAGATGAAGACTTAGCCATAGCGTCTTTAATTAAAAGCATAAAGGTAGTGGGTATGGTTGTAGTCTTGGCAGCTATTGGGGCTGCATCTGGGCCCACAGTTCTCAGGCAATGGCTCCAAGAGAGGAAAGACAGAAAGTAACTGATTAAACAATGCATAAAATGTGCAGCAGACTCAAATTTGCAAGGAGACCTGTTTTCATTTGGTTTCTACCTCTCTGCAAACTAGTGAACCCAACGTGCCAGAGATGGCGGACTGCTGAAGAGCAGGGCCCAGCAACCAAGTAACAAGACAGTCCAAGTTTGAAGAAAATTCGGCCTTACCTGGAGATAAGGAGGAGTCATAGGAACTTCTCTCCTTGCGGTTCATCTTGAAGGCTTGGATGTCCTTTTCCCTGTACGTCCCAAAGCCTTCATAGCTCCTCCTTTTACTCCCACTCACATCACTGTCCCACTTGTCGTTCGGAGGGTTCATCTCACTGAACACATCCAGGCTCTCTGGTCTTGCGCTGCTTCCGTCCCCGCCATTGCCAGAGTACCGTTTAGTGCACGAGTCCACAGGCTCGCTGCTCAAGTCACTTTTGTCCTTGGCCTGCGTCCAATGCTGGGCATCAGAAAGTGACAGCGTAGACAGGGTGTCCACCTCAAAGTTGTTCTTGGACGCTTTGTGGCCGGCTTCACTGTGCTGGTGCTTCTGCTTCTCCTTATGCTTGTTTTTCTCACTCACAAGTGAGAGCTCTTTGTCTGCGCTGCTCAGCCGCTCGCTCAGGATGTGGCTGGAGAAGCCTGTGGCTTTGCCTGCAAAGAGACCACTCAGGTTGTCGTGGGCCCCCAGGAGCCGGTCTTCCTTGTGCTTATGCTTGTGTTTGTGTTTCCTCTTGTGGAGCCGACCACTGGACAGACCGGCACTGCCCACCTTGGGAGGATTCAGGGATGGCTGCCTGTCACCGAGGCCCATGCCCACGGGCCCCTGCAGGTGCACTCCATGCTTTGCTTTATGCTTAGCCGTACCAGACATCTTCACATGGGAGCTTGTGTGAAACTGAGGTGGTGGCACTGTTGGCCTCATGAATGGGGACGCTGCTCCGAGCGTGTGCGACAGGTACAGAGGAGCTGGGTACTGACTGTAATAACCAAGGTTCATCATAGGCATTGATGTGTAAGGCATTCCATAGGGTGCATAGTAACTTCCACTGGGAATAGGGTAGCTGAACCCTTGTAAAAAAGGCACCTTTGTCATGGTGTCATTGGTTTTTGCAGGCCTACCACGCTTCTTCTTTGACTTTAAGTCTGAAGTCCTACGAAGATAGAGCAACGGGTCATATTGGATATATGGCACCGGGTAATAGTGATCAAAATTAATCCGAAAAATGCTGGGATATGGATTCTCATGGTAAAAAGTATAACTCCGGTGAGAGATCCTGAACACTTGGAACTTGGTGATGAGCTCTTCCAGGTCTGCCAGAAACTGGAGATCATCACGGTTTTGCAGGCTTTTCCGTTTCCTCTTGTGCTTTGGCTTCTTGAGGCTTTCGTGGGCCAGAAAGTTGTCCACAATGAGATGCTTCTGCCGGTGGCCATGCCGGTTCTTTGTGCTGGTGTCAGATGGGATGGCCTCCGGGTTGTCCAGGGAGCAGAAATCAAAAGAGTACCTCCGTCGGGATTCGGAACTCTTCTCTGCTTGGTCAGACGTGCTGTTGTTGTCTGTCCCAATGCCACTGTCACTCGGGATCGTCTCCTCACTGTGGGACTCGCTCACAGGGGACAGTGTTATCTCCTTGAGTGACCCGATCTCGCAAAGGTGTGAAGGGGAGTTGGCCATCAGCCTGGGTGGAGACAGCTTCCAGGTCCCACTATGGATTCCCTTTTGGGTTTTGGTTGGAAGAGCACTGATGGGCTGGAGATTTGGCATAGTTTTCAACTCTGAAAAGTTGGTTTCAGTGCTGGCGGGGCTCAGGTTGCCATTGGACCCACCTAACTGTGTCGAAAGTGGGTGCATAGCTGCTGGTGAAGACGCCACAAGTGACTGAAAGTTGGAAGGCACGACGGGAACATCCGGCTGGCTAGAAACTGGCCTCGGGTGCTTGATGGCTGTTTTGGGTTCTTCGGATGGGGGTGGCAGCTCTGCCCTTGGCTTCCTGCCCCTCTTCTTGCCAATGTAGATGGTGCCCCTCTTACTGACATTTATCTGCTTGCCCAATTTGCTCTCGATTGCTGCTGCCCCAGGGCTGGTCTCTGGGGGAGCTTTGGCCTTCAGCGCAATGCTGCTGGAGCAGGACAAGATCTGGTTCAAGATATTTTTCCTTTTGAGTGTTTTCATCTTATTGATAGTTTTGATGGTCTTCTTATCCAACACCCCAAGCTTTCCAACTTTTTTGTGAAATTTCATCTCACTCATGGGTTTGTCCTCTCCTGGCACTAATTGGGCCAACTTAGCTAAACTACGTCGTCTCTTTCTTTTCTTGGTTCCAGGAAATTCCCGGCTGATGGGACTGACTGGACTGGTGGAGGTCCCCTCATGAATCGTCTCAACCGTGAGCAAAGGCTGCTTCTTTGGTCGTCCCCGCTTCTTTTTTACCGGCGTGATCACAGTAAGACTGTCTGTGTTGGTGTACAGAGGGCTGGACGGGGTTATGGGGTAAGCAGATGGCGGTTCCACCATCAGTTTATCAGAAGTGGCCATGACTGCCTCCCGCAGGAGACTGGTGGGTTTCGGTTTGCTGCACGTCCACCTCCGTTTTGCAGCGAATTTGGGGTGCTGGATTTCTGGCAGCTTTCTTGGAGAGTGATCTGTGCATGTTGGAGGTGTCACGACCATGGGTGGCTTCCGCTGCTTAGATACACCTCCAGGGACAACTTTCTCAGCATTTCCACCAGTTTCAAGGCCAGCTGAGGGGGACTCATTCTCCAACATTTTACCCAACTTAGGGACACGGGGATCTTTCTTATTACCCTCGGGGTTGGAAAGTATCCTATTAACTACTTCGCTGCTCATAGTGATTCCAGAAGCCAGGGCTTTCTCTGGCATGATCTTTTCCACCACTGCTTTGATGGACTGTCTCTTTTTCCTCTTATGGCTGCTTGGATCTAGGCAGGGTGCCTTGATAGGGATAGTAATCCGGACATGGCTTGAGTCATTTTCAGGATTACTGACGGAACTCACATTCTGCCTGACTGGTGATGCCTCTTGGGCATTATCTGCAGAGTAGCCTTCCCTTTTCCCTTCTGTATTGTCAAATGCTTTCTGAGCATTCTTGACCCAGTCTAGGTCTGAGTTTGGTATGGTTTGACTTATCACATCTTTTTTACTGGACTTTTTCTTGCTGCCTATAGTAGTAGGTGGTTCTGGGGGCTCCTTTGCACCTCCTCCATCTTGATCTACCAAGGGCTGGAGCCCACTGCACTCAGCAGAGCTGCTGGGTGGAGCTGGCGAGCTGTGGTTGCTTGGAGATGGAACCACACCTCCCAAGAGCAGATCTTTGCTACTGTTGGACAACTGACTCCATGTGCTCCCTGCACTGCCTTTCTTACCCTGGGCCTTTGCAAAGGAAGCCAGGGGCTCAAGAGCTGGGATCTTGCTGGTGCTTGCAGTTTCTCTGCCAGACTCTGTACTGATGAAGCAATTCTGAGTGGCAGGTCCATTGTCAGAGTTGGTGGACCAGTCCACGTGGTTCTGGCTGCTGCTTTTTTGCTGGTGCTTTGGTTTTAAGGTGTCACCGGTGAAGTCCTGTGGGAGGCCTGGGTCATAATGGAGAGCTGAGTGTTTCTGTGGCCGCTCATAAGCCTAAGGGTGGGTGGAGTGGAGGAGGAGAGAGAGAGAAACAAAGATCAGCATGGTGAAACTATTTAAAATTTAATGTCAAAAGGCTTAATTATTCAAAAGTTGGAAACAGACACCTTTAATTCCAGAATGCTTTGTGAAGGTTTTTTTCAATTTCTTTAGTAAAAATACATTGTGTTGATTTTGAACATCAATAAGGATGCTATAATCGCTTTCTCCCCCTAGATAACAGGAACTTTAACCTATCTTGGTTTAATGCAATCTCAGAATAAGAACTGTTTAGAGTCAGGAGGGGCCCTAAAGGTCCCTCAGTCCAATGCTTCTATTTTCCAAATGAAGACTCTAAAACTTCAGCCGTGGAGAGTCCTGCCCAAGGTGGCAGAGTTCAGGAGTGCATCTGAACTTCCAGACTCCATGCACTTGTTTCCCTAACTCCAGCTGCAGCTTATTTTTGCCCCAGCTTCTTCTCAAACACACATCTTTCCCTTGCTTCTGCCTACTGCAGTTCATTTCTGTTTGGAGTTTATCCTGGAGTTCAGCATCTCTGCACTCAAACAAGCAACTCATTAGGAACCACTGCAACAAGGAGAAAAAGCACAGGTTGAGGAATTAAGGGGGGGAAGTTTGACGACTGCATGGGGAAAAGTGGGCCAGCCAAGGGCATAGAGAAGAAACGAAAAGAAGGAAAGAAACATGGAAGAGCCCTCAAATCTCTGTTGACTCTAGGAGTGGTGCGTGTTTGGGAGTGAGCCCGCTAAGACATCCTTAAGCCCACATTAGGCCCTGACTACTCTCTTGAGAAAAGGCATGGATATTCTCAAAAGGAACCTTGAAAAAAGAAAAAAAAAAAGAAAAAAAAAAAAAAAGGAAACAAGTCTCCTGGACAAATGTGCCAGGAAAAAAAAATCATTATCATTCAAGATCACTCCATTGGACTTTGTCAGCTGTGTTTTTCCCTACATTGGCTCTACATGAATGTCTTCAGACTTTGCACCTTCCTTAGACGAACTCTTCGGCCAGCAAAGGCAGAACGTGTGCTAGAGACACAACATATCCAACTTCTATAAACTCACAAAGGGAATGGATAGTGAACACACTGTTTTGAGATATTAAGCTATTTGTAATATAGATATGTTCACATTGTTCCAGATAGATTTTAAGCCAGGCTATGAGTACAAAGAAAGCAGTCTTTAAAGCTTATTATAAGTCCTGTTTTATACACAGAGGATGTATTTCCCTAAGATTTGTTAAAGAAGGGAAAATATTAGTAAATTAAGAAAGCTTTGATAATATCCCAACTAAGAAGTATATGATGATGGCTTAGTGAATTTAGGAAGTTTTAGCCTATAATATGTATCTGTTTACCTGTCTATGTATGTATGTATTGTATGTGTCTATCTAGCTGGCTAGCTAGCTAGCTATATATCTATCACCTATCTCTTCTCTGTCTTTTGCCATTGATGCTATAGGATTTATGCTTTATTAGAAAACATCTCTTATCGTCCCTGTTAAGAGTCAAAATGCAGATGGCAGAAAGAATTATGGGTAAAATACAATATAGTAAAGCAACCAGGGTTTCATTCACACCAGTTCCTGGAATCCCTAGCATTATTTTCTGCCTCCCTGATTTTGTGAAATCCTGTTTATACTTCCAATATTGAAGCATATTTTTTAAGAATCATGAGAGAGCTTCCCCAAGCTAAGCCTGTTAAGTGCCCAGGAGAAAATTAAGAAAATAAAGTATTTAATTTTTTCTTCACCTTGCAGTTTATAGTAGAGACACTGCCATCATCAACATCTAGAGAACTAATCCTGACACTTGACTTTGGCTGCTAGGTATTACTGCTGTGGACATAGGCTCTATCTCATTTTTGGCAAAAATAGAGATATCTTATTCATGGCATAAAATAGTAAATTCTACTTATCTTTTATGAGTCAGGGCTTTGTTAATTTGCCATTTATGCTTTGGATTTTAGTTGGCACTATGTGGATACTCACAGCATGACAGGCTAGAAGAGGGCTTGGAAACAAAATTTCCCACTTCTTTGGGTGACAAAATAATTGGTTGCTCACACTAGAACATTCTAGAGAGTTAGTGGTAGCACTTAATAAAAATTGTAGGACAAAAGGTTTAAGTTATTTTGGACCTGGGCAAAACAGCACTCATAGCCACCCTCTCACCTCTACCCTTGTCATCAACCCCTCTCCACTTTTCCAGATCTGTATACTGAAGTCCACAGAGGGGCTTCGTGGTAAAGCTGGAATCTTCACCCCTAATTCCCATCAGTTTTTCCCTATTGCTCCATCTTATTCTTGGCAACTAGTAGAGTCCTTCATTAACTTTTCTTTATATTCTAATCTCAGCTCAATCCTAGTGAGGCCCCCTACCTTATAGAAATACTCCTATTATAAGTTTTCATGAAACCATGTATCTCATCTTTGTTGTACTTATCATAGTTTTAAATTTACATTTGATTTTTGTACTAATTGAATTAATGCCTGTCTCCCTTTCTAGCCTGTATACACCATCACAGAGATACCAAGTACAGTGCCTGGCTAATAGCAGGCACTCAATAAACATTTATTGAATAAATGAAGGAACATCCATTTTACTATGGGTATTCCATTTTGTCATTAGTGAGATTAATGACCTGTATATTGCAACATATTGTCTGCAGACACTGTTACCTCCTTCAGCCTAATTTCTTATGCCATTCCTTCTGCATGCACCATTGTCTCTCATGAAGACATCTATCACAATCCTTGTAATGCGATGTGCCATTTATTTGTATACTTTTCTGTCTCTCTCTCCTAGACTGTAAGTACTTTGAGGTCAGAGACACTCATTTATCCTTTTATCTCCAGTATCTATTACAAAGCAAACCACCCAGAAAGTTCTCAATAAATGTTTGTTGAATGAACAAACAAAATAATATTTAAGATGCCTATTACCATGACAAAATATATGGCTGCACACAAAAGACAATAAGCCACCAATCACTCATTTCATAATGGCTCATGATGAAACTGGAGGGCTCAGATGCATTACATGTTGAACAAAAGACCGTTCCCAAATACTTAAGGACTAAAGGCACTTGCAAGGTAACTCCCCTTCAGCGCAATTTTTACTGTTAGTTCTTTCTCATCTCCCATTAATTGTTTCATTTTCCAATTAACCCTGCTTCTGGGGAAGCCCATGTGACTGTCAGGAGGGTGGATTTCACTCTGGCAATTGAAAGGTGGGGCCTGCTCACTTACACTCAGGGCAGACCAGCTGAAAGTAAGCAGTTAAGCATGCCTGGTTCCCAGTGCCTCCATCTGGACACTGCCTGATCCCATTGTTTCTACCATTTCAGCTGCAATTTGCCCTGCTGGGAGAGCTTGGCAATCAAAGGGCAGGGTGGACAAAAGGGAAGCACAACAAAAGATCAGCAGTAATGGGGGGGAAATGGTGCTTTAAACCCAGCGCTCAGACGGCTGCAGTGAAGGGGCAAAGAGGACTGAGAATGAGTGCTTTTTAAGGGGTCCAGGAGAACAAGGCTTCCTTCCAGCAGTGGCTGATGGCTATATCTCGTTGCATTTCACAAAATCCCATTTCTTCATCTGTCAGCCATGACAGATTATATACACAATGGTGAGACTGTCAGTTCCAATATGCCCTTCACTGAGAACTGAGCACTTACTCCATTGAGACAGAGCCAGACATCGCAAAACAGGCTCCCAGCTCAATGCAGGGGCAAGCGAGCTCTCCCTCCCATCCTTCTCCAGAGGTCTGGGGATATTATTCCATATAGGGGGCTTTGACTTGCGGCCTTATTAACCCACATAGCACTTGTTTCCACTTCCCCTTTAGATTTTTCTGGGGGATCAGGCCGAATCTTTTATGAACTTGATACTACCCTCAGCCCCCAGCAGGGCTATCTCTGAAATGGTTAGCAAATAAGGGAATAGCTGATGAGATTCTACATTGGGCCAGATTATTTTTATGGAAAACTTTTAATACCATCAAGCTCAGCATGTCTCTTTGAAACCGTGCACCTCAGACTGGGACTTGAACCCACATGCTGGCACTCGAACCCAGCCTAAATCCAGATTGGGACTTGAACCCATGCGGCCAGGACTCAAACCCAACCAAAACCCTGATTAGGGCTTGAACCCACACGGCTGGGACTCGAACCTGGCCAAAACCCGCCGTCTTCCAACTGAGATCACACACCTGGTTTCAGGACTTAATGAAGCTCAGGTTCTTGATGTCTCATCGCAGAAAGAATTCAGTGAGAGACAAAGTAACAGGTAAGAAGTGGATTTATTTAGAGAGAAACACACTCCACAGACAGAGTGTGGGCCATCTCAGAAGGTGAGAAAGGCACCAGAGTATGGGGTTGTCAGTTATTACAGGGGTGGGTAATTTCATAGGCTAATGAGTGGGAGGAGTATTCCAGCTATTTGGGGAAGGGGTGGGGATTTCTAGGAATTGAGCCACCGCCCACTTTCTGATCCTTATGGTTGGCCTTGAAACTGTCATGGTGCCTGTGGGTGTGTCATTTACTTTGCTGATGTGTTCCAATGAGTGTATACTGAGGCTCAAGGTCTAGTGGAAGTCGACCTGTCTGCCATCTTGGACCCATTTGGTTCTAATCAGTTTATGTCATGTCCTCGGGCTATGTCATTCTTTCTAAGGTTGTGTACTGCCCCCTTCCCTCCAGTTTCATCTTGGCTGCTTCCCCATCCCCACAAATTGATTGACTGTTTGTGGAACTCACAGTCATTCTGAAGGTATGGCTTACTTTTTATAAGAGCAGTGCTTTCCATGCACCTTGAGCCTAGGCCAAATATTCATCAGGGAAACACCATTCTCAAAACACTAGACAGATTTCTCTCCTACAGAATGTGTTTATGGAAGGAAGTCCTTCTGTAATGTGAAGAATTATTTTGTAAAGTAGATAACTATCTCCTCCTCCACAACCAACGTATAAATTGGCTTATACAGAATCTAAATTTTGTACAAGTCAGATTTCTTTTTAAAAAGCACTTTATTTTTACATAATTTAAAAACAAGCATTAAATCACTGCATAAAAGCTTAAAAGTCTATGAAAATGGAAGAAAGGAAGTCACCCAGCCTTATCTCAGGCTTATCTAAAGCAAGTTTTGTCACAATGAGAGGACGACATGACGATTTGGGTCTGAGAAAAGTCATATCAAAAATCAAAAATCAAGACAAAAAAAATCAAAAATCAAGCATGACTTTGTGGATGATAAACTACTCTTTTGGCTTAGCTGTGTTTGTGCTACTTTTGAGAGCAATAATTTAAATTTACTGTTTGTGGGATATTTTGCTTTACATGA
Organism: Hyperoodon ampullatus; assembly: GCF_949752795.1. Taxonomy (NCBI): domain Eukaryota; kingdom Metazoa; phylum Chordata; class Mammalia; order Artiodactyla; family Ziphiidae; genus Hyperoodon; species Hyperoodon ampullatus. Next base: position 61,457,375 of record NC_136926.1, on the reverse strand, counting down.
ACAGGAAAATGTGCCTGGGTATGAAGGAATGAGGGGAGCTTTATCTCTTATTTTGGCACCTGGTACTTCTCGAGATGTGGTCCTAGATCCCTGTATCAGAGCCACCTAAGGTACTGGTTGCTAATACAGATTCCTAGGTCCCACTGCAGATAGGCTCATTCGCCATCTCCCAGGGTGGGACCAAGGAATGTGCATTTTAACATGCTCCCCAGATAATTCTGATATATAATTGAGTTGTAAAACCACTTATCTAATGTTTTAACACCATAATTCCTCTGGGGTGGGGCTCTTCAGTGGTTGCTGTGACATTCGCAGCACTTTTTGGTGGTAAATATGCAGAGCAAACCACCGCAGGCCTGTTAGGATATGTAATTTGGAACCACTGAGTATTCCTGTTTTGCTCTCTGAACTCTTTGTAATTTACATAGTAAGAAACTCTAACACAGTCCATCCTCTGTTTAGGTTTTCCAGGTACACTGCATGGTGGGCAGAGGTCAGTTATATGGGTGGAGGAAAATACTGTCCTCCCAGAAAGAACTAGGCATGCAGGGGTTCGTGACCTCCCACCCTGGGATTTCTATTTCCCCAACTCATCCAAGCCAATCCCCAGAGCTCTGGGGAATCTTGGCATTCCACCCCTGAGTCTCGAAGCAAGTGCTCAAGCCTGAGCAAGAGCTGAGTGTGGGAGAAAAGGAATGCAACCACACACTGTCTGATTAAAGGTTCTCAACCCTGGCTGCATGTTAGAATCATCCAGGAAGCTTCATAAAGAACACCATAGCTGGGATCTGATCCAGGCCAATTAAGTCAACATTCTAGAGGTGGGACCTGAACAGTAGTACATTTTTCAAAGCTCTCAGTTACCCCAATGTGCAGACAGAGTTGAGAACCACTGGATTATATCAAAGACAGGGGTCTGGGTTAGGGACTAAAGAGGCTCTGATATTATCAGGAGATGTTCCAGCTCAGTGGTTTTCAAATGTGTTCCACAGAGTCCTAGGATTTTGTAAAGACATTTCTGAACTGTAGCCAGTGGATTGGGCAACAGAGAAGCTCCATTCTTTTAACCCCCAATTGAACAGAGCAGCCTTGCAAAGGATTTCATTAAAGAGAAAGGAGGTGGAGAGAGATGGTTCTGTCACTTAAGAAAAGACTGAAAATTACCATTTAGGCTCATGAATAGGAGGAATGCACATGCCAGCTTCCATTGAACTTGCTCTCAAAGCATCTCTCCTCAGCCCAGTTCGTTCCTGCATTTGCTAATGGTAGGTAGAGAAGAATGTCACTAAGTACCCTATTTGAACCAGGGCTTTATGATCCTCTGATTCCATAGAATTCCATGAATGTCTGTGTCCTTTCAAAATTCATACGTTGAAATCCTAACTCCCAATGTCATGGTATTAGGAAGTGGGGCCTATGGGAGCACAATGTGATTAGATCATGAGGGTGGAGACTTCATGAATGGGGTTAATGCTCTTATAATAAAAGAGACCCCAGAGAGCTCACTTGTCCTTCACCATGTGAGCACACAGAGAGAAGACGGCCATCTATGAACGAGGAAGCAGGCTCTTGCCAGACACTGAATCTGCCAACGCCTCGCTCTTGGAATTCCCAGCCTCCAGAACTGTGAGAAATAAATTTCTGTTTTTACAAGCCACTCAGTCTATGGTATTCCGTTATAGCAGCCCAAACAGACTAAGACAATGGAACACAGAAAAGCCCCTAAATGGACATGAAGTTTCCAGTTACGTATATACAGTCCTCATTTCCTGTCACATGCATTGCCCTGGGAAGTTACCTTAGTGTGGTTCCCATAGGAACCATTCCTGATTTGTTATTTGGGGGCTGTGAGTGATATTAAAGCACTCCTTTTATTGGGGGTGATAACAGCTTATACAAATACAGAGGCCACTATCATATGCTTCCTTGAGTACACAGTAATTCTGCATAATTAATGATTGCTGACTTGGTTCCAACCATAATGGTATTAATAGGTATTAGACTTAACTTTTCTATGGAAATAAACATAAAACTATAAAATACATGAAGCAACTATTTTCAGGCTTTGAGCAACAGGTAATATGGGCCGTGATTCTAGATAGAAGGAAACTTAAGAGGCTCTGCCATACCCCTAGTTTTCTGCCCAGGAGAACTTTCTAAACCTGGGCACAGGGAAGTGGAACCCAGAGAACTCTAATTTCACTGGGTAGAGGAAACAGAGATTATAGTTTGAGGCTTTTTAGGGGACTAGAATTTGGGGGACAGGGTACCTGAGAAGAGGGAACTATGTAGAAAAAGAATCCTAGAAACCTTAATAGAAATACCCTATGTCTTTGGCCAAACTTTAGTCTGCACTTGAGGGCAAGATTCCATGAAGCATAGCAGATATTTGCTACTGGGGGCTATAAGCTGAACATAGAGTTCTAAGGTCACATAATATTGGGCAGTGTTGGATTTCTGACTAGCCAGAATGGGGAGACTTTAATAAATATCCCAGATGGTCAGTTGATATCCCAGAATTGGTACTCCTTAAGAGTAGAATTACTCGAGCCCTAGAATAAAAGCTAGCAAAGTCTAAAAAGAACACTTAATAAGATAAAGCAAATCTGCCAGTAAATTAACTACCAACCATAACAAAAGTCAAACTCTTTAAAGGAAAACAAACAAAGAATTATTAGACAAACACTGAAGCAAATATGATGCAACCCAGGAGGGTAGATATAGATCCAAGGCCCTCAAAACAGCCATTATAAAGATGGTCAAGTACTAATGAAAAGATGGGAATAACTGGGCTTCCCTGATGGCGCAGTGGTTGAACGTCCGCCTGCCGATGCAGGGCACACGGGTTCGTGCCCCGGTCCGGGAAGATCCCACATGCCGCGGAGCGGCTTGGCCCGTGAGTCATGGCCGCTGAGCCTGCGCGTCCGGAGCCTGTGTTCCGCAACGGGAGAGGCCCCAACAGTGAGAGGCCCGCATACCGCAAAAAAAAAAAAAAAAAAAAAAGATGGGAATAACTGATGAACATATGGGAAATCTCAGCATAGAGATGGCAACTATACCAAAATAACAAACTGAAATTCTAAGTTGGAAAAATACAATATCTGAAATGAAAAATTCTCTTGATGGGCTTAATAGCATACAAGACACAGTAGAAGAGAAGCTCGGAGAACATGAATAAAAGACAGCAGAAATTATCGAAATTGAGGGGTGCGTAGGGTGGGGGAGGGAGATTATAAAAACAAACAAACAAACAGCACTTCAGTGACCTATAGAAAAGCATCAAATGGTCTAACATACATATAATTAGAATCCCAGTAGAGAAGAGAGAAAAATGCATGTGGATTCACATAGCTAAGAATCTCAACAAATCCCAAGCAGAATAAGCACACAAAAAAACTACATTGTAAACAAATTGATGAAGTCCAAAGAGAAAAATGTTAAAAGCAGCCAGAGAAATAAGACACATTATATACAGGGAAATAGTGACAAAAATAATGTCTGATTTTTATCAATAAAAATCAAGCCAGAAGACAATGAAATAATATCTTTAAAATACTAAAATGAAAATAAAGTCAACTTAAATTTCTCTATCCCATGAAAACATTCTTCATATATGAAGGCAAAATAAAGATATTTTCAGATAAATAAAAAGTGAGGGAATTCACTGCTGGTAGACCTGAATTACAAGAAATGTAAAAGGAAGTTCTTTAGGCTAAAGCGAAATAACACCAGATAGAAACTCAGATCTACATGAATGAATGAAGAACATGGAAATGGTACATATGTGGGCATATATACAACGTCTTATTCTCGGTCTTAAAATCTTCAAAAGGCAACTGAGTGCTTAAAGTGGAAATAATAACAGTGTATCACGAAGCTTATGACATTTATAGAAATAAAATGTACAGTAATAAAACAAAGAGCAAGAGAAGGTATATGGAAGTATACACTTGTAAGGTGCTTATATTTGAAGAGATGTAATATTAGATTAAAGTAGATGTGATACTTTAAGGGTGCATAGTGTAATCACCAGAGCAACCACTAAAAATAAAACAAAGTTGTATATCTAAAATGACAATAGAAGGAAACACACGGAACACTAAAAAGGCGTGATTTGTCCAAAGAGGGTAGAAAAGGAAAAAAAAGAATGAAGATAGATGGGAAAAACAGAAAACATATAGTAACATGGTAGACTTAAGCTCAACAATATAGGTAATTAACTCTAAATATACTAAACAACCCCTCCCCCCAACAAATGAACAACAGAAGACAAAGCCAAACCAAAAAACAGGTGGTAGATTGTCAAACTGAATAAAAAAGTAAGACATAACTATATGCTGTTTACAAGAGATACACGATAAATATTGAGTTGGCCAAAAAGTTCGTTTGGGTCTTTTGTAACGTGAAAAACCCGATTTAACTTTTTGGCCAACCGTCTACAAAGATAAAGACAGCTTAAAAGGACGGGAGAAGACATATCACACAAACACCAAATTTTAGAATGCTGGAGTGAATTAATATAGTGCAAAATGGGCTTCAGAACAAAGAGTATTACCAGAGGTAATAGGGACATTTCAAAATAAGAGAGTCAATTCATCAAGAAACAATAATCCTAAATTTGTTTGCACCTCGTAACATATACTTGGATCAAATGCTTGAAATGAAAATGAAGAGAATTAAAGAAAGACATAGCCAATGGCACAATTAAAGGGATTTTAACACTCTTCTTTCAGTAATTGCTAGAGCAAATTGACTAAAAAAAAATCAGAAAAAATATACAGAAGATTTGATCAATGCTCTCGGTGAACTTAACCTCACACAACTGCAAAATACCTTCACCAAAATATGCTGGATCACAAAACAAGTAGGGGTGGATAGGGAGCACATGTCAATGTCCTCAAACATCATTTGTCAACAAGAAAATGCCAATTAAAACCACCATGAGATACCACTGAACACCAAGTAGGATAGCTAATATTAAAAATATTGAAGATAACCAGCATTGATAAGGGTATGGACAACTGAAACTCTCAACTCTCATCCATTGCTGGAGGTAGCACAAAATGGTACTACTTTGGAAGCTGTTTTGGCCATGTTTTATTTATTTATTTACATCTTTATTGGAGTATAATTGCTTTACAATGTTGTGTTAGTTTCTGCTTTATAACAAAGTGAATAAAGCTATAGGTATACATATATCCCCATATCCCCTCCCTCTTGCCTCTCCCTCCTACGCCCCCTATCCCACCCCTCTAGGTGGTCACAAAGCACCGAGCTGATCTCCCTGTGATGTCTTTTAAAGCTAAATATACACTATGACCCAGCAATTCCACTCCTGTGTATTTACCCAAGAGATAAGAACATGTATCCACAAACAGACTTTTACAGAAGCTTTATAGCAGCTTATTCAGAGTAGAAAGCACCTGGAAACAGCGTAGGTGTCAATCAACAGAAGAACACACAAACTCATCAATACAAAGAACAAAGTATGGATATATTCCACAATATGGATAAGTCACACACATGAAATTATGCTGAGTTAAAAAGGCCAGACTCCAAAAACGTACACACTGTATGATTTCATTGCATAAAGTTCTAGAACAGGTAAAACTAATCTATTATGATAATAATCAGAATAGTGGTTGCTTAAAGGTTGGGTGGGAGTGGGAAAGGGCAGGAGGAAAGATTCTGGGGGTAATACACCTATTTTGTATCAGGATAAGAGTGTGAGTTACACAGCTGTATACATTTGTCAAAAACTCTTTGAACTGTACACTTAAGATGTATACATTTCAGAATATGTAAATTTTACCTCGATTATGTAAAAGAAGGAGAGAAAATACATCAAACAAAGATTACTAAGAGCTCTCTATAACACATGCACATGCACACTCACACTCACACACACACACAGACACACACACACACACACCAAAGCCACTCAGCAGAACTCAGTGACACTTTCTTTCCAATGAACACCTAGGCAGCCAACAACTCAGTGTTTCCCCTTCCCCTTCCTCACTCTCCCCTTTGCTCAGGGACAGCTGAGGGAGTTGATCCCAAAACAATGGAGCCTGAATCAAGGAGACAGGTGCCTGTGGCTTCTTGCAGGCCCCATTCTCTCCTTTCCTCATCCTTGGTGGCTTCCCTGACCTGGGCCAACAGGTAGAAAGGTGAAGTCCCCCTCCACCCCAGCCACAAATCCACCTTCCTTGAGGTAAGAAGGAAGCTGGACAAGAACCTGCTCACAAATCAGTTAACGCTGCCCCGCCTCCTCTGTAAATCATGTGAGATCCATCTGGGTAATGACTCCTCCAGTGTAATTCCCTATTAAGAGGCTTTATCTGGAGAGATAAGCAGCTGGTTTCCGTGTCACTAATTGCTGTCTGCTGTGATTTTAAAACATCTGCACCATTGTGCTCTTCATTTTCATATTCTAATCACCCTGAAACTTGAAAAAGGTACATCATTGATTGTTTCTATGGGTTAATTAGTACACAGTCTCCTTGTAGAGACAATTTAGAGGCAGCCAGAACCTCAATCAGGAAGTTTGTTTAAAAAATTAATAACATTGGCGGTGGCTGGAGGGACTGTCATGTTCAGGGACATATCAGGGCTCTCCTGGTGGGGGAGCCACCCTTTGTTATGCTCCAAAGCAGAGGGAAGCCAATAGGGCAGGAGGCAGGGGAGCAGGGAGCAGCAGCAGGAGTGCGGACCCGGCCTGGTCCCCAGTGGACCCCACCACTGTCTCCACCGCCCTCCTCCTTGCTGTACCACCTCCACCTCCACTAGCCTGAGTCTCTTTCCCTGTCAGCACAAATCAGGACTCTTGATGAGGACTGAACAAAATACCTGAAGGTGAGAGGAATTTGTTAAAGCAATAAGAGCATGAGAGGTGATTTCATGTTTTAAAAGTCTGTTCATTGTTCCCTCCCCCTCCCCCCACCTCAACTGTGGGAGGGGGAGCTATAGTATAAATGAAAGACCTGGACCATATAGAAGAGTCACGCTGGAACCCCGAGCTTCACAAATTTAAATTGCACATGATTCACCTGGGGATCTTGTGAAAATGCATATTCTGATATAGAAGGTCAGGGGTGGAGCTGTGATTCTGCATTTCTAACAAGCTCCCAGGTGGTGTCCAAGGTCAACCATTTGAGATGTGCTGGCCCAGACCCTCGTTTCTCAAGCCTTTGACTGAGGTCACTATTCCTGAGATCCAAGGGACAGCTGAGAGGCCGCAGTGTGGTGGGGAGGCTTGAGATCTATGCGAGGGTCTGAATCCCAGGACCACGATGCAGGACAAGTCCTGTGGCCTCTTCCTATCTTAGCTTCCTCATCTAGAAATTAACAGCAGTGTCCATGTCAAAGGGGAGTGAGAGTATTAGCAGCTGGTGAGCGTAAAGTATTGAACAGTGCCTGGCCCTTAGTAGGTACTATGTTAATATAGCTAAATGTTTGTATTGTATTTTTCAATAAACTACTTTTCTGAAAAGTAACATCCAGCAGAAACGGGGGGTAGGGTAGAGGCATTAAACAGGGAGCGCCTCACTTAAGCTCGGATGGTGCGTTCTTGCAGTCACTCATTCCAGAAGTCTGTCGCTACCCCCACCGCCACCCTCAACGTAACCCAATGTTCAGAGCTCAGGGTCTTCCTTCAGAGCCTCCCTGGGACCCACTTGACAATACAGAGTCACGGGGAGCTTACTTCTGCACAAAATACATTGTTCTATCTATTAGACACTGCTTTCCCATTTTGAGCCGAAGTTCTGTTTGCCCTTGGATTATTTTGCCAAGCTGGGGAGACAAGCATCCCTGCAGGTGTTGGCCTGGATCTGAGGACCAGGACCCTGTAACTGCGAGTGAACACGCCCTTGGGAGGGTGTTCCTGGCAACCCCTCCTACAACAGTTCTTAGCAGGTCTCAAAGGGGCTTCCCCAGTGGGTCTGGAAATGTGCTATTGTTAGGGGAAAATGCTAAAAAACTGGGCTTTCATTTATGTGACATACAAATAGAAAAACAGCCTCTCAGCAGACGAGCTAGAAGTCAACTTCAGAAAATTTAGAGAAAGAGAGAAAATGGTGTGGAGCTGCAGGCCTACCGCTTCAGAGGCAGCCATGGCGTAAGCTTGGCGGGGCTAATTGGACTGCACATTGCCACATCCTTCTGGAAGGGACACGGAGGCCTCCTGATTGAGCCATTCAGGTGCTGAGAACTTGCTGAAGCAGAATCCCACCAACAGTACCACCTCTGCCCTGCTCCAGCAAACCGGCTTTGCCCGCCCTGCCCAAGCTTCTCTAGGCCTCCAGCTGGGTCCCAGGAGCCCTAAGGGACAGGGAACAGTCCTGGCCTGGGACATATTCTGTAGTGAAAGTCCTAAGCCACAGGAGCACACTGATCCTGACGATGAAGATGAAGCATCACGGAGCAACAGTTGGGTTTTAAAAATGTGTCAGCTATTCTCCATGTGGCCTATTCTTCAGGCCACTTCCTCAAAAAGGGAGGAAAAAGAACATGTTCTCTTTTCTTCTTTGAGAATCAGTAGCATACGATGAAGTGGCAAACTAGCGGGGTGGAGTATTAAGGTCTGAATGTCACATCCACGAGAGAGGTACAAAACCGTAAGTGCATTCAGAGTGAGAACCAGAATGGCCCAGGATTGGAAAAGCTATCTCCTAAAGAAAGCTGGATGAATAAGGGGAGTGGATGGCTAATCTGGCCCCAAACAGGGCATTTCGCAAACCTGCCTGCAGCTAAGAACTACCAGTGGCCTCTGTTAAATTCACAGTTCACCAGGCCTCTCTCCTGAAAGTCTGGAGTCACGATTCTGGGCTAGGGCCCAGAGAGCCTTACTTCAGCCAAGCTTGGTAAACACTTGGTAACCTTAGGGCTTCTATATGGAAGGGGTTAAGAATTGTTCAGCTTTGTTCCAGGGTGGAGGAGTAGCAGAGACCAGGCAGGAAAGGGCCCAAAGATTAAGCCCAAAGATTATATCTAGCTTTTGCTTGTTAGAGGAAAAAGTCTTAAGATGGGAGAGGGCGGAGGAAAAGAAGTATTTTTTCCCTCTTTACCTCATGTTTCCTTTCTATAAATCCGTTTTACTGCAAAACTGGTGCTTTTTACCAGTAGAGCTAAAATAACCATTGATTATAAATCAAGTCAAAAATGTCATGGAGATGCTGAATTAGCCTCCTTTTAAAAACCAGCTTTTAAAGTTTCCCTTAAATACTGCAAACTGCAGGCATTTGGTGCATCCTTCATTTCGCATGAGTCTCATTTAGAAGAAGGCCAGGAGGGCAGAGCGAAGGCAAGGGGCTAGCCTTGTGGGTGGGGGCTGAGACCCAGAATCATTTTTGCCCCTGGAGTGTGATCGTGTCCTAGGTGGCTGCCCACAGTGATGTCCCTGGTGCGGCAATCACGTGGGTCTCTATGTCAATCAGTGCTGACCACCCTTAGAGTCTCCTGTTCAGTTTGTGCTCCTGAACTTTCTCTAGGAGGCTTCCTGTTTAAGGTAGCATGGCATCTGTCACTTATGGATTGTCTTCTATCTTCTTTTGAGAGGCACTGGAGCAGAAATGTGTAGCAGTGAGGAGCACAGACTCTTGAGCTAAGAAAACTGTATTAAAATCTTACTAGCTGTGTGACATTGGGCAAGTTGCTTAACCTGTCTGTGTCCCAATTTCCTTAGCTGCAAAACAGGGATGATAATACACTTACCTAGTAAGGTCAATAGGTGAATCAAATATGTCAATCTATGTAAAGCACTTCATCCAGTGCCGGGTGTACAGTCAAGGCTATTCCAGTGCTCACTATGCAGTGGAGAATCCCGAGGGCACGCTCAGAGTCAGGAATCAGAAGGAACTCAGTTCAAATCCTAGCTTTGCCTCTTACCACCTGTATGACCAGGGACTTGTTTCTTATCTTCTCTACTTCTAAAATGGGAGAAATAACATGCCTGCCTAACAGTGTTGTTTTGAAAATTAAACATGACAACATTGGTAAAAATGTTATCATAGAACACATTGTAAGTGTTCAACAATTTCCAGTTATTACTAATATTATAACTTTATGATTATTAATTATTTGGGGATGGGGAGGGTGGGAGGCAGGCCCAGGAGGGAGGGGATATAGGTATACATATAGCTGATTCACTTTATTGTACAGCAGAAACTAACACAACATTGTAAAGCAATTATAATCTAATAAAGATGTAAAAAAAATAAAATAAAAATAAAAATAATTATTGGTATCACCCTCCCTACTGCATCTGAAACTCAGTTCTCTAGTAAGAGGGGTCAGGACACATGCATCCTTTACTCCTAGCTATCCTCACAGCCTCCAGGTGAGAGTTTCAGCTCAAATTCCTGGGTGTGATGCCAGGTCTGGGAGGGGGTTTCTGATAACCAGAGTGACACGAACTAGTTTGAAGGAAAATCCATCCCAAGCACACTCACTCGTCATAATTCTGCAGAGTTATTCTGGGCCAAATGGCTTGGCCTTGATCTCTCCAGCTGTACCTGGTGCCTTCCTGGAGTGAATATATCTTATGGTGTCCATCGTCTAGAAGTTGTGAATTGGACACACATTCTCCCCATTGTCTTTGACTGTCGTGATTTAGCTTAATAGGGTTTCAGGCCCTTTCTGCACCAAACCATAGAAAGCAAAGCACTGTAGAGAGTTCTTGTTGGGGTTGTTTTGGGTTGGGGTGTTGCCATGCTATAAATTCATGGGGACAAAATGCACCACTTACTATCTATGATGAATACCAGCGCCTGTCTGTGGGCAGCTGGCATCACTGAAAGGTGACAGAGAAGTTGGATGTAGGTTGAAAATCTATGTCTGCCTCCATTAGGTCAGGGTCTGATGTATCTGACTCAATTTATTCTGGAATCATTCATGAAGCAAATGTATATTTGGCCGGACTACAGATGAGGTACGGTGCTCTCACAATCTTAGACCCTCTTCTCCTATGACAGAGGAAGACACTGAATCAGAGGACTAATGGATTGCTCAAACTCACACAGATAGTCATGGTCAGAGTTGGTCCCGAGTGTCCTGACTCCAATTTCCAGCTGCTCCTTCTATTCCCTTGTGAGAACCTTCTCCATTTAGGAGACGAGGTGCAAGTCACTGCGATGACACCCCCTGTTCTGACATTACTCTCTGGGACCTGTAAGTTCATGCACTTCGCTGAACCTTGTTGCACCTGTTGGACCTACCCCCATAGCTCTGGATTGAACATGCCTCCAAGGTGAGGCCAACCTGAAGCTTCTCTCCCAGCTTGGTTGCTGGATTATCTCTTTCAGAATTTGTGCCTGCCTTTCCCTCGGCTCCTTGTCAAGTTTGGTCAGAGAGCTTGGCCTTAATAATTCCACTTGCTCCTTAAGTGGGCCCATTCTCAGACACCCGCCTTGTCAATAACTGCTTTAATAGCAGTCACCTTGAGACCCTCCTTCCTTGGCCCACTGGCTTAACCATGTCTCAGGTCAGGTAATTCTGGGCTCATTTTCAGCAATTCCCTACATGCAAGAAGAGACAGGGGATGAGGGGCCTAGCAGAGCCCCTAGGAAACACCTCATCATTCAATGACACTACTGCATCCCAGAGAGGGCAAGCATCTTGCCCCGGCACTTCCTGATGGCACGGCATTAACCATCAGGCAAAAATCATACAGTGAAAAGCTTCCTTCTGTGGCCTCATGGATGCTGAGGTATGCTACGTCTTTTTCTTCCTGCCTTTGCTGACTCTGCACCAGGGCATAAGGCTTTTAAAGACAAAGACGCATCCCATGCACAGCTGCAGGTCAACAGAAACTTACCTTCTATAACATTTACAGACTAATAGTGTCTTAGCTTTGCCTCTCCTTCATTCTAATGCTCCCCAAGCTCGCCCCTGTCCACGTAAGGATCTTAATTTCATTTCCTCTTTATTTAATTAATCGGGGTTTCAGCTTTCGCTTGACCCTTAACTAGTGGTGCAACCTTGGGAAGTAACCTGACCCTCTGGGTATCCATCCTTCTTTCTGTAATAGAGAAATGATCACCCGCTTGCCTCTCCAGGTTGCCCTGAGGATCTAGGGCATGTGAAAACATTCTGGAAACCATAAAGCACTATATACATGCAGGTCACTGCGTTGTTTGTTATTGCTTGGTTGAGAACTCATCTAACGATTTCAGAAAGTCAAGAATGCTGACCACACTCCCTGTAACATCAGCATGAGATGCAGGGAAAAGTTAAGATAAATTTTAGTATAATTAAAAAAATCATATTATTTCTATACACTTTCTAAGGACTTCTAAAATCTTACCACCGTCTTTCCATGTCTCAGCTGAAGGGGAGGGAGGGGAGAGGAAGGGACGGGCACAGAAAACACAAACAACAGCTCTCCCCACTCCGGCAATAAACTTCTAGCTCCAAAGCAGGTTTTATTTAGTGTGCCATAAAAACAGTCATTTCTCCCACCATAAAAGAAGCCTGACTACCCAGCCTCATTTTTCTGCAGTTAGTCTGTGGGTTGAGTGGGTCCTAGTTCTGGAGCAGGCTACAGCCTGCCTTTCCTCCTCAAGCCTATGCTCCCTCCCTCACAGCCCCGCATATTATCGAGAAATAAAAGGCAAGTTTAAAGTATTTTATTATGTGTGAATTTACAGGGGGAAAACGTATACATTTTTGGAGATGGAAGTAAGATTTAATTGTCCCTCTGTTTTATGGTTACTGCCTCATGGGTATGTACCAGGCAGCTTGGGCTCTGTAGCTTAAAAAAAAAAAAAATCCAGGTGAGATTGAGGCAATTTTCCCAGCCATTATACAGACCCTGGAAAGTTTAGGTCATTCTGGAGAAATTAAAAAAACTCACACAGGCTCAAGAAGGAAAGGAGCACAGTAGGTTCCCTAAGCTGCACCCACCTGTCTCTGAACTTGTGTTGTGCTCTTCTCTCAAGGCCTTGGAGAGCTGACTGTGCTCCTCTGAATTACCTGAGTAAACACTTGACACCATACACGAGGTAATTTACTGAATAGGTGCCTAAAGGAATCAGTTCTCACGAGGAGTGAGCAATGTACTTTGGGAGTCTGTTTCGCACCAAATAAGCAGAGGAGTTAGCATTGAGACATCCCTGGGACTAATGCTGTTATTTCCAGGTTTCTTCTGAATGAACCCATGTCCTGCCAAGTGGGTGAAGTTGGCTCCTGGAATTCAAGGGCAGTTTGAGACACAGTGGGCAGAAAGCATTAGGGTGAGCATCAGGAACCCTGATTTCTACTGCATGCACTGCCGCTATGGGCCTCAGTTTCCCCATCCATAAAACAAAATGGCTAGTGTGACAGAGGATGTCCAAGGCTTTTCTGGCTCAACCATCGTAAACTCTAAAGTGCAATTATTTTTAATTTAGTATTAAACATGTAGGAGGAACCTCATTCTCGAAAGCCCTAAATACAGCTGAGGTAGTTTTCTCTCTCCAGCTATTTCTTATAGGGTTTGCCTGAGCTGATTCTACAAAAAAACCCTAGGCTGTGGATGACATTTGATTCCCTGATCCCAAAGCCTGTTTATCAGTGGGAAGGACAGAGTGACAGGAGCCTGGGGAACTGGAAGCTCAGAGGTGCCTAATCTCCAACCTGGCAACATATATTAACTAGATGGCAGTCACCCTCTTAGTGTAAGTTGAAAGGAGGCCATGGTCTCCAGGGTCCCACATATACAACTGGGTCATCCTGGTTTTTCTATTTGTGGCTATCTACAACTAAATAAAAAGCATCCTTGCAGGGATTTCCTGAAAAGTAGAACATTTGGCAGGAGAAGGAAAAAAAGCCTGGAGAGTGGGTCTCCCTGGCAGTTACAGAGCTTCTATAAAAGCATCCCCAAACCCTACTTTCTTAACCTTCAAACCACTACTTTGCTGGCTTATTTCCTTAAGGGTATCAAAGATAATTTCTTGTATCTTCTAGATTGTATTACTTCTTCCAGGCAGAATTAGGGCAAGGTGGAGAGGCATTATGGGTTTTAACTGATTGGATATCTCAACTTCAATAACAAATTCTCAAAGCTCTGGCTAATTGTGGAGACTAAGGATTCAATCATGTCCATAGATGGAAGAGTAACAAAGCATATCAAGGTAACTAGTGTTCAATGCTGAGGGCTCCATGCTCAATGGTGTGTCAAACAGTTATCTCTACTCAATTCTACCTTCAAATGTAGCAACCCTGACTTGTTAGCTGGCTCAAAAATGCATATTCTTGGCCTTAAGGATAATTAATTTAAAGGGCATGGTTGGCTCAGGACAAATTTATCCCAAGCAAATGACCAAATGATGGTGAGTCAATGCAAAGACTCAATGGCATCAGGAGACCTACCCGCTGGTACACAGAGCAACGTTAAATCTCTGGTGATCTTGGGCACACTCTCTGAGCTCAGTTTATTCACCAGTTAAACAGGAATACTGTCCCTGCCTATGGAGTGCTCAGCCATACTGTGTAGGAGGAAAGGAGTTAATGTCACACAAATGGCATTGAGCTGAAATCTACATTTTCTTCTGCAGGGGAAGTTACATGCCCTTCAGATAGATGTCCAGAGGGTCATACTCTTTGAATTTTAGTGATTCAGTTTACTTCCCTGTATGTTTCCTCCAATATAAAACCATGTGGTCAGATGAAATGATCTCTAAAGTTATTCCCAGCACTGCCATCCTAGAAATCTATAACATCACGACACCATAGTTCCTTGCTACACACTAACCAACATGGCAGCTGGTCTATGGCAATTGGGCATGTGGCAACCTTTTCAAGGTTGGGGTAATCCATGGTTTGAATCAACCTGTGGAATCTCTGAGCTCTGGGTCAATTACTTTCAAGAGGGGTCCCTAACACTCTTCTCATCACTTGGAGGATACTGTCGTCTGTGATAAGTACCTATGCTAATGTTTCTGCTTCTCTGATATTTTATAACCGAAAGCATCTTAAAGCTAGAACATGCGCCATGTAATTAGATTTCCTTGCCTTACGGATACTGTGCCCCTTCAGCTTGAAAGAGAGGACACTTCACCCAGGGATGAGAGCTGAGCAATGCCCTGGGTCTGCTCACTAGGGTTCACACTTCAGCTAGGCAAGGGAAACACTGTCATTAAAACAGGGCCTTTGTCTTTTCAACAGCTGCTCCAAAGAACTGGAGAAAAGAGATTTTTAACTGGGCTACACAAAGCTAAGATTCTAACCCCAGTGACTTGGGGGAGGGGAGGAGGAGATAATTACAACAGCTCTTTATAAAGGTAATTTGCAACATCAACACTTTACATTCCAACAATGGCTGTAGCTCACATGGTAACACTTGATGCGGCAGAAAACATCTCTCTTCCTAGGACCTCAGTAAGGTTCACAGACACGGCTAGCACATACTTTACTATATATATGGAATCTAAAAAAAAAAAAAAAGAAATGGTTCTGATGAACCTAGGGGCAGGACAGGAATAAAGATGCAGATGTAGAGAATGGACTTGAGGACATGGTGGCGGGGGGGAAGGGGAAGCTGGGACGAAGTGATTGAGTAGCACTGACATATATAGACTACCAAATGTAAAATGGACAGCTAGTGGGAAGCAGCTGCATAGCACAGGGAGATCAGCTCGGTGCTTTGTGACCACCTAGAGGGGTGGGACAGGGAGGGTGGGAAGGAGGCGCAAGAGGGAAGGGATATGGGAATATATGTATACATAGAGCTGATTCACTTTGTTATACAGCAGAAACTAACACAACATTGTAAAACAATTATACTCCAATAAAGATGTAAGACAAAAAGAAAAGAAAGACCATCATCGGTTTTGTGATTCTGCAGTTTCAAACCCTTGTTCTGGCTCTGTAATTAGTACATTAGGGATTTTGAGCAAGTCACTAAAATATCTATTTGCCCATATGTATAAAATGGGCATGAGAATGCCTTACCCAGGGTTATAGTGAGGAAGAAATGAGATACTTAGAGAGAGATAGCTTATATTTTCTTTTTTTTATCTCTCCATGTGTATGTGCTCTTTACAAATCTATAAGCACTTGGAGAACAAGACCACTTTAAACCTCTTTATTTTATTTTTACACAGCAAAGTAACTGGAATAAAATGTCTGAGTCTCTCTTATGTTTATAAGTCTTTTCTGGTTCTTTTTGACTCATAGAGTTCAAACTCCTCTGCCTGGCTAATCAATCCTTCCAAACTCAAGTCCTAAAATTCATGCCCCATAGTAGACCTTGGCATCACAAAGGAGCCTCCACATGTGACACTGGTCACACTGTTCCCTCTAACCTGGAAAGCCATTCTCTGTCACCCTTGCAAACCTGTTTTCCATCTGGCACAAGTCAAATCTAACGCTGCCTCCTTCATAAACCCTCACCCTGCCATTTATCCCCCCATCCGCTGGGCTCCCATAATATTGTTCTGTATATCCTAAAGCAGCAGTCCCCAACGTTTTTGGCACCAGGAACCGGTTTCATGGAAGACAATTTTTCCACGGACGGGGGTGGAGGCAGGGGGGGTGGTCGTGGTTCAGGTGGTAATGCGAGCCATGGGGAGCGGCAGATGAAGCTTCACTAGCTCTTCCACCGCTCACCTCCTGCTGTGAGGCCCAGCTCCTAAGAGGCCATGGACTGGTACTGGTCCATGGCCTGGGGGTTGGGGACCCCTGTCCTAAAGGGCTTAGCCCAGTCAGCCTTACAGTACAGTTACTTGCTACTGTCCTCCCTCCTGGACTGTAAATCTTTTGAGGGGATCCCTTACAACATTTAGCATCTAAACTATGATGACAAAAAAATGTATGGGCATTTCAGAAGTTGTAATGCAAGCGAAGTATTTTTGTTCTTTTGACTGTGGGCCTCCCTAGTGCACCGGCCTTCATTTGGGAGTGCTCCACGCATCCCTTCTGCTCTGCCTTTAGCCCTTCTAACATGGCCACTCTAAGACTGGCTGCTAATGGAACCCCCGCCCAGTCCCATCAGACAGTGTCTGGCCCCCTCCTGCTCAAGGCTCACAAGGCTAGCCTCAGAGGAGTTTAACCCTTGACACCCACCAGTCAGTCATGCTGGAGTCCACTGGGCTAGCAGTAAGAGAGTTCAACTACTTTCCCTTTCAAATAGTGTGTGCAAGTTTTGCTAGCTACCCTGGGAACTGACCCATTGTTATATTATAAGTAGGTTCTTCACCACTGGTCTGCCAGTAGACTTTGGGAATTGCCTTTGTTTATAAATCAAGGGTTGACTTTATTATGAAAGAAAAAAAGACTGTAGAATTTGAAGATTAATTTGAGGATTAAAATGTCTTAAAATTGACATAGCCCAATCATATCCTTTTATGAATAAGGAAGCCGAAAACCAGAGAGGTCACCTAGCTAGTTAATGATAGAGTGAGGACTGAAGCCTAGACCTCAGACTTGTCAGTTCTGCTCAGCTTCCACTACACCATATCCTGGTTACTATTGGTAATGTTTTAGTATACTGTAGTATATATGAGAACAAAGGGGAACACTGGAGAACTATGGCCAGGCAAGCAAGTCATCTGAGAAAAGTTAAGGTGACTATGCCAATGCTGGGAACTAGGTGGCAACTAATCTATTATTATATTCTTAAGGCATAAGCTCCAGGGAAGCCTGAGTGGAGGAGCTTTCCAGACTGCCAGTAAGTGGCTGTTGTCCTTGAGGGCTGGTCTAACACATGTGGCAGGGACCTTCATGGCTGGTGCTGGCAGAAGCTACAAACCACAGTGGACAACCACTGATGACTGCCAGCCACCCAGATGATGATAAATCAGCATAGAAGCTACTTTAACTGCTGGGCTCTTGCTAGGCTCCTTTTCCCTAATCTGCTTTTGATCTTGCTTCCCCCTCATCTTCAGGATTCTCCCTCTCCTGTTGGACTTGGCCACATTCTAATCAGTCTGTAAGACCCAACTCAACTCCATCTTGTCTCACAAACATTCTGTTATTCATTCATTCATTCAAGAGATATTTTGGGGAACTACTGTATGTTGGGCCACCTTCTAGGATCTTGGGATGAAGCTTACACTCTAGAGGGGGAAAAGAGAAAAACAAACAAAAACCTACATTTATATCTATATATATGTGTACACATACATACATATATCTGATATATACAAACACGTATATTTACGTACAAGTACATGTAGTATATACACGTACATGTATACTAATTAATCAAATTCCATTAATTATTAAGAAAAATAAAACAGGATGTAAAGACAAAGTTTAAAGATTAAAGATGGAGGGCTTCCCTGGTGGCACAGCGGTTGGGAGTCCGCCTGCTGATGCAGGGGATGCGGGTTCATGCCCCGGTCTGGGAAGATCCCACATGCCGTGGAGCGGCTGGGCCCGTGGGCCATGGCCGCTGGGCCTGCGCGTCCGGAGCCTGTGCTCCGCAACGGGAGAGGCCACGACAGTGAGAGGCCCGCGTACCGCAAAAAAAAAAAGAAAAAGTGGAAAGATTTGTCTGAGACAGGCTGGTCAGGGATGCTCTTTCTGAGAAAATGACATGCAAGCAAGGATATAACGGAAATGAACACTTATCAAGTATATGTAGAATCAGGACCCTATAGTTAACCTCTTAATTCTCTTAGTGTATCATATTTTTATTCAACGAATAAAACCAAGAACTAGCTCCATGTGAGACCCTGTGGGCTAGATGATGGGAACACGGTGGGAATGATGTGGGCATGGCCTGACCTTGTGAAATGCATGGTCTAGTGCAGGGACAGGTGTAGTTAAATACATGAACACAAAAAGGGACACTGGGACGGCTATGCTGCCTATGTTTCTTCTTTATCTCCGAAGGAATCCAAAGTGGGGCTGGCAGGTATTTGGCCTTAGAGAAAGAGTTAGCTGTTAACCACCATAATCTCAGCTAATTGCTCCAGGAAAAGTAGAGTTTCCACTAAGATTGTGCTGAGGCTATTTGGAGGTCTAGTCCAGTGGCATGTACCTCAGACATCTCAGGTTTAATGTTGATAGCCAGAACACAAACTCTCACACTTCCATGCCATATTGTAGTAGTCAAATATTTTTATATACATCATTTTGTGATTAGGTAGAGTTGAGCAAAATGGCCAAAACTGGAAATGTTCTGTTGGAAAGAACATTTGAGGCTATTTGACCCAACAATTTACCCGCTGCTGGTTTCTTTCCTCAGCATTTCTGAGCAATGGCCAACCATCCCTGCTTCAGCATTTCTAACGATGAGGCACCCATGCCTCCCAAAGCACTCTTTTCCATTTCCTGGAGGCCTAATGGCTCGTTCGTGGTCAGGGAGGATAAATTCCATGTCTGTTGACTCCCAGTCAAGTGGTCTTTGCACTGGGGCCCTCCCTCAGAAGGACTCGCCTTGCGCCAAGGCTGAGGAAGCCTTTTATTAAGAGGGCCTGGCCCCCTCTTCCTCCGGCTGAGGCTCTCACCCTGACAAACAAGTGCATGTCCCCAGGAAGCACAACCAGAGCATGACGACCAGATCCAAATGCAAACACACATCACGCAGAAGTACAGGCTGTCCTGTGGATTATTATTTTGAAATAGATTGTGTGTGGGGGGTGTTCATTTAATCAAATTCTCTGACAACTGTTTATTGAGAGGAAAGTATGGATGGCTCAGCAGCACTGGGAAGGATTCTGGCTTTCAAACATCTAATTTACTTTACTAAGTCCTCCAAAAATACAAACGGAGGGCAGAATGCTCCAGGCAGGCCATGGTGAACAAGTCCATGTAAGGGCACGTGAGCACTGTGAGGCTTTCTAGCCGAGACACAAGCCTGCTGCAGCAACGGCTGCCACATTCTGGCTGCTTTTCCTCTCCTGCTCCTTCTCCAACCCTGGCTCCTGGTAGTCCCAGAAGTCACGCTGAATGCTGCATTCGTCCCCTGGAAGCACGGCACCCCAGAGCCCTCCTGTGCACTGGCTTTGAGTGCAGAGGTAAAAGCAAAGAGCCCCGCCGCACCTCACAGCCTCTGCTGCAGGAGGAAGACCGTGAGAGCCGGGGGGAGGCTGGAGAGTGTGGGGGACTCAGAAATCCCGAGGCCAGGAGTCAGAGCTCCAGCCTTCCCACTGGGATGGGCAGGGAGGAAGGGAGCATTGAAGCCCTTGCACCTGCACATGGATGGGGGATGGAGGTGGAAGCTAACTCACTCTTTAACTGGATTGTAGTACCAGAGAGTCAGGCATTTAAATATCACCTGGCCCTGTGCTTAAAAAAAAAAAAAAATTAAGCTTTGTAGTTCTTGGTTTAAATGAAATCTCAGTTGGAACATAAACAAACAAAGAAGATAAGAGCTGAGCCGCTCTGGGATCAGAGGGCTGGAGCTGCTCCCAATTACCTGTACCAAACCACCTCTCCCCAGGCGGTGACCCCAAAGGGGGCCCCACAGAGCTCTTGCAGAGCACCATTCAAAAACCACCAGGTAAGTCAATTACCCTTCATTTTACAAATAAGGAAACTGAGGCCTAGAGAGAAAGGGCTGGTGCAAAGTCACCCTGATTGCTCAACAGGCTTATAGGTGTCCTGGTCCAAGCTCCTTCTACCTCACTCAGTTTCCTGGGGAAGATGTCCTTCCCCTGGTGTCCACTCAGAGGGACATTCAGGAAGTTCTCTGGAGAATGGGGCTACCACCAAGCCATTACATCTATTAATTTCTTCCTGTGATGGGGGTTCCCTAGAATCAAATAGTAGAGTATGGTGTAGTCAATGAGTTGACAAGTTGGCCCGTAGTCATAAGGTCCAGGAACCAGCAAAACAGCTCATTCAGCAAGTGTCATGGGGCCCAGAGTGGATTTCAGTTTATGGAACAGCTTTCACACATACATTACCTCTCATGCCTCCCAAAACCCCTGTAAAGTTCATTAAGGAAGGAAGTATCAGTCCCATTTTATACTTGAAGAAAGTGCCACATAAAGGGTTCAAATGACTTCTCTGAGGTTGAGAGAATTTAATAGTAAAGTTGAGATTTAAATACAGATTCCTTAACATGATTTAGAGCTCATTCAACCTTTTATTGACTGCTCTGAAAATATCCTCCCATGTTTGGGCTGTTTTTTGGACACTTTATCCCATACCCCCAAATGGGGCAACGCCAATTTACGCTTCATCTGCAGACATGAGGTGGTGTCTCAATATCTGATTCCATTGACCTGGACTGGGATCATATTTATAAAAATTATGTTTAGGAAATTTGAGTGTTTGAAAAGAAATTAATAAAAATTTGTAGGTAGAAAGAAAGAAAGAAAGATAGAAAGAAAGGAAGGAAGAGAGGGAGGGAGGGAGGGAGGGAGGGAGGGAGCAAGGGGAAGAGGAAAGGAGGAAGGAAAAAGAAAGAAAGAAGCATTTAGGCGAGGCGGGCATTGAAGTTTTTTCTATGAGAAAACTGTAAGGAACATTTCGTCATGGAATTCCTAGTCACACAAACTCAAATCAGGCTGGAAATTGAAGATCAGAAAAGAACAAGTGTTTGTTTGGACTGAGAAATGCATCAATGGGATAACTGGAAAGGGAAGGAGAGTGGTGGAGAGGACACTTCTCAGAGTCATCCAGTCAGAGTTGGGATCTTAACTCATACTTGCTAACTGGGTGATAAGGAACACCTGTCTATCCTTTGACCCTGTTTCCTCATCTGTAAAATGAGGATTATCACAGCTCCCTTGTGGGGGTATCAGGAGGACAGAATGAGCTAAAGGAGTGAAGTGCCTCCCCCAGGGCACTCCGTCATTGGGAGCAGGTGCCCATGGGTAATTTTCCCCAAGCTTCCCTTTTTCCTGCTTCAACCACATTCTGTTCAAGTACAGCCCAGCTCTGGTGTCTGCCCGAAGCCTGCTCTGGATTCTTTATTGTTCAACATCTTTTATCCTCGTCTGACATCTGACTGCTATTAATAGTCAATACTGAACATTTGAGTCCTGTGATGCCAATTTGACTGGGCTAAGAAGGGCTGCCAGAGGGTTGGCAAACCATTATTTATGCGTATGTCTGTGAGGGTCTTTCTGGAAGAGATTAGCATTTGAATCTACAGACTGAGTAAAGATCACCATCATCCACGTGAGTGAGCATCATCCAATCTGCTGAGGACCTGAAGAGAACAAAAAGGCTGAGGAAGGGTGGATCTGCTCTTCACTTAAGCTGGAGCATCCATCCTCTCCTGCCCTCGGACATCAGCACTCCTTGGCCTCAGGCCCTCGGACTTGGACTGAAAATGCACCATTGGCTCGTCTGGTTCTCAGGACCTCGGGTTTGGACTGGAACTATATCCACCACCGGCTTTCCTGAGCCTCCAGCTTGTAGATAGCAGATCGTGGACTTCTCGGTGTCCATAATCCTGTGAGCCAATTCCTCAGAACAGATCTCTATCTTTATGTGGGTGTATATTCTATTGGTTTTGTTTCTCTGGAGAACTCTAACACAAGCGCTTAATTATTTACTATTATTTTTATGTGTTTATATCTTTTTTTCTTCTAAATAATGCTGTGAGCCCCTTGAGGCCTAGAGTCATGTTTGCTCTTAAATTCCCATGGAGTTTAGCATAGGGCTGGACACACTGTTCAGTGTCCTGTGTATAATTATTCATTGACTCACTGGTTAGCTGAGCGACCTGTACCCTCCACTTGCTACTAATGTTCTTTTGACTAGAAAAAAAGATTTATTATATTTCCCTGAGTCACCAAATGAAACCCCATCCATCCTTTGGAGATTGGTTCCTGACTATATTTCTGAAGTCAGGAGAACTGCTTGGAGAGCTGTCATTCTAGAGCATAATGGAGTGAGGGGAATTATAGGGGTCAAATATTTCCCGTGCTTTCCTCTGAGGAGACCCCATTCTATCAGGGATCTTTGATTGCTAAGTTGGAGACGCAGTAGACCATATTTCTTCATCATGAATTTCCACATTATATTCAAATCAATTTGATGCACACATTTACGGCACAGTAATGATATCAGTCAAAACCTGAGCCATGGGGCTTCCCTGGTGGCGCAGTGGTTGAGAGTCTGCCTGCCGATGCAGGGGACACGGGTTCGTGCCCCGGTCTGGGAGGATCCCACATGCCGCGGAGCGGCTGGGCCTGTGAGCCATGGCCGCTGAGCCTGCGCGTCCGGAGCCTGTGCTCCGCAACGGGAGAGGCCACAACAGTGAGAGGCCCGCATACCGCAAAAAAAAAAAAAAAAAAAAAAAAAAAAACCTGAGCCATTTACTTAATAAAATTTACTATTTATTAATGAATTCCTTTGTTTTCTATGATCGTGAAGGAATTAAAATAGGCCTTATTCAGAAGATCAGAGCTCACTCCAGGGACCAGGTGCTAAGGCACCTTTTCTCAGAACGTGTGCCTTGGTAAAGTCTTGGCATAATAGTACTCAGACAGAGCTTACTGTCAAGACTGCTGGTCTGGGAATTGAATCCTGGGTTCGAGTCCTATTTCTGTAACTAAATAACTTTGTTTGTAACATGAAGGGGTGGGTCATGATGAACTTTTCGGCTTCGTCTAGATCTTGTTATTAAAAATAAAAAAATCTCACCTCAGTCCCAAACCTGTCCTAATCAATAATATATGATGATATCCATCCTTATCTTTCCCTAGCACTTCCTACTATCATTTGATTATATAGACCCATGAAAGAATTATCTCTTCTTCTCTTGGAATCCAGAATGCAAGAGTCACTCAAAGAGGAAAGACAATGCCAAATCCATTCATTACTGTCAGTCTTTGCCTGCCACATAGAGAAATTGTGACCTTAATCCTGCCCAGCAAAAATAAACTAAAAATCAAACTTCAAACCTTGGTGTTGAAATGGCAAAACAAAATATGATGCATGACTTTCCCAGCTGCATAAGTGTACTCTGGGTTGCCTAAGAGCAGAATATTCCCTAGAGGGCAGGGCCTTGCCTCATTAGTCAAATTCTGTCCTAAGCCAGTGTGTTCATAAATCAACAATTAATAGTGATTATCAGGTTTTGAATGACAAATAATCTCATCCCAGGTAACTCTTGATATACTGCAATTCACTTTGAGTTGATGTCTGTGCAAAGCATGTACAAGTAGCAGAGGGAAACCACACAGAAAGAACATGAAAGAAAAGCACGTCTTGGGCTGGGGAAGGGGAGATGAGGGTGGCTTCTGCAGTTCCAGACACTCTATACTGAGCCTCAGTCTGTCCCCCATCTAAGGACAAAAGCTGGAGACACTGAAAGGCCACGTCTGGGCACCCGTCCTGGGCCCTGTATTATTTTGTTAAGCTCACCAGAATGGCATGCAGGTCCTGTATTGCAAAAGGCTGAGAAAGGAGTAGAAGGAGGGTAGAAACAGAAAATAAACCGATGAAACCAAACTTCCTTAGTAACTAAAAATGGAATGGGCTCAGCCATAGTATGGTGTCACCTTAACCATTACACGACCAACTATGGTCACCGAGGGCCATGCAAAGATGTCTGAGAGAGAGTGCTGGAAAGCCAACACACAGAGTTCCAAGCTGACCGTGGCAGAGATTCACACTCTCCTACTGCTCCAGCAGCATGAAGAGGCTCTAATTTGGACAGGCGGGGCAGCCAGTGTGGGCCCACGGTCCAGCCCTAGACCTGGATGGAGTAACAGGAAACCACTTTCCTTCTCACTCTAGCCCTTTCCAAGAGCATCCTTTGGAAAACAATTTCCAGGCCCTTTCTTCTCTATATGTTCTGGTCATATCTACCTTTCAGTCCTAACCCACTTCTATTTTTGATCTTCTGTGAAGACGGCACTGCATACTCCATACACTTCACTCTTTTCTCAGGATGCCCACAGCACCAATCATTTGAATTAGGGTTTACACTTGAGAGTAACCACGAGGGCAGGAGGCTTGCTGTCAGGATGGCAGAGGAGAAAGGGAGAAGCACAGTCAGGTCCTGGTGACAGGGTGAAGCAGCCTCACCAGTCCCGGCCTTCTTACCTCTAGGCTTCCTTAGTCATGAGAAAACTCAACTTCTTTCTTGTCTGAGACTTGTTCTGTGGGTTTTCTGTTATAGGAAGCTGAGCTCAATTTTGTTGTTATGGAAACCCATCAACTTGTATTTGTGGAGGAGTATACCCCCGGTGACCTGAATTCAGGCAAACCATATCTTAATCTGAGCAAAAGTGGGCTTAGAGCAGTGGGTTTCTTCAAAGAGTATATTCTTCCTCTTCAAAACACTTGAATCCCCAGCTTCAGAACTCTTGACTGCTCTGGGTTAAAAGCCAAAGCTCAAGGGAGCTTCTTGTTTTCTGGTTGCTGACACTGAAATGGAGTGCAAAGCACTGGGAATGCACATACCATCAGTGCTCACTGCTTCCTTGGTTATACCTGAGAAAAAAGGCTGAGTAACCAGGAAAGAAGAAGGAGGAAGAAAGGAAAAGAGAGGAAGAGAGTGGTTGTCTGAGATCTGTGCAATGAGCATGAGTAGAGGAAGGGGGTGAGAATCCTCTGATTATAGAGAACAGTGTAGGAAAAGTTACCTTAGAAATCTGCATACAGATGTGCTCAGTGAGCATCATGGAATAAAGTAGGTTTCTGGAAGGAAGGTAATCAGTAGCATCCATTTGATAACATATATGCTTCCCTACAGACTCAAGTCAATTAAATTTCATCAGTACTTGGGTAATGTTACTGCAAGTTCTAGGGGCAAACTCAGCATTTCCACAACTATTTATTAAGCTAACACTATGTGTCATAAACATGGTCCTGTCCTTGAAAAGCTTCAAATTTAGTAAGAAGTCAAGACCAACATTTATCAAGCAATAAGGACATCATCTAGAAAGAAGCTTTTATGAGTAAACCTGACCTGTACTTCAGGAGAAGTTTAATGTCACTTCCATCAGAAACAGACCTCTTCTTTTCACCCCTGCTGGAAGTGTTCACTCCCCCTCCAAACCACCAGCACATTTCTTTTTAAATCTGTCATATGTTGACTTAACTCTGTGTGTGTGTGAGTGTGAGTGTGAGTAAGCATGCATATTCTCTCCTTCTCCATTGCCTAAGTTCCTTAATGACAAGCATTAAGTCTTACACATTTGTACCTCCTTCATGACATCTGTCCCAGTCCCTGGCACACAGTTAGGCATTGGTGAATCTTGGCTGAATGTCTATTAGAGAAGAGGTAAGGGATGTTGAACAGTGTAGAGCAGGCCCTTTATGATGAAGAATCTCACTGGAGAGCTCAGCGAGGCTCCATGGTAAGGTCTGGCTGTGCTGGTAGAATTTAAACAGGTGAAGCAGAGTGGGAAGAGCATTACTACCTAATGGTGGGAGACCCAGAGGATGGCATTGTTTCCACACCTTTGATGAGATGCTGTTCAACTTCTCCAAGTTAAACAATGCAGTTGCTTTACCTTAGCATTGGGGAGATAAAACTCTTTGTTTATAAGCCTAATCATAGTAAGAAGAGGGGCTGAGATGAAGCTAACTTTCAGGCAGGAGCCACCTTCAACCTAAATGAAGGTCTCCTAATCTGTCGAGAGTCAAAACAAAACTTACAGGTACTCTGCACACAGTTGGCTGGAGGGCAACAGAAGCAGCTTTCTGGTACTAATCTGGATCCTGTTGAGAATCTTTGAAAGTTACTTTAACTCTACTCATTGCAGAACATCATTTGTAGGAGGAAAGGGCAGAGTAATGGATCTCTAAAGGCCCTTCCAGCTCTCAATTCTCTGCCAGCTCTATATTCTAAGACAGGTTCCACTTAAGGAGCTGGTGGTATTTCGGTAATCGCAGCCTCAATGAGCTAAAGGTACATTGGAGAAAATGGGGGTGATCTTATTAGACAAAAATGTCTCGTATCACAGATACAAAATTTCTAGATAAGGAATCCACCCCTACTCCCCACCACCTCAAATTCAGGGCCCCAGGTCCAATGGTCATTTGATTTTATGGAACCTCTCACTTTTCCTCTGTTTTCAAAAGAAACATCCATGGATAGTCTTGTGTTGCAAAGCAAGTAACAAGAGTGCACAGGCAGGGGTGTAGAGACTTCTAAGTGCTGTGTTGATGCCTACAATATTCCCAGATTCCGCCTTCCCTATAACTTCAAAGAGTGGTAAATAAGAAAAGTGTAGGGTGGATGGTAAGGGGGTGAAGGCAGGAGGCAAGCCAGAGGCCTATAAACTGAAAATACATAGGAATCAAAGTCTAGAATTCCCTGTGGGGAGGTACTAGCTGAGATCTAAAAGTAGAAATAACCCCTTCTCACTACGAACAACATAAAATCAATTCATGAACACTTGTGTATGCTTGCAGAACAAAACAAACAAACAAAAACCCTGCTGGTTTCTACTCTGATGGGACAAGAGATTTAGTTTCCTCTGGGAGAAAAAGGGTTTCCAGTGAAGATTCAACAGCTATATTATTACAGGGATTCATGGCAGGATACTTGCCCGCATCATCCACATCTGGACGTTGCTCTTTAACAAACATGGGACAGAGTTTCATTTCAGTTCAACTCACATGGGGGAGAATAGTCAATATGTGTGTGCTTTGAATTGTTCATGCAACAGCTTCTTTCATCTTCTTGACTCTATCAAAGACACAAAAGTTTGGGAAAACCAGGTCTGACCCAAATGAAGCTCTGAAGGGAGTAAGAATGCTGTAAGAGAACCTCACTTTACCTGGCCTTCCTTCCTCTCACCCCATCACCACCTCTTGAATGAGTCCTTCACTGTTGCCATTCCCTGGCTGGTGTCCTATTATTATAGGACAGCAGCAGTTCATGGCAAGTTAAATCAGGAAGGCCACAGAACAAAATCAGTACACCTTTATTGAGAGCTTACTACTGAAGATAGCAAACATTCTTGGAGAGGTCAAGGCACTCTCTGGGCACTGCCCGTGATACCAGCAACTCAGAAGGCCAGGTGGGTCTCAGCCATCAGACAAACTCATCCAAAGGTAATGGAATCAGTGCTAACTTCTTATAAAAACACAACCAGAATTCAGAGATAGGAGAGCATAGTGTGGTCTGGAAGAGTTTGGAATATGCTTCCTTGGAGCAATAGGATTAGGACATTGCCCTTGAGAGTTTTTTAATTTCTAAAGACTATAAGCTGATTCTCTGATCCCCAAGTATTGGT
The DNA here is from genome assembly GCF_949752795.1 of Hyperoodon ampullatus. Classification (NCBI taxonomy): domain Eukaryota; kingdom Metazoa; phylum Chordata; class Mammalia; order Artiodactyla; family Ziphiidae; genus Hyperoodon; species Hyperoodon ampullatus. The sequence continues at coordinate 61,429,290 of NC_136926.1, read as the reverse complement.
AAAACAAACATTTTCATTTGAACCAAAAAGACAAGAAAAATAAGTAAAAATGGCTGTCCTACTATAGCTTAGTGTCTTTCAGATCAATCCTGGAAATGCCCCCTTTAAATCTCTGTAACTTTGACAAAGCATATAACCTGTCTGTTTGTCAGTTTTGTCATTGGTAAAATGGGGATAATAATAACTGTGCTGACTTCATAGGGCTGTGGTTAGAATTAAATACTATAACGCATGAAAAACACATGGCATAATGTATTACCTTCAATGAATTGGGCTAATATAACTGTGATGGTAGCATTAGTTACTATAAATAGTAGGTGGAAGAGAGAAGGAGGAAGAAGAGCTGTCCTTGGATTGCTCTCAGCTTCCACAACGTCTCAGGCCACTCTGGCCTCAGCAGCAAGAAGGCTACGTTGTTGTCTCCTAAGTTCAGAAGAGCAGCCTGTATGAGAAAACCTCATTGCCTTGGGGCTTGACCAAGATGGTCCCCCTCGTCTCCTCATTGCTCTGGTTATATCTGGAGTCTGCAATCAAAATAAAAAGCAGCCAAGCAGACACCTACAAACTGAGTCACTGGATTCTGATCCATTCAAATAATGGTCCTTCTAGCCAGAGGTGGAGTGAAGTCTGGAGGGAGATGGAAAATATTCTGGCCTCAGATACTAACCCCTCAAGAGACAAACCTGCTTCTAGTTTAATTCTCTATGCACTGCCAGCAGCCGAAGAAGTCCTCCATTTCTCCTTGTTTTCCCAGCCCTCCAAATGCTCCTCCCTTCTCTCTTTTCTGACAGTAACCCGATCCCACCTTCTGGAAGGGGAGCTCATTTTACTTTACAGACTCAGAATTCTGTGATTCTAACAGAGGGACCCAGCATCATGCCGGTCCTTGTGGAAACTGGGAGACATCATAGTTTCATTGAGTCTAGAAGCTGGACAGTTATAATGCTAGTCATGACTTGGCAATGGTAGGTCAACAAAAAGGGCAAAGCAGATTTTTCTCAAAATGAGGATTAAAATTAGTTTAGTATTTTTAACATTATAGCAGGTTCATGTTCTTTGAGACTTCACAAGAACTCCACAGCAGGCAGATTATCAGTCTTTTTAAATAGCTGAGAAAATGGAGGCTTAAAGGGTCTATCGCAGAGCCTTTTTTTTTGCAGAAATTGAAATGCCAGGGACAATAGCCAAAACAATACTGAAAAAGAACAAAGTTGGAGAACGCATATTTCCTGATTTCAAAATGTACTACAAAGGTACAGCAATCAAGAGAGTGTGGCACTGACATAAGGATGGACACATAGAGCAATAGAATAGAATTGATTGTCCAAAAACAAACCCTTACATGTATTGTCCATTGACTTTTTATAGGTGTTAAGGTAACACACTGGGGAAAAAAGTCTTTTCAATAAACAGTGCTTGGATAACTGGATATACACATACAAAAGAAGGAGAAAGAGCAGAAGGAGGAGGAGGAGAGGAAAAAAAAAGAAGAAGACATGTTGCTGGATGCCTACTTCACACCATGTACAAAAATTAACTCAAACTGCATTGGCCAGGAGCTAGATGGTAATTGCTAGAGCTGGTGATGAGAGATGGGGTTACACTTTTCTATTTGGTATATATTTGACATTTTCCATAATAAAAAGTAAAAAAAAAAAAAAAAAAAAAAACAAGAAAAAGAAAAGAAAATTAACTCAAAATGGATCATAGACCTAAATGTAAGAGCTAAAGCTATAAAACTCTTAGAAGAAAACATAGGAGTAAATTTCCTGATCCTTTGGTTAGGCAAAGTCTTCTTAGGCATGACACGAAAACATAAACAAGAGAAAAAGTAAGAAAAAATGTTGGATTTCATCAAAATTAAAAACTTTTGTGCTTAGGGCTTCCCTGGTGGCGCAGTGGTTGGGAGTCAGCCTGCCAATGCAGGGGACGTGGGTTCGTGCCCCAGGTCCGGGAAGATCCCACATGCCGCGGAGCGGTGGGGCCCGTGAGCCATGGCCGCTGAGCGTGCGCGTCCGGAGCCTGTGCTCCGCAGTGGGAGAGGCCACAGCAGTGAGAGGCCCGCGTACCGCAGGAAAAAAAAAACTTTTGTGCTTAAAAGGTCACCACCAAGAAAATGAAAAGACAATCCACAGAATGTAAGAAAATATTTGCAACTCATATATTTGATAAGGGACTTGTATCCAGAATGTATAAAGAATTCCTACAAAATAATAAAAAGACAAGTAATTCAATTTTAAAATGGGCAAAGATTTGAATAGACATTTTTCCCACATACACCAAAAAAAAAAAAAAAAGATGCATGTGGCTAAAAGCAAATGAAAAGATGCTCAACATCGTTAGCCATTAGGGAAATGCAAATCAAACCCACAATGAGATGTCACTTCATATCTACTAGGATGGCTATAATAAAAATGATGGACAATAGCCAATGTTGATGAGGATATGGAGAAATTGGAATCTTCATACATTACTAGGGAGGCTGTGCAATGGCTCACCTGCTTCAGAAAACAGTCTGAAAGTTCTTCAAGAAATTAAACATAGAGTTATCATATGAACTAGCAATTCTACTTCTAGGTATATATCCAAGAGATTTGAAAACCTATGTTCACATAAAACCTTGTACATGAATGTTCACAGCAGCATTTTTTATAACACCCGAAAAGTAAAAACCAACCCATATGTCCATAAACTGATGAATGAATAAACAAAAGCGGTATATTCATATAATGGAATATTATTCAGCTATAAAAAAGAATGAAGTACTGGTACATGCTACAGAAGAGATAAACCTTCAAAACATTGTGTTAAATGAAGGACACCAGACACAAAAGATTCCACTTATGTGAACTGTCCAGAATACGAAAATCTACAGAGTTAGAAAGTAAGTTTGCGGTTGCTACACACTGCAGAAAGCGGATAATGGAGAGTGACTGCTTATGGCTATAGAATATGTTTTTTGGATGGTGAAAATGTTCTGGAATTAGACTGTGGTATTGATTTCACAAATCTGCAAATATACTAAAAATTACTGAATTATACACATCAAAATGGTGAATTTTATGGTGAGTAATTATACCTCATTAAAGCAGTCATTAAAAGCAAAAAAGCACACACACACACACACACAAAAGAGTCTAATAGAGTTATCAAGGTCAACCTGACAATCCAAACAGGATTAGTTAGATTTGTTGCTTTCTTAAGTTCATTTACATCCCCACTTTTGTTTTCTTCTTTTGTGTCTTCCTTTCTTTTTTTTAATATTTATTTATTAATTTGGCTGCACAGGTCTTACTTGCGGCATATAGGATCTAGTGCCCTGACTGGGGATCGAAATCTGGGCCCCCTGCACTGGGAGCACAGAGTCTTAAACACTGGACCATAGGGGAAGTCCCTGTGTCTTCTTTTCATTTTTCCTCTCTTGTTGAGTTTCGTCTATCTTTGAAGCCATTTAAAATCAATTCTAGAACAAGGAGGCTATAAATAAATAAACATATAAAATCAACCTAGCCAAATTTTAGTTCCTGACTCAATTTAGGACACTTCCTAGTATACTGTATTTCTTCTTTTTTATAAGAGAGAGGAGCATTTCCTTCTGTGCACTGGCAGTTTTTCTCCTGATGAAAGGTATGAAGAGTAGATTGTCTATAATTTTATCTTTGCCAAAGTATTTTCTCCCTTCAAGTCTCACCTGGTGAACTAACTACATAAAAAAGTCACCGAGAACATGGAGAACACTAAGACAAGACAGTCTGGGTGCTAGGCACTTTACCAGTTGCTTAAGGCCATTTTTCAAAGAGGGAGAAGGAAGCCCTTAGTCACTTTCTGGGAGCCTTCTCGAGTACTCTGTAATGCTACGATTCTTGTGTTTCAGGCTCCTCTTAATCACATAAGCCCAAGAATCACAACCAGTTTCCAGACTCAGATGGACGGCAAAGATTTCCAGTGTTTCCTGGAGTCTCAGTGCTAGTGGCCCCATCTACACAAAGCCTGGACATCTTTTAAGTAGGATTCAGAGGTTTTATCACCCTGCAGCTTTCTGGTCAGCAGGACTGCTGCTAGGACATTTAAAAAGGAAAAGGTGCCCAGTGGGTGGTTCTGACCATTGGCTGTGAGGGCTCCTATGGGGAGGTGTGTGTAGCTAAAAGGTTGTAGAAATAAAATCCTAAGCCCAAACCCATGGCAGCAACAGGAAAACCCTGGCTAGGAGGCAAGGGATGGAGAAGAGTTTTCCAAAGGCATCTTCCAATTCTGAGGAAACAACTTTGCTGACAGATCACTAGGTCAATTAACTTCTGTGTGACTCTGGGGGATGGTGGCTGGAATGCTGAAACTTTCTGTGACATGGCTGCTTCTGAAAGGCTGATCTGGGATGATGACCCCTTGAATCAGAGGTGAAAAGAAAGACCCTGGAGAAGGGGATACTGTATGATGCAAATGCTGTGGCTTGTTGCAACCTCCGCGTGGTAACACAGCTACAACATTCCTTGTACATTCAGCTAATTCTTCTGTACCTTTGGTATCAGAGCCCCCTCTTAGGATCCAGCAATCCAGAAATATGGTGTCCTGGCAATTAATTAATTAAATCCATACATACATATTTACTGACTGCCTGAGATGTGTTAGGCAATGTGCTAGGAGCTGGGGAATACATATTTCTTACCTTCCTAAATTCTACAGGAGTCAAAGTCGAGGCTTCTAGAACCCCCCAAAGGATTCCAACTTCCTGCCCTAACAGATCTTTAGCCATCACTGAATGGTCCCATACTTCTCTTGCCCAGGACAAATCTCTTTTGTTTTACTTCTCCTTTCTTCCTAGACATGCTTCCTGGATTCCTACTCTCTTAGTCTGTCCTCCTCTGAGCTCTGGGTTTTCAACGTTCCCTTTACAATGTGATACCCAGACACTGTTGGACCAATGTACAGTCCTAAAACTACTTTCGCTCTTACTGTGGACCCTTATATTTCTGTTCATGGGGCTTACATTTCCTTTTATCTTTTTCATTTTGAAGTCACCTAAAACTCTGTGTCAGAGATTGCTAGCTCTTCGTGAAAAATCCATTTGTTTTTTGGGCATGCTGCTAGATTATGTTTTCCAGACTCCTTTCAGTTAGATGTGGCCACCAGAATGAATTCTAGCAAGAGGAATGTGAGCAGAAGAGATGTGTATCATTTCCCAACCAAGTATTTGGAGAAATGTATATCCTTGGCCTTGCCCCATTTTCCAGTTTTTCCAACTTGACACAAGAAAACAAGACCTAGCAGAGCCAAGAGATGGAAGGAGATTGGGTTCCTGAATCACATGGAGAAGTACTGCTCACTGACCAGAAACATGTGGCCCTGAACTGCTACATACTTTGTCACATATTTGTTAAATCAGTCTAGCTTAACCTAATATAATTAACCAGATCTTATTTTTTCAGATAAACTGTTATCAAGTACAACCTGTGCTTGCACACTTAGCTAATTTCAAAGAATCATAGGATTTTGTGGACTTCCCTGGTGGTGCGGTGGTTAAGAATCCGCCTGCCAATGCAGGGGACACGGGTTCAAGCCCTGGTCCGGGAAGATCCCACATACCGCGGAGCAGCTAAGCCCATGCACCACAACTACCGAGCCTGTGCTCTAGAGCCCGTGAGCCACAACTACTGAGCCCATGTGCCACAACTACTGAAGCCCGCGCGCCTAGAGCCCGTGCTCCGCAGCAAGAGAAGCCACCGCAATAGAAGTCTGCGCACCGCAACGAGTAGCCCCCACTCGCCACAACTAGAGAAAACCCACATGCAGCAATGAAGACCAAACACAGCCAAAAATAAACAAATAAAATAAATAAATTTATTTTAAAAATCATAGGATTTTGCATTGCTAAGTCTGTGCAAATCAGTTTAAATTTTGAGGGTTTTTTTTTCTTTTTCTTTTTGGTAATACAAACCTCATTTATAATTCAATTTGGTATCTTTAAGCTTGAGAAAAACTCTGTAAGGAGGGCATTTAAACCAACAGTGTTATACCTGCAAGAGTAGGGTATTCAAGGTAAAATGAACAGAGGCTACATATACCTAGAAAATAAGAAGAAGCAAACACCGATCCCTAGGCACAGAGTGACAGGTAACTTCGTGTTGGTGTTGTGTTTTGTGTATATGTGTTGTCAGAAGTCTAGAAATCTTATGCATAAGCAAACAAACAAAAAATAGTTATGAGGAGGCCATTCATTTCATCTTTATCTTTTATAAAGAGGTAGTGTCATAGACTTTATAGCATTGATCCATACCAAATCTAGTTTCTAAAGTAATTATATTTCCTGTTTGTAAAATTCAATTCTGCTTATTTCATTCATTTATTCACTCATCCATTCATCCATCTAGCAAATATGCATGCTGTAGACTCAGCACTATAGCAAGTTTTATGTAGGATAATAAGAATTAGAAGATATGGTTCCTGGCCCAGCAGACCTTATAATTTAATGTGGAGACAAGAAATATATATAAGGAAAAGTAAATGAAATGTCAAGGATTAAACAACAACTTCAGACCATCAAATGAGCAGTACAGATATCAAGTATCAAAGAGTTTTCAGAAAGGAGATTGATAAATCAATTCTATGTAAGTAATATCGTATTTATGAGCATTTAGCATGTGACAGATGAATCTGTTCTGATGCTTGTTTTGAGATTTTAATTTCAATAAGCATTTATTTTGTGCCTAGTCCATGCTAAGCACTGGGCTAAAGATGCTGCAAGAAGCTGACTGCAGAGAAAAGGAGATATGATAGGTGTTACAATGAAAATGGCAATGGCGTTCGTCCAGTTCAAAAGCCCTGTTTCACAAAGTCTTTGAGGGCCAAGGACTGCCGCTTATATTTCTTTGTTTTGCCCTCTCATCATCTGAGTCACTCTCCTTAAGTCCCCTTAGCCTCCCTGTACCTTGGGCTACAAGCTCTCTCACAGGATGGCTGGTAAATGAAAAGGATCCGCACTGCTGACAATATCAGATAGTGATCTATTACTATGCCTTCTCCTTAACATCTCAGGGCAACCAAGGGAAGATAAAATCCTCTGGACTGCTTGTGTGGGACATATCTGATAGGTACTGCCCAGAGTTGAAGGGAAACAAAATCCTCATTGTTCACCTAAAATCCATTTTTCACTTGGGAAAGAATGGATACAATTGAAATGCTTAGTGTGAGTAAATGCTTAACTGATGTGGCATTAGCATTCATTTTGTGTGTGTGATAACGATAATGTGAAATGGCCTTGGTATTGGGAGATACACACTGAAGTAGGTAGGAGTAAATGGCCATGCTGCCTGCAATCTATTTTTCAAATGGGTCTCAGTAAATCTGATAAACTTGACAAATGTTAGTGATATCTGAATCTAGGTAGAGGGTACGTGGATGTTCACTGTATTATTCTTTCAAATTATCTGTACATTTCAAGCTTTTCATAGTAAAAAGTTGGTTAAAAAATGTTTATCTACCATGTGTGATTTGGGGCAACTCAAAGGTCTGGTTGAATGCTCCCCACCCCCAGCCCATTTCATCTCTGCCTCTATTTTCTCTTTCTCTAATTGTTATCTGAAATTCTACAGTCAAGAGCCTCAACCCAATTTAGCTGAAGGGTTTTATTCATATTGAAATGTACATATACATTTACACTGTACATCTACATGTACAGTGTAAGCAATTAGTCAGATTATATATAAATGAATACATAATAGAGGTGGTTAGAGGTGATGGGGAAAAAAAATAAGAATTTATATGGGACTCCTGAGAGAGATAGAGATAGCAAGAGAGAGTTAGAGACAGAGAAAGATATGGTGTGTGGGAACAGGACTCTAGAGCAGTGCTTGTCCAGCAGAACTTTCTGCAATGATGAAAATATTATGCATCTGCACTATCCAATATGGCAGCCACCACCACATCTAACTATTGGGTACTTGAAATGTGTCAAGTATAACTAAAGAACTGAACAAATTTTATTTAATTTTAATTACTAATTCAAATTTAAACAGCCATATATGGCTGGTGGCTCTCATATTGAACTATGCAGCTCTAGAGAGACATGAGCCTGGAGAGGCAGAAAAACTATAGTTTCTATAAGTGAGTTGGTAACTGTGGAATTAACATTTCCTAAGGGAATTAAAAAGATGTGTTAAAATGTATAATTGGTGGGGAAAGAATGAAAAAGTGGTGATACATACTACTGGGTAATATTTCTAATTGGTCAAGTCAAAATTATTGCAGAGTGGATGTGCCCACTACCAAATCTCTACATATAGCTTATACATGCACCATATTTATGTACTGAGTATATAATGGTGGGCTATTATGACAGCAAAGATAGATTCTAGGGGGTGGGATACATAAAATCACCAGGATCTTTCCAGGCCCATTGAGTGGGTCAAATGCCACAGGCAAGGGATCATATCACCTACTTCTCCATGCAAAACTTCAGCCAAGAGGTAAAGGATGCCTCCTACATGATCATAGGCTGCCCACTTCTCCAGTGGGCAGAAGGCATTCACCTGCAGGCGAAGATGATGCTAAGAACACAGAGAATCAGGAAAATATTCAATTCATTAGATGGGTCTGTCTGGCCTCAAAAGCTAGAATCGCAAAAGTCTATCTACTGCTGACTTTATTTTTCCTTAATCTTTTTAGCATCATTGTTTCTGCCTGAACAAAGGATAAGAAGGTCCAGACTTATCCCAGAATAGACAGAATAGCACCGAATAGTCAGTGCTACACACTAATACAGGGCTAGAAAGTAATTGTCATGCCGGGAGGGGTAAGGTAGGAAGGAGTGAACCTATCAAAGTGAGAGGCAGCTAATTCCCCCAGAAGAAAGAGAATGAAACTAAAATAACATTATTAGCTCAAGTGAGGAAGCAGAATCTTCTCAGGGTGTCAGATTAGCAGTTTTTGCTCTGTTTTATATTTGAAAGACCCATGTTCAGTTTATTGTTTTTGTGGAGTTAAGTGGTTTCATATGTTAAATTAAAAAGGTAGGGTCAGAGGATGGATTTTGTTTCTAGTATTACTTGGCAAAGTATAAGGGCCCTGAATTCATAACTGGAAGATTTAGGCTCAAATCCACACCCTTCCTGGTACCATGTAAGTGCCCTAAAGCAGTCACTTTAATACCCATCTCCTTCACTGGGTAATCATGGCAGCCCTTTTCAAGCAGTGTTGAGAATTAAGCCCTAATGCCCTTACCCAGTGGTCCTCCAACTTGAGTGCACTCAGAATCACCTGGAGGGTTGGTTAAAACCCCTATAATAGGCCTGGAGTAGATACAGCCCAAGAATTTGCATTTCTAACAAGTTCCCATGCTGATGCTGCTGGTCTGGGGACCACTCTTTGAAAACAAATGTCCATGGCATTCATTGGGGGTAATGTATTAATTTTTCTCCTATGCATCTAGAATGGTACTAGCTATGTATCATCTTTGGGAGAATGGAGAAAAATCAGTCACTTATCCTCTCATGGAACCCAGGCAGGTTGTGAGGATCAGTGGGGAGAGAAGATTTGAGGCGTGGTCACAACTATAATGCAGCATAAAGATATAAGCCTCTGTAATGTTCAACAATCTGTTGACAGAATCTTAAGTTTGCTCTTTGCTTTATATTTTGATTCTCAGATTTCTTTGTTTTAGGAGAAGTGGCTCTCAAACATGAGCCATGCATCAGTTATCTGCACGGCTTTTAAAATACAGATTGCTGGAGAGCTGGGCCCCACTGCCTCCCAGATACAGCATCTGGGGTAAGACCTAAGAACTGGTGCTTCTAACAGGTGACAGTGATGCTGCTCGTCCTGGGACCATACTTTGAGATGACTGGTCTCTTTGTCTCAGCTTGCTTTGTCTTCTACTTCTCTAGCCTCTAGCCCAGAGGCCAGCAAACTATGACCACCTGTTTTCCCAAACTGTCTTAACGCAACATAGCTGCATCCATTCATTTACGTATCGTCTGCAGCTACTTCCAAACTACAATGGCAGAGTTGAGTGGTTTCAGCAGAGACTGAATAGCCTGCAAAGCCTAGAATATTTAGTATCTGGCCCTTTATAGAAAAAGTTGACCAACTCCAGCTCTATTCTTCTTTCTTGTCCTTAAACATAACATTTATTAAACATCTTCTATAAACAAGGCATTTACTACTTATTTTTGTATTGTATTTTCACGATAATATAAATGGATTTGGGGTCCCTTCTACATCACAGGGTCTAGTAATTTGCATAAGGAAACACCTGAATCAGGACCCAGTGTATAGTCTGTGGCGCCCAATGCATACTGAAATTGTAAGTCCCCTTGTTCAAAAAGTAAGAAGAATTTCAAGATGATGAGATCAGAGCATTCAATCAAGTGTGGGGCCCAGTCACATGACCATGACCTGAGCGGAGCACCCAGTCCTGAACCTGGCTGCCTCTGAAGTCTGAAACTCTCTCCTGCAAGGCTGACCCACGAGTCTCATATACCATGACCAACATGCATTGTCATGGTGAACTACTGCAGTTTTTCCTTGGAGATGGAATCTTCTTTCTTGAGAAACCACTCCAAGTGTATTTCCAACATCTGTGTACTATGTATGACCCCCCCACCCTCTTCTCGAGCCCCAGTTACAATCTCCTTGGGGGAGAAATGAATCTCTGTGTTCCCCCAAATGCTCCACTCAATAAACATAATTATTTATGTAATAAATTGCTCCCCTTGTACTACAGAGGATTTAAAATAAAATAGCTTTTCAATAAATTATTGTTGAATTAGTGGATATCAATAAAGGCTAAAGTGAAGAAAGACATTGCAGGGATTATTGTAATTCTACAAAAGAGAAAATGGAGCAATAAAGATACTATACCTTAGTTTGCCATTACTCAGAATTTCATGGAGGGCGCCACAATAGAACCCAGTGTCTGTCAATGTGAGACCCAGGGCTGTTTTCCCAAACTTGTAGCAGAGAGTATTTCCGCTGGGCATTTCCTCAGTACTGAGGTGTAAGTGACAGCAGTTCAACAACACGTGCAAAGCGAAGCCAGTGATCATTTTAAAGAATGCAGCATCTCATGTTATTTGATCACTATATTCTCTGAGCATTTAATCCTCTCAAATATTTTGCAATCACTTCCTCTAATTACAGAGAAAACACACTGGAGTGATGTGCATGCTCGGGAGCGTCCCCTCCTGTTTCCTTCTCTCTGTTTAATCAAGAATTTGAATCACCTTTCAATTTCTTAATCCTATAATCCTGAAAAGAATGTACATTGCTCCAAACTCTGCTTGGTGAGACCTTGTAAAGCCGAACCTGAAGCCCTTTCACAAAGACTGTGAGAAGGGAGAGAAAATCCTGGAGACAGGCTTCCTGGCTTCCTTCCAGAAACTCAGGAAATTGGGATCCCTGGAGACAATCCTCTTCTAGCTAATATTTTGAAGATATGGATCTGGGAGGCCTGCATCAGATTTACCTGGAGGGCTTGGTAAAATTCTAACTTTCTGGGTCTCATTCTAGATATACTAAATTGGAATTTGGAGACAGGAAATCTTTCTGTCTGTCTTTATCTATCTATCTATCTATATTTAATTTTTCCCAAGTGATTCTCATGTGTATAAAAAATTAAGAGCCAAGTGGTTAGCCATCCATATCCTCAATGTATATTCATTGTATTTCTTTCTTTTTTCTTTAATTGAAGTACAGTTAATTTACTACGTTGTGTTAGTTTCCGGTGTACAGCAAAGCGATTCACTTATACATCTACATATATATATATATATATATATATATATATATATATATATATATTCTTTTTCAGATTCTTTTTGCTTATAGGTTATTACAAAATATTGAGTATAGCTCTGTGCTATACAGTAGGTCCTTTTTGGTTACCTATTTTATATACAGTAGTGTGTATATGTTAATTCCAAACTCCTAATTTATCCCTTTCCCCTTTCATAACCATAAATTTGTTTTCTATTCTCTGTATTTTTGTGTTACTACTAGGAAACTACATAGTTATTAATATTATAGCCCAGTTTAAAAATTATGAATTATAAGTATATACAGGATCATTAAATGGTGTAGCTAAAAAGGCCCTTGATCACTACGGTTCATTGCTCTGGGATCCAGAAAGAATGTGGAGGAGTGTGAAATGGGCTCATCTAGGCTTACAGTCAGAATACCCACTCCTCAGAAGTCTGGGCACTATGACTACGACACCCACCATGCAGCTTTTCTGCAACAGCCTGCACTTCGAATATTCTGACACTCTGTCTCCATTTAACCCTGGCATATACTAGAAATCTCAACATTTAAATATCCTAATTACACTAATTCAACACACCCAGAAGTGTATTAAAATAATTTCTTAGGCCATGGGTCTGTATTTATTGTTCAGTGAATATGGACACCATAACTCAGAGAATAAGCCCAAAGCTCAGGACTAGGCTGTCTTCCCACATTACCTCCATCGAAAAAGATGACTTTGTTTTACCACCTGCACATCTGCTCTTGTTCATCCACTGCCAGTTACATGTCTGCTCCCTCTTTTCTATGTACCTTTTCTCTGAGAGCAGAAACAGTGTTTCCTACATTTCTCTCCTCTCTCAGACGCACCTGCAGTGTTTCTCACACAACTCAATTAATGCTATAAACTGGTAAGGGATGATGGTCCCTGCTTGATTTGAGGAACTCATCAGTAAAATGAGCTGATGTGTCCCAGACCACATGCTGGGAGGAATACAGATTTGTAACACACCTTCTCATCAGCCCTGGGTCGCTAAATAGGGCAGACTCTTTTTCTCAGAGCCTCCATATGTTCAGCTCACATGGATCAATAGGAGCACCATACTGTCTTCACAAAAGCTTTAGATGCTCACCCTTTCTAATATACAGAAAGTCCCAGATTGTTTTTATCAAACACAGTGATGCCCCAAAGCTTCAGCTTACTGTTTGGGATAGGGAAGCAGTCCACAGTGAGTTTCATGGCCACAAACTGGGATATAACTAAACAATTTGGGTTTTAAATATCCCCAAACAGACCCTGTCAAAATTAAAAGCAGAGAAATGCAGCAACTCTGGAGCTCAAACAATCTCAACTCTAAAGTGCTTTCCTGCAACAAGGCAGAAAATCAAAAGTTAGGAGTGCACAGCTGCCCAGCCAGAAGCGAAGCAAAGTCCCAACAGGAGTGAACCAACATGCTCTGGAGGACAGCTGGGTAAACATTTCTGATAAAGAAAGACTCACAGTTTTGATAGAACCTTGTGTGTGTGTGATAGTACAGTTGGGTGGATTGATAGCTGCTTAAATATCTGCAACCAAAGAGTACTGAGTAAGGACACTGACAAATTGAAACAGATGAAGAGAAACACAAATAAGGATGGTGATGAAAGCGGTATGATATAACAGGAGGAAGAAAGTGGATATTTAGCCTGGAGAAACAAAACCTGGATGCAGAGTGGGGAGAATCAGGGATGATGATTCTCTTCAAATAAATCATGGCATGGAAGATTTATACTGTACATAGAGTTCAACCGGGTAGAAATAGGCTAATGGGTGAAAGTTACTAGGACATAGATTTCAGCTAAACACAAAGTGTTTTTCTGAAAATCGGAATTGTTCAGAAATGGAAGGAACTGCTGGAAATTTTAGAAGAGGTAGAATGTCCATTGGTAGAGATAGTGATGAGATGAGAAACTAGAACAGTGGATCTCCCAGATACCTCTCAACTCCAATTCAAAGGTTCTGTACTGAAAGCCTGTTCCCCACCACCTCCCCCATACTACCCTCCTCATCCCACCTGCCAGGAGTAGTCAGTGAGGTAAGTAACAATCAGCAATGTTAAGAGGATCAAATGTTACAGGTAGGGCTTCCCTGGTGGCTCAGTGGTTGAGAGTCCACCTGCCAATGCAGGGGATGCGGGTTCGTGCCCCGGTCCGGAAAGATCCCACATGCCGCGGAGCGGCTGGGCCCGTGAGCCATGGCCACTGAGCCTGTGTGTCCGGAGCCTGTGCTCCACAACGGGAGAGGCCACAACAGTGAGAGGCCCGCATACAGAAAAAAAAAAAAAAAAAAAAAAAAAGTTACAGGTATGTAATACCCACAAAGCCCTGTGCAAGTGAATGTTCCTTTCCTTTCACTGATGGAGTGATAATGCCTAAATCAGGGAGCGTGTGGGTGGGTAGGGAGGAATGGGGAATTGATTTTTATCCCACCATTATATCAAGTATTACACCAAATCTCCTTTAAAATGGTCTTGGGATTTGCCACTTGATATTAATAAATAGCTTATGATGCATCCAAAGTGTTTTTTCTCTTTGGCTGAAATAAAGGTAAATATTTTAGTTTCCAGGAGGGAAGTCATTTAATCCTCAAATTAGACACTAAACATTAAGTTGCTAAGTTTTTAAGCCATCCTAAAATTCTTAGCCACTTGGAAGAAAAGGTAGTAATTTACGAAGAGATTATGTCCTAACACAACTGTCACCTTCCCATTTGGAGGCAGCGTGGAGTTGTGGAAAGAGCACTTGTGTGTGAGTCCAGTGACCTCCTCCAACTACTTGCTGTGGCACCCTGGGCAGCTATTTCACTTCTTCTGTCTAAGGTTACCACCATCTTGCAACCCAACCATAACCACCCAACAGAGAAGATTGAACACCACCTGAATTATATATGAGAACCATGCTCAGAGAGGGAGAATAGATTCAAAATTCACAGTACTTTCTGCTGATTGTAATTTTTCAAAATTCTTAATAAGTTGGTTAAATACTATTATCCATAGCATTTGATGTGAAATAATAGTTTTTCAGCTTTATTTTCAACAGTGACTTGGCCCTAAATGGTCTTCTGTTCTCAATGGCTGGAAACCATTTAGGTTCTCTTGGTGGGCCTCTGTTGATTCCTGGAGATTTTTATGCTATACTTCCCTCATTCTTAGACATAATTTAAATGTTTAATTTAAAAATTAAATGCATTTTTCCAAATGTCTAAGATGACTCTCGAAATACTCATGGAAAGTTACTATTTTTCAGTCTACAATCTACATATCATTGTGGACATAACTGACAGAAATCCTATATGCCTATAATTGATCAACATCGTAATTTCCTTTTCCTCCTTATATTATGATTTTTAACTGAGCACCAAGGGGGTCTTTCAGGCATGCAAATGAAACTCCATGACAATCCAACAAGCTCAACATTACTATCTCAATTAAGGACATTACTACACTGAGGGGTAAAAAGAAAAAAAAAATATGATGCAAGCAAGATCACAAGGAATGTTAAGTCTAGTAATTCCCTTTACTAGGGAGGCAAACTGCATGTCTCCTCTGGGAGGAATATGTAAAGCAAGTTTATATTTACAATTGCTTCCTGCTTGGCTGGGTAAATTGAAGTCATTTAGCCAAGCTTCACAAAGAAAAAGAGAGTACCATTTCCTGAATTCTCGCGCTGGTTCTGGCAAACCACTTCGGGAGAGGGGAAGTGACTTGCCTGAGGTGGTGAGTTAGGAATCTATCAAGCTGCTGAATGGAAACTCTACTGTAATTAGAACAGACTTTTATTTTTTACCTCAGTTCTCAACCAATTCTATTCTCTCTAAAGTTCTTTGCTTAAGCTTTCTGCTTAATTGCAAGTTTTGTTCTCACTGGCTGCAGATCAAGAGTGGAGATCTAAAACCTAGGTGTGCCCTGCAATACCTGTTGAACCTTAGAGTTAAAGAAATGAACAAAGTCTGACATGTAAAATTTACTAGGCAGCAATGCTCAAACTGCTTTGATCATAAGAAACAATAAGAAATAACATTTTTCACTGTAACTGTACATACAGTATATATTTGTGTGTGTGTTTCACACACAATAAGAGTTTTCTGAAACAAAATTTACACTTACTAAGCATGAGGCATTTTGATCACCCTCCCCCACCCCTCCCCCTCTCCTCCTCTCCTCTCCTTTTGCTAGTAGTAACCCACTAAATTGAATTCACAACCTGCTAATGGATCACGAGTCTCAGTTTGGAAAACAAAACAAAACATCTTACACAGGGAACAAAAGTGAAAGACTTTTTTTTTTTTTTTTTTTTTTTTTTTTGCGGTACGCGGGCCTCTCACCGTTGTGGCCTCTCCCGTTGCGGAGCACAGGCTCCGGACGCGCAGGCTCAGCGGCCATGGCTCACGGGCCCAGCCGCGCCGCGGCATGTGGGATCTTCCTGGACCGGGGCACGAACTCTTGCCGTCTGCATCGGCAGGTGGACTCTCAACCACTGCGCCACCAGGGAAGCCCTCAAAAGTGAAAGACTTTTTGTCACTACAGGAAGCCACAGTGGGGTGAGGCAAGAACACTGATCTAGCAGCCGGGAGGCTGAGGGTCTATTCTTGTTGGCCACCAACTGTGTTTGGATACCACCTCCCCTGGTTATAAGTTGTGTGAACTTGGGCAAATTACTAAACCTCTACATGCTTTAGTTTCCATATCTTTCAAATGGAGCATTTAGAGGACATACCCTCAAGGGTTATGATGAGGATTTGGTGAGTTAATGTATGAAAAGTGCTTAAAACAGTGCCAGTGCCCAGCTTTTAGGAAGCAGTCAGCAAACGTTATCTAATATTTTTAAAACTGAGGTGATAGCAACTGTTCTAACTACCCAAACCTTTCACTTAGGTTTTTCTTGTTTGTTTTTAAGGAGATGAGAAAGAATTAAATGGGGAGAAATGACTCAAAGTTGTTCTGCGAAGAGGACTGGTGATGTCATTTGACCTCAAGCTCTTTTTGAGCCAGCAATGGTTTCTAAGATAGTTGTCATAATCCTAGATGGCAGAAGTTGAAGTAGAAAATGTCAAGGGACGCTGCTAACACTCACACCACACTGCTCAGGGCACATTTAGGGCTGTGTCAGAGTCTGAGGACTTTGCTTAGTCTGGAGACACCAGAAGAGTGTATTCTAGGGAAAGCTGAGCAGAAATGAGGAGAGGCTAGGGACCAAATCATTTAAGGGTTGGCTGTGAAAATAGGAGGTGTTTAGCATGGAGATGGGAAGACTTAGGGGAGCCCTGATAACTGCCTTCAAATGACTGAAAAATTATTGTGTAGGGGTTACGATAAAACCAGTAGATAGAAGTTTCAGTAAAATAGATTTGAACTCTAATTTCCAAACGGTAAAAGCTGTCTAGCCACAAAATAAGTTGCCTGGTCCAAGAGAAGCTCTCCATCACAGGAAACATTCAAGCAGAGATGAGATGGCCTAGTAGTATGCTTAACTGAATTCTTGAATTAGTAGCAAGATCAAGTCAGATAGAGCCTCTTTAGAGCTAAAATTCTACATAATGACACATATGAGTGGGCTTTAAAAGGCCTAAAGCCATGCACATATGCAGTGTCATTATTTTAGTGCTGGCTGCACCTGTCTGCACCACCTAGAAAGCCTTGTAAGTCCTCCAGAAGGCATTCTGCTTCCCATCCTTAATTCCTACACATGACTAGTCCTAAAGTTCCTGATTCAAGCAACATTTGGACAGCCATGTAACTCCCTGACAAAACAGCTACATCTTTGTGCAACACAACTTCTTGTCTACAGTGAAAAGCCAGGAGTTTATGTTTTCTTTTATCCCTTTAATAGCAAACAAACAATTCGGAGATAATTTGGGCTCCTTGTAAACTCCTCACTCCCTCTCATGCCTAAAAACTGTCAAAATGTTTGAATGTAAAAGGATTATTCAGGATTCATTGTATGAGACACTTGAGCTTAATTTCTATGCTTTCTTCTCACACTAGAGCACCCAGGGCTCCACCTCCTTCCCTCAGCTCTGAGTCTGGGTTTCTCATCTCGTAGGTGGGTTTGATTAATATGTCTGTCAATCATGTGTAAACGCCTTTGAGAAAATGAAAAGTAATGTTCAAATGTTCAAAAATAATGTCTTTTACAGTTCCCATCTCAAGACATCTAAGACAAAAATCTCTGTGAAAAGACATGTAACCTAAAGAAGAAAAATATGCCTCCATTATACAGAACCAAGAAGTCCTGGCATTTCTGAAGTAGGACTCGGAATCGGTCAGATAAACAGGGAAAGGGAAAATGGAAGCCTAAGCAATGGTCTAGGAAACCTGATAAATATTTACAGCCAACTGGGATCACTGAGGCCTCAAACACATAATTTTTCTCAGGAAGAGGGCACCTGCAGCCTGCATTAACTGTACAGTTATAGCAACCCTGGCTCCTTCAGTGGAATAAACCCACTCATGATGATTTTAGAAACCGTGGCTAGAGCAGAGCCTCATTACTATCTGACTTCCACTTAAGCCGAGGCTGGGCTATAATGAAGCCCAAACCGTCCCACTCTTGCTTATGCTCACAGGTGTCTGGATGGGGAAGAGGAAGACAGGTAGGGAGGAAAGGATTAAGAGGAAAAAGGATGAGGATGTACATGGCAAGAAGTAGTGCAATTAAAACTATATGTATGCTCACTTGGTTAGTGTCTGTCTCTGGTCCCAGTATTAATGTCTATCTCTCCTCCAGGAGACCCAGGATTATACTGGAATATAAAAAGGGTGTCATGGTTTCTGGCCCAGACTAGATAATACGAATTTGCTATAAATTCTCTCAGCTCATTCTCCCTTCTCCATCAAAATTGCTCCATCTACGGGCTTCCCTGGTGGCGCAGTGGTTGAGAGTCCGCCTGCCGATGCAGGGGAAACGGGTTCGTGCCCCGGTCCAGGAAGATCCCACATGCCGCGGAGCGGCTGGGCCCGTGGGCCATGGCCGCTGAGCCTGCACGTCGGAGCCTGTGCTCCGCAACGGGAGAGGCCACAACAGTGAGAGGCCCGCGTACAGCAAAAAAAAAAAAAAAGAAAAAAAATTGCTCCATCTTCAAGATAACTCGTTCTGCTCTGCTTCTGTACACCTTGTGACCTGGCAGGCCCCTGGGTATTCCCCATAATGTAAGATTCTGTTCACATCTGTAAAGAAAATACAATGGAATTGAACGTTTCTACCTGAGAACTAAGTCTAAGGAAAGAAAAATAATAAATCAAGACTCCATTCAACTGAAGGTCTATTTCTCAAACCAGTTTCCTTGAATGCCTTACAAACAGCAGGTACTTAATTAAATTTGCTGACAATATGTGTGATAAAATGTAGATTAAACATAGATGATCAAATATATGAGTGTTTACAGTGTTTTTGTTTTATTTCATTTGTATTGATGTGCTTCTTCTTGTCAAAAGTTTTAGCACTTTGTGTTTGCCAAGAATCCTAGACTTGGAATCAGAAGACCCATGTAAATTCCAAGCCAGTGTGGCCACTTACTAACACTGGGAGCTCAGGCAAATCATTCAAATCTCTTGATTCTTAGTTCCTTAGAGTTACAATTTGGATAAAAGTAATTGCCCTGACTAGGCCACAGGTTTGATGTGAAAATTAAACACAACAGTCATTTGGAAATTACTTTTTAAGCAACAAAGCACTAACAAATGTAAGATGAGGTGGATAAGTTATAGTCTATAGGTCATCCCTTCCCATTTCTTCTGCCAGCTGCAGGCTTAGGCTACTTTGGGGGATCCCCTAAATCAAAGAATTAAAGAAAAATGGGCATATTTGTTCTAATAATAACTCGATAATATGTAATTTTAACAGGACCTACACAAACATCTCAGAATGTTCCACCTTTGCCCTTTAACAAAATTCCTGTGGAAGTGACTTCCCCATCTTGATAAAGTTTCCTCACCAGGTAGAGAGAAACAGAATGACCTCTTAAATGGAGAAAAACCCAGAAAGCAGAAGACCTAGTAACATATAGAATTAATAGCCCCTCTAAGTTTTACACAGGTGTTCTCATCGTGCTTTTTACACATAACAATTTACCACTACTGGAATAAGAACACAAAAAACAAATCCTCCATTAAATGTTGGGGAAAATTAAACTATCCAATGAAAAGGGAAAATATTTTCAGAGAAATTAGAGTTTCATAAGAATTTCCAACAGTCAGTTATTTGTCAAAGCTGTGGAATGGGGCTTCTCCACATAGATGGCAATGAATTATCAACATCTAAATTTACCATGACTTTTATCTGTCCCTTCTATGTGTATATAGGCATAAGGATATGAAATCTATCCTGGGTTAATTGCCTATCAATAGACCCCATCGCAACAGCTTAATTTAGCTATCTGCTAAGACCCTCACAGCAGAATGTAACAAGTGAGACTCTCATTTTAGCTCTTTTAAGTGGAGAGTCAGTATATTCATGTCTGGAGACACTGTTGCCACCCCCTTAGCGATGCTTGGTGGATGGTGACTTGAACATCTAGAAATGGTATTTCTTATGACTCTGGTGTACACTCACCATCTGGCTGGGGCAAAACTGAGCCCCACAGGGAATCACAATAGTCTAAGCTAACTGATCACGTTGTTTTTAACTGTTTATTGGTTCTTAGGACAGGCTTGAGTAGGGACAATAAATAAGGCTCTGATGATAGCTCTTAAACTTTTAGAGGAAGAATGAACATCTTAGTACAAAGTTAACTTCCTCTTTTGATTCTTCCCCTCCTAGTTTGGCAAGAAAACAGAACATTCTTAAAGCCACAGAGGCCTACTGTTGTCCCTGGAAATTAATCAAAGAATCAGAGAAATCCTAAAAGCATCAGCAAAATTGTTTACCTCTGTTTTGAAATGCTGAAGGGAAAAAAGGTGGGAGGGGTGTGGCTTTACAATAAGCAGGAGAAAAAAGTTGATTAGGGAAGGTATTCAACTTTCAAGCAAAGGCAAATGAAATCAGTTTGCTGTTATTCTTCTAGAATAAAAAAGTATAAGAGATTAAATTACTATGTTGTGTAACAGGAATTAACATAGTGTTGTAGGTCAATTATATTAATACTTCAAAAACAAACAAGCAAACAAACAAACATATAGAAAAAGAGATCAGATTTGTGGTTATCAAAGGTGGGGGTTGGGACGGGGAATTGGATGAAGGTGGTCAAAAGGTACAAACTTCCAGTTATAAGATAAATAGTACTAGGGATGTAATGTACCACATGATAAAGATAATGAACACTGCTCTATGTTACATCTAAAAGTTGTTAACTGAGTAAATCCTAAGAGTTCTCATCACAAGAAAAAATATTTTTTTCTATTTCTTTAATTTTTTATCTATATGAGATGATGGATGTTCACTAAACTTACTGTGGTCATCATTTCATGATGTATGTAAGTCAGATCATTATGCTGTACACCTTAAATTTACACAGTGCTAAATGTCAATTATATCTCAATAAAGCAGGAAGAGAAAAAAAGTATGTGAGAGAGAAACTTCCACTTGCTGGTGAGTGATCAGGGGTGTTACTTACATCTTTGGGAGAGAATGGGTGGGTACCACTGGGGACAGAGATGAGGCCATCTCTACATCTTCAAGGAGGTCTTGAAACTAAAGCAGTCAGCTGACTTGACTCCCAGGAAGGATTGGTTGTCAACTATTTCGAGACCCTCTTTTTTGGGGCCTTTTTCTTCTACCTCCAATTTACTATCCTTCAGTTGCTATGCTCCAAACCCCTGGGTAAGCTCTCAGTGGCATCAATGTTATTAATCTTCAGTGGCCATGTCAATGACAGTCACTGCTCATGTAAGTCCCCACAAGGGATAAACATAATAGAGGGGCATTAGGCCTTGAGTAGACAAGGTAAGTCTGAGGAAATGAACAGGCTGATTGTCACCGTTTTAATAAAAGCACAAAGCTCCTTTATCTGCTATATAACATATTTTGCACCAACGGGAAGCCTATTGCTTTTGGAGCCAATGCAATTCATAAGGTTTCAGGGAAGATAAATCTTGCTAAAGAATAGAGAGAACAGTATCAGCTTCAAAATTCCATTTCTTGGGATCCTGTAAAAGGGCTCCTCCAAGCACCGACCTGAACACAACCCCTGAGTGTGCTCTAAAAGTGAACTATTTGTGACATCTGATGAGCTGCTAAGACTTCATCTTCACACAGGCAGAGCCAACTGGCTCACAAGGGGATGAAACCCTTGGTTTGAGTTTCCTTAGCTCTACTTCTCACCACCTGAAGAGCGTGGCTGCAGGCTCAGCCTACATAACTTGCCTCACTGGGAGCTTGGTGTAGAAATGGATCATCTTCCCTGGTACAGAGTAGGACCAGCACTCTGAACGACTCCACCAAGGAAGGGGTTTGGGTTGCCTTTCATCAGGCACGGAGCCTGAATGCTCCTCTAATGTGTAAGTTCCTGTTGAGCCCGGAAAATGATTTGTTTGTTGGTCCAAATGGGTTCTCGTTTGGCTCTATTGTCTCGCACCTCAGTACCCTACCTTCCTACAACTGAGCCCTTGCATTTGGGGGCCTGGTTTCCTGGTATCTGTGATCAGATGTCCTGCTGCCTCTCCTTCATGTGACCTTTGTTTGATCACATCTGCTAAGACCTTTGACATCCTCCTGTCCTGCCCCTGCTTGGATAAGCCATGGGCATCGTGGACATAGTTGGCCACTGGCTCATTGTATTTTCTGCCTATGCCTTCTGTGGTCAGTGGCCCAAGAATTTTACCCAGTCTGGATGCTCACCCTAGAATAACTGATCCTAGCTGGTCCTTGCTCCTCTCTCATCCTGAAGACCTGCCACAGTCCTTGGTCTTGGCCTTTGCACACTCTGGTCTGCTTCTCCACCACCTGAGTCCTAGTTGAGAACAGGGAAAAGCCCTCTGCTCTGTCATCTCATTATCAGAACTGCTTTTTCTTCCCTAAGAGCAGAAGTCTCTAGTCCTGTCAAGAAGAGAATCCCCAGGTAATTTTGTTCATGCTCAGAATAGCTAGAGAGAGCTGTACACAACTGGTTGGCCAGACCTATGTGCCAACCAGGGGACTGGGTACTTCCCCAGCTGAGAACAGCAGCTCCGTAGATGAAGGAGGTGTCATTTCTGTGTGTGGATGACTTGTGGCCTCTGATGAATGGTGCTAGGCTCTCTTCAGTCATCAAACACTTCCTAAAGGCCCACTGGGCACCAGCACTGCATGAAGCAGGAGAGTTAAAAAAGCCTTCTTTTAACAGGCACCTCCCATGTATCAGGCACTTACATCGATCGTTTCTAATCCTTCTAGTAACACTTAAAAGGAGTTCATGTCCCCACTTGACAAAGGAAAAAAAGTTAAGGAATTTTCTCAAGATCATGCACCTACTAAAAGGAAGATCAAAATTCAGACCCAATTCCATGTGACCCCAAGCTCCAAGTTCTTCCCAAATACCAGATAGTAATACTACTCATTCATTCACCAATTCATTCATTCATTCACCAAGTATTCCTGATGGCCCACTGCAAGCCAGGACCTCTGCTAAGTTCAGCATGAGAAGATCCTTCACCAGGAACTAGAAGGTCACTTTGGAGGAGATCAATTGGAAGCTTTTGGGAGGGCTTTAGAAAGCTGTCATTTATGTGTGGCATCAAATAGGATAGTTGGCTTCCTTTTAATTATTATTAATAATAAAATGTACAGTCCAGTAATCTTTCAAAAGGTGAAGTGGTTACCAAGCTAATGAAACTCCCAAAGATGGGGTTTTCTCCATATTTCTGATGGGTGCTAAAGTTTTTAAGAGGAATTGGATACACCTGAAAGGTGACAGGGTGCTTCCTGCAGAAGGCATCTGGGTAGAACCAAGGGCTACAGATTCCAAGCACTCTTTTTATTTTAAATTAAAACTACTTCTACATATGACTATGAAAGTATAGTATCCAACTAGGAAAAATATGCAAGTGTCAAAAAATGAAATGGGAAGGCTTTGATCCAAGTAGGTTGAGGAACACCTTGGACAGAGTAAAGATTTAAGTAGTCAGTGGCCTTAGCAGTGAGCTATGGAAGAGCTATGCCTGTTCTTTAAAAACCTTCATTTATATTCTTTACAGCCTCTAGAAGTCTGATGTCTACAGGAATGGGATGGAATGGAAAAGGATAAAATACTAGAGCTGGAAGTCTTTTTAGGCATCATTCAAGCACAGCCCTCCATTTGTACATAAAGAAACTGAGACACATGGCCTGACCGACAGCTGGAGTGGAACCTGTATCTGAAACAGCTGGGGGTGCAGACAAAGAGCTAAGGCTGATTTGACCCCACTTGTGCTCATCTGTCATCTGAGGCCATAAAGAAGTTGAGACACACACCTAGGCACTGAGCTCATGACATACTCAGAGACTCGGATTACCCAGGGCATTTATTTTTGGAAAGGCCTCTTCAAGATGCCAGCAGGGTCTAGCATAATGGACTGAAAGAAGTTTTATTTGAACAGGAGTGTCTTCAGTGACACATTTTCCATGTATCATCTTTTGGCAAACATAAAAACTATTTCCCAAACGACATACTTGTGAATTACTCAGAGTTGCTGGGGATTCCAGTTCCAATGACCTTCATCTGGTTTCTAAATCTAAAATGAGTTTGATAAGATGCTGGACCCAGCCCTGTGAGTGGGGACCACAGCATCTGGGTCCCAATGCTGCCATTGGAAGGACTGCTGGGCCGACTTTCCTCACCTGGTACAGAGAGCGTTTGCTTGGACAGGGCAGCCGGGAAAGAGGAGACACATGGGATGCAATGGCTTAGAGAAATGCCAAACATTTATTGAGAAAGTGCTTTGTTCCAGGCAAAGTGTTCAGTCCCTTACATACGTACTTAATCAATCTTACACCAGGTGAGGTGAGTATTGCTCTCTCCATTGTATGCATGAGAAAACCAAGACCCAGAGAGGTTATCTAACCTGAACAAAGTCACAAAGCTAGCAAATGTTCAGTCTCAGGTCTTGTACCTGTACCTGTACCTGACGAAACCCCTCTGCTGTACTGCCTTTCCTTCTGCTCATAAGTATCCAGAGATTGGGTGCTAACTAGGCACATGGGGGTAAGTGCCTTCTGTTGCTGGGAAAGTCTTTCTAAATAAACTGGAAATCTGTCTCCCTCAACTAATTCGCATTGGTTCTAGCTTTCCTTTGGGGAACATTTAGTTTAGCAGAAATTCTAAATCTCTTCTATAGGTAAAGCAGAAATATACGGAAATGTCACCAGTACACAATACCACCTACCCTGTTATCTTCCATCTGTGGACAAGACGACAAAGAACAAAGGGGGAATGGGGTTTTAGAGTCTTGGTGAATCCCTTTTATCACTTTATCACTAAACAGCTGAGGACTTTGAGCAAATCATTTAATCTGCCTCAGTCTCTACTTTTTCTTCTGTAAAATGGAGTTACCTATTTCACATGTTCCTGGTGCTCACCAGGTATAAGAAGGTATATAAAACCGCTACATAAATATAAGCTGATTTTATTGTTTCATATCCTGTATATGGGCTTAGAGCATGACCCTATTCATTACACAAGTGCAAGGAATGAAATGTCTTTTTAAAAGGTTTCTCTGGCCTTTTGGTAGGTGTCCTGCACCTAGTAGAGATGTATTAATATGTCGGCAGATGTCCTAACTAGTGGATCTAGACTGACATATATTTGAGGAAAGTGGAATCACTAAGATTGGTACAAGGGCCCAGTTTCTTAAAACGTTGGATTGCTTACAGCATATGTTTTTTAAAAAGGGTATTACAGAGGAAGATGGGAGAAGAGTATTTGCTGCAAGCGCGTTTATTTTCACAGCTGAGCTATGTTAGTGCATCTGAGGCTGGCCCTGTCTCAAGGGCTCAGACACAGGACCACACCCCACTGAGACTGATTTTGATGAATGCATCTTGGAACACACTGCTCACAGTGGAGGCTGTGTCACCAAGCCAGAACTGTCCTCTGAGTTCACATGTGAACAAATGACTTGCCCCACAAACAAGGAGATCCCTGAATACTTTCCAAGTCATGCTGATGAGGAGGCCGGACATGGCAGCTCTCTTTGCCATTGGTTGTGGAGTTGCTGATGCTGAGTACACGTGGCATGATTTGATGCCCTCACCTCCATTTAATGCTTCATACGTTATCTCGTGATTTCAAAGGGCTGTTTCTGTCGCCGGGGATTTGTAGGAGACAAGTTCTGCCTCTTATCAGAGAGCCAAGAACGTTATCTCAACAGCTGCCACCTGCAGAAAGGCTGGTGTCAAACCAAATACACTGGTTGAAGTACCTCTTTTAGGGGAAACAAACACATGTACATGCTCACGTGTGTGTGCGTGCATACACACACTCCTGGAATGAATGATCTTGGAGGCATGAGCCCTGCCACACTAACTGGTATCCTATGGACCTGTCCTCTGTTCCCACCTGATCTTACGGCTGCCTTCCCATATACAGTAGGACCTGCCCCGATGCTGGTCTTGTGGGCTGGGAGCCCTGGGCAGCAGCTGGGAGAGGGAGGGCTTGGACAGCAGATGAGCCACTCACTCAGAGGCACTGGCAGCTGCCTTTCAATTCAGGAGAATCCTTTCTTCCCTAGGCAAAGGGGCCTTTATCATAGGCATGAAGGAGGAAGAGGCAGGTTAAAAAAATAAAATGACACACAGGTTGCTTGTCACAAAGCAGAGGGAAGAGAATAGCTTCCCATTCTCCTCCAGGCTCTGGCCTCAGATGACAGCTGAGCACAAGTGGAATCAAACCAGCCTTTAGCTCTTCCTCTGCACCCCAGCAGCCACAGATATAGCTTCCGCTCCAGCTGTCAATCAGGCCGAAGCGCTCGGTAAACGCCCATGATTAGCGCCTTCCTCAATTGGGTGTGTAAATGGAGAATCACAACTCACTCCTCAAAGTAGCTGGAGCCACAAACCCATTAATTTCTACGGAGCCAAATGTAAACAGAAAATGAATGTTCCTGTAGGCTCTCCAAATTTTATTTCCCCTGCTAAAATGTTGGGAGGAGGAGGGATATCTTCCTCTCTTACAATGTCTTCCCATATTTGAAATGAGCTGTTTGACATCCAGCCAAATGATTCTCAAAGGGAGACAATGAAAGCCCTGCACCCCCATTTGTCAGTATTTAAGGCTTAATGAACTCTTGGCGCCGTCTTTCCTCCCAGAGCTTCTGTTTGCTATTACTGTTTAAGGTGATCTGTCCAACGCTCCGATGTGCCAAGAAGCTTCGCTCATAATCAGAAATACGTATTTATTTACTAGTTGGGTAACCGACAGAGAGGTTTTCTAGAGATTGCCACATTCACTAAGAACTACCACACCCAGCTGTTCTCTTTGTATTTAAATCCCAGGCATTCTCCAGTGAGAGGGGCACTGGGTCCAGCCTGCCCAGCCTGCTCCCGCCTCCATCTCAGAGATAATCTCCCTCAGCTGTGGATGAGTCTGGACCGAGAAGAAGATGCTCAGAGCTCTAAGCCTTTGGGCGCAAAAGATTCTCTACAAATGCACATTCAGAGTAAACAAAACCCATCAGGCCCCTGTAAGAGTCCTACGCCTGATTGCACGAAACACATCATGATGGAATCTGCAGTTAGCAAAGTAATTGGCGTTATTACAGCTGATGGGGAATTTCTGATGCTGCCCGAGCTCCCCTTTGAAATAATACTCAGCCATTTAATTTGTCCAGCTCTCGTTTAGCTGATTGCTCTTTTCTGCTGGAGTTTATCAAGAATGAAACGCGCGCTGTCTCCCCAGATGCCTGCAGGCTGAGATTTCACAGACAGTTCTTTTTTCAGCACGCTTCCCACTTCTCTCATGACCCCATGCCTTAGTCACCTTTCACAAGATGTCAATAATGCAATAGGTCGGAGGTGGGTGAGTCAAACTGATTTAATTCAAAGCTGTGTATTTCTAGTCCCAATTCCAGAGGTACTTGGATGTTCCTGCTATACCATTAAATAATGGTGAGAGACACGCAAAGCTCCAAAGATTTGGTTGTCCTAAAAACAGGCTCACAAAATTCATTAGCTCCAAAAATAAGACAAGTAATAGAAGGTATCTTTATCATAACCACAAGGCCAGAGGCATTAAAGAAATATCAGAATTTGGATACATGCATTTTTGTTTGGGGGATCTATTTTTACTTCTGATATGCATGCATCCCTAGAATGGGTTCTACAAATATTCATTGAGCATCTACTTTTTCTACACAGATTCTTTACATTTTTACACAATGCTCATCTCTTCCCCCCATTCTCCACTTTGGCATTTCTGTTCCTAACCAGATGAAGAGTAAGAAAGCCAAATTTAGCCAGCTGTGTTTTCTCACAGTACAAACAAGGCTCGCATCTGGGTACAGACCTCTCATTCCCATCAGCAAGCTACTTGCCCTGTCAGCATGTTGACGATGGACTGCTTACTGGAGACAAGAGTCCTGCAGCCAGGACAGCTCCCTTCTGCAGGTGCCACCTCCATCTGACAGCCCACGGACTCCAGAACCCATATGCTCCTTGAATCAGCTCTTATCTCATCTTTAATATAGAAACAACTAAATTTACGGATATGAAAGTCATCATATAAAATCCCCCCAAAGTCCCCAAGCCCTAACACAGTCTCCCTGAACAGCACCCATCCAAATGCACTTTGGTACAATTCCTCACTGATTTTTCTGGGCAATAAATCATTGCGCCTGTGATTCTTTTACAGGGTTGGAGCTGAAGTAGATGTCCAGAATTATGCCGAGGATCACTAGACCCAAGGGAGTTGGTTCAGATGAGGCAATGCTCTGGTGGTTGAAAAAGCTCTTGAGGCATTTGTTTAAAGTCATTTTGAACAGAGGTCCCCAACCCTGGTACCGCTGGCCTGTTAGGAACCAGGCCGCAGAGCAGGAGGTGAGCAGCAGGCAAGTGAGCAAAGCTTCATCTGTATTTACTCCCCACTGCTCGCATTACCGCCTGAGCTCCGCCTCCTGTCAGATCAGCAGCTGCATTAGATTCTTATAGGAGCGTGAACCCTACTGTGAACTTCGCGTGTGAGGGATCTAGGTTGTGCCCGCCCTATGAGAATCTAACGCCTGACTATCTGAGGTGGGGCTGAGGCAATGATGCTAGCTAGAGCTGGGGAGTGGCTGCAAATACAGTTTATCATTAGCAGAGAGGTTTGACTGCACAGGGACCATAATAAATAAATTGCTTGCAGACTCATATCAAAACCTTATCAGTGAGTACCAAGTGAAAACAAGCTCAGGGATCCCACTGATTCTGCACTATGGTGAGTTGCATAATTATTTCATTATATATTACAATGTACTAATAATAGAAATAAAGTGCACAATAAATGTAATGCGCTTCAATCATCCCCAAACCATCCTGCCCTCTCTGGTCAATGGAAAAATTGTCTTCCACGAAACCGGTCCCTGGTGCCAAAAAGGTTGGGGACCGCTGATTTTGAACACTTTCTAGCTAGTCCTCCTCCATGGGAAAGTGCCACAGGTGGTCAGGGAAAGAAGCGAGCAACGAAGGCACTTCTTCCTGGGTGTTCTCATGTCCCCACCAAACAGTTTCTGTCTGTCCCTTATCCATCCCATTCATCCTGTCTTCCCCCTTCCTCTTGTAGGGTCATTCTCACAGGGCCGGGCTGTCTACCATTGCTCACTTTGATTGGCAAGTGTCATAATCAAACTAGTGAAAACATCAGGCAAGATCTAGATTTTTTGTTTGTTTTTTATGTTTTCTTCTTCATTGGTAATCCCAAATTCTAGTTATACTGTCTTGGGAAGCTGCAATTTGTGTTCTGAAGTCTGCTTTAGTGGTCCAGGTTCAATTTCAGTATGTAACTTACAAGAATAATAAGAACTAGAACACATACGGAGTGTGTGCTCTACGGAGTGCCAAGCAGATACCAGATACTGTCTTTTGGGCCTATCTATTCAGTCCTCCTCAAAATCCCATGGAACAGGTATCCTTCTTTCACTAAAATAAAACAGTATCTGAGCCACATACACATTAAATACTAAATGGGGGCCACACAGCTAATAGAAGGCAGACCTGTGATTTCAACTACTAAATGATAAAGTAATGGGAAATGTTCTCTGTGCTAGTTACTGGATACAGAAGGGTGAGAGAGATTCATGTGGTATTCCTAAATAAGCAACAATTTTTACTATTTATAGTAATAAAGATTACAACAACATCACGTAAAGTTTTTCTGTCTCATGAATCATTGGCTTGGGACACATGTTGGCAACATGGTTCTGTCAGAGGCTGTGATACACATTTTTAAGAAGCGAGTGATGCAGAAAGAAGATCATGTGCAGAACTGGAGAAGGGGGAGGGGACGGTCATTATGAGGGACATATCAGAATGCTGTGGTGGAGGCTGTCTGCAGACTTGATGCAGGCTCCAAACACAAGCAGACAGATGGCTGGAAGATGCTGCTTGAGGTCTGCAAGCTGTTCCACTACGAGGGGCCCCTCTCCTGCGGGGGTCTCCTGATGCCTCTCAATCGACCCCTTTGGTCTGGTACAAGATGGTCAGAAAGGGGTTGGGTAGACAGGTAGGAGGCCAATGAAATGTGAGGCAGACAGTAGGGTTGGAAAGAACTTAAAAAGCGAGTGTCCTTATTTGTTGGAGAGGTGGGCCTTTCTCTTCATTAGGCAGGTTTAGAACTATCCTGCTAAAGGGATTTTGAAGAAAATACCTCCTTTCAAGTCCTAAAGGTGGTCTGTGAATTTGTATTTTCTGCATGTGAGTCATTCCTAGCCCTAAAAATGTATAGAACAAAGTGATGCATCACATTAAAATTTAGACAGGGAAATCTGTAACTCAATCCACTAATAAACACAGATACTTGAGGTATATCACAAAACATCAATGACCCCAAGCCTCAAGTGAGCAGAATTACAGGATGATTTTTAAGAAGCTCAAATTGAAGCCACTTTACCAGAAGGATGGAAGAGAAAAACAAGAATAGAAAACTAGAAACATGAAGTCAGTGGAAGAAGTCAAAGTGTAATTAACATTTTGAGTCTCAAGGGATCATAGAGATCATGTAACTCTACAACCTTGCTGCTAAGCATTTTGGTTTGTTTTTGTTTTTGTTTCAGGTGAAAACTGTCTTTGAAAGAGAAGAGAATGACATTCAAAGTTAATCATCACTGGTTGGTCTCACTTTGTTTATACTTCTATTCTGAAAAATTGAGTTTAAATCAGATTTTGAGGCTAAATCATATTTGAATATGCTGGCAGGGATAACTTACATTGATTCCTTTGATAAAGGAGAAAAATCTTTCTGCATATGAGGAAGCCCTTCTCCCAACACCCACCTGCCAACCAGCAATTTTCCTGCAGTGAATTTCTGCACATTAGGTCTGTTTTAATTTGGACTCACCTGCATGGGGCCCTCAGGTGGTCAGAACATCTTGGGAGAAACAAAATATTCATTAAAGTCTAAAGAGATTTAGAACTTACTAAGACTTCAGAATATTCCACTGAAATGCCAGACAGTCTGGAAACACCTGGAGAACTTCTCTCTTCAGGACTAAATGCCAATACCGGTTTTAAAAAAAAAAAATCTGCTATAAACACTGTCAAGGCAGGCAGTGCAAAAAAGATATACCTGTAGTACGAAGAGGCTGATCTCATGTAACAAAAGTAATAATGTCAGTTTGGGTTTTAGTGCAAAGTATATGTATGCATGTGAACAAATGTTTTTGTTTAAAATACTCTACTATTGTCACAGATGTTCATGTTAGGTAAGCAAAACAAAGTAGGTTGCCTTAAGAATTATGGGGAAAGATCCATGTTTTATGTAGGTATCCCACAAGTAGCCAGAAAAACACCTTTATGGGTGGAGCCATTTTTTTGAGGGGGAACCTTATTCACAATACAAATATAGTCATATGAGCTCATAGAAGAAGGCAAAAAAAAAAACAAGAGTCGAGATCCTACCCTTTTGATAAAACCAGGAAACTGTATCTGCAATTTTTGGGGAATGACGACATGTTTTTCTTTTTCCCAACCCATATTTCTGTATAGTTACTTTGGTAAAATACTACAAAGATAAATTAGTAGGAAAATGATTACATGCTCGGATATCATGGAAATATCAAGTTCCCATAAAAGTTTCTGAACACTCTGTTTTTAGATGCATCTCACTGTGGACCAGTAACACACACTTGACAGGCCAGCACTAGTCTGCAGTCCATGCTCCGAATCGTACTGAATCAGAGAGCAAAATGCATGGCAAGAGGCAGAGGGCAAGCCTGAAGAAAGGCCTTGAGAAAAAGGTGTGAGTTTACTAAGCAGGACCGTAAGCAAGGAGGACGCGTGGGATCAACCTTGCTCCTTAAGTCAGGGGATGCGGTGCACCAGCCAACCACACGCATTCTCTCTTGGGGCAGTGTTGGAAAGCTGGGCCTTTTTGTATGTGTCTTAGAGTCCAGAATGTCTAGGTAGCAAGCAGAGGAGGTCATCAACCCAACACCATCACTAGCTAGGTTAAAATACTGGACAAATCTCAACTGTTGAGTGGAAATAGCAGGCGGTGGGCACAGGTGTAGGCTTTATAGAATCCCTGCTTAGCCATACATCCTCTGCCTGGATCCCGTTTTCTTCCTCAGTGAAAGGGGAAGCATAAGCTGTCTGATAGAAGGTTGCTGTGGGTTTAGTCACCAGGGGCAAGTGAAGCACATGGCACATTCCCGACACAGGGTAGAAGCCATTTGAATGTGGGGTCTGTTACTTTCTCTCCTCTTCAAGACTACCTCTGTGCCTCAGTCTTTATCTAGAAAATGAGGAGGCTGATTTAGATTCTGGGGAGCTTCTGAAAACACCTGGAGCTTCTGGACTCCACCCAGACTAATTCAATGGGGTTGGGCCTGGGCTCCTGTAGTTTTCATAAGCTCCCTTGATAATCCCAACTGCAGTCAAGGTTGAGAACCACTACTCTAGGTGTTCTGTCTTGTTCTTTCAATTCTGAAATGAAAGGAGTAAGTAAGCACTGATAGTGGGACTTCCTTATACACTGTTTTGCTTTAGGGTGGTTCTTCCCAAAATGGCAAAGTAGATACTATATGGCGAGTTCAAAACAAGCCAACCTGTTTTCTCATTGTTGTGTGTCTTAGATGGGAGACTACACCACCTACCTCTGCCTCAACTGGGTTTCCTCTGTAGAAGGGACAACAACTACCACACCTCTCCATTTGGGAACTGGGGAAGGAAGGGGATGAGAACAACAGAAATGCTTTGCCAGGATGGAAGGATTCAAAATGCTCCACAAAAATTCCCTCTCTTCCTCTGAGATAGATGAATTGCTTTTCCTTGAACAGGCTGAGATCAAGAAAACTCAATATAATACACAAAAGTGAAGATAAGGCTGCTTGCCCTGGTCTTATCAGTGGTCGGTTTGGGTTTGAATTATCTTAACAATGGTGATAAGCTTTAACTCAAGGTGTCATAGCATAAGAGGTAAAGAACACAGGTGTTGGAGCCAGGCTGCCTGGGTTCAAATCCTAATTCTGCCACTTAACGGGCTTTGTGACCTTAACTTCTCTGTGATTACTTTTAAAATGAAAATAATATTATTACTGATTTCACAGAGGTTTGTAAGGATTAAATGATGAATAAATGTAAAGTTCAAAGAACACTTTCCA
This sequence comes from Hyperoodon ampullatus, assembly GCF_949752795.1. Classification (NCBI taxonomy): domain Eukaryota; kingdom Metazoa; phylum Chordata; class Mammalia; order Artiodactyla; family Ziphiidae; genus Hyperoodon; species Hyperoodon ampullatus. The sequence continues at coordinate 61,395,841 of NC_136926.1, read as the reverse complement.
GCATTCAGTTCACTTTTAGTAAGTCTTTGGCATATGTACACTCAATCAAAGGCCGTGTGGACATGTAGTAACACCAACTCCTGCTGAGTCCAACAGGGGCTGGGTGCTCTGGAAAATCCCGAGCTTCCTTTTCCATCTTTACGACTGTTGACTCTGAGCCTGTAGGCAGTGGGTGTGCATGGGAGCAGAGTCAGACAATGGGGATTCTGTTCTGAAGGACACTATCAACCCTGCAAGAACAAGCAACCTGGGAACTCAGGGATTTCATGCCTGCATTAAAAATTTCTGGGTTAGGACTCGTGGAGCCCAGGATATTTTGCAGATGGTTTAATCCCCTGATGGTCTATGAGTAGAACTGATTGTGGGGCCTGAGGAAAATGGAGTAAGGGTTCTTTCAGGGATGACAAAGTCCCCCTCCTTTGAACACTGGGTGATAATCACACTTAATCCTGGAATGAACACAGTACCTTCTCAACCTGTACTTCCTTTATGTTTATGGTCCCCTTATTTCTCCAATCAGCCTAGCAGCTACCAGGTCCACTGATTCTGCCCCTGTACTTTATCTGGCATTCATCCCCTCAGGAACATGTCTACACTGACCCCAGCCCAGTTTCATTCCCTACTACGTCTCACATGGACCAATGGCACAGGCTTATTACTGGATCCCCTCTTCTTTTCATCACACCTACTAACTATGGTATAACCTTCTTGCATCACAGTTGTGACTCTTCCCCATCCTCAAACCTTCAATGGCTACACTGTCCTCAGATGGATGTTACAATCTAAAATCTGGATCCTTATTCAAACATATCAACTGTAAAATGCCATGTTAAGATAATCAGAGAAATCTGAACATGGACTGGGCATTAGAAAATATTATGGAATTATTGTTATTTTTATAGGTGTGATAATGGCATTGTGATTGTATTTTTTAAGCCCTTATTTGTTAGAAAAGCTTACTGAATTATTTATGAGTGAAATAACATGATGACTGGGATTTTTAAAAAATAGTCTCCCCAAATTTAAAGTTAAAAACTATATATGTATCTGGGAGTATAGATGAAGTTAGATTGGCAAATGGTAATGATTACTGAAGCTGGCCCAGTGGTATGCGGGGAACCGATCACACCAACTCTGGAAAGCTGGCTGTCAAAGACTTTGCAAACAGGTTGTTAAACCATTGGCAGCTTAAAGTTGTTCACCATGGGGATATTTACACCACAGAAATCAGCAAATGCTCCAAATCAAGGCTTTTGTGACAATACATTAAAGTTGAATAATAAATAATAAAAGTTGGATAATATATAGAGGTTTATTAAACTACCATGTCTACTTTTGTATAAGTTTGAAAACTTCAATAATAGTTCATTAAAAAAAAAAAAGCTCAACTATTTTTCTGGACTTTGGAGACCTCCTGCAATTTGGTCCCAACCTAATTTGCAGCTATATCTTCACTATACTCCCTCTGAACCAGAGTAATTAAAGCATGCCAAGTCTCCAGACCATACCCAAGCATCTCCACCCTTGGTTTGGTCTTCATCCAGGCTTCCCCTGCCCTGGAGTAAGTTCACCGCCTCACTTCCTTCTCACCTATCCTGGCACACGTACAATGAATGACATCTCTCCCTATAAGACTTCCCTGCTTGTTCTATACAGATATAATTTCTCCTTCTTCTCAATTCTTAAATAATTTAATTTGTACTTTTCTATCAAAAGAAAAAGTTGAATTCACTGTGTGTGGCAGGCATCATGCTAGGTTGCTTTCACAATATTGTCTCACAACAATTTGAGCCTCACAACAATCTGTGGGATAAGCTGCACAGTTTTTTGCTTGATAACGAAAATGAGGATTAAAGCCACTAGGTAACTTCCCCAGGTTCACAAAGCTAATAGTAGTGTCAGAACATTCCAGAATTGTCAAAATTCTAGGGAAGAGTCTGTGCAGCAGGGAGCCCCACATAAAGGTCTCCATGGGCGTCTTTGAATGAAATGGCAGCTCAGTGACTGAAAGCCCTGTTTTCTCCGCACTGAAAAATGTTTTTCTGTGTTCTGAGTGACTCTTCTTACCCTTCACTGCAAATGTCCCCTTGGCCATAATAGCAACGGACATTTTAGAAATTCCTTTAAAATGGCGACCTTTTATAGAACAGCTATTACACTTGCCTCCCAAAATCCCGTCATGAGGCATACTTGGAGTAAAACTCAATTTTTCCTGAAAGAAGTATCCTCTCTCCTCTGAGACAGTGAGGCATTTATGAAGCAGGTGAGGACCAAGTCCTTTTGTGGGTGCTCTCCTCTGTGGGGGATGGGTCTTCTCAGGGTTGCTTTCCTAGCACTGCAGCTGGACAGGTGAAACTTGCATCTGAGATTGGGCCCCACACTACGGTTATTTCTTCCCAGCATCCCCAACATGGGCCCTTGTAAGCAGATGCTTAAATACCCATGGGCACACATGGACACTCTACTACAAAATTTAAGCAACCTTCACATGCCTGTAGGAACTGAGAGATAAAGAGGAACTAAATGCCAAGAAGCCGTGGATGCTATTTGTATCTTAGATGAGAGCAGAGGATCTAGCACTTGCCTTGGATTCCTCCTGGAGAGCTCAGCCTGCAAAAGGAATGGAATGTCTAGCAAGAGGGGCGTGGTAAATAAATGATGGTACTAGCAAGTGGACAAAAATAGCCAGTTGCTAGAAGATTTTCCAGTGACATGAAAAGCATGCAAACAAACAAAAAAGAAGGTTAAAAAAAGCATATAAAATATGATTATCAATTTTTTAAAAAATCCCATAGATGTGTATGTCTATGTACAATAACTATTGTAAGACTATACCCCAAAATGTCATTATAAATATTTCTGGGGTGCAAAGAGATTTTTTTTCTTATTTTTTTATATTTTCCAAATTTCTTCTTTTTAGTTAATTTTTATAGTTAACATCCATCACCACACAGAATTACAAATTTTTTTCTTGTGATGAGAACTTTCAAGACCTACTCTTTTAATAACTTTCAAATATACAGTACACTACTATTAACTAGTCACCATGCTGTACATTACACCCCCAGGACTTATTTATTTTATAACTAGAAGTTTGTACATTTTGACCACCTTCACACATTCCAAAATCTCTAGTGAACACTTACAGCTCTTAAATTGAGGGGAAAAAAATAAGAGTAAAAATAAAATGAAGAAGAAATCATACGATTGTGGGGCTTCTACTAAGGGAATGAGATGCCTCTTTTCATTCCTTTTGGGGATGGAGAGAGATGGTCTGGGAAAGGGAGATGAGGGTCCTCATTTCTAATCATCCTAAGGCGAGAAAAGAGGGGACTCAAGTGTGTTCATTCCTTTAAAGGCAGGAAGAACAACGCGTTGGAAAATGAATGATGTGTTTGCGGGGGGGAACCAAATGGAAGAGAAGAGTGTGGGTGACTTAGGTGTGAATTTCAGGAGCATTTTCATTTGTGCTTTTTAAACCTGCTGAGACTAGTAGCCTCCAGTCAGACAGTTCTCCCCGTGTGGCTCAGAGGCCAAGCTCGCTGGCCTAGGAGAACTCCCACCGCTAATGTACGGGCAGTAGAACCTCAGCATTGGGCTCTACCTTCAAAGTAATGTGTTTATTTCCAGGAATGAACATGGTGTCTTTACAAACCAATAATCACAGGGAGAAAGGCTGAATAGTCACTTCCTTACCCTCCTCTTCTCTATCTGGATGCAGAAAGGAAAAGAGAGACAAGGAGAGGCCAGCCTCATACAATCACCCCTCTCCACACTTTCTAAGTGGAGGTGCAGCAAAGATTAGGGAGGAAATCATGATATTTTTCTTAAGAGGCTGCAGCAGGACGCGCTTCGAGGGAAAAAAAAAAAAAAGACAAAAACTTTTCTACGCAAGTGGTGAATGTGGACTGTGTGAAAGCTGACAGGCCCACTGACAGTGAGCCCAGGGAGGGGCTCTCAGCAAGTTCCCTCCTGAAAGTCACTGACAGTGCCTGGAAGGGAACACGACCATGAATGATTGTGGACATCAGGATGCCTGGGGCTCAGTTTCACCTGAAACCCAAAGAGAGAAGGGAAAATGACAACAGAAGCCAACGATGTGGTGCAGTGGGGCCAGAAGGAGGCAGCCCCAAGCACGTGGGCAGTGCTCTGTGTCTCTTTGGAAAAGCACCCGAGAGGGCGGTGTTGACTAGGTGTTGACACATCCGGGCCTTTTTGATTCAGCAACAACACTGCAGAACTGACTTTTTGATCTGGGTACTACACTCTAGCCACAAGGTTCCAGGGCTTCCTGGCCTCGGGAACACACATACTGAGGAGTGAAAAATATGCATTTATATTCCAGCCTTGGGGGGATGACACACAAATGGAATAATGTGGAAAGGTCAGACGGAAGCAGGGGAGTGAGCCATCTGTACCAACCACCTGCGGGGTTATCTGTGGGGAGGGCAGGGAAGCTGCCTTTCTAGGATCATGGCCTCAAATGTTGTGGACAGACCCCCAATATACCTAACTTAATAGTTCATTTTAAATCTAATATCTTTAGAAATGTGGCTCAACAAACATGGAGAGGAGATGATCAAGTCAGAAACAATGTCAAAACCACACACACACACACACACACACACACACACACACACACATGCACACCCCTTCCATAAAATCAGTCTCCACTATGTAACCTTTTCAAGCCACAAAACAACATCACACAGAGCCTTTTTTCCCTTTGTTTTTATAAATTTCCAGATAAAAATAAATATTTAGCTGAGATAAATATTTATCCCACTGCGTTGTGAGAATATGTGTGAAGGTGGGTGGGATATGGGTAAATGCTGATTTTCTTTTGTTTTATATTCCCTGAGCTCACCTGAAAGTTTGTGTGAATTATATGAATAAGTACTTGAATAAACTGTCATTTTTCAGTATTGTCAAAAGGTTCCTTACTATCTATTTTTAAAACCTCATTGCATCCTGACAGAAGGATCAACAAGCTGTGATCAAAACATCCCAGGGCTTCCCTGGTGGCGCAGTGGTTGAGAGTCCGCCTGCTGATGCAGCGGACATGGGTTCGTGCCCCAGTCTGGGAAGATCCCACATGCCACAGAGCGGCTGGGCCCGTGAGCCCTGGCCGCTGAGCCTATGTGTCCAGAGCCTGTGCTCCGCAATGGGAGAGGCCACAACAGTGAGAGGCCCGCGTACCGCCAAAAAAAAAAAGAAAACCCCAAACTGTATGTGGATTTATCTTTGACTCTCACCAACGGGGCCCTTTATTTTGTTCATTCTCTCCCTCAAGCCTCTTGCTTCACTCCCATTCTGGTTCTTAGCTCTCTGAGTGGTCTGGGGCCTATTCTCCCCAGGACTTGGGGTCTCAGCACCACACATGGGAGAATTGTAGTGAGGGTACAGTGAGTTCTTGGATGTAAAACATATTTAAAGAAGAAAATATCCCCAAGTATATGGAAGTATTGTTATTAGAAATTACCTGCTCTGCCCTTGGGAGTTCCTGCAAAGGTGCAGCAGGCGGGGCCTTGGGCAGCACTGAGTTGGGGAGTGAGGAAGTTTCCTATTGAAAGGGGGACAGAGGAAGGGATGGAGCATCTCAGCTCTTGCTCTTGGATTTACCTATCTTTGCATACACACTCTATCTACACTAGGATCCATGGGGAACACAAGGACGTTGTGTGTCTGTCGTGCATTTGTTGTGTGTGTGTTGGTGGTTATGCATTTGTGTGGAGACAGTAACTCCCTTCCAAAGACAGGGAAGGTGACTTTCCATCTTCACCACTGCCAGGGAGGTCCCCAGAGAGCCCTTTCTTATGCCTCTTGTGGTTTGTTCATAGTGACCTCCAAAAAAGCATTCTGGCCAGAGATAATAATGGCTCGTTTCCTAACCAAGATCAGCAAAACTCCACCATCTGCCTCTGCAGAAGTCTGAGATTAACCTGGCTGCCAGACCATGGCTACAAGGCATTTGCTCACAAAGATTCCACAAATGTGGGTATCCTGTCCCAATGAGGAGAAATGCAGGAGAGAACCTCACCCTCTACCTCCTTGGTTTAACGCTTTCCTGAGCTGAATCACCCACCACCACGCTTTCCAAGCAGCTTGGTCTACATTCTTGTGTACTATAAAATATTAAAGACGCAGAAAGAGGTTGTTTTGCTCATGATGAGATGGGAGGAGCCAGAGGGAGAGGACAAACTACCCAGTCATTGTCAAGGTTGGTTCCTTAAGTCAGAGAAGCTGGAAATCCAAGGTGGAGGGTTTGTGCCCTGGTGCCAACTTTGTTTGCTCACAAATCATAAAAGGATCAGTGGAACTTACCTGTGGCTGAAATCCTTTGAGGTCGCTGGCTGCAAGGTCACTGGCTGTGAGGAGCTGGAAAAGAACAAAGGAGTCTTCCTTAGTGATACTTCTCACAGTTTGCATACAGTGTCCCCAGAACAACTGATCGGCAATGGACTCACCAGAGCCCAGATCTGGAGCTAAAGCAGCAGAATCACAAAAGGCAGATGCGGTGCTTCCGGGATAGGAGCCTGGACTGAATGGCCTTCTCACCTTGTGTCTACTCTATCTCTGCTGCCCTCTCCTACCTTCTTTCTAGGTGCCACTAATTCTTCAGAGTCTTAAGTTAGGGATCATGAACTATGGATGGACTCCATCAAGTCCACAGACTCCCTGAGATTGTAAGTACAAATTACATGTGAGTCCATACACTTCCTTAGGGAGAAGGTCCCTGACTTCTTTCCTACTATCAAATTATTCTGTGATACGACAAGTAAAAGAGACAGTTAAAGGCCCATCTCCTCTGGGAGGGCTGTTGCTGCTTCTTCTTCCTCTTCTTTTTTTAAACTCAGACCAGTGAAAATGACCCTTTCCTCTCTGCAGCTGCACATGACTCAGTTTCCCTTTATCATACATTGCCTTTGATTTTATATGTTATTGAGGTATTCACAGCTTATGCCTCCAACTATTATGCACAATGTTAGATGAAGAGAGTCAGGTTATGTATTTTCTGTATCTCTGTGTTTAATCAATATTAAAGGGTCAAGTTAAGGTTTTAATATTTTTGCATGCTCTCCAGAAAGCACTCAATGGAATCATAAATTAATAAAATAATCATGTTCTTTATTGTTGCTCAAAAATGCTGGGAAAGTGGGATAAAGAGAAAAAAGGCAGATGCTTATTTTGATTCAAGGTGTGTGACTGCTAGCTTTGTTAGGCCTGGAGAGCGTTTGTGAAAACTGGGAAAGATTTCATATTTGCTGTAACAATATTTTGTTTGGTTCAAGAAAGAGAGGAAGTCACGCTGGGCTGTAGTGCCTCCAGCCCTCAGAAACGCTCACCTGGGCTCCCTAGCTTCTCTCAATGACTTTGCCAAAAATGATACACAAGGTGTGTAAACTCTGGGATGGAGCAGGAAGGAGGTAGAGAATGTACCTCTCTCCCCACACCCAGGCCTGCAGGCAGGATTCCCCAAGTGGCATTTGTCTGGAAAGGTGACACCATCCTGAGAGACAGCCAGCTCAGCCCCTGACTGCAGACACAGCCAAGCAACAAGCCATGAGGGTACCTGACGAGACACTGGGGGCTGAACATAATTATACAGCATCTCTGCCTTCAGGAACATACAATTTGGTCCAAGGGTAAGACACGCATGTGTCAGTGTGAGCAGAGTGTAGTAGGGTGTTTGTTAGTGTCAAACTGTGCACAACATAAAAGACAGGTCAGGGTAGGGTTGCTGAAATAAGACGGAGTTTGAACTGAGCCTTGAAAATGGACAGGAGGCAAGGTGGGGAGCCGCTTCAGGTCGGCAGTGGGGAGAAGACATGGAAAAGGGGTTTACCAACCCCAGCACAGCTCCCTTTGCGTCTGTTCTCTGCCAGCTGTGGCATGCATTGAGGAAGGAGGGAGGGAATCATGATACATCGAGGATCGCCTGGGTGCCCAGCAGAGTGGTTGCTGCTTTATAGAATTTTTATTTTTTAATCTTCATAACTCCCTCATGAAATAGAATGTATCTCCACTTTATGGATGGGAAAATTGAGACTTATGGAGGTTAAAAAACCTTTTTTAGGTCACACAGGTAGAACACATATTTGGGATTTAAATCCAACAGTATATTATCCCAAAGCTCGTCCTCTTTCTTCTTTAACGTGATGCCTCTGGTGGAGGCACACTGGAGATAACTTGTTGAGGAGACGTGACACAGGAAAAAAGATGAGTGCCAGACTGTTAGTCAAATGAGCCACAGGCAGGAACATAAAATGTGTGTCCCTATGAATGACCCTTAACTAACCGTTCCTTTCAGACACTATTTTATTTAATTGGTAACAACAATCTACTTTTCAGGACTTGTCAATATGGCTTAGGGCCTCTGATTCAAGCACAGGTTGGGATGGAGCTGGGGAGGAGGGACAGACAGGCTAGGGTGATGTATGGGCATGGGAGTGGCCTCTGCAAGAACAGGGCCACAGACATGTGTTAGCATATAGGACTCAGGTCTCCAACTCTCCAGGCCCTGGAAGTCCAGCTGGCAGGGACTCTTAGCTACTGCGTTTTCACGAGGTTTACCAGGAAGACAGCAGAAGTAAGACCCAAATATCTAGTTCTTCCCAGTTCTGAGATGCTGCAACAGAAAATAAACCACAGGGTGTTCATGGCATCTTAGCATATGCACTATTCCCTCACGTTAGTGGTTTGGGATTGAGAAATGACCATATCCACTTTGAATGGAAATAAAGATACAGGATTTTTGGTTATTATTCCTTATGTCCCCTGCGCAACAAAGTTAGGACCTATCCCACCCTCCCTGGAAAACTTACCTCTTATATCCTCTTTCCCTTCTCTTAAGCAGAAGAAAGATGCATGCAATTTAGTTCTTTTTTTGGGGGGGGGAGCATGCCTTGTGGCTTGCGGGATCTTAGTTCCCCAACCAGGGATCGAACCCATGCCCCCTGCAGTGGAAGCACGAAGTCCTAACCACTGGACCGCCAGGGAATTCCCGCAATTTAGGTCTTAATTATTTAAACTTCTCTTTTGTATATCTTTTGCATTTTCCTTTTTTTGCCTAACAAGCCCATGCCCAACAAGACCATGGTTTATATAAATCTTATATAACTTCTGCATTTCTCAAAGTGTTAAGAAGAGTCTGGACAATTAGTCATTAAGTACCGATTGGTCAAACGACTTACAAGAAAAGTGGGGAATATTGTCAAACTAGAGGTGAGGACAAGAATGACTAAGTTACTGGGAAGTGTGAGAGACAGCTTATGACATGCTTCAAGTTGACACGAGGAAATGACACCTAGAATGCTCAGCACCTAGAGCATTTCCTGCATGAAATAGCATTCAAATATCTGAATGAATTAATCAGCAGGGGAGGCTGAGGCATGGCGGAGAAGAGATGAGAATGTGCTTCCACAAATTACTGCCCTAAAAAGCACTGATCCAGACCCTGTCCAAACTGTCCCCACCCCCCCGCCCCCCGGCCAGACCCCTTCCTCATACTGTCCCACAGAAAAAGAGTTCATTGCTCGTGTGGGGGGCGATCCAGGACAGGGAGGCGAAGAGGGAGGAAATGCATTCCGCCGTGGCTCTGGGGACTGCAGTCAGGTTGCAGTTAATGAAAAGGATCCTGCCTTTTCCCAGGATGGCTAAATGTCTGCACTGCTCCCAGAAACAGGGTTGGGTGGGTGTGGGGGAGGAGGGCAGACAGAATTACATTTAAAAGGCAAAGGAAGGAGAAAATTCTTTCATCTCCCTGGTGGAGCTGGGCAGCATCCTTGGGCCCTGTCTCAAACCATTCTCATTCCTGACACGTCTCCCTGCTCTCTGGAACAGTCCACATTCAGAATATTATGATGATGACCCTGCTTTCCATTTTTGAGGAGCTGCAGTTTCTCTCTTGGCGCAAGTTCCATTTTTTTTCTTGGTCTCTCCAAGCCCAAAGGGCAGGCTGGGGAGCAGGGGGACTGGGGGAAGATGAAGGAAGCTGTGGGGCCCTCGGGTGAGAGAAATACCTTCAGCTTCACAAGCAGAGGCATTCTGCTGGCATTCCTCTCACACCCAGCTTCCTGAACGGGATTCTCCCTTTGCTTCCCACACCACCATAAGTCACTCCCAGCACAGCTGCAGCCAGCATCACCCTGGGACCTCCGTGGGCCTCAGACTGCCCCTCAAATAGCTTCCTTTTTACCTGCTAAATTCTACAGCTTCCAGAGCTTCCTTCAAAAGAGGGGAGGAAGCGGCTCCATTTTCCTCTGTGTCCTCCAGCCCCAGGAGTATCACTTCCCCTCTTCTGGCCCCTCATCAAAAGGACATACTGCATCCGGGAAGGGAGTCCCTGACACAAAATGGGGAGTGTGGGGGGACTCACGCTGGACATCTGGCTGAAAGGATCCCAGCCTTGTAGACATGCAGCTGGACACACTGAAGCCCGGTTGTGCTAGGGATCCTCTAGGTTATTTGCTCTTCTCAAATATTCCCTCCCCGTGGGCCAGAAAAGTAGATGACAACATGTGAGCTAGATGGATGCGTGGATGGGTGGATGCGGCGGTAGACAGGTACACAGATAAAGAAAACAGAGCAAAGACGGCTTTGGGGAAAACAAATGACCCTGTTCTAAATTTCCCTTTAAGACACCATCCTTTCATTAAATACGTTTTTTACCTCACCTGTCCTCTTTTCAATCTGTGCTCCTTTCCCTTTTCTATTTTGTAGGAAATGGATTTTTCCCCCTCTTTATTTTGTGAAGTGTCACTTGCTTCGTACTTTGGCTACAGGATGGAACATGAACCACATCCCACTCCAATCCCTCAAATGACAAAACAGTTGGGGACAGCCTGTGTGGAAGGCAGCCTCCCAGCAAGGGAGATAAACACCCAATTATGTGTGTGATTGGGGTTGTTAGAAACCACCTAGAAACTGAGGTCCAGAAAGAGTAAGTGGCTTACCCAGTGAAAAAGCAGAAACAACAAAGCCAACCATATGTAGGCAACCCAAAGAAAGTTTTAGATGACCTAACACCTGGGGACTGGGAGATTCAAATCAGGAGGGGAGAGTGGCAGGGGTTAAGACAGAGAAAAGGAAAAAAAGTTAAGGAAGAAAGCTTGGTTTCTACCAAGCAACAGGCTCTGGAACCACCAACCATGAGTGAGCCTGCAACAGAGTTCCAGGCACACAGAAGGAAATGTGGAAACTGAATTAAGGGAGGTAAAATAGAACCAACAGGTTGCTATTCCTCACAGGATGACAACTGGATCACTGCTTTACAAAAGTTAAGACTCAGAGGGAGAAAACTCATGTCTTGGCCCCGGGTCTGCCTCCACTCACTATGGGATCTGTTTTGGGGTCACTTCACCTATTCAGGTCTTGTTTTACCACCTATTAAATGAATTCTGTGTTCCCTCTGACCCCACAGTTCCAGTACCCCAGTGTGTCTCTCTTACCTCAGGGATAAAAGAGATGGAACAGACTCTATCTAGTCTCCTCTCTTTTTTTTTTCCACGAACTTTTCTCCACAAAACACTTCTAAGAGGTTGTCTACATTCTCTGGAGGAATTTCTAATCAGAAGGACAGATGGGAGGGCAATGAGATAGTCTTGTACTGTGTCTCTATTATTGGTGTGCAAATAGGAATTTAGAGAGTGGTCACTCAGGCTGCTACACGGGGTCACCATCCCAGGGAGGCTGAAGTCACATCCACATCCAAGCTAAAGGTAAACAACCTGACAATTTGGAAAGCATTAGTTCTAACTGCCAAAGCATTTAGGGTGGGTGATGCAGGGGCCAGGCAGCCAGCTTCCTCCCAGCCTAAGAAGTAAGTTACACACTCGAAGTGGCCATCCTAGCTGGGCTGAGTGTCCTTTTGCTAAATCCCCTCGCTCTCATGGAATTTTAAAGGTTAAACCTGAAACCACTGATACCTCCAGTCTTACTTTCAGGTTCTGTTCCAAAGAGCAACAGGGATGGCTAATAATAACTGAATATAACTCCAAGCAAGCCTGGTCTTGGTTGCTTATATTTTTCTTGTATTATCTTTTAAATAATGGCATTCTAATATTTATAGGCGAGATTTGTAACAAATTCCCCTAGACATGTAGCCAAAAGACCTTATACATTTTTTTTAAAGATTCCATGTGTGATCTTGCAAGATCACACATATAACCTATGTTCTTAGAGTGGTATGTATATTTGGTTGTTCTCCAAGACACAGCTATTTCAACTTCTGGGTGAGAATGTATTTAATCCTTCTTGCAGATTACAGCTATAAGTATCGAGCTTAATGAAAGAAGAGGCCTCTGAATGCCCTAATCTAGAACTCACTGAGACAAGAAGTCTTGTTTTATGTTATTTGAAGCTGGTGAACCTACAGAAGTTCACCCTGCACTTTTTGAACTTCCCAGTAAAATTCTTTGTAAATGTCTTCTGCAGACCAAGGAAACTGGATTTCATGGATGGAGGGCATCTTGTGTGGTGTTGGATGGGAAGTTTACAGAGGTAAACCTGGTATTAACTGGTGACATGAATGTTCATATCCTCATTTATTATGCATTTTGGTAAGAAACAGCTCAAGTGGGTTAAGTCGTTTCTGAGGTTACACCATTTGCAGGTGGTAGGGAGGCACAGGAGCCTGGTTTGGCGGATGCGTGTTCCCATTCACTACATCATAATACTCCATGAGCCCCACTATTTTTGGAATGTGTGTTAATAGAGGTTCTATCAGGTCCTATATGATACCTCTGATGTTTCAAAATGAACCATGCATAGGAAACTTATAGAAGAGTGGTTTTCAAACTGTGCTCTAAAGAGCCCATCCCACTTTAGCCAGAACAGCACACCTCTTAGTGGCATTTTATATTGGACTTCCATTTAAGATCTATTTGATTTAAAACTTTATAAAAAATAAAATTGGAAGGCACTTATCTTAAAAGAGAAGGCCCCTACATAGGTGAAGAAGCCACTCCCAGTGCTAACAGAATATACCTGGGGGAAGAGAATTAACCAGCTCATCTCTCTTTTTTTTTTTTTTTCCTTCTTTTTCTTTGCGGTACGCGGGCCTCTCACTGCTGTGGCCTCTCCCGTTGTGAAGCACAGGCTCCGGATGCGCAGGCTCAGTGGCCATGGGTCACAGGCCCAGCCACTCCACAGCATGTGGGATCCTCCCGGACCGGGGCACGAACCCGTGTCCCCTACATCGGCAGGCAGACTCTCAACCACTGTGCCACCAGGGAAGCACCCAGCTCATCTCTTTAAAGATGCTAAGACAGTCATCTCTTACTAGGACTGGAATGGATGCATGAGCGGACCTCATTTTTAAGAACACAGCCTTTAATACTTGCCATGATTTATTCACTGGGAAAATGCTTTCTCTTCTTTTCTTTCCATTTTCTGCAAGCAGTGATGTCTATTCTTTTCATCTGAAGTTCAGCAAGCTATACACTTAAGAAAGCATAGCTAACTTACCAGCAAAGAAAGGAGCTAGAGATGTGTTGCTTCTCAGGAGCACAATCTGGGCTGTAGTTCTTTCCTTCGAACAAAATGCAAAATTCACGTTCCATTGGACGCATCTGTGGGCTATTCCCAAAGTCAGTAAAAGGCCAGTAAAGGAGGTTCCCACACTGAATGTATGCCAAGAAAAGCTGGATACTGGGGAGAATCCATCCTCATCTCTGTCTTCACATCATGTACTGAATTTCTGCTTAGAACTGACCAGATGATCTGCTCGCTTGGCTCCAAGACTAGTATTGAAGCTTTATAATGCATCCCCTTGGCAAATCCAAGGAAATTGATTTACACCCCTGGGCTCACTCAGCAGCAGAGAATGGAAAAGTCAGAAGGTGCTTGCTTCAGAGAGTATCTGAGCACTGGAGTCAAAAGCTTGGCTGCTCAGCTCAGTGTAGCTAATTTGGCTGAGAATCTGGGCCCCTCGGGCCAAATCTAGAGCAATTAATCACAATTACAGGTGAATATCTAAAAGGGATAAAGTCAAGCTGGACCCAGTGATAGCTGGCCTTATAGCTGAAGGTAGCCACAGCTTTTATAAGCCTCAGGTAAAGTGGAAGGATCTCCTCGTTTGAAAGCCTATCTTGAACTCTTGGCAATTATAATATAAAAAAATAATTGGTTTTTGATGCTTTAACTCTATTATTCCTCTTAATCTTCACATTATGAATGCAGGTTAGTATTATTTTCACCAGTTCACAGTTGAGCAAACTGAGGCTCAAATCGGTTAACTAATTTGTCCAGGGTTATAGGGGCAAAAAGTGGCAGAACTGGAATTTGAACATAGCTCCAAATCCTGACAAGTCCAGTCCTCTAAGGCATCCATGACCTCCTCAGGAATCCCTAAATGGAGTGGGGCTTTCTCCCTCCCTACTCTGTCAAGGAGTCATCCCTGGCACAGGGACATTGGAACCACTGACAGCCAGGCCCCAGATGACCCACCGTGCAGGTAGGATCCAGGCTTCCCACTTCCCATCAGCCCCACGCAGGCTCACAGTGTAGGCATCTAAGTAACATCTTGATCTTTTCCTCACATTTCTCTGAACTCAAGCTGACTTTTTTCAAAGAAGCTTCGTTCCTGAACCCTGGCTGACCAAGCACTCACTAGAGTCTGCACTGTACGCTGTGCACTAATCATCACGTGGATATCCTCTCCCTAACCAAGTTCACCCCCTCTGCCTCCTTCCTGCTTTCCTTCCTTCCTTCCTCCTTTTCTTTTTTCTTCTAGCTAATAAGGGTGTGTCAAGTTCCAGGCACCATCACAGATGCTGGGAATCCCCATAAACTACTAAATGCTTTCCAGGGATCAGCTCCTATTATTAATTCTTCTGGAGAACCTCATAAGGCAGTACTATGATTATACCCATTTTATAAACGAGAAAGCAGAAACTTAGCTACATTAAGTAGCTTATTCAAAGTCACAAGAGAGTAACTGACAGATCCAGAGAACATGCTCAATTCCATCTGAAACCAAAGCCTATGTTCATTCTTAACTCCTCCATACATGTGGCACTGCCAATAATCTAAATGCTGTCGTGGGTAACCTCATTCCACCTAGAAAAGACCTCTGCCTTTTAGAGACACACGCTAAGACACAATGAGGTGGGCATTTATAAAAAAGGGCAACCAATGATGGGAAGAGGATAGCTGCATCCCAAGGAAGGGTAATATCATTATGACCATATAAGTGGTCACTTTTAATAATATAGAAAAAGCCATCTCTGTTACTACAGGCAAGAAATGTGCTTTTATGTCATCTTCAAATCCAGCATAGCATGAGAACTAAAAGGAGCCCAAGTTGTTAAGGACAGTCTGGCGCTTGACAGAATCAAGGAACTGGACAACAGGAGGTAAGATCTTTAGGGAAGACAGACAACCATATTCAACAAAGATAGAGAAGTGAAACCAGAGTTCTTCCTCTCATTTTCAAGAAATAACCTTCACAAAACTAAAATTTAAACGACGGTCTTTGTTTACCAAATACTTCTGCTTATGGTTTTCATTAGAAAGATTATTACGTATTTTTAAAGAAGTAAATTAGGTTATTTGCTTATTTATTTTAATGAACCAAGTGGGACTTGTTTGTTTATATGCTTTGCTATTGGTTGAAATGAAAATCTCTTTGAGCTTCTCTTGAAAACTGTTTGCACAATTAATGTGCAATCTCTTTCACAAATAGTCCTGCTCTTGCCTTGTACGACTGTACAATGTTACAGCCACTGTACGTGCTGTGTACTTACTTGGTTCTGCCATTCCCTAGGACAGGAGCTCTTTGAGGATCGAGACATCTGGCTATTTCCAGAATGATTCTTCACCATTAAAGATACTCTACAGAGTCTGCCACATCTTTCTAAAGTTGTTCCCCAGTATATTAGGCTTTAGATTCCTAGCATAACAACTTTGAAGGAGGCATGGTTCTCTGAAATACAGATATCCTTGTACTTTGTTAAAAATCTGTCCCTCTTGTATTTTATACAGGACTTCTGGAAGCAGCTGGTTCACCAGTAACTCTTCTTTGCTGGGGTGTGTATGTACATGTTTCACATAGCCCTGCTGAGACTACAGTTTGCTAAAAATGTTTTTTTTTATGATTTTACTCTCAAGAACAAGAAGATCATCTCAAAGAGGTATCTGGAAAACAGAGGTTTTCTTTTCATCAAAATCCATCATATATGGATTATATCTCCCTGGATCTCTTCTCCTAATAAGATATCCTTTAACTGGTTCTCCCTGAAATCATGTGTGTGCCTGACTCACAGTCCACCCAATTTTGGACAAACTGCCCAGAATTTCCGGCTGGCTCAGCGGAGGGAAGCCTCTCTATATGCTACCCACTGAGACAGAGCAAAATGAGTGTAACACACAGATGCTACATCAGCAGGACAGGAAGTAGCTGCTAACTTAGTCTGAGACCCTTTTAATAATCATATGCCCAAGCCCTTTACTTATAGCACAAAGGGTCCACCACGCGGACTGATGATGTTCACTTTTGCAGCTACATTTGGCAATTCATTTGGTGACCTTGGGCAAGCCATGTCTCTGCCTGGCCCTTGGTATTCCCTGCCTCTGACATGAGAAACTCTGTAGGATCATCTCATGATATGACAGGCTGTGAATTCTGGAAAAGGCTATGGATGGCCCTGTCACTCACCCAAAGCATTATTAGGCTTCACATAAATTGTCTATTACTAGAGGTACTTGGGGGTGAGTTATCAAAGGAAAAATGGTAGAGTGGTAGAGTGTAAGGAGAGGCAGGGCCCTTGGCCGAACAGAGAAGCTGGTGAGGCCTAAGTGTATGTTTAAGAGAATCTATGCTCTCCATCTCTTACTGGTGTTTCAGAGAATAAGTGGCCTCTTGTTTCTCTCCACATTCCTTACTAAAACCTGGTTTTAGGAAAGTATCCACTATCAATCAGTAACACTATAATCAAACTGCAACTAGTCCCACTATAGCTATTTGCTGTGCTTCATTTCTAACTGGGCAAGAAAAATTGGAATCTCCAGGTCCTTTGATAAAAAAAAAATCCCAGATCTAAGGAATTGTAGTTAAGAATAGAGGTGAGTGGCCTATAATTTGGAGGGCAGAGGATCCACTGCTACCCTGTGAGTTATATGAAGCAAGCTTCACTCTGGGACAGAAGATGAAAAAGAGGGTAGGGAAGCCGTATCTAGCTGTGTCCAGCCACTTACCTTTGCCATATCGAAATGGAAGGCACCTGTCAACAGCAGTGGCCTAATCTCTCCATTCACCCTAAGGCTTTCCTTGACCTCATGGGATATTAACTATTAACAAGCATCCTAATTCCAACACACACAAGCTTATTTCCACATAATATTGAAAATAATTTGACAATAAGGCTGTCTTTTAATTATTTACCCTCTATTATCTGTTGAGTGCAATACAGCAGGCACTCTTCATAGTCACATCACAGGGAATGTTGCCCTATTCCAAGGTGTAAAGTGGTTTTATTATAAAAAGAATGGTGAAGTATGAGATTGACAGAATACCTTTACTCTTAGATCTAAAAACATTTCAAATGATGATCTCATTTAATCATCTCAGCAACAATGAAAGACATGAAGGGACAGAAACTATCCTGCTTGTTTGACAGATGGAGGAAATGAGGCAAAAAAATTGGTCAGTGACTTGCCTAGGGATGTATTTGGCTTTAGAAGTCTTAGTGTAGAAGGGATCCTAGGGGGTGATCATCCAGACCAGCCCCGCTCCAATGCAGGAATCCCCTTCTCCAACTTCTCTGACAGATGGACATCCAGCTTGAACACTTCTGAGGAAGTGCCACTCACTATTTTAGTCTTTAGCAAATTCTACCTTTATTCAGTTGAAATATGCCTCACTGAAACTCATCCCCCTAGTTCTGAGTAAAAGGAACTAACTGCTTTGCTTTTATTGTCAAGATCTTCCTGCTAAATAGATAATGTGAACCTCTTTTTATAGGTGAGGAAACTAACCAGCCCACTCCAGGCAACAAATCTCAAGTTAGGGCCAGACACCAAACCCCGAGGATTTCAGACGCATCCTCTCCCATACATTCTCCGGTCCTGCCCATGTGCCCACACTATAGTATGCTTAGCCCTCCTGCCACTGGCCATCCCTGATACATTTGATGACAGGTATAATATCCATACATCCCCAGGTGGCATATCCTAAGGGCTTTCAACTCTTCTTCCCTGGATATGGTTCCTGGTATCATCACCGCCTAACTTACAAATGTCTCCCTCAAAATGTGGCTCTCAGATCTGAGCACACTGTGCAAGTGGGAGGACTAACTGTTACTAACAAGTCTTGTCCTGACCTATCTTTAATAACTGACTCTCTGGGGGGAAAAAAAGCCCTGATGCAAGGCATTTGCCAATTTCCACAGTGTAAATATTCTCACAACTTCAAGCCACCAACCTGAAGGTGCTGATTGCAGAGTTGGAAATAGATGTGCCCTGTTGCCTCTTGCCACCATGAGCTGGCTCTAGCACACCACAGTGCCCATGAGACTATCTGCTGAAGACCACTGACAACTGGGCTGGAACTTAGATCAGGTGACTTGTATGAAACGGGACATCCCAACAAGCTCAGAAATTAACATGTTCTCTGTACAAATTTGTGTATGAAGTAAGCCAAGCTTTTGAATGGAGTAAATGTGAAGGACGCTGATATTCATGAAATAAGTTCCTTCAATAAATATATATTTTTCTAGGAACTGGGATATAAGAGTAAAAAAGTACCTGCTTTCAATGAAAGACAATAAAGTAAAATGATAATAAAAATAATGATATAACCTGTGAATTGTAATAAAAGATAAGAAAAATAAAGCAGAAGAAAGGGGCAAAGTTGGGGATGTACTGCTTTAAATAAGCCAGTCAGGGAAGGCCTGTCCAACAAGCGACTATCTCAGTAGACAGAAGTATGGAAGTGAGAATAGAACAATCCAAACAGAGAGAACACAATGTGCAAAGTTACTGACGTGGACATGTGCTCAACGTGGTGGTGAAACAGCAAGGAGACTGGTGTCGCTGGGGCAGAGTGAGCAAGGGATGGTGGCTGGAGGTGTGAGCCGAGCAAGGCCGTGCCACTCAGAGCCATCAGGGATTAGTCCGGAGGTCTAGGGCATAGCACATCACACTGAAGGACATGGGAAGTCTTTGGAGAAGAGCACACAGGACGCGATTTGAGTTACACTGTTAAAGGTTCCCCGGCTGCTATGTAGGGAACAGCCCACAGTATTTGCTGATGGATTGGCTGTGGAGTGACAGGGAGAGACAGGAATGAAGGATGATGCCAAGGTTTTTGCCTAAGAAGCTGAGAGAATGGAGTTATCGTTTCTAAAAATTTGGGAAGAGCAGGGTGGGTGGTGGTGTAGGCATGTTCCCAACCCATGAGCATCAGGTGTGGCTCAGAACTGAGAGCCTCGGTGCAGAACATATATGCACAGGGGCCGTGTGGGCTAATGCACAGCCTGCGCTGGTTAGAACTCAAGGTAGCTGAGGATGTCCTGGGCAAGGAGACTTGAAAGGTATGTGGGATTTACCCAGCATGTAAGCCATCATGAGAAATCTGCATTATTAGGGACTCAAGATGAACTTGAGGAAATCCCAGATAAATGTGGTGAATCTGCTTGCTGTAGACTGAATGCTTGTTTGCCCCCAAAATTCGTATGTTAAATCCTGACCCCAACATGATGGTATTTGGAGGCAGGGCGTTTGGGAGGGGATTAGCCTTCATGAGGGCTCGAGGATGCAGCCCTCATGAATGGAACTAGTGCTCTTATAAAGAGACCCCCAGGGAGCTCTCTAGCCCCTTCCTCCACGTGAGGACACAGTGAGAAGAACCAAGAAGCAGGTCCTCACCAGACAACAAGTCAGCTGGCACCATGATCTTGGACTTCTTAGCCTCTAGAACTGTAAGAAATAAATTTTATTTATAAGACACCTAGTTTACAGTAGTTTGTTACAGCAGCTAAAAAGACTAAGACAGTGCTGAACCTGGCCCTGTTTCTTCTCCATCCTGGTTGAGTGTTGGGTGTGAGTTTTTTCGGACCTCTAGACCCATGCCCCTTCTCGTCTGCTGGGTCCACTCAGGTCTAAATTTCAACTCTGTCTTATTCAGCCAATGGGAATACCAAGTACCCTGCATTCTGAGGATACATCAATGAACAAATAAGATATAGTCCCTGCCCTCGTGAAACCCAAGAGTCTAATCAGGGAGACAGAATTATTCTGAATAATAGAAATAAATGTAATTTAGAGTTGCGATAAAGTAAAAAAAAAAAGTATGGGAAAAAAGTATGGATATGACAGAGAGTTAACAGAGAGAGACCTGATTTAGAATTTGGGGCTGGTCAAGGAAGGCTTTCCTGAGGAAGCAACAATTCACCTGAGCCCTGAAGGATGAGCAGACATGGCCAAGCTGAGAGCTGTGGGAAAGTCACCTCAGAGACGGAGTATCATCTTCCAAAGGCCTCGAGCAGAAAAACGATCTGCAAATTGGAAGGGCCCTACAATCCCTAATGTGAAAAGAAAGCTAGACTGAGATTAGGGCTCCTAAATTCTAACCAAATCCTGTCATTAGCCAGCACGGTGACCTTGTTCCACTCATGTATCATCAGCTCATTTTATTCATCTGTGAAGTGGGAACGCAGATGAGGTCCATGCTGGATTGTCAGCCAGTCAGGCTCATATACTTCCTAGCAGCTTAATCTTCAGCCTCTGTTTTCTTAACCATAAAAGGTGGGTAACGCTGCTACCTCATAGAGATATTTGGATGATGATATATGTACATGCCCGTTAAGGATGCTAGGCGGTCAGTGCTTCATAAATGTCAGTTGCCACCCTCTTCCTCAGACCCTTCAGGGGTGTGGTGAGGCTCAACTTGCACCACTGAAATAGGGTGGTGGGGAGGGCATGTTGTACCCCATGGACACATGGGATGGCTGGCAGTGAGCCTTGAACGCCTTCCTCTCCCTTGCCTGCCCTCAAGCCCATGACCTCTGAGATCTTTTCATGTGGGAGGGCTGTAGGCAACGTGGAGGGGCTCTGGCCATGGCTCTGCTGTGGCTAGGTTTTAAATGGCCACCTCAGGAGAAGGGTAGCAACTTGCCTTCCTGGGCTGAGGGTGAGGGGTGGGCAGGAGGTGGTTGGAAATGCTGGCTTTTCTGTGGAATCTTTTATTAGAAGCAGGGGATTTCCCAATGTTCTTTCAAACTCTTTTGGCCACACATTAAATGCCCCAAGGTCAAAGTCATTAGTGCATCTAACAGCCCCGAGAACTCTTGGCTTCAGTGCCGAATCCCTCTTATCTCCCCTCCCTCCCTGGAGCCTTGCAATTTAGCCAAGGCAGCTGCTCATACCCACCATCCCAACCCCAGCGTGGTTCAATCTGTATACAAAAATAGACACATGCAGGCAGTCACTGCTTCCATGGGGCCATCATCAGAAACGAGATCTGCTCAGGACATTCTCCAATAAGGGGAAAGAGGAGCTGGTAGATGATTACGTGGCAGAATGACAGAGCTTGGGCTGGGCCCCAGCAATCCAGAGAGGGTAACACAGGCACCTGAGAAAAGCCTTTTTACTGTCTGAACTTCAGCTTCCTTATTTCTGAAAGAGATCCAAAAATCCTGCTTAGCTCACAGGATTTAGGGGAAAATATTTCCCAAAATATTTGGGAAGATATTTTTGGGATGGGGGCCATGAACGGCCTTCATACCTGTTACACAAACAAAGGATATTACTGAGGATATTATTATTTGTACTGTTCCAAATTAGCCAAATGACCATGGTCAGGAGAGGGGAGGACCCGCTGGATCCCTTGTGGAGCTGGCTGCTCATGGGTTGGACTTGGTATTCATCTTGGAAGAGCAGCTGCTATTTGACCCGCAGCTCCACACCTTGTCTCATGGGAACATGGAGGGAACAGACCGCCTTTCCTGCAGCCACAGTAGAGAGCACGGCTGAACAACTGGCCAAGGGCACAGCATGCAGGGCAGCCATGGGGACCCCTCGAAGAGGCTGAGGGCACCCCAGAGGCAAGCTGAGTGCAGGGTCTGTGTGAGTTGCCTCGATTTCCTTCGGGTCTCTGAGCAGTGGCCCCTGCCCGGAGGTGCCCTTGAAGGAGGTGGGCTGGGGGCTGGGCAGGGCTCCTGGTTGCAGCCTCCCAGCCTGTGCCTGTGCATCTCATTACTGAGCAGGCCTGAATCAAAGCAGCCCTGTGCAGCTGCTGTCCCGTTTAATCCATTTGTAATCAAAAGTCATTAGCATGGATGTCTTGGTGCTGAGGTTATTGTGTGTGTGATCAAAGCCACAGCTCCTGCCCACTTCCCAGAGCTGCCTGCACCTGGGAGGGCATGGAGCGCTCTGAACCTGGGGCATGGGGCGGGCAGGCCCTGGTCATCCGAGGTAATGTGGGCTCCCTGAGCAGAAATGGGAGCAGCAAATGCAGCCTTGCCCGCGTGAGGCTCAGCAGCCTTGGGGAGGCAGGCCCCTGGCCCAGGTTTCCCCTTTGGAGGCTGACATTCCCAACTCAGAGACTTGGGGGAGCAGATGGAGGCAGGGGCAGACTGCGGCCAAGTAGGGCACACTTAGTATTAGACTCAGGAAGGATTCCTAAGCTCTCACTTATAGAAGAAGACACTGAGACCCAGACAAAGGAAGCACAGTATGTGCCTGGCAGGCGCTTGTGGGTTATGTGGTAGGAAGGAAAGAAAGAGGGGAAGAGAGAAGAGGCCAGGAGAGTAGATGAGACGAAGTTACCCCAAGTGCTGCACAGCTGAGAAAGGAAGAACACAAGGCTAAAGAAGTAGAGTGGGAGGGGCTAAGGAGTCAAGATGTTCTGGGTCTTTAATAGTCTATACACTCCTTCCTACACACCAGCTCCGGTAACTCTCTGAGCCATCTCCCTAAAAGCAGTGAAATCCCAGCCCAGATCTTGTCCTCTATTTATAAATTCTGCCTGAGTAAAGCTTGATATCCCACTTCTCTCTGGCTGTCCAGATTATGAACATCACTAAGATCCAGAGGAAGACTTTCAAGAAGTTTCCGGGACCTCCCTTCTCTGAACCGTCCTACCATGTCCTATCTTTAACACTCATTTGGTACTTAGCATGCCTTGTCCTTCTGATAGCTTCTGGGTTGATGGGGGATACAATTCCTCTGACTCTCGGATGATGACGATGATGACATTGACAACGATGCTGAGTGTATGAGCCTTGCTCTATCAACCAGACTGAAGCCCCTATGGGCAGCTGTTGTGCCCTTCAGGACACCCCTCCATAGCTGCTCTGGGCTTGATCAGGTGTCTTTGACAGGAGATTGGGAGCTTCTTGAGGGCAGCGCTGGACCTTGGATAACCTTGCATCTGTCTCCAGGGCCACACACAGTCCTCAGACACAGCAGACCTGTAACAAGTGTCTGCCCAAGAGTGAATGAAAGACACAAAGAGTTCTGCATGAACATATCTGTGATTGCATTTTAACACGGTCAGTGAGGCTGCCCAGAGGTGCTGCATTCCCACCAAAACTTCTGAACCATTCTCAAGGAGCCGCAGAAAGCAGAAGAACAGGGTGTAAAGGGGAGTGGGGCAAGTGGTTTGTACACATGACCTGGGTGCATGGCAATACTGCAGGGGAGTAGCCCCCTTGAGTTAGGGGAGATTCTAATCTCCCCACATGGGAAAGAGTCCTTTGGGAGTTGCATGCATTCTTTTAGAGCCCAGTGGGTGCCTGGGATGCAAATTCCGTGATATATCACAAGTTAATACATGATATACATGTATTAACAGTTTACATGGCTATAGTTTTCACCACTGATTTAGGGGATAAAGGAACATCCCAGAGCCAATTTGTGTATGACTTTGTGCAGTCCTTCACACCAAGAATGATCAAGTTTGGGAGCTGAGAGCTGAGTGGGAGGGCAATTGACCTGGGGTGGGGGGCAATTTAGAAACATTTACAGTAGAACCCAATACTAAGAGAACTAATCTTTCCTTTGCTGAGTCCTATGTCATGTTGGAAGATAACCAAATACTCCAAAGGTATAAATAATAAATAATTACCCAGTACAGAGTGGGACACTGATGGTAATAACTAACCTTTATTTAATAAGCTCTCACGTTTTCTGGGTGTGTCAGACAAATCTCATTTGTTTCTCACACCAATTTTTCTGAATGGGCATCAGCAATTCCATTCTGAAGATTCACTGGCGTTAAGTCATTTGCCCAAGACCGCCTGGCTAGAAAGTGACTGAGTTGAGACCTGAACTCCTGTCTCTGATCCCACTGATGCACGCTCTTCTCCGTGGCCTTCACCACCTCTGGCTCAGCTCCACCTCGGGAGGCCATAACTGATGTACTGCAGCCGCATGGCACGGGGAGAACCCAGGTATCTCAGTACCTGCCTCATCTCTCTGTTTACCCACACTTCAGCACCTTGACAAACAGGCAAACCACCACAGACACACTGCTGGAAAAAACAGTAGACTATATTCAAATCGAATCTTCTTTTTTTACAGATTAGTGAAGTCAAGCTCTGAAAGGTTAATCACCTGCTCAACACCACGATGCTAGTATGTGATAGGCCCAGGCTTAAAACCCAAGTCTCCGACTCTCAGTTCACTGCTATTTTTATGGAATTGTGGTATCTGAGAATGGAACAGTGGCTGGGAAGTGGGGACTTGTGGGTATCTGTCTTTTGGGCACTGGCATTACAAGGACAACACTCTACTTAAAATGTCCAGAGGTAATTTACTACTATGTTGACACCAGGGGCACATGGCACCAAGTGCCAATCTCGGCCTCCCAGGAGCAGATCAGGGTAGCTCTGGCACAGGCATCCATTCAGGACATAGTGTGTTGTATCCACCCGGCCTTTACAACACTGCGCTACCAGGGACTCACAATAAACACAGGACATCGGGGAGAGAAGGTAGAGATTTTCTTCCCTGATTTTTGAGAATCCACAATTTCAGCTTAATTTGTAATAGATAGTGAGCGTAAAGAAACTGACAACAGGGCCATCAGCTATTCTGTTAATGACACTTGAGGCCATGGCACTTCAATATGACTGGAGCCAGCTGTGCAATGCACAAAACGACCTTTAGCCCCATCCTTGGAGAAATGTAATTCTCTTCATGCCTCTTTCTGTCCACAGGGAGTTAGAAACCAGAGCTGCCAGAATAATCAGAAGGCTTCCTAATGACCATGCTCAAACAAGCGGAGATTACGTATTGTCAGAAATAATGTAATCTGCAACTCTTCTCATCTGTTTCATCGCGTTTGCATTTTTAAACCACCTCTTGAGGAAGAAATGAGACAGTTGGAAGTCCTCCCTGTTCTTGCACCTAGAGATAGATTTATCTTCTTCATCTGAAATGCCAGGGGAAAAATTAGAATGTGGTGAGTTCAGAGGCTTTCTAGTTTTGCAGTTTCTAGCCCATAAAGTGGGTATACACGTCTTTTCTAGACACGTAACTGAACATGGATTAACTATCTGTACATTGATATGAGCAAAGACAGCTTCTCTGAATGCTGCTTCCCAGACTTTGTCGATACATCCATGGATCAGATGCACGTGTGCTGATCTGTCACAGAGCACGTATGATGCTCACTGCAACCCCTGCTCCTATACTCTCTGGGGGCTTTCCATCATTTCTAATAACATCTGCAATCCTTACTGTGGCCTTCAAGGCCCTCTACAATTATCCTCTCATCCCCTAGACCTCTGGCCCACCCAGTTCCAGCTGCCATGGCTCCATGTTCCCTTTACACAGTCAGCTTGCAATTCTTGTCAGATGTACTACAGAATAGCCTAGTGGTTTACACACACACACACACACACACACACACACACACACACACACACTCCATGGTGAGGTCTGACCCTAGAGTTTTTTAGATTTGCCAGGGTGATTATTACATTTAGCCAGGGTTGAGGACTAAGGCTTTTGCACTTGCTGTTTTCTCTGCCTGGAATTCTCTTCCCTGGGATGCCTGCCAGCTCTCTCCCTAACTTTATGCAGGCCATGATATGTATCAGAGAGGCCTTCCCAGGCTACTCTCTCCATATCAGCACCTTTTCCATCGCTTTCCATCCTCTGACATGTTTTATCCTTCTTTGTACATTTATGCTCTGTGACATTTTATTATATATTTCTTAACTCGTTTATTGTCTGTCTCTCTTCTAACCCCTGTCCCATCCTACTTCAGTGTAAACTCCCAAAGTGCAGAGGTTTGTTTCATTCACTCCTCTATCTCAGCAGTGCCTGGCACATTGTAGGGGCTAAATAAGGACTTGTTGAGCAAAGCAAGGCATGAATATCTCTCTGCTCTGCAATCAGAAGGGCTCTGCTTTGCGTTCCCAGCACTGGAGGTGGGTTTGCATCAAGCCATTTCCACTTTGTCACATAAGTGCAGGCCAGGTTTGGACTTTCAGCCAATGGCCCTGTGTACCCACTGAGAGGTAACTGTGGACGACTTAGCTCAGAGCTCTTATCTGGGAAGGCACAGAGTGGAGGATGGAGATGCTAGTGTGATAAATGACTGGGCAGGCACCATGGCAGAACCGTGTAAGGCACTAGGCAAACAGGCATGGCCTGAGTGGCCTCTGGCTGGGGCTGGCTCCTTTGGGAAACAGGAGGCCTTAGAAGTGGGAAAGCAGGACTTGGACTACTGAGCAGACCCTACAGCCATCATGTAGATTGGGACCACTGTGGTGTTATGCCTGTTCTTAACCTCCCCATCCCAGCCACCCTTGCTCCCAACTCTAACATCTGTTACAGGCTATGTTTTATCCCCTCTTTCCAATGTCAGTCTAGCTTTGGTTCTGATACATGTATGACAGCCCAGTATGGCCATTTCAGTTAAGTTCCTTTGACTGACCAGGACTACCCTTGTCACTATAGAGTTCTCTGGAGAGCACCTTTCATGAGCTCCCAGCCACAGCCCCATGTGGAAAAGTTCTACATAAGGTGGGGGGATGGTAACAGTCATTGAGACTCATTCAATTTATTGATTGGGGAAAGTAGAGACTACAGTGGATTTTGACTGAGATTTCCAGATAGTATTGATGAAACAGCTAATTGGAGAAATTAGGACTAATCAATATCTTGGGAGGCAAACATCCTGATCACACTAGGCTATGAGAGATTCCTCTAGAATGTGTACTTGGTCATTCAACAAACATTTCCTGAGCACTTACTGTGTGCTGGAGCAAAGGGGGCCCTTGGGCAGGGTGCTTCACCACTTCATGCCCAGGGCGCTCAAACCCTGGCTGTGGCTAATCACCTGAGACTGTTTTTAAAAGGAAATGTTTAACATATAAGGCTCTGATATTTCAGTTCACAAGTTTCAGAATGGGGTCAAGCACATATTGTATGATTTTGTTTATAGGAAATGTCCTCAATAGGCAAATCCAGAGAGACAGAAAGTAGATTAAAGGTGTCTTAGAGCTGGGGACGGGGAGGGGAAATGGGGAACAACTTCTAATGAGTATGGGTTCCTTTTTGGGGTGATGAAAATGTTCTGAAATTAGATGGTGGTGATGGTTGCACAATTTTGTAATATACTAGAACCAATGAACTGTATACTTTAAAATAATGAATTTTTAGAATGTGAACTATATCTCAATTTTTAAAAAGATGCTTTGAGAGCATTAAATTTTTAAAAACTGAAGGAACAGGACTGGGCTTCTAAATTTTTTAAAAAGTTCCACAGGTAGTTGGCAAGCACAGCCAAGGTTGAAAACCACTGTGCTCACTCCCTCAAAAGAGACTGCAGCAGATTAAGGGTTAAGCCCTCCCAAGGCAACAGGCAAGAATGTGTTTATGTAAATTCTGAACCTGAGGAGCCCTGAGTTTCCAGGTGGAGTCTCAGGGATACTCATGTTCTCAGGCACCTCCAGGCATCCCCTCTGCTAGGCACTGGGGACACAGGAAAGCCAAATGCAGACTCAGCTTTGCACAAAGCAGATGCTCTGTTCTCATTTACCCCAGGAGGAAGTATTGCTGCCAACAGCGGGCCATGCAACCTGAAGATCTTGATTGAATTTCTAAGTGTTCCCCCCGCCCCAACTCTCCCCCAAGCAGATTTCCCCCTTGAGTATAGAGTGTAGATGGTAATTAATTAGCTGGGCTCCTGGATGAATACAGATAAATGAGAAAGCAGTGGTTGGGGGGCTAGCCTTGCCTGGAACAGCCTTAGAAGGAGCAGTCCCCAGAGCATCGAGGCAGAGCACGCCATGCCCTGGCAGCACTGGGTGTATGAAACAGGCCATCCCTATGGGGACCTATGGCTCTGCAGACCCCCAGCTGCAGTCTTCCTCCAAATTCAATGCACTGTGCAAACCAACAGGGAAATTAATCACCCAGAGACAAGAGACTGACTGCTGAAGAACATCGAGCAGAATATCTTGGTGCCTTGAGTGGGAATTCAGCTCACGGGTGCCCATGTAGGTTAATGAGATGAAGTGTGAAGCTTCCTGCTTCCTGGAAAGTTCTGTGTGAATAAATGGCTGCAATCAGGCAGTTCTGAAGGGGCCAAGGGTAATGAGGAGAGTAAAAATAAAAAGAGGCTGGATGGCTGCCTGAGACTCCTGGAGACATCCCAGGCCCCTGCAGAACCATGGTCCAAGGAGGCTATTTCACTGTGGGTGGGAAAACCAACATAGTTAGAAGTAGCACCATCTAGTGTGATAACCACACTCAATGAAACCTCCTCCACTCTGAGTTTAAAAGAAAATGGAATATTTGTGGATTTTTGTCTCTTCTCTAATCACTATCTGGCAATTGCCCAACAGTAAAAGAGAATAGCCACTTGTAACTCTTCTACCATTCAGAAAAAACTCTCGCTCACATGATCAAACTTTGTCGGTCACCGATTCATATCGAGACCCTTCTCTCCACAAAACTAATCTCTTTCTTGGCCCCAGGCATGAGTGTGAATGTTACATCATGTTGGAAAGCAAACTTTGCCTACGGCTGCTTTTCCACCAGCTCCTACGACAACCTCAGCCCTCCACGCAGCCACTCCTGATTGTCTCCTTCTGGAAGCTTCCGTGTATCTTGCACTGCTTCCCCAGCCATCAAGACCCTCCAGCAACCTCCTCTTCTAAACGTGTAAACTTCAACTACGGGTCATCCTCAAGGGGACACTCAGCGTACGCTGCCTTGTTGTACTGGTCAACGGAGTCAGGTTTTTACCTGCCCCTCCAGGTGGATGGTAAGAGCCTACAAGGCAAAGCCCATGATTTCTCTTCCCTCATCGCATGACAAGTGGAGGGTTTTGGAGTAGATCTACTTGACTTCAAATCCCAGCTCTGGGCTTACTAAATGTCCACACCTGAGCAAACTGAAAAACTCCCAGTTTATTCTCTCCCACATGGACTCAAGGTCCACACATCTCCACGGGGGGCCTCCAGGAGCACAACGGGCTGGATAAGAAATCAGGAAGCAGAAAGAGACTCTCCAATTGATGTCGAAACAACGCAGCAGTGGCCTAATGTGTGGGGCGAAAGCGGGGGAGGCCGGGGGCAGACAGAGGCAGAGACAGGGGAGAGAGAGAGGATATGAATGAGAGAGAGGATATGAATGAGAGAGAATGGGGGAGGGGAAAGAGAGAGGAGAACGGAGGAGGGCAGACCCAGCAAAGAGAGGGAGGGGCTATGTTTGGGGGTGAAGGCTGATATTCCTGACAGAACTTAGACAAACAAGAAATTGAAAAGCACACAGCTGCTCATATCAAATACACTCTCTTAATGCACTACATCAAAAAGCTTTCATTATCAACTAATTTATTTGAGTGAGAAAATAAATTTCCTTATTGCAGATAAGTGTACTGTAAGTCAAAGAACAGAACTCCCAACCCCACCCCCACCCCACCCCGCCACACACACAGCGTAAAAAAATACAATAGGAGCGCAAATTAAACCTTTGGAAAAAGAATAAATAAGAATCTGGATCAAAGACAAAAAGAGTTTGTGGACTTGAGAGGTCAGCAGGACCAAACTGGAGACAACGCATGGAAAACTATCCTCTCTCTGCTGTGGGAACTCTGATAATGGTGACTGCCAAGACGAACTGTCGCTGCAGGTATGGACTGCAGTCAGTGAGGACGCACGCGGCCTCTCCATGTGCAAACCGGGGCTGTTTCCCAGCCCTCCTGCGTGCCTGGGTGAACGGGGGAGGGGGAGGTACCAGGATGGGTGAACAGCAAATCCTCCCTGTGCCCACGAGGCCCCCGTCCACCACCTCCACGTGCACGGCCTTGGAGGGCTCGCCCTCCGGCTGGGGCCTCTGTGATCTGCACAGAACCACGTAGGAGAAGCGTGTGGTCGAGAAGTGCGTGGAAATGGAGGCTGCGGGCGGCTCAGAGGCAGGGTTTTCAAGTAGGACCTTGAACAATGGGTATCAGGAGAATGGCATTCCAGCCCCTGCGCTGCCAATAACCTCCTCTGTGCTTCCCTGAATGAGCCGCTTCTCCCCCTGAGACTCAGTTTTCCCACCTGTCAAACGAGACAACTGCAAATTCGAACAAGAAATGTGGGTGTGGAGGGTCACTTGGGGAACTGCAGTGACTGAAGGACCAAAGCTGCCCCACTCCACTCCAGCCAATTGTTTCCAGAAGCCAAAACTCTAAAACTGGTGTGGACGTGTTTGTCTGTGCATATGAGGAATCTCTTTATTTTCAAATGTTTGCAAATTTTGGTAAAACACTGTGTGGGTCAAAAAAGAGATGCCTGTGGGATGAATTTGGCCTCAGTGTCATCAGAAGCCCCTTCATTCTTCACATTTCATGACTGCCTAGAGAGTTGCCCTCCCACCACACTCCTTCCCAAACCCCTGATATGCAGACACTTCTGAATAAAAGAAGTGAGCCAGCTAAGGAGAGGAGAGCTCGCCAGGGCCTCCTGCAGGTATGACAGCAGCTCTGGGCTTGAGGAACCTTGCTGCGGTCAGTCTCCTGGCCCACAGCGTGTGGACCCCCGTTTCCTCGTGTGCAGAACAAAGGGGCTGCACTAGGAGGTTCTCCAGGGTCCCCACCAGCTCCAAGGCCATGGCTGACGACTCCAGCATCTTCAAATGGTTTTGACTAAACAATGGAAAACCAAGAGAGATGAGGGTCTACCCTCTAATGGCTCCCTGATGCAGATGGGAAATGAGGGCAACAAACAGGCAGGGTAGTCAGACCAACGCCCGCTCACAAAATTGGGTAAATGTCTATTTTGTGGTCTCTCCTTCCAACTTCTCCCCCGTGTCCTGTCTCTGTCACCTGGTGGGCACCCCCACAATTGGGGGCCTAATTCCCATAATCCACATGTTAGTTGATAAGCTGAAGACCATTTCCTTTTAGGAATCTGTAGCCTGTGCAGGCCTCCAACCAAAACGTTGGCTCTTAAAATGACGGAATTTCAGGTTCCCTGTGGGTCACTGTGAGATACTGTTTGGGGAGAGTCCCAGGCTGATGCCCGTCAGATCCTATAACCAGGTAGTCACCTGCTTCACCTGGTAGTCAAGTGGTCCCCAGAGAGCAATGTGGTGAGGAGTGAAGCTACAGGGCTTTCTTGTTCCAATAAAAATCGACAATTTACTGTAATTTCGTTGTGATTTAACAATGCTTTTAAAAGAGGAAGGAAATGGCTCATAAAGTCTGGTGACCTAGTCACTCCTGTGTGCTTCATCAGCACTCCCTCTGAGCTGGTGCCTTTCACATCCCCCAGGCTGCCCAGGGACAGGCTGGAGTGGAGAGCCGGGAGACCGACTCCACAGTCCGGGGCACCAGCCAGTTCTCACCTCTCTCCGTCTTTCTCCATCCCTCTCTGACTCTTTCCCTCACTTTTGCCCACTCCCTCACTCTTTTCTTTCTTTTTCTTTTTCTGAACAATGGAAGTTGAATGGCAATGCAAATCTCAGTCTCTCCTTAAAAAAACAGGCCAGGGAGGCAGCACGTCACCCATATTTATGAGCTTTAAATGGCTTTTATCAAAGTGAGGTCGCGCTAAATCACGGCGGAGCTGTCATAAATACAAATGACTCGACATAGGCTGCAACAAGCCTTCGGGGAAAATTATATGATGTGCTGTTGCAGTTATGGTATATCACACAGGGAGCTCATATTTTTCCACTGGCAAGGTAATCCGATCCTTCAGAGGACTCTAATGGGTGAAAAGAGGCAGTAAGTCGAAGTGAATCACGCCAGGGATGGGATGGTCACACGCATGCCTGACAGGTGAGGGGCCCTTCTCTGGGTGCTGTTATTTTTAAAGAACCAACCTATTCACTGGAAGGAGGTAATTGATGGAATCTTAAATATTTTATGGGGATTTCCTTACTTAGAATCAATCGATGAGACTAGTTGATGGGGCACTGGATTAGTAGTTAAGGGACTTTGTAGCTCTGGCACTAAATGTAGTTACATGTGGTTCTAAAACACAAATTCTTTGATATTCTTCCTTGCAAAAGACGATGCCTATATCCCCTCCCCATCAATATGGAATGGCTTTAGTGATTCATTTCTAATGAACAGATTGTGGCAGAGGTGAGGTGTGTGCTTTCCAAGGTTGGGTCATAAAGGTATTGTGGTTTCCTCTTTGAACCACTCACTTTAAGAAAAACCAGCCGCCATGTTTTAAGGACACTCAAGCAGCCCCATGGAGAGGTCCACATGGTTTGGAACTGAGGTGTCCTGACAAGAGGCAGCACTAATTTGTCAGGAGTGCAAATGAGCCACCTTGGATGGCTCTTGGATGAGGATCCAACAGCCCCATTAAGCCATCAGATGCAGATAGGCTACTTCTAGAGTCCTGACCCACAGAAGATCTGAGAGGTAATAAATGTTTATTATTTTAAGCCACTGAATTGAGATAATTTTTATGCAGAAATAGATAGCTAATATAAGGCAATAAGCTTAAACACTCTAGGTATTAGTTTCCTTATTTTTATATAAAGGATGGACTAAATCCAAGGTTCCAAATCCTGGCTACACATTAGAATCACTTGCAAGCTGTTCAAAAGCATTTAATGCTCAGGACCTACACGCTACCAATTGAAACTGAGTCCCTGGGCACAGTGAGGCCCAGCATGGGCATTTTCTAAAGCTCCCCAGGTTATTCTTAATGTACAGCCAGAATTGAGTGCCACTGAATTAGATGCATTTTATGTTCTAAAAATACATTTTACAATTTTACGAAACCCTTGGCAGGTTTGGGAATTGAGAATGTGAGAGTTGGGCTATTTCTTCATTCCCAACTCCCTCTCATTACTTCGGATGCCTGGACACTGTCCAGCAGAGCCAGAGACAATTCCTTTACTCCAGCTAGTGAAACCTGGCCCAAGACAAAGAAGTATATTTTAAGAAGTAAAATATCATTACAGTAAGGATGAGTCAGTCCTAGGGAATAGGAAAACAGCCCAGATCTGAGGAAAGCTGACATTGATCAGTTTTCTTAACCCACTGCATAAAGAGAGTCATACGTGGGCCATCCTCAGCTTAGCAGACTCCTTTGGCAAAGATGAGTGCTGTCAAGCATGGAGCCTTTGTGAGGGAGCATCGTGCCTCTGCTGGTCTAGCAAGGGCAGGTGTGGTGCTGGGTAGCAGTCATGCACTGGGATTTGAGCCAAAAGACTTGCTGCTCACTGGCTGTGAGAACGTGGACAAGTCAGTTCGTGTCTGTGACTCAGGATCTAAGCCTGTGAAAATGGAAATTACCTATCTCCCATACTGACCTTGTCAAATGGAGTAATCAGACAACAGAGGTGAAAAGCCTCACAGACAGTAGTGTACACACATCAGAGTGCTATGACCCTGAACCATGAAAACCCATAGAAGGAATTCCACTACCAACACAGGTCTCCTTCTCTGAGAAAAAATAAACAGTAAATAAATAAAATAAAATAAGAGAGCAATATGGATCAAGAAGACAATTTGCCCCCAAAAGGTCAGAAAGACCTTTTCCTGGTCTCCACTCCTGCCACTATCAGTTGTCACATGTTATTATGATTATTCTCCACCTGCCCTTCCTAAGGAGGTTTAAACACCTCTCTGTCATTCTTGGATGTCTAGCAAACACCAAGTCTGAGTCCCTCCTTCAGCCATCCACCTATTCAGTAAGTGTTTACAGTGTGCTTACTACACACAAATACCCTTCAAAACCATACGAGGGAGGAAGGAATGCTCATTCAGGTCTACCTCTTATCTCAGATCTCCACTTATCTGGATGCTACACCTTGGTCCTCAATCCCTTGTTACAGTCTCAGGCAGTCTGGATATCCCATAATACTGCACATTTGCCTCAGCCTTCGTGTTATCTCCAATGCTGGCAACTCATTTTGCACAGTATAGGACTAGGCTCCCAAGAGAGTGAAGATCCATAAGGGCAGAGCTATGTCCCCCATTCTCTGTGTCACCTGTTACAAAAGCTGGGAGTCCGGTAGATGCTCAAGCAGCCAGTGTGGGCTGATAAGCAGTCCCGTAGCAGCAGCGCCAGCTTTTGCCTGGACTTCCTGAATCAATCTCCTTCCTTCAATATCTGCACATCAGTCTGCCCATCCCCTGGGGTTGAGGGAAGGAGAGAAAAGGGATTAGACTTTCTGTTTAAGGGGGATGTCTGCTGCTTCCCTGGTGGCCTCCTCACCCTGATTCCCACTTCAGGCAGCACGATTTCTGTAGTTCATTCACATGCCTAAACCGTTTAAGATGCTGCCAGATGAGACTTTCAGGCTCTCTAGGAGCAGTCCTTCCCAGGTCCCCGCTGTCTACTCTGTAATACTTAATTCTTTGGAAAGAAGTAACAAGAAGGCTGGGTGTTTTTGTTTCGTTTTTTTAAGATTTTAAGAAAATCATTTATTGCTGAGAAGTCACATCAGGGTCTCATCCTTCAAAGCGACAGTTGAGTGTGTATCAGCCTGAGAGAGAGCCTGATTATTAGTTTTAAAGAGCTTATTTTATTCTCTTAAAAATGGGATCAGTTCGTCTTCGTCACATCTGTCTGTGTGTGGCTCCCGCATGCCACAACAACTGTCAGCTCCAGGCATCATGCTATTAAGGTGTAGCAGGTGTATGCGTGGGTCTGCCTGGGTGTGTGTGTTTTCCAAAGGAGCAGACAATGAGAGTTAGCGCATGAGTAATTGATGGGGTTGCTTTGCTCATCTGCATTCAGGAAGGGTCTAGGAAGACGGTTCCCATCCAGCCCATCCCACACCCCATCGGCTGGGGAGGAGGGAGGAGCCACAGCTACAGTCCATGTTATCTAAGCAGCAATAGTAAGGCCTTGCAATAAATCACCTTACTAAGGGATGCTGTAAAGGGAATATGACTATCACAAGCGTGTGTCTCCCTCACATCCCAAGGGCCATGTAGCTTTGGCCAATGACCCAGCACACCTGCAGCAGAGCTTCCAGATGTCCCTGATACCTGTTTAAAGGGCTATTTCATAGGGCCCAGGCTCCTTCTCATTCTGTTATGAATAAAGGCAAGAGCTAAGCTAAAGTTTCAGATAAAGGAAAGGGTAGAATCTTCCACTGTTTTGCTCTATATTGAAGCCTACCATTCATATCAATGGGAAAACACTGTACAGTGTCTGCAGTGAGTGTAGCATGGTACTAAACGTCAGTATAAAAGGAGTAGATAAGCAAGGAAAGACCCGTACATCAAAATATGTGACAAATAATATGGAGTAAATAATAAAATGCTAAGCTGAATGCAGCTGGGTGTTAAACATGGCTCACAAAATATGTTTTATGGATGACTGAGAAAGCCAGAGGACAGAGCCAGGCATGGGATGCTTCTGATAGGGACCTGGGAGCATCTTCTTTACAGAAAGGAGGAGGAAAAGCCTACCAGGCACGTGCCAGCAAGAGGAAACAGGCAAAATTGGGAAAGAGACTTGAGAATTATGGAAACATGGCACATACAAACCATAACAGGGAATGGTGGGCAATTCAGCTGAATAGTTACTAGGCGTGCCCAGAAAGAGAAGTGTGCTTGCGTATGTGTCTGTATACACGGATGACTCTAGGGCACATAATCTGAAATGACAGATAATCAAAATGTCATTTAGCATGTATCTATGTCTTGGAATTGATATGGATGGGTAAGGAGATGTAGGGCTTGCAACACTTTCCATGAAATAATGAAATGCCTCTAAAGACCTGAGTCAGGAAGAGCTGGGAAGCCATCACGCTGGTCCTATGAGTGCACCTGTTCCCCCAGTCCTGCCTGCAGCAAATGGAACTCTTGGGCTGGGGCAAAACATCCGCTTTGCCTAGTGTGCTGAGGCCAGGCCTCCACCCACCCAACCCACCCTCCTGAGGCAAGGAAGGCAGTTAAGGGATGACTGTATACAAAAGGCACATTCTCTTAGTTTCTGCAGGACTAGAACAAATAATAATTCCATATTCATTATCAAATAAAAGATATGTCATAGTAATAAATTATTTAAAATGAAAAAGACTTGTTATGGATCACATTACTGATAATTTGTCAGCAGAGAATTGAATTCCCATGCAGGGGAAGGAAGCCTCCCCCAAGAAGCCTGGTTGACACTCTTCCACCCAGAATGAAGCACTCTTGCTCTGTACTCACATCACACTTTCTCATTTCTTCCCACAGTCAGCATCAGTTGAAGGAGGGAGCACATATCAAAGACTGCTCAGGGTGCACAGGGACCTATATCCAGGGCACTTGCATGCTGATGCACCAGCACTACTGGTTTCCAAGACATCAAAGGAGGTGCTTGTCTGTGGAGTAAAGCCTGTCATGCCCTCTGGAAATCCTTTGTGGGAGCTGGAGAGCACGCACAACTCAAAAAATTAACACAGAAAGATTCTAAAAAAGAAATGGAGATGAACGATGAGAAATTCATGGCCACATACAGTTGCAGGAAAATAGGCATGAAAGTGTCAGGCCTAACAACTGCAGTGGCTTGCTGTATACAGGAAGATAACAATACGAATGCCATGATCCTCCCCAGGCCAGGTGTGAGGAGAGAAGCTGCTAAGGACAGGTCACAGCAAAACCCAAACTGGGTAGGAACCGAAGAGCCGAGGACAGCGCGGCCTGTCACATGTTGCCTGGCTTGGGACATTCAGAAACCTGGTCTTTCTTTCTCTCATCTGCCAAATAGACAGTTACAAACCTGGATCAAGCCTAGAGTTTACTAGACTAATATTGTGAAGCAAAAGAAACTATGACAAAGTTTCTTGAGTGGGCAAGCCATGGTTCTCAAGAGTCTTCAGAGCATCGCTCCAGAGCAGGGAAGAAGCAGGATGAAGGATCCTAAGGAAAGAGTGGAGTGAGGGAGGGGTGAGGAAGCTCAGAGACCCCACACCTGTGAGCACCAGCTCCACCTGGCTGCACCCAAGGGCACTCCCAGTTCTTCCAGTCTCTGGATTTGACAACCCAGCCCCCTCTCTTGAACAGCATAAATGCTGCAGCAGATGTGTGCTAAACAAGACCAAACTGAGGGGAAGCAAGGGCATTTTAAAAAATGAAGGGGCATGGGCTTCCCTGGTGGTGCAGTGGTTGAGAGTCCGCCTGCCGATGCAGGGGACACGGGTTCGTGCCCTGGTCCGGGAAGATCCCACATGCCGCGGAGCGGCTGGGCCCGTGAGCCGTGACCGCTGAGCCTGCGCGTCTGGAGCCTGTGCTCCGCAACAGGAGAGGCCACAACAGTGAGAGGCCCGCGTACCGCAAAAAAAAAAAAAAAAAAAAGAAGGGGCAGCGGGGAGAAAAGAAAAGAATGAAAATTTGACTACAGAGTGTTTATAAAAAGCTGATATGTAATTCAGTGTTTGTGGAAACTTTTCTTCTTTGTTTGGTGGCAGAAACCAAATTGGAGACATGTAAAGTACGTAAATATCATTTAAAATCTAAAGAACTTAAATTGTAAGATTAAGTGAAATGATGTCTGAGAATGTGCTCCAAAAAGTGCAGGGTATTGTCCCAATGGAAGGGGTTGCTGTCCAGGGCCAAATTCTTCATATGTTTATTTGATGGATCAGAGGCCACAAGAGCTCCGCTGGCCACCAGAGCAGACTGTGAGAGGCAATAGCTGAATTCCAAAAAGGCTCCAGGACCAGAATGCCTCCTTCACATCTACTATAGAACCAGAATTTACATTCCTAGAGATTCATACTCTTGGAGTTTTTGCCCTCGGGCCTTCTTTCAAAAATGCAGATACCTCCGGGAAGGCTGACACTTCTAACTGATTCATTCTAATAAGGTGTGGAGGACAGGTCGTCAAGTAGACATCTAGCTCGTCTGGAAGTCACAGCTCTGTTCTGGCCTGACTGTGTGAACTTGGCAAATAAACCACTTGACCTTTCAGTGCCTCAGTACCTCCTTATGGGAAAGGGACATTGGGCAGGCAGATAAGATGGACTTCTAAACCCTGAAATGAGATTACCTGATATATCAGAGGTAGGGTTGCAGATAAAAGACAGGGCAACCGGTCCAATTTGAATTTCAGATACATAATAAATATGTGCTTAGTGTATGTTCCATGTATACTTAAACTAAAAAAAAGAAAAAAACAATGTGTGGGAGTCCTATATTTTTATTTGCTAAATCTGGCAACCTTAATCAGATGGGCTTTTCTCTCCAGAGGGAAGATTCTAGGGGGAGCATGGGCAGCAAATGGAAAAGGCAGGGAGTGAGGAGAAATGGGAGTAGGTAGGCAGTTCCAAGCATAATGCTGCCTCCTTCACAATTCTTTGAGGGCTGATCTAGTGCAATGACATTCATAAAATGCACCTCACTCAAGGGCTTCAGCAAGATGCACAGGCTGCCAGAGCCCTCCCTGGAAAGGAAGTGGGCTCCAGGGAGAGCTGTCCTAAGCAGTAAGCGGCCACTTCATGCCTGTAATCTGACTCTCCACTGCTCTTCCCAACTTCCCTTACCTCCCTCCCTGGTAATACTCTTCGAAGGCTCCCTCCCGCTGCTCTGTGAAATCCAAGCTCCCTAGAAGCTCCCAGAAGGCCCATTTGGTCTGCTATACCCTCCCTCCCAACCCCCAACCCCAGCCTGGTCTCTTGCCCTTCCCACCTCGAACCTCATAAGCTAGCTTTCCTCCCCCACCTGCCTAGAAGATGGTTTCTCTTTCTGAATGCCCTTTCCAGAGAATGGCCCTGGCTCCTCCCTCTCTCCTTTTGATTTAGCTCATCTCCCTTCCGGTCTCCACTGTGTCCCAGGTGGGCCTCTCTTGAGCAGGGTATCACCCTGTCTTCGAGTTCATGCATTCACACTGTTGGTCACTTCCTATTCCTTGAGAGCAAGTATGCATTTCTGTCTTAACTTCGTCTCTGAATCTCTAGTTCCTGCCACAGTGCCTGGCATTTGATGAGTACAGTAATTATTTGATTGATTAATTATTACATTTGCTGGTCCCTGTTGACTAAGGACATTTGTTAATGAATTGATTAGCCCCTTTCTCCCCAGCGCTGTGCCTCTTCTATAACTCCTGGGGGGCTCACAAATCATCTCTGGAATTAGCCATTTTCTACCCATCCCCATATACCCCTCCTGCACTCTGCAAAGCACTGAGCAAGCCCTCCTTTGAACGCACAACTCTGAGTTGGCCTTTTATAACCTATACTCTTGGTAGAGTTTGCATTTCCAGCAATTAACCATATACTTCCTTGTGCCACTCCTTGAATTATGTTCTGTATTGTCATTCCCATTAACAGTTGTATCCCATTAGAGCTTTCTCTAGGCAAGGACTAGTATCATGTTCTTGGTGAGGAATGAAGCCAGGAAGTGAGGCCCCAGCCCTCTGGGAGCTTATACTTAAGGTAAAATGGAAGGTAACCCACGTATCAGCTGAGCCATCCTTGGAGATCTATATATAGATTTGGATTTAATGTGGATTTATACACATTACCTCATGTTAAATGAGAGGTCTGACGCCTGCCCCAACTTCCTGCCAATTCCTGGAATCCAATCCTGCATTCTTATTTTTTACTTTCTATTCTCATAAAAATCACCATCTTCCCCCTTCCACAGCCCTGCCTTTCAGCTTTCTATTCAGGTCTCACCTACAGCAAAATTTTCATTCTTTTTCTTAATGAAGAACAATTAGTTTCCTTTCATGCCAAGCCTTGGAGGCCTCACCTTTCATATGCAAACCAGGTATTTGTTAAACAAAAAACCCACTCACTCCCCTAGAGGAAGAATGAGAGGCAAATCTTTTAATTTGAAAGATCCTTTACCTTCTCTCCTTTCTAACTAAAGTAACTATTACAGGGAGTAATAGTTATATGCCAGGGGAGCTTGGAGTAAAAAGAGACCATTTTTGACCCAGGAAATGTAGAATTGGTAGGCTGTGTTCCCAGATTGAGTGTGACTAACCCATCTAGGCATGTCTGCCTTGTGAGTAGGAACGTGGGGCCCACTTCTTGGCCTCCCCTCTCGGAAGCTGCCCTCTGACCGGAAGACTGCTGCCTGGGCTCTGAACACACAGCTCTATTTCCCTGTCACTCCCCATCCAGTTCCAAGGCCCACGTGGTACAAACGTGGGCTCTGGAACCCATGGCTGTTCCTCCCAGTCTTCCAGACTCTGTCTAACAAACACCCTCATCACCCTCCTAGGGACTCTTATTCTCCCAGCCCCCTGGCCGCAGCAAACTGCCAAGCTCCCATTTCTTGGAACACTGGAGGAAACCAACCTCTGCTAGGCCCTCAGCAGTTTTCCTTTCTCCGGAAAAGTGTTTCTATCCTAAACTCAATGGCTGGATTAACTTCAAATACTCTAGAAGCAAAGATTCTCAAACTGGAGCACATATCAGAAACATCTGGAGAGCTAAGCCCCAAGTTCTGAGGGGAAATCTGGGATTTTATATTTCTAACAAGCTCCTCAGTGATGAGGATGCCTGAGTACTGGCTTCAAACTTTGGCTTCCATGTGTCCACCTGGGCGCTTTTAGACACACTGCCCAGCACTGTGGGCCCCTGACTTCAGCAGATACTCCCCATCCGCCGCACTGTCCCCAGGAACACACAATCAGGCCTTGAACCCAAAAAGCAAGACTGTGCCCTAAGGGGCGGCCCTGGCCTACAGCAGCTGTTTGTCCAACGTGATTAAACCCCAATTATGACGTGCTTCAGAGGCCAGAGAACTGGGAGAGCTGGGATCTGGCTTGCAGAACAGCATGCATTTTGCGTAACCAGCGTAAACAGAGTTGGGTAGGCGGTGGGGGCAGACAGCTGTTTCCCATTCAGGGACCAGCAGGGCCCAGGGAGTGGGAAGCCAAGCACCTCACTGCCCTGCCAGGCCCCTGCAATCAGAAGCCCAAGGGCACATCAGCCATTCCACAGAGGGGCAGGGCAAGGGGAATGAGGCCATGGAGGGGGGGCCCAGGGGACACTGAGTACATAGGCTACACCCAGAAAAATGTTCTGATGCTTTAAGGAGGGGGTAACTATTGATATGAAGTTTTGTCATGACTAATTTGCATCCTGGGATTCTGAGGAAACTCAGCCTTACCAGAGAAAGGGCTGGAAGGGGTGCCTCTGATGGGGGTGTTTCTCTGATGAGGTGTTTCTAAGAAAGTGGTCAGAAAACCGGGGCCATTAGAATCCCCTTGGCGCTCACAGAATGTGCAGATTCCCAGGCCCCATCAGGTCTACAGAGTCAGAACCTCTGGGGGTAACCCCAGGCCCAGCCTGGGAATCTGCATGCTACAAAATCTCCCCAACTGATTGTTATGTTCACTGATGCTTGACCAGAGCAAGAGTGGGTTGGGTTTCACAGGCAGGAAGCTGAGGTCCTTTTCAGTGCCTTTTCTTCAAATCTATAAATGGTGTCTAGCCTCTTCTGACAGGTCTGGCAATCAAGGACCCCATGGACCATAAGGGATGACTCTCTTCTGTACAATGTACCCCAAAGACCACGTGTTCTCCAGCGCCAAGGGAAGCACTTGGCTTCTCATTCTTGGCATTTGCTATATCAATCTATTTAGTAATCAACAATTATTTATTGAATACCAATTTTGTGCTTATCACTCCACCAGGCAAATACAAAGAAGGAAAGGAAGCACAGTGAGATAAATACAACTCAGGCACGATGGACACACTAAGGCAAAAAGCACAGAGAGTGAGTGAATTGGACAGAGGGAGTGTTATTTTAAACTCTGTTACAATCAGTGTCATAGTCACCTACGTGTTATTAGTTTAGTTCAGAAAATCGATATGCCTCCCATAATCCAAAAGCAATGATAGCAATAACCTCTATTTATGGGATATTTACGTAGTGCCAGGTGTGGTACAAATGTGTTTCCCTTATATTACCTCACTTAATCCTCTCCAAAACCTGATGAGGCAGGTACAGCTATTTTTCAATTATAAATGAGGTTTCTGAGCATTGTGGTTATTAAATACATGCCCAAGTTTACACAGCTAGTAAGAGCTGGAGTTAGAAAGTAGGCTTAGTTGTGCCTCATTCCAATAACCTGTGTCAGTCTTGTGGTGTGACAATCATGAATAATCTAGGTGTAATGTAGTAAAATGTCAGAAATGGGAAAGATAATTAAAAGGCATAATGGCACCCCAAAGGAAGAAAAGGGCAAAGAAGTGTGTAGAAGTTAGGAGTAAACTTCATGGAAGAAATGGACCTTTGAAAGGGAGATTCGGAAACTCCCTGAACTAACAGGTACCCTTTGGCCACACGTCTT
The DNA here is from genome assembly GCF_949752795.1 of Hyperoodon ampullatus. NCBI lineage: Eukaryota > Metazoa > Chordata > Mammalia > Artiodactyla > Ziphiidae > Hyperoodon > Hyperoodon ampullatus. The sequence goes on along the minus strand of NC_136926.1, from coordinate 61,353,176 downwards.
TCTATATATAGAACAGAGGCTGAAAAGCCCTGGGGATCCCTGACAGAAAGGTTAAGTCTAAGATGATCCACGAAAACAAGTCAAACTGAGCTTGCTCTTCACTCCATACTACTCTGCGTCAGTTGAGACCAGGATAAGAACAGTTCATCACTGGCAATGTTCACAAACAGGCCTCTGCTAGATTCACAAAATGTACAACTGGGCTTGTGCTTCATTTTTTAAAGGAGGATTGGGAATAAAAACAAAAAAGAAAAGACAACTCTATACAAGGCCTTACCGAATAAGCACTCTGGAAAGTCACTGAGCAGAAAATTGAATTTAAGTTTCTCCAAACGAGACATATTCCCCATCCTCCCAATGCTTTGTTGGAATGATCCACTCCCTCTATAAGGAAGTCATGAAACCAAGGAAACACTTCAAACTAGAGAAAACACTATGTACTATTTTGTGAATCCAGACTTTTGGAATCAATTCAAATGCTCAATGTATAGAGTTTCTTCACCCCACATACACACCCCCCACAATAGTGCACAGTACTTTCAATCTCCTTGCAACAGTATGTTTTAAAACATCTGTGTTTTTCCTGTATTCGCTGTTTACAGAGGATGAGAATAAAACTGTATTCTGGCCAGGGAAGCACAGCAGTATCCCCAGTCACTGAGTTCTGAAGGCTGCCCCACCCAACTTCCATCTTATCAAGTCCCAAAAGTTTCCAACACACAAGATAAGCAGAAATGCCCTTTGTATAGGCAAAAAGGAGGTGGGAAACTTGTCGTTGTGATTGGAGAAGCTCCATATATCTCTAAACCTCCTCTTCCCTTAGTCTGAAATTCTGCCCTTAGAGATGCCTCTAAGGATTTTATAGTAAGAATCATCTGGAAAGAGCCTTTGAGATCACCTAGGTCAGTCCCCAAATTTTATGGTTGGGTAAACTGTAGCTATGTAAGGTGACCGCCTTGCAAAAGGATTCAGGTTTTCAACTGAAGCAGCCTTTCTCAATGTTAATTCGTTTCGTATAACGTTGACCCCTTCTGACCGTGGGTCCAAATAAGTGTCCCATGTTCAAATCGCCTTGGGAAAGGCTGCACATAGTATATCACCTCCCTTCTTTCTTTTGTAGATTCACAACACAGATTACTGGATTAAAGATTCCAAGAAGTTCTACTATCAAGAACCAACTATTATTTTTTTCCCAAACAGTTTAGCTACTTAAAATTTTTACAATATGATTTCTACTAACATGCAGAGGAATGAGTGTCCTTGTATAAGCCATTTGGAAAATACTGCATGATATCATAGTGTGTTCTCTCCTCTACCAGGAAAACAATTAAAGGCAGTATTTTATACTAATTCACATTCAGTTACTTAGGACTTATCAAGTCTCAATTTCCCCTTGGCAAGAAGAGTTAAGCAGTGGTAAGGAATCTGGATACAAAGAATAAGGGTCTGAGACATGCTAAACAAACTTTGACAGCAATTTGGCATTGGTCATGGCCAAATTTTAAAGGTGGGACTGTGCCCGGCCAAAGGGATTAAATTCAAAGACCAAAGCAACTGACTACTTTGCTCCTCTGTTGTAGAAATCTTCCCTGGTTTCATTTTTAGAACTCTTTTTGCTCCAGGACTACTACTTCCTACTACAAGGCTACTTTCTCACATTTTTGGTGTTCTCTAAGCATAATCATGGTGGCAGACATGCCGTGGGTGCCCAATGATGACTTGAGATTTATAAAAATGGCATATTGTCAAAACAGAAACCTGATCATGGTTATTCTTCTTCTGGCAGAATGGAAATTGGAATGTGACTAGGATTTTACTTTACTAATTCTTATTTCTCCTAAGCCATTAAAAAAAGTTCAAGTATTTTCAGTTGTTCAATTGACTTAATATGTTTCAATAAATTCAGTTTAGATCCATTGTATCAGCAGAATTCAGTCTGATCAATAGAATTATACGTGACCAAAAAGGAAAAAAAAATCATTAACAGGCACCAATGTAATAGAGTGTATCAGTAACATTTATAAGATGTGCTGCACTTGCAAGCATGAGAAATGAGAAGGTGCATTGGCAACCAAGTTTGTAACATCTTAAAGTCTAAGCCAGCTTCAAAATCCCAAGTGGATCTAAACAGGCCTTGCAGTGGGAACCATTTGTCTCCACTCCCTAAGTTTCTACTCTGTCGTTAGATGGAGATTCAATCTTCTGGGAAAGAAAAAGAAAGTTGGGAAAGAAACTTCCACTATTGTTCATTCTTTTCCACTTACCTGGTAGATGTAACTGGAAAAAGGGTTTGTCTTAGTCTACTCCAGCTGCCATACAAGATACCATATACTGGGTGGCTTAAAGCTTAAACAACAGACATTCATTTTCTCCCAGTTCTGGAGGCTCAAAAGTCCACAATCAAGGTTTCTACAGGGTGTGGTTTCTTGTGAAAGTTCCCTTCCTGGCTGGCAGATGACCACCTTCTCACTGGACCTCACATGGTAGAGAGAGAGTAAATCAGGTCTCTGGTGTCTCTTCTCGTAAGGACACTAATCCTAGAGGCTCAGGACTTCATCCTTAAGATCTCATTTAACTTTACTTCCTTACTCCAAATATAGTTAAATCAGAAGATAGGGCTTAAATATATGAATTTTGTGACACAGTTCAATTCACAGCAGGTCTGAAGATGTGAAGCCCAAGTCAGTGGAGGATCCCTCTCTTTCTCACTCTCCCTTCTCCTCCTTCCATCTACCCCCTTTCAGTCTGACTCTTCATATTATACAGAATAGGAAAAACAGACAAAGCTCAAGAAATAATTTTCAAAATGACTGAAAACAAATCAGAATGGATCAAAAATACCTCATGTCCTCAGCTGCCCCTGAAATCACCATATTCAAAGAGACACCCAGTTCAGTGGTATCTGAACTTTCACCCACTACATTGATGATGACTTATGGTTCAGGAAACATTGCCAGATTTGACAAGTTAGAACTTGTAGCAGCTCACAGACATCGGGTCCCATTGTTTCCACTGCCTTGTGACAAGGTCACGGGTAACCTACTCCACCACATTTCAGTATAACGGAACTTCCTAACTGTAGATCCCTGGGGCTCTGTTGGAAAAAGTCAGCTATATAAGTTAGAAACCACTGGGATGGTCTCTCTTTTTTTTTTTTTTTTAAACCAGTGACATAGAGACAGAAAAAAAAAAAAAAGGATATTTCAAAACATATTTTCAACAATGGCAATATTTAGTGCATAGCCTCTTTAGAAGAAGACTTTGAAATGTGACTCCACTTACTTGGAAGTATAATAAGACCCAGTGTGTGTTTTGAAAAGTTAGTCTTTTACTCTTCCATGCTTTGGATGAAAACATGCCCATCTTCTTCATTTGAAGCCATTAATATAAGGTCCCAAGGGTCGAATTTGGATTGTTTTATTAAATTTTCACTGTTCTTCCCTCTCTCCATTTCCTACCTGCTGAACTGGAGAGAAAGTGTGTACACCCATGGAGGAGCCAGTTGGAAGCCTAGGGGATAAATAAATATGACACACAGAGTATATAATGCTCAACTCAAGGAGCTGTCATTCACTTAAGATTTATTACATTGTAACTACTACATTTGGTTTCCCCATGGTCTCTATAAATTGTGCAGTTACTTTTTGTGGCATGACCCTACTCACCCAAGAAGAGAAAGGTTTGCTAAGTCTTGCTGAAAATGCTGACCATCTAGAGTTTCACTGGCCAGGCTACGGGCCCAATATACCTGTTATATCCCTAGGCTCTCACATAGGGCTGGGCCACAAGGGGCCTTTAATGAATACCCACTGGATGGCTGAGATATACATGTTGCAACAACAACCAAAAAATGAGTAAATGAGCTATCATTGGGCTCTTTGGCTGCTTGATGCTCACCAACGATTCTATCTCGAAGTCTGGAAGCAGCGAGCAACATACTTCCTATTAGGGAATTTCATTGCAAAGATAATAAATAGGAAAATACAAGTACATTTCTATTGACCTTTCTATGGGCAGTTCCAGTCCAGTGATGTAGTTAGAATCTAGTTGTCCCACCATCATCACAAGGTCTTACTTTGTTTTTCTCATTTTGGAAACTATACTGAGGGTTCTTTAATTTAAAAGTCCTTGATTCCCTACCACAGACTCCAGAAGAGCTTTTTATAAGTTTCTTCTCTTTAAAAGGAAAAAGACATTTGTCACCAAACAGAACATGCCATCACCAACGGTGAGCCCATGCTCTCATCACCACTCTGCCTGCATCGTGAACTATGGCTCACCAGCAAGCACCTCTGGGGCCAATGAAGTGAAGGAGAGTTGCTCCCCCAAAGCATTCTCAGCCTGCACTGGATACAAAAAGTAAGCTCAAGAAATTGTAGTTTCTTTCCTTGGCCCCTTAGTGGGCCCCAAAGCAGCTATTAGGGAGCATTGGTGCTCCTGGATTTTGTGCTAAACAAACCAATATTTGAACCACAGAAAGGCCGAGCTGGGGCTGGGCTGGTCTGCAGGGGCCTCCTTTGTCTGGGGGTTGGAATCATTCCCTGGTTTCTTTTCACTACTCTTCCCCACCCCCAGCTCCTTCCCCTCTCCCAATTCATTCTTTAAGAATTTATCCTGCTGCTTCTTTAACTCAGCATGTGTCTGGGCAGATGTCCAAGAACGCTCCCTTCAACAACGACAACAACAGGAACAGGAAAAAAACCCTCTACTTCAATTCAGTCCTCCCTGCTCGGGCTGGCTCGCCCTCTCCTCCTGGCTTTTCACAGCTCATGATTGATAATGTCGTCCTCTCTCTCACCCTGGGACTCCACATGCCTTTCTATTGGACAACACAGCCTCTGTGAGGCGACCTGGGAGCCAGCCACTAGGCCCTGGGACCCCCTTGGGGTCCTTTGAGAAAGGAAAAAAGAAAGGCCAAAAAGGGCCCTGGATGGGGGCAGGCCCAACAGGTACAAAGTAACTGGAGAGCCGAATGGGGTGAGCCTTTGTGCGAGGGCCAGGGCCCAGCAGCGGGAAGAGGATGGGGAGGGGAGTGAGGGGGTCTGTCTGTACCTCCTCGCCAAACATTTTTCGCCTTAGTAAGAAAGGCAATGACATCGATACTCCAAAGGACCAAGTATATTTTGAAACAGTGAAAATGATGCTACCACAACTCTCCTTTTGAACTCTATGTCTTCCCTTGAAATTCCTTGAGAGAAGACATCACATTTTCAATTGCATTCTGTTACAAAAAGATTCAACTAACATTTATTGAGCTCCTACTAAATCTCAGATACTGTGCTACTTGTTTGCTCATTCACAATGCCACTTAGTCCTTGGAACAATAAGGTAGTAGATATTCCTTACTACCAGATGGGGAAACCGAGGCCCAGAGCAATGAATTCCCTTGTCCTGGATCACACAGCAAATATGCAGCAGTGCTGTGGTCTAAGACTCATATACCCATACTTTTTATGCTTTACTCTACTCTTCAGTAAACTTTGAGAAATCAAAGAAAAATTGAATGAGGCGCCAAGGAAGGGGCATTATTATTATTTCTAGTATTATTATTTGCACCATCCAGTAAATCTGTATCAAGAAATTTGCATCACCCAGGAAATTAGTTTTTTTCCCTTCTCCTCATGACTGTCTTGGAATAAATGGGTCAGATGAGGGCTGCCCCAAAGTTGATGAACCATATTATCTGATTCTACCTTGGAAATGTTTTCTTGAATTTCCAATTCAGTCATATATCCTGTACATTTCAAGAGGGTCAGTCTGAAAGCCATCTGCTTGATTAGGGTTTCTGTCATTTCTAAAACTGCACTTGAAAATATTTTCTACTATATAAGGGACAACTCTTGTTTAAAGATAATTTCAGAAATATTCTGTGGGTAAATCTGTGCCTTCTGTTAATGAAAATGATTATACAAAAGTTTCCTTTTTTCTTGTAACTTCTAGCAAACTTAGAGCTCAAGTTAGTCCCCAGTGTAGATAAACAGAGCCTTAAAGGAGCCAGGTAGCTCCCACTCCTTTTAGGTGTTTCTGCTTTGCTTTTCCCATAATTGTTGAATTTTGTGTTATGCATATAAACCTCTGAAATTCCTTTGGAATATAACTCCCTGATAAGTAAACAACCAGTATATACGTCTATCCCAAGCTGTCATCATAATCTAAAACACCTTATTTTAATGTCCACACCTAGGACAGAGCAGAGTAAGACAGAGCAAGTTCCAGAATAGAAGTGAAAAAATCAACTCTGTCTGACTTGGTGAGCAACGTGCTTGCAGAGTCTCTACCCCTCTCTCCTAGGAGAGGAGCTGGGAAGCAGCTGACCCGAGTAAGTGAAGGAGAGGAACAGTCTTTGTGGAGGACAGTGCAGTCTCCACGGCTCCACCAAGACCAAGACTCTTTTGGCTCCTTTATCTCCCTATGCTGGGGCCTGGGTCCTCACCTACTTTTAGAGTTTTCTACCCCCTTTCTTCATCCGCTTCCCTAGACACTCCCTTCCCTTATTGCTGCTCCCTCTTCTTTCTTCCTCCTGCTTCTTCTCTCCCCCTCCCCTTCTTTTTCCCAACTGCCTCAAAAGGACAATACCTTGGGAAAGGAAAAAGGAGGAGGAAGAGACAGCCAAAAGTTATAATTTCTCATTTAGAAAAATAGTTTGCTAGTGTTAAATATTTAATGCATCCTTCAGAAAAAAGGTAAGGACAAATCCATCAAAATATTATGTTAGACTCTCAGAAATAGAGAAGAGCAATCAAGAAATCCACCAACAAATACCTGTGGAGCACCTACTCTATTGGAGGTCCTGGGCTGGTGGGGCAATAGTATTAAAACTAGAAACAAGTGTTATTGGAGACCCTTACCTTAGGGAGGATAGAAACTAGTAAGACACATGTGCCACAGTAAATAGCCACGTAAGTGAATCATACAAAACTCTACATGTGATGTTACATGCAGCAAATGAGCAGGTGCTGGGGCAGAGTGTTCTAGAGAAGATGTGCACCAGCTTCTCGGAGGCAGGATGCACTGAGAGGCGGGCTCAAGGAGGGAAGGCTTGAGATGAGCTCTGAAGGATGAGTGAACTCTGGAGAGGAGTCAAGAAGCATAAGGGAGCGGCAGCCTTAAGATCCACGGTCTTGCCACCCATCCCCCACCTATCACCTTCCAAGGCACCATAACTGGTCTTAAGATTAAGGCAGGAGTAAAGGGTGGAACCCAGATGGAGTTTGGAGTGAGAATGAGTAATGCCTCCTGTCGGGACCCTGGGGAGTCATCTTCTCAGCCATCTGGGATTACTGCCATGTTTGTTATTAAGCCAAAGTGCTTATACACTAGGATTCATCAAGTATTATTTTGTCTCTTAGATTGAACTAACCCCATACCTAAATGGTCTTCACCACATTGCTCACCTCAAGAACTTACAACAACTAAGCAGTTCAATGAAAGGAAAAGTCAAATCACCTATTTGTGAATCAAGAGGATTATTCTCAAAGATCTTTTTGGTTCTCACATTTATGTTATCTTCCCTTCTAATTCTTTGGCATGTTGGCTAATAAGGATTACTCTTGTTTCTCTTTTGCACAAATGCCTTTGGCCTCAAAAGCAAAGAGTCTGTTTTGAAAGTCTGAACTTCCTTGACCTGAGAATGACTCCTCAGGTAGTGCTGTCTTGCTGCTATAGGATCTAGAATGCCTTTCCATCAGTATGTGATACTTAAGTCCCCAATCGACTTGAGTTCTCAGCACAGAGTAAATTTTTTCAGTACCAAACGATAGAGCTAGGAATAAAAATAAATAAATGCCATCTACGTCTTGCTGAATAAAAGGTGTGTTCTGGCTTCCCTGGTGGCGCAGTGGTTGAGAGTCCGCCTGCCAATGCAGGGGACACAGGTTCGTGCCCCGGTCCGGGAAGATCCCACATGCCGCGGAGCGGCTGGGCCCGTGAGCCATGGCCGCTGAGCCTGTTCGTCTGGAGCCTGTGCTCCACAGCGGGAGAGGCCACAACAGTGAGAGGCCTGCGTACCGCAAAAAAAAAAAAAAAAAAAAAAAAAAAAAGTGTGTTCCTCATTTATTTATTTTCTTAAAATATAATTGCTATTGCTAGAAGAGGGAGGGAGAAGCTATCACTGGTTTTGTTTTGTTAGGTATTCTCCCTCAGATGCATGGAAGCATGTATCGTTTTCATTAATATCACCTGCAAGAAATCTATCCCAGGGATATTTATTTCTTTTTAGCCTATTAAATGCTCTAAGACTTATAGTCTGCCTGATATTTTCTGTAGGCAACAATCTATCTAATGAATAACACATAAGGAGCTAACCAAAGGTAAATTCTCTTTTCTTTCTATACCTAAACTGAAAACAATTGTTGGTGACTTTGAGCCACATGCATACACGTCCCTGAAGTGAGGAAGCACTGGGGACATCTCAATCAGAGACCTAGATTTTCAAAAAGTGGACAAGCCATTGCCATGCATTACGCCCGAAGGCCTCAGTTTCTAGATGTAGCTACTGTCCGGGCAAGTTGAAGTTCAGTTCTTCAGGCTGATACCTATGACCTCTTCAGAGGGGTCAGCAGGAGAGGGAGGCCAGGTGCAGAGCAGGGGTGGAAACGTGTGTTGCAAAGACAGGACTGCAGTCTAGTGTCCCAACCTTAACACCAAACCCCTTGTCCACAGCAGGTGGTGAATTCTGAAAGGAATTTGGGGATGAATAGCTAAAGAATTTAAAAACCCTTTATTCGCTCACATTTTGATTGGAACTTGTTAGCTACTCAGTGGTTAAATATCAACTGACAATGATTTTAGAAGGCGAATTTAAATTGATGAATATTTAGGTGCAAGATGCTGTTAGATGCTATGAAGATACGCTAGAGGAGAGAGAAGGGGAGACAACATGATTATTACGCTCAGGAAATTCTAATTTCCCAGATGCTACCTGGTCTGCCTGATGATGACGGAGTTGGGATTAGATAGCCTGAGGCTAAGTAACTCTCTTCCCACGCTCCCTAAGGGAAGGATGGGGCTGCTGAGTCAAACGAACGGGCCACAAATGGAGAAAGCAAATTTCCTCCCCAAATCAGTCATGCTCCAACCTGGACTATTCCATTCTGCAAAGCAGAAGTCACTGTTGTACTAATAAATGCAGTGACTCAGTCAACAAATAGTGACTGAACACTTACGAGAAAATCAAAGGAAAAAAGGAAGAGACAAGGGAGAATTTAATCAGAAGAGAGGGATATCCTTCACCTATCTCTTCAGCCTTTCTGCTCTACACAGAGCCACTTCCTGAAGAAGCTTTGCTGCTACAGATGTGGGGTATGGCTCCCCCAGGCAGGTGTTCCTAGTTATGGACAGCACACAAGTCCCCAAATACACCAAGGGGATCCATGCCCTGGCTAACCTGCTCTGATTCTGTAGAGACTGAACACTGACCTCTGCTTCACCACTTCCACCCACGGTTCTCCTCTGCCTACTGGAGTGAGAGACCGAGTAGTCAGTCTGTTTCAGTACATTCAACAATGCTACAAGCACTATTTAACACTGAGCCATATGTCAGGGACTGGGCGATCCAAAGCCTCTCAGAAACCAGGGAAGAAGAGAGACAGGTGCATAAACAGGAAGCATGAAATGGGGCAAATGCTCTCTTAGAAGGATACCTAAAGGAGCATGGGACCACCTACAGGTGAGGGAACAACTCTTCTAATCCGAAAAAAGGGTGACATTTGAGCTTGGAAAGTCTCTGGACGGGCCGATTTTGAAAGATCCCTCGAGGCAGAAGGAGCATTGCACAGGGGCACAGAAGGACAAAGAAAGTTTAAGGAAATTCAGGAGACTTCTGTGACCAAAACACCAGGTGCAATAGAAAGAAAGACGGGTCAGATTGTGAAGAGCTTGGATTCTGCCTCGCAGAGTCTGGATTTTATTCTGTGGGTGGCAGGGAGCTGGTAGAGGCTTGCTTTTAAGCAATGCCTTGCAGAGAAGGAGTTAATGTTCTGATTTTGTACGTGAAAACAATCGTAGCACAAAGAGATTTTGCCTGAGGCCATTCAGCCAGTGAGGTCTGGAACATAGGTCTCCCTACCCCCAACCCAGATTGCTTTCCACCAACACAGGCTGTTTCCAGAGACAATATATCTTTGTGGGAAGCAATATATCTTTTTGGACATCCTGTGGGAAGCAGAATCCTTACCTGCCAATAAGAAATTGTAATCCTCTCCTTCAATGAAAGGAAATGTTACTTTGATGGCTCCCAAGTTATCATGTATACATTTCTATCAAGTCACTTAACCAGGATGTCACTGTGACTAGTTACCCACCTGCCTTTCTGCACTAAATTGTGAGTTCCTTGCAATCAGGGACTGTAGCTTCAGTCAGTCCTTCAGACAAGTAACGTCCACGTGCCAGGCACTGTGCTGGCCACAGGGTAGTCCATTGCAGGTGAACTGGACATGGCTTCTGCTTACCATGCAGAGATAAGTCTGGAGTCATTCCATCTGTGCATTTTCGGTGCCTACACTCAGGGCTGACGCTCCAATACGGTGTGCAAATGACAGTGTGAGCAGAGCTGCTAGTGCTGCATTATTTTCCCCCAAATACCACGGAGGTTTTCCTGAAGTTGTGCCCTGTGTGTTCACAGCTTGTAAAGGGAAAAAGGAGCCTAAGTTTCAGCCCCTGTACACCCCTCCACTCAGAAACACCAGACTTAGGACAGAGGCACACACACCAGGCTGGACTTCACAGTTCTAGGCCAGATAGAGGATAAGCAGGTGCCAGAATTCTCAGAGTTTGGTGGCCAGGGAAGCACCCCATCAGAAGCTGCAAGAGTTAGGAAACTAAGGGGGCGAGGCCTTCCACTGCCTTCTAGGGTCCTCCCCCGGTACATTCATAATTCTCAACTATCTTGTGTGATTAAGGAAGAAACTAAAGCCCTGAAACAGGAAAACCGCTAGGCTGTAGGTTCAGCTTTGGACTCCAGAACCCAAGCTCCAGCCATGTTACTGCCCGCCCGCCACGTGGCGCTCAGCTGGGTGGCTCTGAGCCCAGCCTGGACTGGCCTGGTGAGAAATGTTCTCCTGCTGAGGAGGCCAGAAAGAGCCGCCAGTGACTGCAGCCACTCCCCCATGAACCAGCCAGCCTCCTTAAGCCTCTGGACTGGCAGGCCTGGTCCAGCTTCCAGCTGCCTGCTCAACCCACCACCAGCAGCAGGCAACATGTACACCGAGGGCAGTAGTTTTTGTCAAAGAATGATCCTGTGTGCCCTAACCTGGCTGTGGGTCCTTAACTTTTGCTGCTGCTTGGGGATCAGTATAATTTGTCTTGTTCCCAGGGGAACAAGTAGGTTGCAAGCAGTCCTGCTGTATTCTGGAAGAATCATTATCAATGGAAATTCTTAGTATCCACTTGCTGACTGTTGGCTGTACTTTAACCCTACGACAGCATTATCACCTGAGCCAGAGTTGAACAAGACAGTTGCCCCATGCATGGCCTCAGTGTGAACATGAAAACATGCTTCATTATGGTGCTGTGAAAAAACACTGGATTCCCAGTACAGGGTTCTGGGTGGAAGACTCACTTCTGCTTCCGCCACGGAACCCTGAGCAGGTTATTGACCTCTGGGGCCCTAGTCCCTACAGTAACACAGGAGTGCTCTCTGCCCCCATTTGGGAGGTTGTACCGATGAGGTGAGAGACAGAGCTTCCATTTCTGTCTGCACCTCCAACTACTTCCAAAAATGTGTGACTGTCTGCAATGAAGGAAACATATACAGTAAGACTTACTATAAAAAGAAAAGATCCAATGCTTTGTAGGGGAAGGATGAGAAGGAAAGAAGCACACCCATACTCTCAGCTGACGGAGTAGCAGGGAAGCAGCGTTCAGAAGTTCTGATGGGGGAGGGGCTCAGCGGCGGGTGCATCTGGCGCTTGGTATTGCTGCTCAAAGGAAACCAGGTGAGCGCCCAACCCCCACCTAAGGGGGTATTTTGACTTGTCTTTTGAAAACCAACAAGACACATTTACCAAGTGAAAAGGGAAGTCTACTCCCACTCTCAAGTATCTGTCCTAATGAAACAATCCCAGAAATAAAAAGCTACATAAAAATTGCTCAACTGCTTTCAAAAGTCCAATAATAGCAGAATATTAAAATATATTTATATATATATATATATATATATATATATATATATATATATATACACACACACATACACATATAGTCATTCAATGAAATATTATCTGTTCACTAAAATTGAGAAGAAAACATGGGAAAGTATTTGTGACAATGTTAAGTGAAAGCAAATGCAAATGGATATAAACAATGATTAGATGGCCGCAGGGTTTTTTCACAGAGATGGATGGTAGAGAGGAGCATTCTAAGAACTGAACATAATCCTGTTAGGCTGGTGAGATTGTGTGTGTGTGTGTGTGTGTGTTTCTTTTCATGAAAAGAAATCTCAAAATGTTTATACAAATGTTTTTGTGAAGACAGCTAATATCAAAGAAGTAATAGTTCACGCTTCTGAGCTCTCTGTAGGCCACATTTAACTTTGCAAAAGGTAGGCAGGTATGATATCAATCTTTCTTAAAAAGTGGCTATTGTTACTGGGGGATGGGAGTAGGGGTTAAGACACTCAACAAGCCCCACTAAGGACACCTGTGGCCTTGGCAACCTTTGGTTACTACCCCAAGGGCCGTGGTCACTAGTTTTAAACCTAAGGAGTCTATGCATCAGAGTTGAGAGCTCACTCCTTTGGGAGTCTTGATTCAGTGCCGCCTGACCTGGCCAAAGTCACTTCCCAGCTCCTGCCTCACTTCCTCATCTTCAAGACAAGGGCTTGAGACCAACAAATTCTGAAGTCCTTCTCTTTTTTAAGGATCAGTGACTTTATGATTGTCTGAATCTCCAACAGAAAAAATTCATTTTTATAAGTGAAATCCTTTATAATAAAATATCTCTACAGTAAAAAAAGAATTTTGCTTCTCAAAAGTCAACCATAGGGCTTCCCTGGTGGCGCAGTGGTTGGGAGTCCGCCTGCCGATGCAGGGGACGCGGGTTCGTGCCCCGGTCCGGGAGGATCCCACGTGCCGCGGAGCGGCTGGGCCCGTGAGCCGTGGCCGCTGAGCCTGCGCGTCCGGAGCCTGTGCTCCGCGACGGGAGAGGCCACAGCGGTGAGAGGCCCGCGTACCGCAAAAAAAAAAAAAAAAGTCAACCATAGACTAACAAAAGAGTGTGAATGTGGAGTTAGACAAAGGTTTGAATCTGATTTGCCACTTCCCAGATGTTTATACTCTTTTAGGAAATCAATCAATCTTGCTGTAAAAGAGAATCAAATGTGATAATTTATGAAACTCCACACTGATGCTGAGTGGCCAAAAACACAAGTTAAAACTATATTCAAGCCAAATGGCAAATACATAACAAAATATATGTCATATACAATGATCTGTCTATTTTTGGAAGATTCCAAGATACTCTGAAAGGTTGTATATTTCCAAGAACCATAAGAGCCAGATTTCTCAGATTTTGCTTGGTACATGTGTCTTGTTGGTTTTCAAAAAACTTTCTCAGGTCACATAATCTGACTGCCCATTGTCACCATGAAGACACACATGTCTGGGTTTCTGTTTGGAAAGTGTGGCCACCCATAGTGCACCTCCTGGTTTGACTGAGACCCCATGTTCATCCCAGACCAAGAAGACTCTCTTATTTTAAAGAGTGTTCACGGTCACCTAACCCTAACCCTAACCCTAACCTTAACCACTAGGGTACAACACTCAAGTGCTGTGCTCATTATTTGGTCAGATTCTTGCCTGAGTTCTGCACTAGGAAGGTCTAATGGACAAAGACACAGACTGGATATTATATTTCTGAGACCCCAATATTTAACCATGTGACCTTAAGGAAGTCATTTGCCCAGTCTGGGCTACAAGTTGTCTGGTGAGGGGGCTGGTCTGGAATGTGATTAAGGCTTCAGCTTTCAAATGCAGTGCATCTCTGTGAGCAGCTGGCACTCTTAGTAAAGTCTCTTAGTAAATGCTTTGGTTCTACCTTCATTTCTACATGAAGTCATTTGGGTCCACGGCCTCTTGGTTTACCCTCAATGGTGCAGCTGGTCTGCTGCTGCTGTGCAGATCTGTTTCCTGTCAACTAAGGGAACACACAAGATAAACCTGGATTTCCCTGTGTGCTATCTGGATTTAACCCAGGGGGCAATATTATCATCTGACCCCAAAAAGAACAAGCTCCAGAAGATCGTCCATTCCCTTAAATCAGTGGCTGGATCCATGTTTAATGCATTCTTGTCAACTAAGAGCAAGACACACAGTATTCTGGGTCAGAAAGAGGCGAAAAGACCCATGGAGGAGGAAGGGAGGTACAGAAAGTGACAAATTTGAAAGGTATTTAAAAAAAATTCTAAGTGCTTCTTTGTTAAAACTGGAATCCAGAAGAATAAAAATTTAAAGGAGGGGACAATACGAGGTGATGAACTGAGGTATCCTATTCCACTGAACACAGGCCTCTGACAGGTTATAAAAACAGGCAGCTAAAGCCTCATTCGTGGAGAATCTGTACCTCTTCTCTTTCCGATGCTCTGATGTTTAGAGAAGGGGCTTGGGTCCTGTCGATAACTGGACATCAATGGGAAATGTCCCTTCTAGTAAAGGCAGGCATAGAGGTACCACTGAGTTACAAAACTCACCACTGGCCTTTTCCAGAGTCTGGCCAGCCTCCACTCCCACCCACACCCCCACCCCACACCCCCGCCCTGCCCTTGTGGGTTCCCTACCTCTCCCCTCCAGCACCTTTGCCCCTCAGCCAGCTGCGCACCTCTCCCTGTATTTTCCCAAGATAGGCCTCACAACTGCCCCTCCAGCTGGTCCCTGGATCCTTCCTGAGTATTTGCATTTTAGCTCTGCTTGCACCTGCTATGCAGACCCTGCCCCTCTCTCCCTGCTCGGGGGTCTGCCCTAACCCCCCTCCCACCCATTAGCAGATTCCCAGGCAGATGATGCCACAGAATGAAAAAGGCCAGTGAAGGCTGCAATTCTCCTGCCTGTTTGCCCTGCCTGTCCTGTTCTGGCTCCCTGGGAGCCCCTCCCTCCCCTCTCTCTCCTCCCCCCAGGCTTCTTCTCTCATCTGCTGTCCCTTGGTTCCCAGGCTCTCTACTGTTTCTCTAATTTGTTTATTGATTTGGGGAATCAAATCACCTTTGTTCAGGCAAACAAACAGCCTGGTGTTACGGAAGACACATTCTTTTGGAATCAGGAAAGCTGTATTAGACACAGGCTCAGGACATAGGGCTGGGAGGGTCCTCCAAGATCATCTCCTTCAAGCTTGTCATTTCACAGATGAAGAAACAGAAGGCCAAGAGAGGCTACAGTTTCCTTGTCACTGGGCATCTGTGTGTCCTTAGGCTGTCATTTTGCCTATCTCAGTTTCACTTTCCTCATCTGCCTGGCAACAGAAACAACATGTTTCAACTTCAAAGGCCATCTTAAAGATGGTAATTGTGTTGGTTGACCCTACAGCAGTAAATGTGTAACCTTGACTCCGTCCTCATCCTTAACACAGGGGTTCTATCTAACAGGTGGAGTCTACCCTGCTGACTCCATGGACCTTCAGGGACAATGAAACAAGAGAGAACCATAAACTAGAAGGCATCACATGCACAAATCACACGGAGATATTAAACATTGGTATTAGTAGGTACCAAAAAGTAGTGTCAACCATAACAACAACAACCAAAAAATGATAATTATGGGAGGTGAAAGATGTGTTAACTAACCTTATTGTGTTAAATCAAACATTTCACAATATATACATGTATTGAATCATCACATTGTACACCTTAAACTTAATGTTATATGTCAATTATATAGTGATACAACTGGAAGAAAAAAGAAGTAGTGTCAAAAGTCTTCAGATTTCTGGAACCCCAACCCCAAGAAAATGACCAAAGTAAACAGCAGCAATAGAGGGGACTGGTAGAATGAATCTTATTGGAGACCCCAAATATCTATTGCCCATTTTTCCTTTCCTTGCCCCTGGGAAGTAGATTAGAGGCTCCCTCCTACGGCACTCCATTTTCAAACCCAACTCATAAAGTTCAATTCAAAAATCTCTAAATTCTGAAGTCCTGATGGATTTCACCATACAGTTTAATGTTAGATTGTGTATGGTCTAATTCTGTCTCCTCAACGAGAGAGATGAATTTTTTTTTTTTGGCCGTGACTCACGACTTGTGGGATCTTAGTTCCCTGACCAGGGATCGAACCCAGGCCCACGGCAGGGAAAGCACAGAGTCCTAACCACTGGACTGCCAGGGAAGTCCCGAGATGAATCCTTAAGGGTGGGAACTATATTTTCCTTTATTATCCTTTGTTGCCCAACATGCACTGGGCATATAGTAAGAGCTTAGTAAATATCAGTTAGTAGCTTGATTTCTGAACTGAAGAGAGAACAGGAATCCAAGTCTACACTGAGCTCCTGGCACTGTATGTGTCAGGCCTAACAGCTCCACATCTTCCCACCCAGTCCTCCCTGCCCAGCAATATGTTTATGACACGAGAGGCAGTAACATGGCCCAATTTATGAGATTCCAACTGACACTAAGTACAGCTAAACAGAATTCAAAGACCCTGAATTCCACATACTTCATATTCACAGCCACCTCCACACACCTGTGTTCATGCTATTTCACCGACCAGAAAAGCCTCCTCTCCAAATCTGATTACCAAATACAATCCAATTTTTTTTAATCTGCTCGAATTCTTACCTCCCGGAACACCATGTACAGCTACATGAGCTGTGCACTACCTGACATAGGAGGCCACAGTTCACAATGCAGCAAGCTTGCATCCATCCCTGAAGCCTTAAGTATTTCTGCTCACACGGATCTCTGACTTTAAAGGATTTACCATGTGGGTCCCCTAATCAAACATTCAATTAAGTAGGAAGGGAATTTTCTTTAGCCTCTGCTTACTGCTGGAAGCTCCTACTTCCTAGGCCACCTAAAATTTGCCGTCATTTAAGCCAACAACAATGTTTCTGCTTTGGCAATTTTGGATGTTTGAAAAGCCATAGATAACTTTCCCCCTATTTATTGTAATAAATTCCACTTTAAGGAATCAGAGGCATTTGACTAGGCCCCTTGGGCTTGGCCTTTTATTCAATTTGCTTCTGATTCCCTTGGGCCAGAGCTCCTCCCAACCCCGCACAGCAACCTCCACTTCCACATCCCCCACCACTTTAAGCCTGCAGAGGAAGGAAATCTATCCTTTTCCTCCATCACTCTGCCTCTTCCTCCCTACCTCAACCCAGAAGGACAAATGCAAGATTTATGGCTGAATAAAAAACAGAAGCCTTACAGCTAGTGTCTCAATGTAACTTCTTCCAGAACCCAGACACATAGGGAGGGTTGAATCCAAGGTCTGCACCAAAGAGGGAAAGCAGAGTGGGATTAAGGAATGAGAGAGAAGAAAGCGAGGACACTCAAAGTCTGGGCTGGACTTTATGACTTGGGACAAGCCTTAGTTCCAGAGAAAAGTCATGCTATCTTCAGTTCAGCACCTCTTCCAGGTAATTTTTCCCTGTGTTCTGGGGACGAAGAAATGACTCACCGTCTGGGCAATCTAACCATCATCTAATCTGAAGACAAGAGTTGCTCCTATGTGCCCCTCCATCTCCACATCGCTAGAACCCCAATTCACAGCAACTCCAAGAGGCAGGGTTGTCCTCCCTCACTTTACATATACGGAAACAAAAGCTTGAAGACTCTCTGTTCTCAGCCAGACACTGTGAAGTACAGCTGAAAACTCACGTCTGAGAGGCTCTGAAGTCATTTCCTTTTTACTTCAGTCTGTGGTCAAATGCTTTATTTTCTTGACCATCCAAGGAATTTACTGTCAAAGCCATCATTTTTGAATTTTTGAATATCATTTGAATGTTTACTATTTTGGATAAAGAAACTGCTTCCCCACACAAAGGGCAAGATTCCTGAGGGCAGGAAACAGGTCACACCGGTTATATCTTCAGAGGCACTCAGTTAGGCCCTCTGTTAAATTCGCTGTCTGATTTCATTAGGCCAGAGCACCTCTCCACACACTGCAACCTCCGTTTCCACCACAACGACCTCGCATTCGGTGTAGGTTTTGCACAAAGCAGGTTCTTGGTATAGTTTCATAGAACTTTGCCCAAATCAAATAAGTGAGAAGCAGCTTCTGGAAGATTCTATCCTCTGCTTTTCAGGTGAGGTTCTCTGACCACCTGCTCTGTTCTAACTCGACCACCTTTCCCTACACTCCGACTGGGTTAGGTGCCCCTTCTCTATTCCTCCAGCCCTTGCCTCAACTATAGACCACATCCTCAGGTCACATTTGGCCTCCATCTCCCACTAGGCTGGGAGTTCCTGGAGGGCAGGAAGCCTTGTCCTTACTTACCACTGTATTTCCAGCCTATAGGACTTGCTAAATTTAGCATTTCATCAATGGTGTTTGTGAACTCAGTACAGGAACTGGACCAAAGGACTTATAAATCTGGCCTGGCAGACAGGACCACCAGCACTATTCTAACACCCCCACAAATTTGGGGCCCCAGTCCAGAAACAGGTGTGGTCTATTAGGGTATCGGCTCTCAGAGGACTCTGAGTTTATGACTCAAGACTTGCATCTGCAGAGCCTTGCACAGTGTCTGGCACACTCTACAGAATGATTGTGTATGTGGAATAAATTAATTACTGAATTCAAACTGGATCAATTCCCATATACTCCCTCTTTCCTCAGAAGGCAAAGCTGTGTAAGTTTCCCTTTTTAATGATTGGCAAAGTCATAGAAATTCAGAGCCTGATGGAGATGGGGAGCTGATTCAAATTTTTCATTTACACATGGGAACTCTGAGGTACAAGATCTCACAGAAAGCCTCCTACTCTCAGTCTAGCATGCACTCAACTCTGCCACTCTGCTGCACTTTGCAGGAAACCCAAGAGCCTGTGAGGCCTATGGCTGAGCCACGAGACTCCTGGCTTCTTTCTTTCCATCTCTGTCCAGCACTTGTCTCTCGATAGTGAGGAGAGTTTCCTCTAGGAAAAAGGTGGGGGAAAAAGCCTTTCTTCTTCCCAGTTAGAAGCCAGAAGCTTCTTCTGTCCTCTGACATTCCAGAAGAGGATCCATCTTCATATGGTATCTTCCAATGGTACTGCCTCAATTTCAAAGACAATCTTCATGAAAGGACACAGACACAGAATGGACTGTTGAACTTGAGTTTTGTTTGACTGTAGAACATCAATGGAAAAGGACTCTCAGAGAAAGAATTTAGTGCCTTCCTCCCCTTTTACAGCCTGTTTCCTCTCTGCTCTATGGATAACTGACACTCAAAATGAACATGTCATTAACATGGGCCCAAAGAGACCTCTTAGAGCCACCTATTGTTAATGTCACAGAAGCGACAATCTTGGCACCACCCGTGGCCTGTGGGGCTTTCACATTAAAGAAAACAATCTTCAAACTAGAGAAAGCCTAGACCTGCTGGAGTGTAGCATTCCCTCCTCTCTAAGGCTCTCATCCAATCAAAAATGCTTAGAAACACTGCCCACTACTTGTCATTTTCCAGCTCACATGTTGGAATCATCCCAGCTCACATCTAGAAACTTGATTTTCAAGGTGTTGGTAGGAGGTGATTCAACGTACAACTGGGGAATAGCCATCAGTGTTGCCACAAAAGAGGCAACCACCCAGAGTCCAAGAAAAGGTGCTCTGTCAGGGCACCATTCAAGTGGATGGCACACCATGCCAAGCTGATGTGCAAAAATATCTCAAACACAATGATGGGGAAAGTAAAATGTAGTGTTCATTTAATAAAATAATTCACCCACAATAGCTTGAGAGACCACTTCCTCTCATTCAGCTATTTTCTACAGAAATCAGGGAGCACTCACAATCAATCAGAACTCTAGCCAAATCACAGACATCCAAACAGCCCTTGTGTATCAATAAAAAATTATTGAATTTGAGAAAAATGAATTTATTCAAGCATTTTTAGGAATGAGACCACTATCACTATGGCATAGGGCATAACCTCTGAAGGTGTGTGTGTGTGCACATGTGTGTGTGTTTGTGTTGTGTATGCCACGGGGAAGGAGGGGTTGGGGGAGAGAGGCAAAGAGGGATGTCTGTAGAGGCTTATGCAGAGGTTTCCTCCCATGAGCCCCAGAGCAACACTGCCCTGCATTCTCTGTGTCTCCCATAGTCCTGAACTCCACGAGCCCTGAGACTGGTGATGGGGCAGCTGCTCAGGCCACCAGTCCAATACACTTGGGCCTACTGGAGCTTATTTCTATAGGGAACAAGATCACGCTGTTATTCTCTGGTGAACCAGTGTGTTGTCCTGTTCAGAAAAGCTGCCACACCCATCTATAGGAGTACGAATAAGCCGACAGCCTCCCTGACTGTGCCAGCACTTGGGTCAGTTGCCCTAAGAATCCCCATCCTTGTTGGGACCCCCACTGACAGACTGTAGTTGGAGGCCTCTTGTGGACACTGAGTCATGACAGGTTTGTACCCCCATATGGTGGCATGTGCTGCGGTGTTGCTTTAATCTCCTCATGGTAGAGGGAAGAAGGACAGAGGCTGACATTCAGTGTCAATGCAAAAGTTTAACTGCAACTTTAAATAAAATTAATTTCTGCCCCCATATTTCCTTAAGTCTGTTGGTATCTTCAGCAGTCACGGTAAACACTGTATTCCAAAAATACATGTTCTACCTGGTAACAAGTCTTCCATACCCAGGTGGGTAGAGGTCAGTCATAGCCACATGACTGTACTAAGAAGGAGGGAAGATAATGGTCAGCCCTACAGGAAACCCATAACTGTTTTTTTCAGCCAGCACAAATATTTCACTATTTTCATTGGTGTCTCCCTCCTTTTGCAGAGCATGTGAGGTAGTGCCACAAGGACATACATGAAATAGTGCATGTGCACTATGTGTGAACACGTGTGTATGCATGCATGTGTGTATTTATTGAAACATCTCAGCCTGGAGGAATGTTCAGAGAGTGATGGAGCTAGACAGGTGCATGGGAAAGGGTTGCAGCCTAGAAAATCTTGCTAGACTGGTTTTGTCTCTTTACAAGTAAGTGAATTATGTTATGCTTTCAAAGAATTGAAAATTTAAGATCTGGTCTAAAATTGTCTGCAAAAGACCCAAGCAGAATAAGAAACAGAATTGTTTTCAAGAAATCTGGGTTCGGGCTTCCCTGGTGGCGCAGTGGTTAAGAATCTGCCTGCCAATGCAGGGCACATGGATTCGTGCCCCGGTCCGGGAGGATCCCACGTGCCGCGGAGCGGCTGGGCCCGTGAGCCATGGCCACTGGGCCTGCGCGTCCGGAGCCTGTGCTCCGCAACGGGAGAGGCCAAGACAGTGAGAGGCCCGCGTACCGCAAAAAAAAAAAAAAAATTAAGAAATCTGGGTTCAAGTCCTGGCTCTGACATGAACCATGAGCTCTCCGGCACTTTTCCTCTTGGGGTTTCAGCTTTCTAATACGTAAAATGAGAAAGGTCGACCTTTGCTGCATCCTGGACCCCTCTCAGAATCTTCTGAAATTTACATAGCTCTCCTCAGAAAATGGACATATTCACATCTGAATACAATTCTGCATGACATTCCAAGGGATTTATCACCTGAAGCCTCTTCCTAGCATCCCTTCAGCTTTAAAAATCTCTTCTTTATATTTCTGAGCAAGAAAATCAGGACCTGTGGGCTTCCACTTCAGCTTCTCTTTTCCTCATTCCCTCAACGCAGTGATATACCTGCAAAGTTACATCAAGCACTAAAGCTCTAAAGTTCTAGAAAACTGCTTCCCAAATCCAAGTGGGTATGTTATGTTAGGAAGCAAAAGATATTACAATTAAGGTTTCCAGTCCCGAAATCAAGTATCATTCACTCAGCTGTGGCAGAGATTTTCAGGAAAGCCTTGGGAATTAATATCCCCTACTAGGTGACTCTGTTTCTTTGGGGGGTCTTCTACCTGAAATGTGCTTGAATCTAATTGTGAATGGACACCAGGAAACCATGAAGACAGAGGCACATTTCTTTCAGCCCAATATTATAAAGTTACTTTCTCTCCATCTTTATAAAGGGGTTTGAGTACACTTTCCATTTCCTTCCCTTAAAATTACATAATTTTAGAACTTGGTGCCCCAGACATTGTCTAGTTCACAACCTCCATTTCAGATGAAGGCTCAGAGGGGTGAATGCTCACCAGGTAGAATGGGACTCAGACTCAGTTCTCTCAACTCGCAAATCTTGACTTTTTTCCTGTCTTTTGCTGCCTATTTCAGAGGCCTCACACAGGAAAATAAAGCAGATTTAATATGTGTTGGGAGGAGAGGGAAGGTGGGGATATTTTATAAAATGAAGAAAAGGGTATCCATGGATAAGAGTTCTCCTGCTGCTTTCCTTTCCCACAAATGTAGTGAGATAAAATCCATTAAACACATGGGGACCGGGCTTCCCTGGTGGCGCAGTGGTTGAGAGTCCGCCTGCCGATGCAGGGGACACGGGTTTATGCCCCGGTCTGGGAAGATCCCACGTGCCGCGGAGCGGCTGGGCCCGTGAGCCATGGCCGCTGAGCCTGCGCCTCTGGAGCCTGTGCTCCGCAACGGGAGAGGCCACAGCAGTGAGAGGCCCACATACCGCAAAAAAAAAAAAAAAAAAAAACACATGGGGACCTGTACAAACGGGAGAAATAACCCGTGCAGGGAGGCTCTAAGGGCAATTTCCCCTTTTCAGGGCAGATGGGAGACTGGAGGACTGGGTCAGTCCCAGCACTGGCTATTCTAAGAGGGTGTAGAAACTCTTGCTTTCTGCATTAAGATTCTTTCCTGAAAAGGATTATTCTGAGTGTTTCTATTTTATAACCTGATTATTATCCACTGACCCCCAGGCTCCAGAGATCCTCCTGTCCATTCTGGACAGATCTTCCATGAATCACACCTCCTAACACTTGGGTTGGACTTTTCTCCATTCGACCCACCTCCTTACTTTTGGACACCTGGGTAACGAGAGACACAGCTTTTCTTTGAAGGAACAATATTATCTGTATGTGAGGCTTCACCAAGGAAAAATTGGTTGACAGAGTGTCTTCCCTAAATCCAGCAAAATGCAGAAGGCCACAAGTAACCCCTGGACCTAGTTTTTGTTTGTTTTTATGGGGTTTTTTTTTTTTGCGGTACGCGGGCCTCTCACTGTCGTGGCCTCTCCCATTGCGGAGCACAGGCTCCGGACGCGCAGGCTCAGCGGTCATGGCTCACGGGCCCAGCCGCTCCGCGGCATGTGGGATCTTCCCGGACTGGGGCACGAACCCGTGTCCCCTGAATCGGCAGGCGGACTCCCAACCACTGCGCCACCAGGGAAGCCCCCTGGACCTAGTTTTTACGGGCCAGATCCCTTTATATCCATTTCCCAAGACAGTTCCAAGGAGTCTTTCTGTGTGGCCCATTAATTTTCTTTTTAAAGTCTGAGATCAGGAATCACACATACACATTTCACTTCCCTGAGACATGTAAGTCCAGACTAGGAGGATAGGGGTTATATGTATTTATAGAATTAATTTTTTGAATTTTGGGGTTTTCCTGGAGCTGCCCTTATATGAGAATGAAGAGAAATATCCTATTTCTAGTATTATCTAATTGCAGTTTTGGAAGTCATATTACCCAGATTTATCCAAATGTTTCTTATATACTCCTTCAAAAAACTCTAGTTGCTCAAACTCCTGCTACATCCTCCCTACTGTCCCCATTTGAACGTTCTAGTACCTCAATAGAAAAGCACAATATTCACACTGGGGCAAGTGGAAACATTCATGCCAAAAAATTGCCTTTCAGGATTCTGCTTCCAAAAATCAAAACACAGAAGCAACCAGCACCGTTGGCTGTTACATCCCACTGCAAGACACCTAATCCTACTTTGCATAGCATGTGCATCCTGTTGGTGTTTAGGATGGGGAAATAAAGGATTTGTATCAACCCTCAGTTACTTGCAAAAAGTTAGTTGATGGCAATTTTTTTTTTGTTTTGAACATGTTTCTTCTTAGGTCAGTTTCTGAAACTTCTTTCCTGACCTTGCTACAACGAATGCTCAAGGGTCAGCAAAATCATGGTAAGATTAGCTTGGGTCAAATGTAATTAGAAAGGGAAATAACTCTAGAAGGGAAATAGGTTTTCCCAAATGTACATCCTGCTGATTCTCCACGCATCCCATGACAGATGATCTCTGTGGCCCCTGCAAGTGTCTTTCCTGCTTTCCAATTAACACACACTCTTGCGTTCTTAGAATTACGCTCAATTTCTCTTCATAGATCCCAGCCAGCAGATGCTTATCAATCTCCCCTCTGAAGGCTTCCTGAGCTACCCTGGTTAACCCTGACCTTTCCTGACTCTGAAATCATTGCCTCAAATAAAACTTAATTGGCAAATGGTAAATTTCAGTTGAACTAGTAAAGACTTGAAAATGAATGGCACAAAGATAATAAACAGCAAGTGTTGGTGAGGATGTGGAAAAAAGGGAAACTTCGTGCTCTGTTGGTGGGAATGCATATGGGTGCAGCCATTATGGAAAAAAAGAATGGAGATTCCTCAAAAAAACTAAAAATAGAACTACCATAAAATCTAGCAATTTCACTTCTGGGTATTTACTCAAAGAAAATAAAAACACTAATTTGAAAAGACATATGTGCCCCCATGTTCATTGCAGCATTATTCACAATAGCCAAGATATGGAAGCAACCTAGGTGCCCATCAATAGATGGATAGATAAAGAAGATGTGATATATATACACACACACAATGGAATATTACTCAGCCATAAAAAGGAATGAAATCTTGCCATTTGCAACAACATGGATGGCTCTAGAGGGTATTATGCTAAGTAAAATAAGTTGGACAGAGAAAGACAAATATTGTATGATCTCATTCATATGTGGAATCTAGAAAACAAATGACCAAACAAAACAGAACAAAAACAGACTCATAGATACAGAGAACAAACTGGTGGTTGCCAGCGGGAAGCAGGGTGGGAGGATGGGTGAGATACATGAAGGGAATTAAGAGGGACAAACTTCCAATTATGAAATAAGTAAGTCATGGGATGATGTAATGTACAGCATAAGGAATATGGTCAATAATATTGTAATTTTGTATGGAGACAGATGGTTACTAGACAACGTGGAGATCTTTTTGAAATTTATTTAAATGTTGAATCACTACGCTGTATACCTGAAACTAACATGGTTTTGTATGTCAACTATATCTCAATTAAAAAAGAAAGAAAATGAATGGCAAATGGACACAATCCACATTTCGGATGCTCACATAAGGAAGTATGAAGGAGGGTGTATCAGCCAAGGTCTTAATAAGAAACAGATGGCACACCCAAATCAGGATAGTTAAGGAGAATTAATTTACAACAGTGTGGATGATGTAAGGGAAGCATAAGGAGTGACTGATTAATAGAGAAGCTGTTAGTATCTCTAGACTTCAAGCGCAGAAAGGGAGCAGTTACTGGAACCACAAGAGCCTCCAGAGGATTGGTAGGTTTTCAAGTTGTCTTCTGGTCTCCATTCTGTCACTAGAAACAGCTTTCAAAGGGGCCAATATGAAGATCCCACTGCCTTATTTCTAAGCTCTGATGGCTTCTGTTTGTCCTGAGGATGAAGCCCAAACTCCTTGGCTTGCCCTTTCAGGCTTTTCAGCATCAGGACCCAACCACCATTGTTCAGCTCATCATGTCCCTTCCAGAGCTGCCAAATAGCATTATACCTTAACTGGAATGCCCTCTTTAACTAGCCAAGGCGTACTTGTCCTTCAAGATTCAACCCAAATGTCTATTCTCCTTGGGCCTTCCTAACCCTCCTGAGTAACGTTACTTAGTTCCTTCAGCTTCCAGGTGTGTATCTCCTGTATCTCTGATGAGTACCAAAAAAGGTGAATGCTGAAGAGGGTCTGAGTTTAAGCAGAGACAGAGGGACATGGGCCAACTAGATATGTATTTTGTGTCTGAATCTTGGACTTCTTCCACATCACCATGTGGTCACATCCCAAAGGACCCATTTCTTCTTTTTGTAATCAGAAGGTCAAGATAATTCAGGGAAGGTTCAGAAATAACATTTGTTGCTGCCAAAATTGGTTACATCCATACACACAAAAAATATGGGAAACAACTTAATATTGTGAAGATAACTCAATGAGAAGAAATAATAATAACAATAATAGTTATTTAGAGTCCCCTTCTGAGGGGCTGGCCTGACCTCATGCCTTTTGGTACAAGGCCCCAGAGAGTGTTGGGTTCCAGCAGAAGTACTCTGCAGGACATCCTAAATTAGCAATATAAATCTTTTAGAAATGAAGGATCCTACTAGTTCCCCAGCATCAGGAATAACTGAAAAATTAAGCAAGGAGGCATAAAGGGCCTTCAGCAAATAAATTCACAATGATAAAATGTTGACTGGCCCAGGGGATTCTATGTTATTACCATTTGGGGGTTTCTTTGGCTTTCAAAGTTAAAGCGAAACTGCCAAGTACTCTTGGCTTGAAACGTCTGAAAACAAAAACGAAACAAAAGAAAACAAAGTCACCAAATATGAATGGAAATGTCTCTATGATGGTGCATGGATAATTTAAGATAAGATAGAAAAGATTCCATGGTTCTAAATTGAGTAAAACAAATTTAAATGCTTCTTGGTGGAGTAGCTACTAACATCGTAACAGAAAACAACAAAAAATAAACTCTTAAGATGGAAAAATAGAATTGATGGACATAAAATTTAGTTCTACGATGTAAGTGTACAATCAGGAAAAAGCTACATGTAAAAGCTACAAAATGTGGTTTTAATATATACTGTCCCCTGTGCCCTGAGTCTTGATCAGCCTCAGTTTGCATTATATTGCCAAGATCATTATGCAAAACTGTTGTCACAGAAAAAATACAAGATTCCTGTCCTTGCCTTACAGAGCTCACAGTGTAGTTAGAAAGTGAAAACGAACACCCTTGAAACAGTTGTGTGCCCAGTTGTGTACTGGCTGCCTAGAACTTACAGTGAGTGGTAACGGAATCCCCAGATGAAAGCTGTCAGTTCAGGCTGAGTAAAGTGCAAACAGGAGTTAGACATGAAAAGATGGGAAGACATGGCTGAGGTGGCAAGGAGGAAGGAAACTAAGTCTTCCCACCATAAGGCACTACATAAGGCGCCACTACCAGAAGAGAAGTTTCCTGTCATAAGCACAGATCTATGGTGGAAAAACAAAACTCAGTGGGAAGACATAGACTTGTTTTAAGCATGTCTAGAGTTTAGGTATTACTAGTAGTCACATAGGTGAGAAAATCCCAACACACTGGGATACAAATACCTTCAGATCAGCAGTCCCCAAACTCTTTGGCACCAGGGACCGGTTTCGTGGAAGATATTTTTTTCCAAGGATCGGGGCAGGTGGGGGGGGCTGGTTTCAGGATGATTGAAGCGCATTACATTTATTGTGCACTTTATTTCTATTATTATTACGTTGTAATATATATATAATGCAGAACCAGTGGGAGCCCTGAGCTTGTTTTCCTGCAACTAGATGGTCCCATCTGGGGGTGATGGGAGACAGTGACACCTGAAGTGTGTTGCTTATGTCCAGCCTACTCCGTAAGATGCAGCTTAATTGTCACTTGCCACTCACGGATAGGGCTTTGATGTGAGTCTGCAAGCAATTGACTTATTATGGTCTCTGTGCAGTCAAACCTCTCTGCTAATGATAATCTGTATTTGCAGCCGCTCCCCAGTGCTAGCTAGTATCACTGCCTCAGCTCCACCTCAGATCATCAGGCATCAGATTTTCATAAGGAGCGTGCAACCTAGATCCATCGTATGCGCAGTTCACAGCAGGGTTCGCACTCCTATGAGAATCTAATGCCACCGCTGACCTGACAGGAGGCGGAGCTCAGCCGGTAATGCGAGCAGTGGGGAGTGGCTGTAAATATAGATGAAGCTTTGCTCACTTGCCTGCTGCTCACCTCCTGCTGAGCGGCCTGGTTCCTAACAGGCCACAAACCGGTACAGGTCAGTGGCCTGGAGGTTGGGCACCCCTACTTTCGATAGATACACAGAGATCACTGTGATATCAATGATATCAGAGAGAAAGACTGAGAGAGAGACAGAGACAGAGACAGAGACAGAGGGAGAACTTAGAATTAACCTTTCCCCAAAAGAGAGCAGAAGGAGACAGTGTTACATGGATGACCCAGACATGATGCATTAGCAAGGGACAAGCTTTTGTGATCACTCCTGCTAGAGAACGCCAATGGCAGAAGACAGATTCACAGGCTTTAAGAAAAAACAAAAGCAGTATTTGAAAGGTATCCATAAGGGAAAATAATTTAAAACAATAAATGAGGTTCTCTTGCTCTTCTCACAGGTAGATCAGTTTTCCTTCCACATTTTCATTTTTCTTCTTAGTTCCCTAATGTGGCATTTTCCTCACTTCACATTCTGCACTTGTGGATATGTGCACAGATGCGATACTTTAGAATAATGGAAATGTCAAGAAGTGTGTAATGGGGCAAAGAGGAAAGGAAGGTCTGAGGTGTGACTTCGAGACTCCCCAGCATTTTCAGGCCAAGCATGGAGGACCTACCAGCCTTTCGCTCTGACATCTAGTTCAGACATTTACAATTCAGTGCAGAGGAATGAGGCTGTAGAAGCTGGTTCCCCTTTCCCCTCCCATGATAGGCTGCTTTAGCTGGTTGATCTTAACAAGTGGAGTAAGTGCTTAGTTATCTCATTTGTTGAAAGAGACAGTCAGTCTCTTTTGGACTCCCAAACCCTAGATGTTCTAGCCCTACAGTATCAGAGCTGAGCTCAGGGCCTTGCTGAGGCTGTGCGGAAACCCAGAAGAAGACAGCTCATACCTTCAGGTAACAGGCAGTCTAGCTCAGAAGAAAAAGTAAATGCCTGAAATAAAGAAAGAACAATTCAACAGACCATGTAAATGCATACCAAGTGGTAAGGACAACAGAACATAATAAAAGTTAAAGAAAGGATATGTCCAGGGTTGCGGCCCCTCTGGAGAAGTCCAAAATGACCTTGTGGGGGGCGTGGATTTGAGCAAGAAAATTAAGAACTGGTAGGCTGTGAGATGGGAAAGAGGAGGAGTAAGCACACATGCATGCCTGCACCCCCGACCCCACACACATGCTTACTCCCTTATACATGCACACATACAGAGCCACAGTCATCCCCATGAGTCCCTGGCAGCTGTTAGAAACACAAAGCAAGTCAACCCCTCAAGTCATGGCTGGGAGGCACTGAACACGTTCCTCTACCCAAGTGTCCAACGTCAACTTTTAGTATGCTGA
The DNA here is from genome assembly GCF_949752795.1 of Hyperoodon ampullatus. NCBI lineage: Eukaryota > Metazoa > Chordata > Mammalia > Artiodactyla > Ziphiidae > Hyperoodon > Hyperoodon ampullatus. The sequence continues at coordinate 61,323,806 of NC_136926.1, read as the reverse complement.
AAATACTCCTATCAATGTATTATTTCATTCCTTGAGGTCTTGAGGGATTTTTCTCTTCAAGGTCTTCCTATACTTAAAATCCCTGCAGAGAGGAAATTTCCTATATTAGTTGCCCTCAAACTTCAGCTCTGTGAGCAGACAGCTGACATCTTAGGAGAAGACAGTGTCTAGGAGTTAAAGCTCACACAGCGCTTCCTCCAGGGACAGCCGGGACCATAGAGTAGCCTTGTGCTGAAGGCCCACCAGAGAAATTTCCAATCATTAGTTATGTCTCACTGTACAGTATCTCCCCAGGAAAAGAAAGCCAGGCAGATGGATCAGTGGCAAGACCTGGAGAAGGTCAGGCTTCTGCACAGGCCACATAAGAACACTCCACAATAAGACTCCCCGCGTCAGAGATCACCGCCCCATGCTTAGCTCAGTTTTTCCACTTGTAAAGAAGAAGGTTGGATTCAATAGTCCCCAGGATCCCTTCTAAATACTCAAATTCCATGTTTCTGTGTTTGGGACAAGTTGAATCATAGTATGGGCTTCTACTTTCCTAACATTGGCTAGAACTTCAGATCCTCTCACAGGCCATGAGAGTTACAAAAATACTTTGAGATCCATTAGTAAAAACATTAGTTTTTCCAAGGTACCCATTAAAATGGGGGGAAAATCCCAGACACAAAAACCAGTCCTTACAAAATAAGTTAGCCACGGGATTGCTTTTAAATAGCTCTCTTACCCCATTTTACAGGTAATGCTCTGTCCGAATATTCTTCCCAGGGCTCTCCACTGACTCTACAATTCAGTTTACAAAAACTCATTTCATACAACTCTTTGGGGAAATATCTATTGCTTGAAATGAGGTACACTTGTTTTGAAGCAGAGTATATCCCACAATAAGGAATTCAAAACATTTTGGTTGATAACATCCTGATACCAAGATGGCCCAAGCCAACTTATTTATTCTCCCCTTTCTTACCCACAACATGCCGCCTCACAGACTCACATGAACATGTACTCACTACACCCTTCACTCAGGCAGGTGAGGTTTATCCATTCAATTCTATACCAGCTTGGTCCATTTTCTTTGTTTCAAGTGTCCCTACTTCTTCAAAATGATACATATCTGGACAACTGGTTTGCCATGAGGTGAAGAATACAATCTACTTATCCCAGATTCTAACTCTTTTCTTTTCCTGAGTAATTGATTAGCCAAAGAATATTGCTTGGAAAAGAAAAGGGAGAAAAAATTGTTCCAATAACATGTTGTCATTTTCCCACATACCTCTCTGTCATTTTCCAACAAACCATGAGAAGAAATCACTACTTAAGGAAAAAATATATATAACTGTCTCAATCTATGAAGAGTTTTCTGCCTGAAAACAGTATATCATGCCTAGGATATGAGGAGGCTCCTTGTAATGATCATACTCTATTTAGACGTGAATAAGGAGGAGTTAATAGAGAAAAATAGAAGAAGGTAAAGAATGAGAAAAAGATAGGGCAAAGAGGTGAGGAGGAAAGAATAAGACAGAGGAGAAGGCAACATAAAGAGAATTTAAAAACGTTACTAAAAAATTGTCCAACTCCTTGTCTTCACTGTTGAGGAAAGTGAGACCTACAGTATGAGGGGGAGGGAGGGGCAGAAATTGGAGTGTTGGAGAAGAAACAGGAAAAGAAAGAGTAATCAGAGAGAAGGGAATGGAGGAGAAGGAAGGAGAGACTGAGTCTTGAAGCAGCATCTGTAGAGACAGAGTCTAAGAAGCCTGCGCCCTGAGGGGCACCCCCGCCCGGGCTCAGATGCAGTCCTGTGAACAGGAGCACCAGCTATATTTAGTTCCAATGTAACTTCAGCCACTAGTATTCATTCCACTGGGGCAGCTGCGGCACAGTCCTGAGGAGACATTTTACTACCCACCCTGGAACAGCCGTGTCAAGGGCCTGGGCCTTTGTAGCCACAGAATCCACTGTGTTTATATACAAGAGAGCAGCATTTTGAACATAACTGATAGGACTGCACCAGGAAAGTGTTTTCAGAAGCCCAAAGTCATGACTCCTGTTTCTGAATGATGTCTCTTACCCCATCCCCTGTAGGCAAATACCAGCCCTTACCTTTTGTGTTATTCTCTCCTGAGAACTTCCCTGATCTTCTGGTCCTCACTTCAACTCCACAGAGGGTTCTGTGCTTTGGAAGAATACTCTTTGGTATCTACTCAAGCACCCCCAAGACCCAGCTGACCCACAGAAATACCTGAAGGTTTCCTCTGATGCCAGGGGAACATGGCAGACTTCTACTAAAAAAAAGGTTTGGCTATTAAAGGGTTGGCAGGTTACCAACCTGAACACCCTATGCAAGAAATGAAAACCCTGGCACCACATGGGAGAAGTACTAAGACTGGGACAGTGCTCAACCTGAATATTAAATAATTATGAGTCACTGTTCTGGGTAAGGCATCCTAGTTGAATTCTGTGGGACAAAAATCACACATAAGCATTCCCTTCACTCTCAAGAAGATTCAGTTATGATGCATGTCTAACAACAATCACACAAGGTGGCTCAGGGAATAGATGAATGGGTTCCAGATAAATGCTGAGGGGAGAAGAGGCAGTTGGAATCTGGGAAGGCTGAGAAGACTTTTCAGAAGAGGAGGCTCCTTTCTCCAAAAATGAATAGGCTATTAATAAGCAGAGAGGAAGGAGGAGAACATTCCAGTTGGGGGAGATAAAATAAGCAAATATGTTCCTCATTCTTTGGTTGTGTATAGTTGGACGCTTTTGCAAAACTAAAGTTCCCAATCCCGTGCCTTAACAAATATCAGTAGATTCTCCATAATTAATTCTTGGAACAAAAGCCATGTGCACAAAGGTTGTTGCCAATAAGCAACCTCCTTATCTACAAACCAGAAGCCAAAAGTCCCTCTCCCATGAAACAAGACTAGGAAAGGTAAGCAAAAACTAGCATAGAGAAAGCCTGGGTCCTTGGAAGAATGGTTGTCTGTGCTGCAGAAAAAAAATACAGGACAAGTGACATTGACAGGGGAAAATGATGGCAGTGCTTGCCCTGGTCTGAACTTGAAAAGAAGAATCCCTAGATGATGGTGTATGCCAACCATTCCTTCCTGGCAGAGCAGATGAAGTGAGGAGGCAAGGGCCAGGTGGGGTAAGGAGCTTACTTTAGCCAGAGTTCACCTACTAGCTGTCTAATTCATTTAACCCAGACTGGACTGAAGGAAGGACTGAGAGAAGAACATTCTCTTTAGGGTATGAAATGGGTTATTTCCAGTCCAGATGGTTCCCCACAAATACATTAATGACTCTATAGGCATGTCTGCCTGGAAAGGTAACAGTTTAACAACGACACTTGGTAAATGCTCCTTTTGGATTCTGTGTAAATTGAATAAAAGACCAAAGAGCTATTAAAAAGTAGGCTTTAAATTACTCCTTTTCCCACACCTCATTCTTTTTAAATGGCAAGATCAATAAACAAGCCTAATATTTGGTTTAAAAGAAAAAATAGAATACATCCAAACCTTGAGCAGCACTTGAACATGAATGGTCCCGGTGCTGAGAAACACAGGGACACACGCGCACACACATACACACACACACCCCCCTCACTGGCGACAAAATCAAGACTTCTGCTGCTGAGCATGGCTATGCAGTGACAGGTCTGTGTCATAGTTCACCTGGACAAATCCCCAAATGTAGTCATATACCTGTCAAGAAATCTTGTTCTTCTGCCTCCATGATATCTCCCAAACCTGATACTTTCTACCTAGACCCCCATCCCCATCCTCTACCCAAACCACCACAACAGCCCCATAATTCATTTCTGACTCCCTTCCATCCCTTCTTCATAGAACTTCCAGAAAAATCCCTTTACAAACAAATCTATTTTGGTCATATCCCTACTTAGCCCCTTAATGGCCCCCATTGTTTCTATGCTAGAGACCCCAGGAATCTTCCTCCTGTCAACAGGGGCTGGGGCAGCTGCCCCCTCCCTTTCCAGCTTCATCTCTGCCCCCCATCCCTGGTCATTCCATCTGCACTGCACATCCCACTGCACTGACCTCCTTCCAGATCCTCAGCACTGCCTAAGCCACCCTACTCCCTCTCAGCACCTTAACACAGAACCTTCTCTTTGTCTTCCAGACCTTCACAGCAGGTTTGCTTCAGAGTCCTTATCATATTTGAAATTGTTTATTTACATCTTGATTGTTTGATGGATGCCTATCACCACTAGGGTTGTGAAGATCAAATCATAGAATGACTATGGAAATCTTTAAAGAACTGTAAACAGGATCCCAGTGGAAATCATAGCTTTTCCATTGCTGCTTTTAAGTAACTCCCTGCCCTCAAAACAAAATGTAAATGAAACAGTAGTGGTGTCACTTTCCCCAGACATCACAAGTAAATGACTTCCAAAGGTAGGCTCCTTTTTATGTAGGGCTAAGACAATAGCAGGCATAACTTGGTGAATGATTAGCCTTGGCATCTACTGGCAGCAAACAGAAATCCACTTCCCTAGGGCCAGTGGAGCCACGAACACCAGCCTGAGTTTTGACAATCTCCCTGGTACTGGAACACGTCCCCTGGGCCTGGCACACCTGGTTCCAAAGGTGCCAGCAGCCAAAGGAGAGTAAATATTAACTGTGGTAGAAATAATTAGTCAGTTGTGGATGGCTTTCCACAGTTTGCAAGGTACTGACCTGAAAGGGAGCTGAAAGGAAAAAAGATTGGGGTAACTTGCCCACTGGGCTGGCCATCCCACAAGTACCTCTCCAGGTTCACTCCCCATCTCCTCTAACCTTTCTCTCTCAGTGACCCTGACCTCTATGGGCTGCAAATAAAGTTCCTTCACCCTCTGGCTTCAGCCAAGGAGGGGCACCAGCAGGAGGTCACAGGAAGGGAGGTGAGTGAGGTCAGGAGCACTGCTCTCCCAGCCTCCTCCCTGCTGGGTCCCCCAGGCTGTGTTAGCCAAAGGCCACAGCTCCTATCACGTATTCCCCCAACATGACTTCCTTGTGCTCTCTAGTTTACTCCCCATCCCCAACACACCCATGCATTCAGGGAACTGATCCTTCCCATTTCAAGTCAAGGGTGATCATAGCTCTCCTAGGCTATTACTATTCCTGGGATACTCCAGCAACCTTTGTGGTTTCCCTACACCCAGCTCAGTTCTGGAGGTGGAGAGACTTCACTGCAAGAAGCATACATACGAGCAAATAAGCTGAGTATGAGGAAGTAAGGAATGTGCTCCATGAGTGCCTGCATTTCTGTGATCTGTAGTGGCTGTGGGACCAGAAGTCAGGAAAGGCCTCCCTAAGAAACTGATGCTTGGGCTGACATCAGAACCAGGAAAGTTTGGGTGGGACACTGGTAGGAGGTTAGTGGAGGGAGCAGGAGAATCCCACGCAGAGGGAACAACCTGTTCCAAGGTCCTGTTACATCTTCTTTCCCTCACACTTGCTGACTCTTACACAAAGGGTCTTAGCCCTTTATTTCACATTTGGTTATTTAAGCTTTTGTGGGAAACCCACTTTGCCATTTTAAATGAATGCACAAATATGAAATGCTGATGATAATAATCATGTTAATAAAAATCCTCTAGTATACATAAAAGCTTCTTGGCAGCCTAGACTTTGTTCACAGCACCTAGCACATTGGCAAATATACATAGAGTTGAAGTTCAATAAACATATTTCAATGCATATTTCAATGTGGTCTCTCAGAATTCATACACTGAAAACCCTAACCTCCAATGTGATGGCATAAGGAGGTGGGGCCTTTGGGAGGTGATTAGGTCATGAGGGTGCAGCCCTCATAAATGGGATTAGTGCCCTTATTATAAAAGGGACCCCAGAGAGCTCTCTTGCTCCCTTCCATCATGTGAGAATACAACAAAAAGATGCAGTCTGCAACCTGGGAGAGGGTCCTCCCAGAACTTGACCTTGCTGGCACCCTGACCTCCGACTTCCAGCCTTCAGACCTATCAGAAACAAATTTCTGTTTTAAGCCACCCAGCCTACAATATTTTGCTATAGCAGTTCAAACTAAGACACATTTGCAACTGACTGATTGGTTGACTGACTGAGGAGGAAAATCCAGCAGAGACCTAGCACTGTCTGTCACTGAAGGTGGGTGTATAAAATGCAGGTGAGCTGACTTCTAGCTAAGTTGCAGGTTGACCTTGGACAAATTACACTTATCTTCAGATAACATTTGCTCAGGTCTCAGGTCCTAGGATGGGAGATAAGCAAGAGTTACTTTGGTCCCTGGTATGCCTCAGAGAAGAACTGGGACACAAGTGGTGACCTCCGTTCAGGGGGTAACATGTTAAATTCAGCCTCACGTGTGGGGTTTCATGCTGTCCAGTTCCCACAAATTGGAGGTTTCCCTAGAGCCCACAGTTACCATTGTTGAAAGGCCCAATGCCTGAAAAATGACGTATTTTCTGCTAAAGGAAAAGTGATATTTTATTCTATTTTTTAATTTAATTTTTTTATACAGCAGGTTCTTATTAGTTATCTATTTTATACATACTACTGCATATATGTCAATACCAATCTCTCAGTTCATCCCACCACCACCCGCCTGCTTTCCCCCCTTGCTGTCCATACGTTTGTTCTCTACATCTGTGTCTCTATTTCTGCCTTGCAAACTGGTTCATCTGTACCATTTTTCTAGATTCCACGTATATGCGTTAATATACGATATTTGTTGTTCTCTTTCTTACTTCATTCTGTATGACAGTCTCTGGGTCCATCCAAATCTCTACAAAAGACCCAATTTTGTTCCTTTTTACAGCTGAGTAATATTCCATTTTATGTATCCACTACATCTTTATCCATTTGTCTGTCGATGGACAATTACATTGCTTCCATGACCTGGCTATTGGAAATAGTGTTGCAATGAACACTGGGGTGCATGTGTCTTTGAATTATGGTTTTCTCTGGGTATATGCCCAGTAGTGGGATTGCTCGCTCATATGGTAATTCTGTTTTTAGTTTATTAAGGAACCTCCATACTGTTCTCCATAGTGGCTGTATCAATTTACATTCTCACCAATAGTGCAAGAGGGTTCCCTTTTCTCCACGCCCTCTCCAGCATCTCTTGTTCCTAGATTTTCTGATGATGCCCATCCTAACCGGTGTGAGGTGATACCTTACTGTACCTTTGATTTGCATTTCTCCACTAATTACTGATGTTGAGAAGCACGTGCCTCTTGGCCATCTGTATGTTTTCTTTGTAGAAATGTCTATTTAGTTCTTCTGCCTATTTTTTGATTGGGTGGTTTGTTTTTTAAATACTGAGCTGTATGAGCTGTTTACATATTTTGGAGATTAATCCTTTGTCCACTGATTCGTTTGCAAACATTTTCTCCCTTTCTGAGGGTTGTCTTTTCATCTTGCTTATGGTTTCCTTTGCTGTGCAAAAGCTTTGAAGTTTCATTAGGTCCACTTTTGTTTATTTTTGGTTTTATTTCCATGACTCTAGGAGGTGGGTTTAAAAAGATCTTGCTGTGATTTATGTCAAAGAGTGTTCTTCCTATATTTTCCTTTAAGAGTTCTATAGTGTCTGGTCTTAATTTAGGTCTTTAATCCATTTTGAGTTTATTTTTGTGTATGGTGTTCTTGGGGAGTGCTCTAATTTCATTCTTTTACATGTAGCTGTCCAGTTTTCTCAGCACCACTTATTGAAGAGACTGTCTTTTCTCCATTGTATATCCTTGCCTCCTTGGTCATAAATTAGTTGACCATAGATGTGTGGGGTTTATCTCTGTGCTTTCTATCCTGTTCCATTGATCTATATTTCTGTTCTTCTGCCAGTACCATATTGTCTTGATTACTATAGCTTTGTAGTATAGTCTGAAGTCAAGGTGTCTGATTCCTCCAGCTCTGTTTTTTTCCCTCAAAATTGCTTTGGCTATTCGGGGTCTTTTGTGTCTCCATACAAATTTTAAGATTTTTTCTTCTAATTCTGTAAAAAACTGCCATTGGTAATTAGATAGGGATTGCACTGAATCTGTAGATTGCTTTGGGTAGTATAGTCATTTTCACAATATTGATTCTTCCAATCCAAGAACATGGTATATCTCTCCACCTGTTTGTGTCATCTTTGATTTTTTCATCAGTGTCTTATAGTTTTCTGAGTACAGGTCTTTCATCTTCTTAGGTAGGTTTATTCCTAGGTATTTTATTCTTTTTGTTGCAACGGTGAATGGGATTGTTTCCTTAATTTCTCTTTCTAGTCTTTCGTTGTTAGTGTATAGGAATGCAACAGATTTCCATATTAATTTTATATCCTGCACTTTACCAAATTCATTGATGAGCTCTAGTAGTATTCTGGTGGCATCTTTAGGATTCTCTATGTATAGTATCACATCATCTGCAAACAGCGACAGTTCACTTCTTCTTTTGCAATTTGTACACCTTTTATTTCTTTTCCTTCTCTGATTGCTGTGGCTAGGACTTCCAAAACTATGTTGAATAAGAGTGGTGAGAGTGGACATCCTTGTCTTCTTCCTGATCTTAGAGGAAATGCTTTCAGTTCTTCACCATTGAGAATGATGTTTGCTGTGGGTTTGTCGTATATGTTGAGGTAGATTCCATCTATGCCCACTTTCTGGAGGGTTTTTAATCATAAATCGGTGTTGAACTTTGTCAAAACGTTTTTCTGCATCTATTGAGATGATCATATTGGTTTTTATTCTTCAGTTTGTTAATATGGTGTATCACATTGATTGATTTGCACATATTGAAGAATCCTTGCACTCCTGGGATAAATCCCACTTGGTCATGGTGTATCATCCTTTTAATGTGTTTTTGGATTCTGTTTGCTAGTATTTTGTTGAGGATTTTTGCATCTATATTCATCAGTGATATTGGTCTGTAAGTTTCTTTTTTTGTCGTATCTCTGTCAGGTTTTGAAATCAGGATGATAGTGGCCTCATAGAATGAGTTTGGGAGTGTTCCCTCCTCTGCAAATTTTTGGAAGAATTTGAGAAGGATGGGTGTTAGCTCTTTTCTAAATGTTTGTTAGAATTCACTTGTGAAGCATCTTGTCCTGGACTTTTTTTTTGTTGGAAGATTTTTAACCACAGTTTCAATTTCATTACTTCTCATTGGTCTGTTCATACTTTCTATTTCTTCCTGGTTCAGTCTTGGAAGGTAATACCTTTCTAAGAATTTGTCCATTTCTTCCAGGTTGTCCGTTTTATTGTCGTAGAGTTTCTTGTAGTAGTGTCTTATGATGCTTTGTATTTCTGCGGTGTCCGTTGTAACTTCTCCTTTTTCATTTCTAATTTTCTTGATTTGAGTCCGCTCCCTCTTTTTCTTGATGAGTCTGGGTAAAGGTTTATCAATTCTGTTTATCTTTTCAAAGAACCAGCTTTTAGTTTTATTGATCTTCGCTATTGTTTTGTTTGTTTCATTTATTTCTGCTCTGATCTTTATGATTTCTTTCCTTCTACTAACTTTGGGTTTTGTTTGTCTTCTTTCTCTAGTTCCTTTAGGTGTAATATTAGATTGTTTATTTGAGAGTTTTCTTGTTTCTTGAGGTAGGATTATATTGCTATAAACTTCCCTCTTAGAACTGCCTTTGCTGCATCCCATAGGTTTTGGATTGTCGTGTTTTCATTGCCATTTGTCTCTAGGTATTTTTTGATTTTCTCTTTCATTTCTTCAGTGATCGCTTGGTTATTTAGTAATGTATTGTTTAACCTCCATTTTTGGGGTTTTTTTTACATTTTTTTCCCTGTAATTTATTTCTAATCTCATTGTTGTGGTTGGAAAACATGCTTGATATGATTTCAATCTTCTTAAATTTACCAAGGCTTGGTTTGTGACCCAAGGTCACTTACCTGTTCTTCTGCCTCAGTTATTCTGCTATTGATTCCTTCTAGTGTATTTTTCATTGCAGTTACTGTATTGTTCATCTTTGTTCTTTAATTCTTCTAGGTCTTTGTTAAACATTTCTTGCATCTTCTCAATCTTTGCCTCCTTTCTTTTTCTTAGGTCCTGGATCATCTTCACTAGCATTATTCTGAATTCTTTTTCTGGAAGGTTGCCTATCTCCACTTCATTTAGTTTTTTCTGGGGTTTTATTTTGTTCCTTCACTTGGTACATATTCCTCTGCCTTTTCATTTTGTCTATCTTTATATGAATGTGGTTTTCATTCCACAGCCTGCAGGACTGTAGTTCTTCTTGCTTCTGCTGTCTGCTCTCTGGTGGATGAGGCTATTTAAGAGGCTTGTGCAAGCTTCCTGATAGGAGGGACTGGTGGTAGGTAGAGCTGGGTGCTGCTCTGGTGGGCAGAGCTCAGTAAAACTTTAATCTGCTTGTCTGCTGATGGGTGGGGCTGAGTTCCCTCCCTGTTGGTTGTTTGGTCTGAGGCGACCCAGCGCTGGAGGTTACAGGCTCTTTGGTGGGGCTAATGGCAGACTCCGGACTCTGGGAAGGATCATGCCAAGGAGTACTTCCCAGAACTTCTCCTGCCAGTGTCCTTGTCCCCATGGTGAGCCACAGCCACCCCCCCTCCTTCTGCAGGAGACCCTCCAACACTAGCAGGTAGGTCTGGTTCACTCTCCTATGGGGTCACTGCTCCTTCCCCCTGGGTCCTGATGTGCACACTACTTTGTGTGTACCCTCTAAGAGTGGAGTCTCTGTTTCCCCCAGTCCTGTCAAAGTCCTGCAATCAAATCCCACTAGCCTTCAAAGTCTGATTCTCTGGGAATTCCTCCTCCCATTGCTGGGCCCCCAGCTTAGAAAGCCTGACATGGGGCTCAGAACCTTCCCTCCAGTGGGTGGACTTCTGTGGTATAACTGCTCTCCAGTTTGTGAGTCACCCACCCAGCAGTTATGGGATTTGATTTTATTGTGATTGCGCCCCTCTTACCATCTAATTGTGGCTTCTTCTTTGTCTTTAGATGTGGGGTATCTTTTTTGGTGAGTTCCAGTGTCTTCCTGTCGATGATTGCTCAGCAGTTTGCTGTGATTCCGGGGCTCTCTCAAGAGGTAGTGAGTGCACATCCTTCTACTCCGCCATCTTCAAAAGTGATATTTTTGATTCAGCCATTTTTTCCTTTTTTTTCTTTCTTTTTACCTGTCAGTATAAGTTTCATTCATGTCTATCTCCCTATACCTCAAAGTTATGAAGAATCCAAGAAGGAGCCAGAAAAGTCAACCTTCATTTTACAGAAAGGTATTTCACTGCACCAGATAGAAAAAGTGTAGGGCAGAGATTCAGAGCCATTACTGTCATTAACCTGAATGTGGCCTCAGAGAGACACTATCCCTCTCTGGGCTCAGTTTTCTCATCTGTAAAATGAATGGCTTGTATTAAATGATCTATGAGATCCTTGGATGCTATCATTTTAAGCACCATTCTTTTTCTTTTTTTTTTAAATTTCAGCAAATATGTCTTAAGAGTCAATATGTTCTCACCATTGTGTTATCTTGGGGGTAGCATACCACCCATATCCCACAAGGATCCTTATCTTATGCTTAATGGGCCTCCTGGGAAGGTCCTTGAATCCCTTGATAATGAACACAGCATTTGTGCCTATGTGTAGTTTTCCTGGAAAAAAAGGGTCCATAACTTTTAGGTCCATATATGAGTCCTAAGTGCTTTTAGCAGAAAAGCATAGGTGTGAATGTGCAGACAACAGATCTCAGATGAGATGTGAATGTCTCAGATGTGTTCACCAGAGACCAATCCCAGAAGCAGATACACCCATCCAGCCACTACGTGCTGTGGGTTCAAAGGAAGACAAAACCCTGGGACCTCATATTTAGGAAGATTTTAGGAACACGATGGCTCCTGATTTGAGATGGGATCAAGGGAGGTGGAATGCTAAAGAGAAGGAGAGTTTGGGAACCCCATGCAAAAGTATACTTCTGGGTAAAATATGCTGTGTTCTCAAACAAAAAAACCTGGCTGCTGTACTAATTTAGCCCTCTCTCCACTGCACCTGAGGGTCACACACTTTCTTCTTCCTGCCTGTCTTCTATTAGCACCAGCATCACAGTTCTGGGTTCAAGAGAAGAAAAGGGCTTGGTTTCATGACTGGGAGTCTGCCCCAGATAAAGCGGCTATTTTTGCCCGGAGAAGGCTGGGAGATCCTGAGTCTGTATCTATTACTCAGCCTGGATGGGGAGGCACCACACCAGGCCACACCACGGGTGAGGACAGGGGAGTTGTTCGGAGCCTTTCCTGAGGGTGACAGAGAACAAGCCATGACAGTTCTGAGATTACTGCAAAATAGATCTCATCAATGATCTTAAGGTAAATTTGAAACATATAGCGACAGAGTGGAAGTTACACCATACACAGTTATACATGCATGTGAGAAAACATAAACATAACCATGTATAAGTTGAGGCTTAGGAATTATAACTTATAGAGTAAATGCTATTATCCAAAAGTTTAAACATATGTGAGACAACTCATAGCAAATATGCTGACATATGGCATTGAAATCAATATGTCAACACTTATAAGTAAGAAATCATCTATAAAAATAAAGTCAACCACATTTCTCTCTTTACATTTAGGCCACAAATGAGACCACAGCTGAGCATCTCTGGTTAAGCATTAACACACAACAGGATCTGCCTGTAACTCGTTCATTAAGGTGCAGTGCCCCAGCTAATTAATATATCACCGGCAGATCAAGTTCAGCGAACGATATTGAGCAAGTGCATTCCTAAGGCCTCATTTACCCTCTTTCAGGTGGGAGGAAGTCCAGAAGAAAAGAACAGGGGAGGGAAAGAGGGAGAGATGGGAGAAATGATCATTTTGCCACTGTAGAGAATCCCACAGTTTATAAAAGTGGTTTGTGTGTGTGTGTGTGTGTGTGTGTGTGTGTGTGTGTGTAGGTGTAGCAGGTATGTGCCTATGTGTGTTGGTCAAACCCTGAAATCATGTCACTTGAGGAAAGGCTGAAGGAGTAACAGCTGTTCAGACAAGTAAAGACCGCATGTAAGGAAGGCTATCGTAACAGCATTCTGCCCTTTGTAGGACTGGAGGCTGACTGCAGGCAGAGACGACACTGTCTTGCCTGTCAGTCACACTTCCTGGGCTTTGAATTCTTCATCTGTAATGTGAGTGGAGGGCATGAGATTCCTGGTTCTCAACTCCTGATGCAATCAGAATCACATGAAGATGCTGTTAACAAATACAGATCCTGGGACCCCACCCCAGATAAGAAGTTCTTCAGGCAGGAAACAGTCATTGGTGTTTTAATAGCTCCCCGGGTCACCCTAATGCACATTCAGTCGCACTGGTCTACATCACACCCAAGTCCCCTCCAGGGTGACATTCCTGAGCCCTTCTGGCTCGAAAACTCTACTGGAATCAGTCATATATAATGCTCTCCCCACTTCCTCTGGGGCCCTGGGAGGAACCATGATCCTGAGGGAAACTCAATACATGAAATGTTGATACTCAACAAGAGAGTTCTCTGAAGCCAGATGGACAGGAAGATCCGTGGAAAGAGAGCTCCATCACAGAAGAGCCGCTCCGGTCTTGGCTCAGGACCTGTTTACTCTGTCTTTCAGCACGATTTTCACCAGCTTGGTTATGTCCTTTCCCACCCCCAGCAGATTAGAAGCACAAATTGGAAGGGTAGTTTGGTGAAAGAACTGCTTATGTTTGTTAAAGAAGAACCAGCATCCCGACAGTGAGAGAGAAAACAAAAACACTGCAAAAACAGAGCACAGGAACCAATGGAAAACACAGTCTGGGTGCATTTGTTGTAGAAGCAAACCACTCCACTCATATTAAAAGACTCAGATGATCTCTCCATGCTGCTAATAATTAGGGGAGAACTCTACCTACCAAAGCAAGGACATGGGTATATGTGTATATGTAGTTGGTGATTTTTCTAAGCAATGGTTTCAATCTTTCAAAACATTGGAGGTCAGCCTAAATGCCACTGTATTCTTCTCAGGCTTTTAAAAATAGACCTGCTATCTGTAGCCTTTTCCACATCAAAAATCACTCTTCAGGTTTTCATCAGATAATGTCACCCCTGGATGTAACCAATAAACAACTTCAGAAACCCCAGAATCTGCAGGTGGGCAGCCTGAGACACAGATAGCAACAGCAATTTCCCCTACCACTCTGAGTCAGTAAACCCTCTCTAAAATTATTCCACCACCCCCTACCCTACTTCTAATAAAATCTGTAGTGAATAAAAGGAACTCAGGTCAGGCTGTGAGGAAGAAGACTTGGTTTCAAGTGCAGTAAGCAGCAGAGCGTGAAAGGTAGTGCTCTAGGGGCCGCTGATATAGTGAGGACCCACCAGGAACCTGAGATTGACCGACTGAGAGATGATGCATTTTCTTTTAGCAATAATCACAATTATTTGAGGCACTTTAATAAGTCATGGTTTATTCCAAGAAGAGAGAAAGAAATAAGTAGGAAAACAGCAATGGAACTGTTAGAAGATCCATTGATGTATCAGTAAAATGCTGTGGCAAGCAGTGAAATTATTCACAATAACACTTCCTGACAAGACACCCCTCTTTGGCACTCTAGACCCACTGCTCTTGAATCAAAGCAGCCCTCTACCGACTTGCTTTACTGCCGCATGGGAATCATAAGTTTCTTGAAACCAGAGGGTAGGACCCCTGCCAAATCTGAGAAGGCCATGATCTTCTACTTTATCTGGGTCCTGCCTGTGGAATGATTAGAAAACTCCTGTCCGTCAATTGTTTCCTTGTTTTATAGTTCAAGGAAGAATTATAACACATAAATCTTGGATCTCACAAAAACAGTTTGTCTCCACCAGTACATCTCGAAAAATCTGAGTCGGGAACCCAAGTCATATATCTCGTCAGTATCGGCTGCTTAAGAACAATGTCTGAGGTGGCATGTAAAGGTAAGAGGACCAGCAAATCTTCCTAGCTCTTATTTTGGTGCCTTTGGTAAACGATGTGGAGTGCCAGAAGGAGCGCTGGATAAGAAGAACATCCAAAGGCCTGGGAGCTATTTCAGCACCTGTGACCTCCAGCATGTCACTCTCCCCATCTGAACTTCAATATTCCTCTCTATAAAATGAGAGGTACCAGAAAATCTCGAGGGCTCCTTCCATCAGCCCCGTTAGACTGTGGTTCCCAACCCCATTGCTTCCAGTAACCTCGCTGATTGTGTGTGGGCTCAGATCTTCCTGGAGGTCCCCGCTGTTCTTCCTCACTCCGGGTGCCTCAGCCTGGGGTCAGGAGGCCAAGGTCCTAGTCCCAGCCCTGCCTCCTGGTTGCTGAGGACTGCAAGCAAGGCCTTCACTAATCTCTAGAACAAGCAGATGAAATTATTTCTTAATACAACTCAAATTCCGCTCCAAAACGCACTCAGACCCTGCTTAAGAACATCTTTTTAAAACTGCTGTAACCACTACAGAGAGTGGATTTTACAAAATGCAGTACAATGACTGCAATCCTAGATATTTTTGAAGAAGAGCTAAAAGAATGAGTTGTACCCTAAGAGAAAGGTGCTGCGCCTTGCCCACTCCCCATCTTGTTTACCACGCCCCTCTTCTCGCTCAGCAGGCTGTGCTGTTATCAGGCTATTTACCTGCCAATCAACTTCAACAAAACTGCTCAGTCACAGTTACAGAACCAGTAAAGGGGCCAATAATTCACAAATAGCTCACCCTTTGCTATATGCCTAAGAATTAAAAAATAATTTACCTTTTTAATAAACATATCCTGAACTGCAGGTATATACCACGAGCTAAAAATAACATTTTCTCCGCAATCCTGTGGCCCACTAGAAGCTAAACCCAGAGAGAGACAGAGACAGAAGAGACAGAGAGAGACAGGGAGACAGAGAGAGAGAGACATGCCATGAATCCTAAACATCCTCTTAGTTGGATAATTAGACAAGCTCTGAGGGCAGTTCAAAGGCCTAGATTCTAGTAACGGCTCCACCACTTACTTAGCCAGCTCTGTGGCCTTGGCTTGATCTTGAGCCCTATCTAGGCTGTGTATAGGATTATAGGTTTTGAAACCTAGTAGGAACCCTTAAAAAAATTATCCAATCTACTGCTCTTTCAAACGTTTTCATGCATAAGAACTACCTGGAGAGCTTGACAGGACACACTGCTGGCCCCAATAATCAGTCTCTAATTAAGCAGGCTTGTGTTGGGGTTTGAGAATCTGCACTACTAACAAGTTCCCAGGTGCTGCTGCTGCTGCTGGTCCTGGGGCCATGCTTTGAGAAGCACTGATCTGGCCTCGTGATTGTCAACAGCAGCTATAAATTTGAATCACCTGAGGAGCACTGAGAACCTGCAGATGCCCAAGGTGCACCGGACTTTGTAAATCAGAAACTGGTCACGCAGTCACGACATCTATATTCTTAACAAATTCCCCATATGATCTTGGTGCACAGTGAAGGTTCCGAGGCACTGAGCAAGTCCAGTCTCCTCATTTTACAGATGATAAAACTGAAGTTCAGAGGGTCAAATGATGCCCAGTTCAACACACTCAACTGCAAAAGGGGAAAGTTTGGACACTTGGTGATTTTAAAGTCCCATGTGTGTAATATTCTATAGCTGCATTTCTCCTTTATCTCCCATCCCATCACACCCAAATAATAAATCAGGTAAATACCCCAAGGCTAAGGGAGACTCTTTCTTCGTCTGGCCACCCCAAGTAACCAGAAGGAATCAAAGAGGACCACGCGGTGTTGGCAGGCTCTGAGCCTTCTTAAAGCTCGCCTCTGTGTTGTTTCTAAATATAACAGGCAGTCAGACACTGAATAACTCTTGGCTGATTTGGCTTCCCTGGGATAAACTTTCTTCTCCTTAGATTATGCTACACCAGGAATAGAGCCCTAAGGGGAGAAATTCCTCTTCAAAGTCAGAGCGAGATAACACTGTGTGTGGTATTCAGATTGTTCTCCTTTTGGGAGGAGAAAAAAGTGGAAGGCAAGCTTCTAACATCAGACAACATCAAAAAGGATATTCATACTCTGTACGTGCGGTGAGCATGGAGGGGGGCAGAGTGCGAGGGGGAAGTGGTCAGGCAAATGACAATTAATGCAGCCCGGTGCCCAGTTGGCAGGGGGAAGGAGCATGGGCGACAGGCTCAGGGCAGTGAGCAAGCGGGAGGCCACGGGATAGCAGCCCTGGCAGCCGTCCCCATGCCGGCTCTGCCCTGTGGGCTGCTGGCTCCCTGGGAGATGGGCTCAGGTGGAGCTCCGACTTCATTTCCCAGCCAGGCGCAGACACTTGACCTTGCCCTCAGGCTCCTGCTGCTCCTTCCAGGATGGGGGAATTTGATGCGACCTGAAATTTGCCTGCAACATATGCAGACATTCACATTTTCTCTTTCACACAAGTACAAAACCCTTCCTCCTTATTTTAGAGCAAGCCGAGCCTCTCCATTTCCCAACATGATGATATATGTGAGCACTGGAGTTGGATGGGATGTTGGTGCTCACCCAGTTCTGTCCTCTCCATTCACAGAGGACACTGTAAAAGCACTTAAAACCTACTATGGGGCTTCCCTGGTGGCGCAGTAGTTAAGAATCTGCCTGCCGATGCAGGGGACACGGGTTCGTGCCCCGGTCCGGGAAGATCCCACATGCCGCGGAGCGGCTAGGCCTGTGAGCCATGGCCGCTGAGCCTGCGCGTCCGGAGCCTGTGCTCCGCAACGGGAGAGGCCACAACAGTGAGAGGCCCGCGTACCGCAAAAAATAAAAAATAAAAAATAAAACCTACTATGCATCAGGAACTTTATACCCATTACATCGAATGTTCCTCAAGCCCCCAGGGAACAGTACGTGTCCAGATTATAGAAGGTGATGCACAGGCAAAAGGAGAGGAAATGATTTGCCCAAAATGGCATGGCTAAGAGTCAGAGCTAGGATTCAGATGCAGGTTTCTTGCTCCAAACTGCTGCCCGGTCCACAGTTGTAAGAGGAGAAAGCACTGGTGAGCGGCTTCCTGCCTCTCTTCACTCACCACGCTAGGCCTGCCTCAGCTGCCATGGCTTTGTGCCTTCCAACACATGACCCAAAACTTTATTTAGAACTTTTAAATGTCCAGGGAGGAGTGTGTTAGCTCTTTCTGGTCCCCAGAGGGAAAAATCAACCTTTCAGTTTCAACCTTAGTCTGGGAGAAGCCCAGAAAATTGCATGGGCAACCCAGGGACAATTCTCCCTCTCCATGGGAATTTCTCCAAAGTGCTGAAAGCTCAGGGAAAGACTGTGGTTTGGGGGAGGTGTGGAGACCCTGAAGATGTCCCCCATCCCTGGAAGACGCAAGTCTCCCCTGCGGCTCGTTGGGAGACCACAAAACAAAGCACTGAATTACATGTTTTATCTGTGTGGGTATGCACAGGGCTGGGGGGGTGGGTGAGAGGCATTGCAGTAAGAGGAATATCCCGCAGGAAGCCTTTCTCCCATTTCTCTCTCTTATCTCTAGAACAGAGTTTCTCAACTTCTGACATTTGTGACTGGATCCTTCTTTGCTGGGGGTGCTGACCTGTGCATTGCAGGATGTTGAGCAGCATCCCTGGCCTCTAGCCCACTGGATGCCATAGCACTTCCACCCAGTCGTGACAATCAAAAATGTCTCCAAACATTGCTGAATATCTCCTGCTGGGAGAGGCAAAATTGACCCCTGATTGAGAACCACTGTTCTAGAATGTCCCTGCCACCATACATTAATAGGAAGAAAAAGTTCAAAGGTGTGTGCTCTTTGAAGGAGCTAAAGATCTGTAATCTGCGTATTTTCATCAAAACTCATATGTTTTCTACTGTGAAACTTATAGACGAATAAAGCCAAGTACCAGGCACCTTGGGACGATCACGAGCACCCCAGTAGTCTAACGTGTTGTGGCCAAGTCTCCTGTCTTCTTTCTAGCTCCAGGAAAGAGCCCCTACCCCATTATTCTCCATCAAACCTTCCAGGCCTGCCTCCAGGGCAGCCTGTCCCCCAAAGTCTCCCTAGACCACAGGCAACCGAACTGTCCTTGAACTTCTATAAGCTCCACGAAGGCAGATTCCTTACCAGCTTTGTCCCTCTGTACTCTCAGGGTCTGCAACAGTGCTTGGCACATATGAGGTGTTCAATCAATATTTCTGAATAAATACATTATTGAATGAATATAAATGTTTGAAGAAACAAATGCTCTTACAGTTTACCTAGGTTACACGTTTCTTCAGAGTGGTCTCTTTTACGGGATGTACATTTTACCTCACCAAACAAATGTAAACTTCTCTGAGGCAAGAAGTTCTGGCCAAGTGATTCTGGAGTCCCTAGGACAGCAGTTCTCAACTTGGGTCACACACCTCTTAAAAACCCCAGTGCCCAGATAGCATCCACAGACCACGTAAACAGACTCTTGGTGGGGGGGTCAGATTCAGGCATCCTAGTTCTTAATCCCCAAGTGATCTGCTATGCAGCCAATGCTAACAGCCTATGCCCTGCAGCTCTGTGAATGGACTGTGGAAATCGACTTCAAAAAGCACAGGGAAGTCTTATGCATACCGGGATGAGGCTGCCATGTGTTCTCAACCTCTGTTTGGGTTTATAACGTCTTACTGGGACTACATGGGCTATCATGGATCAGAAGTTCTAGCTGGCTTTGAATAATCAAAATAAGAACATTAATGATTGGTTATCTAATAAATACCTTCAGCTCAGGAAACAAAATCTTTGTAAATGTGAGTCCATGTCGGAACAATAAGTTGGATGTAGTATCCCAGACTTGCCTTTTATCTTTCAAAATGCCTGAAAGAGGCAAAGAACTGAATAATACTTGTTGCCAAACTGATTGATTTGATTGAGGATTTTTTTAAAAATTAATATTGTTGTTGTGTCATTCTTTATGCTGGGCCAAAAGTACCCCAATTCCCCCTTTCTAGAGCAAAAGTGATCACAAGAGAAACTGACAGTGGGATAATGTGGCTATTTCTTCTACATAAAATTCAGACTGTTCTTCCTGTAGAGATCACAGAACAGTAATCTGGGCTGCAGCTACCAGGATTCAAAGAAGAAAGAAGAAAAATCTCATAATACGTGGAGATTTGGTTTAAAGAATAGATCTGGGTAAATTACATCATTCCTGGGTTTGCCCAGTGAATTGGATCACACAGCTTGTCACACAATGACTTCTAACTCTCCGGAGGCCAGCAAAGCAGCCCCGGGCAAGCCTTATCGGAGGAATCAGTGTGGAAAAGTACTTTCTGAAATAAAACTAACATAAACCAGGCGTGTCAGAGTTAGCTTTGCTAAATTTCAGGAATGTGGGCGGAGTTAGTCTACTATGCATATACAGGTTGGGACAGACTCAGTTTGCTAAAAGCAGTGTCCATCCTACTTCTGTTGATAGAGATTCACTTCTGTTGATAGAGAATCTCTATCTCTGTTGATAGAGATTCACCAGAAAATAAACTCTCCTGTTTGCTTTTTAAGAAGATAAGCAGAGAAAAACAGGAGCAAGAGAGCAGTGGGGTGACAACTACCGTCCACACAGGATTATCAGTACTGAAGGTGTTGAATGAAATGGACACAGGCCAAAGATAAACTCTGTTGAAGGACCCCCCCACTACTGTCCTCTTTTCCCTACATTCTCCATAAATTGAATCAAGTCAGATTCAAGAGAGTATATCTGTACTTGCTGAAACACACAGGAAGGAAAGATTATTCAGATAAATAGATTTTATGCAGCTTTAAATTTTAGAACCTTAGAAACACTGAGCTGGAAAGTACACCAACAACCATTTTATCTTTCATTTTCAGAGGGAAAAGTGGAGGGATGGGGAACTTAAATGATTTCTCTAAGGTCACAGAGCTATTTTTAGTAAAGCAGCAACAAACCCCATGTTTCCTTCCGCACAATCCTTTTCTCCTCTTATCCAGCGTCCCTAAAAAAAATCTACCACTGATCACATTAGATCCAAGGGATAGAAGACTTTCTTAGTCAGCTATTTGTTTTGAAACATGGGGGAAAATAAGCTCCTTTGAGTGGGGAGTTGTTCGTGTTTAAATGATCACTTTTATGGCTGATAATTTCACTAATTAAATTAGTGCCGTGTGCTTGCCTTTTCCATAAACGATTCTGCTCCCTTCTTACCAGTGTTTCTAGCAGAACAAATAACAACATAAGGAAGCTGAAATACTGCAAAGATGAGGTCTTGAAGCTCTACAGAACACTATGAGAGCAACATGGGGTGTGGAGGAGGGAGGGCTTCCAGGCTCTCTTTCCCGTTCACTCTGCTAAGAGCTCCAGCCACCTAAAGTTATCCCCTGAGACCTTCCATAGGGTCCTCATCAAGAGAAAACAAAGGCATGGATGGAGGAGTCTTGGACACACTGAGAGTTCTACAGGGAACAAGGCAGTTGCCCTGCAGTGACATCATAACCGGAATCAGAAATTATACACTATCCCCTAAAGTCACTGGATCAACCCCCAGAGTCTCCCTATCTCTACCTCTTGCTGCTGGGGGCAGGGGATCTGGACAGAGGCAGCCTCTCCTCACATCTGCTCAAGAGAAGGGGCACCCGACCGGCTTTTCTGGGGGCCAGCCGGAAACTGAGATCCTGTACTCCTGAGGGTGAACTTCCTTCAGTGGCTTGAGGGCTTTTTACACCCACATTATCTGGGAAATTACCCTTGGGGACTGCAGTTTATCTTTGATCTTTAAAACATAGTTCTATTCCAGTTTTGAAAAAAAACATGAATGTATACAAGTCCAAAAGAGGAAGAGAGACAAATCACAGGTCTTTATTCACATTACAAGAAGCTTTTTATTTCTTCTTTCCTTTCTTTACTTAAAGAAGGATTTTCCCACGCTTTCTTTAAATGGCCAGCTGCTAAGATATCATTTTTTTGTTTTTTGTTTTTAAAGAACTGACTTCCAAAAAACTCCTCATCTTCTACATATCTTTTCAGTAATTACCTGTCTCATAAAGTAAGGGGTGCCTGTCCCCATGTGTCTACACGCAGTGCACTCAGCTGTCGATCAGTCGGCTTCCAGGCCTTGCCTCGGTTCCACCTTTTACTCAGAAGCATTTTCCTTCATAGAGAAGGAAAGTAGTGCCTGTTTGTGAGTACTCAGTACCTCAGTCTAACAGATGTTATATAAATGAAATATCCTTCCAATTATTGCCACTGTTCTCTATTGAATTAGCGCTATCACCGTAACTAAGGAAACGAGCCTGCCTACACAGCGGCGCCCCTTCTCATCCTGGTGCTCTTCATGCTCATCTCCTCATAAATAAAATCATTCCTAAAGAGAGAAATCTAAATTACCTTCAAACGCACTACTGTCCCTTGTATATTACTACACACCATCAGGACTCAACTGACAGGGCTTCAAAGCCTGTAAAGTCATTCCTAAGGAATAGCTCAAAATGTTCTCCCTTCCTGGGACCCAAATTATCTTTCCTCTGCTTTCCTCACAGACAGCGAACTTGAGAGAAGGGTCAGAACCTGAAAGCTACTGACAGCATGACAGGAGTATCTCAGCATGACAGCTGACGGAGATGATCACATTCCCCTGACAAACTCAGCTGCTTGAGTAAATCAAGTGAAGGTCAATACAGCCCCCCACCTCCTCTGGTCCCATATGCTTCTCCAACCCTGTGCCACTGAACTTGTTCTTGGTGGGCGGGGGCAAGAAGAAAGGCCTGTATCTTCATGGAATAGGTGACTAATGTCAAAAAAAAAAAAAGTTTTCTTACTGCCATGAATAGCTGCTCTTTGCCAAGCAGAGGTGATGTTGTCTTAGAGCCTGAAACACATTATCTCCTCCCCATACGTCCTACATGGGATCTTGACCTTGCCTGTTTCCTTTGGTCTTTACTATGAAGGTTTATTTTTCCCAAAGTAACATGTCCAAGTTCCATACAGCATCTCCGTCCGTCTGTTTTGGCCAGTGACTTCTGCTTATGACTGTATAACAATGCACAGTGATGCCATAATCAGGTGGTATGGAAAACGGTAATTCTAGAAAAAAAATCTAAGAGCCTTAAAATCCCACGTTTGTATTTTCATGTGTGCTAGGCATTAGGTCTAAATTTGGGCTGATATAAATATTAACCCAAAGAGTATGGGGTGCCTGTGTTCTTTATGTGAGTTAATAAGTCTGTATACAGGGGAAATCCAGGATGTCAGCTCTGTACCTTTCAAAAACATTGGAAAATATATCAAGCAATAACTATTAAAATATTGCATTTCCAGGGGATAAAGGAAATGCTCTGTCACAGACAGGAAGTTGGCTTAAAGACCAGAAATAAAGGGTGGGAAGAATGGGCATATCTCTTCAAGTCTCAGTGTCCTCTCTGAGAAATCAGTAGTGGAATGGATGGACAGAAATGACCTAGAGGAAGAAGGACCCCATGAAACATAGAGCTACAGAAGTTTATATATAAAAATGGGGGAAGCAAAAAGAAACTCTTGGGAGAATGGGCAAGGAAAAAGAGCTAGGAAAATGTTCAGTTTGCACAAACATAGGTAATTCTTTAATTGAGGGTGGAGTATTACTGGAGTACACTTGTAGAACAATGACACCATCCTTTCATTTATGAGTAGGTCACACTGACAAAATCCTAAGTGGCTAAACTCTGGTATATCACTAAAGACATGAAAGAAAAAGTCAATGCTGACCTGTCCTTTGATGAAATCATACTTATCCCTAACCTGAAATGTCACGTGCTATTGGGGATATTATATCTCGAGGGGAGGAACACAACTAAAATCAACAAGGAGATGGACAATGGTCTTGAAATAATCAATTAATAATATTTGGGATCTAATGGGAAGAGGAAGGCCAAGTGAACATACAAGAAAGCAGAGACTGTGAAATCAATAAGCATAGCCTTGTTTACCAACCCTCAAAAATTTTCACCCAGAGGGAATCTCCTTAATGCCCAAAAGAGAAAACACAGGGCAAACGAAGGCAATCAGCTTAACACAGCACTAAATAAACTACATAATTAAGAGGCAATCTAGGTGACATCCAACTCTGGCTGATCCCCAAAACAAATTCCAATAAACTGATAGATTCATAATGGGTAACTGCGGGAAACTAGGCCATCAAGGAAATCCTGTAAATGTAACCTCTGAGGCTGATTTTAGAGGGAACAGCCATGTCCTGGCAATGCCTTTTGTGAAATAGTCTCACACATGAAGCCCTTTAAGCTTCTGTTAGAGAGAAAATCTCTGCAGTTTGACCAGGAATCTAACCCATATGTCATTGTTTATGTTCTTTTGTAAGTGTGTGTGCATGACAGTTGTTTATATATATGAAAATCCAAACATCGTCAATAAAAAATATTGAAAGTGCTCCTAAAATAAGCTTCCTTTAAAAATGAGTTAAACAAGTACGGGATGATTGATGTTGAATATACAAAGTACATAGATTGTAAAGTTCTATCATAAGCTGAATGGTGTAAGCCTCAGGGATTTCCTCATTTCCCTTAACAAATGCATTTCAGTTTCACATAAATGTCTCAGGATCATTCTAAATTTTATCAGTAGTCATCAGGAACTCCCAGGTATAAATATGCATACATTTTGGCAGCATAGTATCAAGTGGAAAGAAAGTTAACTAGGAGTACAGAGGCTGAATTCTGGTCCTATATCAGCTACTCATTGACCACGTAATCTTGAGCAAGTTGCTAAATTTCTCATAAGATGTTGATTTCAGTCGACAATATTAAGCTCCTACTATGTGCTACTGTATTAAGCACTGTTCTGGGTTCTTGATATGCAATGGAGAGTGAGGAAAACAGCTCTACTGGAGCTTAAACTCCAGAAAGGAGAGACGATGATAACGTAAACAGATATTCATAATTCAGGTAGCAATAAATACTCTGAACAAATTAAAACAGGTCAGTGTGATAAAGAATGATGGCAATGGGGACCTCAACTGAGGGGGCCTCTGAGTGACACATGAGCCAAACCAAGTGACAAGGAGAAGCAGGTCACATGATGGCCGAGAACCGTGCTCCAGACAGAGGTAACAGCAAGTGCAAAGTCCCTGAGGAGGGTCTAGGCTAGGACTGCTTAAGGTACCAAAAGGCTAGAATGGCCTTAAAAGAAGAAGTCATAAAAACTGGTCAACTTCTCTAAAGAATGTGGTATGGGCTAAATGAAACAAGATGGGCAAATCCTTGAAAATTTAAAATACTCTACAAAATAGAATGGATTATTAGAACCAGCATACTATGAAGGAAAACTCCTATCCTCCATATTGTACCTTTAAGGAAAGTTTAGAATTGTAGTATATTTCATCCTGGTATCTCAAAACATAACCTTTAGAGCTAGAGAGAACAGTCCAACCCCTTCAACTTCCAGATCAGAGGACAAAGGCACTAACTGACCCAAGGCCATGTCGGCAGCCTTTCAGGACCAAATCTCTCAAGCTGCGCCCTCACCCCCACCATCCCCTCCCTGCCACGGCTGCTTAGAAATAGGGCTTCCCACTTCTTTTCTGGGCTAACTCATTTTACTACAAGAAACCTGTAATATAGGTGAAACAAACCAAGGACGACCTAAGGCTTAAAATAAACAACTGGTGGCATTAGCATCATGGAGATAAAAATTTAAAGCCTCAACACCCAGGCCTGATGCTAGACTCTCCACTTACAGGTTTCATGACCTTGGACATGTTTAACTCTCCAAGGCCTTAGGTTCGGCATTTAAAATCGGAGGATAATAAAAATGCCTTTTCTCCCTATATTACAGAATTCTGAAAGGGTCAAATATTATAATATACATGAAAGTCTGAATAAACTATAAAGCACATTAGAATATCATTATCCTTGTCATTTTTTTGGTATGTAGTCTCTCCTTAGAGCATTGACCATGTACTGCTGCCAACATCCTACTACTATGTTGCACCACCACAATTACCTTGGATAGACCTTGGGAGTATCTTTCTATTCTGGGAATTAAAAAAATTGCATCTAAGGAGCTCCATGAACACTTGATGACCTACGAAATTTGCCTCATGAATATACTTCCCACTGTTTCCTTTTCATCTGACTTCACACAGTGGGAGAAGCAACCACAGATTACACCCCTTCCTGGATGAAGACCCAGGATACTGCTAAAGACAAGCCATGGGACCTTGAGCAATCTCTGAACTTTAGGCTGCCATTTATGTAGTATGTTTTCATTCCCAGAATGTGCAGCACACTTATCATCTGCCCTCCACAATGTATAAGACATATTTTTTGAGTCTCTCAGAGTTTATGGAGCAATTTCAAATCCATTATTTTATTTGATCCTCTTAATAACCCTGGGAAGAGTGAGAAAAGGGATGAAGACAGCAAATTTATAGAGGAGAAAACAGGTTTTGGTGGTTATGTGACTCATCACATCTCAGATGTCTTCTAGGTATTCTGACTCCAAGTCCAGTGGCTCTTCTAAATTTACTGAGCCTCTTTCAGGTAAGAATCTAGTAAAGATCAATGAGGTCATGGATATGAAAACCGTTAGGGGTTCCCAGCCATGACACATGCTACTTTCCTTTGTCCTCATTCCCTGACCAGTCTGTGAGGCCGGCCCATCTAGAATGAAAGCTGGCAGAAGGGGGACTGGTCCAGGGTACTCTGCCTCCCCCAGAACAACTGGAAAAGCGCACAGTAGGCCTCTATTGATCCTTTTTGATTGATTGTCTGAGCTGAGCCCGAAAGACTGTCCAGCTCTGTCCACTGGAACCATCCCAGTCCTTTAAGAAAGCCTCCCCCCACCCACCCCAACCTGGAGTTCCAGCGGGAGAAAACGAACATACCCAGTTTAGGCAATTTCCACACAGCTAGGAAACTCCATTTGAGTTAGCACCCTTGACAGGGCTTCCTTTCTGCTTCCTCCTGACCTTTCTTTCCTTCCCCTATGAGGTAAATAAATCTTTTAAAAAGAAAGAAAACTGTGTACTCTTTTGTTCTGTCTGATCTACATATTGGAACCAAATGACTATATTTTTCCCCCAAAGCAGTCATGTTGGTGAAGTAGCAAAAACACATTTCTTAAAAAAAATAAAATAAAAGTTTATATTACGTGTTGTAAATAGCAGGAAATTCTTAGCAGGATGTGAAAGTTCAGGTCTTGTTTTTCTTTTATCCCCTTTCTTTCTCTTCGAGGGAGAGGAAGAAGAAAACCAACCTCTCTCTTCATAATGGACTCCCTTCTTTTTGTCTATGCCCTGCTGGAAGCAGCTTGCCTCTAAGTATCTTTTAACACTCTGACTGAGGTAGCCCTGCACTCCTAATGGCTATTTCATTTTCTCTAATCCCTAGACCGGAAGGGAATAATGCAGTAACCTATGATAAAGTAGTCCTGGTTGTCCAACATCCTTCTAGCCAAGGACATTTTATGACAAACTCAAAACGTTGAGGGTTGCCAATAGTAAGGGTTGTGCTGGATTTAAACAGTATTACAGCGCCTTAAGTCACAGAATCACAAAAACTGCGAGATTAATAGGCTTTCTCTAGCCCAACTCCTTCAATTTATAATAGAAGGAACAGGGTATCAAGAAGATGCAGCTTTCGCTCCCCCATTTGCTCAGCTTCTCGGAGGCAGAGGAAGGATGGA
Source organism: Hyperoodon ampullatus (assembly GCF_949752795.1). Classification (NCBI taxonomy): domain Eukaryota; kingdom Metazoa; phylum Chordata; class Mammalia; order Artiodactyla; family Ziphiidae; genus Hyperoodon; species Hyperoodon ampullatus. Next base: position 61,296,260 of record NC_136926.1, on the reverse strand, counting down.
AACCTGGTCCTGTTCTTTGCATCGCTTCTTTCTCCCATGCACATCACTTGAACATCAAGGTAAACCTTAATAGGAAAATTCTTTCAAAAGAGAGTCAAGGACTTCCCTGGTGGCGCAGTGGTTGAGAGTCCACCTGCCGATGTAGGGGACACGGGTTCGTGCCCCGGTCTGGGAAGATCCCACATGCCACGGAGCGGCTGGGCCTGTGAGCCATGGCCACTGAGCCTGCGCTCCACGACAGGAGAGGCCACAACAGTGAGAGGCCCGCGTACCGCAAAAAAAAAAAAAAAAAAAGAGAGTCTAGTAAGGAATTATGCATTTCTTCTTCATTTATCAACTTGGCAAACATTCACTGGGCACCTTTTATGCCAGGAACTATGCTAAGCAATGATGGGTGTGGGGGGGTACATAAATGAACATGATGTGGACCCTTCCCTTAGTGTGTGAGTGTGTGTGTGTGTGTGTGTGTGTGTCTGAAGCACACTTAACATTGTAGCTTTAGTGATAAAAAGAGGACATGTCAAAAAATATCACAGTGGGAGTGGTACCAATCAGCCCACCACGGGCCAATTCTTCCCCGTCTCTAAGAATTTTCAGTTAGGTGAGCACATCCTGCATACCCACCCTTATTACCCTACAATCCTACAATCCATTCTCCACATAGCAGCCAGAACAATCGTTGAAAGAAGTAACTAAGGTCATGTCATTCGCCTGCTTAAATTCTTCAGTTAGTTTCCATTGCCCATAGGATGATTTCCAGAATCCCTCAGAGGGTTGGGAAGATCCCTACCAGGCACCCTCTGAATTTCCCCTCAACTCCCTCACCAGTCCTTCAGGCAGCCCTCTCCCTTGCTTGCCTCAGGCTTGCCGTACTGGCCCCTGTCAGTTCCTCCAAAGCTCTAGACTTAATCTTACTTTGGCGCCATTTGAACCAGCTGTCCCCTTTCTTTGGAACTCCTTCTCTTGACCCAGCCAGACTTGTCACCACCCCATCCAATCTGCCATTCACCTGGCTGACTCCTTATTCTTCAGCTCTCAGAGTGGATACCACTTCTTTAGGAAGAACTTTGTGACCCGCGGTACTAATGAGAGTGCCTGCTGTGAGCTGCCATAGTACCCTACTTCGTGAGCCTTACATTCAACAGCTTAATTACATTTCCTTGATAAAGTCTCTCTTCCCCAGGAGACTATAACCCAATGAGGGCAAGTATTATGTTTGTTTTGTTCACCGTAAGGCCAAGGTCTAGAGCAATGCTTGTCACAGAGCCAGTTTTCTATAAACACTCATTGTTTGACTGGATGGATGACTGGATGAATGAATAAACATGAAGGTGTCATATGGACATTTCAAATAAGGAATACCACAAAATCATGACTGGGATGAAAAGTTCCAGTGTGGATTCGTTCAATGGAATTCAAGAACAAGCAGACGCATTCTAAAGTATGAAAAAAAGGACCTTTGGAAAAAGCAAACATTTAAGATTCAGCATCCTAAAAGATGATGAGAGCAATTTAAAATGTCATGTACCAAAGGATGAAAGGAATACAGAAACGACAGTTCCAAAACAGGAAAGGCACAATTCGTGAGACGAGGAGTCCAGGGCCTGGGGCTCGCTGCCCAGCTATACGTCTTCTTCCTCTGTAAAACATCAGGAAGGTAACTGAGGAAAGGCAGGGAAACAGATTCCTGTTTCTGGAGCCTTTTGAGGATTATCATCACGGAGCACAATGGTCTCCTGCAATACATGCCTCCCAGGGAGAGTTGGAGGAGCCTGGCTTGCCTGAGAGTTTCTTGTTTCTAAAAAACTTGATAGCACAGGTGGGCACAGGTCATGGTGGGAGCAGAGAAGCTGTGAGTATCCCACTGTCAAGCAGGGAGGGAGCTCTCTTCTGTAGCCAGAAGTGTTGCTAGGAAAGTACAGTGTGTGGACATGTGAGTGTGCGTGTGTGGGGAAAGGGGTGTGAGATGGTGGTGGTTGGTAGAATCGTTGAGGCTGTAATTTAAATTTTACTCCATTAGATTATTAAGACAAGGTGAGAGAAGAAAACAACCACAGAGAAAAATAAAAAGCAGGAGGAGGGAAATGCAGTGACTTAGGAGCCAGATGCAGAACTGCAGAGCTAAGAAGACGATAGTAAAGGAAGGTAATTAGGTGACTACCCTCAGAGAGGGTTGAAGAGGCTCCCACACAGACTCCAAGAATGCTTGCAGACTTTTCCTCAAAGCCACCTCCTCACAAAGTTTTCCTGCAGTTCGCAGTGGGCAGCTTGGATAAGAGATCTTTCTTTCTCCCTCCCTCCCTCCCTCCCTCCCTCCTTTCCTCTCTCCCTCCTTTTCCCTAGTCCTCGAACACTCCTGCCAACTGTTTGTCCTCAAAGTAACCACTCACAGGCCATTATTGTTAAAAAGAAAAAGGAAATTTAAGACTCAACCCAGTCACAAAGGGAAACTAACGCACGCCCGGGCAGTTTACGTATCTGGACGTCTGCAATGAATGGGGGTGTTTCTTGCACTCCTGAAACGTCCACTCCTGGTTTGGGGGGTAGTGCTGTGCTCTGTGTGAGGAGAGTCTCCCCAGGCTCTAACCACTTCGTGGGGGCCTGGTGCGTGCCCTCCGACCTCCCAACACCCCCACCAAGTGTGACGCTCTGATGGCAGTGATGTGGTGCCTACTGCAATAGAACAGAAGCATTGCACATCCCCGACTCTCTGGTAGGTTGTGATTTTCTCCTGGTAGAATTCTGGAAACCTGGCCTCTAATGTGTCTAGTGACTCTCTGAAGTCACAAAAGCAACACTGTCCAGCCCTGCCTTAAGGAAGATTAAACTGCATGTAACGACCCAGGCAAGGTAATGATCTCACTACAAAATCAACAGGCGGCGGTGGCGGGGAGTATGCTCCAGCCACTACTCAGTGGCCACCCAACACCTCGGCCTCAACCAGCCATTCATCCTTCTGCTTCCACTCGGCTGCCCAGCTCCAAGGCCTGACCCACTGACATCACCCCACGCTGAACAGGATTAAATGTTCTGGGGCTAAGTAAATAGACCTCAGCAGGCAGCTCCGAGCCTGCAGGGGGTCCAGTGGGGAGATCCCAGGTCTGCCTCAGGCTTGGGGAAGGAATTGCAAATTCCACCCTCCACAGGCTCCTCAGCCTTCCTCTGCAACACCGAGAGAGAGCTTGAAAAGGGGGTGAGAGAAGGGCCAAAAACTAGAGTGGGAACTTTGGAGAGTAAAAGAAAATGAGTCACTTATTGGAAAAGTATAGTATCTCACCACTGGATTTGCCAACTTAAGAAAATTACACGCCTGATTCCAGAAAAGATAAAATATTGACTTTTTTAAAAATTGCATTCTTAGTAAAATTCACAAGATCAGATAAAGAAAATCAAATGATAAAAATAAAGAATACTTAGGATTCAGTGCCTGAGAGTTCTTCATGGATATGCCAAACAAGTGACTCCAATTTCTCACTGGTAAGCTCCTGAGGAACTTTTCAACACTGAGCCCAAGTTTACAAAGTGCTCAGAATAAAATTTGAGGGGAAATGGTGAGCAATTAGGGGCCCCTCCCAGCTCTAACAGTTGGCGGAGTGGGTCTCCGGGTCTTGGGGCACCAGCTCCCTGTCGGCTGACAATGAAAGAGGGACAGGAGGAGAGATGGCTCTGTTCTCCAGAGGCTATTACACTTTGACTTTCAGACAAGCAATCAGCAAGTGGGTTTCATACAGGCCAGCTCAGCATCAATGCCCCCAAACTCAAGCCAAACTAAACAGCTCAAGTCTTGGCACTGTCTCCTTCAGGGAGAAGGGAAGGATGGGGCCTTGGCAGATAAAGGCACTTTAGAGCACACACCAGCCCGCCCCCAGCCCATCCACACACAAGGAAATTGATTTCCAAGCCCCAGGGAATCTGTTGGTGAAATTCCAAAAATTTGCTCAGAGACTGTAAATATAATAATCAAGTTCAGAAATGGGAGGTCTGTTCCCCAGCTCTTGCTTTTCCATGGAAAGTACTAATCAGTGCCATTCTGCCCCAATAGATAAAGTACTTGAGAAATCAGATTTTTATCATTGGCCCCCCAAAAGGGGCCTATTTCAGCTTGTCCCAAGTCCCTGCTTTCTTCCTGACTAGTGTCCAGGAGCCTCCCGTATACTCAGTTTACCTTCTCAGAAGCCTGGCGAAAGGGGTGCCTGTTCTGAGGGACAGGGCAGAACAGCAGGAGGCAAACGGACAAGGACACCTGACAAGGACACACAGGCTGGACAGTGCTGGGCCAGGAAGCAAAGGCAGGGCCACAAAGAAACCAGGCATAGCCATGAGGATGACCGTAACTGCCACAACATAATAGTGCATGCTGATGAGATGATTATCAAGGGCCAGGCACTTAGTTTGCGTTTCAGGGAGAGTCTGAGCTGAGTGTGTAACCCAGTTCTGCCACTTACAAATGGGCACACAGGCAAACAATGTCACATTTTAATCCTTGGTTTCTCCTTCTGTATTCGGGAGGAGAGAGAAGGCAGCACTCCAGAGCACCAGTGACACATCAGGATGATGCTGGCCCGAGGAGACCCCGGTTATACCAGATTCCCATTGCCCACCTTTTGACCTCTAAAGCATTTCTACGCCCCTTGTCTCATTTGAATCCTCCTGGTCTCCTGGGAGGTAGCCTAAGGAAAAATCTTCTCCTCACTTTATCAGTGTGGAAACGGAGACACAAACAGAAAAAGTGTAAGTACAGCAGAATACCCAGGACCAGTCCCAAGTCCTCCTGATCCTGTATCAAGTATCCCCTCTATTAAACGGATCACCATCAGAGCTGGGCATCTGCGAATACATGCGTGCAGGTTAGGGACATCTGAGCACCGAATGCCCCGCCAGGATATTGCCTCCCAGTGCCATTGTTTAGGGTGTTTTATATTTCTTTACATTTTTTCCCCTAGCTAACAGATTAAAAGGCAGGACTTCTTTACGCATAAAGGATAAGCTCCAATGGCACAGCTCAAGTGATAAATACGGGGAATTAGAGGGAAAGAGGAAAGCTTCTTAACACGTACCTTCCATTGCCCTGGAGCCCTGGAGCTTAAATATTGACCATGAAATGTCCTGTCCCTCTGGCTTTGGGAGTTTCTAACTTGTTAGGTAGAGTCTTATCCTGACAGTTCCACCTCACAGTGCCGCTAAATAAAATGAGAGTAGATCCTGTCTGGTTTGGAAACCATATTTTCTTTGGCTTTTTAGGAAAAAAATCAATCTAGGCTAGGTCTAAATGGCCATCCACTGAAAGCACGGGCTGCACTATGGAGCAAAGAGCAAGGGCCCTGCGGTCCTGACGTCAACCAGGAGCAGCTGAATGTGAACACTCGGGGCTGGGTGCCCACCGGCGATGGACAGAGATAGGGAGGGGGCAGAAAAAGCCAGTGGTGACAGGGCTCTGAAAAAGTGCTTCTCGACTTAACATCCAGGCCTGCACTGCCTATCCACACACTGCCCCCAGGAGGGGGTGACTGTTCATAATACCACCCCCTTACCTGCCAAGGAATCTTCACATAGATGATCATACCTCACAACTTCATAAGAGATAAAAGAAAGATACGGGTATATAGCAACTCAGTTGCAATGGACTTGGTCATTGGATGTTGGAGGGCAATTAAGAGATAGAAGCAAGATCATTCTAGAGGCGATCATAATTTGAACAGTTTAGGTAGAGATCCAACTGCAAAGAAAGTGGTCTGAGCAGAGATCCACCCAAGCCTAACTGGCTGGGTGACTGAGGCAGGCTCACCTGGGTGACAGATTCATCATGTATAACACACCGGCAATCGGTAAGACAGCCTTAAATGGCCCTCCAAATCTGATACTCTTGAATTCCATCATTTTAAGTCCAATCTCTACAACTCACTATTTTTCAGTGTAAGATAATGAAGGAATGATCAAAAGTAATGCTTTCCAAGCTTGGGAATTCCTCAACTGATCTAAGTTTGAAAATTATGCTCCATCCTAATTACTTGAATTGAGGAAGGGCATTAAGAGGTAAAATAAAACTACTACAGAAAAAAGGTCAGAAACGAAGGTAGACAAAAGTTGTATTTAATTCATTGGTTGGAAACAAGGCTGTAGAGGAAGTGATGTCAGAAAAAAATGTAACCAAAGCTTGAGTACTGAATTCTTGCAGGCACACAGTGAGAAAGAGAGAGGACTCTAGACATCCTAACCTTATATTACCTCTTCTGGAAACCTTCCTGGCTTCCCAGGCTGTTACCATAGCACCTTCTGTATCCTGCTAACTGCATTTGTCACACAGAAATATCCATGTTGATTTAGTTGTCTGTCTCTCCCAGAAGATGGTGAGTTCTTTGAGGACAGGAAGAGCCTTTTATTGAAATTTGTATCTGGAGGACCTTGTACAGAGCCTGTATAAAGTAATTGGTCAAAAATATTTTGAATGAATAAGTATTGAAATTACTTTCCAATAGCAATTAAAAGAAAAAATGATCCAGGTCACAGGCCAAGAGTTTTAATTTCTGGTGAGACTTTCAGTAGCAAGGCAAGGTGCACTGATTGCAAGTATCGGCGTTCTCAGAGTTTCTCATTAGTATTTTCAGGAAAGTTAAAAAAAAATTTTCTAAATTTACCTCCAGAGACCTTGTCATTATCCTCTCTGCAAAGCATTATGCCAACTTTGAAGTGATTTGACTTAAAATAAAACCTGAGTAAAAATATAGAATCCCATGAATCTATTGTTAAGTACCTAGAGATATGTGACTCACCCATATTGAGAGGTTACTGTCATTTGTCTGGATGTCTAAGTGTCAGGAGTGTGAACTCTGGGATCAGATGATCCAGGTTCAATTCCTGGCTTGGATCCTTCTGGATTGTATAATGTTTTTCAAGCTGAGGTTGAAGAGTATCTTCCAGAATGCCTGTAGAGGAATTAGATTAGATGACCCCCCAAGTTACCTCCAACTCCAAGTTCCCATAGTCCCAGGCAGTCCCTCCCTATCCACAAATCATCTACTGCCAAGTCACATTCTGCATGACAACTCTTGCTAATCACCTGCATATGTCATAGCTAGTGACCATCATTCATATCAGTGGTTCCCTAATGCTCAGGTTGGCAAGGGGTAAAGGTCAGAGACGGGTCATCAGAATTTCTTTGTAGATCTTTTAAATGATGCACATATTCACACACACACACACACACACACACACACACACACACACACACACTCCTGGAGGGTACTTCCAATGACAGAAATCAGTAATGTATGTTTTAGTGAAGTTCCCTGGATAGAACGAGTTTCCATACCCTCACCCCTCATTCTGATTGAAACTCCCCTGATACCTACATCTAAGGAGGAAGCAAAGACTATCATCCTTTTAAGAAGAACATCTTCCAAGTCATAGCCACAGCCCATAGAAAACCAAGCACATTTCTAGCCCAAATTAGTACATAAATCTTGGGCCTCCACTCCTTCTTCTCACATTACCCCTCAATAACTATGATCTACCGCTGGCTCAAACTTTTGTTTTCAATCTGATTCAATGACCATGTTGTCCCCCCGGGGGAAGTGGTCGTGACGGGAGAAGAGAGTATATTAACATGTCACCCAGGAGCTCTGCCTTTTTCCCCATCAGGCCATGCCAAGAAAGAAATGAATACATACACACTCAGAGAGGGTAAGGGGAAAATGGAGAGAGAGAAATATTAATATTTACTTAGAATCTGAATTATGAACCTAGCTTAAGACCACATTCTCTTCAGCTAGCCTGAGATACCCTGCAGGACCCTAGCAGCTGGATTGGCTATTTGTTTACTTATTTGTTTGTCTTTTTGGTTTTGGTTTTGGTTTGCATCAGTCAGGAATAAGCACTTAAAGAGTGAGGCTCCAAAACATCCCCACTCTCTACTCTGCATTCTAAGAGCCAGAAGAAAGCAACTTTCTGTTGATGTAACACAGATGTATTAAAACAAAACCTCAGCATGCTGCCCACAGCAGCCTCCACAGTCCTCCCGAGCTAGCAGGTCCTCTGGGGTCTCCTCCTTACCATTTTCTTTGTGCCTGGCCTGAGCCGACCTTCCCATGAGGCCTTTGGGGGCATATCTGCAACTAAGGCCCGCAGGTTAGGGGTGAAGCCATCGAGGTCCCCTCCATGGATGTGCTCTCTCTAAGGGAGACTGCTCACAGCACAAGGAACGCCAGCAGGAAGTGCTGGCAAGTCTCTTCTGCAGGCAGGAGACCGAGGGGCACTTTGGTGAGCAGCCTTCCTCTACAGTCTCTAAAACTTTATAAAAAATCGTTGCAGGACACAGATGGATAACAATGAACCCTTATTCAATAGGAGTAGATGGGGGAGAAAGATGAGAGAGAGGAGCAGTCTGATTTGTGGATCTGCAGGAAGAAAGTATCTCTGGTCTTCAACAGATATCAAGAAAGTAAAAGGAATTTAAAGTACACATGAACCTCTCCTAGATATTTCTACACAAAAGTCCATACCTTCAAAAGTCCAACCACATTCTAAAAATACCAATAGAATCAAAGATTCTTTTAAGTAAGAGACACTTAAGGAGGAATCATAATATTAAGGTCTAACATGCTTTCAGTGTCTATTCTATGCTAGGTATAATTCCATGCATTTTTATATGCATCATCATATTTAATTCTCAAAGATGCCCCCATGAATCCCACTGAACAGATGAAAAAACCAAGGTGGAGAAACATATAGCCTATCTGAGGTTGGTCAGTGGTATTCAGTGGAGCTGGATTCAAACCCAGTCAGTCCCAGTGCAAAGCCTGAAAGCTTAAAGCACAGCACATAGCAACTTGGGAAGATGACAAAGAACAGAAGTATCAGACTGCTCAAGAGTGGAATTTTCCTTCAGCCCTGGGGTTACACCCTTATGAAAATACCCCCAGGTCCCGAAGAAGCATCGGAGCCAAGAATGTTCCTTTCCTGACAAGCACCAGCCTTCCCAGGGATGCAGCTCCCCATCCCTGCTGGGCCGGGGCAGGGGTCCAAGGAGGAGCGGGCCTTCTCCAGCCAAGGCGGGAGGCCCAGCCTTGCACTCCCCGCGGCAGATGTGGATCCTGGAGGTGTTTTCTTTTCCTTTTCTTATTTAAAGAATAAACAAAACTCTCCACACTCCCCACATGTGAAATGCCGCTCTTGCTGCCACCAGACAATAATTTTAGTCACACAATGACCCTTGTGCAGAGAAAAGAGGAAAAGCCTGCACCCCACCCAGTCCAAGCTTGGAAGAGTCAACCTGTGGAAAAGCCCAGGTCACAGAAGATCAAACTCACTCGCTGAGGAACAGCAGGAGGTGGGGAGGTGGGTCGGGGAGAGGACGGGGAAGAAGGAAGCAGAAAGTTTAAAGGTCAAAGCAAATGTCAACCTAACACCAGTATTGTATGAATAGCACACAGCCTCACTGCTAGACAAATAAATGCTGCCGGGGAGGCAAGGTATCAAGAGGTTTTATTAACTCTCTTCCTGGAATCGTACACATAGGAAGTCTGTTCCATCATGTAAGCTGCAAAGCACAATATTTATCCCTTGGGGGGGAAACCACAGAACTGATACTGAATCCATAATACAGAGCTTCTCCTCCATTCCCTTCCCAGCCGGTCTCCATTCTTGCCGCACCTCAGGGGGCCTGTCAGCAGGAAGTGCCCACGCATATTCTGCAAAGAGTGGGAAGGGTCACAGGCTGATGAGAATGCAGGGCACAACCCTGCCTCCACCCTCTGCTGACTTTCCCAGGCGAGGCTTGGTCCCACTGAGCCCAAGGGTGGCCTGAGATGAATGCGCTCCTCTTTGTCTGTGTCCTCCTCACTGGGGGGCTTCATCCCGACCCTGTGCCCAGATCTGTGGAGATCCCACCTCTGTCTGGGCCCCACATGAAAAATGCCCATTTGCAGAGCCCAAGGCAATTAAGGGGAACCCACTGGACTGGACAGCTGCTCTTGGTCCACTTGCAAGGGTAAGCTCTCTGTCCACTCCCTTTGCTTCCCACGCTGGCCGCTCACCTGGCCCACCTGGGGAACGTAAAAATGTGTGCCCGTGTTCATGTTTGTGAGCATGTGTGTGTTTGTGTGTATGTGTGTGTGTGTTTTCCCCAGCCCCACCCTCAGAAATTCTGATTCAGTTGGTCTACAGTGTATCCTAAGAATCTGTATTTCTTTAAAAAGCTCCCAGGTAATTCTGATGCAGTGTGCGATCCCAAAAGCAGTATGCAAGTGGGTGTTAAAGGAAATCAGAGATCACAGTATTGGCCTCCTTGCAAGTAGTACAGGACAGGTAGCCCAGTTTGTAGCCGGCCACTGGGATAGTTACCAACCATGAGCCACAACTGACTCAGAACCCCCATTTAGAGTGCCATGCAGACCTCTGCACTGTGTTCAAATGACAGTCTTGGGTCTTAGAGGCACGGCTCCATACTCATGCCTTCTCCAAACCATCTTTCCCTATTAACACCTTACTGTCATAAAATATGTGGCTGCCTATTTTCTATTCTATAATGTCTCCCCTACTTCCTGACAGAATTTGGTTCACTAAGCTCCCTGACATCTGTATTCAGTTATTGAAAACTTTTGAAGAAATGACTCAAAAAATTTTGTAAACTGTTTCTGAACCACTGAGGCTGGGGAATATTTTGTTCTGGTAAGTGCTAAAAACAAAACCAAAAATAGTGAGGCACTTCGTTTTGTACCATCCAGATGTAAAAGATAAAAAGATTAATTTGGGGCTTCCCTGGTGGCTCAGTGGTTAAGAATCCGCCTGCCAATGCAGGGGACACGGGTTCGAGCCCTGGTCATGGACGATCCCACATGCCGCGAAGCAACTAAGCCCGTGCGCCACAACTACTGATCCTGTGCTCTAAAAGAGCCCGCGAGCCACAGCTACTGAGCCCACGCACCACAACTACTGAAGCCCACGTGCCTAGAGCCCGTGCTCTGCAACAAGAGAAGACACCGCAGTGAGAAGCCTGCACACCACAATGAAAAGCAGCCCCCACTCACCACAACTAGAGAAAGCCCGTGAGTAGCAACAAAGACCCAACCCAGCCAAGAAAAAAAAAAAGATTAATCCGCTGGCAATCCCAAAGACACTACAAAAAAACACCAAAATTCTATAATGGAAGGACAACCCAAAGGCAAGCAACAGATGAAAAATAGGTAAATAAAAACCAATTAAACAAAGTAGGTAAACTCAGAACATGCTTGATGGCAAACTAATCTAGAGTCAAGTGTGGTAAGGCTGTTACTCTACCATCTCAGGGCCAGGCTTGGGCAATTCAAGGAGATGCTGTGTTTTCCAGGCTCCCAAGCTTCACTCAGCATCTTTATTTCTAGTTCTGTGCCCGCCCTAACCTAAACATGCTGGATACAAGGCTTTCTTCGCTTCTTTCTCAATTACTTCTACAGAAACTCTTCTTACGGACAAATCTGTTACCAGTCATTGACACCTCACTTTGAAAACAAACCAGTGATGTCTCTCCCAAAGAATATGTATCTTTTGTTTTATTTCTCAACTGGGCTGAGGGGACGGGAAGGAGGAGGTAGAGAGAATATTTTCCTTTTACTTTTGAAAAACTTTCAGGATCCACTAGCAGTGAGGAACAGTCTGGGGCTTTCTCTGGATGGTGGGGCTGAGAACAAAAATTCTGGAATTTCTGTGATTAAATGTCAGTAGTGAGCCCACAAAGAAGCTGGTGTGCCTTTGTTTACATGGTCTAGGTGGCATACGGGCACCTAGGTGGTGTCAGGTGCCAATGTTGAAAGAGGATCCCCATGGCAATTGCATATATGTGAGTGCCAGAAAGGCTGCCAGTCAGCCCTCGGGCTTTTCCATTCCATGACAGCAGAAAGGTGGCCCTAAGTGAACTACTGTGTGACATATAGTGGGAAGGAAAGGGAGTTTTGTATGTGGTTTCTTTTTGTTTGTTTTTACTAGATTTCTTTGTAAGAATAGTCATAGAAAAGAATAAAATTTTTAAGTTTTTACTACCCATTCTCACTTTTATCCCAATACTTACTTCCAGACACTGAATTCCACATAAGGTGGAAGAAAAGGAGGAAACATTTAGAAGATTAGAATCTCCAGGAAAACTTGATCTGAGTCAAGGTCATCTAGGTGGGTCTCTTCTAACTGACACATTTCTAAAAAATCACCACCCAATAAAAGTAGAGATAAAGAGCATACTTTGAAAAGACTTTCTTGTAGTTTGAAGAAAATACCAGGACTTCTTCCCTTTTTTTTGCTCCCAAGGGACTTGAGGTTTTCAGAACCAGTACTAAGTAGTAAAGATCAGTTTCAGGCTAAGTGAAACGTTTCTAGATGTTGAGCTACCATGGAAAGAAAAACAAAAAATGGTAAAGACAAAAAAAAGGGGGAGGTGTGTTAAGTAGAAGGAATCTATCCAGGTTCCCATGTTAAGTGTCCAACTGTGGGGCCCTTTGAACTCTTCATAGGTGAGAATTCCTTTTTTGGACCAGCTTCCTCACTGAATCCCAGCCCTAGCACTCTCGGGATCGCAGGTCCAGCTCTGACCATTGAGCTAATCCTCCAGCTTGTTCTTCTCCTTTTTTCCCCCTCCTAGTGAACCTTCTTCCTCTGTCACTTGAAGAAAGTCACGAGCTGGCGTATTATAGCCCACAGGTCACACTGCCCATCTCTCTTCATACAGCCCTTTGCAGAAATAAAAGAATCCATAAACGTATCACTCCATCACCTCTCTGTGGCTATAGGGGATGACTACAGAGCCAGAAGTCTTTGTCTTATTCCTGAGGATTTCCACAGGATTTTCTTGAGCCACCAGGGGCAACTGTCAAAGCAACAGAGTCCTTGGTGAAATACTTCTCTCTCTATATTGCATGGGGTTTGCAACAATTCAAATACTGTAGGTTTACTGCACAATTCATTGTCTGATATGGTTAAGCACTGATGTCTATAAATCCACTAATGGGAAATTCAAATCTCCTTAGAAGGAAAAGAAGAAAACACCTGATAATCACCCAAAACTTGGTAAACATGAACAAAATCCCTAGCTAGTCTTGAAAGATCTCTAATGGAGCAGTTTGTATTGTAACCAGCCCAGTTCCCCCAAACTAGAGAAACATTTAATGGAGAGTTAAACTAAGTAGAGAAACTTGAAAACATTATATCTTACTCCAAGCTCTGTAATAGCCAACACACCGAACACAGACATGCACACAAACACACCATGAAAACATTTCCTGATGTTTTGAGTATTTGTGTGTATGTGTTTTTCACAACACTTTTATAGAAAACTTTACATGTAATATGTAAAACAGATAAAAGCAGACTTCTTTTAGAAGTGTTAGAATGGGGTCCTACCCATTTAGCAATCTCTTGGCACCCAACGTTGGGCTCTAAGGCATTCAGTGCTTCCCAAATCACATCTTAAAGGCCACCAGCCACACTGACGCCAGGTGTGGGTTCTCTTCACAGGGGATGGAGACAGACATTCACCCTTCATTCTTCATTCTCTAATTTGCTGAACATCCACTGTGCTCATATACAGAGACACCAAGGCCAAAGCAACATGAATCCTGATCTCAAGGAGCTCACATTCTGTTATGGGAAAGACAAGGCATCAGAATATTCTGAAACATTAGTGAGTAACGTGATAAAGGTAGTCACCAGATGCTTTGTGATTCCAGTTTTCATCTCACCAAAAGTTTTGAGACACTGAGCCTGTTCCAGAGTGAATTTTGCCTTTAATTTATCACTTCATCAACTCTGGGGCAGAAGACTGGCCAGCCCAAGAAAAAATATATATTAAAGGCTTGTTTGAGACAGACTTTATAAAATGAAGTTATTTTGTTTTATTCCCAAGAATTATGTAAAAAGCACTTACTATTCACCCTGTAAATAACTGATGATGCCAAATTTTTGAGGAATAAGAGGATTTTCACACTGTATCAAACAGTATACATCTAGCCCAGAATTATGATTCTGTGAATGATCTGGTGGCCTATATTGGCACTAGTCACGAAGATTAAAGCTATAAGCATGTATAACACTTAATTCAGTTTAATTACCCATGTCTTTTTCTTACAAGCATTTACTATAACCATTTTATGTAGGTATAGATTTCCTAAGCATAATATCAATTTGGTTGAGTTGAGTTTGCTGATTTCCTTCCCTTTGCTAAACTAGAAACCCTTAAGTTTGAGGTCCAAGTCACAGTGACTCGTCTGAGTCACATGGTTTCTTATAAGCAGATTCGATCTGTCCCTAGATAATTCAATTTACTACCACATAACCTGTGGAGTCCTTAATAAATCCACAGTTGTTTTTTTCTTTGCAGTAACAGATGCTGTTATTTGGGAGAATGAAAGAAGACACTCAAGCCATGAGAGAAAAGAAAAAGAGGACTATAGAACCTGAGAAAGGAAAACAATTTAAAACTATGTCATCCAGCATCCCACAGGGGTAGAAGGGACCTGCACATGACTGCATGTGCTCCACACCTCCATCAGAGGGAGTTGACATCTTCCTGGGGAAGCTCATTCATCTTGGACTGCCTTTTTACTTATTTTCTTTAAAAAAATGTTCTTCTTAATACAAAGTTCTGCCTCCTTGTCACTCCTACCTATTGGTTCTAAATCTGCTCTGTGAAAGCGCACAGTCCCTTTCATGAGGCACTTTCAAAGACATATCCTAGTGGAAGCTCATTTTCAAATATGTCAGGACCCTATAGATTGGCCTCCAGTGCTTTCTTCACTTTAAGGACTCACCACCACCTGAGGGACTACAATAGATTTTAGACTCTAAGATATAATTTTTAGAGTTTACTACTATTCCTTTTTCTAATTGAAAACTTTTAATTGTGGTAAAACACACATAGTATAAAATTTACCTTTTTTTTTTTGAAGATGTTGGGGGTAGGAGTTTTTATTAATTAATTAATTATTTTTTGCTGTGTTGGGTCTTCGTTTCTGTGCGAGGGTTTTCTCTAGTTGTGGCAAGCGGGGGCCACTCTTCATTGCGGTGTGCGGGCCTCTCACTGTCGCGGCCTCTCTTGTTGCGGAGCACAAGCTCCAGACGCGCAGGCTCAGTAGTTGTGGCTCATGGGCCTAGTTGCACCGCGGCATGTGGGATCCTCCCAGACCAGGGCTCGAACCCTTGTCCCCTACATTAGCAGGCAGATTCTCAACCACTGCGCCACCAGGGAAGCCCCTAAAATTTACCATTTTTAAGTGTACAGTTCAGTGGCATTAAGTACATCCACATTGATGTCCTCCCATCACCAACATCCATCCTCTTTTCATCTTGTAAAACTGAAACTGTACCCACTGAGCACACATTCCCCATTCCCTACCCATCTCCACTTCCCATCAACCACCACTCTACTCTGTCTCTGTGAATCTGACTACTCTAGGTAAAGACTTCATAAGTGGAATCATATAGTTTCTGTCCTATGACTGACTTATTTCACTCAGCATAATGTGAGGTTCATCCACATTGTGGCATGTGTAAGAATTTCCTTCCTTTTTAAGGCTAAATAATATTCTATATGACTATTCCACTTTACAGATGTGAAAAACAAGGCTCCAAGAAGTTAAGAGCTTTCCTAGGGTCTCACAACCAGAACGGAAGCTGGGTGCCCCGACTCCCTGTTTTCTCCCTGCCCATCTCATTCTTCTCTATTTTCCAAATGTTCTACATTTCAGTTTGGACTGAAGTTGAAGAGGAGACTCCTTTATCAACTTTTTCCAGGCTTACCTTGTTCTTGGAAGCCATTTCACACACACCCCAGAATGGGAAATACCTTCAGATAGTAAGGGGTTTAGAGGTTTGGAGACTGCTGTCCCCAAGATCTAAGCAAACAGGGGAACCAGGGTAGGAAGCATGTGGATTTAGTCCTACTATAATAAACACCACTTCCTTAAGGATTGTTTTAATTACTGTTACAATTATTTATGTTGTTCCCCTTGAGAAGGAAGCATACCTCTTTTCCTCTTTTCCTTTCTTTCTTTTCTTTTCTTTTCTTTTCGATACTGGAAGTTGAATTCCTGTGCTGGGCAGCAGTAGCAGGGAGAGAGAGTGCCTCATGGGTGGCTTTGTTTGTTTGTTTTGGATTTTAATCTGGATATGTGTTTTTATCTCTCTTGGCAAGATATGGGGAAAGCCACAGTACAATGTAACCAGAGTGCAGGCTTAGCCATTCCTCACAGCTATAACCTCTTAATAAAAGAGGAGCATTTCTGCAAGGGATGAGGTTACTGTCAGTGAAGGCATGACTAATAATGATTAATTTGATCTGCACCATACATAAACTGGATCCACGATTCACTAAATAATTCTGTAGCCTAGATACCATTTCCATAGGGTTCAGGGAAGTTGCTGGCCATTTATCACATTACAACAGAACCAAAAAAAAAAACCTACATAAACAAGAGAGGATAAAATAAGAAAGCATCCCCCAAATAAAGCCAAATGCCTTCACATCCACCCACAAAATACCTGCTTAAAGCTAGAAACAACAACAACAAAAACCCTATGTTACTATCCTGTGCCAAAGAAAGAGAAACAAAATTTACTGGACACATATCCTTCTCCCAGCAGAGAAAAGGAGCCAAGTCTAGTTCCTTTTCCAGAGAGGGAAAAGGATCAGCCATCTAATTGGCAGAAGTATATCTATCTCCTCAACTGATCTTTACTTCTCTCTTGTAGGTAAGATATCAACATCCATTCAACACAAACAGAAACTCTGATCTGGGATATTTACTCCCAAATTTCCCCAAACCACAGAGCATGTTTGCAGTAAAACCTGGTCTCAACCCAAGGCTTCTACCCTGTGGACTATCTTTTGCTGCAACCTTTGACAAAGTTCATCCTGGGCTAGATCCTAACCCAGACTGTCTCTTCTGAGTTCTGTTTTCAGAGGAGCTCATTGCATGAATCATTTTACAAATATTTATTGAGCAACAACCACTATGTGGCAGGCACTGTTCTACACACAAAGACACATCAGCGAGCAGAGCCAAGTCCCTGTTCTCAAAGAGCTTTCATTCTAACAGAGAAAGGCAGCAAATAAGCAAGTAAAATGTATAATACACCAGACAGAGATAAGTGCTAGGTATAAAAATAAGGCAGGTTAAGAGGAACAGAGAAAGTCAGAAGGGATGGAGTCTGTTACTTTATATAGAGTAGTCAGGAAAGGAGGTCAAAAACAAGCATTGCAGATATTTGGGTGAGAGACTTCATGTCAGAAGAAACAGCAAAAGCCAAGTGCCTGAGGTAGATGGGTGCTCAGAGTATTCTGTAAGGTGGAGCACAGTGAGGTGAGGCCAGACAGGCAATGGGGCCAGCTCTCTTAGGACTCTGTAAGCCATTGCCAAGAGTTGATTTTTGCATGAGTGAAATGGGGAGCCCTTGGTGGGTTTGGAGCAGAGAAGTATCCTAATTTGACTGATGTTTTAAAGGATCACTCTAGCTACTGTGAAAAATAGAATTGGACATATGAATTTAGAGTTCAGCGGGAAGGTCTAGAGTGGAGACAAACATTTGAGTGTTTCTGTGTGTAGATAATATTCAATGCCATGAGAGAGGATAACAGAGGGAAGAGAGTTTGGAGAACTGAGTTCTACGGCACTCCAATGTTTAGAGGTCAGGGAGTTGAAGAGAGACCAGCAAAAGATTCAGAAAAAGAGCAGGCAGTGAGCTAGGAGGAGAACAAAGAGAGCACCATCCCAGAAGCCAAGGGAAGAATGTTTCAAGGAGGGAAAAACCACATGTGTCAAATGTGGCCAAGAGGTCAGATAGTAATGAATGTCATCAGAAGCTTAAGAATATTTCTCCTAAGATTATTTAAATTCTGGCTTTCAGCATACCTCGGAAGAGTACTGGAGAAAGGGCTTCACAGCTTTAATGATCATTGTCATTTATCATCCCTCTTGAGTTTCCAAACTGTTCACATAGTAAATCAACATTGAATAAGCCAGATCCATGCTGTATGTAGCTGGTGATGCTTGCTTCCACCTCAGGGATACAGATATCTCAATGTCAATCACACCCCTGTTCTTTACCACACACCAGGGGGCTAAGAGGGAGCAATCACTTAACTCTTCATTTTAGATGTGGAGACACTGGAACACTAATTTGGATGCTATGCCACATTGGTCCGTCTCATTAATATTATATATCCCCTCTGCCCATCAAAGTTTGACTTCCATGACCTGGCATTCAGTGTCCACGATAATCTACTATTTCAGAATCCCAACTATTTATGTCAACCCATGCGGTTACTCACTGTTCCCCCAATGCCTGGAACACTTCCTTACTTTTGGACTGGGATGCTTCCCTCCCTACCTCTGCCTATTTAATACAGTTTTTAGGCCCAGTTAAATTCATCAATGAAGATTTCTGTAAATGAGGCTCCTCCCAAGTGTAGAATAATTTCTCCCTTCTCTTTATCCTGCCCATATAGCACTTACTATATACATTTTGTTTGCATCCTGTTAGCTTGTTATCTTTTTGACAGACACCGTATCTTCATCATCCCCATTCTGTGTATCACAACACTGTGCCTCACCCCAAATAAGTATTGATAGTTAATGATTACTTCGAGGATGAATGAACGGCTCTTAACAAAGAATGATGGACTTCAGAGCTAAAAGCAAGTCAGTAGCTGAGTTCAGTTCAGGACGTTTACGTTCTGACACACCCAGATCCACTCTTCAGAAATGCCTACCCTTATTCTGCCAAAGCCAATTGTTGATGGTGACAGAACCGTTAAACACACTCTGAAGTCCTTGGCTTGGCTGCACCAAGAACAAGCTTGCAAAGTCTTTACTTCTCTGGGCTCCACTCCCACAGTCAAGCCTCAACGGGAAACTCTTGACCCATCCCTGGTTTTAAAATAATGACTTCTTTCCTTTCTCTTTCACAGCATACCCTGGTAACCACTGAGATAATACTATGTAGTAAACCAGAGAAAAGCAAATGGCCTGTGCATACCTGGTAGGGCCAACTATATACTCGGAGCCACACTAATCACTCCCACCCCCACCTCCTGCACTATACTTGGCACACAGAAAAGAACTGACAAATATCTCCAGTTGTACATATACTTAAGATCTGAACAAACCTCAAACCTCCTCTATTTGGGAAGCGCTAAACGAGTTGTACTGTCTGGATAACAGCATCTTAGGAATTCGGGGACTGGGGAGGTACCAAGAACTGGCTATAATCAAGGAGGAGTTCCTGAGGAGGTATGTTCTGGAATGAGAAGGATTTGCTAGAGTGGTAACAGGACAGGAGAACATGCCAGGAATGGAAGTTAGCAAATCCTGAAGCTTGGTGGGGCTGTGGATTGGCCCAAGTGAAAGATAAAGCTGGGAAAAGCAGTCTAACCAGCTAGTCCAGTTCTTTGCCTCTGTGCCTTTGATGATCTGGGTCATCCAAGGTACAACTGTGAGAGCAGCCTGTGCACAAAGATCGCCCATTAGTCACAAGTGATGGAAAGAGCACTGGACCAGGAGTGAGAAGAGGCCTGGCTGGGCCCCAGCCCTGGCTCTGCCGCAGAAAACACTTACAGATATAAACAAGGCAGGGCTTCCCTGGTGGCGCGGTGGTTGAGAATCTGCCTGCCGATACAGGGGACACGGGTTTGAGCCCTGGTCTGGGAAGATCCCACATGCCGCGGAGCAACTAGCTCTGTGAGCCACAATTACTGAGCCTGCGCGTCTGGAGCCTGTGCTCTGCAACAAGAGAGGCCGCGATAGTGAGAGGCCCGCGCACCGCGATGAAGGGTGGCCCCTGCTCGCCGCAACTAGAGAAAGCCCTCGCACAGAAACAAAGAGCCAACACAGCCATAAATTAATTAATTAATTAATTTTAAATATATATATATATATATAAACAAAGCAATCACTTTTTTCTGTGCTCTAGTTTTCTCCCTTTAGGGAAGAAGGGGGTCGGGGATGGGGGGGAGGACAACGGCTCCAGCCACCTCATACAGTTATCATGAGGCTCATATGCAATAATGATTGTCAAAGCTCTGTTCAAAAGCGGTGTATCTGAAATAAATATCTAGCAAAAACAGGGTAGTTTGTCTTAAGACCTAAGGAGAGCACTGTAACCCCTCACTACCTTTCCCTCAAAGAGCACATTCTCTTGATGAGGGACTAGTGAATCCTTCAGAATCTGGGGCGCTGGCGAGAACACTGGTATCAGGCTGATTTGGACTGATTCCTAGCTCTGTTATTTGCTATCTTGTGTGACCTTGGGCAAGTTTTGTAAACTTGCTAAGCCTCAGTTTTTGTTTTGTTTCATTTATCAGTAAAGTTAAAACAACACTGCCTACTTTGTGGTGAAGATTAGCGACAATTCCGTGTAAAGTTTCTAAATTGGTTCCTGGCACACAGTAGATACTCACAAATGTTGTGGACATTCTTACAATTAGCTTCGATATGAAAGACCTCACGTAAAAGAGATACCAAATGAAATTCGTCAGCCGTTTGCAAAGGATTGAAATGTTTTCTATATCATAAACATAATTTAAATTTTATTCGAGACTCCTTGCTTCTTTTTGCACGTCCTTCATTTCTGAAAGTGACACGGTGGAAACTTTACTTCTGAAAAATGGCATAGTAGAAGTCAGCATACAATGTTACTTAAATACACTGCGTGTCAGAAAATATTCTAAAGACCTCTCCCTGTCTCCCTACACACCTTCAAAAAAAAAAAGTCCAGGTCTGCTGATTGTGGAATAACTGAAAAATACATTGTTATCCCATACCACGCTTGTAATTTGGATTAGATTCTGTGCTTCTGTCATATTTGGGTTGACAGGGGCTGCAGAGGAGAGAGAAGAGGAGGGATAGAGGAGGTGTGTAAACCAGAATGGCTCATTAACCATCTGAACTTATTTTTTAATCTATTTTATATACATATATATTAGTGTATATATGTCAATCCCAACCTCCCAATTCATCCTGAACATTTAAAGTTAATGAAATCCACTGGGTTTCAGTCAAAGCCTCACTCCTTTCTTAGATGTCAGAAATGAGGTCAGTTGGCCGAGATGCAGAATTTGGCTTCACAGGCCATTGCTGCATTGAGAGCTTGGGCTTCTGGACAGGCCCTGGGTGATCATGCAGAGGCTAGACTGAGCATCCTTGAGCACAGACACATGCCCAGCCAGCTCTCTGCAGTGCCCCACGTGAACCAGCTTCCCACCCCGCCATCCAGAGAGAGCTCTGTGAGGATTGATGGGTGACAGCCCTCTCCTTCTATCTAAGGTGAAAGTATTCCAGATGATCACCTTTAAAACAAAAACGTTCTCAGAAACATTGATTACCCACCCAGGAGAGACAATTTGACCGGAGATGTAACCATCAGTGCAGGAGACACATTAACCTAGTTCTTCCTGCTGCTGTGACAAAGGCACCGCCAGCACAATAATCCTGACGGTCAGGAGAGAGGTCGTCAGCTAGCATCCTGGACAGTGGGCCCCACCCTGGCTGCATATAAAAATCACCTGGGGAACTTAATTAAAAGAAATTATGGTGCCTGGAATCCATTTCTAGATTTTCTAGTTAATTGGTCTGGGATAAGGCAGAGGTATCAGGTTTTTTTTTTTTTTTTTTTTTTTTAAGTTCCTAGTAATTCCAACATGCAGCCAGAATTGAGAACTATGTCTACTTCAATATCATTACATATAGAAGAGGAATACAAAGGTCAAAGATCCCTAATGAGTGATTTGTTCTTAAATCAAATTGCCTTCTTCCCCTTACTGTCCAATATTTTGGTCATATTTCAGGGAAATCTTCTTAGTTCAGACTTAATTATAAAGCCTTCCCACCTCGCCCCATACACGCAGTGTATAGGGAAATGAAACTCTATTAGGCTAAGGTGGAAGAAGGGAACTGAAAGGCGAAACTGACTTTAAATAGGAACGAAACTGACAAGAGTCAGCTCAGAAGCCAAAACTGGAGAAATGAAGCAAATGAAAACAAACCAACTCACTGAGAAAAGCCAGTTAGACCCAGAAAGTTCTTTCAGTTTGTATAATTTAAGGTTTCAGTGAAGGATTATATTTTACATGTTGAAAGTATCCCCCAGGCAGTAAAGTTTAGCCAACCCAGCATTTCTTGGGGGCAACTGCAGAACTGTTACAGTCTGCTGATTGAAACCACACCTCCTGAAATAAAACAGGAGGGCAGTGATCACTGTTCATGGATCACCATAGATAAAATCAAGAGGCCACCTTTCCAAGCCCTATGAACAGCACCACCACGGCAACTCCTAACGTGTTCATTTTGATAATTGAAATATTGTCCGCCTTCCACATCACAAAAGAACCCAAAAGGACCTAATTCACCAATTACAAACTAAATAGAAGAAAGATAACATTCTCCGGTTGGGAAAGGCCCAAGCTTACATTTTCTGATAGAGAAAGTTTTTTTTACTTCAACAAACTGGTTATGAAGAGAGCTTGAGTTTAGACCATGAACCAACATCACACGAATACAGCAGCTGTGGTGGTTGCTGCAGGTATCCCAGGAACCCATAAGGTGCCTTTTCATCAGTGGATGAAAGTCCCTAAACCCAGTTCTATATTGTCTTATATGGAAACATAGATAGGAACCCAGGTCCATAATTTCTCATAAGACCATATAATCATCAAACAAGAAACAGAACGGAGGCACTCAGAAAGGCTGGATTGTCCAGAATACGCAATAATTCATAGATGCAAGTTATTAGGTAAATAGCAAGATCTTAAAAAAAAAAATCTATTTTAGCCATGGGACTTTTGGAGTCTCAAGATTTAGTTCCTGAGATCTATTCTCAGCCACTGCTTGCTTTTTTGCCCAAAGGAAAGTGCTGGTAAGTCGAGGGAATTAGCTGAGGACTGATTTATTTGATTATCTCCTTAACATGGCTACAGCTCAGGAGTGTATCCTGTTGGTCCCTGTGCTCTGTGGTGTCCTGATGTCATCCTCTACCTCAGCAGTGTTTGTCTCCTGGCTCAGAGGCCAAATTAGAACAGGACTCTAAGGGGGTGACAGATGGGAGAGGAGGGGAGCTGGGACTTCCCACCTCACCCTCTTGATAGAGAGTCACACTGAGATTCGTCTATTCCCATCTCCTCAACCTCAGGACCCTCAGAGATATGTGTAACAGACCTATCTCCAACCAGACATGGAGTGTGGCTGGGGTATCTGGGGATTTCGATTCTCCTCATTATCCTTTGGTATGTTTTGAATGGAGGGTTAGCAGCCACAGCAATGGTCCCTGATCTGCAAAGCACTTCATGACTTACAGATTGCTTCCCTGTACTTTATAACTGAGTGGTTGACAGCCTGGACTCTGAAGTCAGGGTTCCAGTCCCAGAGGCATGGCCTCAGACAAGCTGTTTAACCTCTCTAAGTCTCCATTTCATCATCTGTTAAATACTTCCCACAGAACTGTTGGGAAGATGAAAAGAGATAGCGCAAATGAAGCACACAGCAGAGAAGCAAAAAGTATGTAAGTGTTGAAGAGATGTTAGCCATTATTATTAGCATAATGTTATTTAAACCTCATAATAACAATCCCATTAACCATAGTGGAGACTGGCAGGAGACAGAGCACACAGGCTCAAGCACACCCATGTGTATGTGTGCACGCATGCACCCATGGCCAGTTGGTGGGCAGTGTGGATGTGTGTAGAAGAACTGGCATTAGCAGTGAGGTAGGCTCCATATAATGCTGTGCTTGCTATGTCCCAGGAGGTGTGCAGCTATACTGTGGACCACAGATAGTTGGGAATCCACTAAACAAAACCTAAGAGTATTTAATTCAGATCATACTTCATTGACAGAAGTGGTCAGAGAGATCAAGTGACTTGTCCAGGATCACCCACTTTGTTTGTAAGTGGCAGAGCTGAGATGTCAACCCAAACTGTCAGGCCCTAAAGCCAAACTCAGGGCAGAGGGGAGGGGGCTGTGGAGTTCTGGCCACTGGAGGGATTTCAGAAATGAACCCAAATTGTCTTCCCCACAGCCCTACATCACCTGGCACTGCTGAACAAAAACAAAGGGTCTCATCCCAATAGCTGCTTCTTATCTTGGATGGCTCAGAAGTTAGATGTGTGAACTAAATTATGTACCTCATTCTCCCCCCAAAAAGAATTAAAAAATGCCAGCTCTGCCTTTTGTCAAATTTAGCACTGTATTCATACGCACAACACCAAAATGTCACATTTGTGAATCAGTAAAGCCATTCTGAAAATTCAAGAAATCCAAAAAACTGTCCCTGGTGCATGTCCCCCACCACAGTTAGAGTGCCCATCATTCTCCCCAAAAAGAGGTGAAAGTTCCAATTCATAGAACAGCTCACGAGTGAAAACTCTCCTCCTGGGAAGTACAGACAGTGGCAAATTTTCAGGACAGACGTTTACATGAAAAAAATGGTATTGCATCATTAAAGAGGTTAATGAGCTTCGCAAGGCAGATGCCCTGAACGTCAGGAAGGGGACAGCAGAGGAGGGGACAGGGTGGTGGTAGAGACACATACAGGGAATCACTCCCATTCTTCGATGTCAGGTGTGGTCAGGAGGTGCCCTCCTCATGGTAATAATTGCAGTGGAAGGATAAGTTTTTCTGGTGGGCACTGGAGCCTGGCTGATGGCTGGGCAGCAACTTGCCCTCACATCCAGCCCCGGGCCCTCTGAGTGAAGAACGTACTTCTCAGCACAAAGATCCCTAAAGATTCTGCCAAAACCATATGGTTCAGTGTTTCTCAAAAGGGGTGCCACAGAATATTTGTCCTAACTGAAAGTGCTCCATGATCAAATAAAGTACGAGGAAAACTGCATACTATTTCTTACTCTTGGAGAGTCATAAGGCACATTAGCATGTGGAAGGCTCTGAGAAATGCTTTATAAAGAAACTTGCCTAGCTTTTTAAATCAAGCATTTATAAAACTTATTTAATCATTTTCCTCCTCTTCTCATTTTTTAATCTAAGACCTAGCAACATCTCATTTTGGAAAACATTTTCAGAAGAGCAATTCTAGTCCAAGTTCCCTCATTTTACAAAATATGAAACAGATGCACTGAGGTCTTAGTGATCTACTAAGGGTCACAAACAAGTTAGTAGTTCTTATCCTTCAGTGAGTTAAGGGTATATGACATTGTGTGGATAGGTTCAAGAAAATCAGCAAAGATGCTGGGACAAAATATTGATCAGCAGATCAATATCAGCCTTTTGATCACACTCTCAATCAACAGCAGGCTGAAGAAGGAGTGCCTTTTACCCCCTACGTTGGGGTTTGTTCATAGTAAATTCCAGAATCAAACCTGAGGGAGCATTTCAAGTTTGAACAGGAAAAACACATCCAAAATCAGTCATTAGGGCCAGCAACAGTTGCATGAAGCTGAAATGCAGAGTCCAACAGGGGATGGAGAGCCAAGGAGAACCACGGTGACAAAGTTCACATTGATGGGGCTGACTGGGTCTAAATAAACTCTTGACATGGTGTCCCATGCCCTGGGCTGGGTATCTACATGTTCCACGGTGGGTTGCTATAAGTGTGTGGTGCTCAATTCAAGAGGTCAAGAGCACAGACATAAAGGAACTTCTCTACCATAATGCCCAGAACTTCTTAACTTAACCCTGCTCTATTCAGTATCTCCATCAACTTCTTAAATTAAGTCATAAAATGCTTTTTTTTAAAGTCAACTCCACTGATGACATAAAATGGAAAGAAATAACCAAAACAATGGACAAAAAAAATCTGAAGTTATCTCGGTAGGCTGGGATGCTGACCCAAAATCGACTTATCATTGATAAAGTTAGTTAGGTTTAAGTTAGCACATCATAAGGAATCCAGGTGGTTACTAAAAGACACAACATAGATCCCACTTTTTTCTGTACTAATCAGACTACAGCTGGAGGAATGGAATCCACTTTATTCATATGTATTTGAGTTATATTTAAATAAGACGTTCATAGAGGGAGTACCTCTTACTCAAGAAGCATTACAAGCAACAGCCTGAAGACTGACTGGAAACTGGAGAACCTACAGTTGTTAAGGATAGAGAAGACTAGAACACTGCACCACAGCTGTCTCCAAACAGAGGAGAAGCTCTCCTGTGGAAGAAAGGAAGGACCTAGTTTGGAGAGTTTTAAGAAACTGCACAGGGGCAATCTATGGGGAATGCAAGAAGAAAATGTTTCAGTGCAATAAAACAAATAACTTTCTAAAAATATGAGCTGCCCACAAATGGCAGGAAGCCAGATGTCCAGGATTCTCTGAACAGCCACCTCTAACCAGACTTTGCTTTAATTAAGTGGGATAGCCTCAGATTTTCTCCAGGAGTTCTGCCATGCTTCTTCATCCTGTCTATCCCAGATTCCTGACTTCCTTCCCATTCATGACTATGATTTGACTTTCCTTCCTTCCACCCTCAGCTCCCTCTCCCAGGTCCACCACTCCCCATCCTTATGTTCCACTACTTTTTCCCCATACACTTGACCCTGACTTCCAACCAGGACGTGTGCCTTGCCACACTGCATGCCTTGTCTCCAACACAAATCTCACGCTAATCTAAAACATTTCTGTCTGGATCACTCATGGTCACACCAGTCATGGGGTAGAGAGACAAAGGCCCATCTATCAGGGATTTGAGGAAGGGACTTCCTTGGCTATGGGAGACTGAGGCAATGACGTGGAAGGGCTCATTAATGGTT
This sequence comes from Hyperoodon ampullatus, assembly GCF_949752795.1. Classification (NCBI taxonomy): domain Eukaryota; kingdom Metazoa; phylum Chordata; class Mammalia; order Artiodactyla; family Ziphiidae; genus Hyperoodon; species Hyperoodon ampullatus. Next base: position 61,269,546 of record NC_136926.1, on the reverse strand, counting down.
TGTTCCTATAATTTCTGAGGTAGCACTGGTTCTAACATACAAGACTTTCAAAGGCTATGCAAAGGCAGTTCTATGACATTAAGCAAGTCAGACCATGTGTCTATTCCCTATTCTTAGGACCCCATCTCTGGAGGTAAGGCTGCTTAAATGGATGTTCACTGAGCGGGAAGAAGCATTTTCACACCTGCCTTCCAGGACCTGATCAGATTCAGATTATCCTTCTGGGGTTCTATGATTCACTGCACAAAATTCTTCTTCTTCTGTGGTGAGCCTGTGGCTGGTTCACCTTGGTTCCAACTCGAGAGTAGCCTTGTGGATTAGAGACCTGGCAGGAAATCAATCGCTAATCTCTTTTTAGTGGCTCATCCTTCTCAGTAGGATTTTGGAAATAATCCACAGGCAAAGGTGACTTCTTGATCTGTCAGAGAGGAATACTAGAGAGAATGCTATGCTCTAAGACTAGAACATGCATAATTGTCCCAGCTCCGAGTGACCTGGGAAAGTCAGTAATCCTCTCTAAACCTTGGTTTCCTCACCTGCAGATCTGAGAAATTTCTATCTGCAATAGTTCCTAACTTTTCTGGGTTACAGATGATCTTGAGAATCTGATGAAAGCCGTCAACTCACTTCCCAGAAAATGCTTAAATGCACATACAGGCAAAACTGTGCATCCAATTTCAGAAGGTTAGAGGAAAACATGAAGACCACCTATAGAGATTCTATAGCAACCTTGGACCCTAGGTTTAAAACTCCACGGACCGGGCTTCCCTGGTGGCACAGTGGTTGAGAGTCCGCCTACCAATGCAGGGGACACGGGTTCGTGCCCTGGTCCAGGAGGATCCCGCATGCCGCAGAGCGGCTGGGCCCGTGAGCCATGGCCACTCAGCCTGCGCGTCCGGAACCTGTGCTCTGCAACGGGAGAGGCCACAACAGTGAGAGGCCCGCATACCACAAAAAAAAAAAATTGCACCCTATTTCATGGAAGTATTGAAGTCAACATTATTAAGTATTTACCAAGAAAAAGAAAACATATCCCAACGCTTTGAGAGATACAAAAAAAAAAAAACAGTTCCTGCTTTCAAAGACCTGGCATTATAATTGGAGAGAGGAGAAATGAATCAAGTAACAATAAATAAAACAAGTTAGAAATAAATCAAATAGCAATAACTATAAACAGTAACTAAACAGAGGCTACCATCCTATAAGATTAATTGCCGAAACAGTGGCAGAAAAAGAGGAAGGGGCATAGAAGGCAAAGAATGCACACTAGTCCAATACAAACGCCTTGCCCTTTCCTTTCCAATAGGTTCCCTCCTTCACTTTCTCTCCATTTCAAGCTCTCTCGAATTCTTGCGGCTACGAACTTTTACAACTTTTAAGTTTAAGCTTGTAAACTTCCCTCCATCTTCCTCCCCATAGATATGGAGAACAGTGCTGATGCTGATATGAAAGGTAATACGTTCCCTGTCTCCCTACTTCCTCCCCCTCACTTCCAGCCCTTTCACTGACTACTCCCTAGACAAACAGAAAACAACAAAAATCTTTGCTTTGTCATGTCCTGCATGAGCTAGATAAATGCTGGAATGATGCTCACCTGGCCATGCCTCTCAATGGCTCCCAAATATCCGGCTCCTTCATGTCTGCATTGCTTATGCCCTTTCCCACTCCATCTGCCCCACTCCATAAGCCCTGCCGTCTTAAGGGCTCAGCATAAATCCCACCCACCCCAAGAAGCCTTGTCCTAACTCAACTAGCCCACACTAATTTCTTATCTTTTCACCTTTATAACAGACTGTCAGTATCTCACACATCTTCCGTCTTACTGTTCTTATTCTTACAAATATGTCTTGTTACATGATCCATCCTGTGTTGCCCAATAAATAACAGACACAATCGAAGTTGCCAAGAGCAGCTTATCAGAGGCTGATCTTTACGTCTGGATCCCAGGTCCAGGAATACCAAGCCAATTAGGTAGAAGCTAAATGAGCACTGGACACAGTTCCCTTTACCTGCATCGCTCATTTCGGTGCATGCGTGAACACGCATGCGAAGCCCACACAGACCATCTTCCTCCTGAGGGGTGTTTTGAACAGACTTAAACTGTTCAAACCCTCAATCGACCTTTTGCAAAACAATGGACTCCCGAACTACTAGAGGTTTGAGCAAGATCAGGAACCATCCTATAAAAGCAATGAGCCAAAAGCTAATAAAACTACAAAGCTATGATATCCCCCTTGTTTGCCCTCTTCCCCCTCCTCCTCTAGAAAAGTAAACAAGTATTCTTGTTTATTCTTCTCTTCCCCTTTGCTTTTGTAGTCCTACGTTTCCAAACTTTGTCCTTCCTGATAAATGAAGAAACAGAAATCATTTTTACCCTAACTCGAGAAAGATATTCATGTCCCTCTTCATGTTAGTGGAATGGCCTCCCTTCCTTCTTTTCTTCCTCTCTCTTGGGGGCGGGGGCAGTGACACTTAATGGAATTGGTGTTTCACAAAGCTTCCTTTTCCAGAGTCTTTTCCTTGTGTCTCCCAACCCCATCCAGCCTCCAGAGGCACAAGAATCAGTGCAACATCTTTACAAAGTCTCAGAGATGCTATCTCTACACACTAATTAGAGCTGGGAGTGGTCCAGGTATAGCTGGGCTAGTAGGCATCAGCTTGTGATCTAATGAATTTGTGAAACACCATAAACTCAACCACATTGCAGATCCATGATGCTTATTAACGTATTAAATAAAGGCTTTGAGATGTCCTACTGCAAAAACATCTGTTTAGCTTTGTTTAACCAGGTGTTTCCCAATCTTTTCTTGCCCGTGGAATCTTTTTTGGCCTCTAACACCTCTTAATGTTCTGAATAAGTGTGTTCCAGAGACCACATATTGTAAAATGCTGACCTAGTCCAATACTCTCCTTTTTCTCATAAGGATAGTAAGAAACAGAGAGGGCCATTAACTTACTTAATCTCACCCATGAATGGCAATACAAAGCACTACATAAAAAGTACAGCAAGCTATAGACTAGGAAGCCAGGATGTCTGCGTGAAATCTCCTCCCAGCCATTTTCTAGCTGTGTGGCTTCAGCCAGCACCTCTCCTTTCTAGAGTTATTTTCATTCTCAGTAAAAGGAGGATTTTTTTTTTTTTCTTCCAAGGATTTCTAAGGCTCTTTTCAATTCCCTTTTCTGGAATACTGAGAGACTCTAACACTTGCTGTAACACCTCCTGGAGCAAGTCCCAGAAGTGTGAGTCTATAGTTTTTCTAAATTTAAAGTTTAAAAAGCTCATGAAATTGTCAACGCACACAAAGGAGAAACCAACAGCAAAATCCCCCATGGTTATGAAGATACCCCCGAAAGGAAGCAGGGGAGAGACAGAGTCCAGGTCACCATCTGCATGGAGAGGCAATCAGAGTCCCTGTGGCTGATTCTGTAGTCACTAGGAACCGGGAAGCCCCACCCACACACTGCTTACCTAAGCTCGAGGAACACAGCTCAGACCACAGCTAAGGCTAGGGCTCAGTTGTGACTAACCACTGTGCCAAGATCTGTCTCTGGACCCTAGGCACTAGATAAAAACATGAGGATATTTCAGCACAACTTAGATGTCTTATGCATCCACGGCATCCTCTATCTGTTCCTCACCCTTACCCTAAGGTAATGCTTAGACACCCAGGAACAACATTTACAATCCTCTGCAATCACATGAGCATGTAGCTTTTCTGTCATCCTTAGGACCACACCAGACAACAATCTCCATGTGGGCACATAACTTGCCAGCTTGTTCCTCACTGTGTCCTCAGCGTGTGGCATTAATTGGTACTCTTTAATATCTGCAAAATAAATGATTATTTCTAAGCTAATAGTTCCTGATTGTTAAGACTCAGAAAACACATTAATTTATAAGTTCATTGACTATCTATTAAGTGCCTTGCCTATTGTGAGCACTGAGCTAGACATTATGGGGGAACCAGGAGAGAATTCCCATCAGATCCTGCTCCCAAAGAAATTACATTAGACAACATCTATGAGGACTTAACTGTGCCAAAACTTCTCAGCCTGCTCTTCCTACCCCTCCCACTCCCCCATTCTGTTCCTTTTCCTGCTTTCCCCATTTGAGGACATGACCTGGAGGCAACTACTCACTTGATCACCTAGAACAGCAGTCATCATCATCATCATTACAGATGACATTTACTGAGTGTTTATTATGTGCCAGGCTAGCAATGCTATGAATTTTGTACAATTTTTGCCCTATTTTACAGAAATGTGTATATCACAGATTCATGCCTTTCTTTCCACCTCCCTACGTCTTGAGGTAACCGGTCTTGAGGTCAGCTGCACATCATAAATGTCTTTCCCTTGCACCTTGGTCAGCGCTCCCATGAAGCACCAAAGCTTAATCTCTATTCTTGTTGGAACTATTTATAGTCGCCTTCTAAATGGTCCTCTGGCTGACTGACAATCCCTCGACCTCAAACCACCCAAAACGGAAATGGCAGACCCACCCCTCTTACCCTGCATGTCTGACCATGTCCTCCACCTCCATTCAAACCCTCTCTTTGCTCCTCGGTGCAGGTGAGCCTTCGAGATCAGGGACGGCTCTCCAGAGAGGGATGGCCACCACTATGCTAGCTGCTCAAGCTCCCTGGAAAAATTCTCCCAGCCCTTTCTCTTACAGGCCACCCTGAACTTCAAAATACTCCTGCATTACCTCCTCCAGGAGCTTTCCTGACCCCCAAGGCTTCCTCCTGTGCCCCTCTTTGATGTTCATTTAGCACTTCCAACAGATTGTGGCCCCTACTTAATGGCCCTTGACTCTGAGACCCTAGGGTGGCCAAGTCTGGAGGCTGCTCCCTCTGCACCTGGCACATCACCTAGAAAGGTGGAGAGGCCTTCTCCTTTAGTGCAACTCCCTCCTCCCCTTGCCTTGTGGCTTTATTTCCCACTGGGCAATGCTTTACAAAAATGTTAGAGTAATACAGCGCACTCTTTTCTCTCATAGCTTTAAAAACATTAATGTTTCAAGAAATAATTGAGTAGTTTCTTCCTATCAAAAGAGAGTGCTCTCATTCTTTCCAATGAAAAAACTGAGGCTTTGAGAGATTGAGTGACTTGCCTAAGGTCAGACAACTAACGAGGGACAGAGCTGAGATCCAAACCCTGGTGACACAGCTCCCAACATAGCAGTTTTCTCACCTGCCCCTGCCTCTGCCCAGGGCCCTCTATTAAAAAACAAACGAAAAAAGAATGTATATGTATATATCCATATCCATATCCATGTACCTACATGCATTTATACTTACACAAATATATAATATTAACACATGTACACATATATGAATATGAATGTAACCCAATGATTAAAGAAAAGGGTGGGGACTCTGAAAACTTCAGAAGGGGAAGAGATTCCCCCCAAGAGGGGGCCGGGTAGGGCGCGCAGCAGAGCAGCAGACAGCTGGTGTTTGGGTGGTAGTAAATCACCCTGAAATGAGCCTCTTCCTTGGACTCAATGAGGCCCCCACAACAAAGGGAGGCCCAGCTTGCAGCCGGACAGCCTGCCCGCCAGCCCCAGACGCGCATAACAGCTTCATTCAGGAGCCCCACGTCCACACAAAGGCCCCGAAATCAATCCGACATCCCGCCACCCTGGACAATGCCTTGAATCTTCCCAGAATCGAAGGCTCAAACGAGGGGACAGCATTCAGGGGAGATCAAACCGCCGGCCTGCCCCTGAAAGCAAGCACGAAAGGAGAGTTTTTCAGAGGAGGCTGGGGAGGAGACGGTGCGCAGTGACTGTGCTGGCTCCCACCCACCCGGGCACAGGCACCCAGCCACCTTTGGGACCCCGGGCGTGACACTCGCCAGCCAGGGCCACTGCGCCGCTTGGCCTCAGGCTTTGTGCAGCCCTGGCCCGTGTGAACCTCCTCCGCCCACTTTTCCCAGTGGCGCAGGCCGCACACACATGCAAATACCCCGCCCGAGGCAGGGGCTTAGGGTGTTGACAGTGGCAGCCCCCACGCCAGGCCAGGCAGCCCCTGTTCCCAGGCAGGGCCCCTGGAGGTGCTCATCTGCCCCATTCTGCTTCCTAATCCGGTTATCAGCTGCAGAGCGGGTTGCCTGGTGGAGCTGGGGAAAGTCCTGCAGGGAAGGCGGGCAGGCTGCCGCTCCAGCAGATGAGCCCGGATTGTACCCCGAGGGTCATTGTTAAGGCTCCTAGGTCTCTCCCAGTCCCGGAGACCAAGGCGGAGATCACGGTGCCAGAAACCCAGTGCTACACTGGGCCACAGTCTCCCCTGGATGGCCGAATTCAACCTGCACCTAGGGAGTAAGGCGCCCCAGCAATGGCCGAGTGAAACCTTGCTACGGGTAGCAGAGTACATTTGACTGATCTGTGGGGATGCATGCACTGGAGTGACCAAGGCGTGGCCCATTATATGTGCTGTGGCCAGAATCTCTCCCAAAACTCCAGGTAAAGCTGCCTTAAATTTGACTTTCTAGGTGGCCACCATGAAGGTTAAATAAACTTTGATTGAAAACAAAGGGCGTATGCTGGAAGCCATTCATCTGGTCCCTAAATCTCCCTCCTCCCTCCTGCCTTGGCTTTTCTGTGTCAGCACAGGCAGTGGACAGGGTCTGCAGGACAAGGCGTGGTTATGTGGGCAGCTGCCCAGGAGAGAGCTGAACGAAACTGAGAAGGTACAGGAAACTCTGTGCAAGAAGCTCTCAGTAGAAGCTGGAACTTGGTTAACTTGGGCCAGTCTTCCCTCAACCCCTTATTTTAGCCACAGATACCTCTATTTTTCTCTCACTAAATTACTGGCCAAACTTCTTCCTGGAATTGATACATGAACAGACAGCCATTTACCACGTTATATAAGAAATCCTGCCCACCTTCCACTGCCCCTCTCAGACCATCCTCTCAGAGCTAGAACCCTGGACAATACGGTACGAGGTGGGATAACTGGAGGAGGGGGCTGAACCTTCAAGATGCAAAAAGGGTACTTTCTGCTTTAGATTCACTTCATTCTCAACGGCTTCCACTGGCCGACAATAGTAAATTGAATCCAATTTCCCTCTTGGAAGGGTCAGTTGTGTTTTGTTGTTGTTGTTTTTTTTTTTTTTTTTACCCTTCCCCTTTCCATTTTCTGCTTTTGTAGCTCACCTCCTCCAATCTACTTCCCTACAGGAGCTGAAATTAAACAAGCTCCCCATATGCCATGCCTCACTTGTTGTCTGTTCCCCTCACCGCCATCTGGCCTATTTGCTCAGCCAAAAAGAGAAAGAGAGGGAGAGAAAGAGCAAAACGGGGGGGGGGGGGGGGGGGAGGAGAGGGGAGGAAAGCAGGGAAGCAGGCGGAGGGCAGGGGGAGGGCAGAGAGGAGGGGGGAGAAGGAGGAAAATGAGGAAGGGTGAGGAAGGGTAAGGAAGGGAGAGAGAGAAAGAGGGAAAGAGGGAGAGGGGGAGAGAGGGAGAGAGAAGGAGGGAGAGCCAGACACAATGAGGAGGCAGGGGTGATGATGCAGCCTCTCCCATCTGCTCCTTGGCCAGAGGCCCGGATGGAGCAGTAATGGAGAGCAACAGAACCAGTGATAATTAACCCAAACACAGACCTGTTTATTTAACCTGCTCAGATAGATCAACTCTGAGGCTGCACTCTAGCAGAGGGCGCCGGGACACACTTAGGGAGACACCCTGGAGGCTGCTAAGGACACAGAGGCAAGTTGGCCCTCCCCACAGATATCCTGGGGCTCAGTGTGTGCTTGGTGAGCAGGAAAGACGAGGAGAAAGGAGCTGCTGAAAGAAGTCACTAGCACCCACTCAAATCTTCTGGTGAGGGATGTTTTTGTCATCTTGCCCTTTCCCATGCCCATTAGCCTATTTCATGGCAATAGCTGCTTCTGGATGGCCAAATGCTGCCAAGGAAAGCTAGCCAATGAGATACACTTGTCTCCTGCAGCTTCTTGCCCCAGTGTTCCCTCTGGACCACTCCCCATCTTGGCATAAGGACCAGGGGGGCAGGAGACAGAAAACAAGCTAACTAGAGGACACAGAAGACCTCAGACTAAGATGGTCAGTAACCAAGGACAAAAGCCAACGGCACTGATTAAGCACAGGGTGAAAGAAGTCTAAGCTTCAAGGCCTACATCAGCCATTTTTGCTGCATCACCGGGTCTGCATGCCTTCCTCTCCCTCAGCTTCAATTTATCTGCTTAATGGGGGCAGCCAAGCTGACCTCCCAAGACGTTCCAATCTTCAAAAATTAAAATGGAAAAGTTCATTGTGATCAGTCCGTACTTTCTTCCCCAAGTTAGGGAGGAGACTACAGCCTTGAGCAAGACCACCAAGGATTATGATCTGTTTGAAATGGGCAACGTGCAGTGCCTAGAGAGGGGTGCTACACCACCTACATCTCCACCCTTGCAGGCCCCGGAAATAAAGGACAAGAACATCTCCAGGGCTGAATAGCAGCAGATAGGAGTCGTGAGTCTGGGAACCAGACCCAAGAAGCCTGGGCTGAGCACTGAGAGTTGGTGAGAGAGAGAGTGCACTAGCTGGTTTGAAAACAGGAAGCGTCAGGGGTAGCCGAGGAGCTGGCAGGCACCGGATTCCAAGTGGCTTCACGCTCCTCAGTGGAAGAAATGCAGAGATAATTTGAACATGGCTATTTTCAAGCTCCACAGCTGAGCTCCTTGCTCTCCCACCCCACACCTCCCACCCAGCCCTGCAATTTGGCAAACCCTTTCTGCTGGCTGCTCTTATACCCAATATGTTGGGTTGCCTTAGCAACTAAGGCAATTATCTCCTTGGAGCAGTTAAAACAATGACCGTCATAAATAATAACAATAAGAAGGATGATGGTAAAAAATAGATCTTAGGCTTCCAGGATCATAGGTTGACGGCGGAAAAGGAAAAGAGGTCCTGATCGGTCAGGCAGTAAGAGTTAGTCTCTTATGGACCTAGTCTTATTTTATTTATCTAGAGAAAGAGACAGAAAATACTTAGCTTTTTTTTTTTTTTTTTTTTTTTTTTTTTACTGCCCCAGCCCACACCCTCAGGCAATTTCAGGGACGTTTCCTATTTGTTGTTTGTTTATCCTGTATATCCTCCTATCAGCCAGACCCAGGAAGAGCACTGAACACTAACTGTTTAATACCCATCTCCTCTAGGGACCAAGAACTCCTTACAGGCAGGCACTGAGTCTGTCATCTTGGTGTACTTAGCACTTAGCTTAAGACCTGGCACAGAACAGGTACTCAAAAATATTCACTGGTTGAATGAAAATATTATATTACATTGAATGAATGCCCAATTTTTGCTATACTGTTTTTTTTTTCTTTTTAAAAAACCCTCTAGGCCAGATAATTTTGAAGTCACTCCAATCTCTAACATTCTATGATCTTAGAATCTACTAACCTGTACTCCAAGATACAATAGGGCTTCACATTTACAAGAATAAAGACAAATCAAGATGTAAGTTCCAGTTTATCCAAGTACAGGTTTCATTCACCTATAGAACCATCCAATAAAGTTTTGTGAATGTAGAATGTCACTTGAGATAAAACACTAAACTTAAAATGATTAAAAACGAGGATTAAACTGATAATGGATCATACAACTTTAGCTCACTCTATCCCAAACATATATGCCTTCCATCCTACACTCCTCAAACTCCATCCCAGGAATGATGCTCCACCAATTAATGAAACATCAATTAATGTGCAGGATTTGTAACTCTAAACAAAGACAATCTATCTTTTTCCAGTGCCCATGGGAGACATAGTGAAAAACAGGATCAGAGTTGAATTGGATCATCTCAACTCTACCCTTCCCTTTATGTTCCACTTTCTTTTGAAGTATTGGAAATTTAATACTTGACACTTTCAAAGTACATTCACATTATATGCACTCTCTATATTAATTCTTGAGATAAGTTGGGCAGGAATCATTATTTCCATTCTAAACATGAGGAAATGAAGTAATTGATCACAAGTGTTGATCACCAGGTTTCTTGCTGTTTCCTTTCCTGCTGTAATGGCCACAGTGTATAAAATGTATAATGTGGCCATTAGTGTAAAGGTGAAATGTACAACCTTAATTTTTGTGTGTGTGTATGTGGTGATCCAAAGTTTTTCGGGTTCTTTTGTTTGTTTTTTTTTTTAACCATTTTCTATTGAAGCATAGTTAATTTACAATGTTGTGTTAGTTTCAGGTGTACAGCAAAGTGATTCAGTTGTGTGTGTGTGTTTGTGTGTGTGTGTATATAAATATATATATACACACACACACAAACACACACACACACACACACTCTTTTTCAGATTCTATTCCATTATAGGTTATTACAAGATATTGAATATAGTGCTTTACAGAAGTGCTATACAGCACTTCCTGTGCTATACAGAAGGTCCTTGTTGTTTATCTAGTTTACATACAGTAGTGTGTATATGTTAATCCCAAACTCCTAACTTACCTCTCCCCCACCCCTCCCTGCTATCACCTTTGGTAACCATAAGTTTGTTTTCTATGTCTGTGAATCTCTTGCTGTTTTGTGAATTAGTATCATTGTATCATTTTTTTAGATTCCACATATAAAGTGATACCATATATTTGTCTTTCTCTGTCTGACTTGCTTCACTCAGTATGAAAATCTCTAGGTCCATCCATGTTGCTGCAAATGACATTATTATATTCTTTTTTTTAAATTTTTATTTATTTATTTATTTATTTTTGGCTGTGTTGGGTCTTCATTTCTATGTGAGGGCTTTCTCTAGTTGCCATGAGCGGGGGCCACTCTTCATCGCGGTGCACAGGCCTCTCACTGTCACGGCCTCTCTTGTTGCGGAGCACAAGCTCCAGACGCGCAGGCTCAGTAGTTGTGGCTCACAGGCCTAGTTGCTCTGCGGCATGTGGGATCTTCCCAGACCAGGGCTTGAACCCATGTGCCCTTCATTGGCAGGCAGATTCTCAACCACTGCGCCACCAGGGAAGCCACCTCATTCTTTTTTATGGCTGAGTAATATTCCATTGTGTGTGTGTTTGTGTGTGTGTGTGTGTATATACACCATATCTTCTTTATCCATTCATCTACTGATGAACACTTATGTTGCCTCCATGTCTTGGCTATTGTAAATAGTGCTGCTATGAACACTGGGGTGCATATATCTTTTTGAATTAGAGTTTCCTCCTTTTTCTCGGATATATGCCTGGGAGTGGGATTGCAGGATCAGATGGTAACTCTATTTTTATTTTTTTTAAGGAACCTCCATACTATTCTCCATAGTGGCTGTACCAATTTACATTCCCCCCAACAGTGTAGAAGGGTTCCTTTTTCTTCACACCTTCTCCAGCATTTGTTATTTGTAGAGTTTTTTTTTGTTTTTTTTTTTTTTGTGGTACGCGGGCCTCTCACTGTTGTGGCCTCTCCCGTTACAGAGCATAGGCTCCGGATGCGCAGGCTCAGCGGCCATGGCTCACGGGCCCAGCCGCTCCGCGGCATGTGGGATCTTCCCGGACTGGGGCACGAACCCGTGTTCCCTGCATCGGCAGGCGGGCTCTCAACCACTGCGCCACCAGGGAAGCCCTGTTATTTGTAGAGTTTTTAATGATGGCCATTCTGACTGGTGTACCATGATACCTCATTGTAGTTTTGATGTACACCTTTCTAAGCTGACAGCAGAACATTAAGCACACGCCTATTCTCACTTCAAAATGCCGAAAGGAGTTGATGTAACTCTACCGTTGAATCCTTGGAGCCCTATCGTCACAATCCCCACTCTGGAATAATAATCAAAACTTCAACACCTCCAGACTCAAGGCCAGCAAAACCTATAAATGCTTAACCTTGGCAAGTCTTTTGGGAAGGTTCCTGACAGGGATTGGGAAAACAAGTTCCAGGGAACTGTGACAACTCTCAGTAAATAGGTGTACCTCATCCTCTGGTATTCCAAAGCAACTCCAGGCAGATGTCCTATTTTTCTGACCAAAGTCTATTCTTCAGACTCTATTCTTCTGATCATAATGGAAGGTCACCGGGCATCTCCCCACTCCCCATGTGTGCACCTGCAACTCCATGAGAGTCAAGTCGTTGCCCAGAAACCAGAATTGCTCCTACCTGGGCTTCAGACACCTGCCAAGAGTGTGCACTTACTGGACTATAACCTAATATACTGATTTTGTAAATTTAATGAGCACACTGCCAACCTCTTCTGTATCCTTTACGCATTCGATTAAATAACAAAAACAAATTATCCTTTTCAGAGTACTTCAAATGTGATGGACCTGAATCCAAAATCAGGTCTCACTGACAATGAAAAACAGATTTTCCAGAACCTCTGATGAATGAAAATATTTAGTTAGACTCTTTCACAACTATACAAATATCTTATTATTAAAACATATATTAAAAATGTTATGACTCCAACAGTTCTACAAATTATAGCAAATCTGATTAAACAAAAAGCAATTATTTTCATTTCCAAGTGTAAAGGATTGTGCTTGGAGGTATGAAAGGCAAGGTAAGATTGTTTTTAGATGTTTTGTTAATCCAAGTTGTTATCACTACTATAATAAGGTGTGGTAGGCAGAATAATGAATGGACCCCCAAAGACGCCCCATGCCCTAATCTCCAGAACCTGTATGTTATGTTACATGGCAAAGGGCAATTAACATTGTAGATATAATTAATGTTGTTAATCAGCTGACCTTATAATAGGGAGAGTGTCTTGGATTAACTAGGTAGGCTCAACATATTCTCTAAAAGCTCCTTAAAAGTGAAAGAGGAAGGTACTATCAGAGAGATATCAGTGTAAAAAAGATTCCAACTGACATTGCTGGCTTTGAAGATAGATGAATGGAGCCATTAGCCAAGGAATGCCAACAGCTTCTAGAAGCTGGGAAAGAAAACATCCTCCCCTAGAGCCTTCAGAAGGAATGTAGTTCTGCCAACACCTTGATTTTAGCCCAGGGAGACCCGTTTCAGAGTTCTGACCTCCAGAACTCTAAGGTAATAAATTTGTTTTGTTTGGGGTGGCTAAATTTGTGGTAATTTGTTATAGCAGCAATGGGAAACTAATACAGAAGTTGTGACTCTGTGTCTATGTGTGTGTATGTTTGTATGTGTGCACATGCTCCTATATATGTTCTCCTTACAAACACAAATATTTTTTTTAATGTGAAAATTTGTCCTCCTATGGTTTCAGGAAAACAAAATCAAGTGAAATGTAAATGATGTCACAATTTTCTCTTAGGACTATGAAGCTTCAGAACCTTTTTAATGTTGATAAAGATCTCTAGCAGCATAGACACTAGACAGGATTGCAGAGTGAATGAAAAGAAATCAACATGACACATGACTACAGAGTGAATGTCACTCTCCAAACAAAGGCAACTAAATCATTAAGTGGCACTGGAGACCCCAGTAACTGAGCCTTCTGCAGAGGGACACAGCTAGTGTGGGGCACCTCAGTCCCCAGTTTCAATAGCAGTTAGCATGGCCAAGTCCGAAGGGACTCCAGGTGCCAGTCTGTCAAAGAAATAAGAGAAAGGGCACAAGCATGTGAACACGTGGAGCTGTATGTGCTTCTGGATATACAGATGCCCAACAACTAACAGTCCTGAAAAAAGAGGATTCAAAAAGCGGTGGACAACAGGGATGACACTGTCTCTATCAAAATAGCCATGGCAGGTAATTAATTCACTTGTGAGTGGTACACAGCAAAAAATGTAATCCCTCTCCCTCCCTGACATCAGTTTGGCCCATGCTGATGCAATTCAAACCAGCTGAAAGTGATCACATCGGAGTCTCAGGCTGGAAAGGACCTCATGGTCATCTAACAATACCACACTTCCGAGGCACAGAATTCCTGCTACGAAACACCTCCAGCAACTGGAAACTCACTGATTTCAATGGTAACCCATTCTGTCCTTGGAAATTCCCAGCTTTAAGTCTGAGATCATGCAGTCCATGCACTCATCCTACAGACAGAAGTTGGGAACAGAGAAGTGACTTTTCTAAGGTTACATACTCAGGGAAGACCAGGTCTGACCCAGATAAACTCAACACAGGATTCCAGCAAGCCAGGCCTGCTGACCAGTACTCACCAAGCAACTTGCCAGACTTGTAACCAAATTTGCCCCTCCTTCCCAACCTGAACTGCCATCTGAGCTCCTAGAGCTCAATATCCACTCATTAATTCATTAACCATTCATTCGTTTATAAAGGTTTCAGAGTCTATTATGTGTCAGGCCCTGTGCTGGACATTGGAGATATAATTAAGGAGACAACTGTAGAGGGAGGGCAACCATGTGTGTAGAAGGAAGAGAGGGAGTACAGAGAACAGAGTGGCCAAGTTTGCCAAGGGCACAAAGGAGGTCAGAGAAGGCTTTATAAGACAGTTCCATATAAATCTCTCAGTCACGCTAGTCCTATCATTTCCAGCAATGTCACCCCTTCAAAGAACTGCAAACCAAGCAATCTCTATGAGAAACAGAACCATGATGGCAGTGAATCAATCAACAAATTCCTGGTCAGCACCTGTGGGTCTGCAACTTGTTCTAAAAGCACTGTGGGTTATGAGAAGAATATGAGTGAATTTATAAAAGAGTTGTCACTATTGAGTCATGTTCCTGAATTTCAACATTTTCTCTTCCAATTAATTATACTCTTCATTTTCCACAAAGGAAGAACATTCTCCAAAGGAAACTACAGAATGCTTCGGGAGGGGCACTGCTGAATTCAGCCCCCCACTATGACAGATAACCCTGATGTCCATATTCAACCTATAATCCCTCTTGACTTGAACTCACAATCAGTCTTCCACAGGTTCATCTTTAAGCACATTTCAACTAAATCCTTTGCCCCTATACCAAATCCCCTTTCTCTGGATGCTCTTATCCAACAAATATTGAGAAATTTAGCTTTGATTATCTAACTTCACAATATTTAATTAATGAACATCTCTACAAATATTTCTACGTGGACTTACAGGTAACTTCATCTCCTCTTACTTATTGTACAGCAAAATTCCTTACACGCAGGAATGGAATATAACAATTTTATACTGTCCAGAAGTTAATCATATAGGGTCAGTTAATACTTATTGAGTACTTACTATGTACCAGGTGCTATGCTAAGTGCTGTGGGGAATGCTAATAAATTAAATCCTTTAACCCCAAAAGAGATTTCCTAATCTAAATGGGAGAAAGCAACATAAAAAGTAAGCAAACGAATAAAATTTAAATAGTTCAAAAGAAGAAATGTGACAATGGGGACACATTTTGCCACTAAATAATTGACATTGGCAATAGGTATGCTAGGAGTTTGGGAAAAGGAAGGTGTGTGCTGAGGAATCAGGAAGGAGAGGACTTTTCATGGAAAGGTGACTATTGGCCACATGAGGGGGAGAGAGGAAGGCATACGAGGTCACAGTAATGTGAAGAGAAGAATGGAAGTGGGAAACGGCCAGGGAATGAACAGACCACTCAGAAAGTGGTGAGAGACAAGCCTTTAAATAGAAGTTTGGGTGAAACTGGAAGCCTCTTTGAATGCCATACTAAGTTATTTCACTGTCTTTTTATGTCTTGTAAGAGCAATGGCATTTACAAGGGCCTAGGTCAATCCATATACCCTCCCAAAGTACATAAAAGAGCTCAAATAGCAGCCGGCTAGCAGGATGTACACTCAGTCTTTGGGAAGGCCCAGGGAAGAAGCTAAAACTAGCACAGAGTAGGGAGCTAATTAGTAGTTCACATATAAATCCAGATGCATGAAAGGGCGAAGAAACTCTCCCTAGCAGTAAGTATCATATCTTACCCTTATATCACATTTACAGTTTACAAATTTTTATACTGTTGGTGTCTGATCTTGTTCTTTAATATCCTTCTAGAAATGATCTCATCCTGTGTTCTGGAAAGCCCACTGGAGTAGGCCTCAAGAGGTCCTCTGATTTTCAGTCTCTGCTCTTGACCCCGTTTGCAGCGATCTGGGATTTGTGGTCCCATCTTCACTCAGTCCTTCCCCCAGCTCCATGGAGGCCTTGAACTGTGGTGGGAGTAAGGGAGCTCCGACCCAGCTAATCTGCGGTGTATGCCCTCAGGGCTTCTCAGCCACACATCTGTGGATTCGCAAATCATTCACAGACTGATCAATTTCCTCATCTACACGTGAAGTTGGCACAGAGGTCACAGAGGTTGGAAGTGGAGACTCCTTACTCTCCAGTGGGCAGGGGGAAGGGGTTGTCCCAGCGATTCCATCCAAAAGCCGATTAATCTTCAAAATTTCCTGAGGACAGCTTGTAATTCAAAGGCCACAGTCCTGTTGATGGGGCAATGAAAGAGGGTTTTGTTTTCCACAAAAAGGGAAATTGAGGTTTTTGTGGTAAAAGAGAAGGATGTAGAATCAGCCACGTAATGGTTTATTCACAGCCTGACCCCTCCCTAAACCCACAGAGATATTGGAACTGAGACTCCTCTCTGTCATGAGTCACGCAGACTTGCATGGGCCTGGTGGACTCAGGAAAGAAAACACCAGTCAGCCCGTGTGTACAAGCATTTGGGGACAAAGATGTGATTCAACGATGGAGAGATATAGGCCCTTGACTTTAATGTGGAGAGACAGGCCCGAAGACAGGGCTGTCTGGGTCTTACAGAGCCGACAGGTCCTCTCAGAGGCCAGAGTGGCTATCACTTTTGGGGCTTGTTACTTGAGCCCATCACAGCTGACTTTTCCACTGACATCCCCAACTTCCATATTAATTATTTACTTACCAGAGATTCAGCTTGGCTATGTCAGATGGAAATAGGAGGGGTGATGCTGTAGCTCATATGGGCAGGCGTTGAAACACTAAGAGAGGACACCTTTCAGACCACATGCCCATCTCCAGCAGAGAGGTGAACTACTTGCTAGTCTTAAAGGGCTCTACAATCCCTACACCTTTTTTCCTCATCTACATCTGGAAGCAGAAATAGAGGGATGTACAGATCCCAGGACCTCCCCCTGGGAGTTGTTTTTTGATTAAATATTTTCTTGGCCTAATATCAGAATACTGAGGGGAAATGTATTCTCTGATTCTGGTTTGTCAGGGTTTGAAATCATAGGTGAAAGGGTGCCGAACTGCTGGGAGGGCCTGCGCAGGAGGGGGCTCAGCCATCACTGTGAGCTCTGTTTGCCGGGAGAAGGACAGGTGTTAAGTTACATGCCTGGGGAATGTGAGCGCCAGGAAGGGACCTGGTGGGTGCCAGCCAAAGCAGCGAGGTCAATACCTCCTTCTGTACCAGCTCTTCCTGGAGACCAAAACAACAAACCAGCCCTTGGCTTCAGGTTCCTAAAAAGACCTGAAGTGTTCTTGTTTACTGTTCTAAGAGGCTGCACAGCACTTCTTTTTAAAGTAATTTATTTCACTGAATTAAAGACCTAGGAAAGGCAGCAGTACATGCAGTGAGGGCTAAGCAGGACATGTTTACAGAGTACTTTATCCTTAGCAGTAAGGGTCTAAATAAATGCAACATCCAATATGGTTGCTCCTGTCAAAGGTACAAGGGTGAGAAATAGCACTCCATGCATTTTGATAAACATCTTTACTTATTTATCTGTCCTGACACAGGCTTTGGGTTTCCTCCTTCACTGGATGCCTGCTCAGCACACCAAGTTCCTGTGGGGAGAAGTCTGTGATTGTACATGTAGAAGACAGCAGGGGCTATAGGGCGGGCAGCCCCTGCAGTCAAGTTGCAGCATGATAAAGAAAATAGAATCTCAGAGTCCTGCTCATCTTCAAGGAGCAGTAAGGTAAATTCCAAGAAGGTCATATTTAGATATGAATTTCAACCAATTCAGCTCTCATAATGAGGATATGTGATCATCTACTTGAGTGGTAATTAGGTTTCTTAGGTCAGTTCTGAATCTAAATCCTCCACGCATGTCCAGCACATATGCACACTCACACAGCACATCATTCATCAAGTAGGTCTAGACAGTCCCAGCACAAAACCTGAGAATGCAAACCTCACAAATACACACATGCACACACACCCCAGCCACTGGTATTTAGTGATAAAGAAAACATGTCAAAACGGGATCGGACATGGCATAAGGAAGAGGAAAAGTAGTCCAGCCAGATGTTATGGAAATTCCAACTCTTATTAGGGCAAGAAATCAGAATGACAATGATGATTCGATAAGAATCTATGAGTCTAAACAGACATAGAAGATTTTATTTCATATTGGTGACACACTGACCAGGTAAGTAGTATTATCCCCATTTGACAGATGAGGAAAATGACGTTGGGAGGCCATGTGTTTACAAAGTGGCAGAAACAGGAATTAGACCAAGGTCTGCCTGATTACACTCAGTTTCAACTCTTTCTCCAGTTTGTAGAGAATATAAGAATTTGTGTGTGCCTGGGGTGTGTGTGTGTGTGTGCATGTGCGCATGCGCGCGCATGCGTGAGAGAGAGAGAGTTTCTCTATCTTCTACAATCAGTGTAACTCCATTCAACCCGGGGTCTTGGTCTAGTTGAGTAAAATATAAAACCAATATGACCAGGATTTTAATTCACAGGTTAAAGTTATTCTAAGGTTGGTTAGATGGAGATAAAGCCAGAGCCAGAACCCAGGTCTCTTGGCTCCTAATTCAGGACTCTTTAAGCCACTGGACAAGGGCCTTCCCCACAAGGATTGCGACAATCTCGAAAACTTCTCTGTGGACCCTATTTTCTGTCAGGAAGATATCACTTAAACAAGTGGTTCCTTTCTCTCCTGTGGCCATGTAGAAAAAGCAGGGCTTTGACAGAGCCTAACAAGCTGGGTTGGCCTTAGTGACTTGCTTGACCAATAGAATGTAGCAGAAGTGACATCTGTTAATTTTGAGACTAGTATATAAGAACTCTTGAAGCTCCCACCCAATTCTCTTGGAAGGATATCAGGGAAGAATCCAACGATACTGAGCCTGACATGCTGTGAGGAAACTCAAGTCAGCCATGTTGAGAGGTTGTATGGAGACAGCAGCACCCAGACAGCCCCAGCTGCTCCAGGCATCTCAGCCTAAGCACCAGACATCCCCAGCAGACACGACACGAGACACGAGAAGAGAGAGACCCAGCCAACAGCTAGAGCTAGTCACAAGTCTGGCAAACTCATGCTGTCCCAGCCATTCCAGATGAGTTCCAGACCATTGAAGAGCGGAAATAAGCCATCCACACTATGCTCATCCACAACATGGAGACCATAATAAAATGGCTGTAGTTTTAATGCCACTAAGTTTCAGGGTGGTTTGTTATGCAGCAGTTAGACAATGAGAACAACTTCTGTCTCCTGCATAAAGGGCTCCCAGCATGATCCAACCGTCCAAAACTCCTGGGACTATCTGAGCCTTCTCCTCCCCCAGCCCCAACCACAGCTTTCTCATTGCTCCCTTGGTGTCCCTCTTGGACCTCTGGGCAATACTGAAGGGAAAAGAATTGGTTGAGAGCCTAAAACAGAATAGAGGGGCTTCCCCGGTGGCGCAGTGGTTGAGAGTCCGCCTGCCGATGGAGGGGACACGGGTTCATGCCCCGGTCCGGGAAGATCCCACATGCCGCGGAGCGGCTGGGCCCGTGAGCCATGGCTGCTGAGCCTGCACGTCCGGAGCTTGTGCTCCGCAACGGGAGAGGTCACAACAGTGAGAGGCCCGCGTACCGCAAAAAAAAAAAAAAAAAAGAATAGAGGCAAGACAGGTAGCAGATGTTAAATGCCCTCCCCTTGGTAGGCAGAAGTGATACATGAGAGCCTCTTGGATGCAGAGACCAAGGAACACAGGTTGTGAGCACATGGAAAGTTGCGAAAACGGAGGTTCGGAAAAGGCATACAGTCAAGGAGACAACTGGAGAAAAGAAAACCCTGAGTGTGAGAGGCATGAGCTGGGCTCCTCACTGCCATCCTCCCCCAGGCCCTTTGCACGTTTCCACATCCAAGCTCACACTGTGCTCCCCAGATTCTCCCTGGCTCCACCATTTGCATCCTCAAGGACTCCAGCAATCTCTGACAGCCTATTGATTGACAGTTTCTCTTATCTTTCCTCTTAGTTTCCCATGTTTGTCTTCTCCCTACAACTGGAATAAAAATTGTTTGAGGGCAGAACCTATGTTATATAATTTCCCTTCACATTCCACAGTACCAGGCCCAGACCTGAACACAATAAAGGAAGTCCTATTCAATATGTGTCTAGGGACTGAAATTCAGTACGGTCCACATACACCAAGGGCAGGTTATGTCCCAGGCTCACTACTTCAGGTTTCTGCAATGTTCCATGATGTGTTTTCAAGAACTTGACTCACATGGATGCAGAGCTGCACTTCACTTCACCAGCAGGCTTCTGGAAAGATTGGTCTACACTACAGTTTCTGTGGAGCAACTAAGCTCATGCACCACAGGCTTCACAGGCTTCTGATCCCACAACTTCACTGGAAACACTCTCCCGAAAGTCACAGTGAGCAATGTTGCCAAAGTCTGTGCTACATAAAGCATACACTTCTGGGGCTCTTGGGATTTCTTCTACTCTGGCCCCATCACTCTTTGCAAAAATGTTTCTTCTGCTTATCTCCTAAGTGCCTGTAATCCCCAAGGTCTTCCCACAGCCCTCAGACTCTACAAGTTACCCCAGGCAAATTAAACCACACCCATGATTTCCCTTGAAACGAAACTCAACAGGAATCACATACCTTAGCATTCTTTTCCCTAACCAGCTCTTCTTTATGAATGGTGATATGCATTTACCTAAGAGATAAATTCCACCTTCTCATTCAACAACTTAATCCCATTAGCCAGAGTCAAACAGATTCTACTTGCTTAATGCCTTTTGAATCAATTTACTTCTGATGACATCCTCTGTCACCAGTGTGTTTCAGGGTTTTATCACTTCTCACCTAGATTATGTTAAAGGCCTCCAACCTCTCTCCCCTATGATCTGCTCTCCACATGACCCTCCATGTGACCTTTCCAGAATATAATTCTGTGTAATTCCTGTGTCTAAAATAAATCATAATTTTCAGGATAAGGTTCAACCTCCTTGTACACAAGGCCCAAGAACAGTGATTCAAAGTGAGCTCTAGAGCCAGGCTTCATGGGTTCAATTCCAACCTCCACATCTTCCTAGTTCTTTTTTTTTAAATAGAATTTTTAAAATAAATGTATTTGTTTATTTTTGGCTGCATTGGGTCTTTGTTGCTGCACACAGGCTTTCTCTAGTTGTGGCGAGCAGGCTTTCTCTAGTTGCAGGGAGTGGGGGCTACTCTTCCTTGCAGTGCGCAGGCTTCTCATTGCAGTGGCTTATCTAGTTGCGGAGCACGAGCTCTAGGCGCGCAGACTTCAGTAGTTGTGGCACGCAGCCTCAGCAGTTGTGGCTCACGGGCTCTAGAGTGCAGGCTCAGTAGTTGTGGTGCATGAGCTTAGTTGCTCCGTGGCATATGGGATCTTCCCAGACCAGGGCTCAAACCCATGTCCCCTGCATTGGCAGGCTGATTATTAACCACTGCACCACCAGGGAAGTCCCATGTCTTCCTAGTTGTGTGAGAGAAAAATGGCTCAGTGTTTCTGTGCCTCGGTTTCTTCATTTGTAAAGTGGGGATAAGAATAGTAGTTATCTTGTAGGCTTTTATGGGGATTATATTAGGTAAACAGGTGAAGGGCTTAGAATTCTATCCAGCACTTAATAAGGATGCAACAAATATTAGTTCCTATCTACATTCTTCCCACTGCTCAACCTTCATCACTGCTCCCAACACACTCTGTGTCATTAATTTGAGCAGAACTACTTGTATTTCCTCTCATCGAAACTGTGTTTTACCACCCAGACCTTTGTCCAGGCCATTCTTTCTTTGTGGAATGTGCATTCTCCACCTTAGTCTAACCGATTCCTCTTGTCTCTCAAAACTTGCTCCAAGGGTTCCCTCCCCTTCCATCCCTGAAGCTTTCTGTTCACTGCATTTAGTATATTATTTGGTAATTTTCACTTCATTAACCTCTCTCACTCAAGTTTGTGTGATTCTTTTCGTTTTTATTGAGGTATGGTTGATGTACAATGTTATATAAGTTTCAGGTGTACAACACAGTGATTCACAAATTTTAAAGGTTATATTCCTTTTATAGTTATTATAAAATATTGGTTATATTCCCTGTGATGTACAATATATCCTTGTAGTTTATTTTACACACAGTTTGTACTGCTTAATCTCCTACCCCTATTCTTGCCCTTCCCCCCTTCCTTCTCCCCACTGGTAACCACTAGTTTGTTCTTTACCTCTGTAAGTCTGTTTCTTTTTTGTTATATTCACTAGTTTGTTGTATTTTTAAGATCCCACATATAAGTGATATCATACAGTGTTTGTCTTTCTCTGTCTGACTTATTTCACTTAGCATAATACCCTCCAAGTTCATCCATATTGTTGCAAAAATGAATGGCAAAATTTCATTCTTTTTTATGGCTGAGTAATAGTCCAGTGTGTGTGTGTGTGTGTGTGTGTGTGTGTGTGTGTGTGTGTGTATATATATATATATACCACATCTTCTTTATCCATTCATCTGTTAATAGATACTTAGATTGCTTCAATTTCTTGGCAATTGTAAATAATGCTGTTATGAACATTGGGGTATATCTATCTTTTTGAATTAGGGTTTTAGTTTTATTCGGATATATGCCCAGCAGTGGAATTGCTGGGTCATATGGTAGCTGTATGTTTAGTTTTTTGAGAAACCTCCATACTGTTTCCTACAGTGGCTGCACCAATTTACATTCCCACCACCAGTGTCCAAGGGTTCCGTTTTCTCCACATCCTTGCCAACACGTTATTTGTGTTCTTTTTGATGATATCCATTCTGACCAGTGTGAGGTGATATCTCATTGTGGTTTTAATTGGCATTTCTCTGATGATTAATGATGTTGAGCATCTTTTCATGTGCCTGTTGGCCATCTGTATATCTGGAAAAATGTATATTCAGGTCTTCTGCCCATTTTTTAATTGGTTTGTTTGCTTGTTTGATGTTAAGTTGTATGAATTGCTCATATATTTTGGATATTAACCCCTTGACAGTCATATCATTTGCAAATATTTTCTCTTACTCAGTAGGCTGTCTTTTCATTTTGTTGATGGGTTCCTTTGCTGTGCAAAAACTTTTAAGTAGGTCCCATTTGTTTATTTTTGCTTTTATTTCCTTTGCTTTAGGAGACAGATCCAAAAAAATATTGCTATGATTTATGAAAGTTTGTGTGATTCTTGAAGGAAGATGACATGTCTTATTTGATTTTATATTCTTAATACTGAGTGCAATGACTGCCTCAGAATCCAAACTCATTCATTGTTAGTGGAATAAATAAATGATCACTATGGGACATTAATAACAGGTACCTAGATGCACCTTAAATTTGATTACTTGTACTTAAAACAGTGGACTTTTCAAGCATGCATACCTTCTGTGATTTTTAATAGATTGCAAATAAATTTAGCACAGAGAAATGTGATGATATCCAGAGAGATGACCAGTTCTGAGAAACTCAAGTTTCTAATAGTGAACAGCCACTAAACATCCCAAAGACTTCTACTTCTCCCTATCCCCCGACTGCCCTGCTATCTGGAATAAATCAGACGTTATAACACCAGAGTTTGAATAAGGTAGCCAAGCTGTGCTAATGCGATCACAACACATTAGAGGTGCATGATTCAGTCTCTCAGAATCAGCATATTCCTAAGTACTGAGTCTTGAATGAGAGAAGAGAAGCCTCTGATTTCTTCCTGAGATAGCCTTCATTCATTCTGTAGACTGGACTTCATAAGTGGCACAGGACAAATGAGGGAATGCATGAATGGCACTTCTAAGGATCTCCCCCCAAATCAAGCCTCTTCTGTTACCAGATACAAGTGATCTGGGTTTCAGTTTAGGGTCTTAGAAAAGTGTCACCAACTCTCTAGCATAGCTTCTATGTTTTAGGGTTAGCTAGGATTAAAAGGCAAGGTTACAAAGAGGAATACTTTAACCCAAAATGGGAAAAAGCAGCTAAGCCCAGAACTATCCAGCACTGGAAAGGCCACTCACAAAGCACAGACAAGGGCAGCTAAGCTTCTTTCAGGAATACCAGCATGGGTCCATTTCACCTGTAAGAATCCAATTTTATGAAGGTGGTCAAGATTTCACATTTAAGGTGTTTTGAGAGCTTAGTGAAGATACAGTAGGGGTTGCTTAAATGATTCTTGTTCTCATTAGGATTGGAGGGAACATTCTGGATACCTCAAATCATATAGTTGGCAACCACCAACAGAGCTCATACGAAGAGAGTGTCTGCCAACTATCCACTCTCCTGAACTCAAAGGAGATTCTGGCCATTCAGTGCCTAGGCTGCCTCTAGAACAGCAAGTTTCTCATCTAAATGCATCTTCATGGGACACATAAGACATTCAGCAACAAATCCTTAAATACTTTCAAATGAAAAGGAAATGATGATAAGGCCCTTGAAGATAGGAACCTCAACAGATAGCATTCATCATAATCTCTACCCCAAAGTGGGTGACAGGAATGAGAACACTGACAGTAAAACAAATTAAAAGCTTGTTTTTGTTTAGGAATCAAAATATATACACACAAAAAACACACACATTCCTATATATATCCTGACTAAATATTTGAGTCAAATGTGTATAACTCTTCCTGAGAGCTAAAACATTGAGCAACCCAAACTAAATAGGCTTCATTTAAGACCTGAAAAGTGAGACTGAAACATGTTTAGACTGTTAAAAAAAAAAAAAATCTGTTAACGTGTTCTATTCTTGCATTTGGATAATGCTTTCAACTTTCCAAGATCCTTTGATAGCCATCACCTTCATACCCCCTCCTCCTCAGTAAGATCAATAGCAAAGGGATTTATCTCCCCAGTTGACCGCAGGATGTGAAAGCAGAAACCAGAGTGGGAACATGGCTGTCATACAACAATTTAGCTAGGTCCTTTCATCTTGGGCTCTTCTTCACATATTATTCCAAAAATGAATTATGTAACAAAGCACACAATTGTGTGGTTTGAGGCATTTGTTAAAACAAGGCCTTCAGGAAATCTTTGTATACCTTAAAAATTTAATAAACTTCAAGTATAGTTCATTGGGAAGCAAGCATGTCATGAAATTTAAAAGCAATATTATTACATACTGATGTAATATTACAACCTCTAAACTGCAAATGTGAGGCCCATATAGCCTCATGATTAAGAATATGAACTTTAAAATCAGACTAACCTGACTTCAAATACTCACACCCATATACACTTGCTATGTGCCATTTGGCAAGCTATCTAACTTCCCAAAGCCACAGTGTACTCATCAGCAAATTGGGAATAATAAGACTCACCTGTTAGAGCTGCTGGGAGGATTATATATAACTTTGCATCAGTGCCTAATATAGAGAACTTAAGAGACAGCAATTATTATTAGCTTATTCATAATCTCTTTCAGTAATTTCCAATTTTAGGTCCTACAATAAAGCAAAGTTTCTACCTCCCTCGAAAAGAAAATAATATGCATCTAGGACTATTGGAATGAACTAAAATCCAAAAGCTTGAAATGTCACTTACAAAGTACTTTGTAATAATTCACACTAGTTAGTTTTTAAAGTTTAAAACTTACATAAGAATTTTATGAAGTTTTAGGATGTTCCCAGAATTGACAGGAGGGAAATTCCCTCCTGAACTAAAAAGCCAGAAAAATTTCAGAGGGGAAGGAATCTTTCAGAGACCTACTCAAGGTTCCATGAAGGCACAGCTCTGATTTCCTCCAGGTTACCTGAGAACCAGGAGAAGCCCACCCCCTTTGAAGTTTCTCACACCTCCCTCCCACCCCCAGCCATCATCACTACCCCAGCACCCTTTCTAACCATAGATTTCTAAGTAAAAAAGGAAACTGCCTAAAATTGAAACTGCTTTGGTCTATTATTGGCTTGGTGACTGTAGGAAGACAATGCAGGAGGGGTAGCGGTAAGAGATGCTGATGGAAATATTGAGTCATCACTTCCTGGAAGAGGTGGCAGTGAACCCAAAGTTGGCTGGGGAGTCAGGGGGCTCAGGCTGGGTCCCAGCTCTGCCACAACCTCACAGGCACCGTGGGGACGTCACTTAACTTCTGCGGATTGCCCTCTGTGATGTGACCCTCACAGCCCTCCCAGCTCTACATTCTTGTCATTCATAAATATCCCAGTGAATAAACCACCAGTGCTGCTCACCGTCAGCCTGGAAACCTAAATGAACTTGCACTCCTGAGCACCGCAGCCGTCCTCACAAGCAAAAGCGGGCAGGACCGAGCAAGGAGGAGGAGAGCTGGCTCTGACTGAGCTGTTTGTTTGTGTAAAACAAACAACTGTTTTACTTCCTAACCACTTCCCCACACCCAGCCTCTCCCACCTGCACATACGGCGCCCCAGCCCTGCTACACAATTCCCCGAGCAGTGCAGGGTAACCCCACTTGGAAACAACGCCCTGGGATAGCCTGAGCACTAGGGTAGCTGAAATCACTTTAAATTCTCTCTTAGATGCAAGATTATATAAAAGTATTCACTAAACTGTGAGCAGACACAGATGACTGTAAGATTCAGGTTTTAAAAGAAAACAACCTTAACAGCATTAAACCAAAAGTTGCAGCTTGCATTGGAATCACCGTTCATGCACCTGCGTGCCTTTGAGAGGAAGGACTGGCCTCTTTTTCATTTGTCTGATGCTAATTCCTATGGGCAGCTATTAACCCCTCCCCCTGATAAGGCAGGTCCTCATGACCACGTGCTGGATGAGTGAGTGAAGAAATGAATGCTGAGCTGACCAAATAAGGAGGCAAAGGAGGATGATGCTTACACAGCTCCTTGAATTCTGTAGTCACTTTGGCTTCATGGGTTATTTAATATTCTCTCTCATTCATGTTCTCTCTCCATCTCCGGCCCCCACCCCCAATGCATTCAGTCTGACTGAATACCACTCAAAATATTTTCTCATTTAGAGAAGAAAACAGGAATTTGCCACTTGTCTGCCTCTATTCTGTTGCCTGTCAGCCTTCGGCAAATATTTCAATCCTGGGTCTTTGCCTGCTGTTAACCTTTCTCCTTTAACCTTTGGCCCTGCCCTCTTCAAATCTTCCAGGCTTTACCTTCTCATCTTTCCAGCTCAGACACTCCACCGCAGAGCTGACTTCTCTGACTACTATGTTCAACCAAAGGGAGATATGACAACACCCCTAAAGCAATCGAAGTCAAAGGAGAGCTTCCGCTTGCGTGATCAAAAGATGATTAGACACATTTGCACATCATGGTGGATGGGACTCTTCCTGTAACTGGGCTCCCATTCTCACTAGCCTAAATGTGGCCTCCCAGCCTTCAGTGCCCTTTTTCTAGTCCAGCCACTTCCAAATCCTAACTACCTCAAGTGGGCAGGTCACTGTGATTAGAGGCTCAGGGTTGGCTGTCAGATGTACACATAAGATGCAGATCAGGTCCACCAGGGACTGAGGATGCACAGCTCCTGGTGGACTTTTCACGTTTGGCCAAATCACATAACCATTGCCTTCCAAACCCCTGCCCCTCCTTCTCCCAATCACTGCAACTTCTCTGGTTCTAGCTAATCACCCCCCATCCCACATCCCATTTTGTGACCACTAGCAGTCACCCTTTTCCCGTTCTTGTCTGTGTCCACCAATATGTGACCTGTGCTATTCCTGGGTATTTCTGCAAGTTTTGGGGGAAGGTGGGGAATATTTAAGGACCTTTTCTTTGGCAATGACCAGTCTGCTGTCTAATAGCACTGCTTCTAATGTAATTAATTGTGCCGTCTCTTGGTTCATTAGAAATGAGATCCCCAGGCCCCAGCCAGCATAATGCAGGGTAAATCATGTTTAAGTAACCACATAACTAGTGGGTCAGTTTTATGTTTCGTCTTGGTTGCGACCATTATTTAGCTGGGTTCTCAAAGTGCCTGTCAGTGAGGCTTTCATGTCAGGCCAGTATTAAAAGACGAATGTTTTCTCCCCTCCCCACCCCCATTTCTAGCCCCTCTTCTCTGAATGCTGCATGTACAGGGCAGCTAGGAAATAAAGGCTCCTTTATCTGATCCTCCTAGACAGAGCCATGTCAGTTCAGGAGGATTCAGGAGAGAAGTGCCAAACTGTAATAAGATGGGCCAAGCAAATAGGCAGGCAGACTCCCATGCAGTGGCAATGAATGGCCACAGTAATCGAGTGTCCCGTCTCTTCTTTAGCACCCAGCATTGTGAGGATTAGAAAGGATTTTTTTTCCAGACTTTCATTGATTGGCCATGTGATCCGGGACAAATCATGAAACATCCTGATTTGGACTCTATCCTCATCTGTAAAGGGAAGATTGCTCTGATGATCTTCAAGGTCTCTTTCAGCTTTAATATTCTTTACGTGTATCCATCAAGCACTGGGAAGCAGTCTGGCCCACTCAGATGGCTATGGAGAATGCCCCCTACAGCATAAAAAAAAAGGGTCTTCTGAAGAGATGAAAGCACCAACTTTTTTATAGCCAGAGTTTGCCCAGTATAAAGGAAAGTAAGAGGAAGAGAAGGAAAAAGCAGGATGTCCTTTTTTTACAAAAGGGAAATTAAGGTGCAGTTTCACAACATCATAGAGAGAATAAATTACTGGTGCTTTTAGACATAAACACAGAAGAACTCCAACTTTTTTCCCAGATTTTTATCCTATTATATCAACCTTCCCGTAGGATGCCCTGATGATAAGCAAAAGGAGCATTTTCACTTTTTAATTTTTGTAGATTTGTGTTTACCATTTTCCCTAGGATGCCAGCCTGGACATCCCAGAAGTCTAGCATGAGAGCCCTCCTGACCACACACCCTACATAATCTTCTGTCTTCCACACTCCCTTAGGAGCAAAGCCTTTGGTGGTCAATGGACGATGATAACCAATCCCTCCATGCATGACCTCCAGAACTTAGTTCATCCCATCCACAGAGCATGTGTTGCTCATCATGCATCACTTCTACTCCATGGAAGCTCCCTGAAGACAAGGGTAATGGAGGTCACGTAGCCTTTAGATCCCTACAGCATACAGTGCACCACTTGTCTCCAGTAGGCTCCCTGTAAACACTTGTAGAATGAATGCAGGTGAAACAACAATATCTTTGACACAGAACTATTTGGTCACACTGGTAGCACATACCTCTCTTAGCTTTTAACTAGGATGTAAACTGCCCTAAACATGTTCTACCTCTTTCAGAACACACACCACCAATTAAGAACTGAAGCTGAAGCAAAGATGGGAGAGAAATTAGGCAGCAGGAGACTCAGAGGAGAAGTAAAGGATAGGAGCGCAAGAAGGCTATTGGAGATACTGACGAGGAATGTCCAAAAATGACATAGATAGGATCTCCCAGGATTCCTCCCTCTCCTCCTAAGCCCAGAGCCCCATCAAAGCCAGCCCCCAAGACATCTATTTCTACAGCATACCAACACACACATACATGTCCACTCAGACGCCCTCTCACATACACATGTCCAGACACCCTCCAGTTGGCAAACAAGTGACAGTACGCAAATTAGCAGAAGCCACAAAGATTTGCTTCGGTGGGGAGCCTGAACAAACAAGGAACAATTTTGCAAGTGGCCACAGATGGCTTAGCTTCTCTCCTTACAATGGACACTAACAAGATTTGCCATAACTAATTCATTCTTTCACACCATTGCCCTGTTCCCCCACCTTCTGAGGGTGGGGGAAATTCCCCATCATGGCCATATGCATTTTTGTTCCTTTCTAACACACAAAAAGTGCAATTTGTTACTCCTCATTGTATATGGGTAGATCACACCTAAAGGAGTTAAGAAAGGTTTGAGAGGAAATGATGGTGGAAGCAAACATATGCTGGCTTTTCTCTCCCATTTCAGCTGTTTGGAGAAGGGGTGGAAAAGCAGATATTTACTGAGTCCTATACTGAGCTGGAGAACTCAGTAGTAGCAGAGGAATGGGTACGAACCATAGCAGAAAACAAAACAGTGAAACAGACAGCTGGAAACAAAAGTCCATAGCAAAATACTGGATTTGGAAACTTTGTGGACACCTTAAGCTCTTCTTCACTCCAGGCACTTTCTAATCAGCTTTTCATAAGTGTCCCTAACACACAATCAATGGATTCTTAAGAAAATGACTGAGCTTCTCTAACTCACAGGAATCAAAATGTTGGAGGCATTCCTTTGTACCTGCCTGAAGGCTCTTTAGGCCTCTTCAGGGTGATAGCAAAAACCAAGGGCACTTCCTCTCTTCACAGGGGGCTGCAGTAGACCTCTGTTTCTTGTCCACTCTGGGCTTGCTTCCCTCCATTGCTGCTGTATTTTGATTTCTTAAAGCAGCTCTCTGCAGACACCCGCATTCTCTTCTCCCCAACTTGGGAGCGGGTGGCAACATATCTTTCTTGACGCGCTCAGGAAGAAGTCGGATCTCCCTATCTGCTCTCCCAAGGCTCTCCTGCACTCCAGATTTCCAGGTAAACCTTGCAGGCCAGCCCAACGGATTCAAGGCAGACAGTGAGCATCCTGCCCCCTGGACAATGGTTCAATCAATGCCCTGGCCACTTTTTCCTCCTGCCTACATCCTCTGCTTCCCTCAAGGCCCATTCAAGCTTCCTCTCTTCATTCATCCTTCTCTGGATTCTTCACACACCCCAGCATCTGGCACAAGATGACCATCACACTTGGGCCTAACCTTCCCAACCAAAGGTGAAGCTTGGAGGCTTCTTTGAAGGCCAAACAAGTCTGTATATACCTGGAGTGATGGCTCTGTATCCTTTCACCTGCCCGGATTTTCATTCTTAGTCATCATTCATATCAAGTGTAGCAGAATATGTCTATACTCTTTTTTCAAATAAATATGTATTTTATGCTTATAGGCAGCTACTTAACAAAACTATGCATGTCATTATATTAATAATTAGGTCAAATCAAGTCCATTTATTAATATGCCTCCTAGTTATATGAATCAGTATTTATATGGGAATTTATTGGAATATCACAGTTGGAAAAGACTTTTGTATATTCTGCTTCATTGCCTTCATTTCAAGATGTGACTCCTGAGAACAAGAGGCAGTGAGGAAACCCAGGTGGTTAGGAGCAGAGACTAATCCCCTGCTTCTCAGTCAGGGCTCTATTGCATCGTATACAATATCTATCTTCCCAGAGGCCAGACACACACACATACATGTATGTGCACCTAACACCAAATACTCTCTAATGCACACACCAAACCACACCACCTTCTTAGGGCTCCTCAGACAGAGCTCATCAGAGAAACATGATGACAGAAGAATGTATGTGACTGTGCATCCTTCTCTGATGTTCTCTAGATTTGACTTGGATTATCTCCTAAATATATGTCTTCCTCTCCAGCTCTTTGCCTCCACTGCCCGCAGGCTGAACCCCATAGCCGGGCTGTCCTCTTCTGAGAAAGGAAAGCTCCAAGGACGAGCAGTTGTCTCCCTGTGTTAAATGAGATGAGCAGGAGCAGCCACTGCTGCACAGCAGTCAGGCCCAGATGGAGAGGGCTCTGCTGCAGGCCTAATATCGGGAGCAAAGGTCAGCTGTCATTTAGGAATGAAGCCAGAAGGAAAGCCAGGCATCCAGAAGATCAGCACCTGCTCCTCCCTAGAGGTGGTGGGGACACAGCTGGTCCAGCCCGTGGAGGCCCCTCTCAGGCCCACCTGCACGGCTGCCCCCAAGGGGGTGTGAGCAGTGGCTTCCACACTAGTAGAAAGCCACCGGTACCTCGGGTGGAGCAATAAGTACTTCTGAGAGGGTCCAGGACCAAAGGCCAGGCTCATCCAGGAGTGCCCGCTTTCTCACCAGTTCTTCCGTCCCTCCTCTGCACTGGTTGCCTGGACTGAGAGAGCCTTTCAGAGGCAGCCCTTCCCCCAGCCCATAAGCATGAGCGAATTCTCTGCCCCCCACCCCACCTCTTCTTTCAGATGCCAAACTTCCCTCCCTCCCTTTGCAGGGACCAACTCTCACATGGCCTCCACCCTTGCACCTGATTTGCCCCAGTAACCGGAGATTTCTACTTTTCTACTTCCATCTCCTCCACTATTTTCTGGGTTCTGCTCCCTCTAACAAAACGTGTGACATGATTTTTCAGGTTTTCAGCCAACCTTGCTTTTCTCTCTTCTTCTTTCTATGCTGGAAATCTCAAGGACATCCCACTGATTAAATGCATCAGTACCATAAACCACATGTGTCTCACAGAATAGATGCCTTCAACTCACGTCTCATCTTGTTCTGCTTCGAGCTACTTCTCATCTTTCTTTTTAATTAGCCAGGGACTGTCCCTCTCACTCAGTCAAATCAACCAGTCAACTACAAGGTATTTTTTTGCAAATTCTGACATCCTTCTTCCTAGTTGAGGTGTTATGAAGAAGCTTTTCTGTCTCAGTTCCTACTTTGAGGTAGCCTGCAAATCAGACAGACAACATTACCCCACTTAAGAATAATGCCCGGGCTTCCCTGGTGGCGCAGTGGTTGAGAGTCTGCCTGCCGATGCAGGGGACGTGGGTTCGTGCCCCGGTCCAGGAGGATCCCACACGCCGCGGAGTGGCTGGGCCCGTGAGCCATGGCCACTGAGCCTGCGCGTCCGGAGCCTGTGCTCCGCAACAGGAGAGGCCACAACAGTGAGAGGCCCGCGTACAGCAAAAAAAAAAAAAGAATAATGCCCATTTATAACTCCATGATAGTGCATAGGGATTGAAGAAAATACCTTTTATTAAATGAGTGTATAAATGAATGAATGACTCAGTGATGCAGAAGAAAGGGAGCACTGTGAATGGGACAGTTAGCATCAGCAGGGGTACCCAAGTACTGCTCAGCTCAGCTCTATGACTCTTTGTTGGGGCATCTTTCTCAGGTCCAGCAGAGCCCACTGTTCTGAAGTCAACATTCTCTTTTTACTATTTCCTCCTGTTCTCCTGCTCTCACACCTCTGGGATCTGCAGCCTCAGGTAAAACAGAGCTAGAAAGGGAGCCTGGCTAACCTAAAGTGCAGCCTGAGTCAGCTGGCAGAGCTGAAAGTAGGGACCATTCTTCTTGGCCCCTGGCCCACTGCCCCTGTACCCACTACCACCCAGCTTACAGATACCAGCACTTAAAACCTCTCTCACCTAGTCCACTGTGTCTATATGCTGTCTTCTCTTGCTCTCTCTCTCTGAATTGCTTCAGGCGAGATTTGTTTTTACTCTTGGATTGTATTAGAAAGTGAAGGAGAGACCAGTTAGTAAAAATTACTTCAGTTTGCATAGTAAGGTTTTGAACAAGACTTTATCGGAGAGTTTCAGGAGCACAGCTGAGTACATTGCTACATCAAGTCACCATATTTCTTATAATTCACATTAATAGGTGCCTACAATGTATTTTAAGATAGTAAAATAAATACAGACACACATGCATTGTAAGTTATCTAGGAAAATTCTATATCCTTAGGAGGAAGCAAAAGAGAAACCATTGGCCTCTCTCTCTGTTGTGTTTGTTTTATTTTATATTCTATTCTAGGGGGATCCTCCAGTCCCCCGATGCTCTGTGTCATAATTCCAGCCTAACAGTGAGAGGATGGAGGAGATGGCATGTTTAAAAACAGCTTTATGGATTTTATGGGTTTTCACCAATTTACA
This sequence comes from Hyperoodon ampullatus, assembly GCF_949752795.1. Taxonomy (NCBI): domain Eukaryota; kingdom Metazoa; phylum Chordata; class Mammalia; order Artiodactyla; family Ziphiidae; genus Hyperoodon; species Hyperoodon ampullatus. The sequence continues at coordinate 61,235,891 of NC_136926.1, read as the reverse complement.
GAATTCATCATGTGTTCATTCCCTGACCTCTCCTCTCATCACCATCAAAGAGCAAAACATACCCTTAGTTTGTTAAAGGCTCTCACCCAGGAAAGCCCATGAGTGAAGGTTGGGAGTGTGTGTAGCAAGCGAGGGCTGGGCGTGCAAGGCCAGAGGCCGGCAGGGTGCTCTGCTCACAAAGCTGCAGGACCACTTGAGAAGATACCTCAGAGCATCTCCTGAACCTGCTGAGACGATTTTCACTTATTTTGTGGAACATGACAGAAAAAGAGGACAAATGCACAAGGTGCAGGAATAGAAGGGCTTATAAAACTTTCACAAGATTTGACCAAACTGTCCCTCTGGGTTCTCAGGCATCTAGCTATTCTGGTCCCAGTTTACAGAGAAATGGAAACACTGAGAAGGCACCTGCTTGTGGGTCTCAGGAGGGCAGGCTTAGAACCTTGGGCTTGGGCTCAACCCCCCGAGCCCTGAGTGAGGAGCTGCCTCAGGGCTCAGAGGGTGGACATGCTGGGATCCCAGCTTCCCGACCCTGAGACTGAGGCAAGGCACTGGAGGTTTCTGCACCTCACTGCATACAACTGTAAAATGGGGATAATAACATCTCCACTGCCATGGTGGGGCGGATTTAGTAGACAGTGTGTGTCGAGTGCTTGGCAACGTTCCCGGCTGCGCTCAGCAACAAAATGGTGGCTGTGGCTCTGCTCAGGAAAGCAGCCTGCATGGCCAGTTGCTTTTCCCTGTGGTTCAAGTTTTCCATAAAAGAATGACTCTCCTCTGCCTCTGATGCACAGTTCATATTCTTCAGCAGGAAATGAGGAAACGTAAGAGGCTGTACACCAAAGGATCTCCAAGCAAACATCCAAGGACAGCAAGGCCTAAGCTTAAGCAACCAGTAAGATTTTGTGTGACTTACAAAATGAGGTGGGAACAGGAAGAAATACTTTTCTTAGTGATGGTTTTAATTTTTTTCTGTTTTGTATTTGTTTTTATTTTTTCCACCCCCGCTAAAGGATTAACATGCAGGTTCTTAAACAAGGGGGTCCCCCATTTACAGCTGACAGCGGCAGCTGCAACTTCTGACTCTCCTGCAGAATGGCAGGGAATCGAATCAAAAAGAAAAGCAAGTGGACAACCTTTCCTCCGGGAGCACGAAACACAATACCAGCCTCTCGCCAAACCCAGCAGACCCCAGCTCTGATTGGCGGTTGCCTTGGAACAAAGGGAAATTGGTATTTAAAAAAAGATCTCCTGAAAGCCAACTCAGCAGATGGTTTTTTCCTGGGCTCCAAGAGAGGGGGGTGGGGCAGGGGGGTGGGGGTAGGGGAAGGATGCCGGGATAACCCAACTGCCACCAGGATACAGATGACTGAGAAGTGACAAAGATGGGTAAAGAAGGCTGACCTCTCGCCCCAGAATTTCACAAAGGGCAATTACACCATGTGGTGGTGATCTGGACTAGGCCGCTGATCACATCCAACCTGCAGCTGCTGTTGATCACAGCCACGTCTGGGTGGGGAAGACAGAGCCCCAAAGCTGGGGAAGACAGAGCCTAGGGATATTAGAGGAAGCCTGGAAAGGTTTAATTAGAGACTACAGTTTGTTAAGAATCTACTATAGGGTAGTTCTACAGAAAAACACCTTATATTTCCATTGCACTTTTAACATTTCAGAACCACTTTACAACCGTGCGCTCAGATTATCTTCAAAGTAATGTGTAAGGAAGAGACACAGTATTAATCCCCTGTTAAATATGAGAAAACAGAGATTCACTTGCTAAAAGCAGAAGGACTCAAAACCAGAACCCCCAGCATGGAGTGGTCACCCTGCCCTCAAGTCTCAGGCCAGACAGGATTCATGGAATCTTGTTTTGGACAGGTCCTTTGCTGAATCCCACATTTTCAGTCCAAACCAGGACACCTAAGAATACTTTTGTAAACAGCTTCTAGAAGTCTCAGTGAGCCTTTTATCCATAGCTCTGTGCTTCACGTACTGCCAGCTATCACTTCTTACCATGTCTCACTGCTGCCATGCCCTGATGAGGAATGTTCTCCAGCGGGGAGGTGGCTGTGGGTCTCCGGGATGAAGCTACAATGCCCAGGTTCACCCACAGCCTAGACTGGGAACATGCAGGAGGAGCAATTAGGTGAGCTGCATAGGACTCAACTATTCTCTCCTTGAGGAGGTACCAGCAGGACCAGCTAAAGTGCACCATTCAACGATGGTGTCCTACTGCTGGAAACCAAGAGACCAAGGGTCTGATGAAGGTTTGAGTCTCTCCACTCCCTCTCCCCTGGTAATTAGTTGTAACCTAGGGCAAGCCAGATTAAAAACCCTCAAAGTCCCTCCCTCAGTCTTTAAAACAGGGAGGAATAACAGCTGCTTCATGGAACTATCCCAAAAACAACCCAGAAAGAGGTCACAGTTGGGCGATGCAAACCCTTTGTAAAGGTACTGGGCAGATGTGATGGTTGCTACCAATTTTCCACACTATGCATTATCTGAAACATTTATTTTGACAGTATGTTGTACTGTCCTGGGTTTTTCCCTAAATGCTCTGAGATCAATTCTTCCTAATAAGAACTGTGTATACCCCACACAGCATTTATGCTGAACACAACATACAACTCTGTAGATTCATGTAGAATTCAGATGCTTCAGCTCTGCTATGGTATATCTGGATGGGAGCACAGAAAAGGCAGCACGATGAAAAGTTTCAGATGTTTCTAAAAAACCAATGCAAAATATTCAGGGCTGACTAGGCAGAAACTGTTTTGATAGAAAAGAGAGTTTTTTTCCATAGAGCCACCTTCATTGGCACAGAGCTAACAAGAACTCGTTTAACACCCAGGCCAGGAAATAAAAGACGCAGCTTCTGTCCTCAGAGAGCTTACACCGTAACTGAGAAGAAAATACTTTACCTTTGCTGACACACTTTTAAAACTTTTTTAGTTAGATCCAAAAAGGCCACTATGTAAATGAGAAACCAGGTTCACAGATGGTGGAGAACCATCTAGGGATGCCCCAGTACGAAAGCACAGAAGAGGAACTCTGAGTAAGAGGGCATCTACATTTCAAAGTTGCCCTATTTCTGTGCCTTCTGCGTAGTCCACAGACCCTATCTAGACCATCTAATATTTGACGCAGATCCCTGCCTAGAACTATGCACAAAGAAATGATAAGAAGGATAATGCAAACACCTGCATTTTGGCCCAGAGTCCACTGTATGTAGGATGTGATGATTTGGACCAGCAAAAGTAGCAGAAGGCAATATTAAACTGGAGTCTCCTTGACCTTGAGCTCAGTATACACTAACAATGATGAAGCTGCCAGAAAGCTGATATAGCCTGGGGTCCTGTTAATAGAGATACTATGCTTAGAGTGGAGGAGGGCACAGTCCCCTGCAGCCCCAGACCACCTTCCAGTTTTGTCCTCTGCTCTGTGAGCCCTCTCCACTGATGCCTTTTAGGAAGGACACTGACAAACTAGCACACCTGGCATAGGAACCAAGGTGCTTTGGCATCAGGAAACGATGGAATCCCAGGAACAGTTTCAGGAACTGGAAATACTTAGGCTTTAAAAGAATGATTTTAGGGCTTCCCTGGTGGCGCAGTGGTTGAGAGTCCGCCTGCCGATGCAGGGGACACAGGTTCGTACCCCGGTTCGGGAAGATCCCACATGCCGCGGAGCGGCTGGGCCCGTGAGCCATGGCAGCTGAGCCTGCATGTCCGGAGCCTGTGCTCCGCAACGGGAGAGGCCACAACAGTGAGAGGCCCGCATACCGCGAAAAAAAAAAAAAAAAAGAATGATTTTAGTGCAACATAAGAAGGAGCTTTACTAAAACCAGAGCTGCCTCAAGAGGTAGCAGCGAGCCTCCTCCCTGAGGGCCATTGAGCAGCAGCCAAATAACTGTCCATGAGGGATTTTGGAAGGTGTCTTCTGTTTGTTTATGAGGGAGGCTGGAATGGAAATATTCAGAGGATCTTCTGACTCTCAGTGAAGTCCGTGATGCTGGAAGTGTGACCCAATTGTGGACCCATTCTTTCCTTTTGACCCATTGCTTCTGTGGTTGGCCTTCGCCTGCCTCCTGACCTGGTGCCAGATCCTAGCCTGTGTCAGGTTTAACTCCTGGTTCTCAGACCCTTTCTGGATCTCCTAATCTTGCCTTCCTTCATGACCCAACGGCACCCATATCCCACCATGATGCTGCCCTGCCACTTACTCAATGGCAGTAATCCAGTGGGAAGACTGGGAAGTTCAGGAACCTGATGATGCAAGAAAGAGCCACACAGACAAATAAATCCGTGTCCACCTCTTGCTACCCTGAAAGGACAAGGATGGAGAAATCACGGAGATTCCCACTGTATGCTACAAATAGATCTCCTTTAACCACACCCATGATCCGCTCCCTTAAGGCTGTTCTCCAGAGATACAGTCTGTTGTGAACAGTGCTGAAACCCCCGATTTGTTTAGTGCTGTGAATGGGTTCTCATTCACAGCACTAAACAAATGAACTAACTGGCCTGGCATGAAAGGCTGCCCACGTTCCCGGGCACAATGCAAATGATTACTTCTTATTGGCAAGGCATGGTGGTCCACCTTGAAGGACAGAACTGCTGTCTGTCCACGTCCCTTCAAGAATTCTCTACCCACTCTGCTCCATCTCCACCAATCCTCCCTCCCCAACTGGGAAACTGGCCGAAGAAGACACTGTGGGAAAAACACCATAAACAAGGTCTAGAAAAACACACTGAAGCAACCCGCATTTGATACTAATGATGATTATCAAATGGCCTCAAGGGCCAGGTACCAAGATGGGAACTGCTTGGATTTTTCAGAGTCAGTAAAGGCCTCCACTCTTTCCCTTGGTGAGGTCAGAGGCTAGTGGGGAGGTGAGGGAAGTTAGTCTGAGGAGGGAGGGGCAGGCAAGAGTAAAAACAAACCTGGGGCTTCAGAGGCAAAGGCACACTCCAGGTACAGACGGAGGCCCCCTGCCTTCATAGGCCAAGATCCAATGGAATACTATGGAAGGTGGGAAGGAGCCCTAGAAGTTATGTCATCCAAACCTGCCCTCAATGCAGGGATTGGGCTGGCTGTCCGTGTTCTGACAGCGGCCTCAGCTTGCACCAAGGGCTTGCGGCTTCACCAGACAGCACATAATTCAGACTCCTGCACACACTGCATACAACTGCTAGTCCATGTGGGTGTTTGCATGCTGTGTCTGTCTGCACACCTCCTGGGAACCTGGCTCTACTAAGTTTCTGCCTTCCCCACTGGCAGCCTCTCCCTCTGGCCACTGGTTCCACTTGTGGGCATGTGGGGAGCAGAGCCTTAATGCCACCTTCCAAGTCAAGTCACCCTGAGGACCAAACGAGTTGAAACCATTTCCCCAAAGTAACTTGGCCATGTGAAAATTATAACACAAATTTTTAGCTTATTGTGGATAAACCAAACCCCTATAACACAAGGCTTCATTGCCTCATGTGTTTGATTTCTGTATGTAAGGCAGTCAGGAGCCTGAACCAATGCCTGGGGCCCAGGCTTTGAGAACCTCACTGCCACATCCCCATGTTCTCTGCCTAGGCAGCCCTTAACCAGACCCAGTGACTTCCTGACCAAAGTGACTCATGTCTCATGAACAAGAAAGGCAGGAGAGGGACATCCTGGGATGTTCTGCATTGTAGTGTTTTGAAGGTGGGATGTTTTTCACTTAAAGTTGCAGGAATCAGAAGACCCGAAGGATAGGGTAGAGAAGGGCAAAACAGGATTATTTCTCTTGCCTTTTATTAAAAATAAAAAAAGGCAATGCAACTGAAGGTCAAATGGAAATGCCTTAAGAGAGGACTTTTCAAGGATGTAGAATTGGGATGATGGAGAAGGGCGGGTGACTCTGCAAATGCTGGGAGCGTGGCAGGGGTGCAAGGAAGCACCAGCTGAACCCCACTTGGTCGTTCTTATGATACTACACCGAAAGTTTCATTTTGAGTCATGCTTTGAGCTTAGCAGCAATCCTGATTTGGCAGATAAGTGACCACAGAGATAAAAGATCTTTGAATCATCTCTAAATAAATCCCATACCAATTCTCACCACCAAGAAAAAAAAGCATTAGTGGCATGCTTTATTAGTAGATGCTTGTGCAGGCATCAGAAATAAGACACTGGCACCGCCACCCAGCCAACACAATTCAACATAGCCACGAGCAGTATTAAAACAGGATCAGCCTAAAGAAACACATGGCTTCTTAGACAGCCCACGCCTCCTAGGCACCCAGCACAACTGCAGGTCACTGTGTACCTAGCTGTGCCTGTACTGAGGAGGGTCCTGTGGGTGACCTGGAAGAGAGAGAAGCAGAACAGGAATAAAGGTGATGCACACTGAGTGAGGTGCTGTGCTAAGCGCACCAGGCACTTTCAACTCCACAAGACACCAGCAAAGAGGTGCTACTATTATCCTGGTTTTCACACAGTTAGGAAACTGTTTCAAGGGGTTAAGTAACTTGCTTAAGGTTATAGGGAGCCCAGGTTCTACTGCAGGTTCTCTGCAGAGAACCTGGTCTAGAATCAGGGGATCTGAGTTCAAATCCACTCTCAGGACAGGTACTCTTTCTAACAGATCCCTTGTTTCTTACCTGAACAATTCAGGGAATGAATGACTCTCTATCAGACGAGAACACAATTTTCTTGCTTTTACTCTGACAGGTTTATCTTCAACGGCGAGGAGTTCACCAAAGGATGTTCCTTGTTGAAGTCCAAAATGAAACTAAGTACCAAGAGGAAAAGAGCCAGCACCATGCTTTAAACCCCCAGAGAATCCCAAACACAGGAAGAAAACAAGAAGCACACAAGGAGGGAAGAGGGGAACCAAACATTCCCAGAATATCTTCATGGAATGCAAGTCTGATAAATCTCACCACTTTTTAAGCTCAACTCTGACATTTGCTCCCACAATTTTAGGCCTTTTGACACTGGGGCAAAAAGGAAACAATCTGATAACAGAACAGTGGGTCCCTAAGAGAGGTCAAAAATTTTGTTTATAGTAACTAGTTTTCTTAAAGAGAAAGTCTTGTCTCATCTCACAGAATGACTCTTGAAGTTTCCAGTTTTGGGAAGAGAAATAAGGCTTCAGAGGTCAAAAGCTGTTGGTTTTCTTTTTCTTTCTTTCTTTTTTTAACATGCAAAAACTGAGATCCAGGAAGGTAAAGCATTCTTATTGAAGCTGTTAATAACAGAGGCAGAGCTGGTACCTAGGGTTCCTGTCCCCAAGTCCAGTGTTCTTTCCCGAACATCAACTCCAGATGTCAAATGTAACCTGTTGCTCAGTAGATACAATTACTTTATGGAAAAGGTTTTTAGCTCTGAAATAACTATAGAGAAACCTATCAGGAAACAAAATTTTCAGGCAGTCTGATGAATAACTAGGAATGTGCTGCTTTAAAAAAAATCTATAGAGAGAAAATATAAAATTAAACGAGAGGGGAAATTCAGCTTCTTGTGAAGAAATGCTGGCCAGACCTGCTCTCCCAGCCAGGTTGAGGATGCTGTAGGAGAAGAAGCTCATATACTCCCAGGACTTCAAAGCACCACATTCACATACCCTGAGGAAGGGAGGGCAAGCCCTCAGCCAAGCAATGCACCTCAGAGTGACCAGAGAAGGGGCTGCGCAGATGATGGCGAGGGACGCCTGAACCCTAAGGAGGGTGGAAGGCTCTCTGCTGGATGCTCAGGACCACCCATCAGAGTGGATGAGGAGATGGCGATGGGTGCAGCACCAGAGGTCCAGCAATCTGAGCCACCTTTCATCCCCTGCCCAACGTGCCCTCCCTCCTGCAGCCCCTCCAAACTGCTATAACCCATAGAGGGTCAGGCGAGAAATGTGCATCTCAGCAGTCTACAGGGGAAATGGAGAACCCTGGTGCAGCCCTCCTTACTGACAACTGTACTACCAAGACTCTCCTTTTATGCTTCTCTTCCCTATACCACTTTCGTCATGTTCCCTGGACCCCCAACCCTTCCTTTCCCCAATTCAAAGCCTGCTGAGCACTTCCATTACTTATAGAATTAAATGCAAACCCATTTATTTATTTGATATTCATCATTCTCTGCAATCTGATGCCAGACTGGCTTCCCATCTACATCACCTAAAAAGCCTTTTTTCCTCTCCCATACTTTGTGTGTTTGACACGAGGAAGGTGCTATTTGAAGTATGAGTACATGAATTTGTGACCTATTAGACTTCCCAAGAGAGGGTTATGAGTACTCAAAAGAGAACACAGGGTCTTTCCATACACATATGATGATGTTCTACATGGGGTTACTAAGAAGGAATCCTGATCATGCTCCTAGGACCATCGCAGGCCCTGAGGAATATGAGGTTGAAGTCTCTGCTGCTAGAGAAAATAGGTTCTCCTGATGAAGCTGGGGGAAGGGGAACATTAAGTCTAAAGAAACAAAATAGAAGCAAATAACAATCCATAAGCACAATAAAGGAAGAAATAAGACTCTAACTCATGAGGCTTTGAAACACTTGGAATTTAAGACAGCAGGCCAGGTTATGATCCTGCCATCCTTGCCAATATGGGAAAGTGGGAGAGAAATGCCCTCATGCTGGATCCTCACCTCCCAGCAGCCCTTTCCCGTGTGGGCACTTGAGGCCTGGACTCCAGCATTGGCCAAACAGTCTAGAAGAACTGACTTCAAAGGTCAGCTCTGCTCCTGCTTATCTGAAGCCACTGAGCCTCAATTTCCTCATCTGTAAATAAATACCATCTGTCCGACAGGACTGTAATAAGGACTAATAGAGAACGTGAATACAGATAAAAGAGCTAGCCGAGGGTCTGCCACATGGCTCAATAAATCGGAACTATTACTATGACGTGTGCTCTGTAAATTACCCATTTTTTCCTAGAATCTTACATTGGGTTATATCATGTGGAAACTAGCATCTCTATTTGGCAGATGAGGAAACCAGGGCTTCAGCAAGGTTATATTCCAGATCCAGAGTCACAAAGCCAGTTGGTGCAAATAACCACACCACATTTTCTACCCTGGATCACTGTACAGTGCTTGTCTCAGAACACCCTCTCCTTCTCATGCCGTTGAACCTGGTGGGTGTCCTGACACCCACAGAAAGTCCTCAGAAAGAGGAGAGCTGCTAAACTCTATCCAGCTGAGAGCCTCTTAAAATACAGTATGTTAACACGTATATATGGAATCTAAAAAAATATATATATATAGTTCTGAAGAACCTAGGGGGCAGGACATGAATAAAGACGCAGACGTAGAGAATGGACTTGAGGACACGGGGAGGGGGAAGGGTAAGCTGGGATGAAGTGAGAGAGTGGACTGGACATATATACACTAGCAAATGTAAAATAGATAGCTAGTGGGAAGCAGCCGCATAGCACAGGGAGATCAGCTTGGTGCTTTGTGACCACCTAGATGGGTGCGATAGGGAGGTGGGAGGGAGGGAGATGCAAGAAGGAAGAGATATGAGAACATATGTATATGTATAACTGATTCACTTTGTTATAAAGCAGAAACTAACACACCATTGTAAAGCAATTATACTCCAATAAAGATGTTAAAAAAAAAAAAAAAACCTGTCACTGTTGGAACATTTTAAGTTCACATGTTATACCTGAACTTGCTTCTAGAGACTCATTCTCATGTTCTCTATTGTTTTTATTGAGTGACCTAGAAGGAAAGTAGAGGAAGCTTAAGTTATTATACCACTTACCTGAGTCAGTCTAAGATGCAACAACATGGGTGCTGTGATAAAGAGCAAGATGTATTTATGGGATCATCCATCTGCAACTCAGGACCTGCCCAAAGGACAATTCTGAGGCCCTAAAATATGTTCTGAGCTCTCTTTTCAGCCTCCACTTCTTACCAAATGCTGCTCTTACACCCCACATAAATCAATTCAACATAAACCCTCTTCCAGGCAGCACCTCAAGTGCCATCCTAAGTTTACACGGAAGGGAGGTGACCTGTCCTCTGGTTGGAAGTGTCCACACATCCTTGAGCCAGTGAAGTGGTATTTTCATGGGTCCCTCCTACCATCCTACTACTGAAGTGGCCCTGTTACCTGAAAATCTGTAACAACTCTCCAGTTTGGAGGATTGGGCCTAGGTTTGAAATTTGGAATAAAGCTCTTAAGCATACCACACATACATCTGCTGCACCCCACATCTCCTCACCCTACAGCAGTAGAACATGTACAGATAGAAGTAGCAGAAAACTAGCTGTGATATGTAAGGAATGCCATCATTATCCTACAGAACGTTCTTTTTACAAAAAACAATGAAAAAGCAAATCATTTGGGATCTAATATAAGCTGCCTTTGCCAAAGGCTGTCAAACAATGACTTGAACAAAATTGATTGGTCTGCAAAAGTAAAACAAACAAAAACAAAAAACAACACAAAAAAAGCACATAATGATTAACACTCATTTTTCCCCAGCCTCCAAGTTTGGAGGCTGAATCATTCAAAACAAAATGAAATAAAACAAAATCCTTGTTATCCTAAAACTCACTGTCCTTCCCCTAAGTCACGGGTCAACAAGTGTTTTTGGTCAGAACTAGATAGCAGATAGTTTAAGCTCTGAGGGCCATACACTCTCTGTCACAACTACTCAACTCTGCTGTCGAAGTGCAAAAGCAGCCATAGCCGAAATGTAAATAAATAGATGTGGCTCCATTCCAATAAAACTGTATTTATGGACAGGGAAATTTGAATTTCATATAATTTTCCCATCTTACAAAATATTATTCTCTTTTTGATTTTTTCCCAACCATTCTTTGCCTGTGGGCTGTATAAAAATAGGCGGGGGGCTGGATTTTGCCCACGGACTACAGTTTGCCAAACCTGCTCTAAGTCAGCATATATGATCAGGTGATACCCAAGTAGGCATCTCCACCTGCTCAAGGACCAGCTCAACAGAGCCTTTTTCCAAGCTCTTAGCAAAGGACCTGAGTCCCAGGGGCCACTCCATGTACACTTCTTCAGTGAGCAACTTGCCTCAAAATAAAAAATCCAGAAGACTAGATTTTAGAGACACTGATCTGATGCTTACAAAATGCCACCCTCATCCTTTTCCCTATCTCAAATTACTGATCATGTACTTCCCATTCATACAAATAAATAAATTCTGCAAGCTCATTCCACTGAACTTTTCTGTACAAATGGTCAGCAAGATTTCCACCTCTCCACCTCAGCTCCAGCTTTTGCTTACTCCTTGTTTGCAAAACAACAGGCACTTGAAGAGTAATAAAGTTCACATTCTAATCCAATAGAGATCAGAGAACTTCCTATCATCTATCAAATGATTAAGACCCAGTACCGATAACTTTATTCGTTCATCTCTGGAAAGAATCAGCTCTAGGCATAACGTAGGAAGGATAAAGGAGCACAATATGAAGCAAGCTTCTAACAATTTAAAATTTTCATAGATATTCCCATTACAGTGCCAGCATAACACAGCACTGTACATTGAATTTCAGCCTTTCTCCTTCCTTTCTTCCCCCTCCAACTGCTCAGGCTTAGAAATGCATACTTGGTAAGTCACATATTCAAAGAAGCAATTTCTTCTCTCTTTCCAATAAAGCACAAAAGGGCATCCAACTTTTTGGGTGAGAATGACCAGCCTGAGAATTTCAGATATGAGAGTGGAGGTCCATTGCACATTTCAGCTTTGAAATCATCCCCATGTCACAAATTCCAGAGTTTTATTCTGGGGCATTCCAATAGACAGAAGCCTATATTTGGGAACAATCTTATGGCCTTAGGAAAGTAGTACTGACCAGGACAACTTACTCTCTTTCTAGGATAGTGAATTTGGGTTTGCACACCCAAAACTGTGGGCTGCTACTCAAATTCTGGCAGTGATGGGGATGGAGGGAAAACTGTTGCCACAGTTTTCAAGACTGCTCACCCACACAAAAATCCAACAACACTCTCTGTGCCATCTCAGTGCCCAGAGACAAAGATACTCATTTTCAAAGCTGAAGAGACCCGACTCCAAAGCAAAGGCTAACTTTCTGAGCCTGCTTGAATTTCTTTGCACCTGCTTGCAAAAACCTCAAAAGTTTCCATGTGCATGTAGATAATCCTCGGTTTTATGACAGAGAACCCAGAAAGCATCGCAAAGTTGTAAATGGGGAGGGGAGAGGGGAAAGCACTACCTCTATGCTATGTAAAAACACACCAATTTCTAAAGATTCCTTTGTGTTCCAAATGTTACAGTCAATGGTCAACTGCCCTGGCTTGCCCAGGACTGAACCTGGATGCAGGACTTTCCGTTTAAAAACCAGGATAGTCTCAGCAAACTGTGGGTGTTGGTCACCCAGAAAAGTCTCTTCTAGTCCAAGTTTTTGGATTTTAACTTCGACAAATCTGCCAAAATGCCTAGCATAAGGAAGGGTACAAGCCCTACACTAAAGAAACAACATGATTCTTAGCAGCTTTATTGAAAATGACTACCCCAAAGTTCAAAAACCACTGTCAACAGAAACACTACAGATTACCTCTGGGCTATAAAGGAGAGAGGTTCATTCATATAGACCATTTTATCTTCCATCATGTCCAGAGTCCAAATAATTATGATGTGGGGGAGAGAGTTACAAAGACTCTGGTTAACATCTACTACCTAGAACTGCAAAACTCTGTCAGCAAGAGGGCTCCTTTCAGAGCTGTTCACAAGACCCAGAGATTCTTGGAAACAAAAACTTTCTAGACTAGGGCAGCCCTCTGCTATCACAGCTGAGTGCCACACCCCTCCCAGAAAGGGAGGTCTCTGTAACCCTCTGTGACACAAAATAAATACAATGAAACCTAGATCCATACATTCCCAACCAAAGAACATCACTAAATCACCTAGAGAGCTGCTTTCCACACCCACATTGACTTTCATGAGGAAAATGACCATGTACCAAGTTCATTCAACACTCAATCTTAAAAGTCTACAGTTTGTTAGATAAAGCTTCATGTCAGTCCCCTACCCCTTCCCTTTCTCCAGCTCTAAAGTTCACCACCGGCTTCCAGGATAATGATCTCTCAGCCCTAGAAGAGCCTCATTTACTACAAAGACTGGGCTTCCTCAGTCAAGTAAGTGATTTATCTATTGTAGAAAGACTTACAGCAGTGATTGAAACCAAAAGGAGGTTATAACTGATCTTGACTGTTCTGACTGACCAAAATTTTCAACATCCTACTCTTGACTGTGAGAACAAATGCAAATATTAAAGCAAAAAAACCAAAAAACACCCTCAAATTTTGTCACAGCTTAGCCAGATCTGACCCAGCCAATTGGCTGCTACACAATAAATAGGAACTTCCAGGATTATAACCCTAGTAGTTTCTTTTTTGCTTTGTTTTGTTTTGTTTTTGGTCGATAGTATCCATAATAATAAATTGGATACTATACCGAGATATCAGAGACATTTATTCTGCAGGTCCTAAGTATTCCATCAAGGAGATTAGTAATTTATAAATAATTAAGTAATAAGCAAATAGACCCTTAAAGTTTGAGGATAAAATGGCAAAAACAAACAGGAAAAAACCTAGTCAACAGGGATCCCTACCTTCTTTTTGGAGTGGCTTCTTTCCTCCTCCTTTGTGGCTTTGCTATTTTTCCCAGCACGGGACACCTTCTGGTCCCCAGACTGCTTGATGGTGATCTTGATCTCGGGTGGGCATATATAGTTCTCCAGATTCTTTGGGGGTTTCTTAGCCCGCTTCGTGGTCTGAATCTTCAGCTTCAGGCTCCCCTCTGTGAAGTTTGCCTCCTTGATAGAAAACTCCTGTTCTTCCAGACCATCTCCTGCCACCCATTTCTCACTGTCTGCATTGGAGTTGGAATCCACATCCCGTCCTGAGCCCAGTTCATCCTCCTCCTCTGGCTCCATGCGTTCTCCGCCTACTGGGATCCCCTTCCCAGTCTCCGGAGCAGAGAGCAAAGGTTCCCCTGCACAGCCAGGAGCAGTCAAGGGCTTGGCTGAGGAGACCGGCAGGAATTCCGATTCACTCCCCCTTTGCCGGGAACCGCTTAAGACTTCCCTGGACTCCATGACAATCCTAGTCTCCAAGAGTTCTCAGGAGGGGGACGGGGAAAAGGGAAAAGGGAAAGGTGAGAAGAAAGGGCTCCCAAAATTCCAAGGAGAAAGTGGTCCAGCTGCTGGGTTCAGAGTCCCAGGGATGGAGACACGGTGAGGTTGTTCAGAAGGGATCAGATCTGCAACTGAGAAGCAGAGAGATAATTAGCCACGGCAGGAAGGAAAATGACCTCAAAGGTAACTCAAACTAAGTTCCAGAAGCCCCATCCCACCTCACTTATCTATGGCATCAGAAAAATAATGATTGGAAAGAAATCAAACCAGAAAGTGCACATCCCCAAATTATATTATATTGGAGCAGAGGGGGAAACACACGCGCACACACAGGCTTTCATTGAATTGTTATTAATTTTTATGGTTGTGGGCCCAAGAATAAAGATAAGAGAGGTGAGTCCTCCAGTCCAGTAACAAGCTAGATGCTTCTTATACTAAAGCCACAGCTGGCTGAGTCACCATCAAAGCCAACCATGATGAAAGGAAGTCTAAGAGCTGATGCTCAGGTCTGTGGAAACTGCATCTGGCTGGCTTCTTGCACAACTTCCCTCTCACATGTGAAGGGAAAACTGCAAAAACTGAACACAAAGCTGAACACAGCCCTGAGCTGCCTGGGCCAAGCTCTCCATCCCCTCAGGAGAAGAACCTCTGGACCATTCTTCCTTTATTATCTTTCATTATGAATTATTTTAATCATGCACAAGTCTTGTCTTTATTTCTTAAAATAAACAAATGCAAAGCTTAGGTGAAGGCTTGTAAAAGGAAAACAAAAAGAGTTCAGTGAGAAATTACTTCTAATGCTGTGATTAATGCAAAACAAATGCTAAAAATGTTTCCAACACAAAAGTTATTTAATCATTATCAATCATTTAGATAAAAATAGTCACCCGAGACAGTTTTAATTCCCTTCCTAGACCTTAAATAAAGTGGTGTTATGTCTACATGACAACAAAAAAGAGAGGGGAGAGAGGGAGCATTGCACAGGCCTCTGGAAGTGCCAGGAATCCCCCCAGGATTTTTTATTCTGCCTTTCTCCTCACCAAACCATCATAGGATCAGTTAAACTATCATTCACCCTTATTCACTCCATGTCCCATTATTCCCAATTTCATACTCATCATTTTTAAAGCTCAAAAGAAAGCCCAAATGCTCATTCTCAAGAGAAAACCTCAAGCCCTGGGGCCGCCCTCAACTTCAAGACATCATCTCCTTCTACCCCTGGCTGTAGGTAAGATTACATCCAAGCCTTCACAAATGGCTGAACACTCAGCAGAAGGCATTACAGCATACCTTAGGCTGCTACCTTTGAACCCATCAATTTAAGGAACTGACCAGCAAATGTGCCCACCAGAAAATGCCAAAAATGCCTGCAAACATACATTCAGAACAGCCAAGAACTGGAAACCGACCAGGTACTTCCTCCCTCTGGAATCAGTACAATTTCAGCTGACGCCCTGTGAGGAAGCCAGCCAGCAAGGCAGCAGGGCTTCAGAATGGACCCTGCTCCCCAGAGAAGCCCAGGAACATACTCAGCTCATGGAAACTGCACAGCCCAACAGAAAGACACATTTACAACTGCTTCCACTTAGGGGAAAACCCAATGAATGCAGCACTTCTGCAAGAGAATTGGCTGCCTGGTGAGAGCACGAGCATCCTCCCCAAAGTTGTCAAGCAAACACTGGACTGCCACCTGTGCCCCATGCTACAAAAGGGACCAAGTCCCCACTTAGGAGCAGAGGAGGGCAGTTAGACCAGATGACACTATGTTTCCTTTACTTGTGAGATTCTTGTCTCATCTAGACTGATCTGCCTACCTGCCCAAAACCTTACATAGGTTTTAAAAAGTCATATTCAAGTCAACATTCATTGAGGCCTCTCTTACTAGTGTCAGATAACACACTGCTGTTGGAGGCATCAAGATGCCTGAGAACCTGTCCCTATTTACCTCTACTGAGCAAAAAACCATACAAATTGGTAGCCATGTTTCTTATGGCAACAGTGTTCAGTGGTTTACTCCCTCTGGCAGGAATCTTCAGTGTTACATTTTAATTCCCTGGTACCTACCCGTAAAGCGTCCTTTGGTCAGAGCAAAAGCTGAGGCATATCCTCCATAAAATTTCCTCAACTAAATCTATTTGGACCTTTGAACCAGAGTAGGTCAATAGCTATTGCAGGTTCTGTGATGAGAGAAAAGAAGGTAAAATCTAAACTTTAGAGGAATAGATAGGAGTACGAAGTGGATAAATTATCTGTATTGAGAAAGTATCTTCCCTTTAAAAAATGACTCACTTCAGAGTTTCTTATATTTAGTAGTATAAATCATTAACTAATTAATACAGAAGACAAAGTTCCAAAACTTGAAACTCAAATAGTAAGAGATCCATAAAAAATGAGTATTCAACAATTTCTTTTTTCAGTTCTCCTCAAGTCAAGATCCTAAGATACACAATTTAAATACAATCTCTTTCCTCAAGGAGGTTATAACCTTGAAGAAAGATGTGAAAAACAAAACAGAGATTTTTATATGTCCTATAATAAGGGATAGAAACAAAGGGAAGAGAAAGGGTTTTCCACTTGGGCAAGGTGTAGACTGATAGATAGGAAACTACACAGGAAGTCCTCAAGAGAGCATAGGATATGGCTCTGACCTTGAGGGGCTTCAATAAGTGGAGTGGGAAGGAAGACATGGCAAACAGAAGGAACAGCATGAGGCAAGGCCTGGGCAGGAGCACACAGGGTTATGTTCAGGAAAGAGAAAGCTGAGGTTTGGCTAGGAGGTGTGGTACAATGTGGTGACTGGTAAGAGGTATAGCTGGAGATAAAAGGTTACAGCCAGATCATGGACATCCCTGAATGGTACGCTAATGAGCTGGATTTTATCTTAAAGGTAATGGGAAGCCATTTAAGTAGGGGATGTCAGTAGGGAAGGGGTATTATTAAAGTTATGCTTTAGAAAGATAATTCTGGCATGTGGTGTGAGGGATGAATTAAGGGAACCTGATATTAGAGGCAGGGGGACCATAAAGAGGCTCGGCTGAAATTCAATTCTTGCTGCATGAGGACCAAACCAGGGCAGCGCAAGTATAAAAACTAGAGATGAAACAGTAATGCAGTTTCAAATAATCCCATCCAGGAACACATCAATTCCAGACTTTCCCTACTGGTTTACCTTAAGAATTCAGTCTTAGGGCTCATTAGCCAACAAGTTGCATTCCCTATTCAAGTCAAACCAGTCTCCACAGTGGCATTACACACACACACAGAGTTCTTTCTGCCTTGATATTTTTGTAGAATATTTTCTTATATCCTCTTCCAACCATGCAGGTGATGCCTGCCATACAGCTGGTGTTCTCCAAATGTTTGTTGCATGAAGGAATGAATGATCAAATGAACAAACAGATCCCAAGCCTTCCCACATTTCAAGGTCATGCCCAAGTCTTCACTTCTCCATGGCAACATACTGCAAACTCTGGACCACAGCACTCACTCCCTGGCCTGACTTAACACTGCTCGCAGCTGTAGAGCTTGCAACTAAATACTAGTCATATATTGTCTTCTCATTGTTTCCAGTACACAACTCTTATTTTCCTTACTCTATTGCAATTCAGGCTCAAGCTGAGACCAACTGTAGCTGTACAACACTTACATTTGCTTCAGCACCCAGTGCAGGATGGAGCACATGGAGGACTTCATGGAGTTCTTTCTGAATGAAAATGAATTAGCCCCTGACAGCTCATCAAAGTCCTGTGGTTCAAACTACTCCAACTGTAGCTCCACCCAGGCAGGCGGCCCCTGCGCAGTTCACTGTCTATGCCCCTTATGGCCACATGTAAGAGAGACACTTTCAAAAGTAAAGAGCAAAGAAACATAACCCGTTTGTTTACTTCACAAGCACACAAAGCTGTTGTTCTCCTTTTGCCTTCTCCCAGCACGTACCTACCATCCCAAATTCACAGTTCCATTTTTTGGTGCATCGGAGAGACCACTGTGAGTCCTCTTGTGGCACTACTGCCAACGTGTCCTGTGAGTACACGCACACATTCACTCAACGCACTCACAGAGGAGGGTGAAAACAAGAGCAAGGTGAAAACGGTTTGCCTTGTCACATTCCAGCAGCCAGCAATGACTCCAGAGGGGGCAGCGCACAATGGACACTCTGTACTGGCTCAGGCTTTCAGGCCAACAAAAGTTAACCCTTCTGTGGCTGTTTGCAGGACTTGGAATGAGAGGAGCACCATAGGAACAATAACGCTTGCTTAGGAAATGACCACTCAGCAGGTTCCAGGAGAATAGAGGGGAGAGGAGAGTAGCTGTGATGTGCTTGGGAAAGAACACTGAGAGAGCAGTCCAAACACTAGGCCTGCCTTTCACCGACAGTGAGATGCTAGACAAGTCACTCTGAGTCCCTTACTCCAACTTATCCCAGCAATGAACTGAGCAGGACCAAGGTCTGTTCCATACTCAAGACTGTGTGATTATACCCTGCACAGACATAGACCTATGGGACACTCCAAAGTGGGTAGTGTGAGCCTACAGAATTATTCGTCTGAGGGCCCAGGGGACTCCTGCTTGGCTCCATGGGCTCCATGACCCAAATGAGTCCCAGGGAGTAAGTACATCCTCTTTCCTCCATGATCTACAAAATGGAAGTATTTTTCCTAGTCTAGAACACATTCACTACCTGCAGCCTTGAGGGAACTCTTACTAATCCTGGAACTTGGTGGAAATGCAAATTCGCAAGCCCCACCTATGGCTCCAAGGGTGGGGCCCAACACTCTGGCTGGTACCAAGGCCTCCAGGCAGTTCTGATGGGCTTAGGCTTTGCCTATGTGCTTACCCTTACCAACTGACTTGACCAAAGAGCACTACTGCTCTATGTTTAAAGGGAATTCTCCCTTACAGTTTTACTTTTAGTCTCTTAAGAACAGACATCAGTGGCATTTTATTCATCTATGCAATCCCATGCCTAGCACAGTGCCCAGTGCATAATGGGCACTCAAGAAATGTTGGTTGGGGCTTCCCTGGTGGCCCAGTGGTTGGGGGTCCGCCTGCCGATGCGGGGGACGTGGGTTCGTGCCCCAGTCCGGAAGGATCCCACGTGCCGTGGAGTGGCTGTGCCTGTGGGCCATGGCCGCTAAGCCTGCACGTCCGGAGCCTGTGCTCCGCAGCAGGAGAGGCCACAACAGTGAGTTTTGCGTACCGCAAAAAAAAAAAAAAAAAAAAAAAAATGTTGGTTGACTGAATTAATAAATAAACAAACTAGCTCGGGCTGGGCTTCCCAGCATCATCCACCTCTCCCATCTGCTTTGCTTCCAGGGCACATTCAGGCCATCATCACCCTGACCGCTGCTTTCCAAAGTGTCAACATGGTGGAACTGATGCAGCCCTTGGCATATATAACAGGAGTCAAAAGATGCGGATTCTGGACCTAGTTCTGCCACTTAGGAGCCCTCATAAGCCCTCTTTCAGCCTTGGTGTCTCATCAATGAAATGAGAAAAAATGTCTTCCTGATTTTCCTCATTAGGTTATAGTTTTTATCTCTCTTTTTTTTTTCTAATGGAACTATATGCTTCTTGTAAATTTTTTTTAATAGCACATGCACCTCATAAGGTCTTAAAGGCAAACAATGACAAATATAGGAAGAGTTTGCTGCCTCATTCCTGACCTTTCCCAAACTCCCTCCGGAACTCCTCATCCTCAGTCCTACCTCGGCTCCTTACTCTGCAGATCCCATAAGGCTGGACACTTCTTTCATCTTTACATGTAGAAGACACTGAGCTGCCCATACAATCATCAGGTCAGAACCCCTTCCCCTCAAAACTCTGTAGAATGTCTTCTAGCATGTGCAGTAACAGAAGAGAAAATGGAAGCCAGCCTGGTTTTGTTTCCTTTGTCGGTAACTTGTCTCATGCTTTTCTAATCGCAGATTTTTTTTTCATTGTAATAGAATTTTATTAATGACAAAATGAGTAGTGTGGATCTCACATCTTTTATTTTTCCTGGAATATAGTGCGCCTTTTGGGTCTGTAGTGCAGGTTATTTCTAGTTCAGAACCGTTCCCTTCAATTATTCCTTTAGTTTTTTCTTCTATTCAGTGGTTCTGGCTTCCAATTTTTTCCTGTAACCTCAGTTTAGAATTCTCATCTCTGTTCTCCATTTCTCTCATTTTCTCTCTCACTGTTTTTTGCATTGTGGGAGAGCATTCCTTAATCTAAGGTCCATAACACCAGTTTAATTCTGTCTTCCATCCTCCCTTTGCCTTTATGACTTCACTGTGGATGTTTAATTTTGCAATTGCACATTTTGTATCCCTGGAATCTAACCTTATTCATCCTTCTTTCTGTTAATTCTGATGCTTTTTCATCTCAGCATGCTCTCTCCTTGTTACTTTATGCTCCTTTTCCACCAAGGGTCATGCCTCTTCCTGTTGCAGATGTCTGGCAGCTATCTAAAATTCTTATTTTGCTATTGTAGTAAATAATATCACAATACTGTTCTTTTTTCCTTGTTCTGAGTGTTTCTCGCCTAAGGTCTTGTGTTTGATTAGTTCTCTTCACTCATGCTCTGAGGAAAAAGCCATGCAGGGCAGTCTTGTCTACAGAGAAAGCACTAGACTGCTTTTGACTCTACCTCCCATCCATCCATCCATCCTGAAGTCAGTCAAGTCCTTCTCTCAGAACTATCGCTATTATCAGTGATCTGGTCACCTCAGTTCCTAGTGAACAGTAACAGTGGTATGTTGGGGCTCGTGAGAGCCCACCCATGTGAGTCTCATCCCAGCTCCACTTTCTGTGGTGTCAAGTTGAGAGCTTGAAAATTGGCTGTGGTAGGAGTGTTTACACCACAAGAATCAGCAAACTTAACAAATCAGGGCTTAGAAAAAAATCAAGAGAACAGGGTGTTAAGCATTTACACAACTGATAGCAGACATCTACCTACAACTATTTTGTGTGACTAAAAGGGGATTCTTCTGTCAGATTCTTTGCAACTCTGAGCAGCTGAAATCCACAATGTGCACTGTCATATAGACTTTTTATGTCTACCTCAGAACTTTCCTTGAGGAAACATCTCTGCCCAGAAGTCAACAACTCCTCCCAAACCTCCCTCCTCCAGTCTTGCCCATTTGTTCTCTGAAATCTGTAGACTTTGAGAATATGTATAATGATGTTAAGGAGAAGACAGTCTTTGGTTGTTTTATTAAAGTTGCCCGTGCAGTAGATCTGATGACTGCCTATTTTTCTTATTGACAGAAATTGTGAGTTTCTGATCTTAGGGGGACAAACTGTGTAAAAGGATGGAGTGTGAGCCTACGTGGCAACAGATAGCAAAGCAACTGCATCTTCAACTTAGGCTCATTGGCTACGGTTATAAGAAATCCCTTCTCAGATTCTGGCAAGAGACTGACCATCTGTCTGATTTTGGCTTTGGGGTGGTTGAGCGTTCATCTCCCTATATGTCTTCTGAGGTATTTAGGTGGGGAGTCAGAAGTGGCCTTTTCCTCTTGGGGGACTTTATATGTGTCTGGGATCCTCTTCTGCTCCCTCAAGCTAACACCTCTTCATTACTCAGGCCCACGTCAAAGGGTACTTCCTAAGCTTCACAAACCACATCAGGACTCCCTGTTTTGTGCCATTAGAGCATAGACCTTTTCTTTCCTAGCACTTACTATATTTTATAATTAATACTTGTGCCACTCTTGGTTTCAACTCTGCCTGCCCCACTAAATGGGAAGCCCTTGAGGGTACATGCTGTGTTTGTTTAGCTAACCATGGAACCCCCAGGGCCCGGCACAGCTCCTGATCCATGGATCCAAATTATTCACTGTGTGAATGCTGAATGAGAGGCTGTGTCAAAGACCTTCCAGGTGCCATTTGACTCAGATGCCCATGACTCTGAGTGCTGTGTCTCTGAAAGTCCACATGCTGCAGAAGCATACAGAGTAAAAGCTCCATAAACACCGATAAAGTGATCAAGCAATCCAGCCCTTACCAGCTCTCAATCAGCGAGGGCAAAGGCAGCTCTGCCCACAGCTCTCTGACCCTGCAGACACACCAGTGGTCTCCAGCAGAGAATGAAGAGCAGACTCAGTGGCTTTTTTATATTACATACCTGTGTGGTACATTCCTGATCACAGTTCACCTCCTCCAAGCAGCGTTCTCTGAGTCCTACACCCACCACATTCCCCAGCACCATCTCTTGAGTGGCAGCTCCCCCAAATCCCACTGATTTGCTTAACTTCATATAATCCCCTAATTCTTCTGGCTGGCCCATCCTTTCTTCTTTCTCTACCTGGTTACCTCTAAGTCATCCTTCAAGAATTGGGTCAAGTTTCACTTCCTTCATGAAGACTGGCTGGGCCTTCCTTTTCTCCTCCTTTCCCCTTGTGTGTACACATGTATAGACACACACTTATACACACTCACACTCACAGGTGGTCTTGCTCTCACTTCCCTGGGCATTTTGCTATCAAAGCATTTGGCAAACTGTATTGCAGTGTTAACGGCTGGGTTTTAAGTGGGTCTCTACCACAGTTCAGAGGACAGTGAACATACTCAGTAAGTG
Organism: Hyperoodon ampullatus; assembly: GCF_949752795.1. Lineage (NCBI taxonomy): Eukaryota > Metazoa > Chordata > Mammalia > Artiodactyla > Ziphiidae > Hyperoodon > Hyperoodon ampullatus. The sequence continues at coordinate 61,213,222 of NC_136926.1, read as the reverse complement.
TCCAACAGCAAGTGTCCAAGCCATGTTTCCCCTTGAAAAGAGGAATGGAAGTAGCACTGATTTGATGTCACAGGTTTAGATTACTTAACCTCTCTTTTCCATTTAGTAGTTGTGTTCTTGGAAATTACATTTAAACCGTTCAAGTTTCATTTGGAAATTAGGTAATAATCCTACCTCAAGGGTTGTTTTGAGAAGTAATTGAAGATTAAATAAGATATTTATGAAAGATCATGTTGGGATCACCTTAGTGGGCATTCAAAACTTTTGGTAAATTTCATTTACTCCTGTAGTCTGTGTCCCCCACACTGGCTTTTAGCTAAATGTTGCCTTTTCTTTGCAGATCCCAAGTAAAGCCCGAGAGTTGGGCGTTGGAGACCAACCTCCTCCATCTCCCTTTACAATGGGAAGCACAAACAAGTAGTTTAATTTGTACCTACTAACGTGAGTGTTTTGATGTTGTTTGACTATTGCTTTCTTCTTCTACCCAGTTTGTCTTGTGGAGGAAATAAGACTTAGTTCAGCCACGAATTCCAGACTCAATTCCCTGCTCTGCCATTCGGAGCTGGGTGGACTTAGGCAAGTTCTTTTTTCTCCCTAGGTCTCCCCATCCTCATTTGTAGAACACGGGAGGTGATGAGGTGAACTCTGTGGCCCTCCAGCTCTGACCTTCTCAGGTGCTGAGCCCTCTCTCCTCAACTTTACGACCAGAGCCCTTCAAAGACAGAGCTGGTACCTTACACCTCTGCATAGGTTTTACTGATTCTGCAGGTCTGCTTGGCTGAACCTAACATAAAACTAAGAATCAGTTCCTGTGCTCAGGGATCTCCATGACAGGGAGAGAAGCAGAATCAAACTCCCGAGGCCTGAGGCCGAGAGCACACTGTTAACCAACAGTTCCAGTTCTAGCAGCAAAAACAGTGCCTCCTCTGGGAACCAACAACACAACACAACAGCACGAGCCCTGGGTCTTCGGCCCCGGGGAGAGGTCTCCACAGCACTGGCTAGGCCAATCCTCAAGTTTACAGGTGGAGCTCTGGTCTTGGCGTATTACCTGTTGCCTGTATTTTTCCACTCAGTCAAGAAAAGCACACACTTGTAGTGCGACAGGGGGTTAAATACAACAAATGGCCTCTATAGCCATTATCAATTTAATCCAAACAACAGCCCTGTGATGCAGAAGACCCATCCTCATTTTAAAGATGTGGAAATGGGGCTTCCCTGGTGGCGCAGCGGTTGGGAGTCCGCCTGCCAATGCAGGGCACACGGGTTCGTGCCCCGGTCCGGGAAGATACCACATGCCACGGAGCGGCTGGGCCCGTGAGCCATGGCCGCTGAGCCTGCGCGTCCTGAGCCTGTGCTCCACAACGGGAGAGGCCACAGCAGTGAGAGGCCCGCGTACAGCAAAAAAAAAAAAGATGTGGAAATGTAAATGTCCAGGAAGGCATTTGCTCAAGGGCACACGCTACCTGTGCCAGAGCCACAATCAATTTCAGGCTTATATGATTCCAAAGTCTGTGCTTTTACTTTTAGATCATGATGTCTCTAAAACACAAAGTGATGCCAGCTTTTGGCCAAACGCTCCTAGCTACTTCTATACATAGGAGCTCTAAAACCAGTTTGCCATCTGACTTGCCACATCACTTAAATTCTCTGGGCATCAGTTTTCTCATCAGCCTCCTAATCTCTTCACAGACTCTTCCAAGGAAAAAAGTAAATAATATACGCAGAATAGCACCTAAATAGGTTAAATATGTAGGGTTGGCCGGTAAGAAATAACTGTGATCATAATATTTCTTGTCCAAGTATATTAAAGAAGATCCACATGGTAAAGAAAATGATCCTAACTTTGAAGAGAGAAATAGTATATAATAAGTGCTTTAAGTTTATTCTTTGATTTAACCCTGAGATGTACCCATTTTACAGATAAGAAAACTGAAATTGAGATATTTGTTGAAATCACAGAGGTAGTTCTGTCTGACTCCAACTGTCACTTGCTTTCCATTGAACTATAATGCCACCAGTCTTTAAATACCCAGCATTAGTAGTCACTTAAACTCTGATCCTCCACCATACCACATGTAAACTGGGATGAAAATGGTAGACTTATCTAAGGGCAATGCAGCTAAACTGAATAATCAAACAGATAATAAATTCCCTAGTCATTCTTTCAAGGTCCTTTAATTTTACCTGTTCAGTGTTAATTCAAATTCCTTGACTTCTCAACCATCGATTCAGCAATCGCTTTGCTTATTGTCATTTGAATGTAAAGTGTAATCTGACACTTTCATGTTTGTGCTTCTGCCACAAAGGAGATGCTAGGCATACCAGAGAGTAAACAAATACTGGCTCCATTTCCTGCCCTTTGTTATATTTCTCCTTCAGCTTTCCTGCATGGTCATTTAAATATTGCATTGTTCCTTGAAACTTGAATCTCCAATTATGCTTTAAACTCCTGGAAATGAGTACCTGTATCACAGAGCTTCTTTGTTTCCCAGAGTGGCTGATCCCCATTCTGAATGTTTATATGTAGTTTTATTTTTGTCCTAAAGGTGCCTCTTTTGGACTCCAGACTGAAGAGTTGGTGGCTGACAGGACTAGTAGTGGGCAGGACAGTCAGATGTCAGGATTCTCTCCTGTGTGGCATGCGTGGAAGTGTTCCTCACACCTACCCTCCTCACATTCTGAAAACTCCAGTCACGGCTCCCATCTCAGCTCAGGGGAGATGTAGCCTTGGCCTATTCCTCACGGGACCCCATCCCATCTGTTTTGCTGACTGACACTCCACAGAGCCCTACATGACTGTCCTCTGTTGCTGCTCCTCCACTGGTTCTCATGAGTTCTTATGGAGTCTTCCATCAGGTTGAGAACAGAGACAACCTCCTCTGTATCTCTTGAGGTCCCCAGAGCACCATCAGGGTCTATCATACTCATGTTTAAATGTAAATGAGCAAACCAAGTTTGCTGAATCAGAAGGTTGAAAAGTTGATGAGTTTGAATGAAAATTCTGGACAGCTAAGATTGGGCCCAACTTAGACAGCCCTGAGTTTTGTCCTTCCCACTGCTGTCAGGAAACCTCAGACCAGCATGATGCCTGCTATGGGTGACCTGTGCCTCAATATCAGCCAGCTGGACCTTCTGCATCAAGGCCTCCCTGCTCCTACCAGATGCAGTACATGTTCATGATTAGCATTCGTTTCCTTGCGGCAATTCCAAATTCACATTCAAACTTTGTCCCATCTCTGCTACTGTACTCACCAAGAATGTCCCCTTGTTTCAGTTCCACCATCAACCCCCAAACCACATCCTCCTTGAAGCCTTCCCTGACCACTTTATCCCTGATCAACCAAATAGCATAATTCCACATAGATCATGTTCCCACTTTGGCTTCAGACGGATGCTTTCCATTTGAGCTAAGCCTGTCTCTCCAGACATACTGTCCATTCTCCAAGGGCAGAAGCCATGTCTCATACCAGACCTTTCTCACCCAACAGTGCCAAGAACAATGGAACAAATTGCAATGATGAGACCTTAATAAACACATGTGGATCCAAAAACCGACTGTAATCAGGCTCTGGAGTACAGAATAATGAACAGAGAGAAGGCCCACAGGGCTTTCGCATAAAATCATCCTTTTTAGTCACCATTATGAATCAATACTTTAAAAAAAAAATCAAAGCTCTCATTGCTCGAATAACAATAGGTCACAGACATACCATCCAACAACTGCAAGGGACTTGCCACCCAGATTTCATTATTTTGCTACAAGCACAACTATGCCCCAATTGCCTCTAATGAGAGTTCTCAGGCCACTGCATTGAATTCATCACATTCAGCATCTCCAGCAACTACATCTTTCCAGGCCCAAGTTCAAACCCCAAGCAGTTTCTTTCCACTGACAAAACTCTCAATCTTTGGCAGATAAAAGGAATAAAGAAGAAATTGCTTTTTACGGAGTTAGGCTAATTGAGTTCCTTGCCTTTTTTTTTTTTTTTTTTTTTCTATTCCAAGTCCTGGAGTAAAAGTAATTGCAGCATCTCAGTAGCTTGTAGAGCCTTGCTCTTCCTAAATACTCAAGCAGTGTGCTCCTAGGTGACTCAGAATGCCCTCTGAACTCAGGTCAAAACCCAGCTTTCCTGATTCCACCCCAACCCTAATCTCAGAGGCCTCTGGCTTTGGACAAACTGTGGGTCACTCGCTTTCATCTCAAAATGCATACAAACCAACTCACTAATTGTTATTGAACACAGGCCATGAAAGGGCAGACTCTGCTGTGGGGACTGAGCAGACATCCCGGGAGCACAGGCACAGCCCTAGCCTTCATGCCCAACAGAATCTACACAAGAAAATAATGCCTAGCCCCCGAGATCCATGAGGTCTGAAAGTAACCATGGCAGAGATTCCAAATGCCTACTGGGCACAGGAAGCAGTAGCAAAGCCCAGATAGGGAATATAGTCTAGATTTTCCAGAAGCCGTCTTTGTCTGCTTCATTCCCGTTGTCTCAACTCAGTCATTTCACCAATGGGGGCCAGTTTTCAAAAGACGTAGAGGATCAATCCTTTTCTTCCTTCCCCATTACTCACTACAGTACTTCTTCACGCTTAGCTCCCCATCCCCTCCTCTCCTTTCCGTGTCCCCAGGTCTGGCTCTTTGGTGCTCACTAGGGAGTTTCTCCTGGTCCCAGTTCCCCTTCTGAAGGTAACTCTCATCCACAGCAAACACTTAGCAAAGTTCACTGATCCTCAGTGGGAGTGGTGTTGTTGGGGTGCCAGGAGTTCTGAGCTTTAAGAAACCTTTAAAATGCCCAGGACACTTCTACCTGTAGAGTCACAGAATTTCAGAAGGGGCCCTCCCTCCACATCAATCCAAACTCTTTCTCTTTACCGTGGCTCAAGCTAAGGAGCAAAAAGGCAGTACAGCTGGTCCCACACCACGTGCTGACGGGGAGACAGCCCAGCCTGCAGCCTGCCTCTCAGAAGCCTGTCCCTGGAACTTTCCCCTCTGAGTGCATTTCTCTGCTCAGCTTCTTTTCCACTGCAGCCAGGCGCACTCAGTCACCGAGGAGTGGGAAGCACTTGGACTTAAGTAACAAAGAAGACTGCACGGTTAAGTGCCAAAATGAGTGTGGTGGACAAAAAATGCAATTGGAATTTTCAGAGAAAGTCAAGAGCTATGTGTGCGAGAGGGGCGAGGAGGCTCTAGTAGGTACTTAATAAATATTTTGATCATTGAATGAATGAGTGAATCAGTGACTGATAGGATGTAACATGCAGTAAAACATTAACTCTTAGGCTCTGAGGGAGAAACTGAGAGTGGGCGATTGCCCCTGAAAGATAGCCAAAAGTATAAAAAGCCGTTGACGTAAGTACTTATTATTCACTTTGTCGAAGAGGTCCTCGTTGTGTTGCTTCACCGTGCAGAGCTTTAGTGTATCTTAAACAACATTCACTTTTAATATTCTATCTCTGCATAAATTCTGTGATTCATTCATGCAACAGAAATCATTCATAAGTAGGGCTTTGTGGGGCAAACTTGGCCCCATCCTTCAAGGACTCACAGCCTGGAGAGGTGAGTGACAACGAAGAACAAAGCAGCACGAGCCAGATGCCCGGCAAGTACTTTAGTCCTGAAGTGTTCTGGAGAAGGCACTGAAGAGCTAAGAGCTGGTCAGGTGTCCGAAGAGCTAGACACTTTGGCTAAAAGGGACCAATAGGGACACCTACCAGAGAGGAGTCGTTGATACAGAAGGGGCAGAGGTGTGGAGGTGGACAAGTGTACACAGTGCCTAGGGTCTGCAGGGAAATCAGTCTGATGGGAGCAGAGCCTGTGTGTGCTGCATACAACGGGGTTCCCCCGAGAGTGCTGCAAGTTGCCTGGTACAGGCTGCTGGACAGGACGAGCCAGGAATCGTGGGAAAGAGAAAGAGGAGCAATACAGAAGAGTCAGACAGCAAATGGACTGTGAAGAACTTCCCTGATTCGAGAGAACTTGCTGGGTTAGTCGGGACAGACGCAATCTTGCTCTCAGTTCTGTTCTTTAGAGAGGGTGCAAATTCTGTCTTGAATATCATTTCTCAGCCACTGTGGCTCCCTGATGAAAACTCTCCCCCTCGCACTCGCCACCCATTACCTCTCCTCTCTGTGTGTCTCCATGTCTTTTTCTTTCTCCTTCTCGTTCTTAACTCAAAGAGCATTTCCTGAGCACCAATACATCCTTGAGTCAAAATTGCATACTATCTGAGACTCTGAGTCTCAGATGTATATGCAAAGTAGGCGTCCAACAATTCAACTGATTTAAAATACATATACTGTACACACTTTTTTTCCCCTTTGGTCAACTCAGGAGCACAAAACAACTTATCCCCTGACTGTCTTATAACACAAGGGGCCTCTACAGGCATTTCTGGTGATACCAAGAGGTTATTAACCTCCAAGCGATGGTGACAATAATCCCAGACATCAGTTTCCAGGAGGCAGTGTGGAAATCCTCTCAGAGTTCAATTACTGAAATTAGCTGGTATTATTTAATCCGCAGAACCCCTATGTAGTAGGCAGGGTAAGCATATTTTATCCCTATTTTACTGATTAGTTTACTGAGGCCCAAAGAGGTTAAATAACTTTCCAGGGACATTTAGCTGGGAAATAGTAGGGACAGGATCCAAAGCAGATCTTGTCACTTCAGGTGTGACGCTCTTCACACTTTAACAGAGCCATCTGGTCCCATGTGGGCCACCAACTTGTGTCATTTCAGCAAGTCAGCACATCAATGGCCTCATCTTCTGAAAGGGGATAAAATGCTTAGTAAGCCTCCTTCCTCCTTAGAAAATCAAGGGGGCAGATGTGGTATAAAGATGTTTTTGAAAAGAAAAAAGTGCCATGCATATAAAAAGGAGTATGTTTTGATAGGAAAAGATAAGTTGGGTCAAAGAAACATTTTTCCAAGCTGGCAAAGTTCTGAAACTCTTATCTGCTCTCCATTCATTCCCTCTCCCTTCCCAGCACATGGAAAGGTGGAAGCCTCTGCCTGCCTGGGGGTTAGCTCAGCTGGCTTTGCCTGTAATTATTTCTCATGGATCTGCAGATCACAATTCATCATTAGCTCCTGGGGAGGGGTAGCTGCTTCCTCCCAAGGGATCCTGTGGACTTCAGGGCTGCTCACATTCTCCATTTGACCCTGGCATTATTTGCTCTGAACTGGATAGGAAGTCAACTGCAGGTTTCCACACCAAAGGCCATTAAAAAAATAATGTTTCCTCAACCTTAGATGGTACTCTCTAAGGGGGTAAAAAACCGACTCTGAAAGGGAAGCTGTTCTGACCTGACTCTGAAAATTCCAGATGTGAAATGTAAGGGCCACTAAGTTGGACTCAGTTATCTAAGGTCACCAGTTTCCCCCAAAACTTCATATTGCCCCAACCTGGTATGTCTAAGGAGGCATAAGAATCTAGTAGTAGGCTAAGTGAAAATGGAAATAAATACTTAAAGCCAAACAAGAATGTAAGTTGGCATCTTTCCCCTGCGTTCATGAAGTAGTACACTCTGCGGGCATCTTGGTGTTTACTTTTCTGCACTTAACAAGACTTTGGCTGCCCAAAGTGTCTGCAACTTCATGGAGAGTTTGTGAAACACCAGGGTTTCCTTTAGAAACAACCCTAAATGAAGCTCACACCTATGGCAATAGGTCTGATGGCTGTACTCCTTATTCAATCCTGACCCAAAACATTTTGGGAAGCTCACCAGGTTTCACAATATACCATAGGACAGCAATGGAATTGGACTGCTTTGCTCACTTCTTCACAGGAACCCAACGACCAAGCATAGTGATATGTGGCCAGAACTCTATAAGCCTCCTTTTCTCAGGGCAGTCCTGCCACCCCTCCAGGATAAGAGCAGCCTCTTGTCTCCACCTCCACCCCCAAATAGACCTCTCCCACACAGTGGGTCTCTAAGCAAACTCGGTAACGTTATCTCATTTTTTAAGGCACTGCAACTTCTTACAATGTTAATGTGTTAATAATAATTTACCCCATTCTTCTGGCAGGAGCAAAACTGAAGCAACTTGAAATGCCATCAGCAAAAAATTATTTATTTCCCATTCCTGAGCAGTGAAGAAAACAAGGTTTTGTTTGGCCAGGTCCACTCTTTTTTTTTTTTTTTTTTTTTTTGTGGTACGCGGGCCTCTCACTGTTGTGGCCTCTCCCGTTGCGGAGCACAGGCTCCGGACGCGCAGGCTCAGCAGCCATGGCTCACGGGCCCAGCCGCTCCGCGGCATATGGGATCCTCCCAGACCGGGGCACGAACCCGTATCCCCTGCATCGGCAGGCGGACTCTCAACCACTGCGCCACCAGGGAGGCCCCAGGTCCACTCTTGATAGCTATCTGGTTTCAATTAAAACTTCAAGTCTCCAAGGGAAAAACTGGCATTCTGGGCCGCTGAGGCCCAGCCAAGTTTCAGTGTCTCTACAAGATTTCAGAAAGGATGTTCCATCCATCCAGCCACCTCTCATCTTCCTCCTTTTGCATATCATATAGAAGCTTCAGAGCAGAGACTAAATAAAGTACAACTAAAAATAATGACCAGGTTGAAAGAACTCTGCCCTCCTAGAGATACATTTTTTGTGCCAGAGAAGTATTGATTCCGCTCCTAATGGAATTGAAAGTCAAGATAACAGCAGAAATGGAATCAAGAATCCAGGGGAAAGTGCCTACCTATTTATTTCTTCTTCAGCAAACTCCTGCCTCTCCCCACTGACCATTTTCAACTAAACTTTCTACAAAGATTCCAAGCACTGTTCTCTCTTTGCCCCCAGCCCTCATTTAGGTCAGGTGATTTACAAACTAGCTTGCCATGAATAATGCACTCACAGGACCAGAAGCCCTCGTGGCACCAAAGGGGCTCCTTGGTTCACTCAGGTACACCCCTAGGCCTCCCCTGTGTGAAGTCCAGAACTGGGCCTGCCAGCAGTGCCTTCCTATGGGATGTTCTGATGTTAACATACGAAAGATTCGATTACACTCCTTCACTTGCCTAGCCCATTCGTGAACATATAAGGCAGTTGATATTTTCTCCCAAGCTATGAGTGTCCCTCTTAGGGACCACATCACTGCCTCTCAGCCACTCCTCCTTATGTTCACTACAAGCCATCCCATCCCCCACCTCCAATTTGTTTATTCCAGTGACACATCTATTTTCCCTGCTAAGGGAGACAAGTCTGTTTCCCTCCTCTGGCTCCCAATAGCATTCACTCACCACCTCCTCCCCCCAGCCCCGCTCAGGTTACTATAGTGGCTAGCAGCTCCCAGAGCCCAGCTCTAACACCAATTCAACTTCCAAAGACTAAGACTTTTATTTCCTTAATGGGGGAGGGGAGATGGTGTGCAAAGCAGCACTTTCTGAGTACCTGGTCTCCTATCTTCTCAGGCTACATATACCCTGGAGTTTGCAAATACTCTGTGTTTAACCATACTCTTCTGATCTGTCCTGAAGCCCTTCTTTGGTAGCAGGCAAAGCAATTAAGTACAGAGGAAAATACTGCACCTTCAGCTTAACTGAAACCTGGGACTTCCAAGTCAGGGCAAAAGATATCACACCTCCCTCCACCAGTCTTGGGATGGCAGAAACCACAGAAAGCAGGAGAAAGGGGAGGGAGTGACCTGGGATTGTAAACTGGCTACATTTTAAAGTGCTACAAACTTTCTCCTCCCTCACAGGCCCCTGGACAGCTGGCTCCGCCTCCCCGTCCCAGCCAGACAACATCCAACTGGGGTGTGTGAGGATAACTCTCCCAGACCATCCTGGTCCGGCCCCAGTGTTGCAGATGTGGCCTGCATAGAACACCCTTCCTCTCCTCTCCACGTCCTTCTTCCCAAACGACTCCTGCCCCTCCAAAACACACGAGTGTGCACACATACACACACGTTTTGAGGATAAGGATGGATTGGGAAGGGCACATCTGATTTACCTGTGTAAACTACAGGAGGGAAACCATGGGGCAGGACTGCCAGATAGTTTTGGCAATGGCGAGTTTATGAAGTTAGTTTTTGCATAAAACTACAGGAAAAGAAGAAAAACAGGATGAAGAGTAAAGGAATGAAAAGGAAGAGAATAACAAATAATGTAAGAGGAAAATAAGTAATATTAGTATCTCCATAAAAACCATAGACTCCAACTAACTTTAGGAAAAAAGGTGTGGATAGTGGTGAAGGGGACGGGGAAGCTTGGAAGGAAAAGTAGCTGTGGTAGAATTCCAAAATAAACTGCCCTTTCGGAGAAGAGCTTCTGCAGGGATATAGAGAAACACAAATTGGCCTTTTAGCATTAGATGTCAACCATGAGATTATCAGGACAGTTTATTTGAAGCGGAAACGAATCGGAAATCCTTCCCTGAACAGTCCTCCTAGACCACTATACACACCCTCAGAACCCACAGAGACACACATAAAGAATAAATGCAGCATCAAGGGGCAATAAGAACCCGCTCCCCCCACTCCCAGTACCTCTAGCCTCATCTCATACTTCCAACTGCACAACTTTCCGATCTCCAAAGAAAATATTTCCAGTTGGATCCTATTTCAGAATTGTAACTGGTGTGGGTTGTGAGAGGAGGGGTGTGTGCAGCCTGTAGGGGATGGGGACTGGAAGACAGCATTTCGGTAGTTCCTTATTTTTGTAGAGCCAGCATGCTCTACCGATCAGAAATTGCTATTACCCAACAATGCTTCCATCACAAATAGACACCAAAAACAGCATCAGCGTTATCACCATCTTGCTAGAGATCTGCCCAGTCCAGTTTACCTGACTTTGTCTCTGTGGAACTTCTCCTACAGTATTTTAGTCAAAGAGATAAGCGTTTGAAAGACAAAAACAATAAATCGATACTGAAGTGTTCCCTTTCAGGAGTTATTTCCCACTGGAAACCACCGAACGGGGAAGCCTGTCGTTAATTCCCAAGACCACGGCTCCTCTAGAAACACACACAATGCGTGCTTTCAAAAAAGGCATTCGTCTGCTTTTAAGGGAATTCCTGTCTTTTCAGAGTCCCAAAACCGAAGAGCACGAGAAAGAGACTCAGATCCATTGATTAAGATTTTAAGAAAAAGACTCACACAGAGCCACGACGCAAGCACACACCAACCTTCGCCGTTTGGACCACTTCTTCCCTGTTCTTCTTTCTATTAACGACACGTTAGATTCTGATACATTCCCCCCCCCACCCCCCAAAAAAATCTAACTAGATACAATGTAGCTCTCTAGCTCCACTTAACCTGCAAGTTACAAAGAGAGAGAGAAAAAAATATCCTGCCGCCTTCCCACCCCTTTCCCTCCCCCCTCCCCCTCTCTAGTCCACTCCGCCAACGCCAAACCCGCCAGCCCCGGCAGTCAGCGGCCGGACGGAGGGAGGGTGCAAAAGGCGTGGGGAGGGAGAAGGCCGGGGTCGGGGGTCGGGGGGCGGGGGGGGGGGATCAGATTAGGCCAAACTCAATAAGGTCCCAGACCTCCAGCCCGACGCCGCCACCAACGAGTCACTTCAAATGAGCCAGCATCTCTGCCCGCCGCCGGCGGGCCGTAATCGCGCCCATCCTCGGCAGCCTCGCCGGGACCGGCATCCCGCCCCTTCGGCCCGGTCTCCCCCTTCCCATCGGTGCAAAGTCAAAGCCCCGGCGAGGCAGCTTTAACTTTTTCATGCAGGGAACACACACCGCCCCCGACCCCGAGCGTGCGGCGGCCCGCGGCGTGGCTGGAGGCTGGGCGCCGGGCTCCCGGGCCAAGGTCGCCGCGCGTGCTCACCCACGTCCCGGCGACTCCGGCTCCGCTGGCCCCGGCGCTCGCTCAGATCCCGGCTCCCGTCGCTCGCCCGAGCCCCCGAAGGTGCTGCTGCGGCAACTCCATAGCGATGAGCATCTGTCACACGGCGAGCCGCGGGCTGGCCACCCTCGCTCGGGGGGCGCCGGGGCCCCCGGGCGCCCGGAGGCGGAGGCGAGCGGCGGGCGCCCCGGCCGGCCCCGCGCTTCCCGCCCGGCGCTGCCGCCTGCGCCGCGCCACCGATTTACGGAGAGAGATATCAAGGGGGAAAATGGCGTCTCCGGAGCCCGAGGAGTCCTGGAGTAATCACATTCACACACACACGCCCGCACGCACACACTCGCACACCGCGCGCCGCGGGCCTGGCTAATTTTAGCAGGAGCCCCCCCCACCCCCCAAATTATATATATCCCAGTCTCTCCAATCAATGCTATTTTTTTTTCTTTTCTTCAAAGGATGGATTGGAGCCTTAAAAAATGTTGCCGGGTTCGGGCTCGCAGAAGGCGGCGCGCGGAGGGCGAGGGCGCTTTTGCTGAGCTGTGCAGTTCGGTCCGCGGCGCCGGGCGGCCCAGCCCGCCAGCTTGTCCGCCCGCGGTCGCTAGTGCTGCCGCCGCCGCCGCCGCCGCCGCTCCATGGCCGCGCCCGACCCGCGCCCCCGCCGCGTCCCCTCGCCACCCGCCCGCGTCCCCGGCGAGCGCTGGAGTGGGGTCGGGCCCGAGTGGCTGCCTCCCGCGCCCTCTCCCGAGTCCCGGAGTCCTAGTGAAAGGAAGGGGGAGGGCGCGGGCGGGGGAGGGGGAGGATCGGAGCGGCAGCGCGGCGGAGCCGAACGGGGACAGCCACCCCGCGATCTGCCTCGGAGGGGGTGCGGGAACCCACACCGCTCGCCCAGCCGATCGGGGGCCGCTTCCCCGACTTGAGCCGGGGGAGGCACAGCCAGTAACCGGCGAGCGACCTCTCCCTTCACCCTCCTGCAGTGAATTTCTGTGAATTTCGATCAATTGGAGGGAGTGGGGCTTGTGCCCGGGGAGAAGGAAAACACTTCGTGGAGGCGGACCGGGGACCCCTCGCCGCCCTCGCGCCCCTCCCGCTCCCCTACGCCCTCGAGGCCCAGTGGCTCTGCGCGCCGGAGTCCGCCGCGGAGACTGGGCTGCCGCGGGGACCGCCGCGGGCTCGGCACCGGCTCCCGGGCTCAACACTGCCACTATCTGACACAACAGGAGCAGTGTTGGGGGAACTGCGCGCCGAGGCGCGAGATGTGATAGGCTCTGAAACTGGGTGCATTTTTTTAACCTGGTAATTACATTTCAGGGGGTTATATTTTTGTTAAGCGACATGTATGCATTCAGATGCTTATGTGCATTTTCTCGTTATTCACAAAAATTCGACAGTTGATGAGGGGAAAGACACTGAGAGATGACGTTGGCATGCAATTCTCTATTAAGGATGGTGAAAAGAATAAGGTGGAATGTCTTCAGTTCATACAAGATATAGTGGTATTTTAATCTCTTTGACTACTTGTATTGGGGCTGCAAAAGTGGACCTATTCAGGCCACTCAGTTGCAACCCCAGGCAACTGAGGAATGTAACCCCTCTGGGGTGTTTCTACATTATAGGACAGATAGGGATTCAGGAAGGTTTGCAAGTGGTTTTGCTTAAAGACCTTGTGTAGAGTTTACTCAAAACTTGGATTGTGAGAGAACTCCTGCTTACCACGTTTTATATTGAGAGTTCTGGGACTTCGGATTGAGGAATGATTTGGTAGTGATTGGGAATGAACCCCACCAACCACATCAGCCACTGAAGACCTGGCTCGTGTGAATTCTGTCACAGAGCTTCTTCACCCTCATCACTCGTTTCACAGGAACGATGTAATGAAGTACAGCAACGGAGACTGGCTCTGAGGACCCCGTAACTCCCATCCTGGTCCCTGTCCCTGGATCAGGTTCAGTCTGATTCTGAGCAGATCACTGCCCTCTGACCAAAGTGCCCTTGCTGTCTTCTTTTTGTCAGAGAAATGTTCTGATTGGCCAAAAACGTTTCCTCTGTTACTCAACACTGCAAGACCTCTGTTCGAGCAATGTTTCAATAGGTCTTCTGTTACCCCTATACTGGAGTACTGTTTTTATTAGTGGGAAGGTAATGCTTAATTAGAAAAAAACTCAGCAGGGCATATGAACTGATAATAGAAATAAAGATCTAGCCACAAAATTTGATGTCAAAAACAAAGATTCTGTGCAATCAGATGACCTTTGCCTGATTCCTTCTGTACCTAGATTTCTGAAATCCTATACCAAAGCACTCAGAGGACTAAGAGAGCATGTGGGTTTTTGCCTACACTTTCCAAATGGAGAAACTGAGCTCCAGAAATCAGAAGGGTTTGCCCATGAGCATATGGCTGGCTGGTGTCATCTGAGCCAGAACTAAAGCTTGTTGCCCAAGTCCTTTCCCTTCTTAACCTTAGCATATTTACAGGGTCTTCCATCCTGTGTTGTTGTGTTTCTTTGAAGAGCAGCTCAGAGAGCACATGGCATATTAAAAATTCACTATAATAGATGGTAAGTCTACAGCATTATGGTGCAGGAAAAGTTTACCTGAGAGATCACCTAGTCAAACCCCATCATCTTAAAATTGAGGAAACAGAGACAGAGATGCAGTGGACTGCTCCAACTCATTAAATTAAGGCAAAGCCATAAACAGACTCTATGTCCTGTGACTTCTCAGTCAATGTTCCTTCCATATATGTAGCCCATTTTTTGGTCATGAGGGTGAGAGGAGGGGAAGGAAAGGGGGGTCTTCTCACTCTTTGTTTTATATAGCTATATATAAAGTACACATACATATGCACATATATATCTATGTATATCTACATATACTAATATGCATTACATATACTGTATTTTGGATATATCTTAAATTTTAAGCATATAATAACATATTAATAATATAATAATATAATTTTGTATATAATAATAAGGGATTCCTGAAAAAACTAAAGCCACACCCCTGAACAATATGTTTATTGATGGAATGGGACCTGTATTCAAATCCTAGCTAAACATCACAGGAATTCTTATCTTCTTTCCCTAGTAGCCCACTTTTTGGTTATATCTGAGAACCAGATCCTAAAACACAGAAAGTCCGAAACTGGTAAAGAAGTTGGTCTGAAAATTAGTGCCATGCAATTTTAAGATACCTATTCCCAATGCCCCAGGATCCTTGAGAAAATAAAGGGGCAATCTGAGCAGCTGATGGGAATACACACAACACACATCTCTTAGTCCTACAGTCTCCAATGTCAGCATCTTGCAGTCACTCAGCAAATAATTACGTAGCATGAATTATGCCAGACAAGATGGTAGCAACTAGAGATTCAAACTCAGAATTCACAACCCAGTGGGAGAGACTGACATGCAAACTTCTAACTACATCTAATATATGGAAATATCAGAAAGAAGATGTTTACAAAGTACACAGAGCACAGATGCAGAAATAGTAGAAGGGTGAAGTCATAAACCATATCTTCTTGGGAATTGCTGCACATTTATTACGGGTTGGGCTGGCCAAAAATTTCCTTCTGTTTTAAAGTAAAAATAAGAGACACACTTTTCATTTTCACCAAGAACTTTATTGAACAATGTATTCACCATTTTGTTCCACTACCTTCTGCCATTTTTCAGGCAACTTCATAATTCCATCTTCTCAAATCTTTTTATCTTTTTGAGCAAAGAACTCTTCCAGTTGCCTTTTACAATCTTCCAGGAAATTGAAATCTTTTCCATTAAGAGAATTTTGTAAAGATCAAAATAAATAGAAATCCGAAGGTACAATGTCTGGTAAATATGGCAGATGAATCAGAACTTCCCAGCCAAGTTGTAACAATTTTTGCCTGGTCATCAAAGAAACATGTGGTCTTGCATTATCCTGATGGAAGATTATGTGTTTTCTGTTGACTAATTCTGGACGTCTTTCATCCAGTGTTGCTTTCAGTTGGTCTAACTGGGAGCATTACTTGTTGGAATTAATTGTTTGGTTTTCTGGAAGGAGCTCATAATAGAGGACTCCCTTCCAATCCGATCATATATACAACATCACTTTCTTTGAATGAAGACTGGCCTGTGGTGTGGTTGGTGGTGGTTCATTTCACTTGCCCCACAATCTTCCGTTCCACATTATTGTACAGTAACCACTTTTCATCGCCCATCACAATTTGTTTTAAAAATGGAATGTTTTCATTATGTTTAAGTAGAGATTCGTATGTGGAAATATGGTCAAGAAGGTTTTTTTCGCTTAACTAATGTGGAACCCAAACATCAAAGTGATTAACATAACCAAGCTGGTGCAAATGATTTTCAACGCTTGATTTGGATATTTTGAGTATGTCGGCTATCTGTTGCGTGGCATAACATTGACTGTTCTCAATTAATGTCTCAATTTGATCGCTATCAACTTCAACTCGTCTACCTGACTGTGGGGCATCGTCCAGCGAGAAATCTCCAACACGAAACTTCGCAAACCACTTTTGACATGTATGATCAGTCACAGCACTTTCTCCATACACTGCACAAATCTTTTTTTTTGCGTTTCAGTTGCATTTTTACCTTTCTTGAAATAATAAAGCATAATATGCTGAAAATGTTGCTTTTTTCTTCCATCTTCAATATTAAAATGGCTACACAAAAATTCACCAATTTTGGTAAGTTTTTATTAAATGCATGCTGATATGACAGTTGTCACAATACAATCTAACAAAATTGTTTCGAATGAAGTTCATGACAACTAAGTGCTACTAGAGCCATCTTACGGAAAAAACCAAACAAACTTTTTGGCCAACCCAATATTTATTTAACACATATATTTCTTTTTCCACTTTTTACACATATACCTTTTTTTCCCCTATAACCTGTTTTTCCAACCAAAGGTAAAAGTTTTGAGGACAGGGCTGTTCCTTGCACATGCAATGTCAATAAATATAAGCAAGAATAAATGTCCCCCTGATATCACCAAGTAACTGACTTGCTGCCAGCTGGGCTGTTGCTCTGTGCTTTAGGCATCCCTGTGACTAACTGGTAAAATGACCATAATAGTACCCCCTCACTCCAGGCTCCACACCAGAGACACTGCAAGGAGCTGCAAGTTAATCATGTCCCTACATGGCTTGAGAGCTAGATAAAAGGCATATATACAAGCAATGTGTAGTTCAAAGTACAAAGGTTGGTCATGTCATTTTCACATCTCTGAAACTAAAGGTAGAAAGAAATGAGTCAAACGCATCCATTATTCCTTTGTAAGAAGTTGAGATCAAATTGTATAATCAAATCCTCAGAGCCAGTCATCTTCCCTTCTTCAGTTCAAATACTATATTGATTCTCACCTTTTTAGAAAATGAAGTTGTATTATCTAATGTAGTGCTTCTCAACACTTATTGTGAATCAGAATTACCTGAGGGAATTACTGATGCCTGAGACCCATATTGATTTAATTGGTCTTAATAATAATAAATGCCCTGGGTGCTTCTAATATGCAACCAGCATTGATAATCACTGACCCAATAGAAAGGGCATGCCCCACAATGTGATCAGGATACTTAGAAAGCTCCTATCCTCTTAGGTTAGGTAGCATTAAAGAAGTTGTACCTAACCAATGGAGGTGATAGCCACAGTGAATTGTAGCTATTTTTGGAGTTTGGGGGCAATTCTGGAAATGTAAAAATTGCAAGTATGTTCCAACGATGTAATGAAAAGACCACAGACCAAATTGTTAAGGAGACTAACTTCTAAGCTTATTTGGAAAGTCCTCTCATCTCTCTGACTCTAGGATCCCACTTTTGAAAAAGGAAGGGTATCTTAAAGTCTTCTGACGACCAAGCCAGCTATAGAACTTTCTCCATATTTGATTCCGGGACACAAGAGAGTCCCAATAGGACAGTGAGAACATATTGGGAACAGTCAGAGTGGGATGTGAAAGCTGTCCTTAAAGGTAAGAAAGACATTTGGGGAAAATAAGGATTAGTTTGTTTGATTCTGCTCTATAGGGCATAGCAAGCCCCAATCAGCTCAGGTAATGAAGAAGCAAATCTCAGCTCAACATAATGGAACGTAAGATGATTCCATGATTGGACCTAAGAGAACAGATCATCTTAAATAGTAATGAGCTCCCTGCCTTGAGAAGTGTTCCGGGAAAGATTGTGTACCCTTATTTTTCACTTCCCCCAACCACAGTCTGTGAACTCCTTGAGGTCAAGGGCTTTGCATTATACCTCTGTATCGTCACTGAATAAAATTGTACCTGGAGCCCAGCGTACGTCCAGTAAGAGTTCATGGAATGTCAAAAATATTTAACAGTCAATATGACATGGAGCCAATTGGTCAGAATGTATACTGACACATGGCCTTGCTCAGCCAGTTGATATCTCTTTAGTTTTTGGACCCTTTGGAGGTTCAGGAGGGACAGGATGATACAATAAAGGGTATGGGGTGAGTTTGGAGCAATAGTTATTTTAAAATTCTAATATTTTAACACCATCAGGCCTATCCATGTATATTAGATTAACATTGGTTTTATATCATGAAAAATGAAAGAAAGAATCAATCAATCAATAAAAGCTACAGTGGAGAGATAGAAACTGGTAAACTTGGACTGTAGTCCTGTTCTGCCATTAACTGGCTGGGTGAAGCTGAAGACATTATTTCAGCCCCCTCTACCTTAGTTTCTTCATGTATAAACTGAGAACCATAATCTTATCCTAAGGTATCAATCATCATGAGTCTTACAGGAAATATCAGATATAAAGTTACATTGCAAGTTAAATAATTCTGTTCAAATACTGGTTTTGATAATTAAATATGAAGTGGACATTTAAATCACTGCCTCCAGATGCAGCCTAATTCTACCTCCTGTGAGGATCACAATGTATTTTTCTCTCTTCTAGGAAGTGAGAAGGCAATTTTTACTCCTGATTACTCCCACCCCAGCCCCACTTTGGAAAGGGCTCTTCTCTCCAGTGGCTTCCCCTTATGCTACTGTGGTTGCTAAGCAACAAGGAGCTAAGCAGGAACAAAATGTAATTGTCCCAGGAAGGGAATTCCAGGTCTGACAATGACTGGATTGCAGTTTTGGAATCCTTGCCTTCCTGGTTGCAAGAAATTCACTACCGGAAGCTTTCTTATCACGTGGTTCCTTCTGCATATGCTCCAAGAGACCAGCTTTCACTACTTGAAAGGTGGGGGAAGGAGCATTCTTCTGGGTTTTCATTTTCTGGCTCCCTGGCACATTTTTTTCACCGTGATTTCAGAGTGCCCCACATCTGCAGCAAGATTTGGAATGTTCACAATTCTTAACTGAGCCTTAGGAGCCCAGCTATAAGGAATTTATGTTTATATCACTGTGTATGGCACAGGAGCCGAAAGGAGATCTGGGAGGAATACCAGAGGGGATGTAGGCTCTTCATTGCCCCTAAAAATCCACCTACTTGGGCCAAAACAGACAGAGGTATGCACAGAAATGTGTTGTAAGGATGGCTTGTTTATACTGAAGGGAATTTGTTGAAAAGCTAAAGAGGAACCTCATGGAAGGCAAAAATAGGAAGTACACCAGGCCTTGTGGGAACTGGGAAGTTGCCAGGCAGCTCCTCTCTCTCTCCCTCTCCAGGGTCACACTGTCTCTTGTCTGTGCCTCTTTTTATCTATCTGTTTTATCCTTTCAGAGACAAATTCTCTCTGCAAGATGCTTAGTTTTGCTCCTTCACAACTTTGGCATTTATCTGACTTTAGTTTACCCTATCCTCCATGACAACCCTCACCTGCCATCCTTTCTGTGATTCCATTTCCTCATAGAAAAATATCTGATTTCCTCCCAGTGCATCAAAGGGACATTCCTGGGACCCATGACTGTGGCCAAGGGGCTGGCACACACATGGCTCTCCAGCTTAAGCATTTCTTCAGGAGGACTATAGGGAATGTATCTATGATCGGGCCTGGGCTGGACTTGAACTCCAGGAATATTTAGAATGAAGAGCTAAAACTCTCAGAAAACTTAGGTTTCCAGCACCAAGGTCATCTTGCAACATGGGAAGAACTTGAGCTTTGAGGTTGCGTTTGACTCACTCTGAGAAAAACGAGACAGGCTACTTCTAGTAGCCTTGATCTTCTTCTTGATCTTTTACTTCTAGTAGACTTGATCTTCATCTGAAAAAATACGCCTACTCCTAGTAGCATCAAATCTTTAGGGTTTTAGTGAGGATTAAGTGCAGTTAAATGAGATAATGTATGAAAAGATCTATGTGGCCAAGATTATGCTAGATACTATAAAAAAGTACAGAAGATACATAGCATAGTTTTTGGTCAATAAACTTTCATAGAGAAACTACTGTGTTTGACCTGTACTTTGTACTAGGCATACAAAAACTATTAAGATATGTCCTTTACCTTGAGAAATTTCAGTCTAGCGAAAGAGACCCAGGCAATGTTACAAGCCGGCTGTCATTCCACCCTCTTCATTTCTTAGTGGTTGAACTTGAAGACCAGATTGACTCATTCTTGACCTCTTGCCCAAGGCCAACTCTAGCTATTAATAGCAGGACAGTCTTCTGTATGCAGCTTTTCCCTGACCTCATGCAGCCTGAAATCAAATTTTGGCAGACAATATTACATGTGAACCAGTAAATTAAAAATTCAAGAGATAATACAAACTGTGCCTGCTACTGACAAACGTAAAGTTGCAGAAGGAATTCCCTCATAGGAAAGAGATTAGGTGAGATGATCTTTAAAGTGCTCTCTATCCACATGACGTTATGAAACTAAGAGTTGAAAAGAAAAAGAAATCCAAGTAAGCTACAGTTAAAATAGAAGACTTTACAGTCAACTTGAACTTCTGAAAAAAAAAAAAAAAAGGACGTAGATCAAGAGGAAGCTGGGTAGTTCAGTATGGGTAGCTCAGTTTTACCATGTGATAAATTATAAGAATGTGGAAGTGTCAGCTCATTATTGCTGTTTGGAGTTGTCTCATGGCTTGACCAACGTCATATGAACATTAGAAAGACCTAATGCTCATATGGGGAGGACAGCTTGGGTAAACATTAATTTGAGCCATGCTTCATCACCAATGGGTTCATTCTATACTTGAGTTGGAATCCACAGAATCCCTCTTTGCCCCTTGATAGTTAAGCTATAAATGTCAGTACACCTATCAAATATAGTGTTCTGGATCTTGACACTAGACAGATCTTCAAAATGGCTTTGGTTCAAACCCAGTTGCAAATGATTCAGCACAAGGGCCATGAAATGGAACCAGCTAAGGAAGCTGAAACAAAGTGCTCAAAGTTACAGCTCTAGCAGAAACTAACACACTATTTTAAAGCAATTATACTCCAATAAAGATGTTAAAAAAAAAAAAAGTTACAGCACTAGTTTGTGGAACTGGGTTTTGAAGCTCAGTAGTCTGAGTCCAGAGCCCACCCTCTTATTCACAGACCCATACAGCTGCTCTATTGCAATAATGCTTAGCCAGGAAGCAGCACAGAGACACCTGGATGTTCCTTAAATCACCTCTTTAGAATGTATGGAATGAGCTTGTTGATTTCAGCCTTCTAAAAAAAAAATCATAGTAACATTAAAACTTTGAATTATAGAGCTGGCAGGTTCTTTAGGAATCATTTGGACCAAGAAATTCATTTTAGAGATGAGACAAAATTGAGAACCAGAAAGGTAAACTGATAAATTTCTCAAATTTCCATGCAGGTGACAAAGCCAGGTTTAGAAACCAGCACACTGGACTGGGAATTCCAGAGCCCTTCCCATTATACTCAGCTGCCAGGACTTTAGTTGTACCCTCTGCAGACAAACTCAGACTAGGAAAAAGAGAACTAAGAATTAGGAGGTTCACCAAATGGGGATACCCATGAACCTCCAAAACAGGGAGATTTGGGCATGTTGTCTTTGAGAAAATAATTTGGCATATACTTTTGTGATTGTCCATTTTTACTCTAAATTGAAGCCCAGAGGAAAGAAAATAGGGTTGAATCCTTCATGGTTAGACTGATATTCTCTCAGCAATTACTCTACTTTTTGTCTTGTAATAATTGAGAGTAAGAAGACATATTAGAGGAAAGTAGAAGAAAAAATATTTAGAGAAGTAAAGAATAAGCTGTAAGTATGAACTTGCATGTCGGATATTTCTGAAAACAGTTGGTAAAGCAAAATCAATTATTATAATGTTATATATTCATACTGAAAGATATAGGATTCATCCATCCATCTTGCAAGCCACTGGGTATAGGGCATAATGATAAGCACTATGAGATGTATAAAGAAGGGTAGTATACCATCCCAGCATGGGAGGCACTCTCAATCTAGATAGGAACTCACAAGCTTTAGTTTCAGGTCTGCAGAGAAGTTGATTCAAGATGATTCTAAGTTCAATCAGAAATGATGACCAAATACAATAACTTACAACTTTGCTTATCCATATCCTCAGTTAATTTTACCAAGGCAATCATTTTCTGAACAGCTCACATAGTATTATAAGTAAATGATTTCCCTTGTAGACAATATTTGGGTACCATACTTGATTATATTGTCTGTAATCAATCTGTATCATCTGCTATTTAAAATTAGAAGAAACTGGCATTCAGGATGAATGTCCATCAGGCCCTAAGACTTTCTACAATCAATTAAATTATTTGTGTGTGTATTTGTATTTCCATCCTAGTTCTCAGTTTCTCAACAGTCAATTCCTTCTCTCTAGACAATAAGATAACGTGTATAAAATACTAAGCACAGTGGTTAATGGGCTGGCAAGTAGGCAGATGGGAATAGTTTCCACTTATCTTACCCACTTAGATTATCTTTTTTTAAAAATTGAAGTATAGTTGGTTTACAATGTTGTGTTAGGTGTTAGTTTCAAGTGTACAGCAAAGTGATTCATATATATATATATATTCTTTTTCAGATTCTTTTCAGTTATAGGTTATTACAAGATACTGAATACTGTTCCCTGTTCTATACAGTAGGTCCTTGTTTGTCAATTTTACATATAGTAGTGTTAGATTATCTTGCTCTGTCTTCAGTTTGAACTATCATTTCTTCAGTTAACTCAAAATTCTACTTATAGTGATACACCATCATTTGGAGATTATTACTATCTGTATCTAATGCTTTAACCATGGAAGCAAGCTGTATATAGTTGCAGAGTTGTGACACATAATACAATTATCTCAAACTAATATACTCAAGTTTGAAAGAACAGAGGATAAATGAAATGAGCAAATTAATAAAATTTAATTTTGTTTAACCTTAGGGCATAAGATAAGCATTGGCTTGTTTATATAATGCTGTTCTTTAAATAAGGGTGCCTCCCTGTGAAAGTGGTGACTAAGCATTTTTGATAGTTCAGACACAAGACTGATAAAAAGCAATTCTATTTCTTATCTAAAGATTCATGTATTTATTAGTTGTGCCAGGATAGGTGTGAAAAGGGTCAGAGCTTAGTGTTATATCTGTTCAGAAGGTGTGGAAGACTTTGCGGGGGAAGCGCCCTGAAAGCAGTGGATCAGTCATATAGGTAGGGCAAGCTTCCAACAGAGATATAAATGTTTAGTCACAACTTCTATAAAGGGTCAAAGATAAAGTTGTGGGTGTGCCAACAGGTAGGCAAAGCATGATGAATGTGAATCCAGGGCAGCAAAACTCTGCAGGTAACATCTGCGAGATCTGTTCATGGTTTGGGAGAAAGAGGAGATTGTCAGAGTAAGAAAGGGACCCAGATCAAACCAGTTTATTAGAAATGGTAGTCATAATAGAGATTAAAGCTAAAGTGGAGTCTTCTGAACCCACTGTAGAGTGGTGATGCCCAGGAAGGTATCTCTGGCTCTGTAACTCAAATGGAGGGACTCTGGCAGTCAGAATGAAGCCCCAGTGGGGCAGTGAGTCCTGTCAAATATTAGTACAGGAATAGACTATCCTGGGAGGAAATCAAATATTCAGCATCAGATCATGTCAGGCGGCCCCAACATTACTTGCACAATGATTGAATTCTAAGCATCGCCCTATCGGTTAAAGAAGAGAATGGAGAGACTGGAGTGGTTGAACTTTTATGCAGAAATCAATCTGTCTACTATGGAAAGGTGAGGAAGATACCAGCAGAAGAACTGAGGTGGCAGAGTGAGAGATGTTGTTAAAAAGGTCCTTATGTGTTGTAAATACAATTTCATTTATATTAAGAAAGAGCTTCTACCCAGGGTCTAGCTTTTAGTTAGTTGGTTTCAAGAGTAAATTTTTAAAATTTGCTAACTTAGAAAAAATTAGAATTATTATCTAATTGAATATGGACTAATATGAATTAGTATGAATACAAGTGTTCTGTTTTCCAGTGGATTTTAAGTGAATCAGGAAGAGAAACAAGCATTTTACTTCAGCATTTTCAAAGTATTTATTGAATAGCAACTACTGCTAGAGACTTTCCTTACCATATATTTCTCTCTTGCTGCAACTCCTCCTCAACAACTGATACCTACCACCACCACCACTGCCCCACAATCTTCTGCATGGGTTATTTTCTGTATTTATCACCAATCCCTTTCTACAGTGCCTGGTTAAAATACTTGTCTGCCTAGTCCTTACCACCCTAAAGAGGGGCTGCCAGAAACATGGGGTTCTACCTGCCCATGTATACTGAGTTAGGAGACTTTGCCCTTGCAGAGGTAGGAAGGAGAAGCCCAGAGATGAAGAGCAGGTCAGCTCAGAACAGTCAAGAGTTTTGGCCAGGGAAGGCAATGGCCAGCTTAATCATTTTCTACAGTGGTAGATGTCAGATGATTTGCAACCTCCAGCCAGGCTCCTCCCAATTTTTATCCCCTCTACTCTCTTAATGATATTCCCAAGCTCTCTCTACCTTTCTACATGTCTCCACTGGCTAAGCAGAGCTTAAGGTTATGATTTATGCTGACTTACAGTAGGCTTTTGGTTATGTGGAGAGATAAATAGACTTCTACTTCTGGCTCTAATGAAGTGGTTGGTATCATACCTACCCACCCTCTAAGAACAAAGCACATCTGTTTGAAGGCATTTGATAGCATCTAAGGAAGCCAAAACATGAAGTGTTAGGATCCCCAAAAGAAGGAAAAGGTGTTGAGGAAAGCCAGATACTCTGCACTGTTTTGTTCCTTCAAGACATTTGCTGATTCAGAAGCCCTACATGGAGTAAGAGTCTGAGTAACCAAGCAGAAAGGAGTAACTAAAAAGCAGAAAAGCTGAGTAGGGTCTGAGTATGTCATGAGTCTGGGAGACAAAAAAAGTAATTTAGGACTTCCAAGGCAGCCAGGACTTGAAGAGCCAGAGTCACAGAGAGAAGTACAGCACCGAGAAGTAAGCTCTTGTACTGATTTTCCTCTCACAGAATGTGATGATTCCTAAGGAATATGTAGCATGGAAATAAAAATATTCCAATTCAGGCCCCACTGAGAAGGATGGATTCTGGTAAATATTCCCACGCTTTCATTTGGAATCGTGGAAGGCTGTCATTTTAGGAGTAAGGGTAAACTAAAAAAATACTAGGCCTTACAATATTAGAAGCCCAGGTCCAAATTAATTCAATATCTGATTAAATTAAAGTGAACAGCCTGTGAGAATCAAAAGAACATTCTCTCTGGAGGAAAATAACATGAATTAGAACTTCTGTAATTTTTATACACATGCCAGATGTGGCATCAATCAAAAGTTAGCAGGCATTCAAGGAGATGGAGAAAAGAAAAAATAGACAATTAAAACTGAGTAAAAGTTGATCCAGATTTGGAATTATCAAACATGGACTATAAAATAATTGTGATTAGCCTATTAAGAAAAAAAAGAAAAGTTGCAGAATTTCACCAGATCCATACTTTTCACTGAAAAAAGAAATAGAAATTGTAGAAGAAGAAAACTCAGAAACAGAAAGTAAGCTCTCTATAAATGGGTTCAGTGACCAACTAGATACAATTTAAGAGAGGAATGGTAAACTAGAAGTTAGGTCAACAAAAGAGATCCAGACTAAAGCATAGACTAATAAAAAATACAGAAAAAAATATGCCTGGAACATGAACTATATAGCAATGATTTAACATTTTTCAAAGGATTAAAATATTCTACAGTTCAGAGAATGATCTATGACAAAATGGAATTAACTAGAAATTAAGAACAAAGAGATAGCCCAGAAATAACATAAAATCCCATATGTTTAGAAATTAAACACTATTCTAAATAGCTCATGAGTCAAAAAAAAAATCACAGTGATAGATTAGAGCTAAATAATAACTAAAATGCACCATACTGAAACTTTCGGAATGCAGCTAAAGACATGCATGGAGTGCAATTTATAGTTCTAAATGTATGTAATAGAAAACAGCAGAGCCTGAAAGATCACAATCCCATTATGCAGCTATGGAAGTTAGGAAAAAGCACAGCAAAATAAGCCAATACTAGTAGGAAAAAGGAAATAATAAAGATTAAAAAATAATCATAGCAGAAATTAATAGAAAAAGACAACAAATATACAATAAATTATACTGACATTTTGAAAAGGGTTAAGTAGCTTCTTATACACTCGCATGTAGGCTCATGATTCAAAAATTTGAAATAATTTTGCCAGGTAATATATACCTGGCAAATTTCTTACTATTACTATTACTATAGGATTTCTTACTATTGACCTGTATGCATGCATGCATTTCTGAGATGCTTTGAGTCATTTTTTTTTCTTTTTTTTTTTTTTGCTTTATAACAAATTTAATCAGTTATACATATACATATGTTCCCATATCCCCTCCCTTTTGCGTCTCCCTCCCACCCTCCCTATCCCACCCCTCCAGGCAGTCACAGAGCACCAAGCTGATCTCCCTGTGCTATTTTTTAAATAGAAACAAAAAGCTTTGGCTTTTGCAAAAAAATTTGTTGATGAGCTTATTGTCAATTATATATGTTTGGGTTTGTATTTATGTGTGTGACATAAATAATATTCTTTTTCAAAATGGAAATATAGTTGATTTACAATATTGTGTTAGTTTCAAGTGTACAGCATAGGGATTCAGTTTTTTTGCAGATTATGGTCCATTATAGGTTATCACAAAATATTGGATATAATTTCCTGTGCTATACAGTAAATCCTTGATGCTTATCTATATATGTATAGTAGTCTGTATCTGTTAATACCATACTCCTCATTTGTACCTCCCCCTTCCCTTTCCCTTTTGGTAACCATAAGTTTGTTTTTTATGTCTGTGAGTCTGTTTCTGCTTTGTATATACATTCATTCATATTATTTTTTAGATTCCACATTTAAGTAATATCATATAGTATATATCTTTCTCTGTCTGACTTATTTCACAAAGCGTAATATTCCTTAGGTCCATCCATGTTGCTTCAAGTGGCAATATTTCATTCTTTTTTACAGCTGAATAATATTCCATTATACACACACACACACACACACACACACACACACACACACACACATATCTATCTCACATCTTCTTAAGCCAATTGTCTGTTGATGGGCACTTGGTTTGCTTCCATGTCTTGATTATTGTGGATAGTGCTGCTATGAACATTGGGGTGCGTGTATCTTTTTGAATTACTGGGTTTTTTTTCTGTGTATATAGAAGCAAAAGTGGGATTGCTGGATCATATGGTAATTCTATTTTTAGCTTTCTGAGGAACGTCAATACTGTTTTCCATAGTAGCTGCACCAATTTACATTCCCACCAATGGTATACAAGAATTCCCTTTCCTGGGGCTTCCCTGGTGGCGCAGTGGTTGAGAGTCCGCCTGCCGATGCAGGGGAAACGGGTTCGTGCCCTGGTCTGGGAGGATCCCACATGCCGCGGAGCGGCTGGGCCCGTGAGCCATGGCCGCTGGGCCTGTGCGTCCGGAGCCTGTGCTCCGCAACGGGAGAGGCCACAACAGTGAGAGGCCCACATACCACAAAAAAAAAAAAAAAAAAAAAAGAATTCCCTTTCCTCCACATCTTCTCCAACACGTATTATTTGTAGATTTTTTGATTATAGTCATTCCAACGGATGTGAGGTGATACCTTATTGTGGTTTTGATTTGCATTTCTCTAATAATTAGTGATGTTGAGCATCTTTTCCTGTGCCTGTTTGTCATCTGTATGTCTTCTTCAGACAAATGTCTGTTCAGTTCTTCTGCATATTTTTTGATTGGGTTGTTTGTTCTTTTTTATATTGAGTTGAATGAGATGGTTGTATATTTTGGATATTAATCTCTTAGTGGTTGTATCATTTGCAAATATTTTCTTCTATTCCATAAGCTGTCTTTTCATTTTGTTGATGGTTTCCTTTGATGTGCAAAAGTTTTTAAGTTTGATTAGGTCCCATTTGTTTATTTTTGCTTTTATTTCTTTTGCCTTGGGAGCCTGATCTCAGAAAATATTGCTACAATTTATGTCAAAGAGTGTTTCACCTATGTTCTCTTCTAAGAGTTTATGGTATCGTGTCTTACATTTAGGTCTTTAAACTATTTTAGCTTATGTTTTCATTGTTTTACATGTAGCTGTCCTTCTTTCCCAGCATCCCTTGTTGAAGAGGTTCTCCTTTCTCCATTGTATATTCTTGCATCCTCTGTCATAGATTAATTGAAGGTAGGTGGGGAGGTTTATTTCTGGGCTCTCTATTCTGTTCTATTGGTTTATGTGTCTGTATTTGATTACTGTAGCTTTGTAGTATAATCCAAAGTCTGGGATGGTTATACCTCCAGTTTTGTTCTTTTTTTCCTCAGGATTGCTTTGGCAATTCGGGGTCTTTTGTGGTTCCATATAAATTTTAGGATTATTTGTTCTATTTCTGTGAAAAATGTTCTATATTTTGAGAAGAATTGAATTAAATCTGTAGATTGCTTTGGATAGTTCGGCCATTTTATGTTTCTTTTGTTTTTTGCTTTTTTGCAGTACGTGGGCCTCTCACTGTTGTGGCCTCTCCCATTGCAGAGCACAGGCTCTGGACGCGCAGGCTCAGCGGCCATGGCTCACAGGCCCAGCCGCTCCGTGGCATGTGGTATCTTCCCGGACCGGGGCATGAACCCGTGTCCCCTGCATTGGCAGGCGGACTCTCAACCACTGTGCCACCAGGGAAACCTTAGTTTGGCCATTTTAATAATACTGATCCTTCAGATCAAAGAGTGTGGGATATCTTTCTATTTCTTTGAATCACCTTCAATTTCCTTTATCAACTTTTTTTTTTTTTTTTAAAGGGCTTCAAAGCCTTGGCTTTTTGTTTATTTATTTATTTATTTATTTATTTATGGCTGTGTTGGGTCTTCATTTCTGTGCGAGGGCTTTCTCTAGTTGTGGCAAGCGGGGGCCACTCTTCATCGCGGTGCGCGGGCCTCTCACTATCGCGGCCTCTCTTGTTGCGGAGCACAGGCTCCAGACACGCAGGCTCAGTAGTTGTGGCTCACGGGCCTAGCTGCTCTGCGGCATGTGGGATCTTCCCAGACCAGGGCTCGAACCCGTGTCCCCTGCATTAGCAGGCAGATTCTCAACCACTGCACCACCAGGGAAGCCCTATCAACGTTTTATAGTTTTCAGAGTATAGATCTTTTGACTCTTTGGTTAAGTTTATTCCTGGGTATTTTATTCATAAATAATATTCTTCAATCAATATATATATATATATGCATATAAATATATATAGTTTCAGTTGAACACTGAAAGTACAGCAGCAGGGAAGATAGATATAAACCTGGCTTTTTTCAAATTTATAGTCTAATGGTAATGCTTATATACAGAAAGTAAAAAGGAAGAAATAAAAGAAAGGAGGAGAAAGGAAAGAAGGAAATCTTTTATCATACTTCAGAGACAAAGGCAAGAGGAGATAATTATCTAAATTATTATAGCTTTTATTATTTATTTTTAACCTAATAACCCTCCCTTTTCTATTACCTGGTTAATTCAGATTATCAATTTTGATTTTGTTTAGACCACATATCTCAGTTCATTCCTATTTTATTTTATCTGATTTTATAAACTAAACATCTTGTAATTTTATATATTCCCTTAAGATCTCATTTGAATAATTTGCATGATTCTTAGAGGAAGGATTCTGAATGGAGCCATGAATCCTAACATGGCATTAGGTGCAGGTTGGGCATTGAATAAATATTTGTATTAAATAAATATTTGATAACTTTGTATCATTTTATATGCTCTACACATTACAGAAAGCTTAAGGTCTTGGAGATTAAAATAATAATCTTATAAACTTAAAAAAAAAAAGAGACATTTTAGAAAAGACAGGAACTAAAAATGGAAAATGGCTGTCTTATGCAATGCAACAGGGATATTGAAGCCCAAAGTTCCTTTCAATGCCATTTTTTATTGTATGTCTCTTCCCCAGTCTTTTCCTCCTCTTCTCTGCCTATGAGTATCAGCTTTCTTTTGGGTTTTGCTCAGGCCTCAGTTCCTCCCAGAAATCTTCCACTGAAGCCTTTAGCTCTGAAGAACCATTGCATTTTCCATTTTAATCACTTATTGACTTATTTCCTACCTATTTCTCTAGGCATTTTTCTTCACATACATGTCTTGTCTCTAACCGGAAATCCCTTCAGTCAGGAGACATTTAATACAAGATGCTACGGGAAATACAAACAATATGCATACCCTCCCACACAACCATGTGCACACATGGAGCTCTGAAGGCTTCTCATTCGTTGTTGCCTAATTCTTAATAGGATTTGTAGTAGATACTGCTAGTCCTAAAATCAATTCATTCATTAGTCCCCCAAATAATAGAATCTCCACATTTTTGATGAACACTAGGAATAAAGATTTTACTTCCAGCTACCTTTGCTTCCGGGTGTGGCCAGTGTAATGAAAGTAATAGAGGCAAGTGAAATGTCAGGAACTGTTTTTCCTGACATTCCTTTTCCTTATTATAATACCTAGAATGCAGGTGCTGCTGTCTTGGACCACGAGGATGAGACTATGCACTATAAAGCAACAAGGTAGAAGCCTGACACTATACCAGGCTATACACATATACTGGAGCACTATACCAGTCAGAATCATCCACCCAGATTTTGATTTTACATGGAGAAACTACTGTCTTGCAGTTTCTGTTAGTTTAGGGTTCACTTTACTCACTAACCTAACCAATCAGGGCTCTTCATCAGGATGTCATACTAATATTCCTGTCCCTCAGTACTCTCATAGTATTATAATAATGACTTCTCAGTATTTTAAAGACTACTTTAGACAGAAGTAAAATTTTGTTGCCCTTGAATTCCAGAGTCAGTACACATTTCTTACTTTTGAATTGTTCTTTAACAAGGAAGAATTTATATTATTAAAGGACACTTCCTAGCTCAAACTATGGCACTCATCAAATGAAATGACTCTCCATAAACTGATTTGTGTTAAGATACTGTCACCAATGGTTTCCTGTTAAAATATTAGTTTGTGCCTGTATGAATATCTATTGCTTACACTTAGGTTAATGTCCTAAAGTATCTAAAATTGGCAAATAGGGAATATCAATTTTAGTATGACTGCTGGAAAAAAGTTTTAGTTCTAGAGTACAGTTAACCAATAGTTAGCTGAAGACTTATCTCATGACAAAGTTTCTGTGGTGCAAATAATGAGTTAATATTTAAGGTTCTAGGTAAAATTGAAAAGAAGATTTTTTAGGCAACATGAGACCCACTCCTGAGAACTCCTAGAACTGCTAGAACTGGGGTGTTATCATTGCACCTTCCCTCATTCTACACCCTTTCCCAGCTTCTTTATTAAGTTAATATTTTCCTACATTCTGTTATGTTCCATGAGCTCAAAGTACTCTGTTTTTCGAGGTAAAACTAATACTTGTATTAATTAATCCATCTTAGACAATTAATGACTGCCCTGTATTACATGTCCCCTGCAGTGGCAGTAGCAGAGCACCAGCCTTGCCCTACTCTGCTTAGTAGGGAAGGTAATTGTGTGGAAGTATTTCTTGGAACAGTTTCTGGAGTTCCAACTCAGAAGCACCTTTCTTATGCTTTGATAGCATTCTCCTCAGGGAGACTCCTTGGGAAAACCATACTGGGATAGAAGGAGAAGGGGTAAAAGTGGGGCTAGCTAAAACTTAGGCATCTGACCTCACCTTTCAGGAAACACTGACTTTTTTTTTTTTTTTTTTTTTTTTGCGGTACGCGGGCCTCTCAGTGTTGTGGCCTCTCCCGTTGCGGAGCGCAGACTCCGGACGCGCAGGCTCAGCGACCATGGCTCACGGGCCCAGCCGCTCCACGGCATGTGGTATCTTCCCGGACTGGAGCACGAACCCGTGTTCCCTGCATCGGCAGGTGGACTGTCAACCACTGCGCCACCAGGGAAGCCCAGGAAACACTGATTTGCATTAGTTTATAGGAAGACAAATAATGATTGGAACTGATACAGTCATAGTCCTGAACAGGGTAAAAGACCTCTGGAGACTGCTGGCTGACTTCGGTTTGTCATTTAAGAAAAACACCCAGAAGGTCTTGAGTGGAACCTAAGTAGTTACTGAAAGTGATGGGGAACCTGGAGTTTGTGCTGAACCTTCATAAAATTTACCTTTTATGCTTTAAATGCACAGGTATTTTAAAGAATAAATACAGTAAGATGAGGGGAGAATTTCTGAGGGTGAATTGAAGAATTTAAGGTAACGATGAATTGCCATTCTATCCATGTGTTATCTTCAGTCTTTGGGTGAATATCATATGTATAATATGATCTTTATAGAGACTGACTGAAAGGAAAACATCTGTGAATTTCCCTAGATGTATCTGAATCTCAGGGAAAACTGGAAAAGTAGAAAGAAGTTCTTCAGGGCTGTATAGGTCCAAATTTATATTTTGGCTCTGACCTTCTACTAGTTGCATGGCCTTGGGTCCATTACTTAACAGTTTTGAGATTCAATTTTACTTTCTATAAAAAAAACTTAAGGGAGAAGACTCAAATCAATAGAATTAGAAATGAAAAAGGAGAAATAACAACTGACACTGCAGAAATACAAAGGACCATGAGAGATTACTACAAGCAACTATATGCCAATAAAATGGACAACTTGGAAAAAATGGTCAAATTCTTAGATAGGCACAACCTTCCGAGACTGAAACAGGAAGAAATAGAAATTATAAACAGACCAATCACAAGCACTGAAATTGAGACTGTGATTAAAAATCTTCCAACAGGGACTTCCCTGGTGGCGCAGTGGTTGAGAGTCTGCCTGCCAATGCAGGGGACATGGATTCGTTCCCCAGTCCGGGAATATCCCACATGCCACAGAGTGGCTGGGCCCATGAGCCTGCACGTCCGGGGCCTGTGCTCCACAACGGGAGAGGCCACAACAGTTAGAGGCCCTTGTACAGCAAAAAAAAAAAAGAAAAAAAAAAATCTTCCAACAAATAAAAGCCCAGGACCAGATGGCTTCACAGGTGAATTCTATCAAACATTTAGAGAAGAGATAACACCTATCTTTCTCAAACTCTTCCAAAATGTAGCAGAGGGAGGAACACTCCCAAATTCATTCTACAAGGCCACCATCACCCTGATACCGAAACCAAAGATGTCATGAAGAAAAAAGCTACCGGGCCTCCCTGGTGGCGCAGTGGTTGAGAGTCCGCCTGCCGATGCAGGGGATACGGGTTCGTGCCCCGGTCTGGGAGGATCCCATATGCCGCGGAGCGGCTGGGCCCGTGAGCCATGGCTGCTGAGCCTGTGCGTCCGGAGCCTGTGCTCCGCAACGGGAGAGGCCACAGCAGTGAGAGGCCCGCGTACCACAAAAAAAAAAAAAAAAAAAAAAAAAAAAAAAAAAAAAAAAAAGAAAAAAGCTACCGGCCAATATCACTGATGAACATAGATGCAAAAATCCTCAACAAAATACTAGCAAACAGAATCCCACAGCACATTAAAAGGATCATACACCATGATCCAGTGTGGTTTCTCCCAGGAATGCAAGGATTCTTCAATATACACAAGTCAATCAATGGGACACACCATATTAACAAACTGAATGATAAAAACCATATGGTCACCTCAATAGATAGAGAAAAATCTTTTGACAAAATTCAACACCAATTTATGAGAAAAACCCTCCAGAAAGTAGACATAGAGGGAACTTATCTCAACATAATAAAGACCATATATGACAAACTCACAGCCAACATTGTTCTCAATGGTGAAAAACTGAAAGCATTTCCTCTAAGATCAGGAACAAGACAAGGTTGTCCACTCTCGCCACTATTATTCAACATAGTTTTGGAAGTTTTAGCTACAGAAATCAGAGAACAAAAAGAAATAAAAGGAATCCAAATCGGAAAAGAAGAAGATGGCATGATACTGTACATAGAGAGAAAAAAAAAAAGAAAAAGATGACATGGTACTGCACATAGAGAAACCTAAAGATGTTACCAGAAAACTACTAGAGCTAATCAATGAATTTGGTAAAATTGCAGGATACAAAATTAATGCACAAAATCTCTTGCATTCCTATAAACAAATGAAGAAAAATCTGAAAGCGAAATTAAGGAAACACTCCCATTTACCACTGCAAAAAAAAGAATGAAATACCTAGGAATAAACCTACCTAAGGAGACGAAAGACCTGTATTCAGAAAACTATAAGACACTGATGAAAGAAATTAAAGATGATTCAAACAGATGGAGAGATATACCATGTTCTTGGATTGGAAGATTCAATATTGTGAAAATGACTATACTACCCAAAGGCATCTACAGATTCAATGCAGTCCCTACCAAACTACCAATGACATTTTTCACAGAACTAGAACAAAAATTTTTTGTATGGAAACACAAAAGACCCTGAATAGCCAAAACAATCTTCAGAAAGAAAAACGGAGCTGGAGAAATCAGGCTCCCTGACTTCAGACTATACTACAAAGCTACAGTAATCAAGACATTATGGTACTGACACAAAAACAGAAATATAGATGAATGGAACAGGATACAAAGCCCAGAGAAAAATCCATGCACATATGGTCACCTTATTTTGATAAAGGAGGCAAGAATGTGCAATGGAGAAAAGACAGCCTCTTCAATAAGTGCTGCTGGGAAAACTGGACAGCCATATGTAAAAGAATGAAATTAGAACACTCCCTAACACCATACACAAAAGTAAACTCAAAATGGATTAAAGACTTAAATGTAAGGCCAGACACTATAAAACTCTTAGAGGAAAACATAGGCAGAACACTCTATGAGATAAATCTCAGCAAGATCCTTTTGACCCACCTCCTCGAGAAGTGGAAATAAAAAGAAAAATAAACAAATGGGACCTATTAAAAGTTAAAAGCTTTTGCACATAACCATAAACAATATGAAAAGACAACCCTCAGAGTGAGAGAAAATATTTGCAAATGAAGCAACTGACAAAGGATTAATCTCAAAAATTTACAAGCCGCTCATGCAGCTCAATATTAAAAAAACAAACAACCCAATCCAAAAATGGGCAGAAGGCCTAAATCAACATTTCTCCAAAGAAGATATACAGATTGCCAACAAACACATGAAAGGATGCTCAACATCACTAATCATTAGAGAAATGCAAATCAAAGCTACAGTGAGGTATCACCTCATACCAGTCAGAATGGCCATCATCAAAAAATCTACAAACAATGAATGCTGGAGAGGATGTGGAGAAAAGGGGACCCTCTTGCACTATTGGTGGGACTGTAAATTGATACAGCCACTATGGAGAACAGTATGGAGGTTCCTTAAAAAATTAAAAATAAGACTATGGTACAACCCAGCAATCCCACTACTGGGCATATACCCTGAGAAAACCATAATTCAAAAAGAGTCATGTACCACAATGTTCATTGCAGCTCTATTTACAGTAGCCAAGACATGGAAGCAACCTAAGTGTCTATCAACAGATGAATGGATAAAGAAGATGTAGCACAAATATACAATGGAATATTACTCAGCCATATAAAGAAACAAAATTTAGTTATTTGTAGTGAGGTGGATGGACCTAGAGACTGTCATACAGAGTGACGTAAGTCAGAAATAGAAAAACAAATACCGTATGCTAACACATATATATGGAATCTAAGAAAAAAAGCCAAAAAAACCCAAAATGGTCATGAAGAACCTAGGGGCAAGACGGGAATAAAGACACAGACCTACTAGAGAATGGACTTGGGGATATGGAGAGGGGGAAGGGTAAACTGTGACAAAGTGAGAGAGTACCATGGACATATATACACTACCGAACGTAAAATAGATAGCTAGTGGGAAGCAGCCACATAGCACAGGGAGACCAGCTTGGTGCTTTGTGACCACCTAGAAGGGTGGGAAAGGGAGGGTGGGAGGGAGGGAGATGTAAGAGGGAAGAGATACGGGAACATATGTATATGTATAAATGATTCACTTTGTTATAAAGCAGAAACTAACACACCATTGTAAAGCAATTATATTCCAATAAAGATGTTAAAAAAAAGAATTAGAAAAACAAATATCGTATATTAACGCATGTATGAGGAACCTAGAAATAGTACAGATGAACCGGTTTGCAGAGCAGAAACTGAGACACAGATGTAGAGAAAAAATGTATGGACACCAAGGGGGGAAAGCAGCAGGGGGTGGGGTGGCGGTGTGATGAATTGGAAGATTGGGATTGTCATGTATACACTGATGTGTGTAAAATGGATGACTAATAAGAAAAAATAAATAAATAAAAAGAAACATTAAAAAAAGAAGAAAAACAAATAGCATACGCTGACACATATATATGGAATCTAAAAAAAAAAATAAAGGTTCTGAAGAACCTAGGGGCAGGACAGGAGTAAAGACGCAGAGGTAGAGGATGGACTTGAGGACATGGGGAGGGGAAAGGGTAAACTGGGACAAAGTGAGAGAGTAGCATGGACATATATACACTATCAAATGTAAAACAGATAATTAGTGGGAAGCAGCCGCATAGCACAGGGAGATCAGATTGGTGCTTTGTGACCACCTAGAGGGGTGGGATAGGGAGGGAAGGAGGGAGACGCAAGAGGGAGGGGATATGGGGATATATGTATATGTATAGCTGATTCATTTTGTTTTAAAGCAGAAATTAACACACCATTGTAAAGCAATTATACTCTAGTAAAGGTGTTTTAAAAAAACCTGCCTTCATCATTGTTATGAAGCTTAAATAATAAAGTATAGGCAAAACATATCTAACACACTGTTCATTTATTTTTTCTGATGAGTATTATTATTATTTTTATTGAAGTATAGTTGATTTAAAATATTATATTAGTTTCAGGTATACAATATAGTAATCCAATATTCTTATAGATTGTACTCCATTTAAAGTTATTATAAACTAATGGCTATATTTCCCTGTGCTGTACAATATATCCTTACTGTTTATTTAATTTATACATAGTAGTTTGTATCTCTTATTCCCCTACCTTATATTGCTCCCCTCTGCTTCCCTCTCCCCACTGGTAACCACTAGGTTGTTCTTTATATCTGTGAGTGTGTTTCTGTTTTGTTACATACATTTGTTTGTTTTATTTTTTGGAATATATATATATATATATATATATATATATATATATATATCTCATAACATAGGCTATTTGTCTTTCTCTGTCTGACATTTCACTAACATAATACCCTCTAGATCCATCCACGTTTTTGCAAAGGGCAGAATTTCATTCTTTTGTATATCTGAGTAATATTCCATTGTGTATTATGTATTGTGGTGTATATATATATATACATCACATCTTCTTTATCCATTCATTTTTGATGGGCACTTAGGTTGCTTTCATATCTTGGCTATTGTAAATAAAGCTGCTATGAACATTGGGGTGCATGTATCTTTTTGAATTAGTGTTTTCATTTTTTTTTTTCCAAAGTGGAATTGCTGGGTCATATGGTAGTTCTGTTTTTAGTTTTTTGATAAGCCTCCATACTGTTTTCCATAGTGACTGAACTAATTTACATTTCCATATACAGTGCACTAGGGTTCCTTTTTTCCCACATCTTGTCAACATTTGTTATTTATAGACTTTTGATAATAGTCATTCTGACAGGTGTGAAGTGGTATCTCATTGAAACACATTGTTCATTTCTAAGCCCATTACAATGTCCAAATCTCAACCAAAGCCATTTAGAGCAGGTACAGGGCTATCTGTTCATTCTATCACCAACCTATCAGCCAGGAACATGAAAAAGCACTGGTGATGATGTCAGGGAGTTTTCACCAATTCTGAGGCTGGAACATACAAGATCATCATCTTTAAACTCAGTATTGTGGTGAAGACAGATGTCTCTCTGGGCACATCTGATCTTCAGCTTGGTGAGGGATGGAGTAGATGGTCTCATGAGGTTTCATGTGTCCTATAATTCTTTGCACAGCAAGCTATTGCCTTTGTTATTTTGTTAAAGCCACTGCAGCAGACTGACCTAATTTAGCTGTTACCATTTCCTCCTTGCAAAAATGAAGCTCAGAGAAGGCTAGGACTGTTGTGCTATTTTCATAACTTGCCTAATGTTTGCCTGCCTTCTCCCACCTTCTGAGTACCTAGAACCCAGCTTTATCCAGAACCTCTCAATAGCTAGCTTGGGTTGTATCTCAGGACTTTTATCTCTGCTTGTCACTGACTGGCCAATGAGCTGATTCAGTGTTAGTTGCAATAAGTGGTTGTCTGTTCAGTGTAATATGCAGGTTTCCCTCAAAGAGCTTCCTCTTGGCCTCCATAATGACCTATTTGAGTTAAGCCTCAGAGCCTCCAGAAGGCATCTCACAGTTAAAATACACAGATCACCCAGGAGAGACTAAAGAGTGGGGTTATTTGCACAGTAACATCCATTAATTAGTACATTGGCACAAATTTTTTTATCAGATTAGGGGTCTGTATCCTTGGAAATCTGGAGGTCAAGCATGGAGTGAAAGAAGCAGGATGCAAAGCTGGCATGATGAGATGAAAGACGGAGGGAAGGAAGACATCTGGGTTTTGGAGCTCAGTCCCAGGTGAGTCTGTGCAGTGGAACATGTGAAGGAGCCAATATCAGCATAAGGCAACAAGTTTCTGGAGGAACGGCCCCTAAAGATACCATGTTAGTGGTTAATTATGGGTGGCAGGAATATGGACAAATGCTCCTTTTTTCTTTATACTTTTCAAATTCTCTAAAAATACATAACGTGACAAATATCATAGGAAAGGTATTAATATACTTCAGGAATTTTAAATGTTGAGTTGCTATGATTCCATGTCTGACCTTTTGTGGTTGAGAGGAGGAACAGAGTAACTGCCACAGGTATGGCTACAGCCTATGTAGGCTCTACTGCCCTATAGCCTTATATTATAGTCACATTCGTTTGTTTGCCTCTGTGACATGTGCATGTGTATGAGTTCACCTTCACCCTTGAGCCCACTTTTCACCCTTGGATACACTCCCACTTTAGTGTGACTCCTTCATTCCACCTTCTCTAGCAGCATCTGTAATAAAATCATCGTTATTTAATTAAAAGGCTGTTCATAGAACATTTTTTTTTCCTGGGAGAATAGCCCTACATCCATAGGTTAAATCTGAATCTTGGCCAAGTTTTAGTGATTCAAAGCAAGTAGGACCCTTAGCCAGAAATCTATAGTTAACTGATTCAGTTCCTCACTATCTTTTTGCTCTGTGCAGACATACGTTGTCTGAACCGCTTTGATCAGATAATTCTGGTAATAAATACATTTGATCAGACATGATTAATGTAGCTATCTACATGGATCCAAAGCTCTTTTTTCCCTTCTGCAACAATTGCGTGAGGCTGTGAGATTCTGACTGGAAATGATTTGGTCAACCATGTTACTTCAGCCAGCGTCAGGCTGAATCCAGGCAGCCCAAGCCAAAATGATCAGTTAGGCCAGGAGGTGTAGCTTGGACTCCAAATATCTAGAACCTCTCAGGTCCACAGTTATCTACAAAATGAGGATAAAATTCTTGCCCACTTAATGACTCAACTTACTGTCAGGATCAAATTAGGTTATGAATGTTGCAATCTTCTGAAAGTTAAAGTGCTGTATGAGTGGACAGTACATTAATCAACGGACTGGTCATTGTACAGTCTAATCAGATAAATTAAGATCAATCAGATCAACAAAGCCTCTGAAGGAGAGAGCATGTAAACCCAGCTTGTTTTAGGGCCATCCCTTGTGTCCAATTTGCCACTTTTCCCCATTCTTACTCCTGTTTAGTCCTGGAAACACTGCAAGTGATTTCCATCTGATTTAGGAAAGTAATGGAGCAAAGAGACTAACTGTAAACATAAAGAATACAATGGGAAACATTATGTGTGTATATAAAGAAAGAGAAATAAAACCAGGCAAAAACACTTTACAGCTTGTCTCAAAAGAATTATAAAATTAGTGGATGAGGGTATGTTATTACATTTTTATATTTGCATTTTGCCAATGGAAGGCCTCATAATATTTTTACTGTACTTGTAGATTTGGCTCTTCTGCGTATCACATGGATTGAAAGCTGAGTCTCTGGAATTGGGGACTGCTGGGAGGTGAGCTGATTCCAGGGATGGAAGACAGCCTGAAGTTGTGATGGGCCAGGCTTTTTTAGCATCTTTGCCTGGCACAGAGCTGAGCAGGTGCATGGCATTATGTCTGATTGTGATGCTTATGCCAAAGCTTCCATCACACTCTCTTAAAGATGCTCTTCTTTCCCACTCTCCATTCTCCTCATTTGTACTCTGTCTTAAAAAAGGAAAGCAAACCAAAACAAAACAAATGTTAATTAGAATAGGGCCTCATGATTCCAACTTTGGTGCTTACTCTTTATTGCCCTGATATTGTCATTCTCACGCTTTTGAATGATTGATGTCTCAGTATTTGATCCATATCTGAAGAACTTTTGCTTCTGCATTGCACATTTGGTTAATTTCTTTATTCAGTTTGCTATGGACTAAACCGCATACCTCAAATATTCATATGTTGAAGCTGTAATCCCTAACGTGACTATATTTAGAGGTAGGACTTTTAGGAGGTGATTAAGGTTAAATGAAGTCAAAAGGGTACGGCCCTAATCTGATAAGATTGGTGGCCTTATAAGAAGAGGAGGAGAGAGAGACCTGGAAGGTAGCCATCTGCAAGTCAAGAAGAGAGCTCTCACCAGGAACCAAACTGGCTGACACCTCGATCTTGGGCTTCACAGTCTCCAGTGCTGTGAGAAAATGAATTTCTGTTGTTTAAGCCGCCCAGTCTATGGTATTCTCTTATGGTAGTCCGAGCTGACAAATACACAGTTAAATTGATTGGGCTTTTTTATTCTCAATCAATTAAGAAGGATCAATTTGGCTATTCAATTATGAAGCTATTTGTGCTTGCAAAATATGTACTGCCTACATTATTCAGAAAACAAGAAGGTGGTATCCAAATGGGTTGCATAACTTGACAATATTTATCCAGTGGTAAGCATCAAGCAGCCTAGCACCAGAGCCTGCTGAGTCCTATTCTAATGTACTTTACACCATGGCATAAATTAGACACCATCAAATCCAGAGCCTTGTCTAAAGTGCCAAAGTAATCCATCTAAACATGACTTAAAATCCAGAAATCATAAAAAAGAGGATTAATAAAAATGACTATGTTGAAAAAAAGAAATTTCTGAGCAGCAAAAACCAAAGCAAAACAAAACCCTACCATAAGCAAGTCAAAAGGCAAAATGACAGACTAGAACTAAGTATATGGCAATTTGTATCATAGACCAATAAACTGATAGGAAACTGGGAAAAGCAAATGAACAGACAGTTCACAATAAAAGGAACATAAACATCTTTTACATATATGTAAAGATTCTTTCTACATCCCTCATAATAAGAGAAATGCAAATTTAAATTTCACTGAGATGTTATTCTTCACCTATCAGATAGGCAAGAATTCAAAAGTTCGATACTGTATTCTATTCCAGGGTTATGGGGCAACAGTCACTCTCATTCATGATGGAAGGGCAAATAAGCACATGCCTTTTGGAGAGTAAGTCAAAAATGTCCAAAATTATAAGTGTATAGCCTTTTTACCCAGATTTTCTTTTATGAGAATCGATACTATACTTTGCACAAGGGTAATGACTTTCATCCAAAGTTATTCATTCAGAAATATTTGTAAGAGTAAACAAATGGAAACAACCCAAAGGTCCATCAGTGGGAGACTGCTCAAATAAACTGTGGTATAATCATATGATAGAATACACAAAACTGGAAAGAGGTATATTGCTAGGTGAAAAAATCAAAGGGTAAATATTATGTTAACTTTCAAAAACAAAATACTTATATAGACCTAAATAAATACTGGAAGATATACAAGCTTGTCAGTGGCTTATGGGGATGGAGATTAGTGAGTATGAGGCTAAAGGAGGATAAGAGAGTGAGATTTTTGACTCTACACATGTTCCTAAAATAATTTTTTGAACCATGTGAATTCATTACCTATTCATAATTAAATAAAAAAAAAATAAAACGAGAGAGAGACGGAGAGAGAAATCCATGAGGGGATTCCATGAGAGGAATCCAGTATTCTCCCCAGTAACCTATGCCACTTTGTTCTATTTCCTGATGTGAAGAAATTCATAATTATGGCTATTTTCAGTAGTTTCAGATTAATAACACTTTGTTTGGCAGTTTAAAAAAATACACCTAGAAGAGTTATTAACCACATGTTCTGAAAGTACAATATTTAAAAGAAGTTTGGCCAAGAAACTGGAAAATATAATAATCCCAGAATAATCTTGCCACAGTTTAAAATGTTCTGTATTACTGACTGTCTATAATGGAAATAACACGTACCTTAGAGACAAGCCACATTTGGGTTCAAATTTCATTTCTGCCACTAATAAGCTTTGTGTTCTTGGATGAATATCTTTACTTCTGAAACTTCAGTTACTGCTCTTAAGGATGGTCATAGTAGTAATATCCATAGTAGCCATAGTGAGTATCCATTAAGATCATTCAGATTAAAGAGCTGGCATTGGTAGATTTGTCATAGAGGGTAGCTATTATTAGATGATTTCTATATTGTCATTGTGAAAATTCTACAAAGCCCGTAGTTATTTGCAAAATAAACACAGTCTACAGAGGTCAGTAACATTTTGCCTCTCTGAAATTTCACTCTCTCCAATCTCACTTACCATCAGAACACAGAAAAAGAAAGAAGCAAAAACTAGCTCTCAGTAGCAAAACAGATTCTGCAAATATCTGTATGAACGTTTGAGCATTTGACTCTTAGAAGATCCCTCTGAAAGCCCCGTGTAGAGCTGATTTGGCTTGGATTTCAGGGCAGTGCTAAGAACAGAATTAGAGAAGGGACTGACAGAGTCATATTTGCTGCCCAGTGAAAGTGACGGACCATGGTCTGAGACGACAGCTAAATAAAACAAACACAACAACTTAAGAGCATAACATCTGAGAGTTTTTTTTAAACTAGAAATACATATCTACATACCCCAATAAGTTGTGAAGACCTTGCTGTTTCAGGCCAGGCCCATAGCAAGTATTTATGCAACAGGTTTGACAAGGTAAGGAAGAATAAAGACTTTCATTAAAAATGGTTAAAATAAAAATTAATGTTGATGCTTAAATACCTGCTTATGTAGAAAACTCAATTGTCTTTAATTAATTATTCCCTGTGTTTTTTCACGAATAGCTAAAGTTTCACTGTATTCAGTACCTAAAGGTTTGTTAGAAATAGAAACTCTAACAGAAAAGTCTGGGCTAAGATGAATAAAAACATCTAAATCAACTTAAAACAAGAAAGCTGCACAATAAATGGGATATTGTTCTTATGTGCTCATGGAAACTCCCGTAAACAAACAGAACCAAGTTACCTGTCCTGCCTTTGATTTAAGGCTTATGCATGCATAGAGCATAGCCTGTAATATTTTCCACCAGGCTCTCAACTCGAGTTATTCCTATTTGTTTAGATTTTGGGATATCCAAGAGCTGAACAGTCACTTTTATAAGTTGCAAATTGCCTTAAGGGGAAACACTTCGGTTGTGTGTGTGTAACTTGGTAAATGATACTCGCTTTTGGAGCCATGGAATAGAGATCTTAATTCCTGTTGAGCTTTTGTTTATAGATACACAAGCGTGATGAGGGGGCTTGCCCTCAAAACTTTGCTGCCATCCACTTGGGACAACTACAACTCTTCTCAGCAATAGAACCACAAGAAATTCTGCCATATTTTCCAAACAAGCAGCAATCAAACTGCCAGTGCACCCTCTGCATCACATATTTTGTGGATGACATGTGGCTATGTTCTTTTGGGTCAACATTCCCCCTTTATTATGTGGAGTCCCCAGTCACTCTGCAAATAGTCATGTCACTGTTGTGGCTGCTAACCGCAGAAATTATAGGACCAGGATCAGGAAGCGTGTTTATGATGGAAAGTGACAAGTCGCCTTTATTGTTGTTATCATCATCACACAAACAAAATAATAGTGAACAATCAACTCATGTTTGTTAATGGAATTCCACTTCAACAATAGAGTACAGATCCATAACCTACAGGTTCCTTGAATTGATGGTGGGGCTGTATGTGTGTATGTGGGAAATTGTGGTGGGGAGGGCAGGAGAGAGGTACAGAATCATCTGGGGACTTATTCCAAGTGTTCTTGCACATCTCTATGGCTTTCCCCTATCCCCAATTTATTTGAATACATACTTGTGAGGAAGTTTTGTGGATTTAGAAAAAAAGTTTCCCAGATGATTCTGATATACTAAACATATAGCATAATAATAACACATACCATATAATAGCAAACATTCATTGCATGTGCTCTGTATGCTGCACACTTTCCTAAACTCTACCCTTTCCTGTTTAA
Organism: Hyperoodon ampullatus; assembly: GCF_949752795.1. Classification (NCBI taxonomy): domain Eukaryota; kingdom Metazoa; phylum Chordata; class Mammalia; order Artiodactyla; family Ziphiidae; genus Hyperoodon; species Hyperoodon ampullatus. The sequence goes on along the minus strand of NC_136926.1, from coordinate 61,168,587 downwards.
GACCTTTTCTCTGTGATTAATGCAATGAGATGATATTACAGTTTGGTAATTAACTGCATGATTTTTATCCACATCCTTTTCCTTATCCCCTTGTGATAATGTTTTATATTTTCATAAGAAAAAATGGTGTACTGAAAAAACATTTTCTGTGTGCTGTATGTGGCTTTGAATAGAAAACATTATCCTGAGCCTCAGTTTCCTGATTTGTGGTACATGTGGATAATAAAAGCTTCTTTGTCTATATTGATGTATAATAATAGTTATTATTAGTATAGTGAGATGGTTAGTTAGGTTCAGAGTGTGCTTAACAAAGCAGGAGACAACTGCAACGGAGAGGGGGAAGATGGCAGAAGAGTAAGACGTGGAGATCACCTTCCTCCCCACAGATACATCAGAAATACATCTACATGTGGAACAACTCCTACAGAACACCTACTGAACGCTGGCAGAAGACCTCAGACCTCCCAAAAGGCAAGAAACTCCCCACGTACCTGGGTAGGGCAAAAGAAAAAAGAATAAACAGAGACAAAGGAATAGGGACGGGACCTGCACCAGTGGGAGGGAGCCGTGAAGGAGGAAAGGTTTCCACACACTAGGATCCCCTTCGCGGGCAGAGACTGCGGGTGGTGGAGAGGGAAAGCTTCGGAGTAGCGGAGGAGAGCACAGCAGCAGGGATGAAGAGGGCAAAGCAGAGAGATTCCCGCACAGAGGATCTGTGCCGACCGGCACTCACCAGCCCGAGAGGCTTGTCTGCTCACCCGCTGGGGCAGGCGGGGCTGGGAGCTGAGGCTCGCGCTTCCGTCGGAGCGCAGGGAGAGGACTGGGGTTGGCGGCGTGACCACAGCCTGCAGGGGGTTAGTGCGCCACGGCTGGCTGGGAGGGAGTCCGGGGAAAGTCTGGAGCTGCCGAAGAGGCAAGAGACTTTTTCTTCCCTCTTTGTTTCCTGGTGCGCGAGGAGAGGGGATTAAGAGCGCCGCTTAAAGGAGCTCCAGAGACGGGCGCGAGACGCGGCTAACAACGTGGACCGCAGAGACGGGCATGAGACGCTAAGGCTGCTGCTGCCGCCACCAAGAAGCCTGTGTGCGAGCACAGGTCACTCTCCACACCTCCCTTCCGGGGAGCCTGTGCAGCCTGCCACTGCCAGGGTCCCGGGATCCAGGGACAACTTCCCAGGGAGAGCACACGGCGCGCCTCGGGCTGGTGCAACGTCATGCCGGCCTCTGCAACGGCAGACTCGCCCCACACTCCGTACCCCTCCCTCCCTCCAGCCTGAGTGAACCAGAGGCCCTGAATCAGCGGCTCCTTTAACCCCGACCTGCTTGAGCGAAGAACAGACGCCCTCCGGCAACCTACACGCAGAGGCAGGGCCAAATCCAAAGCTGAGCCCCGGAAGCTGTGCGAACAATGAGAAAGGGAAATCTCTCCCAGCAGACTCAGGAGCAGCGGATTAAATCTCCACAATCAACTTGATGCACCCTGCATCTGTGGAATACATGAATAGACAACGAATCATCCCAAATTGAGGAGGTGGACTTTGAGAGCAAGATTTATTATTTTTTCTCCTTTTCCTCTTTTTGTGAGTGTGTATGTGTATGCTTCTGTGTGAGATTCTGTCTGTATAGCTTTGCTTTCACCATTTGTCCTAGGGTTCTATCCATCCGTTTCTGGTTTTTTTTTTTTAACTTAAAAATTTTTTTTCCTTAATAATATTTTTTATTTTAATAACTTTATTTTATTTTATCTTACTTTATTTTATTTTCTTGTATCCTCTTTCTTTCTTTCTACTTTTTCTAACTTTTATTCTGAGCCGTGTGGATGAAAGGCTCTTTGTGCTGCAGCCAGGAGTCAGTGCTGTGCCTCTGAGGTGGGAGAGCCAAATTCAGGACTCTGGTCCACAAGAGACCTCCGAGCTCCATGTAATATCAAATGGCGAAAATCTCCCAGAGATCTCCATCTCAACACCAGCACCCAGCTTCACTCAACGACCAGCAAGCTACAGTGCTGGACACCCTATGCCAAACAAATAGCAAAACAGGAACACAACCCCACCCATTAGCAGAGAGGATGACTAAAATCATAATACGTCCACAGACACCCAAAAACACACCACCAGACGTGGACCTGCCCACCAGAAAGGCAAGATCCAGCCTCATCCACCAGAACACAGGCACTAGTCCCCTCCACCAGGAAGCCTACACAATCCACAGAACTAATATTAGCTACTGGGGACAGACACCAAAAACAACAGGAACTACGAACCTGCAGCCTGCAAAAAGGAGACCACAAACACAGTAAGATAAGCAAAATGAGAAGACAGAAAAACACACAGCAGATGAAGGAGCAAGATAAAAACCCACCAGACCTAACAAATGAAGAGGAAATAGGCAGTCCACCTGAAAAAGCATTCCGAATAATGATAGTAAAGATGATCCAAAATCTTGGAAATAGAATAGACAAAATGCAAGAAACAGTTAACAAGGACCTAGAAGAACTAAAGATGAAACAAGCAACGATGAACAACACAGTAAATGACATGAAAAATACTCTAGAAGGGATCAATAGCAGAATAACTGAGGCAGAAGGATGGATAAGTGACCTGGAAGAAAAAATAATGGAAATAACTACTGCAGAGCAGAAGAAAGAAAAAAGAATGAAAAGAACTGAGGACAGTCTCAGAGACCTCTGGGACAACATTAAACACACCAACATTTGAATTATAGGGGTTCCAGAAGAAGAAGAGAAGAAGAAAGGAACTGAGAAAAAATTTGAAGAGATTATAGTTGAAAACTTCCCTAATATGGGAAAGGAAATAGTTAATCAAGTCCAGGAAGCACAGAGAGTCCCATACAGGATAAATCCAAGGAGAAACACACCAGGACACATATTAATCAAACTGTCAAAAATTAAATACAAATAAAGCATATTAAAAGCAGCAAGGCAAAAACAACAAATAACACACAAGGGAATCCCCATAAGGTTAACAGCTGATCTTTCAGCAGAAACTCTGCAAGCCAGCAGGGACAGGCAGGACATATTTAAAGTGATGAAAGAGAAAAACCTGCAACCAAGATTACTCTACCCAGCAAGGATCTCATTCAGATTTGATGAGAAATTAAAACATTTACAGACAAGCAAAAGCTGAGAGAGTTCGGCACCACCAAACCAGCTTTACAACAAATGCTAAAGGATCTTCTCTAGGCAAGAAACACAACAGAAGGAAAAGACCTACAATAACAAACCCAAAACAATTAACAAAATGGGAATAGGAACATAAATATCGATAATTACCTTAAATGTAAATGGATTAAATGCTCCCACCAAAAGACACAGACTGGCTGAATGGATACAAAAACAAGACCCACATATATACTGTCGACAAGAGACCGACTTCAGACTTAGAGACACATACAGACTGAAAGTGAGAGGTTGGAAAAAGATATTCCATGCAAATGGAAACCAAAAGAAAGTTTCAGTAGCAATTCTCATATCAGACAAAATAGACTTCAAAATAAAAACTATTAGAAGAGACAAAGAAGGACACTACATAATGATCAAGGGATCGATCCAAGAAGAAGATATAACATTTGTAAATATATATGCACCCAACATAGGAGCACCTCAATACATAAGGCAAATACTAACAGCCATAAAAGGGGAAATCGAGAATAACATATTCATAGTAGGGGACTTTAACACCCCACTTTCACCAATGGACAGATCATCCAAAATGAAAATAAATAAGGAAACACAAGCTTTAAATGATACATTAAACGTGATGGACTTCATTGATATTTATAGGACATTCCATCCAAAAACAACAGAATACACATTTTTCTCAAGTGCTCATGGAACATTCTCCAGGATAGATCATATCTTGGGTCACAAATCAAGCCTTGGTAAATTTAAGAAAATTGAAATTGTATCAAGTATCTTTTCCGACCACAATGCTATGAGACTAGTTATCAATTACAGGAAGAGATCTGTAAAAAATACAAACACATGGAGGCTAAACAATACACTACTTAATAACAAAGTGATCACTGAAGAAATCAAAGAGGAAATCAAAAACTACCTAGAAACAAATGACAATGGAGACATGACGACCCAAAACCTATTGGATGCAGCAAAAGCAGTTCCAAGAGGGAAGTTTATAGCAATAAAATCCTACCTTAAGAAACAGGAAACATCTCGAATAAACAACCTAACCTTGCACCTAAAGCAATTAGAGAAAGAAGAAGAAAAAAAACCCCAAAGTTAGCAGAAGGAAAGAAATCATAAAGATCACATCAGAAATAAATGAAAAAGAAATGAAGGAAACGATAGCAAAGATCAATAAAACCAAAAGCTAATTTTTTGAGAAGATAAACAAAATTGATAAACCATTAGCCAGACTCATCAAGAAAAAAAGGGAGAAGACTCAAATCAATAGAATTAGAAATGAAAAAGGAGAAGTAACAACTGACACTGTAGAAATAAAAAAGATCATGAGCGATTACTACAAGCAACTCTATGCCAATAAAATGGACACATTCTTAGAAATGCACAATCTGCCAAGACTGAATCAGGAAGAAATAGAAAATATGAACAGAACAATCACAAGCACTGAAATTGAAACTGTGATTAAAAATCTTCCAACACACAAAAACCCAGGACCAGATGGCTTCACAGGCGAATTCTATCAAACATTTAGAGAAGAGTTAACACCTATCCTTCTCAAACTCTTCCAAAATATAGCAGAGGGAGGAGCACTCCCAAACTCATTCTACGAGGCCACCATCACCCTGATACCAAAACCAGACAAGGATGTCACAAAAAAAGAAAAATACAGGCCAATATCACTGATGAGCATAGATGCAAAAATCCTCAACAAAATACTAGCAAACAGAATCCAACAGCACATTAAAAGGATCATACACCATGATCAAGTGGGGTTTATTCCAGGAATGCAAGGATTCTTCAATATATGCAAATCAATCAATGTGATACACCATATTAACAAATTGAAGGAGAAAAACCATATGGTCATCGCAATAGATGCAGAGAAAGCTTTCGACAAATTTCAACACCCATTTATGATAAAAACCCTGCAGAAGGTAGGCATAGAGGGAACTTTCCTCAACATAATAAAGACCATATATGACAAATCCACAGCCAACATCATCCTCAGCGGTGAAAAACTGAAAGCATTTCCACTAAGATCAGGAACAAGACAAGGTTGCCCACTCTCACCACTCTAATTCAACATAGTTTTGGAAGTTTTAGCCATAGCAATCAGAGAAGAAAAGGAAATAAAAGGAATCCAAATTGGAAAAGAAGAAGTAAAGCTGTCACTGTTTGCAGATGACATGATACTATACATAGAGAATCCTAAAAATGCTACCACAAAACTAGAGCTAATCAATGAATTTGATAAAGTAGCTGGATACAAAATTAATGCACAGAAATCTCTGGCATTCCTATATACTAATGATGAAAAATCAGAAAGTGAAATCAAGAAAACACTCCCATTTACCATTGCAACAAAAAGAATAAAATATCTAGGAATAAACCTACCTAAGGAGACAAAAGACCTGTATGCAGAAAATTATAAGACACTGATGAAAGAAATTAAAGATGATACAAATAGATGGAGAGGTATACCATGTTCTTGGATTGGAAGAATCAACATTGTGAAAATGACTCTACTACCCAAAGCAACCTACAGATTCAATCCAATCGCTACCAAACAACCAATGGCATTTTTCACAGAACTAGAATAAAAAATTCCACAATTTGTATGGAAACAACAAAGAACCCGAATAGCTAAAGGAATCTTCAGAACGAAAAACAGAGCTGGAGGAATCAGGCTGCCTGACTTCAGACTCTACTACATAGCTACATTAATGAAGACAGTATGGTACTTGCACAAAAACGGAAATATAGATCAACGCAACAGGATAGAAAGCCCAGAGATAAACCCACACACATATGGTCACCTTATCTTTGATAAAGGAGGCAGGAATGTACAGTGGAGAAAGGACAGTCTCTTCAATAAGTGGTGCTGGGAAAACTGGACAGGTACATGTAAAAGTATGAGATTAGATCATTCCCTAACACCATACACAAAAATAAGCTCAAAATGGATTAAAGACCTAAATGTAAGGCCAGAAATTATAAAACTCTTAGAGGAATACATAGGCAGAACACTATATGACATAAATCACAGCAAGATCCTTTTTGACACATCTCATAGAGAAATGGAAATAAAAACAAAAATAAACAGATGGGACCTAATGAAACTTCAAAGCTTTTGCACAGCAAAGGAAACAGTAAACAAAACCAAAAGAGAACCTTCAGAATGGGAGAAAATATTTGCAAATGAAGGAACTGACAAAGGATTAATTTCCAAAATTTACAAGCAGCCCATGCAGCTCAATAACAACAACAACAACAAAAAACAACCCAATGCACAAATGGGCAGAAGATCTAAATAGACATTTCCCCAAAGACGATATACAGACTGCCAACAAACACATGAAAGAATGCTCAACATCATTAATCATTAGAGAAATGCAAATCAAAACTACAATGAGTTATCATCTCACAGCAGTCAGAATGGCCATCATCAAAAAATCTAGAAACAATAAATGCTGGACAGGGTGTGGAGAAAAGGGAACACTCTTGCACTGTTGGTGGGAATGTGAATTGGTACAGCTACTATGGAGAACAGTATGGAGGTTCCTGAAAAAAAACTACAAATAGAACTACCATATGACCCAGCAATCCCACCACTGGGCATATACCCTGAGAAAACCATAATTCAAAAAGAGTCATGTACCAAAATGTTCATTGCAGGTCTATTTACAATAGCCAGGAGATGGAAACAACCTAAGTGTCCATCATCAGATGAATGGATAAAGAAGATGTGGCACATATATACAATGGAATATTACTCAGCCATAAATAGAAATGAAATTGAATTTTTTGTAGTGAGGTCGATGGACCTAGAGTCTGTCATGCAGAGTGAAGTAAGTCAGAAAGAGAAAGACAAATACAGTATGCTAACACATATATATGGAATCTAAGAAAAATAAAATGTCATGAAGAACCTAGGGTTAAGACAGGAATGAAGATACAGACCTACTAGAGAATGAACTTGAGGATATGAGGAGGGGGAAGGGTAAGCTGGGACTAAGTTAGAGAGTTGCATGGACATTATACACTACCAAATGTAAAATAGATAGCTAATGGGAAGCAGCCGCATAGCACAGGGAGATCAGCTTGGTGCTTTGTGACCACCTAGAGGGGTGGGGTAGGAAGGGTGGGAGGGAGGGAGATGCAAGAGTGAAGAGATATGGAGCATATGTATATGTATAACTGATTCACTTTGTTATAAAGCAGAAACTAACACACCACTGTAAAGCAATTATACTCCAATACAGATGTTAAAAAAAAAAAAAAAGAAAGAAGGCAGGAAATTTAGGGCTGCCACAGGAGATCCAATTTTACATACCAAGAGGGTTTGGCTGTTCCTAATCTGGGCTAAATATCATGAAGTACAAATAAATGTATGATACCTCCTTCCTCCTATAGGCTTTCAGGGCTAAACTACATGAAATAATCAGTGAACAAGGCAGTTTTTTACCAATATAGGGCTAAGTTCTAGGTCAAAAACTTGAGACTAGACCATGCTAAGATAGTACGAACAAAAAGTGTTAAGAAAGGTAGAGGACAACATGGACTAGACCGACGAAGGAAGTTTGATTTTGTTAGGTCTGGCTTGTAGCAGGTGTAGAGCAAGGGGATATGTTGTAGCAGGTGTAGAGGAAGGGGATATGTTTTCAGGAACAGCACTGGTGGAGGTAGAAGGAGAACTTGTAGTCCTAAGTAAACCTCGTATTATTCTACAGCCCCCCAGGTCAACCGTTTATATTAAAATAAAGAAAATAAATACAGAGTTATATCATGCAGTGAGTACTTTTGCAGAAGCTTACAGTGTAAGTAAAATACGTACTTCTAAACGATTTTTGCCTCCAGAGGAAGTATCACCTGAGGCAAAAGCTTAGAGCTCTGTTATAATTCCTGTAGCCTTATAACACCCAGCATCATTCCAAGTATATTGAGAAGAACTCACTTTACATTTACTAGTGGATTAGAAACATAAGGTGGGGTGAGGTGATAGACATGGAACTCTGGGTTTTGCTAGAGAAAGGTTGTGCAAAAGGAGAGTGGAGACCACTACAGATAACCAGGTCTCCTAATCTATTTTCCCAAGGCATGGCACCCTATCACAGTTGCATAGCCCTGAACTACCCACCTTGAAGGCTGGGAAGTCGGTGTCTTTCCCACCCGCACTTCCCTACTCTAAATACCACTGCTTAACAGTAAGTAGACAAAATTTGAGGCTGGGGTGGTGTGATTAATACCAACCTGTCTGGGGGGCAGTTCCATCACCCCACGGCCTCCTCATTTTTTTAGATGCTGAGAAAATGCTTTTCACAGCTATGATGACACAGCCAGAAATATCACCTTTTGAAGACATCATAACTGTGAGATATGACAGTCTTTCAGCCGTTAGAAGGTTATTTGCTGTAGCCATTAAATACAGCCCTGTCACTCCCACTCACCTGAGCCATATTTCCTCCCTCAATAGATTATCCCTAAATACAGGCTCAGGTACAAATACAAGTAATGAACATTCACAGCTAAAGAAAACATGCACAGTCAAATCTTGCCAAAGGACAGAGTTTCCCCTCTAGGAAGGAAGCCATCCTTCCATGGAGGAGGCTCAGCAGAACCGAGAGGCCGGGTTTCCTGGAGGGGTCTCAGATGCTCAGGTCAATGTGACTTCTCCATTCTCTAGTAATGCAGAGCCTTTGCCTCCTAAATTCCAAGAATGTGCCTGACTGCTCATTTGGTGTCCCATCTTACTTTGCTGCCATTCATTAATTAGAATGAGTTATTAGTAGTAGATTTAATTCTAGTTAATATTAATATCGGTAACAATGCATTACACATGTGTAGATTCTACAATTTCCAAAGTACTTCACAGGCAGGTAGTATACTCATTTAATCAAATATATTATATATGTATGTATTTATGTATAAATGTATATATTTATGTGTATATATATATATATATATGTTTTTCTAATCCAGATGCTTTATTAAATATCTTATGTGTGCTTAGAACTTTCCTAGGAACCTTGTGAAATTAAAAAAAAAATAAATGTAGAAAATATTGGGTTAGCCAAAATGTTTGTTTGGGTTTTTCCATAAGATGTTATGGAAAACCCGAACTAACTTTTTGGCCAACACAATACATAGTAATTTAGCATCAAACTCGGGCTAAAACTTTTCCTGAGGCAGCCTCTATGCAAGCGTGAAAGAATACTGTATAATTAAATGTAAGATTGCATAGCACAAGTGACTACTTCTGAGGAGTTTAAGAGAAGTCCCCTAGGATTACTAGGACTTTAGTTTGGCTCTGAGAATGAGAAGTCTGCAAGGGACCTTTATCTGGATTCTAAACATGGGATCCCTGTAAAGAACGCCACAGGTCATCCCAAGGACTGAGTAGAAAGATTAGAAGGCAAGAATATTCCTGACATACATGGGACTATTTTCTGGAAGATAATAGAACACTTGAATTGCTCATGAGACTTCCCACATTGAGAGAAATAACCCTGGAAAATCAAGCCTTAGAAATAATTTGTAGATTTGTGTAATACTGTGATGTAGTGATTTCCAAGGATGATCTACAAATCCAGAAACTTTCCTTGTTCATAAGAGCTCATATCCCGCATCCTTAAATACATTCTCACTCAAGTGAGGTACAACCCATGGGAAAAACCATGAGAGACTTAGGACCTGGTCTCATTTCATGGCTCAAGACAGATCTGTCCACCACAGAGAAAAAATATTAACCTATTTATGAGTTGTGTTTTTATCTACATACCTATTCACAAAGTTGATGTTGTATTTGATTAACCAAGAGGACACACCACATGCAGAGGCTCCTGGTTAATAAAAGGAGATTGTATTTCAAAAACATGCATTAATTTCACAAGTTCATTTCTTCCATTGGTCAAATATTTTCATGTGGCAATAGCTCTGTTTGTAGAATAAAGTATTATTAAAACCCTTTTGACACTAGAAGAACATGACATACATACTTATAGGCTAAATGTTTTATCACTTCACCAGCTCCCAGAACTTCAGTGTATTATCTATCTTGAAGCTATAATGTACACATAAAATTCATTTAGATATGTTTTTATAAATGTATATATGTATATGGTGGGGGAAGTGAATTTGTTTATACACATACTGCAAGCAATTTTATTTTGTGATCTGGCCATTAACATGTCAAGGTAAGAAGGGAGCTACATACAACAGTGTGTGGAAGAGATTTGGTCTGCTCAATTTTGACCCACAACAGTCTGTTCACCATACAGTAGCTGGAAAGATCTTTTGAAAGGTAAAGCAGTTCTCATCAATTTACTGCTCAAAGCTTTCCAACGGTTTTCCATTACAGTTAAAATAAAATTCAAAGTTCTCACCACAGCCTAGAGGCCCTTCCTGATCTGGTCCTGGTTTCCTCTTAATTATTTCATATTGTTTTGTTCACTCTGTCCACGTTGTGCTTTTGCTGCTTTTCAAAGATGCTTAGCACATTTCTGGCCCAGAGCCTTTTCCCTTGATGCTCCCTCTGCCTGGAACACACTTCCCTCAGATCTTCACATTCACTTCTTCACTTTACTGAGATTTCTGCTTAAAGGTAACCTCCTTAAGGAGGCCTTCCCTGATCACTCCATCTGAGACTGGCTTCTTGTCCCTCTCTAGCCCATTGTCTTGCTTTATAGAAGCTAGGGCAACCTGACATTATATAATGTATCCACTTGTTATTCATTTAACACACATATTTTCCAAACAGGGATGTCAATTTCCCAGAAGAATGCGTTCTGTTTTGTTTCCTTCTGTATCTCTGACAAGTTGTAGATATCCATTAAATGCTTGCTGAATAAATAAAAATAGTAGAATAGCATTTGTTGGATTATTTGTTTGTTTATTTACTTATTAATTAATTTATAATTACCACCATAAACCTACTATCCAACCTGAGAACTAGAACATTATCAGAAACAGTCATCTGCCTATGTTGACCCCTCCCTCCCTCACACATTCTGCCCTCCCATCCAAAATATTTATCTTGAATTTTGTATTATAATTTCCTTCCTTTCGAAATATAGTTTTATTATATATGTATGTATCTAAAACTGTATATTGTTTAGAATATATTCTTTCATTGTTATTGAATTTCATTTAAAAATAGTATATGATTCACATGTAATCCCCTGGAACTTTTTTTTCACTCAATTTTATACTATTTAGGTTCATTGACATTATTTTATTTTGATATTTTTATGTTATATTGTTTTGATATATGTCTATGATCCACTCATTTGCACAGTTATATAGCAGTATTTCATTTTGTGACTGTACCACAGTTTATTTTCACATTGTCCTCTAATGCAGTGGTCCCCAACTTTTTGGCGCCAGCTACCGGGTTTCATGGGAGATAATTTTTCACAGCTGGTGTTGGGGGGTGGAGGGATGGTTCAGGCAGTAATGTGAGCGACGGGGAGCGATGGGGATTGGCAGATGCAGCTTTGCTGGCTCACCCATCGCAGACCTTCTGCTGTGTGGCCCAGTTCCTAACAAGCCACGGACCAGTACAGGTCAGCGGCCCAGGTGTTGAGGACCCCTGTTCTAATGAGTATTCTAGTATGGTTCTCTCACTCAGGAGTTGAGGAAATTTGTCAGAGTCCTTAAGCAATTTGACCAAGGCCACTGAAATAGTGGGGATCTGGGCTCAGATTCTGTATTCAGTATTCTTTCCAATTTGTAGAGACTTGTTAGGGGGTATATTGAGTGTGATGCCCTATAGTCAGTTGAAAATTGAGCATGTTTTGGACTTTTTTTTCCTGAGGCAGCCTCTCCTAGCTCTTTAGAACTGGGCTCACTTCTGCTTTCTTACTTGTAGGTTCAATTCCATTTAACTTTCCAAAATAAATATGGTAGAAGGAAGAAGTATATTAATGACCCTAGCTGATGAGATTTTAAATGAAGTCCCCCAAGGATCCAATATAAGAGCTTTTGTTAACAGACAGACTCAGGAGTTAGTGTACCTCCCCAAGCCCCGGCCTCGTTCTTACCAGCTTCTTATTCTCCCACATTGGCCCAACTCTGTAGTCATGGTTCTTTCTCTGAACACTATACTATCATCCTTTCAGGATTCTGTATTTTCTCTAGAAATAGTCCTCCCACATGAAATGCAGCCCAGCCTTGTAGCCTTGCCATGACTAGTCTTATCCCCCAATTTCTGGGAAACAATATTCTCCCAATAGGACAGCATCTGAATCCTCAGCTCTGGAGCCCTGCTTGCTTGATCAGAACTCCAAAGCAGATCGTTCTTGGATTTATGACAGAAACCATTGTATTTATGGATACAAGCCTTTCACTTAAGCTGTACATCAGGAATTGATCTCCTGTATAGGCAGGACAGATTTTCTGAATTCATGGAAAAAAAAAAAAAAAAAGACTGAAATCAGGGGTGAGATTTGTGACCAAAGACCAGACAGCCTGTAATTGGTCTTGATGGACCTAAAACACAAGTGATATAATCCGAGACAAAGAAGAGTATATTTAATATTGACATAACTTTCTGATGCAGCATCACACATTGTTGGAGACAGTGCACATTGGGATAATACTTTGGAGATCAATTTTATAGCATGTATTTTTAAAGTGTTCATGGATTTTGTCCCTATACAGTTACTTCTGGAAACATATTGTTGAGATCATTTTAAATACAAAAAACTTTTACACACAAAGATGTTCATACAGCATTATATACTTACAAAAAGAAAGATAACAAGCTAAATGTTCATTGGGATAATAAACAAATTAGCTAAATTAAAATAGCTGTAATTTCCATTAGAAAAATCGCATTAATCTTAAAGCTTTTACACTAACTTTGAAAAATATTGGCATTGTAACGTTACATGGAAAAATTAAAATCATACGTATGGCATAATCACAAGGGTGCAAAACACCTTTTCTCCACTAACTATGCTGGAAAATAAGACTGCTGGAAGTGCTCCAAAATATTCAAAGTCATGAAATTATAGCTGTCTTCTAGTTGACTAGGTTTTCCTTGTCTTCCTTAGGAATATGTATCACTCTTCCAAGGAGAAGAAAATAACCAAACTAAAATAAATCAAACATGACACCTTGTCAATTATGAACCCAGATAAAAGATACACAGATGAGAGTGAAAAAAGTAGCCTTAAAGAGCTTTAAACTGTGTCCTTCCCTGCATGGATCTCTCACCCTGTTGAGATCAGAGTAGGGAAGCCCTTTCTAGCTGACTGTGGAACATCTGTTTTAGAGATTAACTTCAATAGTAGAAATAGATCCAAGACATAAAATAATTTACTCCATGGTAAAAGTAGACTTTCAAATCAGATGGAATCAGAGGGATCAGTTAAAGTGTGTAAATGTATTTAGAACAATATTTGACACATAGTAAATGCTAAAAATAAAGGAAGCTATTATTATTATTGTCATAATTCAGTACAAGGCACTTACATTGGTGGCTGTCAATTTAGGAAAACAATGATAAAACTTCAGATTAGAAATTAGATTAGATTAGAAATTCAAATACTAAAAAATGAATCCATGAACAAACTAGAAGAAAATTCATCAAAGAGAAGTCCTTCCTCAGCATAATACCAAAAGTAGAGCCCACTGGGGATTGGAAGGACAATCCCTTTAACCAAAAGCAATTAAATTTTTCTGTAGGAAAAGAAGCTAAGAGAAATGACAATCAGAAATGATAAAAATATTTACAAAATAGCTATTTTATTTGTTTTCACAATTTTTAAGATATCATCCTCATTTTCTTTTCTTCTCCTTTATGTAAGAGTTAATAATCTTATTATGAAAAAGGTATTGGAAATCTATAAGAAAAGAGGCAGTTATTCCAATAATGTAAATGGAGCAAAGGGGTCAGTGATGTCAGCACCATGGCTGAATAAGATATCCCTCATGTATATCCTTTACTCAACAACAATAATTTGGCATCCATTCATGGATAAATGTGTTTTCATGAGAGCTTTATGATCCAGGTGGGAGACTGTGAAACTTTGGTGCAGCCCAAGATTGAGAAGAGCTATTTTTAAAAGATGGGCTCCCAACAAGGCAACTGACTGGCTGACTGTGGTTTCAGCTACACATAAACAGCTCTGTACCCCTGAAGACTTGGCAATATAGCCTGTTTGACTTTATCTACAGTAGGTACAAGATTAAAGAAAGAGAAAGGAATTAAAGCACGTCACTATAAAAAATAAATAACAAAAAAAGACAATAAGAGAAAAAGAAAAGAACAGCAACAAAAAACAATAGTCAAAAGACAGTGAATGAAATGGCAATAATAAGTCCCCGTTTATCAATAATCATTTTAAATAGATGGGCAAAATTCTCCAATCAAAAGACACAAAGTGGGTGAGTGGATAAACAAGCAAGATCTGACAATATGCTGCCTACAAGGGACTCACTTTAGCTTAAGGACACACAGAGGTTGAAAGTGAAGGGGTGGCAAAAAATATTCCATGCAAATGGTAACCTAAAGAGAGCAGGGGTGGCTATACTTGTATAATATGAAATAGACTTTCAGTAAAAGTAGGTCACAAGAGACAAGGAAGGTCACCATACAGTGATAAAGGGGTCAATTAATCAAGAGGATATAATAATTGTAAATATATATGCACTCAACATTGGAGCATCTAAATATTTAAAGCAAATATTAACAGAACTGAAGGGAGAAGTAGATAGCAATACAATAATAACATTATGGGATTTCAGTACCCCATATTGAACATTGGATAGATCATCCAGACAGAAAATTTATAAGGAAACAGTGGACTTGAATGTACTATAGACCAAATTAATCTAACAGTCATATACAGAATATCCCATCCAATGGTAGCAAAACACACATTCTTCTCAAGTATAAACACATGGAACATTCTCTAGGATAAATTACATGTTGGGCCACAGAACAAGCCTTAACAATTTTATGAAAATTGAAATAATATCTAGTATATTTTCTGACCATTGGTATAACACTAGAAATCAATAACAGGAAGAAAACTGAAAAATTCACAGAGGAAAAGAAATATGCGGAAATTAAATAACACACTCCTGAACAACAAATGAGTCAAAAAAGAAATCAAAATGGAAATCAGAAAGTGTCTTGAGACAAATGAAAACAAAATCACAACATACCAAAATTCATGGGATGCAGCCAAAAGCAATTCTTAGAGGGAAGTTTATAGAGAAATGCCTGCATTAAGAAGAAGAAACCTCAAATAAACAGCCTAACTTTACACCTCAGGGGATTAGAAAAAGAAGAACAAACTAAGCCCAAAGTAGCAAAAAAATAGAAATTATAATAAAGTTCAAAGCAGAAACATGTAATAGAGACTAGAAAGACAACAGAAAAAGATCAATGAAATTGAGGTCATTTTTTCAAAAGATAAAGAAAATAGACAAAATTTTAGTTAGACTAAGAAAAGAAGAGAAAGAAATCAAATAAACAAAATTATAAATGAAAAAAGAGATATTACAACTGATACCACAGAAATACAAAGGATCATAAGAGGCTACTATGAACAATTGTATGCCAAAAACTGGATAAATTAGAAGAAATGAAAAATTTTCTAGAAACATACAACCTGCCAAAAGTGAATAATGAAAAATAGAAAATTTTAACGAACAATTAACAACTTGTTAACAACTAAGGAGATTGAATCAATAATCAAAAACCTTCCAGTAACAAAAAAGCCCAGGAGCATATGGTTTCACTGATGACTTCTAACAAACATTTAAAAAATTAATACCAATCCTTCTTAAACTTTTCTAAAAAATTGAGACAAGGGAACACTCCCAAACTCATTTTAGGAGGCCAGCATTACCCTGATAGCAATGCCAAATAAAGATACTACAAGAAAATAAAACTATAGATCAATAACCCTGATGAATATAGATGCAAAAATTCTCAACAAAATCCTAGAAAAAAGAATTCAGTATCACATTAAAAGGATCATACGCCATGATTAAGTGGGATTTATCCCTAGGACTCAAAGATTGCTCAACATATATAAATCAGTAAATGCAATATACCATATTAATAGAATGAAGGATAAAAAAATCACATGAACTTCTCAATAGATGCAAAAGACATTTGACAATATTCAACACCTTTTCATGATAAAAGCTCTCAACAAATTAAATATGTAAGGAACATACCTCAACATAATAAAGGCCATGTATGACAAGCCCACAGAGAATAGCACATTCAACAGTGAAAACTAAAAGTTTTTCTTTTAAAATCAGGAAAAAGAAGAGGCTGCCCACTCTTACCACTCTTATTCAACATAATACTCTAAGTTCAAACCAGAGAGATCAGGCAAGACAAATAAATAAATAAATAAAAGGTGTCCAGATTGGAAAGGAAAAAGTAAAGTGTTCTCTGTTTGCAAATTACACAATATTATAGATAGAAAACCCTAAAGACTCCAACAAAAGTTGTTAGAACTGATAAATGAATGCAGTGAAGTTGCAGAATACAAAGTCAATGTAAAAAGTAAGTTGTATTTTTATACACTAACAACAAAATATCTGAAAGAGAAATAAAGAAAACAATTTGATATACAATAGCACCAGAAACAATAAAATACTTAGAAATAAACTTAACTAAGGAGATGAAAGATCTGTACACTGAAAACTTTAAGACACTGATGAAAAAAATTGAAGACACAAATAAATAGAAAAATATCCTGTGTTTGTGGATCAGAAGAATTAATATCATTAAAATGTCCATACCATCCCAAACCATCTATAGATTCAATTCAATCTCTATCAAAATTTGAACAGCATTTTCCACAAAAATAGAAAAAACAATCCTAAAATTTGTATGGAACAACAGAAGACCCTGAATAGCCAAAGTGATCTTGAGAAAGAATAAATCGGAAGGCATCACACCTCCTGATTTCAAGCTATAGTAATCAAAACAGTATGGTACTGTCATAAAAACAGATACATAGAGCAATAGTGGAACAGAGAGCCCAGAAATAAACCCATGCATGCATGGTTAACTAATATTTGATGAGGAAACCAAAAATACTCAATAAGGAAAAGGTAGTCTTTTCAATAAATGGTACTGGGAAAGCTGGATATTCACATGCAAATGAGTGAAATTGGACCCCTATTTATATCACCCACAAAAAGGGACTCAAAATGGGTTAAAACTTAAATGTAAGACCTGAAACAGTAAAAATTCTAGAAGAAAACTTAGGGAAGAAGCCCCTTGATATTGGTCTTGGCAGTATTTTTTAGATATGACACCAAAAGCACACGAAACAAAAGTAAAAGTAAACAAGTAGAATTATCTCAAAGTAAAAAGCTTCTGCACAGCAAAAGAAACAATTAGTAAAATTAAAAGGCAACCTACAGAATGGGAGAAAATATTTGCAAAACATATATCAGATACCAGGTTAATATCCAAAATATATAAGGAGCTCATATAACTCAAAAGCAATAAAATAAACGAACTGAGGATCCAAAGACATTTTTTTAAAGAAAACATACAAATGGTTAATAAGTTACATGAAAAGATCCTCAACGTAACTAATCATCAGGGAAATGCAAATGAAAAGCACAATGAGATATCACACCTGTTAGAATGGCTATTATTAAGACAGTAAGAGAAGTGTTGACAAGGGTGTGGCGAAAAGGGAACATTATTGCATTGTTGGTGGAAATGTAAATTGGTACAACCACTTTGGAAACAGTATGGAGGTTCCTCAAAATTTTTTTAAAAAGCTACTGTATGATTCAGCAACCCTACTTCTGGATATATATCTGAAGGAAATGAAATCAGTATCTTGAAGAGATAGTGATTGTTCATTGCAGCATTATTCACAATAGCCAAGACATGAAAACGACCTAAAGAAAATGTGGGATACATACAGACACACACACAGTGGAATATTATTCAGCCATAAAAAAGAAGGAAGTCCTGCCATTTTCAACAACATGGATGGACCTTGAGGGCATTGTGCTAAGTGAAATAAGTCAGACAGAGAAATACAAATACTCTATTATCTCACTAACATGTGAACCTTAAAAGAAGAGGCAAAGTAATAGAAAGAGAGTAGGATGGTGGTGGCCAGGGGTTGGGGCCAATGGGGAGATGTTCGTTAAAGGGTACAAACCTCCCCTTATAAGATGAATAAGATCTGGGAATCTAATATTTAGCATGGTGACTATAGTTAACAGTACTGTATTATATACTTGCAAGATGTTGAGAGTAGATCTTAAATGTTCTCACCACACACACAAAAATGGTAATTATTTGAGATGTATTTGTTAACTAACCTTATTGTAGGAATCATTTCACAATATATATGTGTATCAAGTTATCATGTTGTACACCTTAAATCTACACAATGTCACATGTCGATTATCTCTCAGTAAACAGAAGTGGAGCAAAGGATAAAACAAAGTGTATGTGTATGTGCATGCTTGTGTATGTATGTGTACAAACACATTATATATGTATACATATAATATTTATATTTTACATTCATTATTATAGAAATGTGAATTAAAGCAACATGAAATACCAGACTATTTTTTTTCTCAAATGAATTGGCAAAGATGAAAATGAAGATAATGCTTGATATTTTCGAGATTAGGGTTTGTGCATTGTTCTTGTGGAATTTAATACTCTTCTGGAAAATTTTTGTTGTTGCTCTTCAAAATTATGGAAGCCACTTTGGTCTATCACATACTTATGAGAAATGCATTATTTCTTTTATAAAAATATATAGGGAACTAGGAATATGGATTCCAATATGAACACAGCGCAGAATTTCTAGTGGGTAATATTTTTGTTTTATTTTTAAGAAAAAATACTCTTTAAAATAGTTTATGTATGAGTGTTCATATATCAGCATGGAATCTTTTAATTAATTAAATGCTAATAAATCATCTAGTTCTAAAAATTAAGCATCAGATTAAATTAGATCAGTTAAGTCTAATAGAAATATTGACATATTGTGATGTGCTCCAGAAACATTTTCTCTCTCTCTCTTTCTCCAAATGAGCATTAGCATATTGCTCATGATTAAAGGGAAACACACTCTCATAGGAATATATATTAGTAAAAGATTGTGGCAGAATTTGACAATATGTAAAGTTTAAAACTGTAACCATACTTTGACAGAGAAGCCTCATTTTCAGGAATTTATCCTAAAGAAATAACCAGACAAATGTTGAAAGGTGTTTATACCGGGTGTTCATTGAAGTGTTGTTAATAGTATGGAGAATTTGGAAATAAACTAGATATTCAGCAGTGGGGAATTGGTTTGAAATTTACGCTATGTGGAGTAGAGTATGCTATGTAGAGTGAACCTTTAAGTGTTTGAATTTATAAATATAATCACTGAGTTTACTGAAACATAAGATGTTCATAACATATAAAGTTAAAACTCAACCACAATATAGTATGTGTAGTATAATTCTTTTAATAGAAAAATCATACACATACTTGTGCACCAATATCCAAGCGGAATAAACTTCCAGGAATAATACTTATATTAAGTAGTATATAATAATACTTATATTGAGACAGCATGTACCTCTAAATGTAGGATTATGGATAACTTTTTTCTCTTTTGTTTTTTATGTTTCTACAAAACATGTATATTATTTATTCAACTTCAATATAATTTGACAATTTCTCACCCAAGCTGCCACGTTTGTTCGAGCCACTGTCACCTTTTACTTGACATATTCACTTGGATCCTCCTGAAAGTAGATGCAGAGATAAGAACTAGAGGGCAAGTAACTGGATTTGGGAGGTGATCCAGGAAGCAGAAAGTCCAGTAAAGGAGAAAAGCCAGCAAAGTGTGTGTTAATACACTGCTGACTGCTTTGTGGACTGGGGCTCAATCCCACTGTGGTCTGTGTGAATGGACTTCTGAGCTGTCCCATTGAGGGACTGGAAAACCAAGGCATTTATCTCTCCTTGGTAGAGGATTGCCCCAGAGTGTCAAATTTCTGGTAGCTGATACCATAAATTTGAGCAAACTTCTCTAGCTCTAGAGGAAAATCCTCAGGCAGAGAAACAGAGCTGGGTGTGCTTGCATGGGGCGGCTGGAGGAGTGTGGGTGGGAGCTGTACATTGCCATTGCAGCTGAACTCCTGTGTGGGTCTCAGGACGTCACAGAGGATCGTCTACCTGGTACTCCTGAATTTCTGTCACAGTGTCTCAAAATGTCTGCCTACTTCTACCCTCACCCACTCATAGCCTATCAGAGCGATTATTTTAAAACTCGAATCATACCATGTCAGACCTTTGCTCAAAAACATCCGATGGGGCTTCCCTGGCGGCGCAGTGGTTGAGAGTCCGCCTGCCGATGCAGGGGACACGGGTTCGTGCCCCGGTCCGGGAGGATCCCACATGCCGCGGAGCGGCTGGGCCCGTGAGCCATGGCCGCTGAGCCTGCGCGTCCGGAGCCTGTGCTCCGCAACGGGAGAGGCCACAACAGTGAGAGGCCCACGTACCGCAAAAACAAAACAAAACAAAACAAAACCTCCGATGGCTTCTCAACTCATTCACCAAAACGAACAAACCCCCTCACCCCAAAGCTTAAATAATCCACAAGGCATTACCTGATCCAGCCTCCATGACCCCATGTCTCACTTCTTTCCTCACTGGCCTCACTATAGCCACACTGGCCTCCATGCAAGTATTCCTCCAAATACGCATTCGTCCAGGGCCTTTGCAACTAGTTCCCTCAGCCTGGAAGGCTTCTCTCCCCAAATGTGCACTCACCTCAGGATCTGCCCACGTCATTCCTTCTCAGAGAAGCCTTCCCTGACTACCATATGTAAAATAGCAGCTCTCTGACTCTATTGCCCTCTAATCCTATTTGATTTTCCTCATGACGAATGAATGGATGAATGAATAAGCCAAGGGAAATCAGCTTTCAAGAGAAGTATAGAATGAGGTAGAGAATATTTCTCCAGGATCATTCCTTCTTTGGTATTTTCAGCTCGGTAGGGCCACTTTTACTAACCCTCCATGACCTTGACAATTCTGCTTAGTCCTGTTGGTTGCTTTGCCACTGACATTCTGAAGCACAGCCTTTTGGCTGCCTGCATATATAATATCTGCCAGTGTCACCTGTTAAATCAGATCCCCAGTGCTCCAGGCTGTCTGCTCCCTTGGCTCTCCACATCCTGGAATTACAGGTGGACTGGAGATACTGTCACAATGACCTGTCCTAGGCAATCAGTCCAGAAGACATGGCCTGTGTTCTCACTAGGTTCTTGGTGCAAGTTCTGATCAACTCTGTGCTTGTGTCCTTGTAAGGCCAAGGAAAAGAACTTGGTGTGCTGGCACTTAGCCTTGTAGCTCAGACTTCTTTGACAGCACACCCTCCCATAAGCCAAGACAAAATCATCCTTCCATCACCGCCTTTCCTAGCTTTACTGGTCTTGGATCCCCGCCCCAACCTCCACCCTGCATCACTGCTATGACTGCTTATGAAGCATGAGGTCTACCCACAACTCTCTTCTCCTATGATTCACCTGAATTAATGACAAGGTTCAACACTGAGAAGTGATAATATATTCTCTCCAAAGAATGTGGAGTGTTTGGAAATGTGCCCGGGCAACCCCTTCCTAGCACCCAGAGACAACCCAGGTCATTCATTTACCTAAGAGAGGGAAATGAGGTTCAGGTTGGAAGTCCCTAGTGTGCCTCATAGAAGGGAGCCGTAGAGTTGACATTTCTGTCTAAATCAGCAGCATTTTTTTAAATCCCATTTGGTGACATGCAGTTCTCTTTGGATCTATTCTGGTGCATCATATCCCATTCCATGGGTAATAAATGCACACTTAAGTACACATAGCTTTGATGCCAAAATTCATTTTCTGATATACTATTATATTGTAGTTTTAGTTTGAAGTTATGAGACTGAATTTTCAAGAGATGGCTAGTAAAATTTGTTTCTCTAACTCTCATAACTAAATTCTGTTCTTAACATGAATCACCTGAAAACATTAGAAAAAGTAATTATTTCTATACTTAACTGTACCTAAATGTCTGTAAGGAAGTCTCATAGGGGCTTAATGGCATTCAGATGTCTTCCTAATACTCCTAAGTTTGAAATGATCAAAGGATTGCTATATATGTTTATCCTCAAATAATTTGGAGTTTGAATGTAAGTCATTCCATAAATTTTTATTATATCCTAGCCCTTAAAGAGATTTCATTTCAGCAATATACTGACCTTTTGCAATCCTATGCTATGTTTGTGAAAATTAACCCTAAAATGTGAATTTACATCTATATGATAATAAACATTTTCTCAATGTTGATTCAAAACCACAAACACTATATTTCACAGGAATAATAAATCTTCAATAGAATTATTTATAATCTACATTCTTACATTTGTATTTCTCCTTAATATAATTCAAATAACTTTTTGTCTTCCCTTCCTTTTCCACAGAATGCAATTCAACCTTACCTGCAACTCTGTGTGTAAGATTGTGCTTGAGGCTTTGAGATACACAACATGATTGGATACAGGTTTTAATTTTGAGAAAATTACTTCCTCTCTGTTCTCAGAGATAGAGTTTGCTGTAACCAAGAAACCACTCTGTGTAGACTTCACAGCTAATAATAAAATAGCCTACTAATTATTAAATGCTCATTTTGTTCTAAGTATTGTGCTACTTTGCATCTATTATATAATTTTATTCTCATCCCTATAAAGTAGGTACTATCTTTCTTTACCAGATGAAACAACTAAGGAATCTTCCCTATTTGATTTGATTGGGGGACTTCTAATTCTGTCTTTCTACATCCTAATGTAGCTGTCTTCACTCATTTGTTTGTATATTTATTGAAAAAAATGTTTTTTCATCTCCTACTCTATGTAGAAGTATATCAGGAGCTGTGTTAGGAGCTGCAGGAAACACAGAGAGGAATGAGATTCAAACCCTTTCCCCAGAATTCAAAATACAGTTGTGTATCATTAGGTGACACAAACTTCCAAAACAGTAACACCTTAAAATCTTAGTGGCATAACACAATAGAAGTTAATGACTTCTCACCATAGTGTTTGGTGGGTTGTCTTCCATGTGATGATTTCAGGACCCAGATTCCTTTCATCTGGTGTTTTTGCCATCCTTTTGCTCTAGAGTCATTTACTTATAGCTGGTGGATGGGGAAAAGAGACACAAGATAGGCCTGGTCAGGCCATGGTGCACATCACTCTGTTCTATTGACCAGAGGTCAGAACATGGCCTTGTGTGATTTCAAGAGTGGCTAGAATATGTAGTCTTACTGTAAGCACAGAAAGAAAAGAATACATACAATAGTAGTAGTCTCTCAACCAGCCCACTCCTCTGGGCATCAAATATCCCTTCACTCCTCCATAGAACACTTGTCCTTGCCCCATGGAAGACAACCCAAAGACCCATCTATTCTGTGCATCCAGCTCAATGTTCAGGCACTCTGGGTGATGCATGCCCTATCCATGAGGATAGTCCCTGTGTGACTCCCTATGGTCTGGTGACCTGTGAACTCTAAGGACAAGTTTTCTGCCCTCCCATCCCTACCTCCACAAACCCCCACTCCACCTTGCCACCCCCAGTTTACATTGTAAAGTAGGGACAGGATAACAGCTATAAAAACTCTCATCGGCAAAGTTCCTCAACAATTATGAAATCCTTCTGGGTGACCCTTCCTTGTAAAGGTTCTTTATGGGAGGGGTTGAGGAAGTTCTGGATGAGACTTTGATTATACCTCTGGGAGAAATTCCTTTGTGCACTGTTTTTCGTGGACCCTCTTTGAACATGTTCCCTATGGACACATTGGAAGTTGGTGTCAGGGAGTTTGTCCTCCTTGAGGGCTGTCCACCATTTGTCACCTATTTTCTGCTGGTGCTGGTTTGGGGGCTCAAGTGTTGTTTTAACTCTTACATAGTCACAGTTTTCTGTGGTAAGTCTATTTGCTTCCAGTCATTTCCGTGGGTTAGTAGCCAATCCTCAATTTCTTTTCTAATGATGATTCTCAAGCCTGAATTCTTTCTTCCCCCTTCCAAATGACTTTCTCGCTGTAACCTAAATGGACAGTAAGCTTGAGGGAGGAGTGGAAGGAAGGGCCTAACATCCTTAATCTGATCTTTAACAGTTGTTGGAGCTTCTTTGAATTACAAATGAAAAGACTTATTAGGCCTGCCTGATCAGCAGGCTCTCCTTTAGAAAACAAAACAGTAGAATAGAACAAAGCTCAAACCTACCAACAACAACAAAAAATTTGGCAAAAATTAAAACTAGTAACCACTCTTCAGCAAGAATAAATTTATGTTGTTTCAATGCCTCTGACTTGCAGTTGGAAGGGTGAGGCCCACCTTGTCTCATGTAAAAAAAAAAAAAAAATCCATGGAAATAGATGAATTTATGAATGCAGGAAGACTTTATGTAAATAGTTTTAGAAGTCATTCATTCCCATTCATCATCATATTGTAGCATCTTCCAAGCCCAAGAGTAAAGAGTTAAGCACTTACAATTGCAGGAAAGAGTGAACGAGCAAATTCTTATTGAAAGCTTCTGGAAAATTCATTCCTTGGGTTGGCAGTTCCAAATAGGATCCTGCCATTCCTCAGTCTTGCCTCTATGGACATAAATTGCTCCCCTTGCTCGTTCTAAAGATGACTTTTCTATTTTGGAAGACAATGCAATGTAGTAGATGGAATACTAATTTTGAAATTGGTAGGTTCTGTGTGCAGGCCATATCTGTTTATGTGCTAGGTAACTCTGAGCAAATTACCTAACCTCCCTTTAGCACATTTTACTCATTTGCAAAATGTAGGTAATGGTGACATATCTTCCATGGCATTATTTGAAGGTTCAAATGGACTAATGGATGGGAAAGCAGTTTCAAAGGTAGTAGTTATTATAATTGGCCCTCAATAAATGATCTTTGATAAAAATGGTCAGTTTCTAACCCCATTCTCTTTCTCAGAAGGATTGTTGATATAGGGCATTAATCTCAAAGGAACAGAGCTTGCTGTTGGCACTTTCTCCTACCCAACTCAGAAGATTATTGAAGTGGGAGCAGAACTTGCTTCACCCTGGCACTCTTTCTCTAGGCAAAACTCCAACTCCTAGAACTTTGTCCTTATGGTATCAGTGTGACAAGTGCAAAGAGCACTGGGCTGAAAGTTCAATACACACTTACATTTCTTCATTATTTTGTTCATTCATGCATTAATTCAGCAGATGTTATTGAGGGCCTATGATGTATCCAGCACTGTGCTAATTTGCTGTAACTGTGGAGCTGAGTATTTTAACCATCCCCCACTCCCATATTAATAGGAACTTGATGGAGTCACCTAAACTCTTAATGTGTTGGTTGACTCAACTGTCCACAGTGATCAGCCCTGCCCTGTCTTGCTCACAGTTTTTATGACAGAACAGCTTGGAGAGTGTTTTGTAGAAATAAAAGGACTAGACAAATTATAAAGTGTTAGTGTATTATTAGCATTTCTTGAGTAGGCTTTGACATATGGCATGGCTACTGTGCTCAGGTAAGAAAACCACAAAAGAAAGCTGATCATAAAGAAAGAGGGAAACTATTGTAGTTAAATGACATTTTGTTGAGTGCCAATAACTGAACCCAAGATTCTTTCATGATTGATTGAGTTTGGTGTGAAGTCATGGCTGTGAGAAAAAATGAGAATGTGAATTCAAGGAGACTAGGAGTAGGTGTGGGAAAGTGGATATAGTGACTATTTTGGAGTTTTTAACATGCTGTCTCACAGGAGTGGGCTGACAGGGCAAGATATGTCTGATGAATACATGGGATAGCAACATGAAATTAGCTTTGGTAATAATATTAGTTAGCATTTATACCATACTTTGTTTTCAAAGTACTTTACAATGGTTAATTGGGTAATTGCATCCCTGTGAATTAGGTCAGCATGGTTATTTCTCTTTCACCTCATTAATCCCTTCTTCTCCTTAGCTAGCTAAGGCCCTTAGTCACCTAGTTACACATTCAGACTTTAGTTAGGTGTGTCTTCATGAAACATTGCATTAGCCTTAAAGGGTAGACATAAGAAGTGGCTCAGTGATACTCTAATGTCTTCTTTGTAATGTTAAATGCAGTCTTATTTATCAAAGTTAACCTATGGAGAACTAGTTATAACACCTTCAAGAGCTACATTCACACTTTCCCTCTGCTTCCAATAAGAGGTAGACCACTTATTCTCATACTATGTGGACTGTGTTGGAAAAACCTTTGGATACATGACACAGAGAAGTGTGTTCTAGTGTGGCTTCTGCCACTTACTAGCTTATTAGATGTGATGATTCGAAGTCATCCACACTTCAACAACCTTTGAATATTTCTAAGTTTCAGAGTTTATCTTTGTAAAAATGTAAATAATAATACCTGGACTGCTTTCTTCCCTGGTGATTTTTGAGGATGATACAAAAATCTTAATTTAGGGAAGGTTGTATGACCAAACAAGATATGTTAGTATAATTGGTTAGCAAAGTTTTAATGACATTAATCAAAAGATGGCAACTATATAGTGTCACCATCTCTTCTCCTGAGCCTATGGGCTGATATTACTAATTGATCGTGGCCCTAATTTTTTCTTTTTTCTTCTTTTTCCTGAGTTAGGCCTTAGCCTCAGAATCCTTCTCAATGTAGCTTATTTAACCACCACTACTGACTAACTGGAATTAGTACAGACAAGAAAAACATTTGCCAAACCCAAATCTAAATCTCTTCTGTTGTTTATGTTTATTTTGTTGTCTTCAATAGGCTATATATACATATGTATGTTTTTGAAACAAAATATTTTTTTAAAAAGTGAACAGTCTTCTCTTAGTCCTCTTGTCTTCTGCTGTTTCTAAAGTGAAGATCTTCTTCTCTGGCTTATTTAAATGCTCTGATAAATATTGTCTTAGGAAAAGGAAAATTAAAGGACATCTCAAAGTAACGTTGGATAGATTCTGAATCAAGACAATTCATTTCATTGTAACTCTTGGAACACCTTGGCTGGAAAATCTAATCTGTAAAAGTCTAATCTTTTAGCCTATATCCCATGCTAGGTTAACTCTATTTAAATTAAAAAAGATCTTATCTCTAGTTGAATTGAATCTAGGTGCTCGTGTGATTTGACCATGTTCCAAAATTAGCTTCTGTTTTCAACCTCTGGATGTGTTTACAGTTTGAAGTTAGTAATAAAAACTCATAGAAATATTAACATCACCAACACCTGGGATGATTGAAGCACTTTTTTTTTTTTTTTTAAAGAATCTCTCTTTTTTAAAAAAAAGAGAGATACTTTTTTTTTTTTTTTTTCCTTGCTGGACTGGAAAGGAAAGTAGCCAGGGTGAGTTGTGAGAAAAATTCCCATTTTTAGTGGGGATGCCTCTGTAAGATTTAGGCAGATGAAGTAGCGTCTGTGGAAATTATAGGATATAAGGATTCATTTTCTAACTCAAGATTTAAAGGTATATCACATGAAAGTGATAGATCATTATGCTGGACTATATCTGCAGCAAACTTGTTATGACTGTTATTCCCTTCTATGGTATCCTCTGCATTATAGATAGGAAGTGAAAGACTCCTTTTCCCAGAATCCCTTCTCTCTGTGGTTTCAAGTTAGAGTTTATCAGTGAGAGACATTTGTTATTTGGAAACAGGAAAAGAATATGAAGTCACTATCCTTTGGAGATGGTTTCAGCCAAATTCATGGGCAGATGAGTGATTCACAGGAACTTCTTGGTGAGAGCCACTTGGTTCACCTCTGAGAACTGAGAGATTTGGTACAAACTTCTCAGGGATTTTTGAGAATTGAAACAGCTTTCCAGAGAGCTCCTGAAACTCTCTGCTTTGGTGTAAAATCTTTAGTGTATGCTTCCCCAGCCTGTGATTTCAAGTTCTTATAATAGTGAAGCCCCTGTTTCCTGACTTAAGCTCTTTACACTTGGAATACAGGGGTTTCTATTTCTTGAATGAGCTCTAAGTAATAGAGGGTTTTAATTTTTCACCCTGCAAATGGTTGTGAGATAATAGAACTTTAAGGATGAAATTTCCAATTGATTCTCTAATAGAATTATGATTGAAGGCAGTAATAACTTCACTGCTAGTACCAAATGGGTCTCTGATAGTCCATGGTATGCAGTAACAAAACAGTTATTTACATTATCACCTCTAATTTTCTGAATTTGTATATCTATAGTAGGCAAGATTTTGGGAGGCAAAGTACCAATAGTAGTAGTAGTAATAAAACTTTACAGTGGAAAGGGTACAAGGAATGTGGAGTGGGGCTAGCTATTTCTGAGAGCAATGTAGAACTTAAAAAAAGAAAGCAAGCGTTTTAAATTAGTTATTCAAGGAATGAAATAATACCATACACTATGACTTTAATTAGTAGCTTGAAGAAAATCCTTTTTTCTTGTATCCACTGGCCAATATTTAAAAAACCCAAACAAAAATATAATCCCGAAGGTGGGTAAATTGAAATTCAAGGTGAATGTACAGGCCTACTAGGTCTCATATCAAAGTTAGAGCATTAACCAAGAAGGAACAGAACCTTGAAAATCATAGAGGAGACATTTGGGCAGATTTCGCAGAACGTTAAGTACCTTGAAAACCCCAAACTTACCAGGCCTCCTGTGCCAGCAGAAGCAGCACCATCTGCTTTGATGCCTTACCACCCTGTAGTGGTTTCAACTCAGGCATTCACCTTGCAGGAAATACGGATTCTCTTTTAGACCCACAAGCTACCTTTCTTTGCTTCCAGACCCATAATTAGACTTAAGTCCTGGTAAAAGCCAGGAGGATAGGAATAAAACAAAACTTATGATTGAGAAGCAAGAACCATACACCCAAGAATAATTACAATATTTTGTCAACTTATAGTGGTTTTTGTGTAGGACGAGATTATATGTGTTAGGCCAGGGAGTAAAGAGTTTAATGTTAAATTGGAGTAATCACAATAGAAAGTCATGGCTTCTGACCCAGTTCTCAGACTTAACTTCACAGATCCAAGATTTCTTTTTATATAAATTTATTAATTTATTAATTTATTTTTGGCTGCGTTGGGTCTTCATTGCTGCGGGTGGGCTTTCTCTAGTTGCGGCAAGCGGGGGCTACTCTTTGTTGCGGTGCATGGGCTTCTCATTGTGGTGGCTTCTCTTGTTGCTGAGCACGGGCTTCAGTAGTTGTGGCACGTGGGCTCAGTAGTTGTGGCTCACGCGCTCTAGAGCACAGGCTCAGTAGTTGTGGCACCCGGGGTTAGTTGCTCCGTGGCGTGTGGGATCTTCCTGGACCAGGGCTCCAACTTGAGAAGTAAGTCAGACAGACAAAGACAAATATCATATGATATCGCTTATATGTAGAATCTAAAAAAAGGGTACAAAAGAACTTATCTACAAAACAAAAATAGAGTTACAGATGTAGAAAACAAACTTATAGTTACCAGGGTAAGGTAAGGGGGAGGGAGCGATAAATTGGGAGATTGGGATTGACATATACACACTACTATATATAAAATTGATAACTAATAAGGACCTACTGTACAGCACTGGGAACTCTACTCAATACTCTGTAATAACCTATATGGGGAAAGAATCTAAAAAAAGAGTTGATATATGTATATGTATAACTGATTCACTTTGTTGTACAACAGAAACTAATACCACATTGTAAATCAACTGTACTCCAATAAAAGTTTTTAAAATAGAGCAGGGGCTATGTCTTTTATTGCTCTTGCATCCTGGAAACTTGACTCTCAGATCTGGCTAAATTATTCAGGCTGTGAATCAGAAGTATAATTGTTTTTAATGTCTGCTGATGTTTTACACAGAAATTGGGATATTTCATAGAATATTAGTGCTGCAAGGGACCTTAACAAACCCTAATCAGATCCCTTTCATTTTATAAATGAAAATATTCAAAGACAAATCACTTCTCTGAGTGCACAGCATTGCTGTATGCTTGGTTGTAGAACTCTCTGAGTGCCGTCCCTCTGATGCCTCAGAGGCTCTCAGGATGCACTTGTGGCATTAGGAGGAGAAGACTGGCACAAATTTATACTTTTCCTAGAGTGCTAACAATGTTAAAAACAGAGTGGGAATTAGGTTATGTTTGGCTCAATGTAAGTTAAATGGGTACTCAAGTCCCTAGAAAGGGGAATAAAATGAAGAAATTGATGGTTAGGTTAAGCAGTTCTCAACCACATTCAATTTTGTCCTCAAAGGGGCATTTGGCAATGTCTGCAGACATTTTTTGTAGCAACAACTGGGAGAGTGCTACCTGCATCTAGAGGGTAGAGGTCAAAGATCCTGCTAAACATCCTACAATGCAAAGGATAGCCCCTCACAACAAAAAATTATCCAGCCCCAAATGTCAATAGGTTGAAAAACCCTGCAGTGGATGTTCTTGTCAGCTCAAGAGAGAGGGCAAGGCCAAGAACAAAGGATAGAGAACTGCCATTTACAAACTGTATCTCCAAACATAATGGCCAAATAATTTCTTCTGTCAGGATAATAAGGTGGTGAGATGTCTGATTACAGGTGAATCATTTTAAGAGCATTTGATGGTGAGATGAAGTCGTGATGGACACATTGTTAACCAGTATTCTCACAAGGAGGTTCTAAATTTATCATTAGATTAATCCATTGTTTTGCCTAGGTACAAAGGTCCTCTGAAGATAACTTTCGACCCTTTTGGGTCTGAGAGCCATACACTTGGTCCAAAGTCCCAGCATTAACCTCAGTGTTATGGACTATATGTTTGTGCCTCCCCTAAATTTGTATGTTGAATCCTTAATCCCCTAATGTGACTGTGTTTGGAGCTGTGGGCTTTAATAGAAGTAACTCAGGTTAAATGAGGTATAATCTGATAGGATTAGTGTCTTTATAAGAAGAAAGAGCTCCATCTCTCTCTCTGTGCACTAAGAGGAAAGGCCATGTGAGGATGCAGTGAGAAGGTTGCTGTCTACAAGCCAGAAAAAGAGGATTCATCAGAAACTGAACCCTTCTAGGCCTTGATCTGTGGCTTGCAGCCTCCAGAACTGTGAGAAAGAAATTTCTGTTGTTTAAGCCCCCAGCCTGTGGTATTTTGATGGCACCCTAAACAGACCAAGATACTCAGGAAGCTTGAACAACTAAAAAAGAACAGAAAATAATAAAGATCTCCAAGAGTATCTTACAAGGGAAGAGGTAAGAGAGTGAAGCTCAGGCTTTCCTCCAGTGAAGACTATCAGCAAGGATCCCCCTGCCATCCCCACACCAACGTTATCTCCTAACAACTCCTTTCCAATAACAGGCAGTTCTAACTGACTCTGGTCTTTGGAAGGCAGGCCTCCTCTTGGTTGCTGCAGACTTTTCAACAAAAACAAAACATACTGAATAATACAATTAGGAGATATTTAAATAAAAGGAAGGTAAATGATATTTTTGTGGTATAAGGATTATGTATCGGGGGCCAAACATTAATAACAAAAGTAAATTGTTTCCTTAAAGCCTTTAGTGCAGTACTTTTAAATATTGGGTTTGCATAAGAATTATTTAGAATACTTGTTAAAGATTCAAATTCATGGGCCCATCAACATAGTTTCTGATTTAGTGGCTTTGAAGTAGGGCCTAGAATCTGTTTATAAAACCCTGAGCATTTCTGTAACAGGCAATTCACTGATCACACTGAGAAACACTGTGTCCATACTTCACAATGAATTTTTCAAGGGCAAATTCATTCAAAGTAAATTTGAGAAAATGGAGAAGAAAAAGATGAGGGAGTTGGAGAAAAGGAAAGAGGCTGGGAAATAACAACAATGAAAACTGAGATATAATTCAGATATGAAGAAGTGAGGGTAGCCATGGGGCAGAACTGCATTTTAGAGCAAGTCACAGTGAAAAGGGATGGAGCCTGCTAGAACTCTGTAGCAAGAAAGTTCAGTTTATTTCAGTTTATCATAACTGGCTTCTGAATTCCAGCCTTGGCATTTGCAATTGTTGGCAGAGACAACAGTTAATTCACTCTGTCTCAGTTTAAACCTTGAAACCAGTCTAGAGTCCTCTAAAAAACCTCTTTTTGGTTCACTAAGGGGATTCAGGAAATTTAAGTGCCAGTGAGAGGATGGGAATCAGGCCAGCTGAAGATATACTGGAAGACATATTCCATAGGCATATCTCATAGGATATTCTATGGTCATATTCCATAGATATCTGTAACCAGACTACCAAGAGAAGACCTCTCAGGGAAAACTATACCATATACCCACACATTCTGTGCCCCTTAATGTTTATTTAACTAGGGTGAAGTCAGGTTTAAACAAACATCAGTCACAAAAAGGAAATGGAGTGTTTAGATATGGGTGGGCCATGGAGATATGGGAGAGGTGACTTTCTGCCTCGATGATGGTGGTGATGGGATAGCTACAGATTGTGCATAAGTATTCTGGATGTCTATTGCCAATTGCGTTACATTGGAAATTAGATTTCCCAGAATCTTTTGGGAATGCCTGATACTTTCTGAGTTGGGTTATACAAAAGTGAAGTTGCATGAGATTTAGGAGGTAGATGTGAAACAGAAGTCATTATGCTTTGAAGGTCCTTATCAATGAGACATGGTGAGAGAGAGACACAAAGGAAGAGGTGGGTTCCAATTTGTTCTTGATCTTCTCAACTGGTAGTCTTGGTGACCGGCAGCATCCACGGTCTGCTACCTGACATCTCCTGGTAAATGCATAGAACCAAAAACCTTTTACAGACTTCTATAACCCTCCCCACAGTTGGACTACAGCTGCTAGGTGCTCTTATCTTCCAAATGTTCCTGCAAGCTCCAATTCATTCAGTCACACCATGGCTAGTTAATGACTTTTCTCTGATCCTTCCACTCCAAACCTTTACTTCCCCAGTGACTCCCTCAATCACATAAGGTTTAATTTCTATAATAAATTTCTTATTCCATGATACTTGTGATGATACTGCTTCCCAGACTAAACCTGATTAATAACAACCTCATGTCACTTCCCGTCGCTAACCCTTCCAATGCATACCAGCCTCATGGATCTTCAAAGCATAAAGACCACTGAGGAAGAAACAATTCTCCATATATCCTCAAGATAACTCTTCCCATAATAATTAGTATCCAGATCTGAAAGCTTCCTTTTAGTGAGTACTAGAGAGAGGTTGGATGAGTATAGCTATTGCTTTGCAACAATAAGAAATTGGGGACGTCCTTCAATTTATAAAGAGTTTGGACTGAGACACATGGACTTTAGGGATAACTGTAAAATCTGTTGAGCCCAGATGACTGTCAGTGACCATAAGCCTGGATATAAGCTTAGAACACTAGGTGAGGAAGTCAAATGACAGGCAAGTGGATATGCTCCAGACAAGCCACTTGGAGTAAATAGCTTTAGGGGAGTGATTGCAAATGCAGAAATCAAAGGAACTGCCAGGAGGTGTGAAAATGACAACTTAAAGGACAATTTAAGATGCTTTAAAGCCAAAGGGAGACACTCTGCAGGGCAAATAATGCGTTCCTCTCCTTTTCTAGGGAACTAGAGAATTTTTTTTTTTTTTTTTTTTTTCCGGTACGCAGGCCTCTCACTGTTGTGGCCTCTCCCGTTGCGGAGCACAGGCTCCGGACGCGCAGGCTCAGCGGCCATGGCTCATGGGCCCAGCCGCTCCGCGGCACGTGGGATCTTCCAGGACCGGGGCACGAACCCGTGTCCCCCTGCATTGGCAGGCGGACTCCCAACCACTGCGCCACCAGGGAAGCCCCGGGAACTAGAGATTTTAAGTGCAGCCTGCTCACAGCCAGAGGAGACCACAGGAAGTTCACATTCTGGGTCAGTAATACCAGTGGCTGAGGTTCTGCAGGGTCTGGGTCTCACCATACTCAGTGGCAGTGCCCACCAAACTCTGCTTTGGATTGGTGGTCTGCAGAGCTTGTGGTGACTCAGCACACTCGCTCCCCAGATAGAAGGTAGATGAGAAAAGAGAGTAGCGACATCCCATTTATGACTGGACTTTAGGTTAGTTAGTAAAACACATCTTTATTTCAGCACAGCTGTTTCAATGCTTTTCTTTTTTCATCTGTTTTATAGAAAATATTTTGTGAGGATTTCTAACTTACTGAGGCTAAAATAATGAGGAAATTTACTTTTCAAACTTAAGACCAATGGGTAGATGGGATATGTTTCCTTCCTGGAGTCCTGTAGCAATAGCATCAGCTGCTCCTCCTGAGTGCTGATGGGTGGCATGGCTGCAGAGATGTGCACACAGAGGGATGGATATTCAGACTCAGCAACGGACAGTTCACAGTTCCTGATCCTTCCCCCCTGGTATGAGCCTCAAAGTTTTTCTTTTTCCACTCTTCGGCATTCTCCATGGGAAAACACCCTCCCTTTCCTCTTTAAATAAAAGGAAAATTCACTGTCAGTTCAAAACCTCTGAAGGATTATCCTGAGGTTCAAAACTGTGTGCTGACCCCTGCCTTTAACTGCAATTGCATCCCACCCTGATGCCTCACTAAATTATTCCCAAACCTGAAAATTGTCCCCGCCCTCACTGCAAATGAGACAGTCCTCTGAGTAGGGGGCTAGCTGAGGGCAGCAGCTGCCTGAGCTTGGCAACTACTCCTGAAGGGATAAGATTATCCTGTGATAATCAGACCTTCCTCTCTCAGGGGCACTGGGGCTTGTAACTGTTACACTTATCTCTACTTTATGTGTAAGTAAAGGGAGGGCCATACCTTGATTCCCTTAAGCTATCAGTTGAAATCATGTTTAACGGGGAGATTGAAGCTTCCAGGCCTCCTTAAAATGCTAATGAGCTTTGAGATGTGTGATGGCAAGGGCTTCTGACTTGGGTTTGCTGGTGTCCAGGGCTGCTGTGGATGTAATAGAGCTCTGTCCCTACATTAAAGTGCCTTCCTCTTCAGCCCTTTCAAGGTAACCCGAAGACTGTGGAACTCTTTCTCTATCAGACATGTGGTGTCACCACCAGCACACTTCTCCAACCCACTAGCTCCCCAGATAACCCCATAGAATTGGTGGAGGCATGAAAACTGTGAGACAAACAAAGTTGGTCTCTGGTGCATTCCTATCAGAACTCATGGAGAGCTTCACAGGGGATCGGACTAGCAAAGCCAAAAATAGAAAGTGGCAAACCCTGGAAAGTGGAACCTGGGCAAGATGCCAAGATTTAGCCTGCAAAGAAAATGCAGGACTGGGAAAAAAGTCAGGGCCAGATCCCCAATAAGCACAATAGAAGCCCCCAATTCCAATAAGAATTGGCATTTCTGGGGCTGCTGGGGCCAGAAATAGACTGGTGATTTTAAGGAGAAAGTCCTGGGAATTAGTGTTGGCGATCACCCCCTGATACAGTTCTCTTGACAATTTTTCCCTAGGGCAGGACTTCTATCTTACCTCAAGGATGCATCTCTATCAGTCTTAAAGGGCCAGCATTCAGAATTCTTCACAATTTTCCTCTCACAGATTTTTTGTTGTTGTTGTCCCCTAATCTGATTGTTGTCTCTCCCAAAAGGTGGAGTACTAAGACTGGATCACTAAGCTAATTGCTTTGCTTCACTGAGTTTCTGTTCCTCCTTGAAGACAATTTACACACTTTCTTTCCCCTATCTATAGTAATATCAACCTTGGGTGTGTCACTTAGTGCTGGGTGCACTTGCTGGACCAAAATTCAGAACTGACTAACTCAACAAAAGATGTTAATGGCAGGTAAGGAGCTGTTATTCATCTTTGTGTTTGCCTTTTAATAGAGAATTTACTTTCTCCAAAACCCCCTCTAACAAAAGAGGGGAGAACCTGCCTATTTTGCCACCTCTCAAATCCTGTCCTATGGGTGTTATCTATTCCACCTACTAGAACAATACTGAAGTAAAGAACAGAGCATCTCTCAGCTTAAAGAATGTTTCCCAGGCCAGTGGAATCAGGCAGTTGGCAACTCCTAAATCTGTTTGCAGACAGTGCTGAAAGTTGAGATTAGTCTAGCTGCAGGATTGGGTACAATCTTTGGATTGCCTTGCCAAATATGGGTTAAAATGACTTTGGCTGCTGTAAACTCCAGCTTCAATGGAGGAAGAAGCTTCTCTTTCTCTCATCTTTTCTGAACTCCTGGGACCTAACAGTCAGTGTTTGGCTTAGAAAGGGATTCGGTATCTTTTTATTATAGTTTTGATGTCAACCCCAGTGCCACATGGGAAGCCTTTTTATGTTCAAGGGGCAGCCACAGCAGAGAACAGCAATCTGTGTTTTTCTTTTCTTTTTTTTTTCTTTTTTTTTGTCGCTGAGATAATTTTCAAGGAGGCAATGTTTGTGCTTCCAAATAACCCCACCACTTTTCAATTTTTGTACCCCCTTATATATCCCCATATATCATTTTCATGGTTTTGTTGTCTTAGGCTCTCCTTCCTTTCAGAGGAAAGCAATCTGATAATAAGCCTATATTAAGTATTCAGACCTGAGTATATACCTTTAAAGGGTGTTTAGATTTTTAAAAAGGTTACAGGAAGAGAGCAATACTTAAACCATATTTGTCTTACATGCAAAAACATTTTTTTACCCAAAATATAAGTATCAGTTTCCATAACCCAAGCAAACTCTGGAAAAGTTCAGTCCTCTCTTGGTAGAAGAGAATTCTTAACCACTGCGCCACCAGTGGTTGCAGCGGTTAACTGCAGCGTCAATTCATACTTTTGGTATTACAGGTAAAGCAATGGCTTCTGTGGTTTAATTAATTAATAAATGTCTATAATCCAGAAGATTATAGAATTTGGGTGCGAGGTTGATGTGGGAAGAGAGTGTAGAGCAATAAGGCAGAATGATGGGAGCCCCAGAAGATGAGCATGCATTGTTTATATGGTCACTGCTCACCACTGTTCATTGGTATCAGGGTATGATCAGCTCTGCTCATTAACACCTTGAAGTCTTTAATCCTTTTTAGACGTCTATGCTGTTTAAAAGATAAACTTACAAAAGGGCTTCCCTGGTGGCACAGTGGTTGAGAGTCTGCTTGCCGATGCAGGGGACACGGGTTCGTGTCCCGGTCCGGGAAGATCCCGCATGCCGCAGAGCGGCTGGGCCCGTGAGCCATGGCCGCTGAGCCTGCGCGTCTGTGCTCCGCAGCGGGAGGGGCCACAACAGTAAGGGGCCCGCGTACCACAAAAAAAAAAAAAAGAAAAAGATAAACTTACCAAAACAACTACCATGATACTCTATAAAGTATAATAATTTTGTTGGAAGATTAGTGTTAGTATGGATATTTGTGGGGGTATCATAAAGTAGACAGTTTTAGCTGTTTGTGACATAAACATTGATGGGACACATAGACTCCAGATGAAATGTATACTATGTCCAATGTTGAAAAGCAAAAATGTTTCCACTGCAGACATATGTTCCTGGGACAGAGAAGTCTGTTAAGAAAATCTTTTCTGTCAATAGCACACATTATAATTGTGGCTGATATCTTGACCAGGGATGTGTGTGGTATGGGAGATAAAGACATGAATACTAAGAATGTTGCTTTTTTGCTCAACTGACAGGGGAGAACCTGATTCATACATCTACAAATATGGATTTTTTTAGGTGATCATGTGCTAAAGCAGCAAAGTTGTTGTGATAATGTCTTGTGTTAAAATGAATCATTTTAAAAATGTGAATTTACTTATTTAACAAGGAGTGTTCTTTTTCTGAACTGGATGTACATGTATAGCTCTAGCAGGTAGAGTGGTTGTTAATAATTCACATTCCCATCACTGGGGTATGAAAGTTCCAGTCATCATCATCATTCATTTTAGCCATTCTGTGCTATTGTATATTATTTTGGTTTTAATTTGCATTGTCCTGATAACTAATGAACATGAGAACCTTTTCATATGTTAATTTGTCTTTTGGATTTCAAGAAGTTCCTCTTCAAATCTTTTGCTCATTTTTCTGTTGGCTTTCCTGTTGGAGTTCTTTATATATGCTGGGCATGAGTCTTTTTTGGATTCATGTATTGTAAATACCGTCTTACTCATTGCAGTTTTCCTTTTAACTCTTATTGGCTTCTTTTTGTAAACAGAAGTTCTTAAATTTAATAAAGCCCAATTTATCAGCACTATTTTTTTCATGGAAAGGCATTTAATCTTAAATATATCAGTATGTACAATGTCAATCTCAAACTCCCAATATATCTCTCCCCCCTCAGCACTTTTTTTTTAAACACTTTTTGTATTGGATTTAAGCAGTCTTTGCCTACTTCATCTTAAAGAGATTCCCCTATGATTTCCTCTAAAACAATTATTGGTTTTCTGTTCATATTTAGATATATAGTCCATGTGGAACTGATTTTTTTATTTATGATTTTTTTTCCATAAGCACCATTTATTGAAAAGCCCATCTCTTTCCCAAGGTACTATATGTTATTTTTATCATAAATTAGATGACTTTATAAGCATGGGTCAGTTTCTGGATTTTCCATTCTGTTCTACTCCTTTATGTTTGTTTTGCTACACTTTTGCCAAAAGTACACTCTCTCAAGTATTAAAACATTATAATAAGTTTTGCCATCTGGAAATATAAAACTTTCAGCTGATATCCAGGAAGAGAATTTACACTTCTTCACAATTACCTGAGCTGTTCTTAGCCTTTTGCATGACCATATAAAATTAGAACAAGCTTGTCAATTTATACTCATACACACACATGTTGTGATTTATATTTGGATTGACTTGAATCTCTATTAATTGGGGAGAATTAGTCTCCACGATATTGAGTTTTCCAATCCATGGTCATGGTATATTCTTCAATTTATTTAGTTTTTCTTTTATTTCTCTCAATAATACAGTTTTCAGTATTCA
This sequence comes from Hyperoodon ampullatus, assembly GCF_949752795.1. NCBI lineage: Eukaryota > Metazoa > Chordata > Mammalia > Artiodactyla > Ziphiidae > Hyperoodon > Hyperoodon ampullatus. Next base: position 61,129,562 of record NC_136926.1, on the reverse strand, counting down.
TCTCTTACATAGGCTTTATTAGATTTATTATTAGGTATTTGATGTTTTTGATACTATTATAAATTTTAAATGGTATATTTAACTTTTTTTATTTGTTTGCCACTAGTCTATAGAAGTTCAGTTGATGATTCCTTCAAATATTTTTTTCCCATTCTCTTACTCCTTCTTTTCTGTGTCTCCAATTATATTTGTTTTTGTGTTCATATGCATCTTTGCACTTTTCTGTATATTCCATTTTTTTTCTGTGTTTTAGATTGGAAGGTATCTGTATCTATAGATCATCTACCTATAATCTATCTAATCTAGTGTTCTGTGTATTATGGGTGTTTTAACTTATCCCACGGGTTCTTATTTTCAAGTATTTTAAATTCTGGAATTTCTATTGATTCTTTGTTTTTTTACAAGTTCTGTGATATTTTCTACTTGTAACCCATTTTATTTATATCTCTATCTTAAAAACACATTTATCATTTTATCATTTAAATGATATCATTTTAACATCAAAGTTTTTATTCTTTCCAGAAGCATAATCTAGATCACTGTCAGATTATTATTATGTTTTTCTCATTGTTCTCAATTTTCACATTCCTTTTTAGCATGCCTAGTAATTTTTGATTGAATGCCTGATGTTGTATATGAAGCTTGTTAGTGAAAGAAGATATCTTCTTCTGAGAGGATTCACCCTTTCCTCTGCTAGGCTCATTCAGTGGTGGCTGATTATCTTTATTCGAATCAGGGACTGAGTTCAATTGACCCTGGGCTGCAACTTTGGAAGGCTCAGTGTGGTGTATCCCTAGAGAACTTTCAGTCACGTGGTGGCTCTTGAACGCTAATCTTTCTGTCCATAGGACTGCCATACTACCAACAGTTCTGCCCTGCTTTTCAGAGCCTTCTGATTATCTTTTAACTTTCTACCCTGTGCATTCTCAGAATTTGACAAATCTCTTGATGGAGAAATCAGACACATATGAATTTTCTCAAATCTCTAATATAGTCTCTTAGTCCTATGAGACCACAAAATATACTGGTTACCAGTCCCCAGTAGTGGTCTTCTGAGTAGGTAAAGCCTAGCCTGAATATTTCTGCTTTTTTCCTGTTGTAAGAATCGACCAATGTTCCTAGGAAAAGAGTGTCTGCAGATCACCACCTCATCTCTCTTAGACTTAAAGAAGTGAATTTTGAATGAAAAATAGGTTGATTGCAAGGGAATCTGAAGGGTGTGTGTGTGTGTATGTGCATGTGCATGTGTATGTGCACGTGCACGTGTAAAATGTTCTCTACATGGAAAGTATTTAATTTTACTTATTAGAAGTGAATAGAAAAAAATCCAATAACAATGATTTTTTAAAAGGAGTAATTTGAATAAATTTAAGAGTGGAATGTGGAAGCATTAATGATCTGAAGGGTGTAATTTGAAATATTCAGTTATAGTTCATAGCATTTTAAAGAGGAAATTATGTGCTATTCTGGTGTTCTAGAACTTAGGATTTCATAGTCCCTGTGAATGTAAATGGTCTTCACTACTAGTTAACTTTTGTTGTCTTTCTGGAAATCTGTTTCTCCGAAAAGGTTGCAGGGCAAAGTTTAGGTTGTATACTCCCCCATCCCCCGCCCTTGGTGCTATGTTCAAGTTCACAATAGGATATTAGTTCATCTTTGCTGGCTGAGGAATTTCTTAATGCTGTTCACACTATTTCTGTCTCTCTGCCTTTGAGGCACACGGGAAAATTAAACTTACTGGGTCTCTAACATTTGGACCAATTCTAATTCTGGCCAATGAGTTGTGAGAGGAATTGTTGTATGCCGCTTCCAGGCCGGAACATTTAAGTATTGATGAGACTTCCCAGAGCACACTTTCCTAATGCTACAGTGGTTATCAACTTCCAGGTAGTGGCTGCTCTGTCAGCCTGGGGCCTGAAGTTGAGCATGTAGTGGAGTAGAGATCTCAGCCCACCCAAGATGGACATGTATCAATAATATGAACAAGAAAGGGAATTTTGTTGCTCTCAGATAGTGAGATTTTTGGGGTGTTTGTTACTATAGCACTACTAATCTATTCTGACTGACACAGTAACTGATTACTTCTGAAGTTTTAGTTGCCAAACTGCTCCAAGAAAAAAAACCAAACATGTGGGGCAACCACATGACTGGTTCATTTTCCTAGCTTTGGCTAATCAGGCAGCATGGACATTTGGTACCTTTCTCTCCAGTTCAAATATTTAAAGAATGTGGTTCTGTTAGCAGCACATGTACCTAGACAGATGTGAGGCTTTGAACACATGGAGACCAAAAATCCCTTATCGATGTCTCCAAGATTGTATACCTTAGGATACTTGAGTATCTTTACTTAGTGGCATACATTATTAATAGTATAATACCTGCTTAAGCATTCTATACAGGCATCTATTTTAATGCATTCGTCAGGCATCAGCTGTGCTTTCCAGAAGCTATTTATGAACTTCATATTTCTCCTCTGTGCATTCTAAATATACATGCCTTAACTTCACTCTGTGCTTTCATATCTCATGGAATGAGTATATTTTCAAGAAAAGAAACAATCAATTTTCAGGCAACATATCATGATGTTGAATATCTTGGTCACATCCTCTCTTACTATTTTTTTCTGTCGTGTTTAACATTCCTAAACTTTGCAATGTCTTCACCTTTTCAGTTACTCTCAGCTTGGTACCAGAGTATCTCTAGGGCTCTGCTCAAGGCTGAAGGTTTCCTGATTATTGTCTTTTTAGATTGAGGCCATGCAGCAGGAGTTTCGCCAGATGGAAATGTTAATGGTGGGTCTGTGCAGGTCTAGAAGGTCTCCTCTGAAGTCATTCCTGGGAGTTCCCTGAGGTGTAAAAACATATTGGAGGAATACAGGCAACTCCAGTGGGAAAGACAGATAACACAAACATCTAAAAATTGCATAGGAGAGAAGGGAACATGTCATTTTCAGACTCCTGTCATAGTTGTCATTTTTCTTGGTTAAAGTCATGGAAATCCGAGGCCAACCAAAAAAAATTATTCATTGGCTGCTTGAAGGATTCTCTTTTTTGTTGTATGTTTATTTAATATTTATTGAGAAGCAAAAAAAAAAGAAAAAAGAAAAAAATTTGTAACATGATGAGGCCCTGTAGAGAACACGCATGAATTAGGAACCATCTCAATATTGAGGAACTTATACTATATTTAAGGAAAGAAATTCACACTTCTAAAACAATTATGATATAGTAGGCAAAACACATTATCCATTATTCATTGTTCATTCATCCAACTATTTCTTAATTTATCCCTTAAGCAAGTAAATATGGAGAACAACACATGGTGAAAATAGAAAATTGATAATAACGATAATTCTTAATGCTAACATTTATTAGGTGCTGTAATGTGAAAGATAATTCTATTCAAAAAATTTTTAAGAATTAGCTCATTGAATTTTCAGTGCCTCAGTTTCCTCTTCATTTTAGCAAGGAAGAATTTGAGGCCAGAAATACTTTGTAGATTGCCCAAGGTCAACAGCAGGTCAGTGGTGGAATTGTGAGGTGAATCAGACCATCTGGCCCCTGATCCTGTGGGATCTCCTACACATTTTTGAATCCATGAAACTATAAGGAGGCATCTAAGACCCTTGGCAGAAAGGAATTAGAAGTACTACCACTTCCTTTCAAATTTATAGTAATTAAAAAATGTCTGGTAGTCTAAGGTGGCCCTGATAATAGCTAGAGGAAAGTGACGATATACAAGTCTCAAGAGAGAAAATTTATCAGAGCTAAGGAAGTGTTGATGGTGGCAAGATACTGGATTTTTGACAAAATGAAGAGCAGGACTAATTATTGGAGATAAGCTCTAGCTCTAGGCTTTCCTGATGCTTTCTGACCTTGTTACTCTGGAGAAAATATGGATATCAGCTGAACATGTTGTAGACCTGCCAGATTTTCTATAGGATGTTTACACAGCTGAGATCTGTACAAGTGGCAGCAGTGGTGTAGATGGAAGCACTAGATTGGAGCCAGCAGTGTTAGGTTGCCCAATCAGCCTATATCTCTGAGGGGTACCAGGGATTTTGCAGTACCATCACGACCAGCACCTCTCCACCAATGAGCTATCCAGAGGCCCTTGGTGAAAGAATTAGGTCTCCAGGGCAGTGGTCTCTAAATTATTGGGTTGGCCTAAAGTTCATTCGGGTTTTTGTGTAAAACATTTTCGGGTTATGGAAAAACCCGAACGAACTTTTTGGCCAGCCCAGTGTGTCATTATACATCTCTATTGGTAAAAAGAAACAAAACAAAAAGCACCTGTAAACATAAATATATATTTATTTATAAATTATAAAAGACATCATAGTACCGATAGATTATGAACATTAAAAATATAACCAAAATATAATTTTCTTTTTCTTTAAAAAAAAAAAATTTATTTAGTTATTTGGCTGGGTCAGGTCTTAGTTGCAGCACATGGGATCTTCGTTACAGCACGCGGGATCTTTCGTTGGAGTGCGTGGGCTTCTCTCTGGTTGTGGCGTGTGGGCTCTAGAGAGTGCAGGCTCTCTAGTTGCGGTGTATGGGCTTAGTTGCCCCATCACGTGTGGGATCTTCATTGCGCGACCAGGGATAGAACCTGCGTCCCCTGCACTGGAAGGTAGATTCTTAACCACTGGTCTACCAGGGAAGTCCCCAAAATATAATTTTCAAATAATACAAGATAAAATATACAATATTATAATGTATCCCCAAATATCATGACATCATAACCATTAATAGCTATATCGCAAGGCTCTATGTATAGCAGAATAAGAATATCTAATTATATAATCTAGTGTTTTGTCTCATAACATTCCTGATGAAGAGCTATATTATCTCTATATCTATTTATCTATACTACACATAGGTACTTCAGCTCTGCCATTTTCTTATTATTCATTCATGTTTATATTATTACTGCTATTACCTTCATTTTTTCCAAATAACTTTGAAAGAAATATTTTAAGCTATTGCTTTGTTGTGGTGTTAATGTAGTTAATATTAACTACATTAATGTGGGGACAACATCGCCCACAAATCCACTTAATTAGGCACAAATAAAATGTAACACATTACCTTACTTGGAAAGCAAATGGAAGAATAAGTCTCCCATTGTCCACCCTTTGGCTTTGAGAAATTTCTGCTTTTTGCTGAGGATTTCTGTATGTTGCATGGGACATGAGACCTTTTCACACAAGATTCAATGCAGGAAATTTGTATATTAAATATTGATAAAATTAATTTCCTAATTTTAACATGAATTTCAATAAAAATTCTGTTTTCTTTCTGTCTCTCACTGATCACTTGGTACAACTCACTTTAGAGACAACTCCCCTTAAACTTCTTTTTTATTTAGGAAACTGAAGCAAATTTATTTCAGAAAAGGCATTTCTCTTGATAGCACACAGATCACTAGTTTCTGATACTTGGGTTACTATTAGAATTACAATATAGGTTCTACAAGTTTAAAAGAGAAAGAGATTGTTTTTAGAAGGAGGGATTATGAGTCTGCATTGAGGAGATGGGATTCAAGCTATCATTGAAAAATGGAAGGGATATTGATAGAAATGTAGTTATTCCAGATGAAGGAATTGGAACGAGTAAAGCAAACACTGTTAGAGGACATAAGGAAGCAGAGCTTAGGGACACAATCATCAATTTAATTTTAGATATAATGAGCTTGCATTGCTGCTCAGATATACAGATGACAATGTCTCTCAAGCAGATGTCTCTTTAGGGCTGGTGTTTTGGAGCAGTTTTGAGGCTAGAGTCATTGATTTAGGAATCATCTTCATAACAATATTTTCTAAAGTCACGGAAGTGATTCATCGAGAGAGAGTGGGGAGAGCATAAGGACTACTTTTATGAATAATGAGTAAATTGAATGCTCTTTGGGAACCTTTTTCATCTACTTTTTAGGTTTCCTTCTCTTTCTGGAAAGTTGAGGTTGTTGGAAGAGTGACTACCAGATCTGTGAGTCTTTGGAGCAGAATGAAGGTTATTAAAGTTAGTGCTGGATGTGGATATCCACAGACATTACTTCTTCTCAGTGGAAAGAATAGGCTGGTCATGTGTGTAGTAGAGCTAGAACCAGACTGGAACTTGAATTTGAGAAGTTGCGTTGAGTGATGGATAATTAGAGCTGTGTGATCAAGAAAGGAAGGGCTTTATATTAATATCAAAATACGAGATCAAGAGGGCATGCCTTGAAGCATTAAGGAAGTAATTTAAAAATCTTACTTAATCAACAAACCAAATACTGACAGCATTCCCAACTTTAGCTAGAGTAATAGCAGATGATGACACAGTCTTTTCTTGAAAATGCTTCATTTTGTTTGCAGAGAAAGAAGAGAGAATGATTTGTTGATAAAATAACAAACATTGAATTGGATAATTAATTGTCTTTGTGATGGCGGGGCAATAATAGCTATAGGTATTTTTAGAATGATTTTCTCTGATTCTCAAACAATGTGTCGAGGAAGGACATAGGCTGAAACTTGATGAACTACATTTTCTGTATCAAATTAATTGTATGTTATTCCATAACCACATTTTAATATCAATGCACAAGGTATATTTATTGCTCAGTTTGAATATTTAAAGTTTTGAAATACAAAATATTAGGGTGTATTCTTTATGCTTTACAAAAATGTTCTCATGAAACTTAAAAAAATTTGTACATGACATATAAATAACATGCACAGATAAACTCTTATAGGAACAGCTCTATGGTATAGTGGAGTGAACACTGGATTTGGAATCAAACTTTTATTTATGTCCATTTCCAGTCTTTGAACAAGTGACCTAACCTCTTGAAAAAGAATTTCATTTTCAAAGTAGAGATCCTAATATCTGCCGTGACTGCCTCTCAAGGTTCTCAAGAAGATGCAGCGAGATCAAGCATATGCTATGATGACAACTGAACGGTGCTAAACCAACACCAGGCAAGATATCAATTTATATGCATGTTCCCTTGTATGTAAACTTATATGCATGTTTTTTCTCTTAAGGAATATTTTTTCACCAAGTTAAATATTGTTTCTTGTAAGAGAAGCCTTCCAAGTAAGGTTGATATTTGTACAAATTTCATCTTAATTCATAAACATTTTACACCAAGAATAATGCTATTTTAAACACAATAAGTGCCTGCTTTTGTCTGAGGCCACTGGAAGCTCTGCAAAAGAGGCAGGAAGAATTTAAAGCCCTTAATCATATTTTCCCACTTAAACTGTTAGTTTTTACACTCTTGAGCCATTTCTCTCCTCTTGCTGGGCTCTACTGAGGACCATAAATCTTAATTAAAGATGAAATTTTTTTCTTATGAAATCTGAACTGCAAGACACCATTCTTATTTTTTATTTTTAAGACTAGCTCCGTGTGTCGGCTCATAAAACAAGTAAGACTTTTACACTCAAAGGATTCTGAAAGCTGTTATTGCTGCTGTCATGTGGCGCTGGTCCCATAATTACTATTACTTTTTAAAAATATCTTTATTGGAGTATAATTGCTTTACAACGTTTTGTTAGTTTCTGCTGTATAACAAAGAAATCAGCTATACGTATACTTATATCCCCATATCTCCTCCCTCTTGCGTCTCCCTCCCATCCTCCCTATACCAACCCTCTAGGTGGTCACAAAGCACCGAGCTGATCTCCCTGTGCTATGTGGCTGCTTCCCACTAGTTATCTATTTTACATTTGGTAGTGTATATATGTCCATGACACTCTCTCACTTCGTCCCAGCTTACTCTTCCCCCTCCCTGTGTCCTCAAGTCCATTCTCTACATCTGCGTCTTTATCCCTGTCCTGCCCCTAGGTTCATCAGAACCTTTTTTTTTTTTTTTTTAGATTCCATATATATGTGTTAGCACACGGTCTTTTTTTTCTCTTTCTGACTTACTTCACTCTGTATGACAGACTCTAGATCCATCCACCTCACTACAAATAACTCAATTTCGTTTCTTCTTATGGCTGAGCAATATTCCATTGTATATATGTGCCACATCTTCTTTATCCATTCATCTGTTGATGGACACATAGGTTGCTTCCATGCACGTTTTTGTGTGGACATAATTTTTCAGTTCGGTAAATACATAGGAGTGCAATTATTGGATCGTATGGCAAAATTAGGTTTAGCTTTGTAAGAAGTTGTCAAAATATCTTCCAAAGTAGCTGTAACCAGCAATGAGTGATCATTCCTGTTGCTTTATATCCTTGTCAGCAATTGGTATTGTCAGTTAAAAAAAAATGTTTTTTATGTTTACAGCAGCTTTATTCGTAATTACCCAAACATGGAAGCAACCAAGATGTCCCTCAACAGGCGAGAAGATACATGAAATGGGGTGCATCCAGGCAATGGAATGTAATTCAGGGCCAAAAAGAAATGAGCTACCTAGCCACGAGGAGACATGCAGAAAACTCCGAATGCATATTACCAATTGAAAGAAGCCATCTGAAAAGGTCACATATCACATGATCCTAACCACATAAGACATTGCAGAGAGGACAAAACTACGGAGATGGCAAAAAGATAGGTGGGTTGTCAGGTGTCTGGGTGGAGAGAGGAAGGAACCCAGGTGTTTCTCCTCCCAGGATTCTCATGCTGCCCCTGTAGAGCTCCAAGATTCCTCAAGATGGGGCTTCTTTTGGGAAGAGTGGTTGGGGCAGCAGCATCTGGATCCTGATGCCACCATTTTCTGAGCCCCCTGAAACTCAGTGAAAGTTTGTTGAATTTTAACGATTCTAATAGGTATGTGTATCTCATTTTTGTTTTAATTTAAAATTCCCTAATGCCAAATGATGTCGAACATCTTTTCATATATTTATTTACCATCTTTAGTGAGGTGTCTGTTCAGATCTTTAATCCATTTTTAAAGTTGGGCTGTTTGTTTTCCTGTTGTTGATTTTAAGGGTTCTTTGTATATTTTGGATATAAGTCCTTCATCAGATATTTATTTTGCAAATATTTTCTCCCAGGCTGTGTCTTGTCTCTTCATTCTCTAACAGTGTCTTTTACAGAGCAGAAGTTTTTAATTTTAATGAAGTCCAACTTATCAGCTTCTTATTTCATGAGTTGTGACTCAGTTTCTTTTTTTTAGTGTTCTGTCTTTCCCCATGGTCTCTTTCCCCTGGACACTTTGAATCCAACCACCACCTAATGATAAAAGATATACCATATGGATGATTCTATAGGACACTTTAGGTCCTAGCCTGGAAGTGGTTTACATCATTTCTGCACATTCTATTGGGCAGAACCCATCACATATCCCCATTTAGATTTTTAAAAGTTGAGAAATGTAGTTTTCTTGATGCCCAGCAGAAAAGTGAAATGTTTTGATGAACATTCAGAATGATTTCTTCTACAAGGTTTATGACTAATATATGATTGGAAAACACTGCCTTGGACATTCATTTGTGAAAGGGTATGTTTTGCAGGGTACCATAACTTAGGTTGCCAGGCCTGCTGGGCTACCTAAGGAAATTAGGTGGGAAGTTGTTAGAATGGAGTCACAGTGGAAATATATTTCTTCAAAGTAATCTTGAAAGATTCTGATGTTTCTAGGTGTCTCTGCAGAGATTAATGGTGCTTAACCCACTATGTTCCCTGTCTTAGTTCATATGAGGTACTATAACAAAAATATATTTCTTAGCTTAAACAACAAAGATTTATTTCACACAGTTCTGGAGGCTGGGAAGTCCAAGATCAAGGTGCCAGGCAAATTCAGTGTCTGCTGAGGGTCATTTTCCTGGTTTATAGCTGGCCAGTTTCTTGTTGTATCCTCACATTGTGGGAGGGGCAAGGGAGCTCTCTGAGGCCTCTTTTATACGGGCACTAATCCCATTCATGAGGGTTCAACTCTTTTGATCAAATCACTTCTCAAAGGTCCCCACCTCCTAATAACAGCACATTGGGGGTTAGGTTTCAACAAATGAATTTGAGGTGGATGCACAAACAGTCTATAACCTTTCATCACTAAACCACCAGGAGAGGAAAAAGAACTGCAAATGAGAAAGAAAATTGTCTGAAAGACTCTCAAATACCTACCAATCTCTGAGAGAGATTAACTAACCCTGAGGACCATGGAGAAGACATATTTCACAGTTTGTTTCTACATTTTTAGAGGAAAGGGGAGGGGTCTAAAATCATGCTTAGGACAGCACTGCCTAAAGGAAGTGAGGAGTAACTTGGTTACTTGACATTTGGTATTTGTCTCTGTTTGTTCCATGAAAACTTGTGAAAATGTTGGCTGATGTAGCTAATATTTGGCCCATTTGCTATAAAGGATGTCAAGATCTTCAGTGGGATTTGTGGTTGTTTTTTTCCATCAACCTTAGGAATATTTCCTTTGACAGTTGGTAGCATACCACACATTCTTTGTACAGAGATCACAGTAAATATGAATTAGGTTTTATAAAGAGAGGTAGAGATTTAAGGAACTGAACCAATTTTATCAAATTTCAAATTCATATTGAAAAAATAATAAAATGGCAATATTAGTTTATAAATAAGCATATCTTTTCTATTTTTCTTTCATGGATAGTGGTGAAGATTGTTACATAGCCACTTTTTAAACACCTACTAATCTCTGGTTTTGTACAAGGTTTCAAAACCTTCTTGATTACATGCCTTAACTATAAAATTATGATCATGGACCCCAAATATATGTACATTTACTAATAAACTCTATACATGTGAAACTGCAGTAATATATTATGGACATTAAAAACCTTTCAAAGATAAATATTCAAATAGAAGATACTACATTAATATAAAAGTTGAAATTCCAATTGTTTCTTTCTACATTCCAATGGGTGGTCTTGCCCACATTCTGGGTCACGCTCACTTAAAGAGTTTGTTAACATAAATAAGACACTTTAGGTAATATGCTTTAAATCAGAGTTTTCTAAGCAATGACAAGTTGTCACTGTAAAACTTTATTTTACAAGAATTTCATCTACATTTTTAGGACTGGATGCCACACGGTCCATGCTGTTGAAATGGAAAGTTACCAAGTAGGTTCCTTTCAGATTCAGGAAGAAAATAATCTAGCTTTCTCAAAAGCCTTTGCCTTTGACTCAGCTGTTGTCAATTAATCACATATTTAAGTTTCTGTGATGCAGACAGAAAGATTAAGACCAACAATTTTCACTCTAATGAGGATGATTTAGAGAATCATGAAAATGAATTTCCCTCTATTCACCTGAAACAGTAAAAGAGTCTGAAGCAAAAAGATGCAAGAGGCTAAAAAGGATCCAGGAAAAACAAACAAACCAGAAACCAAAACAAAAGTAGACTAGTGAAAATTATAGTATTAAGAGTAATAAGAACTAACATTTACTGAATACTTGTTATGTGCCAGAAATTGTCTTTGCTAAGTGATTTACACATATTATGTATTTCATCTTTATAAAAACCTATGAAATATGTATTAATTATTATCTATTTTATACAATGAGCTAACTGACTCCTGAGTTGAAAGATTAATGGAAAAAAGTTTTGTTTCTGGAAAATAAAGGATGTTTAAGTAATTGTCAGTTGTTCAGTATATCCTTCTGTCAGAAGGGTTTCCTGCAGTGAGTAGGAAGTTGGATTTGTTTACCTTTCAGTTCCAGCATTATATTTCTATAAATAGTTTTGAACTTATCTTGTGCTTAGATTCCTTCCAGATGCTTACCAAGTATACAGTCTTGAACAAGTCACTTAACTTCAATGAGTCTCACTTTGACCATCTGTAAATTGGGGCTATCCTACCTGATTGGCCTTTCTGAAGAAATTCTTGTAAAAATCCAACATGAGTATGTTTTGAGGACTTTCTATGATGTTCTATCTGCTTAAGGCATCCTTGTCATTATTGTTAAAACATGGTATATTCTCTGTGTTACAGGAGTTTTTACTTCATGAAGAAATTTTACTTACAACAAAAAGGCATATTCAGGGGCTTCCCTGGTGGTGCACTGGTTAAGAATCCACCTGCCAATGCAGGGGACATGGGTTTGAGCCCTGGTCCAAGAAGATCTCACATGCCACGGAACAACTAAGCCCATGTGCCACAACTACTGAGCCTTCGCTTTAGAGCCAGTGAGCAACAACTACTGAGCCCTCAAGCCACAACTACTGAAACCCACACACCTAGAGCCTGTGCTCCGCAACAAGAGAAGCTGCTGCAATGAGAAGCCTGAACACCACAATGAAGAGTAACCCCTGCTCGCCACATCTAGAGAAAGCCCGCGCCCAGCAATGAAGACCCAATGCAGCCAAAAATAAATAAATAAAATAAATAAATTTTAAAAAGGCAAATTCATAAATGGAGCAGATAATACTTTTTTGTTTTTTCCTATCTGAGTCATATGGCCTCAGGTTTGGACAGAGAAAGGAACCATTAATGGATGAGAGAAAGTAGTCCTAATTCTTTCATGGTGTTGACAGAGACTTTAATAATCCTTTGCATTCAAAGGACTCTTTAAACTTTTGAAATACTTGTACACTAATTATTTCACCTAAGCATTCCAAGGCTTTACAGATGAGGATGCCGAAACTGAGCACATGTTGTTGTGTGGCCCTGCATTAGGCAGTTACTGCAGTGGTGGAGTCAAAAGTAAAACTAAGGCCTTTTGAGTCTCAGTTCCAGAAGTGTTTTTTCCTCCAACTTACTGTATTGACTACGGAGACACCAGATTCTCCTGTTAGCACTGCCTTGAGAGACTTTGGTCACCAACTTGGATGTACCATTTTATTTCCTCGGTCAACACATGGCTTACTTCATCAGAGAGTAGTCACCTCTGCCTCTGTCCCTCCTCTGTTCCTTCCCTCCCTCCTTCTCTTTATAATCATTTAAGGATTTAAGGGTGTTTAATATGCTAGGGACTATGCTAGGTGCTAGAGATAAGTAATTAAATAGAAGTTCACAGTCTCATGTTAAGAGTCTTACTGAGGAGATAAATAAGAGGCAATTATAATTTGCTGTGATGGTGATAAAATACTGGTAAGTAGGCAAGGTTTTTAGAAGGATCAGGATAGGACCTGATCCCAACAAGGAGAAAGAGGGAGGCCAGGGAAATCTTCCTGGGGAATTCATAACCCGAGAGAGGTAGCAGTCAGATCAGCATAGATCATGAAAACATGCAGAGGGGACCTGTGCCCCAGCTGCTCTTCGTTTGACTGAAGGTGAAAGATAGAGTGCAGTGCTCTTTAGTTAGGATGTTCCTGACCCCCAAATCAGGGATTCTTTAGAGTTTTGGCTTGAAAAATCAAGGCTTGACTTCTGTAAATACTCAGTGACTGGCATCCCGGGGTTTCTAGACTCTCCTTCTCCCTTGGGCAGCCCCGAGGTGCTGATTGAGCCACTGGCCGTCTCTACATCCCAGAGTTTGCCAGCGCTTAAGGGTATTTTTGTCTGAGTGCCTAAGTACTAGGGCAAACTGCCCAGCTCAAATGAATCAATGGACTAAAAATTGTCTTCCCAGCAGGCACTGCCAAAGCAGCCTCCAGCCAATGTTCCAGGCAAATGAGAAAAGATCCATTGAGCTCAGCAGGAGGTTCTGTTTTGGCTGACTCAGCACCCTGGGAGAAGTTCTCCAGTCATTTATGTCTCTGCTTTTCCTCTCTGAGCTCTGCTCTGGGTCTCTACTCTTGATGAGCTCTGTTTTGTTCCAAAGCAGGAGGTGCTGAGGTTTCAAATGAAGATACCTTATCAAGATCTCCGTGTGCCTCTGACATGCCCATAAAGTAAACCCAGCTCAATAGTCCACTTTCATTCTCTATTAATTTAATACATCAATGGGTTTGGCCCAATTAATAAAGGTTTTAGTTCAAGAAAAACATTTTTAAAAATTATGAATGAGATTAACCTTGCAAAAACCATGGAAAATAAAATAATATTTGCAGTTGAAACCAGAGAGTTTAAGAAACTTGTGAAAATTCATACAACTAGCTTGTGGAGGAACTGGGCCTAGAACTTATGACTTTTGGCTAATTTTAGTTTTTAAAAATTATTGTTTTCCTAATTTTTGGAGAACACAAAATATATTTTCTTCTTTTGTAACTGAAATCCTACAAAGTAAGCAGGGCATATGCCATTACCATAGCTGCATAGAAATTGGGCAGATTTGGAGACCTTCAAGATGGCAGAAGAGTAAGACGTGAAGATCACCTTCCTCCCCACAAATACATCAGAAATACATCTACATGTGGAACAACTCCTGCAGAACACCTACTGAACGCTGGCAGAAGACCTCAGACAGACCTCCCAAAGGCAAGAAACTCCCCACATACCTGGGTAGGGCAAAAGAAAAAAGAAAAAACAGAGGCAAAATAATGGGGATGGGACCTGCACCTCAGGGAGGGAACTGCGAAGGAGGAAATGTTTCCACACACTAGGAAGCCCCTTCACTGGCGGAGACAGTGGGGCATGTGGCAGTGGGGAAGATTCAGAATCATGGAGGAGAGCGCAGCAATAGGGGTGCAGAGGACAAAGCGGAGAGATCCCTGCACAGAGGATCAGTGCTGACCAGCACTCACCAGCCCAAGAGGCTTGTCTGCTCACCCGCCAGGGCAGGTGGGGGCTGGGAGCTGAGGCTCTGTCTTTGGAGGTTGGATCCCAGGGAGAGGACTGGGGTTGCTTGTGTGGACACAGACTGAAGGGAGCTAGTGTGCCACAGCTAGCCAGGAGGGAGTCCAGGAAAAAGTCTGGAACTGCCGAAGAGGCAAGAGACTTTTTCTTGCCTCTTTGTTTCATGGTGCGTGAGGAGAGGTGATTAAGAGCACCACTTAAACGAGCTCCAGAGATGGGCGCCAGCTGCAGCTATCAGCGTGGACCCAAGAGATGGGCATGAGAGGCTAAGGCTGCTGCTGCCGCCACCAAGAAGTCTGTGTGAAAGCACAGGTCACTATCCACACTTCCCCTCCCAGGAGTCTGTGCAGCCCACCACTGCCAGCGTCCCGTGATCCAGGGACAACTTCCCTGGGAGAACACACAGAGCACCTCATGCTGTTGCAATGTCATGTCAGCCTCTGCCGCCGCAGGCTCTCCCTGCATTGTGTACTTCTCCCTCATCCTGGGCTGAGTGAGCCAGAGGCCCCGATCAGTTGCTACTTTAATGCTGTCCTGTCTGAGTGAAGAACAGACGCCCTCAGACGACTTACACACAGAGGCATGGCCAAATCCAAAGCTGAACCCTAGGAGCTGTGTGAAGAAAGAAGAGAAAGGGAAAATTCTCCCACCAGCCTCAGGAGCAGCAGATTACATCTCCACAATCAACTTGATATACCCTTCATCTGTGGAATACATGAAAAGACAATGAATCATCCCAAACTGAGGAGGTGGACTTTGGGAGGAACGATATATATATATATATATATATTTTTTCTTTTTCTCTTTTTGTGAGTGTATATGTGTATGCTTTTTTGTGTGATTTTGTCTGTATAGCTTTGCTTTTGCAATTGGTCCAAGGGTTCTGACTGTCCGTTTTTTTTCTTTTTGTATAGTTTTTAGTGCTTGTTATCATTGGTAGATTTGTTTTTTGGTTTGCTTGCTCTCCTCTTTCTTTCTCTTTTTTATTACTTTTTAATTTAAAAATTTTTTTAATAATTTTTTTTTATTTTATTTAACTTTATTTTATATTATCTATTTATTTTTTCTTTCCTTCTTTCTTTTTTCTCCCTTTTATTCTGAGCTGTGAAGATGACAGGGTCTTGGTGCTCCGTCTGGTGTCAGGCCTGTTCCTCTGATATGGGAGAGCCGAGTTCAGGACATTGATCAACCAGAGACCTCCCAGCTTCACGTAATATCAAATGGTGAAAATCTCCCAGAGATCTCCATCACAACACCAAGACCCAGCTCCAGTCAACGACCAGCAAGCTACAATGCTGGACACCCTATACCAAACAACGAGCAAGACAGGAACATAACCCCACCCACTAGCAGAAAGGCTGCCTAAAATCATAAGAAGGTCACAGACACCAAAAAACAAACCACCAGATGTGGACCTGCCCACCAGAAAGACAAGATCCAGCCTCATCCACCAGAACACAGGCACTAGTCCTCTCCAACAGGAAGCCTACACAACCCAGTGTACAAACCTTACCCACTGGAGGCAGACACCAAAAACAATGGGAACTAGGAACCTGCAGCCTGCAAAAAGGGGAACCCAACACAGTAAGTTAAGCAAAATGAGAAGACAGAGAAATATGCAGCAGATGAAACAGCAAGGTAAAAACCCACCAGATCAAACAAAGGAAGAGGAAATAGGCAGTCTATCTGAAAAAGAATTCAGAGTAATGAGAGTAAAGATCATCCAAAATCTTGGAAATAGAATTGAGAAAATACAAGAAACGTTTAACAAGGACCTAGGAGAACCAAACAGCAAACAAACAATGATGAACTACACAATAAATGAAACTCAAGATTCTCTAGAAGGAATCAATAGCAGAATAACTGAGGCAGAAGAACAGATAAGTGACCTGGAGGATAAAATAGTGGAAATAACTAGTGCAGAGCAGAAAAAGGAAAGAAAGAATGAAAAGAATTAGGACAGTCGCAGACCCTCTGAAACAACATTAAATGCATGAGCATTTGAATTATAGGGGTCCAAGAAGCAGAAGAGAAAAAGAAAGGGAATGAGAAAATATTTGAAGAGATTATACTTGAAAATTTGCCTAATATGGGAAAGGAAATAGATAAACAAGTCCAGGAAGTGCAGAGAGCTCCATATAGGATATAGCCAAGGAAAAACAGGCCAAGAAACATATTAATCAAACTATCAAAAATTAAATACGAAGAAAAAATATTAAAAGCAGCAAGGGAAAAACAACAAACAACATACAAGGGAATCCCCATAAGGTAAACAGCTGATCTTTCAGCAGAAACTCTGCAAGCCAGCGGGGAGTGGCAGGACATATTTAAAGTGATGAAATGCAAAAACCTATAATGAAGATTACTCTACTCAGCAAGGATCTCATTCAGATTTGATAGAGAAATTAAAACCTTTACAGACAAGCAAAAGCTAAGAGAATCCAGCACCACCAGACCAGCTTTGCAACAAATGCTAAAGGAACTTCTCTAGGCAAGAAACACAAAAGAACTACAATAACATACCAAAAACAATTCAGAAAATGGTAATAAGAACATGCATATGAATAATTACCTTAAATGTAAATGGCTTAAATGCTCCAACAAAAAAAACATAGACTGGTGGAGTGCATACAAAAACAAGACCTATATATATGCTGTTTACAAGAAACCCACTTCTGACCTAGGGACACATACAGACTGAAAGTGAGGGGATTGAAAAAGATATTCCATGCAAATGGAAATCAAAAGAAAGCTGGAGTAGCAATTCTCATATCAGACAAAATAGACTTTAAAACAAAGATCATTACAAGAGACAAAGAAGGACACTACATAATGACCAAGGGATCGATCCAAGAAGAAAATATATATAACAGTTGTAAATATTTATGCACCCAACAGATGAGAACCTCAATACATAAGGCAAATGCTAACAGCCAAAATAGGGAAATTGACAGTAACACAATCATAGTAGGGGACTTTAACACCCCACTTTCACCAATGAAAAGATCATTCAAAATGAAAATAAATAAGGAAACACAAGCTTTAAATGGTACATTAAACAAGATGGACTTAACTGATACTTATAGGCACTTCATCCAAAAACAATGTAATAAACTTCTTCTCAAGTGCTCATGGAACATTCTCCAGGATAGATCATACCTTGGGTCACAAAACAAGCTTTGGTAAATTTAAGAAAATTGAAACTGTATCAAGTATCTTTTCCGACCACAAGGCTATGAGAATAGATATCAGTTACTGGAAGAAATCTGTAAAGAATACAAATACATGGAGGCTAAACAATACACTACTTAATAACCAAGAGATCACTGAAGAAATTAAAGAAGAAATAAAAAAAAACTAGAAACAAATGACAATGAAAACACGATGACCCAAATCATATGGGATGCAGCAAAGGCAGTTCTAAGATGGAAGTTTATAGCAATGTAATCCTAACTTAAGAAACTAGAAACATCTCAAATAAACAACCTAAACTCCTAAAGCGATGAGAGAAAGAAGAACAAAAAAATACCAAAGTTACCAGAATGAAAGATATCATAAAGATGAGATCAGAAATAAATGAAAAAGAAATGAAGGAAACAATAGCAAAGATCAATAACACTAAAAGCTGCTTCTTTGAGAAGATAAGCAAAATGGATAAACCATTAGCCAGACTCATCAAGATAAAAAGGGATAAGACTCAATAGAATTAGAAATGAAAAAGGAGAAGTAACAACTGACACAGAATCCAACTGTGCATTAAAAGGATCATACACCAAGATCAAGTGTGATTTATCCCAGGAATGCAAGGGCTCTTCAATATACACAAATGAATCAATGTGATACACCATATTAAAAAATTGAAGGATAAAATCCATATGATAATCTCGACAGATGCAGAAAAATCTTTTTACAAAACTCAACACACATTTATGATAAAAACCCTGCAGAAAGTAGGCATAGAGGGAACTTTCGTCAACCTAATAAAAGCCATATATGACAAACCCACAGCCAACAATGTTCTCAATGGTGATAAACTGAAACCATTTCCAGTAAGATCAGGAACAAGACAAAGTTTCCCACTCTTACCACTACTATTCCACATTGTTATGGAAGTTTTAGCCACAGCAATCAGAGAAGAAAAAGAAATAGAAGGAATCCAAATCGGAAAAGAAGAAGTAAAGCTGTCACTGTTTGCAGATGACATGATACTATACATAGAGAATCCTAAAGAGCCTACCAGAAAACTAGTAGAGTTAATCACGAATTTTGTAAAGTAGCAGGATACAAAATTAATGCAAAGAAATCTCTTGCATTACTATATGCTAATGAAGAAAAATCTGAAAGAGAAATTAAGGAAACACTCACCTTTACCATTGCAACAAAAAGAATAAAATACCTAGGAATAAACCTACCTAAGGAGACAAAACACCTGAATGCAGAAAACTATGACACTGATGCAAGATATTAAAGATGATACAAACAGATGGAGATATATACCATGTTCTTGAAATGGCAGAAGCAACATTGGGAAAATGACTATACTACACAAAGCAATCTACAGATTCAATGCAATCCCTACCAAACTACCAATGGCATTTTTCACAGAACTAGAACAAAAACTTTTCTGTATTGAAACACAAAAGACCCCAAATAGCCAAAGCAATCTTGAGAAAGAAAAACGGAGCTGGATGAATCTGGCTCCCAGACTTCAGACTAAACTACAAAGCTACAGTAAACAAGACAGTATGGTACTGGCACAAACATAGAAATATAGATCAATGGAACAGGATAGAAAGCCCAGAGATAAATCCACACACATACGGTTACCTTATCTTTGATAAAGGAGGCAAGAACATACAGTGGAGAAAAGACAGCCTCTTCAATACGTGGTGCTGGGGAAACTGGATAGCTATGTGTAAAAGAATGAAATTAGAACACTCCCTAACACCATACACAAAAATCAATTCAAAATGGATTAAAGACCTAAATGTAAGGCCAGACACTTTGAATCTCTTAGAGGAAAACATAGGCAGAACACTCTTTGACATAAATCACAGCAAGATCCTTTGTGACACACCTCCTAGAGAAATGGAAATAAAAACAAAAATAAAAAATGGGACCTAATGAAACTCAAAAGCTTGTGCACAGCAAAGGTAACCATAAAGAAGATGAAAAGACCACCCTCAGAATGGGAGAAAATATCTGCAAATGAAGGAACTGACAAAGGATTAATCTCCAAAATTTACAACAGCTCATGCAGCTCAATATCATAAAAACAAAAAAACCAATCCAAAAATGGACAAAAGACCTAAATAGACATTTCTCCAAAGAAGATATACAGATTGCCAAGAAACACATGAAATAGTGCTCAACATCACTAATCATTAGAGAAATGCAAATCAAAATTATAATGAGGTATCACCTCACACCAGAGAGAAAGGCCATCATCAAAAAATCTATAAACAATAAATGCTCGAGAGGGTGTGGAGAAAAGGCATCCCTCTTGTACTTTTGGTGGGAATGTAAATTGATACAGCTACTATGGAGAATAGTAACGAGGTTCCTTAAAAATTTCATTTTTTAACGAGGTTTTCAAAATAGAACTACCATACTATCCAGCAATCCCACTACTGGGCATATATCCTGAGAAAACCATAATTCACCAGAATGTTCTTTGCAACTCTATTTACAATAGCCAGGACATGGAAGCAACCTAAGTGTCCATCGACAGATGAATGGATAAAGAAGATGTGGCACATATATACAATGGATATTACTCGACCATAACAAGAAATGGAATTGAATTATTTGTAGTGAGGTGGATGCACCCAGAGTCTGTCATACAGAGTGAAGTAAGGCAGAAAGAGAAAAACAAATACCATATATTAACACAAATATACGGAATCTAAAAAAAAAAAAAAGTCATGAATAACCTAGGGGCAGGACGGGAATAAAGATGCAGACCTACTAGAGAATGGCCTTGAGGACATGGGGAGGGGGAAGGGTAAGCTGGGACAAAGTGAGAGAGTGGCATCGACATATATACACTACCAAATGTAAAATAGATAGTTAGTGGGAAGCAGCTGCATAACACAGGGAGATCACCTTTGTGCTTGGTGACCACCTAGAGGGGTAGTTAGGGAGGGTGGAAGGGAGGGAGATGAATGAGGGAAGAGATATGGGGGTATATGTATATGTATAGCTGATTCACTGTGTTATAAAGCAGAAACTAACACACCGTTGTAAAGCAATTATACTCCAATAAAGATGTTGATAAAAAAAGAAAGAAAGAAAGACAGTGCCTCTATCTCCCAGTCTCTGTGGGTGAGTAGGGACCTAACTTTGTTAAACTCAAATTATCAAACCCTGAAGCCCTAATCACATTGACCAACTTACTCCCTAATGTCCTCTAGTACTTTCCCATTAGCTCACCCAGAATTCCAAAAGTCTCCAGCCTTTAGTTTCATGGAGTTGAATTCAACCTTTTTTCCCTATGGCAATCATCTTGAATAACGTTTTCCTTCACATCTTGAAAAAAAAAAGGAAAAGAAAAATTAGGCAGACTTGCCAAAGGCCACCCCAAGATAAGCAATAGACCCAAGAATAGATTTATTTCTCTTTAAGGACCTTTTCTAGCATGCCACATTGTACAATGTCCTACTTCCATAACTCGCAGAGTGGGTGACCTGGTAGAAGGATTAGAGGTCAAGGCCATTTCTGTTTGTAGTAACCCATGGGTTTTGAGCAAGTCTCTTTTGTCACTCTGGGTCCCAGGATGCTCTTCATCTGTAAAGCATGCACATTACACTGTAGCAGGCTTGCAAATCATTATACCTACAGGACTAGGTCTGTAATGTCAACGAGTAATCAGGCCAGGTTGAGCCTTCTTCAAGGGGGCAACTATAACTCAGCTGCAGCTGATTGCTGCCACACCAGAATGCTGGTCCATGACAGAGACAACTTCTGATAGTTTAAGGGAAGTTACATATAGAGATTTTATTAATTTTTAATTGTTTTTAATTGTTGGTGAGAGTTTCAAATTAAAAATTTAAAAAAACAAGTGATGTTTGTGCCAAGGAACGATGCCTGTAGCCTAGAAGTAGCTTATTATCTATCAGTTTGCAATGTCTGAATGGGGGAATTGGTGACTATTATCATTCCATGTCATTTTTGTAACTCAGTTGTGTAAATGTATGATAAGTTTCCATAGAGATCATCATCATCAAAATATATAACTTAAACACTTTGTAAATAGCTTCAAAGTAACTCAAGTAATAGGTCTTAAAAGAATGTAGAAAAAATAGAAATTTATTATTATTTTTTGTTCTCTTCTGTTGGCACCAATGAATAGTTATTTTCCCTTTAAGATGACACTGCCCCTGCATTACACTTTTTTTTCTTAATTTTTAAAAAATCTGTTTAATTGAGATACAATTTGCATACAATGAAATATACTCATTGTAATGGTTGAATGGGTTTCGAGACATGTAGCCACCCATGTAACAACCACAATCAAAATACAAAATATTTCCCTCACTCCAGAAAGTTCCCTTATGCCTCTTTGCAGTCAACTCCCTCCACACTCCTGGCCACAGGCAACCACAGGTATGCTTTTGGTCACTATCAATTAGTTTTGTCAGGTATTTGATTTTAATACTATATTTATTGTTTAAAGTCACATCTTGTCTGTCCCCCTTCTTCTGTGATCCTCTACATATAGAGCTTGGAAGCTGATCTCATTCTTCTTTTATCTATCTCATTTTCTTCCCTCCTTTTCTTTCTTTCTTTCTTTTTTTTGACGTGTATCAATTGTTCCTTTTTATTTTATTTTTTTAAAATTTTATTTATTTATTTATTAACATCTTTATTGCAGTATAACTGCTTTACAATGGGGTGTTAGTTTCTGCTGTATAACAAAATGAATCAGCTATACTTATACACTTATCCCCATTTCTCCACCTCTTGCATCTCCCTCCCACTCTTCCTATTCCAACCCTCTAGGTGGACACAAAGCACCGAGCTGATCTCCCAGTGCTATATGGCTGCTTCCTACTAGCTATCTATTTTACATTTGTTAGTGTATATATGTCCATGCCACTCTCTCACGTCGTCCCAGCTTACCCTTCCCCTTACCCGTGTACTCAAGTCCATTCTCTATCTCTGCATCTTTATTCCCATCCTGCCCTTAGGTTCTTCAGAACGATTTTTTTTTAGATTCCATATATATGTGTTAGCATATGGCATTTGTTTTTCTCTTTCTGACTTACTTCATTCTGTATGACAATCTCTAGTTCCATCCACCTCACTACAAATAAGTCAGTTGCATTTCTTTTCATGGCTGAGTAATTTTCCATTGTATATATATGCCACATCTTCTTTATCCATTCATCTGTCAGTGGACACTTAGGTTGCTTCCATGTCCTGGCTATTGTAAATAGAGCTGCAATGAACATTTTTGTACATGACACTTTTTGAATTATGGTATTCTCAGGGTATATGCCCAGCAGTGGGATTCCTGGGTAATATGGTAGTGCTATTTTTAGTTTTTATGGGAACTTCCATACTGTTCTCCATAGTGGCTTTACCAATTTACGTTCCCACCAAAAGTGCAAGAGGGATTCCTTTTCTCCACACCCTCTCCATCATTTATTGTTTGTAGGGTTTTGATAATGGCCATTCTGACTGGTGGGAGGTGATACCTCATTGTAGTTTTGATGTACATTTCTCTAATGATTAGTGATTTTGAGCATCCTTTCATGTGTTTGTTGGCAATCTGTATATCTTCTTTTGAGAAATGTCTATTTAGGTCTTCTGCCCAATTTTGGATTGTCTGGTTTTTTTTGATATTGACTGCATGAGCTGCTTGTAAATTTTGGAGATGAATCCCTTGTCAGTTGCTTCATTTGCAAATATTTTCTCCCATTCTGAGGGTTGTCTTTTCATCCTGTTTATTGTTTCTTTTGCTGTGCAGAAACATTTAAGTTTCATTAGGTCCCAACTGTTTATTTTTGTTTTTATTTCCATTTCTCTAGGAGGTGAGTCAAAAATGATCTTGGTGTGATTTATGTCATAGTGTTCTGCCTATGTTTTCCTCTAAGAGTTTTATAGTGTCTGGCCTTACATTTAGGTCATTAATCAATTTTGAGTTTACTTTGTGCATGGTGTTATGGAGTGTTCTAATTTCATGCCTTTACATGTAGCTGTCCAGTTTTCCCAACACTTCTCATTAAAAAGGCTGTGTTTTCTCTATTGTATATTCTTGCCTTCTTTATCAAAGATAAGGTGACCATATGCACATGGGTTTATCTCTGTGCTTTCTCTCCTGTTCCATTGATCCATATTTCTGTTTTCATGCCAGTACCATACTGTCTTGATTACTGTATCTTTGTAGTATAGTCTGAAGTCAGGGAACCTTTTCCCTCTAGCTCCATTTTCCTTTCCCAAGATTGCTTTGGCTATTTGGGCTTTTTTCTTTTTCCATACAAATTTTTTGTTCTAGTTTGGTGAAAATGCCATTGGTAGTTTGATAGGGATTGCATTGAGTCTGTAGATTGCTTTGGGTAGTATAGTCATTTTCACATGTTGACTCTTCTAATCCAAGAACATGGTATATCTCTCCATCTGTTTGTATCATTTTTAATTTCTTTCATCAATATCTTATAGTTTTCTGCATATAGTTCTTTTGTCTCCTTAGATAGGCTTATACCTAGGTCTTTTATTCTGTTTGTTGCATTGCAAATGGGAGTGTTTCCTTAATTTCTGTTTCAGAGTTTTCATTGTTAGTGTATAGGAATGCAAGAGATTTCTCTGCATTAATTTTGCATCCTGCTACTTTACCAAATTCGTTGTTTAGCTCTAGTAGTTTTCTGGTAGCCTCTTTAGGATTCTCCATGTATAGTATCATGTCATCTGCAAACAATGAAAGTTTTATTTCTTCTTTTCCGATTTGGATACCTTTTATTTCCTTTTCTTCTCTGATTACTGAGGCTACAATTTCCAAATCTATGTTGAATAATTGTGGTGAGAGTGAGCAACCTTGCTCCTGTTCTTAGCGGAAATGGTTTCAGTTTTTCACCATTGAGAACAAAGTTGGCTGTGGGTTTGTCATATATGACCTTTATTATGTTGAGGGAAGTTCCCTCTATGCTTACTTTCTGGAGAGTTTTTATCACATATGTGTGTTGAATACTCTCAAAAGCTTTTTCTGCATCTATTGCAATGATCATATGGTTTTTCTCCTTCAGTTTTTTAATAAGGTGTATTGAATTGATTGATTTGTGTGTATTGAAGAATGCTTACCTTCCTGGGATAAACTCCACTTGATCATGGTGTATGAACCTTTTAATGTGCTTTTGGATTCTTTTTGCTAGTATTTTGTTGAGGATTTTTGCATGTATGTTCATCAGTGATATTGTCCTTTGCATGTATGTTCATGTATGTACGTTCATCAGTGATACTG
Organism: Hyperoodon ampullatus; assembly: GCF_949752795.1. Taxonomy (NCBI): domain Eukaryota; kingdom Metazoa; phylum Chordata; class Mammalia; order Artiodactyla; family Ziphiidae; genus Hyperoodon; species Hyperoodon ampullatus. The sequence continues at coordinate 61,104,517 of NC_136926.1, read as the reverse complement.
TAGTTTTCCTTTTTTGTGACATCTTTGTCTGGTTTTGGTATCAGGGTGATAGTGGACACATAGAATGAGTTTGGGAGTGATCCTTCATCTGCTATATTTTGGAAAAGTTTGAGAAGTATAGGTGTTATCTCTTCTCTAAATGTTTGATAGAATTCACGTGTGAAGCTGTCTGCTCCTGAGCTTTTGTTTGTTGGAAGATTTTTAATCAAAGTTTCAATTTCAGTGCTTGTGATTGGTCTGTTCATATTTTCTGTTTCTTCCTGGTTCAGTCTCAGAATGTTGTGCTTTTCTACGAATTTGTCCATTTCTTCCAGGTTGTCCCTTTTATTGGCATAGAGTTGCTTGTAGTAATCCCTCATGATCATTTGTATTTCTGCAGTGTCAGTTGTTACTTCTCCTATTTCATTTCCATTTCTATTGATTTGAGTCTTCTCCCTCTTTTTCTTGATGAGTCTGGCTTATGGTTTATCAATTTTCTTTTCTCTTCTCAAAAAACCAACTTTTAGTTTTACTGCTCTTTGCTATTGTTTTCTTCATTTCTTTTTCATTTATTTCTGATCTGATCTTTATGATTTCTGCTAACTTTGGGGGATTTTTTGTTGTTGTTCTTCTTCTTTCTCTAATTGCTTTAGGTGTAAAGTTAGGTTGTTTATTTGAAATTTTTCTTATTTACTGAAGTAGGATTTTATTGCTATAACCTTCCCTCTTAGATTGGCTTTTGCTGCATTCCATAGGTTTTGCATCATCGTGTTTTCCTTGTCATTTGTTTCTATGTTTTTTCTTAAAAATTTCCTCTTTGTTTTCTTCAGTGATCTCTTGGTTATTGACTGGCACATTGTTTAGCCTCCATGTGTTTGCCTTTTTTACAGTTTTTTTTTTCCTGTAATTGATATCTAGTCTCTTAGTGTTTTGGTCGGAAAAGATACTTGATGCAATTTCAGTTTTCTTAAATTTACCAAGGCTTGATTTGGGACCCAAGATATGATCTATCCTGGAGTATTATGTTCTGTGAGCACTTGAGAAGAAAGTGTATTCTGCTGTTTTGGGATGGAATGTCCTGTAATTATCAGTTAAGTTCATTTTGTTTAATGTGTCATTTAAAACTTGTGTTTCCTTATTTATTTTCCATTTGGGTGATCTGTCTGTTGGTGAACATGGGGTGTTAAAATCTCCTACTATTATTGTGTTACTGTTGATTTCCCCTTTTATGGCTGTTAGCATTTGCCTTATGTGTTGAGTTGCTCCTCTGTTGGGTACATAAATATTTAAAATTGTTATATCTTCTTCTTGGTTTGTTCCATTGATCATTATGTAGTGGCCTTCTTTGTCTCTTGTAATAGTCTTTATTTTAAACTCTATTTTTTTCTGATATGAGAATAGCTACTCCAGCTATTTTTTTTTTTTTTTTTTGGTGGTACGTGGGCCTCCCAATGCTGTGACCTCTCCCGTTGTGGAGCACAGGCTCCAGACGCGCAGGCTCAGCGGCCATGGCTCACGGTTGCAGCCGCTCTGCGGCATGTGGGATCTTTCTGGACTGGGGCACGAACCCGTGTCCCCTGCATTGGCAGGCAGACTCCCAACCACTGCACCACCAGGGAAGCCCTCCAGCCATCATTTGATTTCCATTTGCATGGAATATATTTTTGCATCCCCTCACTTTCAGTCTGTATGTGTCTCTAGGTCTGAAGTAGGTCTCTTTTAGACAGTATATATATATATACAAGTATTGGTTTTGTATCCATTCAGCCCGTCTATGTCTTTTGTTTGGAGGATTTAATCCATTTACATTTAAGGTAATTATTAATATGTATGTTCCAATTACCATTTTCTTAATTGTTTTGGGTTTGTTTTTGTAGGTCTTTTCCTTCTCTTGTGTTTCCTGCCTAGAGAAGTTCCTTTGGCATTTGTTGTAAAGCTGATTTGGTGGTGCTGAATTGTCTTAACTTTTGCTTTTCTGTAATGGTTTTAATTTATCCTTCAAATCTGAATGAGATCCTTGCTGGGTATGGTAGTCTTGGTTGTATGTTTTTCCCTTTCATGACTTTAAATATGTCCTGTCACTCCCTCTGGCTTACAGAGTTTCTGATGGAAGGTCAGCGTTTACCTTATGGGGATTCTGTTGTATGTTATTTGTTGATTTTCCTTGCTGCTTTTAATATTTTTTCTTTGCATTTAATTTTTGATAGTTTGATTAATATGTGTCTTGGCATGTTTCTCCTTGGATTTATCCTGTACGGGATTCTCTGTGTTTCCTTGACTTGATTGACTATTCCCTTTCCCATGATAGGGAAGTTTTCAAGTATAATCTCTTCAAATATTTTCTCAGACCCTTTCTTTTTCTCTTCTTCTGGGACCCCTAAAATTGAAATGTTGTTATTTTTAATGTTGTCCCAGAGGTCTCTGAGACTGTCCTCAATTCTTTTCATTTTTTTTTCTTTATTCTGTTCTGTGGCAGTTATTTCCACTATTTTATCTTCCAGGTCACTTATCCTTTCCCTGTCTCAGTTATTCTGCTGTTGATGCTTTCTAGAATATTTTTAATATCATTTATTTTGTTGTTCATCATTGTTTATTTGCTCTTTAGTTCTTGTAGGTCCTTGTTAAATGTTTGTATTCTCCATTCTATTTTCAAGGTTTTGGATCATCATTAGTATCATTATTCTGAATTCTTTTTCTGGTGGACTGCCTATTTCCTCTTCCTTTTTTTGGTCTAGTGGGTTTTTACCTTGCTCCTTCATCTGCTGCATATTTCTCTCTCTTCTCATTTTGCTTAAGTTGCTGTGTTGGGTTCTCCTTTTCACAGGCTGCAGGTTGTAATTCTCATTGTTTTTGGTGTCTGCCCCCAGTGGGTAAGGTTGGTTCAGTTGGTTGTAGGCTTCCTAGTGGAGGGGACTTGTGCCTGCATTCTGGTGGATGAGGTTGGATCTTGTTTTACTTGTGGGCAGATCTGGGAGGTCTCCGGTGGACCAATGTCCTAAACTCGGCTCTCTCACCTCAGGGGCTCAGGCGTCACATCTGGCCATAGCGCCAAGACCCTGTTTGCCCCTGGCTCAGAAGAAAACGGAGAAAAAATGAAAGAAAGAAGAAAGAAAGAAAGAAAGAAAGAAAGAAAGAGAGAGAGAATAAAATAAAATAAATTTATTAATATAAAAATTATTAAAAATAAAAAAATGCAATAAGAAAAAGAAAGAGCTCCCCACGGATACACCAGAAATACAGCTACACATGGAACAACTCCTGCAGAGCACCTGCTGAACGCGGGCAGAAGACCCCAGACCTCCCAAAAGGCAAGAAACTCCCCACATACCTGGGTAGGGCAAAGCGGAGAGATTCCCGCACAGAGGATCGGTGCCGAGCGGCACTCACCAGCCCGAGAGGCTTGTCTGCTCGCCCACCGGGGCGGGCGGCGCTGGAAGCTGAGGCTCGGGCTTCAGTCAGAGCGCAGGGAGAGGACTGGGGCTGGCGGCGAGAACTCAGCCTGAAGGGGGCTAATGTGCCACAGCTAGCCGGAAGGGAGTCCGGGAAAACTCTGGAGCTGCAAAAGAGGCAAGAGACTTTTCCTTCCCTCTTGGTTTCCTGGTGCGCGAGGAGAGAGGATTAAGAGCGCTGCTTAAAGGGGCTCCACAGACGGGCGCGAGTCACGACTGAAAGCGCGGAGCCGAGTGACGGGCGTGGGACGCTGGGGCTGCTGCTGCTGCCGCCAAGAAGCCTGTGTGCGAGCGCAGGTCACTGTCCACACCGCCCTTCCGGGAGCCTGTGCAGCCCGCCACTGCCGGGGTCCCGGGATCCAGGGGCGGCTTCCCTGGGAGAACGCACGGCACGCCTCGGACTGGTGCAACGTCACGCCGGCCTCTGCCGCTGCAGGCTCCACCCGCACTCCGTGCCCCTCCCTGTCCCATGGCCTGAGTGAGCCAGAGTCCCCGAAGAGGCTGCTCCTTTAACCCTGTCCTGTCTGAGCGAAGAACAGACGCCCTCCGGCGACCTACATGCAGAGGCGGGGCCAAATCCAAAGCTGAAACCCAGGAGCTGTGAGAACAAAGAAGAGAAAGGGAAATCTCTCCCAGCAGCCTCAGAAGCAGCGGATTAAAGCTCCACAATCAACTTGATGTACCCTGAATCTGTGGAATACATGAATAGACAACGAATCATCCCAAATTGAGGAGCCAGGAGTCAGTGCTGTGCCTCTGAGGTGGGAGAGCCAACTTCAGGACACTGGTCCACAAGAGACCACCCAGCTCCACATAATATCAAATGGCGAAAATCTTCCAGAGATCTCCATCTCAACACCAGCACCCAGCTTCAGTCAACGACCAGCAAGCTACAGTGTTGGACACCCTATGCCAAACAACTAGCAAGACAGGAACACAACACCACCCCTTAGCAGAGAGGCTGCCTAAAATAATAAAAAGTCAGCAGACACCGCAAAACACACCACCAGACGTGGACCTGCCCACCAGAAAGACAAGATCCAGCCTCATCCACCAGAACACAGGCACTAGTCCCCTCCACCAGGAAGCCTACACAACACACTGAACCAACCTTAGCCACTGGGGACAGACACCAAAAACAACGGGAACTACAAACCTGCAGCCTGCAAAAAGGAGACCCCAAACACAGTAACATAAGCAAAATGAGAAGACAGAAAAACACACAGCAGGAGAAGGAGGAAGATAAGAACCCACCAGACCTAACAAATGAAGAGGTAATAGGCAGTCTACCTGAAAAAGAATTCAGGATAATGATGGTAAAGATGATCCAAGATTCTATTTCCCAGATCCAAAATCTTGGAAATAGAATAGACAAAATGCAAGAAACAGTTAACAAGGACCTAGAAGAACTAAAGATGAATCAAGCATCGATTAAAAACACAAGAAATGAAATAAAAAATACTCTAGATGGGATCAATAGCAGAATAACTGAGGCAGAAGAACGGATAAGTGAGGTGGAAGATAAAAGAGTGGAAATAACTGCTGCAGAGCAATATAAAGAAAAAAGAATGAAAAGAACAGAGGACAGTCTCAGAGACCTCTGGGACAACATTAAACGCACCAACATTCGAATTATAGGGGTTCCAGAAGAAGAAGAGAAAAAGAAAGGGACTAAGAAAATATTTGAAGAGATTATAGTTGAAAATTTCCCTAATATGGGAAAGGAAACAGTTAATCAAGTCCAGGAGGCACAGAGAGTCCCATACAGAATAAATCCAAGGAGAAATACGCCAAGACACATATTAATCAAACTGTCAAAAATTAAACACAAAGAAATCATATTAAAAGCAGCAAGGCAAAAACAACAAGTAACACACAAGGGACTCCCCATCAGGATAACAGCTGATCTCTCAGCAGAAACTCTACAAGCCAGAAGGGAGTGGCAGGACATAATTAAAGTGATGAAGGAGAAAAACCTGCAACCAAGACTACTCTACCCAGCAAGGATCTCATTGAGATTTGATGGAGAAATTAAAACGTTTACATACAAGCAAAAGCTGAGAGAGTTCAGCACCACCAAACCAGCTTTACAACAAATGCTAAAGGAACTTCTCTAGGCAAGAAACACGACAGAAGGAAAAAACCTACAATAACGAACCCAAAACAATTAAGAAAATGGGAATAGGCACATACATATCGATAATTACCTTAAATATAAATGGACTAAATGCTCCCACCAAAAGACACAGATTGGCTGAATGGATACAAAAACAAGACCCATATATATGCTGTCTACAAGAGACCCACTTCAGACCTAGAGACACATACAGACTGAAAGTAAGGGGATGGAAAAAGATATTCCATGCAAATGGAAATCAAAAGAAAGCTGGAGTAGCAATTCTCATATCAGGCAAAATAGACTTTAAAATAAAGACTACTAGAAGAGACAAAGAAGGACAATACATAATGATCAAGGGATCGATCCAAGAGGAAGATATAACAATTGTAAATATTTATGCACCAAACATAGGAGCACCTCAATACATAAGGCAAATACTAACAGCCATAAAAGGGGAAATCGACAGTAACACACTCATAGTAGGGGACTTTAACACCCCACTTTCACTAATGGACAGATCTCCAAAATGAAAATAAATAAGGAAACACAAGCTTTAAATGATACATTAAACAAGATGGACTTAATTGATATTTATAGGACATTCCATCCAAAAAAAAAAAGAGAATACACATTATTCTCAAGTGCTCATGGAACATTCTCCAGGATAGATCATATTTTGGGTCACAAATGAAGCGTTGGTAAATTTAAGAAAATTGAAATTGTATCAAGTATCTTTTCCGACCACAATGCTATGAGACTAGATATCAATTACAGGAAAAGAGCTGTAAAAAATACAAACACACGGGGGCTAAACAATACACTACTTAATAACGAAGTGATCACTGAAGAAATCAAAGAGGAAATTTAAAAATACCTAGAAACAAATGACAATGGAGACACGACGACCCAAAACCTATGGGATGCAGCAAAAGCAGTTCTAAGAGGGAAGTTTATAGCAATAGAATCCCACCTTAAGAAACAGGAAATATCTCGAATAAACAACCTAACCTTGCACCTAAAGCAATTACGGAAAGAAGAAGAAAAACATCCCAAAGTTAGCAGAAGGAAAGAAATCATAAAAATCAGATCAGAAATAAATGAAAAAGAAATGAAGGAAACGATAGCAAAGATCAATAAAACTAAAAGCTGGTTCTTTGAGAAGATAAACAAAATTGATAAACCATTAGCCAGTCTCATCAAGAAAAAAAGGGAGAAGACTCAAATCAATAGAATTAGAAATGAAAAAGGAGAAGTAACAACTGACACTGCAGAAATACAAAAGATCATGAGAGATTACTATAAGCAACTCCATGCCAATAAAAGGGACAATGTGGAAGAAATGGACAAATTCTTAGAAATGCACAACCTGCCAAGACTGAATTAGGAAGAAATAGAAAATATGAATAGACCAATCACAAGCACTGAAATTGAAACTGTGATAAAAAATCTTCCAACAAACAAAAGCCCAGGACCAGATGGCTTCACAGGCGAATTCTATCAAGCATTTAGAGAAGAGCTAACACCTATCCTTCTCAAACTCTTCCAAAATATAGCAGAGGGAGGAACACTCCCAAACTCATTCTACGAGGCCACCATCACCTTGATACCAAAACCAGACAAGGATGTCACAAAGAAAGAAAACTACAGGCCAATATCACTGATGAACATAGATGCAAAAATCCTCAACAAAATACTAGCAAACAGAATCCAACAGCACATTAAAAGGATCATACACCATGATCAAGTGGGATTTATTCCAGGAATGCAAGGATTCTTCAATATACGCAAATCAATCAACGTGATACACCATAGTAACAAATTGAAGGAGAAAAACCATATGATCATCTCAATAGATGTAGAGAAAGCTTTCGACAAAATTCAACACCCATTTATGATAAAAACCCTGCAGAAAGTAGGCATAGAGGGAACTTTCCTCAACATAATAAAGGCCATATATGACAAACCCACAGCCAGCATCGTCCTCAATGGTGAAAAACTGAAACCATTTCCACTAAGATCAGGAACAAGACAAGGTTGCCCACTCTCACCACTCTTATTCAACATAGTTTTGGAAGTTTTAGCCACAGCAATCAGAGAAGAAAAGGAAATAAAAGGAATCCAAATCGGAAAAGAAGAAGTAAAGCTGTCACTGTTTGCAGATGACATGATACTATACATAGAGAATCCTAAAGATGCTACCAGACAACTACTAGAGCTAATCAATGAATTTGGTAAAGTAGCAGGATACAAAATTAATGCACAGAAATCTCTGGCATTCCTATATACTAATGATGAAAAATCTGAAAGTGAAATCAAGGAAACACTCCCATTTACCATTGCAACAAAAAGAATAAAATATCTAGGAATAAACCTACCTAAGGAGACAAAAGACCTGTATGCAGAAAATTATAAGACACTGATGAAAGAAATTAAAGATGATACAAATAGATGGAGAGATATACCATGCTCCTGGATTGGAAGAATCAATATTGTGAAAATGACTCTACTACCCAAAGCAATCTACAGATTCAATGCAATCCCTATCAAACTACCACTGGCATTTTTCACAGAACTAGAGCAAAAAATTTCACAATTTGTATGGAAACAGAAAAGACCCCGAATAGCCAAAGCAATCTTGAGAACGAAAAATGGAGCTTGAGGAATCAGGCTCCCTGACTTCAGACTATACTACAAAGCTACAGTAATCAAGACAGTATGGTACTGGCACAAAAACAGAAAGATAGATCAATGGAACAGGATAGAAAGCCCAGAGATAAACCCACGGACATATGGTCACCTTATCTTTGATAAAGGAGGCAGGAATGTGCAGTGGAGAAAGGACAGTCTCTTCAATAAGTGGTGCTGGGAAAACTGGATAGGGACATTTAAAAGTATGAGATTAGATCACTCCCTAACACCATACACAAAAATAAGCTCAAAATGGATTAAAGACCTAAATGTAAGGCCAGACACTATCAAACTCTTAGAGGAAAACATAGGCAGAACACTCTATGACATAAATCACCGCAAGATCCTTTTTGACCCACCTCCTAGAGAAATGGAACTAAAAACAAAGATAAACAAATGGGACCTAATGAAACTTAAAAGCTTTTGCACAGCAAAGGAAACCATAAACAAGACCAAAAGACAACCCTCAGAATGGGAGAACATATTTGCAAATGAAGCAACTGACAAAGGATTAATCTCCAAAATTTATAAGCAGCTCATGCAGCTCAATAACAAAAAAACAAACAACCCAATCCAAAAATGGGCAGAAGACCTAAATAGACATTTCTCCACAGAAGATATACAGACTGCCAACAAACACATGAAAGGATGCTCCACATCTTTACTCATTAGAGAAATGCAAATCAAAACTACAATGAGATATCATCTCACACCAGTCAGAATGGCCATCATTAAAAAATCTAGAAACAATAAATGCTGGAGAGGGTGTGGAAAAAAGGGAACACTCTTGTACTGCTGGTGGGAATGTGAATTGGTACAGCCACTATGGAGAACGGTATGGAGGTTCCTTAAAAAACTACAAATAGAACTACCATATGACCCAGCAATCCCACTACTGGGCATATACCTTGAGGAAACCATAATTCAAAAAGAGACATGTACCAAAATGTTCATAGCAGCCCTATTTACAATAGCCTGGAGATGGAAACAACCTAAGTGTCCATCATCGGATGAATGGATAAAGAAGATGTGGCACATATATACAATGGAATATTACTCAGCCATAAAAAGAAATGAAATTGAGCTATTTGTAATGAGGTGGATGGACCTAGAGTCTGCCATACAGAGTGAAGTAAGTCAGAAAGAGAAAGACAAATACTGTATGCTGACACATATATATGGCATTTAAGAAAAAAATCTCATGAAGAACATAGGGGTAAGACAGGAATAAAGACACAGACCTACTAGAGAATGGACTTGAGGATATGGGGAGGGGGAAGGGTAAGCTGTGACAAAGTGAAAGAGCGGCATGGACATATATACACTACCAAACGTAAGGTAGATAGCTAGTGGGAAGCAGCCGCATTTCACAGGGAGATCAGCTCGGTACTTTGTGACCGCCTGGAGGGGTGGGATAGGGAGGTTGGGAGGGAGATGCAAAAGGGAGGGGTTATGGGAACATATGTATATGTATAACTGATTAAATTTGTTATAAAGCAAAAAAAAAAAAAAAAAAAGAAAAAGAAAGAAAGAAAGAAGGGAGCAGCCAAGTTAAAAAACAAATCCAATGATAACAAGCACTAAAAACTATACTAAAAAAGAAAAGGGCAGACAGAACCCTAGAACAAATGGTAATAACAGAGCTATACAGACAAAATCACACATAGAAGCATACGCATACACACTCAAAAAAAGAGAAAAAGGGAAAAGAAAAGATATATAAATTAAAAAAGGAACAGAGAAATCAAATCAATAAACAAATCTTCCAATGATAATAAGCTCAAAATACTAAACTAAGGTAAACGTAAAACCAGAAACAAATTAAATGCAGGAAGCAAATCTGAAGTCTACAACTGCTCCCAAAGTCCACCACGTCAATTTTGGGATGATCCATTGTCTAGTCATGTATTCCAGAGATTCAGGGTACATCTAGTTAATTGTGGAGATTTATTCACTCTTCCTGAGGTTTTTGGGAGAAATTTCCCTTTCTCTTTTTTGTTTGCACAGCTTTGGATTTGGCCCCATCTCTGCATGTAGGTTGCCTGAAGGCGTCTGTTGTTCGTTCAGACAGGACAGGGTTAAAGTAGCAGTTGATTAGGGGGCTCTGTTTCACTCAGGCTGAGGGGATGGAGGGGTACGGCATGTGGGGTGGGACTGCAGTGGTAGAGGCTGGTGTGACGTTGAAACACGCTGGGGCATGCCCTGTGCTCTCCCAGGGAAGTTGTCCCTGGATCACTGGACCCCTGCAGTGGTGGGCTTCACAGTGTCCCAGGAGGGGAGGTGTGGATAGTGACCTGTGTTTGCACACAGGATTCTTGTTGGCTGTAGCAGCAGCCTTAACATTTCATGCCTGTTTCTGGGGTCCACACTGATAGCTGCAGCTGGCACCCATATCTGGAGCTCATTTAGGGGGTCCTCTGAATCTCCTCTCCTTGTGCACACCAAAAGAATGGTCTCTTGCCTCTAGGCAGTTCCCGGATTTTTCCCAGACTCCCTCCCAACTATCTGTGGTGCACTAGACCCCTTCAGGCTGTGTTTATGCAGTCAACCTCAGTCCTCTCCCTGTAATGTGACCTCCTAAGCCTGAATCTCAGCTCCCAGCCCCCAACTGCCCCCACAGGTGAGCAGATAAGCCTCTCAGGCTGGTGAGTGCAGGTTGGCACTGATCCTCTGTGCAGGAATTTCTCCCCATTGCCCTGTGAACCCCTGTTTCTGCACTCTCCTACATGACTCCAAAGATTCCCCTGTCTCTGCCAGTGAAGGGGCTTCCTAGTGTCTGGAAACTTTTCCTCCTTCTCAGCTCCCTCCCAGAGGTGCAGGTCCCATCCCTATTCTTTTGCCTCTGTTTTTTCTTTTTTCTTTTGCCCTACCCAGGTACGTGGGGAGTTTCTTGCCTTTTGGGAAGTCTGAGGTCTTCTGCCAGCATTCAGTAGGTGTTCTGTAGGAGTTGTTCCACAAGTAGGTGTACTTCTGATGTATTTGTGGGGAGGAAGGTGATCTCCACGTCTTACTCCTCCGCCATCTTGAAGGTCTCCCCCCTCCTTCATTACTCTTAAACTGTGCTGTGAATGTGTTCTATCTTCCACTGTATAATAGCTTATTTAAATTTTTTTTTAGTATTTATTTATTTATTTTGGCTGCACTGGGTCTTAGTTGCAGCACATGGGATCTTTTAGTTGCTGTATGTGGACTTCTTAGTTGCTGCATGCAGAGTCCTAGCTGTGGCAGTCATGCAGCATCTAGTTCCCCAATCAGGGATTGAACATGGGCCCCTGCATAGGGAGCGCAGAGTCTTACCCACTGGACATCCAGGGAAGTCCCTATAATAGCTTTTTTAGCACCAGAAATTTTATTTTAAAATTTTTATTTTCTCCTTGGCCATTATAATATGTGAACACAGTTTGATACTTGGTAGTCAACCCTTTGCCTCCTGCTCTCTTTCATCATTTGATCACTATGATCCTGAACTGGATGATAATTCTGTCTGGGTGACTGGTTTCCTGTCCCTTCTGATAGAGTCACTCTTTCTCGTGACGCTGTTTAACATGTTCTCCAGAGTTTTCTTTTTGACTTTCTCTTTTGTGCTTCAAATATCTCTTCCATGTAAACTACACCAATTCCTTCCTCCTTTATTCTATTCCTATAACTACCTACATGCCTTCAGGAAAACCATCATTTCACTTGGCTAAACCAACACCACATCCTTACTTCAACTAGTTATATCACTATGGAAAAGAGAGGCTGGATGTCAGAGACCTTGTTCAGGTAAAATGTCTAAGATTTGGTGCCTGAAGTGACTGTAGAGAGCAAGACAGAGGGAGAAGGCAAAAGTAATTCTAAGTTTCAAGTCCAGATGATTTGGAACATGGTAATATTAGCAACAGAAGTGAATAACAGTGTGGATCAGTAAAAATGAGTCTGAACCTAAATCATTTTAGGATTTAAGATAAAACTAAAGATACTTTGAAACAGATTAAATTGGAAGTTGAGGCTAGGCCTGGGAATGTTACCACTTGAGCTTCTCTGGATATTTTTAAATCTCTCTGGTACTCCTTGGTTTTATATTTTTAGCATCATCTTCTTGATCAGGAGGAAATTTATCATGCTTTACCCTTACATTTTTAATAAGAGAAATTTTATCATCTTCTAATCCCAATCTAGTCTGTCTACCATACCAGTGGATTCAATTAATTCATCCCCAGCTTCTCAATCTTTTCCCCAAATGAAAGGCTATATAAATGTACAAAATGTAAAACAGGTAAATAAGAACCTGCTTTGTTGAAGCTGAGATGGGTGTTCTCACCCCAAGTCTCAGAAGCTCTAAAGAGACACTATTACAACTATGGAGAAGGTTACCCTTCTGACTGACTAGAGAATAGGACAAAAGCTCCCCAATATTTTTGGTTCTTGGTAGCCTTTGTATGTCAGCAATTTTTTTCATGGAGCTTCTAGGCCAAAGGAAACACCTACACATTCCATTTATTCAGTAGTTGGGTCCACGCAGCTTATAAGTACTTATGTCCTAACAATTTAGTAGCCATTTGAATAGGTAGTATATATGTTGGAGAACAATTATATTTTAATTTCTTTCTCAACCAACTACAATGACTTGCTGATGGAATAGGTATGCTTGTTGGGCCCTGTACAAGTACTGAAATCTTGGAATCAGATTAGATGCCATCATCTTCATTTCCTGTTTCACACTGACTTTTGTGTGGCATTTGTTTTTAATCACAGGAATAGACGAAAACCAAGCTTCACTTCGATGTGATATCATCAAAAGGAATGCAACACAATCTAATTTTGAAATTGTGAACTACCTTGAGCTAGTAGTTTGTGTGGCTTCTGACCAATGTCAACTATTGTTTCCCTTAAAAATTAAAAATATCTTACAAAAAGCCTGTGAGATCACTGTGGCACTTTTACACGCCTTAGCTAATACAGTTAGGGAACCATGAGAACAGAGCAGAGTCAACTATCTGAGTTATGACTCTAGCTCACTTAACTACCTCTGACGCTGGCTGGTCATGTAAGAATTCTCCACTACAGCTTTCTTGCCATAATGGAGGATGTTAGGATTTGTTCATCCCTTGTGGTTTCTTCTTGCTTTCAGTGTCTGTGATTAAATGCATTCTTATTTCATCATACTGCTAAGGAAGCTTGGAAAGAATTTACTACCTTAAATAGCAAATAGTCATTTTTCTGGATCCTTGTTTTGAAAGTGAGGACAAACCTGGTCTTGAATTCAGCCACCTCTCCCCTACCACCACACTCCCAACCTCTGTTAGTTCTGCAAGCTCACAATTCTTTCAGAGGAACTATCTAAGGAATTCCATGCATGTTTAGTATCTGGCCTGAGACAGAAGGGGAAGAAATGAGCTTATATGTTCTGGCGCTTTGAAACAAGTGAAATATCTCCATGCACACATTCTTGCTTAATGCATCAAGATACTCTCCAAGACTCCCTTTTCCATTTTGGACCTACTAGTTTGGGCCAGATTAAAAAGATAAGGTGTTTCCAGTCAACATCTAGAAAAATATGAAGAGCTTGGAGAGAATGAAGGCTGATTTGCTCATCAATTTTGAATATAAAAATGAATGAGTGTTCTTTGGAACTTGGAGCAGGTCAAGTGAAAAGAAATGATAATAATTTCTTACTCATTACCCAAGTGGTAAGTAGAAAAAATTACTTTGTCACTGGTAGTTTTCACTGAACAGAAACTCTAAATTATTTACAGATCATCCCTTTTTTGATGCTTTCAGGTTTTCTTTGAAAAGTGTTTTCTGGGTTACAATGTTACTTACTCGTATTTCTTTGTTATAACCTTACATGCTATCTTTCACAAGTAGGTCTTTAATTTATCTGTGGTCTATCTTTGAATGTGGTGTTAGATACCTAGTTACTTCTCTCTATATGCTGAGGTAGGTTTCCCACGTCCACTTGTTAAACAATCTCCCCTTTCTTCAATATTTACAACAATTTCCTTATGGTATATTACATCTGTTTATATGCAGGAAGCTGTCTATTGGATCTCTATTGATCTATTTTTCTGTTCTTGACCCTTAAATGTACTGTTTTTATTTTATGGCTTTGTACTATGTCTTAATATATAATAGGGTAAATCCCCATCCTTTAGTGTTCTTTTAAAAGGTTGATTCAATCATTCCTGGACTTAGGGAGCAACAGAGAGCATTGGAGAGGTAAGAAGTAGTAGATGGACACAATAGAAACAATAGATTAGCTGCTCACAGTGCCATGAAGGTATCTTAAAAATAGAGTGAGGAAAAAGCAAGAAACAGAGAGAGATATATAATTTGATAACATGTGTAGAAAGACATGTACTTATATAAAATATACCTAACTTTAAGAATACATAAAAACAAAAGAAACTCATTAAACACATTAGAAGAATTAACCTCGTTGAGAAAATAATAGTTGTGGATTTTGAAAGGAAAATTGTAAAAAATACAAAATGCATAAAATAACAATGGCTTTATAATAGATCAAGCTACATTTGAGATAATAGTATAATGATAATTTTTGAAAACAAAATGCCATAAATTACCTGACTTTTCAAATTGGAATCAGGGAGAGAGCCAATTTTTCCCATAGCATATTTTTTGGTGGATAATGAAAACAAAAACCGCGGGCAGATCTCAGTTCAACTCTATCAGTCAATTCCTGTAAACAAACACATCAGGGAGGAAAAGCTAGAAATTCTCACC